>NC_089228.1:30399563-31599563 GCF_963924675.1 Phocoena phocoena | reverse complement strand
AAATTCAGCGAAAAGTGTGGATTTTAAAATAAAAAGGCTTTTTACAGTAGATGGTTAAAAGAAACATAAAACTATAGTGGCAGAACACCAGAAGTTTAACCTTATTACTACATTTTAAGAGCATAAAGACACATTCACAGATTTTCCTGCTATGCAGGAAAAAGAATTTCCTATAAACAAACTAATGTCATGGATAATTCCAAAGCCTGGCTACTACTGCTGTCAGCAAAGCAATATTAGGAATTAGCTAGGTAAACTCTTCCTAAAAAGGAAAGCGCAAATTGTGATGCTTTTTCTGACTAAGACCTATGACTGTTATATTTTAGAGTTCAATGGTTTTAGCCACATTCTTAGAAATTGTGACTTTATAGTTTGTGACCACTTCAGATATAGATTATGCTGACTTTTTAAAAATCTATTTTCTTGAAAACTACTTTTTATCTTTCCATTAAGCATCAATTAGTGGTCAGGGCATGTTCTGGTTACAAAAGGTAAAGGTGTGTCCCTGTTAGCTGGGATTAAATTGGAATTAATTGATATTTATATATATATATATCTTTAGAAACAAAAAGATTGTACATTTAGAGTGGGAACAATAATGACTAAGATGTTGATCAAGTATATTTACTAGCTCTTCAAAAAAAAGATATTGCAGGCTTTTATTAGCTGTAACTATGTTACAATCTGTTTACTCTTTCCCTTATTCTAAAATGTGAAAATTAAACAGATTCTTCTGAGTTTTGACAGTTTCATACAATAACTGTAACTTACTGTCAGGAATCTAGTACAGAGATAGCAGGAAGGCAAAATTCAATAGCAGTTAAAAATCTAGGGACTTCCCTTGTGGCGCAGTGGTTAAGAATCCGCCTGCCAACGCAGGGAACACGGGTTCAATCCCTGGTCCGGGAAGATCCCACATGCCGCGGAGCAACTAAGCCCATGTGCCACAACTACTGAGCCTGCGCTCTAGAGCCTGCGAGCCACAACTACTGAGCCCGCACAATACAATAATGAAGCCCGCACACCCTTGAGTCCGCACGCCGCAACTACTGAGCTCACACACCACAACTACTGAAGCCCGTGCGCTCTAGGGTCTGCGTGCTGCAACTACTGAGCCCGCGTGCCCAGAGACCGTGCTCCAAGAGAAGCCACCAAAATGAGAAGCCCATGCACCACAACAAAGAGTAGCCCCCACTCGCCCCAACTAGAGAAAGCCCGCATGCAGCGACAATGACCCAATGCAGCCAAAAAAAACTAAGGACAGGTGTCTACAATCTAAAAAAAAAAAAGATAAAATATAAATTCTAGTATGTTTAAAGATAAAATATCAAACACTTTAAAGACTGTTCATTCTAATAATTTCTATTCTTCTAACCACAATGTAAAAATATTTTTCTGTTAATGTATATGAAAATTACCTTCTGAAAGTAGCCTCTTTTTAGAGTTTTGTCTCGAACTTGTCGAAAATACACATATCCATAAAAATAGGCAGGATCCTTCTATAAAAGAAGTGACAAATTAAAAAAATATATATATATAGCCATCCTTCCTTATTAAAAGCAGGTTCCTTTATAAACTTGAACTGAGATATGAGGTACACACAGAGCTAGTTATGCTTTTCCACCAATGCAAACAACAATCATGACAATAACTGGCAGATAAAAACCTGCTAACTTGCCCACAGATGAAATAATCATAACTAAAGTACTAAGGTCAGATTTTACCCCCTATAACTTACTCTGTTTATGTTCTTTATTCATATCTGTGGTAGTTAATGGAAGTTAGGAAAACAATCAAATTCTGTTTTCCCCAATGCTATACTTAGTTTTGAAAAAATTCTGCCTACAATTCTGAGTTAGGCATCAGTCTTATGAGGTATACTAATGCAAAATTTCAAGAGAGAAAATAAAAGGAGTTAAATGCCAATATGAATCTTACATAGACAGTTATATTTTTACCCAACAATAATGAAACACTGGAATATTTATCAACATACAATTTGAAAGGTCCAAAAAACTTAAAAGTTTTTATATCCTAATGGAATAAACTCTGGTCCAGTTCCTTATTTGATTGTTATTCTTTAAGCAAATATTTATTGACTACCTACTTTGAACAAGGCATTGTGTTAGAAAAGATAAAAAGATGTGTAAGACACAGTTCCTTAAGGAGATCACAAACTAAGCGATAAGAAAAGTACAAAAATGACTAGTATGTGATAGGAGGGCAGGTACCATGCAAAAAAGCACAAAGTGTTACCAAGAGGCCAAGGGGGAAGAGGTTACTTCTGTCTATGGCGATCAGTATTTTGCGGAGACAGCTGGTTTTGAGTTGGGCATTGAAGGATGGATATGATTTAAACAAAGACAAAGACATTTCAAGTTTAGACAGCCAAGAGTTTGAGCAAAACCACGCAGAGATAGAAAAATACAAGCTACCTCAGGAAAAAGCATACAGTTCAGTTTAGCTAATATATGGCACATGTATAGAAAGGAGACTAAGCTGGAAATTTGAAAGGCAAAGGTTTTATTTTGGAAGGCCCAAAAAGTGAGAACCAGGAAATATTACTATCATTAGCTCTTTATTCATTAAGCAATAAGTAATCATTTTAGATTTTATTTATTTTATGTAATATATATGTACACTTTAGCTGGGAACACTGTGTAAGATATATTGCACTGAAAAAGACAGAAGATGGATGTCTTTGGGCAAATATTTTTATCCTCAATAGCCCTCAATTCCTTCATTTGCAAAAGGAACTCTTTTGGAACAATATAGGGAGGATTAATAAGATAATATATGCTTATTGATACAATGACAAGAACATAAAAAGCTCTAATAAGTAGTAGCTATTATTATCAGCAGTTGACAGAATATGTTATTAGTGATAGCAAATGGTCATGAAAAGGACAAGATGGCTATAAGAGACATTTCAAAAGTAACATCTTTGCTAACTGGAAGAGGATTCCTGTCATTAGTGGAACCAGGAAGGTAAGCTGTAAATACTTATTTTAGGCAAAAGATGTCAAGTTCTTACTGGATGTGCTAATAGGACATCCAGATGGAAATGTTCTTCATGTAGTTAGAGATAAAAGTATGAAGTACCAAACAGAAATTCTACACTCAGGAATCATCTGAATTATTAAAATTGTTTTTAATAAACAACAACTATAAACCAAAGCTTATTCAAAAATCAAAAAGAGACAACAATAATTCTACTATAAAGCAGGTAGGGATTACCACAGGGAATCTTCAACTCTGGGTGATATTTACTGGTATACTACCACCCTGCTTCCACATCTAAACAGAGTTTTAACACGTGAAAGAAAATTAATTCAACATTCTAATTTCTATAATTCACAATGGCATTATGTTTTAAGAATAGTAACTTTATAAAGTCTCTTTCGCTCACATGCTAAATCCTTATGAATTAGACTCAGGAAATTCAGCAGTATAATACAGTAACAAAACAAAAGCACAATATTTCTGAATGCTATAAGAGGTAACTGAGTAACTGAGTTCTAAAGTTTCCTCTCACATAGACATTATTCTATTACTACTTTTCCAACCTTTAAGTAAACTGGTAAATCATTCTCAAATTGATCCAGGAGACAATGCAGTGACACCCTCCTCCCAGAAGACTGTCGAAATCTAAAACAAAACTGGGTATCTCCAAGGCAACCTAATGAAAACAAAAATGAGAGAAATTAAGGGCAGCACAGTATAACATTTATTTATCCAGTTTCACCACATCTTAGAGCTAAAGGGGTCCTATCAATTACTGAAACACATTCTATCATGCTTTAAAGAAGAAAAAAGAGATCCTGACAGTTCGACTTGCTCTAAGCCATCTTTGCTGGTTAAAGGTAAAGCCATTAGTAAACTATGCATCTTAACTCCTATGTCCCTCTACTGTTTTTCCTATTCCATTTTCTCTATGTAATTAAAACTTGTTGAAAACTGTGTGCATGTCATGTTGATTCACAAACATAATTATGAGCAAAAGAAGCCAAATATAAAAGAACACAAATTGTTCAAATCCATTTACATAGTTGTTTTTTTTTAATAAAGCAGGCAAACTAAACAATAATGTTTAGGAATACATGGTTGGGTGATAAAACTATAAAGAAAAGCAAGAATCTTATTACTATAAGAATCAGTAGAGTGATTTGAAAAGATACATGCACCCCAATGTTCATAGCAGCCTTATTTATTTACAATTACCAAGGTATGGAAGCAACCTAAGTGTCCATCAACAGATGAATGGATAAAGATGATATGATACACACACACACACACACACACACACACACACACACACACAAATGGAATACTACTCAGCCATAAAAAAGAACAAAATTTTGCCATTTGCAGCAACATGGATGGACCTGGAGAGCATTATGCTAAGTGAAATAAGTCAAACAGAGAAAGACATATGTATGATATCACTTACATGTGGAATCTAAAAAATACAACAAACTAAGCAAAACTAACAACAAAAAAAGCAGATTCACAGATATAGAGAACTAATGGTTGGTTACCAGTGGCAGAGGGGCAGGCAATATAGGGGTGGAGGAGTGGGGGGTACAAACTACTGGGTGTGAGATAGGCTACAAGGATTATTGTACAACACAAGGAATATAACCATTATTTTGCAATAACTGTAAATGGAAGGCAAACTTTAAAAATTATATTTAAAAAATTTTAATAAAAAGTAAAAAATTGAAAAGAAAAAAGAATCAAGATAGTGGTTACCTTAGGTGTGGGGGAGGGAAATACTGTTTGGGAAGAGACATGAGGGGGCTTTTGCGGTGTTGGCAAATTTCTATTTCTTGACCTTATATGTGTTTTATATTTCACAATGAGAATTTTTTAAAAAAACAAAAACATAGCAGACTCAGGAAGAGCCCAAGTAATAGACTTACTATATTAATCATGTTAATTATAAAGTTTTTAAACTTCAATCATTTTAGCAAACCTCTTAAAATATTACCTAAACTGTCAGGCAATAATTACAAAAAACTGTAAATACTCTAAAAAGTGAAAGACACAAGAAGTAGCCTGTCACTCAAATTCTTACCAGTTACTGTATTTAAAACTAATGAGATTATATTAAATACAAAATGTGCTCAAGATTTTATTACACACAGAAGTACTTATATTTCTTTAGCACATCAAGTTCTCAAAAAGGAAGCAGAAACTTGATATTATGTTTAAGTTTTTTAAAAAGCAACTCAGTACATATACCTAAATGCACTTATAGAAACTAGTATTTCTTTGGTGGAGGAGGGAAGAAACAAAGGGGACTGGAGGGTGAGTCAGTTCAGTTTCTTTACTTGTCATAGCAGATGGTTCAAAATAAGGAAAATACATGAGACCTGAGATAATGGAAAATACTCCTAGCATTGTTTTAGTTCAACAGATTTATATACAGATGGTTCAGTTTTTCTCTTCAGAAGACAGAAAGATCCACTGAGAAGTATACACTAATTTCTCTGAGACACATAGCAAGATGTAGCAGAAAAAATGCAACTGATTTTAAGAAAGATGTATGGCCTCTGGAAAATGTAAGGAATGCTGAGCTTTGTGGAAAGAAAGTAATGAAGCTCCCACAGCCTTAAATCCCAACCCACCCCTGGCTCCACTCCCAAACCATGGGCATGCTGTAAGAACTTTCCGATGACCAGCTGTACCTGCAAGCTGTACAGAACTGGTCAGGAAGCTAGTCCACCAGGTCAAAAAGGCTTTAACCATAGTGTCTTTGTGAAGTGAGGTAAATGGTTCCCATTTTATGTTTCAGAAGTCTGTTCCCTCACACACAAAAGGTTACTAAAGAAAAACCAACTCTTTATCTGGGTAGACCTTTGTTCTCCATCCTGATCTCTCTATTAACAGGACAGGAAAAGAGGTGTTACAGATTGGCAACCAGGTTATTTACATTTGTCTTGCAGAAAATGATACCTGTGGAGGGCAGGGCAATCCTGATAACCTACAACCTCATCAACAATAAATCTACCTTGTTAGTATGACCCATCCAATCTGCCTATTTAACAGGAGAGTGCACCTCTACATAAGCAGTATAATGATTACATATGAAAGATGGTTAAATGACTGTGCCCATGAGGGAAAGGTTATAATCTGAGGAAAAAGGAACCACAATCAATGGGATCTAGTCCCAGGTCCATCAATAATTAGCCTTCTAGAAGTCACTTCGCCCAAGGTTCTCAATTTCCTTGTAAACAAAAGTTAAGGGGCATCATAAAATAATCTCTAAAGTCACTTCCAGCAGTAATATGCAATAATTCTAAAATAAGTCTCCACAACTGACTTACGATTGTACTGAATTCCAAGCATCTTACCCACTGTATTCACTAAGAAAACTAAAAACCTATATAAAGATCCAAAAAGACCTAAAAGTTATGCTATGTGCACCATAGCTTTCTGATTATTAACAAAAACAAAAAAAAAGGTAAAAAGCTTTAATGGAAAGTATTTTTTCTTCACATAAATCAAGGAATAAAGATGAATTTATACAAATTTTAAGATTAAATGACAGCTCTCCAAAGAAAATACACCTTCACGTGGCTTCTGACTAAGAACCACATAAACTCTTTCCCTGATAAAGCAGCAGGGATTAAGGAAACAGCAAATTTGCTCAGCAAACCCCCACAGCTTGAGGAAAAGTTCCACTTTAATTAATCTAAGATAATCTTTACGAGCCCAGAAAACAGAACTAATAACCCAACACTTTTTAAACCAAGAAAATTCCTGTAACCTTCCCCCAACATCCTTTTCCAAACAACTAAGTTCTTACAACAGAAATCAAACAGAATCCCAGGTCAAAATTATTTTCATTATTTTGTCTGCTTTCAGAAGTGACTTTCCACCCTTTCAATACATGAATTGAGCACCAATTTCACTGAATGCTCACTCTGTGGCAGGCACTGTCCTAAACACTTTAGATACATTAACTCATTTGGTCTTCATGCTTCTCAAGTAGGTCCCATTATTAGTCCTGTTTGCGAGGAGGAAACCAAGGCACATAAAAGTTATGTAATCATCCAAAGAAATAAATCTGCTAAATGGCAGAGCAAGAATTTGAGCCCATGACATCTGACCCTGGAGCTGGTGCTCTTGACCATTACATCATACTGGCTCTTTC
This sequence comes from Phocoena phocoena, assembly GCF_963924675.1. Lineage (NCBI taxonomy): Eukaryota > Metazoa > Chordata > Mammalia > Artiodactyla > Phocoenidae > Phocoena > Phocoena phocoena. The sequence continues at coordinate 31,592,404 of NC_089228.1, read as the reverse complement.
AAGTCAAAATGGACTTCAAAAACACCACTTCCACTAATATGAAATATCCAGAATAGGTAAATCCATAGAGACAGAAAGTAGACAGGTGGTTGCTGAGGGGGAGAGGTGGGTAGGAGGAAACTGGAGCAGGAAGTTTCTTTTTCAGTGATGAAAATTTTCTAAAATTGACTTCGGTAATAGTTGCACAACTCTGAATGTACTAAAAATCACTGAATTGTACATTTTACACGGGTGAATTATATCTCAATAAAACTGTTTTTTTTTTTTTTTTAAATGCTACGTCACTGCCAACTGGAGCAGATCAAAAGCTTCTATTCTTCACTTAGAAAACGAAGTCCTGAAAAGCACCCCTCCAACTGAGGAGTTGCTGAACTCACTGGTTTCTGGGACACTCACTGGTTTCATGGCTCCTCCTATGCGAATGCCATGTAGTAAGCCACAAACTGCTCTCCTCCATTTTAAAATTATCAAGGGCACAGATGATTTTATCCTTTACATCTGCCAATCAAACCAAGACTGCAAAGCTATAGATAAACGGAAGACAATTTCCTGTATCAAAAATATTACTTGAGGGGCTTCCCTGGTGGCCCAGTGGTTAAGAATCCACCTGCCAATGCAGGGGACACAGGTTCGAGCCCTGGTCCGGCAAGATCTCACATGCCGCGGAGCACCTAAGCCTATGCGCCACAACTACTGAGCCTGCGCTCCAGAGCCCATGAGCCACAACTACTGAGCCCGTGTGCCACAACTACTGAAGCCCATGCGCCTAGAGCCCGTGCTCTGCAACAAGAGAAGCCATGACAATGAGAAGCTCACGCGCTGCAATGAAGAGTAGCCCCCGCTCGCCATAACTAGAGAAAGCCCACGCGCAGCAACAAAGACCCAACACAGCCAAAAATAAAAACAAATAAATTTATTTTAAAAAAATTACTTGAGATTTGAGGGAAAAAAAGCTTAAATATTTCTTCTAAAGGGAAAAGACAACTTCAGACTATTTTTTAAAATTAATTTATTTATTTGGTTGTGTCAGGTCTTAGTTCTGGCAGGTGGGCTCCTTAGTTGTGGCAGGCGGGTTCCTTAGTTGCAGCTCATGGGCTCCTTAGTTGCAGCTCACCAGCTCCTTAGTTGCAGCATGAGAACTCTTAGTTTTGGCATGCACGTGGGATCTAGTTCCTGGACCAGGGATAGAGCCTGGGCCCCCTGCATTGGGAACACAGAGTCTTAACCACTGTACCACCAGGGAAGACCCTTGATCAGTTTTGTTTTTGTTTTTTTAATAAATTTATTTATTTATTTATGGCTGCGTTGGGTCTTCGTTGCTGCACGTGAGCTTTCTCTAGTTGCAGCGAGCGGGAGCTGCTCTTCATTGCGGTGCACAGGCTTCTCATTGCGGTGGCTTGTCTTTGCTGCAGAGCATGGGCTCTAGGCGCATAGGCTTTAGTAGTTATGGCACATGGGCTCAGTAGTTGTGGCTCCTGGGCTCAGTAGTTGTGGTTCATGGGCTCTAGAGTGCAGGTTCAGTATTTGTGATGCATGGGCTTAGTTGCTCCACAGCATGTGAGATCTTCCTGGACCAGGGCTCAAACCCGTGTCTCCTGCATTGGCAGGTAGATTCTTAACCACTGCGCCACCAGGGAAGTCCCAGAGTATTTTTATATTAGCGGAAAACAGCTATAGAACAGTTCAGAGTAAGACTAAAATAAAACATGAGACCCTAAGAGCTAGCCCCATCCCTGGCCTTCAGCTCTATGTAGTCACCCTCTCTGTGATTAGAGTTGGAAACGCTGAGAAGCAGGAGTTTAGACCAGGGACTACACTTCTCCAAGTGTAGTCCATAGAGTGATGCGAGTCCACAAACTCTTGTTACAATACATGACAAAATAAATACCCAAACTGAGAATACACATTTAGAAACCCTTATAGCGATTTGATATTGCCATGACAAATTTGGACTTTTATTTTGTATTCTTTGGTTTTTCTCCCTTTCATTTTTCTAATAATTCATGTATACAGCATTTTATAAAAGCACCGGTCCACAACAGATTGGAAATTCTTAAAACACCCAAATGGCCCTTCAACACAGATGAGTGTGAGAAGCACTCCTTTCACCACCGGGAAGTGTAAAGTACATGACGACATCCCAGCTGTTTACATAGAAAAAAATCTGTTGAGACAAATATTATCTGCACATCTAATCCATCCACAACAAAGATTGATATTTCTTCGGATTCATCATCACTTGAAACTCTCTCTACTAATGCTAAGTTTTCTCTCTGGCCTTGTTTAGAGCATAGTGATTACAGTCCTTGGGTACCCATCACAGCTTAAGACTCAGGAATGCATATATCCAGATGATATTAATGGTAAATAACGAGAAAAATATCTGACAAATATTTATTAGAGAGAAAACATTCTTTAAACTTAGGCTCCTAAAGATAAAAGCCATTCAAATGGAACAAAAAGCTGAAAGCTAAAAACAAACAAAACAAAACTTTTTTCTAAAGTCACAGTATCTAAGTTGTGTGTGGGTAGTGGGTGGAGGAAGTGGAGGACTGGCAAATCCTCCCATTGGGAATCCCAAAAGTATTCTTCTTTATCTGTATAACTTACCATAGAGTCTAAATGTTGTTTTACTTTTTTTAAGTGTGCACCGTGGAAACAAAAGCTAGGTTATGATTCTTTCCTAAAGACTGCTCTACTGCACCTTCTGTAACAATAAAGCTATCTTGGGAAAAATTAAATCCATTTCAAAGTTAGCATAGTACTAATTCCCAACTTCCATTTAATGAACACATAAATGAAACAAACTATTTGGATAATCACAATTGAGAACAGTGATCTCAAATACATATAAATGCATAGTCTCTTGCTGTCTAGATTAATATTCTTCTGTTAAGATGGCAAGGTGTCTATTTTTAAGATCTTTTGTTGACTTTACTTCTAAGTACCAACCATACTTTGAATAAAATGAACCACACTTCCTTTGATATGCAGCTTATAAAAAAGGCATTACAAAACATCTGTAGGTCATTCAAATGCCTAAAATACTGAACAAATTGGTGTTTTTTTTTTGGCCCCACAGAGTCCTAACCCCTAGACTGCCAGGGAATTCCCTGAACAAATGCTCATTTACACAGATTTACACTTGAGTTTAACTTCCAATAAGAAAATGACTCATACAGAGACTAACTGCAAAACTAGAAACAAAAAAGACTATCAGACATCATACAATTAACTTCTTAGTCTTTTTTTTTTTTAACTTCTTAGTCTTGATGCTCATGTAGAGAGGTGAAAGGGAGAGAGCCATGAAAACCAGCCATGACCTGAAGAAGAAGAGCATGCAGTATAATCACATGAAGTCAGTTTATCCTGTAATCCACACAACTCACCCGACCTTGAGTCATGGAAGTCCAATCCAATACTCACTACAATCAGAACGACATGTGTGCACTTTGTAAGGCAAATGTTATCCGAAATAAGGGGAGATCCTATAAGACCGCTGTATCATTATCTCGTTAACAGGCAAAACATGTGAAAAGATTCCAATGATTCCAGGTCAAAACAAAAGCCGTCCTGGGATCGCTCAAAGCCATCCTTTTAACTTTTTTTTTTTTAAACATATTTCATGAAAGCTGAGCTCCAAAACTATAGGAAAAAATTCTGGAAGCATTTATAAGGAAAAGAGAAAATGCTTTAAAAAGCTAAAATGTCAAGTCTCCCAAGTCAGATTGTCTAAACTAAATTAACAGTATATTAGAAGTAACCACAAAAGGAAAGGGAACTGTAGTGCCTTTGCTTCATGGGATTCTAAGTGTGTGGTCTAAGAAGTTAAGTGTTCTGGTCACTGTAAGCCTGAAAAATTATTTTCAAAGTGAAACACAAAAGGTAACCTGAAAGATATCAACTTATAGGACCACACAAAGGAAGAACTTGAAGGAGACCAGCAAAACCAAGCTTAATAATAATAGCAAACACTTATAAAGTACTTTCTATACCCAAGCACTATTTCAAATGCTTTATATATACTAACTCCATAAACTATTGCAAATAATTGATGGCCATGCTTTATAACCATGTTTACTCTGATTTTTTTTAAATCTCTGCTTTTACAGAGTTCTTGGCAAGCTCCCAAATCCTAAACTAAAAGAACACTGCTTAATATAAATCCTCAAACATACCAGCGTTGATGATTTTCAATCTCTTCATTATTTCAACAGTTTATGGCTCCATGATGTTTTATCTCATTACAAGATAACAGTTATTTTCAAAGTTGAACCAACGAAAATAAGTAAGACACGACTAGGATCATAAAAGTAGGAATCAAAATCACTAATCTGTTAGGATGAAATTGAGTTTGCATTCTGCTATGTTATTTCAATTAATTTTCATATATTAAGAGTATAATCAGTATTCTCAGTATAAAATTCAACAGAAACACCATATGAAAAATAGTTACCTGAATTTGAATCTGGAAAAGACAAATAGCAAATATTGGTTTTCTGAAAAAGAAAACAAAAACTATATATGCTGACATATATACACCAATAAAAACAAACAGAAATAAAACAGTAAACTATATAGAGCAATATTTTTACTTACTTCTTTATCAGTAAGTTTGGAATGTTGAGGATAAATTACCTGGGAGAAGAAGAGTTAAATTTTGTTAGACAAATATATGGAGTATATATTGTAAACATTAGCAGGTACTTCTAAAATACTAGTTGGCTATGATCAAATTGGTTTAAGAAACAGTTCACAAATTTAACAATGAAACACAGGAGAAGCTGGGAGAATTGAGGAGGATTTACAGTTGGCAAAAAAAAGTTTTGACTCAAAGTTATCTCTAAAAATTGGTGCAATTTTGAGTTATCAAGAATAATTTGAGACTTCCTTGGTGGCGCAGTGCTTAGGACTCTGCGCTCCCAATGCAGGGGGCCCAGGTTCTATCCCTAGTCAGGGAACTAGATCCCACAGGCATGCTGCAACTAAGAGTTTGCATGCCACAACTAGGGAGTCCGTGAGCCGCAACTAAGGAGCCTGCGTGCCTCAACTAGGAAGCCCATGTGCTGCAACTAGGGAGCCGGTGAGCCACAACTAAGGAGCCCTCGAGCTGCAACTAAAGGAGCCTGCCTGCCACAAGTAAGGAACCCATGTGCTGCAACTAAGACCCAGCGCAACCAAATAAATAAATAAATATTTTTTTAAAAAGAATAATTTACCAATTGAATTGCTAATAACTCAAAGGTTTTTGAGTCTTTTCTTTGGAAGCCTAAAATCTAAAGAGAACTTGATCTATAAGCTTGTAGCTACTTCAAGAAATAATAATTTTCAATTGATTCCAAGAAGTAATACAAATTACTAACTACTTATTAAAAGAAAAATGAAAAGGAAAAAATGATCATCTGCAATTTAAGAAATCTCAGAGGCCATCTTCCCACCATAAAGCCTATCCTATTTTCCTCCAATCCTTTTAAATAGTCATAGCACTTCCCTAGATAGGTCAATTTAGTGCCTGCAGTGACCCAGCCACCTTCTGAGGGAAATTCCTGTCCCACAGCCCCACGAAGGAAGCAAGACTAGGCCCACACAGCTCCTGTCAGAACAAGTACTAGTAAACACCAGACCCAAGGGCACCCACTCTATAGGCCAATCAACCAAGTGCCCAGATGGGGCTGGGTATGAAAATTCTGCCCAAGAGAATACCAGTGCTCAAGTGGGCCAGTACAGATTCTCTCGGGAATGTGAAGAAGAGATGGGATTCGGAGCAGCAGGTTAGCTAGTGGCTGGTAACCAAAAAGAGAGGAAACAACACAATGTGTAGCGGAACTGCATTAATACTAGGTTGCTCTTCCAGTTCTGGAAGAATCCATGAGTTCTTCCATTCCCCAGAGTTGCCCAGGTGCCTGAAAATCTTACATTTCCAGAAATAACATACAGTAATAGCACATTATAAACTGTATTAAGGTGGTTTCACATATTTATTTCATTTATTTAGTTCTCACAATAATAGACAAGGCTAGAAATGGTATCCCCACTTTACATATAAGAAAACTAAGGTAAGAAAAAAGATGGGGAGAATTCACATTACTGACCATCTTCTAGAGTTTTTAATTTTCACAACTCTGTCAATTCTTCACATCTTTACAGAAGAGGGGACAAGTTCACAGTAGTTAAATAACTCTCCCAAAATTTAGCATCTAGTAAGTGCCACAACCAGGACTTGAACTTAGGTCTGCCTGATTCCAAAGTACAAAAGCCACCATTCCTCACTCCACCCATAGTAGCAATCATTAACTCACAATCACAGCCCTCTTCCTCCCCTAGCCAGGATGTGGCATATAATCCTTCTCAATTCAGGAGTATGAGGAGGGTCTACAGAGCTGGTATTGTTACATGAAAACCACCCAGCATTCCTGGAATAGAAAATGACACCAAAGCCAATATTCGCTCTACTTTGCTTTGTATCCCATGTTCTGACCGACCTGACTTAACCTCTGTCTCCACAATTCATGAAGGCAAGAACCTGGTCTGTTTTGGTCAACAGTCTATCTTCACACCTAGAACAGTTTCTGGTGCATAGTAGACACTAAAAAAATATTTCTTCAATCAGTGGATATACTCTCAGATTAGCTCTGTTAAACAACTCAGTATTTAGTAATATGTAATTCTTTAAGTGTACATAGATCTTCCTTGCTTCACCTTGAGACCATTTTACTTTGTTACCTTTAAAGGAGAAATGGCACAGATGCTGCGTGCTGCAACTAAGACCCAGCACAGCCAAGTAAATAAATAAATATGTAATAAATAAATAAAAATAAAGGAGAAATGGCAAACTTATAACCTATTTGGCCATATTCATGAAAATCTCTTTACATCTAAGTTAACCTGGAGTTTGCTGGTCTAAAACATATTGAGAAGTTTAGTGGCCTGTAACAGCTTAATCTTAGACTCTAAATTCATTTTTATGTGAATGCTCTTCAAATTTTTATTTCCTCAAATTAAAATACCAACTCAAAAGCAAATATACAAAATTCCATTTTTTATTACATAAAGATATCAACCACGGTTCATCTGGACATTGGTTTCCTAAGGTTTAAAATATTAGCAAGACAGTATAGAAGAAAAATGTTGGTATGTTTTACCCATATATATGAGTACCTTAAATATATATATATAACATGTGTGTGTATATATATGTGTGTATATGCATGTATTTAAGGGACTTATATATGCTCTATATATTTAAGTAAGTTAAAAGGATATAAAAACTACAGAACCTATCAAATCTGTCTTTCAGGAAATTCCCTGGTGGCCCAGTGGTTTGGACTCCACACTTCCAATGCAGGGGGCCCGGGTTCGATCCCTGGACAGGGAACTAGGGTCCCACAGCCGCACAGCGCAGCCCCAGAAAAACCCCACAAAAAAACAGTCTGCCTTTTAAAAACTCTGACTGTGGGACTTCCCTGGTGGCACAAGAATCCACTTGCCAATGCAGGGGACACAGGTTCAATCCCTGATCCGGGAAGACTCCACATGCCACAGAGCAACAAAGCCCATGCACCACAACTACTGATTCTGCGCTCTAGAGTCCGTGAGCCACAACTACTGAGTCCACGCGCCACAACTACTGAAGCCCATGCGCTCTAGGGCCCACATACCGCAACTACTAAGCCCACGAGCTGCAACTACTGAAGCCACACGCCTAGAGCCCGTGCTCTGCAACAAGAGAAGCCACCGCAATGAGAAGCCCACACACCACAACGAAGAGTAGCCCCTGCTCACCACAACTAGAGAAAAGCCCGTGCGCAGCAATGAAGACCCAACGCAGCCAAAAATAAAATTTAAATTAAAAAAAAAAAAGTAAAGTAAAAACTCTGATTGTACTAGACTGTCAAATAGTATCTAGAATTTCATTTTAATGTACTCTGTTAGAACTACTCAGTGTTTTATTTTGGAACAAATATGATATTCAAAAAGAAACAATGCATATTTATATGCTACAGCTACTGAAATGGCCACACTGTACCTAAGATCAGAAATATCAGAAAAATTCAGGGACTTCCCTGGTGGTCCAGTGGTTAAGACTCCATGCTTCCACTGCAGGGGCACAGGTTCGATCCCTGGTTAGGGAACTAAGATCCTGATTGCTGCACAGGCAAAAGAAAAAAATAAACAAGTGAAAATAGATTTTTAAAAAAGAAAAAAGAAAAATTCATACTTAACTTTAAAAACATCAACTCCCTATTTAAAAAACAAAAGAAAGAAAAGTAACCACTACCAAGTATCTAGAACTGCGCAAATTGCCACAGTTACTAGAATTATTACCTGTGTACATACTTTATGTTGTTAAAAAAAAAGTTTAAATATAAGTTTGGGCAATCACTGTTAGTTTAGTTTTAGTCAGTTAGCTCCTGATAGCTATATGGGAAATAATCAACTGTGGATTAGCTCCAGTACCTGGAGATGCCTCTCACTTGAAGCTTCCTCTCTCCATAGCTCAAGTAAAGGCATCTCTATTCCCCCAACCACTGGCATTCTGGGTGGCATTAAAGGGGGACAGAGAGCATCAACTAATGTCACTCTGGTTTTGTTACCTATGTTAAGATCTCCCATGTTACAGCAAATAAGGGAGAGGTGGCCAGGTAATAACCGAAGAGAAAAGTGAGTTTTATTTGATATAATTATTAAGGCTTAAAAATGATGACATATTTCACATCATGTTACAATAGAAAAAATGTCTCAGAAAAATATTAATATATATACTGGAAAAGAGTATTACAAAATGTTTTAAATGGGTCTATTCAAAGGTACATTTCTCTGCATACATATACATCTCTCTAGCATTCCCAACTCAGTATGAAAATAATCATGGTCCCAGGAGGAGGAAAATTAGAAATACCAGCTAACTTACTGCCAGTATCATTTGGACATGGGAAAAATTCATGCCTGCCATGCACCCAAGTTGTGTGTGAATGGGTGTCTACCTGATGCCATGTGACTGGGTATCTGTCTCTACTGCATGACCCTGCCTGGTGTCCCAGGCCTGACAGAGACTACATTTCCCAAGAAACCTTGCCTTGACCTCCTACAGAAACATTAACTTACAAACAAACATCATCATAACCTTGGGGACTTCCCTGTTGGTGCGGTGGTTAAGAATCTGCCTGCCAATGCAGGGGACGTGGGTTCGAGCCCTGGTCAAGGAAGATCCAATATGCTGTGGAGCAACTAATCCCGTGAGCCACAACTACTGGGCCTGTGTGCCACAACTACTGAAGCCCACGCACTTGGAGAGCCCATGCTCCGCAGCAAGAGAAGCCACCGCAATGAGAAGCCCGCGCAACGAAGAGTAGCCCCTGCTCACCGCAACTAGAGAAAGCCTGCACACAGCAATGAAGACCCAATGCAGCCAAAAATAAATAAATATTTAAAAATAAAAATAATAAAAATGAAACTGAAATACTGTGTTAAAAAAAAAGAATTCCAACTAATAAATGCAGAAGGAATAAGGAAAATAGCAAATCACTATTAGAACACCAGAGTAATAATAGTTACTACAGGAAAGATCCACTTTTGGATGCTGAAATTAGCAAGCAAATTTGAGAAACAAGATACTGCACAGTCTCAAAGTATCTCCCACAAAATAAATATTTACTAATTATGAAGAGAAAAACAGTAAATTCACGGTGGATAAATCTGGCAGACATCATTTTAACCAAGTGATCAAGGTTAAAATCACTAATAATAAGACATTTTAACACCATGTACTCTTTGATATGATGTACCAAGAAGGGCACATCATGTCTGGGGTATTCTTCCCAATAATGCATAACCCCAGACTAATCATAGGAACACACCAGAAAAACCCAAATTGAGAGACATACTACAAAATATCTGACCAATATTCTTCCAAAGTGTCAAAGTCATGAAATATAAGAAAAGACTGAGGAACTTCCACAGATTTTGGAGAGGGAGTTATGACACCTGTATGCAATGCAGGAACCTGGATTGGATCCTGAAAAAAAAGGACATTAATAGAAAAACTAGTGAAATTGAATAAACTCTGTTGCTCAGTACACAGTATCATGCCAATGTTATATTCTTAGATTTGATAATTGTACTATGTTTATATAAAATGTTAACATTAAAGGAAGCTGAATGAATTACTTTCATAACTCTAAAATTATCTCAAAATAAGGTTTTTAAAAAAGTAACACCTCTACTTCACATCATATTCAAAAAGTAACCCAAAGTGGATCAAAGACCTAAGTGTAAAAGCTAAAACTATAAAACTCTTAAAAGAAAATATAGGAATAAATCTTTATGACTCTGAATTAGACAATAGTTTCTAAGCTATGATACCAAAAACACAAGCAACCATAAATAAATTGGACTTCATCAAAATTTAAAGCTTTTGCACTTCTAAGAACACTACCAAGAAAGTGAAGACGAACTGCAGAATGGGAGAAAGTATCTGCAAATCATATATCTGATAAGGGTCTAGAGTACAGGATCTATAAAGAACTCTTATAATTCAACAATAAAAAGTCAAATAACCCAATGTTTAAATGGGCAAAGGATCTGATTTGAAATTTCTCCAAAAAAGATATACAAGAGGTCAATAAGCACATGAAAAGACGCTCAATGTCATTAGTTATTAGGGAAAAACAAATAAAATTACAGTAAGATACCACCTCATACTTCTAGGATGGCTGTAATCAAAAGGACAAAGTGGTAGCAAGGATATGGAGAAATTAGGAGCCTCATACATTACTGATGAAAATGTGAAAATGAAGTCACATTGGAAAACCATTTAGTAGCTTATCATAAAATTAAACATGGAAGTCTTCCCTGGTGGCAAAGTGGTTAAGAATCCGCCTGCCAATGCAGGGGACACGGGTTCGATCCCTGGTCCAGGAAGGTCCCACATACTACGGAACAACTAAGCCCGTGTGCCACAACTACTGACCCTGCTTTCTAGAGCCCATGCACCACAACTACTGAGCCCCCATGCTGCAACTACTGAAGCCTGCGAGCCTAGAGCCCGTGCTCCACAATAAGAGAAGCCACCGCAATAAGAAGCCCATGCACCGCAACGAAGGGTATCCCCGGCTCGCCGCAACTAGAGAAAGCCTGTGCACAGCAACAACGACCCAAAGCAGCCAAAAAAATTAAACATGGAGTTACCATATGACCCAGCAATTTCACTCTTAGGTATACATCCAAGAGAAGTGAAAAGCATACATCCACACAAAAACCTGTACACGAACGTTCATAACAGCATTATTCATCATAGCCAAAACGTGGAAACAATCCAAATTTCCATCAAATGATGAATGGATAAACAAAATGTGATATATCTGGACTTCCCTGGTGGCGCAGTGGTTAAGAATGCGCCTGCTGAAGTAGGGGACACGGGTTCGAACCCTGGTCTGGGAAGATCCCACATGCTGCAGAGCAACTAAGCCCGTGCACCACAACTAGTGAGCCCACGTGCCACAACTACTGAAGCCCACCCACCTAGAGCCTGTGCTCCACAAGAGAAGCCACCGCAATGAGAAGCCCGCGCACTGCAACAAAGAGTAGCCCCCACTCACCGCAACTAGAGAAAGCCGGCGCAAAGCAACAAAGACCCAACACAGCCAAAAATAAATAAATAAATAAACTTATAAAAAAAAGTGATATATCCATATAATGATATAAAACTCAACCATATAAAGGAATGAAGTACCAATACATACTACAACATGGATGAATCTTAAAAACATACTAAGTGAAAGAAGCCAGACACAAAAAGGCCACGTGTTGTATGATTCCATTCATATGAAATATACAGAAAAGGAGAATCCATAGAGACAAAGTAGATAAGTGGTTGCCAGGAGCTGGAGGGGAAAGGAGAATGGGTCATGACTGAAAGAGAATGTAAGGGAAATTTGGGGGCAGTAATAATATTGCTTCTTGATCTCTAGGGTCGTGACATGGTATACTCATTTTTTGAAAATTCACCAAAATACAGATTTAGGATTTGTGCACTTTTCTACATGTGTGTTACACTTCAATGAGAATGTTACTTACTTTAAAAAGTAGAAAAAATGGCCTGAAATCACAGTATCCTCAAGTCTAAGATTCCCACTTTCTCAAGATTGAAGTTAAATTACTCTACTAGAAAACTTGATCAGTTTGAAAATGGAATGGATGGTAAAGCATTTCTCAAAAAAAAGTAAAGTTTAGGTACAGTTTTCCATGTTTCACATCATTCATCACAGTAAGTACAAAAACATAAAGTACTTGTGAAAGAACTAACTAGACAGAACTAACTAACTAATTAACTAGAACGTCCCAGATTATCCCCAGATTATATAATTTCATAACTGAATCAGAGATTAGTAACACCAAGGAAGCTTTTGTAGAATCTGGGAGCCTAAGAAGCTCAAGAGGTCACTAAGGTTTTAAACCTCAAATCATAGAACTACATCAAGCTACCATGAAGTGCTACTATTTCACAAGGAAATTTAAAGGCCATTATTAGTACCCTGCAAATCCTATCCTATCATTCACTGTTGAATGGTCTACCTTCCATGCTAGACTGCAAACTCAATGAGGAAGGGATAATCAAGGCTTTACCTCCAGAACATACCATTGTCTGGATATGGTAGTTGTCCAGTAAATATCTGAATAGATGGCTCAATGAGACAGTATAGCAGCATGCAATTATACACACCCATTTCAATTAAAACAGTGAACATGCTGAGGATCAAATACTGAGGCTATGGGTCACCCAGAAGAGAGGAAGAAACACGAAAACCTTTCACACAACTGCCTTTATCCTTCTCAGAAAAATAAACAGAAACTTTGCTAAGATAAAGAAAACTGTGCTGACTACTCCAGATTCCACCCTGTTAGGGGATAAGGGAAATAGGCAGTGGCTCAACAAAAAACAGAAGTGGGAAAAAAAGGGGAGTCAATTCTGCTACCTGCTCTTTTAAAAACGGCATAAGTTTGCCTTCACCCCAAAGCAGAGATTTATCTTCATTTGTTAGAAAAAAAGTAGGGGGGGATCAGTAATGAAATGATTATAAATTGTCCTGCTTTTTATAGATAATTTAACTGGCCTGAAATCCTTTTCACCAAAGAGGTGAAATACAAACTATGTACATATACATATATGTATGTACACATATATGTACATACAAATAGGCTATGTCATAGATTATCAGCAAAGTGAAACCTAATAAACTTGATTCCCAGAAAGTGCTTTAAGTACCTGTGACTGACACAAGCTTAGCTTGGATGATTCACATCCAAAGCTGTGTGTTTTTATAAATAAATTTAAGGCAAAATAATAGGAGTGAGGGAATAGCCAAGATAGGCCCACACTGATTACTGAATGTGCAAGGCCACTAATTATAAAAAAGGGGCTAGAGACTTCCCTGGTGACGCAGTGGTTAAGAATCCACCTGTTGGGCTTCCCTGGTGGCGCAGTGGTTGAGAGTCTGCCTGCCGATGCAGGGGACACGGGTTCATGCCCCGGTGTGGGAAGATACCACATGCCGTGGAGCGGCTGGACCCGTAAGCCATGGTCGCTGAGCCTGCGTGTCCGGAGCCTGTGCTCCGCAACGGGATAGGCCACAACAGTAAGAGGCCTGCGTACAGCAAAAAAAAAAAAAAGAAAGAAAGAAAGAACCCACCTGTCAATTCAGGGGACACGGGTTCGATCCCTGGTCCAGTAAGCTTTCACATGCCACGGAGCAATTAAGCCTGTGTGCCACAACTACTGAGCCTGTGCTCGAGAGCCCACGTGCCACAACTACTGAGCCCGCGTGTCACAACTACTGAAGCCCGAACTCCTAGAGCCAGTGCTCCGCAACAAGAGAAGCCACTGCAATGAGAAGCCTGCGCACCGCAACAAAGAGTAGCCCCCGCTCGCCGCAACTAGAGAAAGCCCGCGTGCAGCAACGAAGATCCAATGCAGCCAAAAATAAAAAAATAAAACAAAATTTAAAAAATATTTTTTAAAAGGGTAGCTAACATATTGGGTATGCATTAAATAACAGAAATTAATTTTTACATGCTTTATCTCACTTAGTACCTCCAACAACGCTCAGGATAGTATTTTGCCATTTTATAATTGAGGAAAATGAGACACAGAGACTGAAGAAACTGGTCAAAACTCGGACAATTAGCATATGTTCAACACCCCAAAGCTTGTACTCTTTTCACTAGATTGATACTGTCCAAAAAGTTGATAGGTCATAGCCTTCAACAGGGGGAAAGCCACCAATGATTTCTCGATTCTTATAAAATTGGGGTAGGGGCTGGAGAGGTTCAAGAGGTAATCTCAAATTACAGATGTGTCACCTCCCATGATGTTCTGTGAGTTCCGTAAATTCACATGATTTAAAGGCCCTCAAAAAATGAAGACCATCTCTAAGGAAGTGTGTACAGGTGGCAAACAACTCTTCACACTATGAAGAAAAAAAGAAACTACTAAATATCCAAATTAGAGAAAATGGTTAAATAAATTATGGTCCATAAAAAAATATTTATGAGGACTCTAACAATATGGCAAATTGTGAGAATGCTTATCAGTAATGGCAGACTCTTACAGCAGACCTATTTGGGGGACTGCTGCCCAAACCATGCTTTCAAGTGTCCCCTCCTTTTGCAGGGGTGAGCCTAAGTGGCCACTACAGTTACTGAAACACTGTCTCCTTACCGCAACTGACTGAACAAAAGGGAGCACCTGACCCATGCTGAACCAATCAGATACTCTAGTATTTGAATTAAGCTTCTGCCTGGTTCCAGAATACAAAAGTAGAAGTTTGGCTAATATCACTACTGTGGAAACCCGAAGTCAAGTGAAATGGGGGAGCAGAAATTGAGACCCTTGCAGAGGAAATCAGCCTCAGCACAGAGAATAGAACAGACATGCAAAGAGAAGCAAAGACAAAAGACCACACAGCTCCACAGAGACAAAGGCAAAAGCCTGGGGCTTTCCAAATCCCAAGAGGTTCAACCCTGCTTCCTGCAACTAGTTCCAAAAGATTCCTTACAATCAATTTCTCTTCACTTAAATTTATTTGAGAGGATTTCTGTTCTTAACAATCAAACTTATCCTTGACAGATACAAAATTATATAAAGAAAAAAAGTATTAACAAAAATGCCAAGTATTAATCTCTTAATATGAGTGATGTTTTCTAGTGTTTATAATTCCCTTTCTTGCCAAGTTTTCAACAATGAACATATTATTACTCAATGAGAAAAAAAAACTGGAATGAGGCAATTCTGGATTCAGATAATTAATTAAGGCTTTATTATAAAATCAGGTAATTTCACAGAGCTGGAAGTGACAAAGAGTATATAAAATTCAGAGGATTTCAAACCTTGGTCCAGAAGACCCTTAGTGTCACTGTGGTGATGCCAGAGCCATCTCAGGGAAAAAGAAAGAGGCTGAGCACACCTCCTGTAGTCAACACCTTTTGCAGTCTCTTCCCAGCTCAAAAGATCCCCTTTACTGTCCCCTTCTTCTAGGACAGGGTTCCCAACTGACATTTTATGCAACACAGACCACTCCTCCAACCACTCAGGTTTTCAGCTGATTACAGCAGAGTGAGAATCTGCTCCAAACCAGGCCTGAGTACCGTCCTCCGGTGTTTGGAATGAGAACGACATTCACTCTCTTCGCTGAAGTGGCCGAAAAGGGCAACTTTGCCATAAAGATCACAGAAGCAGAGAAGTTAGTTTAAAGGAGAGCATGAAGCATGAACAAAATCCATAAAACAAGAGCATAAACAAGAGACTTCCCTGGTTCTGGGCTCTAGCCATTTTCTGGAAGTCCCTCTAGATTTGTACCTTGGACATCTTGAAACACCTCTGTGGCCTTACAGCAAATGTGCCTTTTCTCCTTCAGCTATAGCTTAGTTTCTGTCATCCACAACCAAATATATACACACGGGCCCCATTTCAACCAGATTAGCCACTGAGGTACATCTGATTTTCATCTACCCAGAAAAAAAGTTCCCCTACTTTACAAAGAATACTAATTCGGGCTTCCCTGGTGGCACAGTGGTTGAGAGTCTGCCTGCCAATGCAGGGGGCACGGGTTTGTGCCTCAGCCTGGGAAGATCCCACATGCTGCGGAGCGGCTGGGCCCATAAGCCACGGCCACTGAGTTTGCGCGTCCACAGCTTGTGCTCCGCAACGGGAGAGGCCACAGCAGTGAGAGGCCCATGTACCGCAAAAAAAAAAAAAAGAAGAATACTGATTCTAGTACTTCAACTTCATTTTTCTAGTGAGAAAACTAAGGTCCGAAGGCTTCATCTTCACAAAGCAAAACTTAGGGGTTCTCTTCATTGAAAATGAAAAAGAGAATTTCAGTGCTTCCCAAATACTGACTTACCTAGGTCTTACTGAGTCCAAGGCACTGTTCCAAATGCTTCATCAACATTAACTTACCTAACCCTCACAACAGTGCCATGATATAGGCACTGTTATCCTGTCACAGAAGAGTGTGAGGCTCAGATGAGCTAAGTAACGTACCCCAAGTCACACAGATTCAAGCCTAGGCAGTCTAGCTCTAGGGTCTGAGTTCTTGGTCAATATTCTACATTATCTCTTTAGTAGGGATTTAAGCTTAAATAAGTGGCATTGTTTATGCATTTAAAATTTGCAACTGGTACTTTCTATCATGGCAGAACTGACTTCTTAAGTCTCTCTCAAGCCTAAGACTAAATGACTGCATTTCTGATAACACAACTGAGTTGGAGGATATACTGTCCAAACTTAGTTTTTAACCTATTTAATTAACTTCCCTTCTGAATCCCTATGGCTGTGCATTATAGGAAGTACGGTGGGGCTATTATGTCATTTCTCCAAAACAATTCTATACTTACCTTCTTGCCCCATTACAGCCACCCCTCCTGTCCAGTTTTGGCCTGGATATGGCCATATTACAAAAGTGAAATATATTTTCAACTATTTTGTTATATTAATTATTAATTTGTATTCCTTTTTCTCCATTTTAAAAGTGGCAATATTCTACATTCCTCAGGAAAACAAAACAAAATTAAATTGTGTTGCCTCTCAATGTGTTTATCTTTCTCGGGATCCTTTATTAGGGAATCTTCCCCACCCTCACCCTACATTTTCTAAAATCAGTGATTCTTAACCTGAGGACAATGCAACAGAAACTCCATAAATGACCCCCAGATAGTCAATGGAAGCATATACATGATTTTGTATTACCATTTTCCTTAGGGAGAGAGTTCATGAAGTTCATAACTTATCTGCATTCTGGACCTTTTAAAAATGTGAAGAACCAAAGACCTAAAGAAAACTCTGTGCAATAGCATATACTATGGGAAATGAAATTCAAAATAGTCTCAGTGATTCACATTTTTGTAGCACCTCAATACTTGCTAAGTATTGTTTATTAGGTCAGAAAAAAACATACACGTTATAAAGCATGCCCAAAGGGTCAGAGTCCAAAAGATCTCCATACTTTAACTATTCAAAAATGTAATCGACTACAACTACTCAATCCTATGCTTTCTGATTAAATCGTATTTTGCTATACATATAGCTTCAGGTTAATATGTCAGTGTACATGATAGATGACATAAATCTCTTCTTCACAGTCTTTGGGAACTGTTGTTTCCATCTCAAAGTACTGTTCATGTATTCACTCTATCAACTTTTTATTGAACACTGTCACGTGCCAAGCACTGCATTTAGCCCTATCTGCTGGTGTGATTAATTCTTGGTTCTCCTCTAAATTGTAGTCTTACTCTATAAGTATAGGTTAGAGTATATCTTTCATATACGTCTGCTCAACAACCAAGATAATGCCTAAATCTTAGTGGAAACTTAAAGTGTATTGAGCTGTGTAATGATAAAACACAGAGAAGACAGGCTGAATACACACTCCACATTAAGAAACACCTCCCTGGCCAATTTTCATAGCCCACTCATGCCACTAAAGTCAGAATGAGATGATTCATTAAAATCTGTCATTGCCACCAAAACAAACAAAAAAATCTTCTAAACATAGGTCCTTCTGACTCTACGTTTTTCTTGGCTACATAAAGACAAGCAATCTCTTATGCTACAAAAGGAACCCTAAATAATGTCAAGATTACAAGGCCTTTCAACAAGGCGCTATAAAAATGGAAAACTTGACAAATTCACAAGCGAACGATTTTCCTTATGTTCATCTTGCTATTAGCTTTCAGGCCGTCTCATAAGCAACATCAAGAAATAACAGAGATGAGGAACAAAAGGAGGAAAAGGAGAAAACCCCTGCTGAGACAAGCATTTCGGCTCAGGCTAAGTGGAATGTTCTGAGAGTCGCTGCAAATGACCAAAACAATCCATGAGTCTAAAAAAAGTTGGTTGTGTGAGGTCTGGCTATTATAGTTCACCATATGTCAGGGGCATTGTTTGCTTCTTGAAAAAGTCCCAAACATCCTGCCTGCAGTCTTCTCCGGGTGCCGCTAACCATTCTAGTTATTCCTGTGACACCGGGTTAAAAAAAAAAAAAAGAAAAGAAAAGAAAACAGGGCCATCAACAAGTATTTAGGAGGGGGCTAGAGAGAACTTTTCACCCTTAGCCACAGCCCACGATCCTCCCACGGGAACTGCCTCTGGACCGCAGCCCGGCAGACGGCGGAGGGGCTGCCGGCCACGCCCGGATGCGCAGAGGGCAGGGTCCAGGCCGGTCGGCCCGCGGGCCACAAGCTCTGCTGGGGCTGCCCCAGCGCGGGGACCGGGACGGGGCGCGGGGGCCAGGTGCGGCCGGGCCTCACCTCCACGGCTTGGCCCAGCTCCAGGTCGAAGCCCACCACACACACGCAATGCAGCCAGGCTGAGAAGCCGTCCCAGCGCAGCAGGCCCCGGCTGCGGCCCTCGTCCTCTTCAACGTCCTCTGGCGCGTCTCCCGCCGCCACCACGGCCGGCGCCTCGCGTTCCTCGTCCGCTGCCCCCGCCTGACCCAGCGGCCCGCGGGAGCCGGGCCCCGAGCCTGCCAGGCCCCGCAGAGCCATCCGCCGCCCCCTGGCTGTTTGCGCCGCCTCCACTGCGGACCGCGCCACAGAGCGCGCTCGGCTCCGCGCAGACGCAGCCACAGCTGCCGCAGCCGCGGGGGACGGGCTCGGCCGGGGCGGGGCCGCGGCCCATGTGACCCTGGGAGCCCGGCTCTGCACGGGTCCTCCTGTACCGGCCTCCCAGAGTAAAAGACGTCGCGCAGGCCCTTGACTGGGATTGTGAAGCCTCCTTGCTTTAAAGCTCTTCAAGACTGAAGCAGTGAATCCTGGAATCCTCCTTCGCAGTCCAACAGCCAAGGAATGAATTATTCTTGGAATGACACCGTTCATAATTATAAGGTATTATCAAATTGTTAGAACATAGTGGTAACGGTGGCTAACATTTACTGAGCACTTACTTTGTGCCAGATGATATGGCAAGAAAGTATTTGCAAATATTACTTCATTGAATCTAGTAGGTAGTCATCATTGTATATTTCTTTTCAGGTAAACTGAGGTTCTGAGAGGTTATGTGACTAGCCAAGCAAGTATTAAAACTCTGATGCAGGCTTACAGTTCACTCAGGCAATCTGTTGACAGAGATCTGTGCCTTCATTCAGCAGCCCCCTCTCCACCAAGCCCCCTCCCACCTTTCTTGGCCTGGTTGCCTGTGACTCACTCAGCACTCATCCATTGCCAGACCTTTCTGGAACACCTCTACAACAACCTGAGGATCACTTTCTCTCAGCAGAGGTCTAGTCTCAGGCAGCTTAGTATTCTTGGAGATCGACGTTGGGCTGGGCACCCAGGAGGCACTTAGTCTATTGAATTGTTACTGATTAGGGGTCCAGCGTGGTGCTACAGACTAGGATTTATTTAGCACCTACTGTGCTGAGCATAAACTGCAAAGTGGAAGTAAATCAGAAACACACAATAATGCCCCAATAGAAAAGTGAGTAAAAGACAAGGAATAATAACTCACAATAAACGTGTTTTTAAAAAACAGCACAGTATTCATGCTTTTACACACATTATCTTACCTAATCCTCCCAACAGCCAAAAAGGTAGGTCCTATTCTTCCCATTTTACAGATAAGGGCCCTGAGGCTCCATGAGATGATGATAATGTCACAGCCAGTAGGTGGCAAAACAAAGACTTAAGCCCACATCTCTCTCACTGAACCTGAGCTCCTAAGCATTTTGCTGCACCACCCAGTCAAATCTACCCTGTCTGACAAGCGTTGTTCTGTCCCCATCCATAGGATTTTTATTTGAAGTAAGTGTTAGCATCTCTCTTTTCAAGGAGAGGGTCAAGCATTCTCAGACATCAGTAGTGATGTTTGCAAGAGTTTTTCTTTAGGGCATAAGATGAACTAGAGACAGCATTAAAGTTAGGAGGCCAATTCTTTGCCCGAAGCTATCTGTCCTCCTACTCCAGAGAACCACTGTAGTTAGAGAGAGAAAATATATTCTGCATTTAAGTAAGTCTCTAGACCTGCTATTAGGAAAAAACAGTAACAGTTTTTAGTATTGAAAACAGTATTGGAAAGAGCACTAGACAAGTGCTAGTGGATTTGGATTATTAGCACCTGCTCCATCCACAATCATGGTAGGCAAGCTGCTCCAAGACCCCGTTTCTGCATTGGTAAAATAGGAATGATCATTCTGGTCTACTTACATAACTGATTATGGGGAAGAGCCAAGCTATTGCAACATACACGTTTTACTGGACACTACCTCGTTATTAATGATTAATGAGCTTTAAACACCAGTTGTTCCATAGGACTGCTTCTTTGACATGTGGACAGACTGCCATTCCCTGAAATGCTGCTTTATAATTTTGGATTAAGAGTAATCTTTTCAAAATGTAATATCCTGAAAACTATTAAGAGAACCATAAGTTTGATGAGAAAGAAAGCAAACCAGGGCTTTAAAGAATCTTAAAAGAGAAAAAAAAATCATTCCATCTGCTTCGAAAATAACAAACACTACTACACAAATCTTTATACACAAAATTGACAACCACGAGGGAAAAGAGAAAGTTCCTATGACTTTTTTTCCTTCCATCCTCATAACTTTGATATTTGACCTTAGAGTCAATTTTAGCATAGTTTCTATGGTTAATACTTGTATGAGATCTGAGGCAAAAAGGTACTAACACTTCTTTCCTTCTTGAGGTTCTGTCATTAGAACCTTTGAATCTGTAAGGATCTTAGATCAGTTTGTCTCTCCAAACCTCCCATCCTATTCGTGAATCTTCTGGTGTTTGGTCAGCCAGTCACCATTCTAACACCCCATATTAAGGTAAAGTCACTACCTTGCAAAGCTCCTGTTTTCTGGATGTTCATAAGGGCTAGAAAATTCTTCCTTTTATGAAGACAAGATCAATCGCTTTGTAATGTACACCCATTGGTCTAAGTTGTGCTTGCTGAGATTATACGGAAGAGTTCAACTCTTCTACATGATAGCCCTGCAAGTATTTGGAAGTGGTTATCCCACATCCTTATGCCTCTAGTTTCCAGGGTGAACTACCCCAGTTCCTCTAACTGTTCCTCAAAGGATGTAGTTTCTAGGCCATTCATCATCCTGTTGCCCAACTTGGGTGTACTCCAACTTGTCAACATCACTTTTAAAATGCTGTGCCCAGGAGGAAACACCATCCTCCAGGTGTGGTCTGACCACTGCAGAGTGTACTCTGGGACTGTTACCTTACTTGTCCCAGCCACAGCCTTTGATTAATGCTGGTTCAGATCACATTGGCTAGTTTTGGCAGCTAGGTCACATCACTGGCTCAGGTTGCTTTTACTGTCAACTAAAGCCCTGGGTCTTTTTTCATGTGAGGAACACTTAAGTCAGGGTAGGCTGCTATAGCCAAGAGCGTGACTGGATTCACGGCTCTGCTGATCTTCTAATATTACCAGCAATACTGAGAGCAGGATTAAAAACATTCCATACTTCCCTATTCACCTGTAACCAAACTCCTGGCATTTCAGCAATTTTCATAGTTGAAGAAGAAGAAAGATAAAAGGAAAGGGTGAGCTGTAGATAATGGTGTGAATTGCAATGCCAAGGTCTCTGGACTTAGTTTTACCAAAAGGACCTGAAGGGAATCCAAATGTCCTGGATATCTACCTATTTGGGCAGCCAGAGGACTTCCTCTTGCTCCTGAGCTAAATGCTGCTGCAGCTGCTCGGGCAAGAACATAGAATACAGGGGCTCAAGTGCCAATGTGTTATCAATAGAGAACTGAGTTTACTGCCACATGACTCAGAGACAAGATGCTCAAATGCACGTTTTGAAGGGAGGATCCAGGCAAAGAAGACAAAATATACTGTTAGGTATTTCCTAAATAGTACTTGTGAAAGCTTTAAAAAAAGAAGATGAAGAGCTTTGGTTTTTCATTTTTACATTCCTAATATCTATACATGTGACAGGTACTCAGCAAATATTTACTGAATGAATGAAAACAGTAAAAAAATCTTTAATTGCTCTTCTCCTATTTTACAAAAATTTCCTTTCATGGTCAGTTGTATGAACACGTGAAAAGTTAACATAAAAATGTTTCTTAAATGTAGTTCACTCTTAGCTTATGAAAAGTAAACATAGTAACACCTCACTTTATTTGAAGGTTACTTTACCAACGGTTTGACCCAGTTAGTACCAGGAGGTAGCTTTAAAAGGCTCACTACGAAATGCCAAACAGAAAGGATAACCAGTGAAGTTCATGCTCTTTAATCAGAGAGATGTGAGGCTTTTACTCATAAATTATTTTGACTAAATCTACACATAATTCTAGTAGATGTGCTAGTCTGGTTTTCCAGACTAAGCAGCAAATAAGAGTGAAGAGGCTGCTTGAGGCTGAGGATAAGAAGAGCAGGAAGCAAAAACCTACAGTTAACAGAATGGAAGGAAAAGGAAGAAAGAAGTCAGAAAACAAATTCAGAAAGACACACAGTAAACTATTAATGGTGGTTGCCCCATGGGGAATAGAAACGCTGGGGAAAAGAAGTGCTGATGAATAGAAATAAGGAGCTTTGCTTTTTATCTTACACAATTCTGTATTGTTTTAGTTATTTGGAGAGGGCATGTATTGCTTTTGTAACTAAACACTGAGAGATAACAAGAGAGGGCTTCCCTGGTGGCGCTAGTGGTTAAGAATCCACCTCCCACTGCAAGGGATACGGGTTCGAGCACTGGTCGGGGAAGATCCCACCTGCCGCGGAGCAACTAAGCCCGTGCGCCACAACTACTGCTCCTGCACTCTAGAGCCCACGAGCCACAACTACTGAGCCCACGCGCCTAGAGCCCATGCTCCGCAACAGAAGAAGCCACCACAATGAGAAGCCTGCACACCACAACGAAGAGTAGCCCCCACTTGCCGCACGCAACAACAAAAACCCAAAGCAGCCAAAAATAAATAAAATAAATACATTTTTAAAAAAGAGAGAGTCCTACTGTCCAAGAGTGTGTTAGAGTTGCTTATAATAGTGAAGAATTGGAAACTACTAAACGTCTAACAAGGGGAGATTGACTGAAAAATGCCATTCAATAGACAATTCAGCAGTCATTAAAAATGTCATATAAAGATGTTAAAAAAGTCATAAAAGAATATTTTGTAGCAAAGAAATGTTCAAATTATATATTTTAAGTAGAAAAAGGTAGGTCACAAAATATAATGAATGATCCTGTTTGTATAGACTATCTAAAAAAAAAAAAGACACTGGAGTTGATAAAAAAATATCCTGACTTAGGAGAAAATTTTTGCTTAGAATTAAACATTTCTTTTTTTTCATCTGTGTAATATCTATTTAACTAAAAGCTTTCTTTATATATATATCTATATAATAAGAAAACAACTGAAACAGAAAGGAAAGGAATTAAATCACAATGTTTTCACTAATATCTTTGTGGCAGAAATTGCTATGCCACTGTGATGATTAATTTTATGTGTCAACTTGACTGGGCCATGGAGTGCCCAGATATTTGGTTAAATATTATTCTGGTGTGTATATGAGGGTGATTCTAGATGAGATTAACATTTAAATTGCTGGACTTGAGTAAGGCAGTTTGTCCTCCCCAGTGTAGGTGGGCCTCATCCGATCCATTGGAGACATAATAGAACAAGAAAAGCTGAATAAAGGAGAATTCCCTCTCTGCCTGACTGTCTTAGAGCTGGGACAACAGTCTTATCTTGCCTTAGGTAAGACTCAGACTCAAACTGGAACTTACACCATCCCCTCTCCTTGTTCTCAGACCTTTGAACGCAGACAGGAACTATACCATTGCCTCTCCTGGGTCTCCAGCTTGCCTTTGCCGATCATGGGATTTCTCAGCCTACACAACCGCATGAGCCAATTCCATACAATAAGTCTCTCCCTCTCCCTCTCTCTCTGTATATGTATCTCAGTCCTATTGGTTCTTTTTCTCTGGAGGCTAATTAATACAGATTTTGGTACTGAGAGTGAGGTGCTACCGTAACAAATACCTGAAAATATTGAAGTGGCTTTGAATTGGACAAGGGGTTGAGGCTGGAGGAGTTTGGAGGTGCCTGCTAGAAATATGGCCATTAAGGGCAATGATTTTGGTGAGGACTCACAAAGAAAAGGGGAGAACTGGAGGGAGAGCTTCCCTCTTTTTAGAGAATATGTAAATCATCAGTAGAATGTTAGTATATATATGGGTGGTAAAGGCTATTCTGGTGAGATCTCAGATGGAAATGAGGAACATGTTATTGGACAATGGAGAAAAGGTGCTCCTTGTTATAAAGTGGCAAAAGAACTTGGCTGAGCTATATTCTAGTGTTTTGTGGAAGGAAAAACTTGCAAGCTATGAAACTGGATAGTTAACCGAGGAAATTTCTAAGCAAAGTGATGAAGAAGCAGTTTGGTTCCTTCTGGCCACTTAGCATTAAACGCAAAAGAGAGAAATGAGTCAAAACAATGAATTGTTGACAAAAAATGAACTAGAACTTTAAAATTCGGAAAATTCTCACCCTGTTTATAGTGAGTGTGAGCCACAGACCTAATCAGCCACCCCAGCGCAGAAGGAAGGCTGTCAGACTTCTTAGACCCCACAGAACTGGACTGTGGAGCTAGGCAGCTGCAAACGTGTGCTGTTCTTCAAGGCAAGGGAGGAATGACTACAAAGGTGATTCAGAGATCATCGGGGCTGCCTCCTCTGTTTCAAGGGTTGGGGTGATCTGTTGCTTCCGATTCGCTGGGCCAGACTGCAGCCACCTGGAGCTTGGGGGGTGGGGCCCCCCATCTGGCATAGCTACAGAGGTGGGATCACCCCATTGGGTCTGGAAAGCAGAGCATCGAACCAAAGAGGATTATTCTCAGGCCTCAAGATCTAATATTATTTACCTTATGAGGTTTTGGAATTACTTGGGATCTGATACCCTCTTCTTCCTTCCAATTTCTCCCTTTTGGAACAGTAAAGTCTACCCTGTACCTGTCTCACCATTGTATTCTGGAGCACATAACTTACCTGGTCTCACAGGTTCACAGCTAGAGAGGAATTTTGCCTCAGGATGAATCATACCTCGTGTCTCACCCATATCTGGTTTAAATGAGATTTTGAACTGTAGACTTTAAAGTTGATACTAGAATGAGTTAAGACTTTGGGGGCCATTAGGATTAAATGAATGTATTTTGTATGCAAGAGGGATGTAAACTTTTTGGGGGGGTTGTCAAGGGTGGAATGTTATGGGCTGAATATTCATATGTTGAAGCTCTAACCCCCTATGTGATGGTATTTGGAGCTGGAAGATAATTAGGTTTATATGAGGTCATGATAGTGGGGCCCCTTGATATGATTAATGTCCTTGTAAGAAGAAACTAGACCTCTCTCTCTGCCATGTGAGGACACAGCAAGAAGAGGGCCATTTGGAGGAGTGCCCTCTTCAGGGAACTGAGTTAGCCAGCACCAGAACTATGAGAAGGAAATATCTATTGTTTAAGTCACCCAGTCTGTGTTGCTTTGTTATAGCAGCTCCCGCTGACTGAGACAGCCCCCCAATATCCATTATCCCCCTTTTCCTTAGTAATGCAGGCTGGTTTAATTTGGAGTGGCACTGAGCCCAACTAAAAGACTACATTTCTCAAGCTTCACAGAAGATATATGTGACCATGTGATGTATGCAAGAGTATTGATTAGAACATCTGGTTATACTCTTTAAAAAGTACACAGGAAGGGCTTCCCTGGTGGCGCAGTGGTTGAGAGCCCGCCTGCTGATGCAGAGGACACGGGTTCGTGCCCCGGTCCGGGAAGATCCCACATGCCACGGAGCGGCTGGGCCCGTGAGCCATGGCCGCTGAGCCTGCGCGTCCGGAGCCTGTGCGCCACAACGGGAGAGGCCACAGCAGTGAGAGGCCCGTGTATCGCAAAAAAAAAAAAAAAAAAGTACACAGGAAAAAAGAAAAATATATGTTTATATAGCAGGCAGTTCTTGCCCTTTTGTACTCCTCTGCTTCCTCCTACTGCCACCCTGGGCATGAAGCCCAAAATTGCAGCAGCCATTCTGGGACCATGAAGAAAATATCAAGAGACTCACATCCGTAAGTCACCAAACCAATACCAGTAACAACCTACCTCTGAACGTCAAAATTAACCCTTATCTGTTCAAGGCACTATAGTTAGATCTGTCATTTGCAGCCAGATGTGATTCATAACTGACATGAGTCAGCTTTTGCATTAAAGCTTTTACAGTGTACAAAACTACATCAGAAAGCTTTAGAAGTTAAATGCTAGAAACAAGTTTGTGTATAGAGTTGATTCTCAGTTCATTACTTTTATATAAAAACAAAATTAAAAATAATTTGTTTTGCAGAGCTAGGATTTGTGTTTTTGTTTTTGTTTTTTTGTGCAGTACGGGGGCTTCTCACTGTTGTGGCCTCTCCCATTGTGGAGCACAGGCTCCGGACGCGCAGGCTCAGCAGCCATGGCTCACGGGCCCAGCCACTTTGCGGCATG
Source organism: Phocoena phocoena (assembly GCF_963924675.1). NCBI lineage: Eukaryota > Metazoa > Chordata > Mammalia > Artiodactyla > Phocoenidae > Phocoena > Phocoena phocoena. Next base: position 31,565,411 of record NC_089228.1, on the reverse strand, counting down.
TGGGATCTTCCCCAGACAGGGGCACGAACCCGTGTCCCCTGAATCGGCAGGCCGACTCGCAACAACTGCGCCACCAGGGAAGCCCTAGGATTTGTTTTTTGTTGTGAATTCCCACTGCTCCTACTTGGCTATCACTCATTGCATCTTCTGCTTAAGAGTCCCCAGTTTTCTGGGAATCCCCTGGTGGTTAGGACTCCGCGCTTTTCACTGCGGGTTCGATCCCTGGTCAGGGAACTAAGATCCTGCAAGCCACGTGGCACGGCCAAAAAAAACACAGAAAGAGTCCCCAGTTTCCCAACAGGAAGCCACCCCATGATCATTCTCAGTCCATGAGGTTCAGGAGGAGGTAAATGCTACCCCTGAACTGCAGTGTGGGCATATAACCCAATCCTAGCTAATCAGTGTATTCCATAGACCTAGAACAATGACCAATGCAGGCACATCTCCATGTGTGACTCATTTAAATGATGCAGCTCAACTCTGGGAGGCATTAGAACTGTTCTGAAAGAGGCACTGTCCAAACACCAGGATTACTGAGAGGATAGCGTGGCGCTGTTAGCAGCCTTACCACCATAAATGAAGAAATGGCCCTAGAGATCCATTTGGCCCTAGATTTAGCCAAGCCTGAACTTTTCAGGTATATGAGTCAAATAAATTTTCCTTTTTGGTTGAACTAGTTTGAGCTAGCTCTTCTAACATTTGCAGCACATGGTAAATAATCCTGATTCATTACATTAGCCTTTTATCACATCGGGTTGCTCATAGGAAATCTTCCCTGAGAATTTATTTACCAAAAAAGCAGTATAATAGAATACTAACTCACATAATGCATTGCTTCTGGGTTTTTATATTATAAAATAATCCACAATTTATTTTTAATTGGACAAAACAGGGAGAAATACTATTACTATAATATAATCATTATCACCTAGCTAAAGGATATTTATCTCTACAAAATTATGAAGCAACTATCACTGAAAAATAATCTTCAAAAGAAGATAGCTCAGGGCTTCCCTGGTGGCGCAGTGGTTGAGAGTCCGCCTGCCGATGCAGGGGACGTGGGTTCGTGCCCCGGTCGGGGAGGATCCCACATGCTGTGGAGCGGCTGGGCCCGTGAGCCATGGTCGCTGGGCCTGCGCTTCCGGAGCCTGTGCTCCGCAATGGGAGAGGCTGCAGCAGTGAGAGGCCCGCGTGCCACACACACACAAAAAAAGATAGCTCAACTCATTCTCCCTTCCTTCCTTCAAATATTTAACTTATAAAAGCTATAGTCTTAAATTGTGAGGGATAGCAAACTGAATGTGATGTTTTCTAGGACCGTACAATTTAGCAGAGCAGACAAAACATGAATGCTAATAACCGTTTTACACCATTTTCTAAGAATTAGAGAATAATAAGAGAAGTATCTAGAAGAGGTTAAAAAAAACCCACAAAAAACCATGATTCTGTCATATTATTAGAGCTGTTAGAGTTCTTAAAAATCCAACAGTTCTTTCAGCACATGGTTGAGGAAATTGTAGCTCAGAGAACCAGTGACTTATTTCCCATTGCAAGTCAGTGGCAAAATCCTGTTGGAAGCCAGAGCTCCTTAGACACAGTCCAACATTCTTTCTTACTACCCCACCCTACCTCTGTTAGGAGAAAAGCAAAATACCAGGCAAGTTTCTCAAACTATAATTTTTCTTCTGCACAACCTGAAATGGAGAGAAAATCTCAAAGACCCACTAAAATAAGCTTGATTCTCTTTTTGTCATATACAGAGGCAATCCAGAAAGGCTCTGCCTAGTTTTGAGAGTTTGCCTTTAACTTTCTGTTATGATTTTTCTCTCATTGACTTTTTTTTTTTTTTTAGTCTAACCTTGAATGTGCAGCAACCCTGCCTGATAAAATCCCAACCAGCTTGTTTTGAACATGTTTGTTCTCTTCTGTATTCTGGGCAAACTATTGGAGCCTGATAACCCAAACTGAAAGAGTTACCTAAGTTAAACTTAATCCAGGAAGTCTTCTTTGGCTGATATCCCAGCTGGGCAGTGCCAGCCTGAACAAAAGGCTAAGATACTGCAAATTCTAATTCAAGTGTGAGTAAGAGTTTTGTCTAAGGAAAATAAAAGAAATACAGTGACTCCAAATTAGGACTGCTATTCCTAGACACCTTCTTGTGAAGAATTTACATAGAAGACCAGTTCTTATTGGAAGTAATTGCTGTGAAATGTGTATTTTTGCACTGTTGCTGAGATGGCAACCCCTACAAACAATTTTGGAAATTATTTGTAGGATTAAAAATTTGGTTTCAAAGAAAAACAAAGTCAGAGGACTCACACACCCTGATTACAAATCTTACTACAAAGCTACAGTTATCAAAATACTGTGGCACTGGCATAAAGACAGACATATAGATCAATGGAATAGGATAGAGAGCCCCAAAATAACCCATTGCATATATGGTCAAATGATTTTTGACAAGGGTACCAAAACCATTCAATGGGGAAAGGATACACTTTTCAACAAACAGTGCTGGGAAAACTGGATATCCACAAGATAGAAGAAGAATGAAAAAAGAATGAAGTTGGACCCTTACCTTAAACCCTATACAAAAATAACTCAAAATGGATCAAAGACCTAAATATAAGGGCTAAACCTATAAAGCTCTTAGAAGAAAACAGAAAAAAAGCTTCATGACATTGGATTTGGCAATGATTTCTTGGGTATGACAGCAAAAGCACAGGCAACAAAAGAAAAAATAGGTAAATTGGATTTCCTCAAAATTAAAAATTTTTTGTGCATCGCAGGATGCCATCAGCAGAGTGAAAAGACAGCCTACAGAATGGGAGAAAATATTTGCAAATCATTTATCTGTTAAGGGATTAATACCCAAAATATATAAAGAACTCCTACAACTTGAAAGACAACAAAAAACAACCCAATTCAAAAATGGGCAAAGGACTTAAAAAGGCATTTCTCCAAAGAAGATATACAGATGGTCAATAAGCACATGAAAAGATGTTCAACATCACTAATCATTAGGGAAATGCAAATCAGATCCATGAGAAACCACTTCACACCCATTAAGTAGGCTACTATCAAAAACAAACAATCAAAAACAAAAGAAAATAACACATGTTAGTGAGGATGTGGAGAAATTGGAATCCTTGCACATTGCCAGTGGGAACGTAAAATGATGCAGCCACTGTGGAAAACAGTATAGAAGTTCCTCAAAAAAATTAAACATAGAACTGTCACATTAAAAAAAAAAAAAGAATTGTCACATAATACAGCAATCCCACTTCTGGGTATATACCCCAAAGAATTAAAAGCAGGGACTCAAACAATTATTTGTACATCAGTGTTCATAGCAACATTATTCACAATAGCCAAAAGGAGGAAACAACCCAAATGTCCATCTACAGGAGAATGGATAAACAACATGTGGTATATACATACAATGGAATATTATTCAGCCTGAAAAAGGATTAAAATTCTGACACATGCTGCAACATAGATGAACCTTGAAGACATGATGCTAAGTGAAATAAGATAGACACAAAAAGTCAAATATTATATGAGTCCACTTAATATGAGGTGCCTAGAGACTCATATAAGACTCAGAGACAGAAAGTAGAATGGTGGTTGCCAGGGACTAGGAGGAGGAGGGAATGGGAAGATATTGTTTAATGGGTACAGAGTCTCAGTTTGAAATGATGAAAAATTTCTAGAGATGGATAGCTTTGGTGGTTGAACAACAGTCTGCATGGACTTAATGTCACTGAACTGTATACATAAAATGGTTAAAATGGTAAATTTTATGTTATGTATATTTTACCACTATAAAATAAAATGTTGGCTTCAGGCACAATCATACATTGAAAATAATTTTCAATTATTTTCAAGAGCCAGGTTTGCTGAATTATAGGTTTGTTTGTTGTCAAACAATAATATGTACTTCAGAGTTTCATTCACTCATTTTTTTAATAAGTGCTTTGAAGTTTCATTCATAAATATTCATTGACAACTAGCTGAGGTTACAAAAATGAGCAAAACAGACATAGTTGCAGCCATAGCAGAGCTTACAGTTTGTTGTGGGAAACAGGTAAAAAGAAAGTAAACAAGGGACTTCCCTGGTGGTCCAGTGGGTAAGACTCTGTGCTCCCAATGCAGGGGGCCTGTTTGGGGAACTAGATCCCTCATGCATGTCGCAACTAAGAGTCTGCGTGCTGCAACTAAGAAGTCCACATGCTGCACCTAAAGATCCCACGTGTCTCAACGAAGGTCCCACTTGCCACAACTAAGACCCAGCACAGCCAAAAATTTTTTTAAAAAGTAAGCAAGCAAATAACTAAAAATAATGACGAATTATGTGTAAAGAAGTAAATATTGTGGGAAGATACAGATTAATGGGGGTGGGAAAGACCTACTTTAGAAGGATTTGATAGATGGTGTATTAGTCTGCTAGGGCTGAATTATATGATAAAAATAAATATTTGATTTGTGTCCCAGGTTGCTGGCATACAGCACCTAAAACCGTTGGAGTCTCTGGAGTGATAAGAGGGACTTTTGTATGCTAATGAGATGACTGGTGACTGGGGCCCCCTAGATAGCTTCAGACTGGGGGCTGGTTGCCAGAAAGGCATAATTAGAGGGTTGGAACTTTCAACCCCACAGAAGGGGAGGGGAGAGGTGCTGGAGATTGAGCTAATCACCTGTTGCTGGTGATTTAATCAATTGTGCCTACATAATGAAACCTCCATAAAACCCCCGGAATGATGGGGTTCAGAAAGCTTCTGGGTTGGTGAACACATGGAGGTGCTAGGAGAGACCATGGAAACTCTGCACTTCTTCCCCCATACCTTGCCCTATGCATCTCTTCCATCTGGCTGTTCATGAGTTGTATCTTTTATAATAAACTAGTAATAGTAAGTAAAGTGTTTCCCTGAGTTCTGTGAGCTGTCCTAGCAAATTATCAAACCTGAGGAGGGAATTGTGGGAACTCCTGATTAATAGCCAGTTGGTCAGAAGTACCTGGGACTCGTGACTGGTGTCCGAAGTGGGGGCAGTTTTGTGGAACTGAACCCTTTCACCTGAGGGATCCAATGCTAACCCTAGGTATATAGTGTTAGAATTGAATTGAATTGTTGAACACCCACTTGGTGTCCGAAGAGTTGGAGAATTGGTTAGTGTGAGGAAAATATCCATACATTTGGTGTTAGAAGTATCATGAGTAAAAAAAATTCAGAGGCTGCCATAACAAAATACTATAGACTGAGTGGCTTGAGCAACAGAAATTTATTTTCTCACAGTTCTGGAGACCAGAAGCCCAAGATCAAGGTGCCATCAGGATTCGTTTCTGGTGAAGCCTCTCTTCCTGGCTTGTAGATAGCTGCCTTTTTGCTGTGTTTTCACATGGCCTTCCCTTACTGTGTACAAGGAGAGAGAGAAATCTCTGCTGTCTCTTCCTTTTCTTATAAGAACACAAATCCTATCAAATTATGACATCATTTAACCTCCCTAAAGGCCCTATCTCCAAATACAGTCATATTAGGGTTAGGGCTTCAACTGTGAATTTGGGAAGGGACACAATTCAGTCCATAGCAGATGGGTGATCAGAGAAGGCCTTTCTGAGGAGGTGACGTTTCCACTGAGACCTAAAGGCTCTTGGAGCTTGTTATGGGATGAGCCAGAGGACGGTCACCATGCAGAGAAGAAATATGTGCAGAGGTATAAGGTGCATTAGTTATACTGCTTGAGAATACTGAGTTATGAGGCAGAAGAAAAGAAAAAGCAAATGGGATAAATGAAACTCATAACATATGTTAAGTTTAGATAAGTAGTTAGTGGGTAGAGCATGTGTGTTAAATGTAAATAGAAAGGAATTAAAAGACCAAGAGTAATAGTTGAGAGGCACTAAGTATACATAAGGCACATAAGCACTAAATAAATATTCATGACAAATTAAATATATACAAGATATTTAATGTCCAGGATACACTAACTATACATGAGCACTTAATATTTATGAGCTCTTAATCCAGCCACTCACTGGTAATAACTGTTCTGGTGTATGTGTCTTCTGCCCAAAACATAAAAACTCATAGCTGTTCAGCGGGGTAATTGGCAAGCTACAGCTATTGGCCAGGTGTACTTGTCCCTGCATCTTTCTGGTAGAACAAGTGTGTACCACTGGCCCAGGGCACCTTCTGTCTGTAGGCCCTCTTGATTGGACCTCAACTCTGGTTTGTCAGCAGAGAAGGCTGACACAGCAAAGAAAGGGAGGATATACAAGCATTACATAACCCAGGATTTGAGCAGTGTGATCCTTCCACCATTCATGCAACCTTTCCTAATAGTGTATTAATTTACCCTTTCTCTTTTCCCTTGCTCTGTGCTGTGTTTTAAATTAATTTAATAAACTATGTGATTCAAGCATTTTAGTTTGATCTGTAAGTTCCCATACAGCAAAAGGCCTTAAAATGGGAAAAACTCAATGTGTTCTAGAGCTGCATTGCCCAGTATGGTAGCCAAACTACCTACGTTTGGCTATTTAAATTTAAATTAATTAGAATTAAATAAAATTAAAAATTCATTTCTTCAATTGCACTAGCCATATTTCAGGTGCTCAATAACTGTGTGTGGTTGGTGGACACCAAGAGATGACTGGAGAGTGCAGAAGAACATTTCCGTTAGCAAGGAAAGTTCTGTTGGGCAGTGATGTTTTCAAAACTTAGAGGAAGCCAAAGTGGCTGCAGGGTGTTGCTGAGGAGAGTGACAAGAGATGAGTTTGAGGGGAAGGAGTTATTAATATCATGCAGGGACTTGTGGACCATGGTAAAGAGTTTGGATTTTAGTCCAAATACAATACACATAATTTGGTTTATATTTCAAGAAGATTCCTTTGGTTATTGACTGGAGAATGGGTTAGAAGATGTGCAGAAATGAGTTAACATAGTAGGCCGGAGTGCTGTCTTTTGAAAGTCTGGCTTACAGGATTGGTCCTTGGCAGGTGTCTGGAAACTCGGGTTTTGGGAGAGTTCCCATCACCCCGTTGATAAGATTGGCTCACTTTGCATGAACTGTTTGTATAAACAATGTGCTGTAGGTTGAACACCTGCTTTCCTTTGAGGAATCTGGGATTTTGGTACCTGCTAGGCAGAACATGTCTATGTGATTTGCCCCCAATCTGTGGATGCTGAGGTTTTCTTTTTTAAAATTTTATATTTATTTATTTTCTTTAGTTTTTTGGGCAAAAGAAAAAAGCTTTAGTTTTTTAGTGTTGGGTCTTAGTTGCGGCACGCAGGACTCTTCGTTGAGGCATGCGGACCTTTTGTTGTGGCCCACGGGCTTCTCTCTCGTTGTGGCACGTGGACTCTGTAGTCTGCAGCACGTGGACTCTCTCATTGAGGCCCATGGGCTCAGTAGTTGTGGCACACAGGCTTAGTTGTCCCATGGCATGTGGGATCTTAGTTCCCCAACCAGGGATCGAACCTGTGTCCTCTACACTGGAAGGCAGATTCTTTACCACTGGACCACCAGGGAAGTCCCTGGATGCTGAGTTTTAAACAAACTTCCCTGGTTGGCAGCATTTTACATGTGCTGTCACAACTTATTGCCAGGGGAATTAAGCACATCCTGTGTGACTCTAGTGGGAGAAGACTCTTGGAAGCTTGGGCCTGGTTTTCCCTAGACTTTGCCCCTGTGCCTTTTCCCTTTGCTGACTTTGTTTTGAACACTTTTTCTGTAATACTTCATAGCCATGAGTATGATTATATGTTTTCTGAGTCCTATTAAAGTCTTCCTAGCAAATCATTGAACACGAGAGGTGGTCGTGGGGACCCCGACACAGAGGAGGAGGAGATAACAATGAAGTGGAAAAAACATTTAAGAAGCAATTTCAATTATCCATCCAAGTGAGAGATAATAATGACTTGACTAGAATGGCACCTGCCTGGCTAATGTTAATGATCTTCAGGTGCTCCTTGCCCCTTGCGGCATACAGAAATGCTGGCAATTATGGAATCCAGAAAAATTGAACCAAGAGCTTTGGCCTTGGTTCATCATGGTAGCTTGGAGATATTCACTCCCACCTCATTTTCAATTTGAATCTCAGCAGCTCTTACTGAGGGCATCTACCCTCTCTAGACCACTGGGATTTTAAGTGTAGATCCTAAGGCTAAATGTGCTTAGTGTTGAGAGCCCAGGCTTCCATACTCACCTTCTTCAGTGGTTTTGCACCTCCCATGACAGAACTGTATGGGATCAAGACTCACGTCTCTATTAGTTATATACTTATATATTCTCTTACAGTAATTGCTACAGTTTTACATGGGTAAAATTTTTCTTCCAAGCTAAACTGTTTGTTTTATAATTTATACTTTTGTAGGCCTCACTTTGCTGAGCATAAAGAATGCAATAGGGCTTTCCTAGTGGCGCAGTGGTTAAGAATCCTCCTGCCAATGCAGGGGACATGGGTTCGAGCCCTGGTCCGGGAAGATCCCACATGCCACGGAGCAACTAAGCCCACATGCCACAACTACTGAGCCTGCGCTCTTGAGCCCGTGAGCCACAATTACTGAAGCCCATGTGCCACAACTACTGAAGCCTGTTTGCCTAGAGCCTGTGCTCCGCAACAAGAGAAGCCACTGCAATGAGAAGCCCTCGCACCGCAATGAACAGTAGCCCCCGCTTGCTGCAACTAGAGAAAGCCCGCGCGCAGCAACGGAAGACCCAATAAATAAATAAATAAATAAATAAGAATAGCTCAACCCCTAACGTTGTTTTTAAAAAGAAAAAAAAAAACACGAATGCAATAAATATTGTTGATAGGTACAAAAAGGAGAATACACAGTTTCTGCCTAAAGAAATTTACAACTGGCCAAGGAAGTACAACTGAGAAGGAGAGGCCCAGATATGACCACGAATCAAGGAAGAGTAATAGGACTGGAAATGAGAAAAGGAAGTACTATAGGCACTCTAAAAGAATAAGATTAGATCTTGCTGAGGGTTCAGAAAAGGATACATAAAGATAGACTCATTAAAGAATGCCTTTGAAGTCTTGAACCCCTTTAAGAGAGAAAAGAGATTTTTCGTTTTGATTTTCTAGTTTTTTGAAAGAAGGATTTTAAGATCTAAAACAAGCACTGTTGGGGGTGGATGCAGAAGTCTGGAAAACATTTTATTCTCTCTTGATCCCTCTTCATTAAGATTCAGACTTTGTTTAAATTTTATTTGCAAGAGGTATCATTTAGTAATAAAATGATAATAGATACTAACATTTTTATTAACATCTAATGTTAATAGATATTAACATTTAATATCTATTAATGTGGATTCAAACTGTGTAATTTCATTTCATAATAGTTATGCAACTAGTGCTGCCATTCTTTCACCCATTCTGCTCAACTTTCATGTCAGTGGTAGAAGGCCTTGATGTAGACTGCAGCAATAGAGGTAGACCAGCAAACTGCAGGCACCAAGTGCCTGTTTCAGCATTTATCCCTGCCCCCAAACTCCCAGACCCTAGAGAATGTTATTATAAAGTCATGTTAGGTACTTTTCCAATAGGACTGACTATGAAACTAACCGTCCTGATATGAGACATTGATGAAGAGGAGCACAGTGACTTTAAAGAAGCATCAGACGCAGGAAAAATCTTCTTTTATTGCGTAAGAAAATACTAAGAAGCAGAAAAATAAACATTAAATTATTTGATAGAAACATTTATATTTCATTTGTATGTTAAGACTGATAACCTGTAGAAAAGAAATTCTGGAATGCTATTTACATAGTTTTGTAAAAGAGGTATCAGAGCAGCACTTGGATGAGATCTCTTGCAAAAATAGCACTCTCTAACAATAGGATGATAACTAAAATTACTGTATTTCAAATAACCCAGTGCAGGGCTGGATGAGGGAATGGAGTCAAAGCTGGAAAAAGGTTTCAATACCAAGAAGGGGGAGCTATTAAAGCTGCATTTGTTTTTGCAGCCAGGAGTTTTCTGATGGTTCTCTGATTGTTGGTATGTATCATATGTTAGTTGAAAAAGTGGTTTGCAGTGCCCTTCCCCTAAAGAGTCAGATTCAGCAAATGTAGGTAGGATGGGGTATCTGCATTTTTAACAAACTCTCTAGGTTATTCAGATGCAGGCGATCTGAGGATTGTACCTTGAGAAACACCGAACATTCAAAGCATTGCTGCTTCAGATTTTCTGCACAGAAGGTAGAGTGTGGAAAGCTCTCCAGTTGGAAAGGGTGGCTAGGGGGAATTGTCCGGAAGTTTGTTTAGAAAGCAAACACTCTGTATGCTTTTTGGTTTTGTTTTTTTTTAAATAAGTTTATTTATTTATTTTTGGTTGCACTGGGTCTTCGTTGCTGCGCGTGGGCTTTCTTTAGTTGCAGCAAGCGGGGGCTATGCTTTGTTGCGGAGCACGGGCTCTAGGTGCGTGGGCTTCAGTAGTTGTGGCTCACGGGCTCTAGAGCACAGCCTCAGTAGTTGTGGCGCACATGCTTAGTTGCTCCGCGGCATGTGGGATCTTCCCGGACCAGGGCTCGAACCCGTGTCCCCTGCATTGGCAGGCGGATTCTTAACCACTGCACCACCAGGGAAGCCCTCTCTGTATGTTTATTTGAGGTGATGAGGGGCTCCTGGGGGACACTGGTGCATCCATTGGTTAAGGGATACTTAAGTGTAGTGCTTCTTAAATATTAATGTACACACAGATCACCAGGGATCTTGTTGAAATGCAGATTCTAATTCAGGTGGGTCCTGAAAATTCTGTATTTCTAACAAGCTCTCAGGTGATGCCAGTGCTACTGGTCCCAGGACCACACTTTGGATGGCGAGATTTTAAATGACAGTGGGGTTATGTCATGGAGAAAGATATGGTCAGAAATTGCCTGTGAGGTGGAAAACCAAGACATGAAATACAGCCACAGTCTGAAGAAGACAATCCAAAGGGTGAGCAAATTAGAATCATGAAAGGGGAAATAACTAAGAGTGAATCACCAAGGCTCTGGATCTCAGCCTTCTTTTTCTCCACATGGAGGATGTTTGGTGTCTGCATGAAAAGAGGGGATCATAAATAAGGTCACAGGCCAGGTCCTATCAGACAAAAAGGTCCAGCAAAGTTTCTTAAAGAAACACACCGTTTTCTCTGATTAACAAACACACCTCCCACAAGCCACAAAATGCAACTTTGCAACACAGGATAACTGATTATCACCACAGAAGTTTCAAAAACCAAGATTTTATCATATCTTCCTTGGCTGAAAATCCTGGATGGTTCCCCACTGTTAGGGACAAACCCGTACTTCTGAGCCTTGAATTCAGTTCCCTCCATATTCATCCCTACATTTCCAACACTAGCTCTTACCAATATTTAGTTTTCAGTGCAGGTCACACTTACCTACAGGGTATTTCCTACTTGTAAGCCTCTGCTTCAGTCAGTTCTTTGCTGGAATACCCTTTTTCTAATATAGTCTTCAAAGACTAGTATAAATATAATAATAATGATGATACAGCAACAATCTGTGTTCAAATAGTCTTTCCTATTTGATAGGCATTAACATTATCAGAATGAACCCTCACTCCAATTCTGAAAGATATAATTGTCCATTCATTTATTCAGCAAATATTTATTGAGCCCCTAATGTGTGCTAGGTACTCTCTAGGCACTGAAAACCTAAATAGAAATAGACAAGTCCTTCCTTCAACAGGCTTATATTCCAGTTTTAAGAGATAGTGAAATAAACATACTCTATGTCAGTGATAAGTGCTGTGGAGAAAAATGAAGCAGGCTCTGGGGATAATGATAAAGGTAATTGAGCAGATACCTGCATGGAGAAACTATTGTCCTGAGGATAATGCAAAAGGCATGCCTGACATGTTTTGGCAAGGGGAGTGTGACTGAAGAAGAGGATGGTTGGAACTGAGGTCAGAGAGGTGGGGGAGGTAGTGCTAAGTCATATAAGAGGGCTTTCTAGGTTAGTCTAAGAATTTTGCCTTTTCCTCAAAGTTAGATGAAAGCCATCATCCTTTTCAAAAGAAAATTGATGACGGGAATAAGGGTAGAATCAAGGAGACCTATTAGGAGGCTACTGCAAAGATCCAAGTGAGACATGGTGGAGACTTGGCCCCAGGTAGACGCAGGGTAGGTGGAGAGAAGTGGTCAGATTCTCGTTCTGTTCTGAAGGTTCAGGAGGCAGAATATGAGTGGCAGTGAGAGAATGAGGGAAGCTAAAGACATAAATTTTCTGGTCTCTACAACTGGCAGGATGGAGTTGCTATTTGTTGTTATCTTATAGATAGATAAAGAATTTGAGGTTTCAGGAGGTTAAGTAACTCCTCCACAGTCAACTGTCTAGTTGTCTGTTATAGGTTTATATGGAGAGGTTTAGTGGTAGTTCCTTTTCCCCATCTCCTCAAGAAAATAGCCTTTACTAGTATAAAGACAACACTAAGGCTGGGGAGGGGTTGTGGAATTTTAGGATTTCCAAGTATCTCCCTCGAAAAGAACAGACCCAGGTTGGGATGGCTGCAGGATGCCTGGGAGACAGGTCACTAAGCACTGAGATCCTGAAAGCAGGTTTAAAAGTGTTGCGGGGCTGCTTCCCTGCCTAGAATGGAGAAGACCTCTGGAGAGGACTGTCTCTGGCCAGACAAAGGAGGATCAATAGCATAACCCCAATCCAGTTTCCTAGGGCCACTCAAACCCTGGAGGTCATATATAATTCACTGTAGCGGGGAAAAGAATTCCAGTAATAACTCTTGTCCACCTTGATAAGTGGGGGCTCTGAGTCATATATTTTTTTTGTCTGTTTCTGGTTTTGTTTTTTTTTTTGGCCGCACTGTGCGGCATGTGGGATCTTAGTTCCCTGAACTGGGATCAAACCTGTTCCCCCTGCAGTGGAAGCACGGAGTCTTAACCACTGGACTGCCAGGGAAGTCCCGAGCCATGTTTTATTTGAATGAACAAATAAATAAATACATAAATAAATAATAAGGGGACTTCCCTGGCAGTCCGTTGGTTGGGACTTTGCCTTCCAATGCAGGGGTTGTGGGTTTGATCCCTGGTCGGGGAGCTGGGATCCCATATGTCTCAGGGCCAAAAGACCAAAACATGAAACAGAAGCAGTCTTGTAACAAATTTAGTAAATACTTTAAAAATGGTCCGCATCAAATAATCTTTAAAAATAATAATAATAAAAGAAAGAAAGAAATATGACAGGGATGTTTACCATGGTATTGCTAATTAAAAGAAAGCCTTGGGGGTTTCCCTGGTGGCGCAGGGGTTGAGAGTCCGCCTGCCGATGCAGGGGACTCGGGTTCGTGCCCCGGCCGGGGAAGAGCCCACATGCCGCGGAGTGGCTGGGCCCGTGAGCCGTGGCCACTGAGCCTGCGCGTCCGGAGCCTGTGCTCCGCGGCGGGAGAGGCCACAACAGTGAGAGGCCGGCGTACCGCAAATTAAAAAAAAAAAAGCCTTGAGAACAACCCAAATGTTCAACAGTGTGGGAATGGTTGGTTAAGTTACGGTGTTTACATAGAGCGTAATACTACGCATCTGTTTAGAAAGCTGGAACCAGATCTATATTTATGGAAATGGAAAGGTGTCCACAACGTGTTGCAAAATGAAAGGATCAGTTTACAGAACGGTATGATTCTGTGTAGGTCACGCTACGGGCATACATATGCATACACAAATATATGTATGAAGAGACGGTTGGAAGCAAGTTCACAAAATTTTAACAATGCTTATCTGTGGCTGGTGAGGTTTATGTAATTTAGTTTATTTCCTGCTTTTCTGGATCAATTGAATTTTTTTTTAATGAGCATGTCTCAATTATGTAATCAAAGGAACTTTTTCATCTTAGAAAAAAATCTGTTACCTAAGTTTTTTTAAATTAATTAATTAATTTTATTTATTTATTTTTGGCTGCATTGGGTGTTCGTTGCTGCGCACTGGCTTTCTCTAGTTATGGCGAGCGGGGGCTACTGTTCCTTGCTGTGTGCCGGCTTCTCATTGCGGTGGCTTCTCTTGTCGAGGAGCACGGGCTCTAGGCACGCGGGCTTCCATAGTTGTGGCTCGCGGGCTCCAGAGCGCAGGCTCAGTAGTTGTGGCTCGCGGGCTTAGTTGCTCCAGTGCATGTGGGAACTTCCCGGACTAGGGCTTGAACCCACGTTCCCTGAATTGGCAGGCGGATTCTTAACCACTGCGCCACCAGGGAAGCCCTATTACCTAGGATTTTGCAGATTTACCTTTAATTATGCTGTAAAACTGTTTTATCTAAAGCTAGATATAAAATATTCATTAGACATTTTGCTCCTTAGAAAATTTTTATTGAGCCTCAATTTTCATCAATTAAATGTTGAAAAAGGTAAGTACATTAAGTGGTGTCTCCAGATGCTAACCACTAAGCACTCAGCTCCATTTCCTTATTTTTAACATTACTTTCCTTGGGCTTTCTTGCTAACAAAAATTAAGTGGTAATTATTTTTTTTAACCGCAGTTATTTCCACAAATAAGATGACATGAAGTCCACTGCTATTAATTTTTACTGAGGCAGAAATAGTTTTGAAACAACTAAAAGAAAAAGTCCTGTTCAAAATCTGGGATTGTAGCACATTTATTTATCATAGTGATCTTTCTTCTCAACTTGATTACAAAACTATATGACCTGACAAGTTACTTTTTCTTTAATCCTTGAAATGCTAGTGCTATGGACCCCGCATTTATCTATGTGATCTTTCTAAATATATACCTCTTGGATAAGTAGATCAGGTCAAATCAGGTGAATTCCAAGTCTTGGAGCGTTGACTACTAGGCCATACTTAGGTGTTAGAGATGAAAATCACTGTATTAGTTGAAAAACAATTTCAAAGAATTAGACAGCTATTGACAATGAATCAAGAATGAATGCCTGTAAAATATTCAATTAAAAAAATCAAGAATTCTGCTACACCTGTTATATAGTCAGTAAAGGAAGAGGTTTTATTTTCTTTTGTTCACAAAAAGCAGGAAGAGGAGAAAGGGGAAAAAAGGAGGAAGTAGAAGATCATGAAACTCATATAAATTTACTGGAAAATAGGTGAAGAAAATGGAAGCAAAATTTAATTCAGAAAATTTTAAAATCAGTGATATTGAAATGGGGCATAGATCATAAGATGTTATACATGATGGAAAATGTAGATCTAAGAAAGGAAACTTTGGGGGAGGGAACTAATTTTTTAGACTCTTCCCTCTCCTTCAATCTCTATACTTAATTAGTCACCAGATTCTGCTGATGGTTGAATCCCCAGCAAAACTGGAAGATACTACAAAATGGCCTTCCACCTGTACCTGGTTCTGACTTCATGCCATTGATCCTATCCCAGGTTTTTACTGTAAATCTTATTTCTAAATGGCTTTGCTATCAATGAAAGATAAATCTAAAACTCTAAATTGTAGTTTGATTTCATTTCACCCATGGAATTACTTACCTTTTAAGAGGGGATGCTTGTATGAAAAAGCCTTCAAAACTTCTGTGCATCTTCAGCCTGACTTCATTCCCTCTTGGGTTCCAAGCCAGACCAGTGTTTCTAGTTGTCCCCTGTAAATGTTTACCTTGGTGTCCTACACACCACTCAAACTCACCCCTTCAAAACTTGCTCCTCAAGACCTCCCTGGTGGTCCAGTGGTTAAGAATTCACCTTCCAACACAAGGGTCACGGGTTCGATCCCTAAGCCCATGCGTCACAGCTACTGAGCCTTCATGCCACAACTAGAGAGAAGCCCGTGCGCCACAACAAAGAGCCCACGTGCCTCAGGTAAGACCCATCGCAACCGAATAAATGAATAAATAAATAAATATTTTAAAAAACTTGCTCCTCCTCCTGGATCCCACATATTCCCTTTTCCTCATCCCTCATATTCTGAAAATTATACCTCCTAATAACCCTCCATTCCCCGCCCCCCGTTCACACTGCTAAGACTTTAATTCAGGCACTAATCATTTCTCACCTGGACTTGCAATTATTTCTAAATGGTCTTTCTGTCTCCAATCCATCTTCCATTTGGCCATCATTCTAAAAGGTACAATTGATCATGTCAGTTGCCTGCTTAAAAATTCTTTAGTGGCTCCTCATTGCCTTCAGGATAAAAAACAAATACATGAACATGGCATTTAAGGTCCTTTTTGAGCTTGTTCCTGTCTACTCCTGTAATCTTTCTCTACCTCATTCTTTAAACATACTGCACCCCAGTCATGCTGAATTTATTGCTGTTTTTTCAAACAAGCCATGCCCTCTTACTTCTGGCCCTATAGTCAAGCTGTTCCTTTAGCCTGAAATGATTCCCCTTTCTCCACTTTACCTCCACCTGCAAGCTCCTACTCATCTTTGAAGACTCAACCCATGTCCTCTTTTTTTCTGAAGACTTGGCTGATCTATTAGGCAGAGTTTCACATAGACGTTTATTCCATAGAAGCTATAGTATAGTGTTTTATTTATTGATGCATAACAAGTCATCCCAAGACTTAGTAGTTTAAAACATAATAAACACTTATTATCTCTTACAGTTTCTATGGGCTGGGAATATGGGAGCCACTTGGCTAGGAAGTTCTAGATAGGGTGTTCTCATGAGGCTCAGTCAAATGTCAGCTGGGTCTGCAGTCATCTGAAGGCTTGAATGGGGCTGGAAGATCCACGTTCAATGACTTAACTCACTTGGCTGGCAAGTTGGTCCTGGATGGTGGTAGAGGCCTCAGTTCCTCCTCTTGTAGGCCTTTCCACAGAGCAGCTTGAGTCTTCATGAGGACTTCTCTGGCGGTCCAGTGGTTAAGACTCCATGCTTCCAATGCAGGTGGGCAAGGGTTCCATCCCTGGTTGGGGAACTCAGATCTCTCATGCTGCGTGGCATAGCCAAAAATAAATAAATAAGAGGCTTCATGAGATGACTGCTGGCCTACCCCAAAGCAAGCAATTCAAGGGACCAGAGCAGAAGTTGCAAGTCTTTTACAACTTACCCTTGGAAGTCAACCACTGTAACCTCTGCCATACACTGTTGTTCACATAGACTAGCCCTGATTCATTGAAGAAGAAGACTATATAAAGACATAAATACAAAAAAGCAAGGATCTCTGGGAACCATCTTGGAGACTGGCTATGGCATATAGAGTGACAGATACAGTACATCCTATCTCACTAACCAGTGACTACAAAATATGATCATACTTACTTTTATTGTTCAAATTATGATGGCATAAGCCCTCATGGCCTATTTCCTGGAAAAGGCAACCTTCTTCTCTCCCGTATTTCTTTTTTTTCTTCTTCTGTATTTCTGACATAGCTTTTGTGTTCTCAGAAACAGTCCCTCCTGTACTTCTGCCCCAACTTTCTGGACCTGCTGCAGCCTTACTATCTCTCACCCTTATGAGGACAGTGGGCACCACTGTTTTGCACAGATGACTGTCACCATTGCTTCTATCATTAACTTTAGGAAGTGCTTGATATTCTTCCAAGAAAGTAGAACAAGCTCAAGAGCACAACTGAGGCCAGGGTGTGACAGTTAACAAGTCTTTTCAGAAGGCTTGGGAATACCAGAAAAGAAGTGTAATAGACAGGGTAACTTACACTGCTATTAGTAGTGGCTACTCTGAGATGTCCACAGTCTGAACATCCTCAGAATGGTACAAACCTAGGTCCTCTGGAAACTCTACCACCACCAGATGCCCTATGTCCTACAAAAGACAAAGTACAGAACAATCTGTCATCAGTCTTAATTCCTAAGGTCTGGGATTTTCAGTCTGGGATTTTAATACCACAGGTAGAACTCAACCATCCATGCCAGGGCATGCTGGGCCAAGCACTCTCCATTTCTTGTTCACAGCCTGTCCTCCAGCACCAGCTGAAGAGAATAAGCCTGTGCACTCTCCCAGCATTCCTTTCCATCCCACTTCTATGATCCTCACAAACAAAGAATAATCCAAAGAATAGTCCTCTCAACTCTGCAAAGAAAGATATGCAGCAATGCATAAGCATAGGATAGTCCAAATCCACACTTAGGGAAAAACATTTTCGCATAGAAATCTTAATCTATCGAAGCCTAAAACTACTGAGACATCTTGTTAACAGCCTGAAGCATCTACGTTTGCTTTACCTTAATTATTTCAGGCCTTCCCCAAGACTAGACCTGGGTAGACTGCTTTATATTTACATAGCCCAAGAGACGACTTCAGGGTGTTTCCTAGCACTAAGGAAGAGTTAGTACTATGGGGAAATTGGATCCTTTGCTTTTAGAAGGTAGTATTTCCAGCTGCTTTACTCATCAAGGTTAAAAAATAAAATCCTGGCTTCAGCCAGCCTGGTTATATCACTTGCCGTAATTACTTCCTGGAAAGCATGTCTCCTCTTCATCATAGAGCCCAGAGGTCAGACAGCAAAAATAGGAGCTGAAGGGAATAAGTAGTGCCTGGAGATAGAAAATAATGTCAGGCAGATTGTCATATAGAAACAGTGGGCTGCCGTGAAAAGACAAGAGATTTTGGAGTCTGGCAAATGTAGGTCCATGTTATGGTGGATGCTTCCCTTATGGTGAGGTAACTCAGACTTAACTTTTCTGAGCCTTGTAAATGATGTAAAATGATGGTAACAATCTCTACCTCACAGAGTTGAGGAGTAAATGAAAAAATATATAATCCAGCCCTGGCAAGCAGGCTACACTCCAGCTACAGCACTGGATGGTAGGAATAGAGTGGTGAGCAGAAAAATGAGTCACTGTCTTCACTGAGGTTCCAGTCCAGAAGGGAAGACAGGCATTAAACAAAGAACTACCTAATTACAATTGTGATGACTGCTATGACAAAGAAGCACAGGGTAACATAAGAGAAGACTTGACCTAATTTAGGCTGGCAGGGAACGTGGTCTTAAGGCAGTGATGCCAAAGGTGGGGAGTCTGGGTTAGGGAGAACATGTTGGGTTTCAGTCAGAGCACTGTAGGCTGCTGGAAGGTGCTCAATAAATGGGAGCTGCTATAATAATTACTATTATTATTATCAATTTAGTAAATATTTATTGAGTATCTACCATGTGTACTGTGCTACTATGCATACTGAGGGTACACTAAATGTGTGAATTTGAGCAAATATCTTAACCTCTTTGAGCCTCATTATGTTCATCTGTAAAATGGGGATATTAAGACTATCTCTTAAGTCTGTCTTTGAGGATTCAATGAAATAGTGTATATAAAGTGTTTAACATAGTGCCTGGCAAAAAGAGAAGATAATATATGTTAGTAAGCTCATTAGTCAGGGCCAGCTACATAATTTGCGGGGCCCATTGTAAAATGAGAGTACAGGGCCCCTTGTTTAAAAAGTAATAAGAATTTCAAGACAGCAACAGCAGAGCATTGAACCAACTTTGTGACCCTGTGTGACTGCATAGTTAACACGGTCACGAAGACAGCCCTGTCACTAATTATATCATGTATATATATTTAAATAGCTTAACTATCCAAGAAGTTTGAATTGGGAGGGTGGGGGATGCAACTTCTAGAACTTAATCTGTTGAATTTAGTTTATAAGAATAAAATATAAGCATATTCAACATATCAGTATATCAATAGATGACCGGTGATTACATTTTCCTCAACATTTTATTATGAAAATTGTTAAAGTGCAAAATTATAAGAATTTTATAATGAACACACATATATATACACACATCACCTAGATTCTACAATTAACATTTTATTATATTTGCTTTATTATGTATTCATCTATCCATTCCTCAAACCATCCGTTAATCTATCTTGTTTTCGGTGCATTTCAAAGTAAATTCCAGATATCAATATCACTTACTAAAATCCAATTTGTTTTTTTCCTTCTGATGCAAAACTGACATACAGAGGAATGCACAAATCTTGGCTAAATTTGTTGAGTTTTGACAAATACATATACCTCTATGACCCAAACCTTTAAAACATTATCCATCACCCTAAAAGTTTCCTTCATACCTTTTCCCAGTTTATCTCCATCCCCAACTTCCCAAGAGACAACTACTGTTCTGATTTTTTTTTTCTGCTTAAATTTTTCAAAAGTACTTGATAAGTATTTAGCTCCAGTGCTTTCTCAAATGGGTGCATAGAAAATTCAGCAGACTGTAAAATAGGAAAGATAATTCTAGAATAATGTGGTACAATCAACAAATATTTGATGAGTCAAAGAGTAAAACTAGTGAAATCACTTGAATGCTTTTTCTTTATCATTTATTTATTTATTTATTTAGACCATGCTGCAAGGCTTGCGGGATCTTAGTTCCCCAACCAGGGATCCAGCTAGGGCTCTTGGCAGTGAAAGCTCTGAGTCCTAACCACCAGACCACCAGGGAATTCCCAGCTTTTTCTTTTTAATAGTTTCATTTTTGGGTAAAAATGATGACAATGTGTACTCCAGAAAAATGTGAATAATATGAAAAAATACAGAGAGGAAAACCACCCATCATGGAGGAATAAACATTTTAAATATTTTGAAGACATTTCTCCTAGATATCTATGCATATATACATATAGTGATATATGGATGACATTTGATAAAAATGGGATCATACACATGTAAGATCTGTTTCTATATCTTAAAAAAATGCTGTACTGGGTTACAGCATGAGTACGTTTTACATGCTGATTTATGATACCAAAATGCCCTGCAAAAAGGAGGCACCAATTTACATCCACTGACTAAGCTTTAAATTCTTAAGAATGGAAAATAAGTGTTTGTTTTATATTTTTTCCTTTAGGGTAGAAAAGAGGGAAACACATGAAGGGCTAATAAGTGCCCCTAAAAGCACAGCAAATCAATCCAGTTGAACTCAATTCAATAAACAATTACTAAGCAAAGATAAGAATAGCTGCTGGGAACAGAAAGATAAGTCATGAACCCAATATGCAGAATACTCATACCCTAACAGGACAGTTTCCTTGACTACAGTGATTTATCCTCCCTTGAGCCTACATGATGAGGGAGGATCAGAAGGATCTACTGCTGAAGGGGCACTGAGTCCTCCATTAAATTTGGTACAAAACTCAAAAGATGTAAGTGAAAATCAAGTCTCCCTCCTGTCCTTCTTCCCCAGATTCTTACCCCCACCCATTGTTCCCCTCTCCAGAGTTTTCCACTGTTACTGATTTCCTGTATCTCTTCCCAGAAAATGTTCTGCATATATATATATATATATATATATATATATATATATATATATATATATATACAGGCATATGCTGAGCAGGCAAAAACATTAATTGTCCACTCATTGCTTACTCCTTCAAGCAATTTTAAAATACAATTGTATGATACCTACACATAATTGTGCACATTGCTCTAAAAGTATACCTTGAGGATTGTTCCATATTTACTCATATGTGGGTGCTTCATTTATTTTTAGCTTAGAGATCATTACACAGCCACTCTTAGGGAGCTTCTTCATTCTTTTTTACCATCTACGCAATATTCCATTGCGTGAGTGTATTTATTTAACCGGTACACTATTGTTGGACCCCTAGGTTGGTCCCAATATTTTGCTAATATGATCCTGCAATGAATACCCTTCTAGATACTGAAATCAATTTTCAGTAAGAAGTGATTGTGTGAAGGTAGTAATGTTTGGCTTCAAATCAAGTTAGTAAGTAGTAGTTGGTAGAGACGTTTGTTGGGTTATAGATGAATATTTAAAAGTACAAAGCATTAAATATATATGCTGTGTCTAAAGTATGTTCCCCTAAACCACTGTTAAAACAAAAGAAAAGCATAAGAGCCAACAGGAAATCTCCACCCACTTAGTCAGACTCCTCAGGAGCAGTAAATAGTCAGGCCTTATCCAGTATCTTCCAGGTTCACAGTGGAGCTTTGTCACACTAGTAGTGAGAACGCATTGTAGAGTCCATGCTTTGGCACTAAAAACTTCCCCTAGAGAGTTAGGATCTAGCAGTACAGACATACAAATACTCACTTGTCACACAAATAATTCATCAAAAAGCCTTTGGACAAGCAGGCAGAGGAACAGATTTCCTTTTGCCCTTCCCATTGACTTTTTTTTTGGAGTTCATTTTGAAATAATTACACTTAGAGAAGAGTTTCAAGAATAGCTCAAAGAACTCCCATACACTTTTTATTCAAATTCACTACTTTTTAACATTTGGACACTTTTTAACATTTGTAGACCCTTTCTTTACACAGAGACACACACACGTATGTATATGTGTATGTACATGAGTTTTTTTTTTCTGGATTATTTGGGAGTAGGTTGTATACATAAGGCCCTTTTACTCCTTAATACTTCAGCGTATATTTCCTAAAAACAGGGATATTTCATTGATTCTGAGAGGAAAGACTGACCTGGCTACTTCCATCTGTTCTTTTTTAGAATCATGGACTTTTACAGCTAGAAGTAACCTGAAGGTGTCTAGTTCACCCCCTTTACACACAGGGAAACCCAGAATTGGCAAATGAGTCAGCCAAGGTGATATTGCCAATATCTGGGAGGAGATCCTCTCTTCTGGCTCTTTTCTCTCTACAAGCCACTTGGGATCATCTGGTCCAAACCATTCAATAGATTTTATAAATGAGGAAACTGTGGCCCAGAAAGGGTTTATGATTTGTCTAAGGTCACACAGGAAGTTACTGGCCTGGATTCCATAGGTAGCTATAGTTCTTTGCTACGGGGCTCAAGGAGAAGACTAATTTTCCTGAATGTGCACTCAGTGAATAAGCTGATGAATGGACATATAATGCTTTTGCCTGCCCAGCAATCCTTCCCCCTTCTCCTGGCAACAGCTTTGGGAAACCATCCTTCTTCCATTAGATATAGAGTTAGTGGGACTGTCCTTCAAAGTTCTGCACCCTTCTGGCCATGAAATGGGCATGTAACCCAGCCTAGGTCAATCACCTTCTCTGGGGCATTTGAATCTTGAGGAGAGAGACTCAAGGATTGAAAAAGGTCAAGCTGATAAGGAGGCTGCTTGTTGGCTTTTGTTGCTCATCAGCTGTGCTTCCCATCCTGCCTGAGACTTGCTTCTTCAGTGTTTATTTCCATTCTCTGAGCTACCTCATGTCTTTCCAATACTTTCTGCAGGCTTAGGTTGGCCAGGGGTAGTTTCTGTTGTTTGCAAGCACAGGACTCTAACCAATAACAGCTGACTTGAAAAAAATTTTGCTTTCAGTAACACTTGCCGAAACAGAACTGCAACGTAGGTTCCATAGGAAAAAGTTGGCCCTGGGTACACCCTCCCTCAAAGCTCAGTGTGAAAGTGCTTTTCAGGCTTATCGCTATGCTGTTCAGTCTAACTGATGACATTCCACTTTCACGTTCCCTGAAGTGACTGTTCCTTCACAGAGCAACCTTTCTGTTAGTTTGTAGCTCTTAGAAATGTCACCAGCAAGGGGACATTGCTTAGTCAGTGGTGATTTTAACTCCATTGCCCCCAAACTGTCCATCTGGGTGGTTAGAGTGGTGAAATGCGATCTGACTTGAGCACAATAGCCCAGAGTGGGCTCCCTGCTTGATTGATTCTAGGGCTTGCTGCCAGTGGGAAGTGAAGACACTACTCATTGTCTTTCCTGACAATGTGTTCCTGACCTCCTGTGAGGATGTTTGGAAGGAACTTACACATATGCAGGAACACATTGGTATCTCCAGAATGACATTCAGTGTAGTCTGAATTTGCATCCAGGAAAAAAAAAGTCTCCAAGAAAACAAAATTATCTTCAAAGAGATTCCCAAGCACTTGTTGAAAACAGCTTTTTCTTCCTTTAAAATTTTGTTGTTTTAATATTCTCTAAAATAATGTATATAATTACATATAATTAATCTTATATATAGTTTAGTATTATAATTGTTAATATAATTACACAGAGCAGTTTAGCTTCTCATTAGCCACTCAAGAACCAGATTTTTGCATTGCCAAACATCCAATCATTTAACAAATATTTTGGGGTCAACTATGTGCTAGGCACATAGCAAAAACAAACCAACAGGGTCCTTACCCTTACAGTGCTTTGAGTCCAGAGGGACAACAGACATTAATCAAGATGTTATACTTGTACCCCATTGCAATGTGTTATAAGTGCTATGAAAGACAAGTACAAAGATCTGTGAGAGATTGAGAATAAATGGTTTTCCTCAAAACAGTTTCCATAATTCCAAGTGAATTTCTTAAAAAGACTAGAGAGCAATCCCTCCCCCTGCCCTATGAGTCTGTAAATGGTCTGTGAATGTATCAGCCCAGCCCTGGTCAAAAGAACCATAGAAGATCTAGTCCCCCTTTCAGAGCAAAACCTAGGGGTACTGCCTTTATTTTCTCATTGTGTTAGTCATTATTGTTTTCAAAGCCAAATAGAAGAAGAAAATAAGAAAATAATTCAGTCACAATGTCCTAAAGAGGGCATTGTGGTGGTGCAGTGGTTAAGAGTCCGCCTGCCAATGCAGGGGACACGGGTTCGATCCCTGGTCCAGGAAGATCCCACATGCCATGGAGCAACTGAGCCCGTGCACCACAACTACTGAGCCTGCGCTCTAGAGCCTGTGAGCCACAACTACTGAAGCCCATGAGCCACAACTACTGAAGCCCGTGTGCTGCAACTACTGAAGCCCATGCACCTAGAGCCCATGCTCTACAACAACAGAAGCCACTGCAATGAGAAGCCTGCACACCGCAACGAAGAGTAGCCCTTGCTCACCACAACTAGAGAAAGCCTGCGTGCAACAATGAAGACCCAACGCAGCCAAAAATAAATTTTAAAAGAATGTCCTAAAGAATAAAAGACTTCCATTTCAAAGGCAAATACAAATGGGGAGATATATTCATTTTCTATTGCTGCTATAATAAATTACCACACATGTGGTGACAATGCAAATTTATTACCTTAAAATTCTATAGGTCAGAAGTCCAACTGGATCTCACTAGGCTAAAATCAAGGCACTGGCCTTTCTGAAGTTTCTAGGAAAGTTTCAGTTTCTTTGCCTTCTTCCATCGTCTAGAGGCTTCCTTCATTTCTTGGAGGCTTCCTCTATCTTTGAAGTCAGCAACAGGTTGAGTCTTCATGTCACATTTCTCTGATTTACTCGCTGCCTCCCTCTTCCACTTTTAAGGACTCATGTGATTAAAAACAGATCCACCCAGATAATCCAAGATAAGATCCCCAGCTCAAATTCTGTACCCTTAATTGTACCTGCAAAGTCTCCTTTGCCTTGTAACGTAACATACTCATAGGTTCTGCGGATTAGAATATGGACATCTTTGAGGGGCCATTATTCTGCCTACTACAGAAGGCATGGAAAATGTTGGTAAAGGTGAAAATAAGTAGAGATGCTTCATTCTGTGTGGACAAATAGATACAACGTGATGCCATTTTTCTACTTATGGTGGTTATCTCTGGGCAGTGGAATTATGGGTAATTTTAATTTATACATCTCTGTTTTCCAAGTTTTCTACATTACAAATAAAATAATTTTTTAAAAAAAGCATTATATTTTCGTTATTTAGGAGAATGTCTGAATTGTTAGGAAGGGCATGTTGAACTATTTCAGAGTATTGTCATGATGTCTGCAACTCACTGTCAAAAGTTCAGAAAACGTGGGGCTTCCCCGGTGGCGCAGCAGTTGAGAGTCCGCCTGCCGGTGCAGGGGACACGGGTTCGTGCCCCGGCCCGGGAAGATCCCACATGCTGCAGAGCGGCAAAGTTCAGAAAACACACAGATACATAGATAGATATGGCCAAGTGGTAACAACTTTTACTCACAGAGGAGTATATATGTGCGTTCATTGCAATTGTAGTTTTCCTGTACATTTGAAATGTTTTATAATAAAAAGCAAAACTTTAATGGACAGAGATTCTGTGTTGATTTCATATTATTCTAATTATCATTTTCAAGAATAACTTCAGAGTCTAAGAGTAAGAAGATAAGTCACAAAATCAAGGCACGTTTTCTTCGGCAACCATCTTTGCCACTGATACCAAATTATATAATCAGATTCCAGGAGCTAGAGAGATGGACCTGACTGGTTTCGCTTGAAAAGGTCTCATTTCTATAGGGATGCTTGTTCACTGTCAGTAGCCCACTAATTTCTCCTAGCA
Source organism: Phocoena phocoena (assembly GCF_963924675.1). Lineage (NCBI taxonomy): Eukaryota > Metazoa > Chordata > Mammalia > Artiodactyla > Phocoenidae > Phocoena > Phocoena phocoena. The sequence continues at coordinate 31,539,327 of NC_089228.1, read as the reverse complement.
TTTCATGTGTTGTGCTTGTTAACATGCTGGACTTGTACAGAGGAGCCTGGGTTCTCAAAGCAGTATGCCCAACGTGGGACCAGCTCTATAATATGACAGGCCCAGTACAAAGTAAAACTGAGGGACCTTTCGTTAAAAAAGTATTAAGAATTTCAAGACAGCAGAGTCCTCAAGCCCCATGTAAGGTCACACATTCATGAAATCAGCCCTACAGAAAGCCCAGCAGATTCCAGCAACAGTCTTCTCCCACGAAGCCTCATATGCTGAGCATGCTCGGTGGGAATGGGGGTGGAGGAAGAGCAGGCACTATAGACTCATTTTACTGCATAGTCTGTTTACTCATTTCAACCAGTCGTCTTAGGGATGCTTAAGATCAAAGATTCCTGAGAAATCTATGAATTCTCCAAATTATAACCATTCAGTGAGATGCTTTTGACCATTATCTATGACCGTGTTGTACCGTTGTAGGAACAATGCATTTATGTGAAAGAAAAGCTCTAACGGAGCTTATCAAAAGGAAATACAAATAATTACATTAAAAAACGATGATTTGGGGCTTTGCTGGTGGCGCAGTGGTTGGGAGTCCGCCTGCTGATGCAGGGGACACAGGTTTGTGCCCAGGTCCGGAAAGATCCCACATGCCGCGGAGCAGCTGGGCCCATGAGCCATGGCCGCTGAGCCTGCGCGTCCGGAGCCTGTGCTCCGCAATGGGAGAGGCCACAACAGTGAGAGGCCCGCGTACTGAAAAAAAAACAAAAACAAAAAAAACCTGATGATTTAAAATGTTATAGTCTTGGGACTTCCCTGGTGGCACAGTGGTTAAGAATCTGCCTGCCAATGCAGGGGACATGGGTTCGAGCCCTGATCTGGGAAGATCCCACATGCTACGGAGCAATGAAGCCCGTGAGCCACAACTACTGAGCCCACGTGCCACAGCTACTGAAGCCCGCACACCTAGAGCCCGTGCTCCGCAACAAGAGAAGCCACCGCAATGAGAAGCCCGCGCACCGCAATGAAGAGTAGCCCCCGCCCGCCGCAACTAGAGAAAGCCCACGCACAGCAACGGAGACCTAGCACGGCCAAAAATAAATAAAATAAAATAAAATGTTATAGTCTTCCTAGAATAAAGAATATACTTAAAATATTTTTTTAAAAACTCACTAGATGAACAAAACCACCACATAGAAAGTCTCTGATATTTTAATTGATAACTAAGTTATTTAAAAACAAACCCAAATGTACCAATAAAAATTCAGAAAGAAAATGCCTCATGTGGCTTTCTGACCCATCCCTTTTATTCTTAAGCATTTGCTGCGTTCCAGCTAACATTCTTAAATTGATTATAAAAAGCAAGAGAACGCTTCCAGTAATCAAAAAGGGACTTACACAAGAGTGACAAAAATAAATAGAATTTCTTCTCTTCCTCTTCTTTCTCCCCTTGTCCAGGCTTTTTGCTATTGATATAAAGTATTTATCACTTTTAGGAATAAGACTCCTAGTGTTGATTTTCCCATTTCTGATAAATGATATGGTATTTTTTTAAAGGGCATGCCTCATATGGCTTAGAAAAACATCTGGAAGGATATAGCTAATAAACTGTTAATAGTAGCTAGCCCTAGGCTGAGGATTTGTGATGAGGATAGAGAGGATTTTTACTTTCCTTACTGTTGCTTATATGAATATATGCAATGAATATGTATTAGCTTTATCAATCAAAAAAAAAAAAAAAAAAACAAAACACTAAAGAAAATTTTTAAAAAGAAAAAAACCCAAACAACCCAGCACGTACTTTAGATCTAGCATGGTGATTTAGGATCAGTCACTCAATCTCTTTAAGCCTTAGTTTCCTTACCTATAAAATGGGGTTAATACCACACAGAGATGTCATGAAGAAAACGTGTGGTAAATACACCCTCAAGTGCTCGCTTCGGCAGCACATATACTAAAATTGGAACGATAGAGAAGATTAGCATGGCCGCTGCGCAAGGATGACATGCAAATTCGTGAAGTGTTCTATACTTTTAAGAAACGAAATTGAGTTATTTGTAGTGAGGTGGATGGACCTAGAGTCTGTCATACAGAGTGAAGTAAGTCAGAAAGTGAAAAACAAATACTGTATGCTAACATATATATATGGAATCTGAAAAAAAAAAAAAAAGGTCATGAAGAACCTAGGGGCAGGACGGGAATAAAGACGCAGACCTACTAGAGAATGGACTTGAGGACACGGGGAGGGGGAAGGGTAAGCTGGGACAAAGTGAGAGAGTGGCATGTACATATACACACTACCAAATGTAAAACCGATAGCTAGTGGGAAGAAGCTTCATAGCACAGGGTGATCAGCTCGGTGATTTGTGACCACCTAGAGGGGTGGGATAGGGAGGATGGGAGGGAGGGAGACGCAAGAGGGAAGAGATAAGGGGATGTGTGTATATGTATAGCTGATTCACTTTGTTATAAAGCAGAAACTAACACACCATTGTAAAGCAATTATACTCCAATAAAGATGTTAAAAAAATACACCTTCAATAAATGTACCTTCTCTGAGCCTCAGGTTCCTTGCCTGCAAAATGAGGGAGCTGGATTAGTTGTCCATGATCCTTTCGAGAGTTAATCTTCTGATTCCCTCTTTTTATTTTCACAGAAAAAGACTGATGAATGAAAAATAAATGTCTTTACTTGTCTTCAGGTAATTGTTCTTCTTTTATTTCCTGAAGAACCAAGAAGCCAAAAACCAATGAGCAGTACCTCTGGAATTTCTGGGCAACTCCACCCTGGGCACCTGGGAAATGACAGAGTATTTCCACTCATTAGACTCTCCCTGATGAGGAGAGCTTTCCTTATTGTGAAGAAGGTTAAACTTCAGTTTCAAGAAGCTAGTGTGTGCCATTAAAAATATTATATCCTTTCAATTTTAATATTTGACTACTCCAGGTCTCCTCTTTAGTTAGTTTACTTATACGTATTTGCAAACCAGATACTCTACTTAAGCAATTATGCAAGTGTTCCATAATTCATGATATCATATGTCATTGGTTAAAATCCAATTAGATGAGTATCACTTAGGGAGGGTTGCATACTGAATGAGTTTACAGAGTAAACTCTGTAAGTTGAGCTGTCTCTTACACATCTCAAATGCTAATGATTGCCTATCTTTCATGGTACCAGGGTAATAATTTTACAATTCGTTCTTTGTTTTTCTTAGATTGAAAAGTAGCATGGATCATAGCAGTGGTAATAATGATCAGTTTATTAAAAAAGTAAAAACAATAAAGGAAGAGAAAGCGACCACATTGGGAAATACTATCATTCCAAATTTCTCAAAACATAACATGCTTTTTATTTAATTAAAAGATTGTATGGATACAGAATTGTAGAGAGGAACACCCACATGGCTTAGAATTCAAAATATCTCATGTATGAGATGTCTAATTTAAGCCTTTTCTGTGCCTACCAAATACCAGTGGGTGAGGAACGCCTTCATTGCCATTTTAGCATTTCCAGCACCCTGTGTAGCTTGGTGAGATTCTTTACCCTTCCAGGTTATAGCAGTCCTAGCTTTTCTTTGAAAAAAGTGTGAAAAAGCATATTCTATTTAACGTTAATTTTAAGAGATTGTAGTAGAACTCAACATAAAGAGACACTTTTTGTTTCCACATTTATGAACAAGTTTCTCCATATACAAATTAGAGACATTACAACTTGCTCCTTACTGTATGTGGAAGGCTGGAAGAATTCTTTTTCTTTTTCTTTTAATTTATTTATTTTTGGCTGTGTTGGGTCTTTATTGCTGCACACAGGCTTTCTCTAGTTGCAGCGAGTGGGGGCTCCTCTTGTTGCGGAGCACAGGCTCTAGGCACGTGGGCTTCAGTAGTTGTGGCACACAGGCTCAGGCTCAGCAGTTGTGGTTCACAGGCTCAGTAGTTGTGGCGCATGGGATTAGTTGCTCTGCAGCATGTGGGATCCTCCTGGACCAGGGCTCAAACCCATGTCCCCTGCATTGGCAGGTGGAATCTTAACAACTGCACCACCAGGGAAGCCCTGGAAGAATTCTTAATATTAGTAATAATAATAGAAACTAACATTCTCTGAGCATCTATTATTTTCTAGGCATCATTATCGTATTTAATCCTAACATCATTTTATTTAATCCTAACAAGACTCCGTGGGGGTACTATCTACTTTTCTTCAAATGAGGAAATTGAAACTTAGAGAAGGTTAATAATTTATAATTTACAGTGCTTTTAAATGGTGATGTAATGTGTGATTCTGAAACCTTGATTTTCTTTATTCTACTTTGATCTTCTAGGAGAAAGATGGAAATACTCCGAAGACTACTGCATTGCTGGCAAGTCCTTCAGCAACTGAAACCACTTTTCTGTGCCCTTCTTTCTTGACCACCTCTCCTTATGCTCCAGTAATACAGACCTACTTGTAATTCCCTTAAAGTCCTTTTCTCCCGAGTCTCTGGGTGTCTGTAATGTTTCCTTGGCCTAAAATTTCATTATCCCATTACTATCACACTAGCTGGCCTACTCCTACTCATTTTTCATCTCAGTTTAAACTATTCCGCCATGCTCCCATTCCTCTTGATAAACTCATTACAGCAAGAATCTTATTGTGTCATCAACCAAATTGTAAGTAACTCAAGGGAGTCTTTCTTTTTTAATTGTTGTATTTCCAGAGCCTGTCGCAGTAGCTGTTTCCCACATTCAAATTAAATATTTATAGAGTGAATGAATGACAAGAATGCATAAATGACTTATAAGTTCATGCACAGAACTCATTAGGGGATGTGGCGGGTTCTATATTACTTTACTCCACAGAAGTCTAAAAGTTACCACAAGTGAAAAATTTCATCCTCTTATATTAAAACTTTTCAAGATATCCTTATTTTTCTCCAGAATCAAGTACCTGGAAAGAAAGGAAAAAAAAAGTACCTGGAACATGGTAATAATTCAATACATATCTGCTGAAATAGTGAAGAGTGTTAGAAAAGTATATAAGGTCCTTATAATCTAACACATATTCTCTCCAGACTTACTTTGTGCCACTCCTACTTTATCCTGTAATGAGTAACAGTATGTAATTTTCAATCACGTATCAAATATTTATTGAGTTACTATTATGTGCCAGACACATTGGTCCACCATTTCAAATAGCCTTATTCTTTTTCTTGCTAAACCTTCTTCCTGGAAACTTCTGAAGCCATTCATCAAATACCATATTCATTGCCGTTTTCCTACCAGCCTTGTTTCAGTTCAGTTACCTCCTGTAGAAGGCCGTCTCTGACCCCTTTAGCACCCAGTGCTTGTTTCCAACTTAGCCTTAATTACATCAAAGTGAAGTTATCTCTGTTTGTCACCTTCCTCTCCCCATCCCTATCTCACAATACTCAGGTGTACTCTCAGAGGGCATGGATTGAGGTTTTGTTCACCTATGCGTCCCCAGGGCCCAGCACAGAGCTTAGGATAGGGCCCAAACCCTGTATATAAGAATTGAAATGCAAAGTAGTTACTCTTTTAGGAGCAAATGGATTACTACCTTGAATTCTCACAAGAAGTGAGTTAAGTATTATCTCCGTGTAATAGATGACAAAACGAGGCTTGAAGAGGTTTAGAAACGTGCCCAAGGTCACAAAGTGGTGGAGCCTGTTGTCAAAGGAAACTGAAGAATGAAGCCACCACTGATTCTAAATGAGTAAGACTCACTCCCACTGTCTTTTCTTGAAATTTTCGTTTAGATTTTGCAAAATCTTTCCTTCTTCGGACTAATGACTCCTCATCTACCTTAATGTTTTGAGTGGAAGCAGTCCCCCTTTCTTCATATTAGAAATTGTTCGACCACTCTCAGGAAGCAACGTGATGTTAAACTTTATGAAGTCACATTCATTCCGGGGTTGAATCTGAGTTAGGAGCCCTGGGGTACAAGACAGGCCCAGTGAGAAGAAAGGTTGTTTGAAATGGAATGCAGGGACTAAGAAAGAGTGTTCCTCCGGGCAGGATAACACAGTGAAGACTTCAGCAAGGGGAGGATAGACCTTGTTTTAGATGCACAAATCCCAAGGCTTGTGGGAATTTAGTTGCTCACACCTAAGGCGGCTGTGGGGGACTGTGCTGCCCACAGCTAAGATGGATGCTAATAACCTCTCCTTTGGATGGGGTTGTTCGCCTTGCTCAGTGGTATTTTCAACGACGACTATAGTGAATAAAATTTAGTAAAAGTAGGCGCCTTTCACCAAGACGCTAAAGTAGGAATTTGGCAAGTTATGTTTAGAAAACCTTCAACAGGTCAAATTTTTTTCCTGCCCTTAACCAAAATGGTACAGGTTGTCCCACGGTGCTGAAGCGTCTAACCCTTAACTAAGATGGCGTTCGGAGGCTTGTTAAAAATTAGCTTGCCCTCTTTTTCTGCCCTTGTCCATCATGGCTTCCGAGGCATCGATCACGTGACTTCCGGACTACGGCGCGGGAGAGAGGGTAGGAGGGCCCTTGAAGGGTGCGCGTTCCCGTGGCGGTGCACCGGGTAGGTTTCAGTCAGAGTCACTATGGCGGCTGGCGCTGGCAAGGTAAGCTGAGGCGGCGGCGGCAAGGGAAGCTGGACCCGTCGTGGCTTCCGGGCGCCCAATCCCCGCAGCCCGTCCGCAGAGAGGTCGGCCGAGGTCGTGGCCAGTCGCGGGGGCTGGCTCGGGTGGGTTGAGAGGGGCGAAGGCTGAGGCGGGCGGGCACCGGCGGCTGACGGCCGTTTGTTTTCATGTTTGCCCCACCAGATCGGAAAGTTTTCTGCTTCGTCGGGCACAGCCTGAGGGTGTCCCACCGGCCGCGAGTGGTGGAGGCTGCGGCGGACCCAGCCCGGGGCCTCCAGGCCTCTCCCCCAACCTCCGGGCCGGCCTCCCTCCCCCACCTCCTCGTCAGCCCGGAGCTTCGGCTGCCGCCCCTGAGATGCGACCCTCGCGGGGGCGACCCTAAAAGGAGGCGGCCGGTGTGCTGAGCAGCAGCCAGGAGCCCAGGTGTTCGGGGACCAACTTCCTGCGGGTCGAGACCCCGGAGCCTCCCCCGGGTCGCGCCTCGCTCGGTCCGCACCCGCCTGCGGAGCCGGATCCCCGCCCTGGTCGCGGGGACGCCCGCCAGGTGCCCCGGAGTCCCGCCTCGGCCGCTGCCCGCGCCCCCGCCGGTCCCCGCTCCTCGTGCCAAGGACCTCAGCCACCGCCGCCTCGGCCCACGGCGGTCCGGGGACCCCGTGCCACCTCCCGGCCGGCCTCCGCGCAGCAGGGGCAATGCAGACTGTCCCGCTGGCCGTCTAGACCCCTTAACCGCCCCCATCGCCTCTCGTCCCTCCACTCCCGAGGCCCTCGAGGACGGGCGGTGGCTGCTCAGAGGTGCTCAGCTACACCACCTTTCTTCCACCCGAAAGGACCTTTCTGGCCGCACCGACCCTTTCTTCATGCTGCAGTGCTGCAACATTTCCGCCACCGAGGGGGGAAAGCGGCCGCGATCCCAAACAAAACACAAGAATTGGTGTGTGACTCATCTGGTTGTATACCTCCAGTCCTCAAACTGTCTTCCAGGAGTTTTCTTGGCCGAAGCTGTCCAATGTTTGAGCCTTTTCTTCCCAGGGAAGAAGATGGACTGAAAGCTGCCGGTTGGGGACTTTTTGTGATCAGGGCCCTGCTGGGTTTTAAAGGAGGTGATGGGGCTTGCGCTGGCTTGTCTTCCCACCGCAGTGAAGAGTTTTTGATGTTCACTGGTTATGCTTAGACAATGTGCAGTCTGCTTTAATTTAAAATTTGGGGGGGGGATAGGGGTATAGGCTTGTGAAGGGCAGTCCGGATCCGGTGGAACTCCTCTTTGTCCCTGGTAGGAGAGACACCCCAAGTCTGTCCTCGATGCCGTCAGCCTTGGCCATCTTCACTTGTCGCCCGAACTCACACCCGTTTCAGGAGCGTCATGTCTACCTGGACGAGCCTATTAAAATCGGCCGCTCGGTGGCCCGCTGTCGACCAGCACAGAATAATGCTACCTTTGATTGCAAAGTGCTGTCAAGGAACCATGCTCTCGTCTGGTTTGATCACAAGACGGGCAAGGTAATGTCACTACGTTGTCTAACAATTGTTGCTTTTCGTTTCTCTTTGCCCCTTCTGCATAATGAACGTGGGATCCCAGGGCTTGCACCCAGAGGAGACTTTCAGCAAGGCCATGAAACCAACTTTTTGTGTGTCTGGTTCTAGTGGAAATTTGATTGAGGTGGTTGAATGGAAAACAGAGAAGGTATTGTTAATTAAATGCCTCGAGAGGGCGATGGCATCTTGATAACGTGGTCATTCCCAGTGAAATCCCAAACCCTAATTCATTTTAGAAAACTAGATAGCGAAACTTGGCTTCTTGCTTTCAGTCTTTTTAGAAAGGTGAATTTGCAGTTCAGTGCTTGATGAAGCAAGCAGCAGTTCCCAAAGCAATGCAGGGAATCTGCGGCCGGTATTACTCTGGGGCTCAAATGACTTAGTGGTGAGATATAGTTAACACAGTAGCTTTTAGTTGAGTTCAGATCAGGGCTTTTCTAGCAAGGACAGTGTTTGTGTAAATTTATTTTGGAAGATTTGATACATATTTACCTAGGAAGGGATAATTTGCAATTATCAAAGCCAATTTAATTAAGCATGAACAACTAACTTTACGATTTCAGAGTTTTGTTTGCAGGTTGGGTGAACGTATACCAATTGCTTTTGAAAATCACTTTTTGATGTTCTCTTCAGCGCTTAATAAAAGCACTTAATGCCTACTTACAGAGGTGATATTTAAAAATCAGTGTTAAAAATTAATTTATTTTCTGAAATTATATCTAGCTCTATCAGTTATTGCATTACCTGGATGTGATAACTTGAATTTAGCGCTCTTCATTATAAGTGACTGACGATTTTAGCATTTTTATGTTGGCATCCTAATTAACTATACATGTGGTTGCTTATATTGTAAGAATACAAGAAAAAAATTGAGTAAGACCCTTTCAAGTTTTAAAACTATCTCTGTGTGAGGAGAATATACTAAAGAGCTCATGTTTGTGCTTAAACCTCAAGTTTTAGTTAAGCTACTGAATTAGTTCCAACTTAGAGTAAGTTATGTAAGACTAATAAGAATATCTCCGGTTTCACCTCCTGACTTTTTGGTCCCTCTTTCTGAGTTAAATGATTAAGTCTTTTTTAAAAGAAGAATTTAAGTCTTTTAGAAGAGTACTGTTTTGAAATGAAAGAAACCTGAGCCTCAAAAGGAAGAGAGAAAGCATTACTTCTGAATTAAGGAATTATTATATAAATCGTTTTTCAGAGAAAGGAGGAAAAGATTGCCCAAGTGCTGTGTGCTTGCGTAATATCTATATCCTACTCTGTATGTAGGATAAAAACTAAAAAGTATGTTAATTTTTCTGTATAACACCAGATGCTCATTTATTTACCTGTGGAACAGATCCTTTTTTCTCCCTGGAAAGTAAAGTTTGGGTGCCTGAAAGACCTCATAGGTTACCTATAGTAATTTAAAGAACTCATCTTTCCGGCAGTCAAATTCAAACATAGATAGTTGCCTTAATCAGCTTTTACATTTTTGTCCTTTTATGTCCCTGGGCAACAGTTAAGGTGAAACTTAATCAGGTAATACGTTTCTTAAAGTACATTGCAAATGTACCTTCTTTGATTTATTTTGAGATGACTAAGGATAGATCAATAGTGAGTGTTTATTGTATAAATTGAAATATGTTGAAATTTTGAATGAAATTTGTTATTAGAAAACCTTGTCTTTAAAGGATATGCAGCTTATTTCTACCATTTGAACTTTTTTTTCTTTCTAAAACATACTCAGGATGTGAGGCCTTTACTTTAGGGGTAGATATAGCTATTGATTATTTTACCACCTACCACTTAGTCTATTTAAAGCAACCTGTCAGATATTGCCATGTGATCAAATTGTTTTAAGAATTAACTATTTAAAGTTTAGGTTTGGACAGACAGTAGGTTGTTGTTTTTTTTTTTAATCTTTTAATTTGTTCTCAGCAGGAGAAATAAGGAAAAGTACACCTACTCAGCCTTTCCTGAAGCATAAGTCCCTCTTCTATTATTTTTAAAAAAAAATTTTCTATCTATCTATTATTTTTGGCTGCGTTGGGTCTTCCTTGCTGCACGTTCGATTTCTCTAGTTGCGGCGAGCAGGGGCTACTTTTCGTTGCAGTGTGCAGGCTTCTCATTGTGGTGGCTTCTGTTAGGGAGTGCGGGCTCCAGGCATGCAGGCTTCAGTAGTTGTGGCACGAGGGCTCAGTAGTTGTGACTCATGGGCTCTAGAGTGCAGGCTTAGTAGTTGTGGCACTCGGGCCTCGTTGCTCCGGGCACGTGGGATCTTCCCCGACCAGGGCTCGAACCCTTGTCCCCTGCGTTGGCAGGCGGATTCCTAACCATGGTGCCACCAGGGAAGCCCCAGACAGTAGGTTTTGATTGAGCATCTGTTATGTGCCAGGTAGCGTGAGGTACACAGTTACAAAGAAAACCCACAATTAGACCAAATATCATTTATTGTTTTCTCTGTAATAAATTTCCAGTATGAGGATTTGTTACAATTTTATCATAACAGAAGTCCCTAGGGCCTAATATATTTTCCCAGCAAATTTCTTCCTACAACACTAGAATCCCCTCCTTCTTTAAGCATTGCCTCAGGCATGTTCTTTTTGTTTGTTTTTTTCCTCAGACATCTTTAAACTTCAGTTTTCTCTTCTGGGGATAATAATAGTACCTACTGTTGTTTCCAGCATTGAGATAGTCATGTAAATCACTTAGCACCCTGTTCCTGGCCCTTAATAAGGGCTCAGTCCTTAGAGAAGAGGGTGTTTGGGGTCAGGGGGAAAGGGAACCATCTAGGCAGGTCTTTGCAATTTGCTGTAGTGCTATGGAATCTCAGGAAGGTAATGAGACATTTTTTTCTTTCATGTGATGGCATAGGTGGAAGTAATTTTTAAAATTGAAACATGTGAAGAACTTTGCCCCAAATTGGCACCTTACCTGGGAAGTGGAAAATTGGGGTAATATGCCCTTTGGTTGACTTTGAATTTGTGAGTGTTGCATTCTGCATTCATCATTATGGGAGAACCATTAAAAGCTGGAAGAAATTATAAACACTTAAAACTTTCTGATTATTCAAGTAATACATGTTTATTGTAGGAAATTTGCAGAGTGTAGGCAGATGGAAATCTATGTGACATTTTTTAATGCTAAGTTCATGGAATGTGTTATGGTACTTAAAACCTGCATGCTGGAGGGTGACAGGTTTGCCAGAGAGTGGAATTTAATAAGCTTCCCCAAATCACCTACTCAGGGATGTAGCAGTTGGATATTGCCCTGCTTGGTTTCTGGCCCTGTGTATCATCCTTCACTCCTTTTTGGAGGTCATACTCTTCAAATTAGATGGCAGATTATAGGATGGTCATTAACCCTTCTATTGACTCAAGGTACCACTGAACAAGCAAATCTACCCATATGGTGGTTACATAGAAGAGATAGTAAGTGGACTGCCTCCTTCTGATTTGGATGGCCCTATTTGATTTGAGGCTTTGTGGACCAGCGATAGTCTAGTGGTGGACACAGTAGTTTATTTCCAGTCTCACTGTAGTTTACCTAGTAGTAAGTAGTAGTAGTAGTTGTCTACTTCCAGGTTCACTTTTTTACTTAAATTCAGCACTTATTTTTGGGCACCTGTTCTATCATGATCTGTTTCAGTGGAGAGCATAGTGGTGGGGTGGGGGCATGGGGGGAAAATGATGAGAATTGGTAAGAAATTGTTACTCCTTTTTAGGGGCTTATATTTGGATAGAGAGGGTGACTAAACACCTTGAGAACAGTTGATTTGAGATAAGACAGTATTATATAAGTTCAAATGGCAAGAGAGTGATGGTGTTTGAATTAGACTTCAAAACAGGAGTGGACAGGTACAGGTTAAGAAAGGGTGCTTTTATGGGTTGTGTTTGTGTGTGAGGGGATGAGGGTGGAATAAAACAGACAAAAGCAAGTTATTTTGAATGATTTGGACATCTTCCAAACACTGAGGAAACTGATTTTGTTGGATAGAAGGTCTTGGATAGTAGCTATGGGTGAACATTCATTGTGTGTGGTGTTTTCATGTTTCTGCCTTGTTTTTGGAATTAGTTTTCAGACCTTGGAGGAGAAGGTCTCTGCCTTATGTGTCTGTTTCCTATTATTTCTTGTTAAGTAGATGTTGAGTAACTGAAGCTGAGTAGATACCCTGGTGCCAGGTTGTGGAATGCCTTTGTTGCCAAACTAAGGGCATGGACCCATGGGTTATGGAAGGCCCAGGAGAGTTCTATGCCGAGCATTGACATACCAAAACCATTATTTAAGAGTGATAAAACGTCCACGTGTAGAGAGGCATGGAGCAAGTAAAAACGGGTAACTGTTAGCTTAACTAAACTTATTGTGTACATTGTACCATGCCCTGTTCTAAATGCTTTACGTGTTAACTTATTTAATACTTAAATATCTAAGATAGGTGCTTATTTTTCCCATATTAACATATGAGGAAATTAAGGCACAGAGTGATTAGATTAGGTTAACTTGCCCAAGTTCATATAGCTAATAAATGGTAGAGGTGGGATTTGAACTGAGGTTTTCTGACCCTTGAATCCAAGCTCTTAACCGTTTTGCTATTCCAAGGCTTTGTAAAATTTTAGATATGATGTCATGTTGTAGGGGTGTGGGCCGGGTTAATAGTAGGAAAGAAAATGACTAAATGCCAGAAAATGAAAAAAGACAAATGTGTTAACTTGTCTGTTAGGACTTCAGCAAAGAGAGAAGGTCTGTATGGACTGGAGATGTTAGGAAGGGTTTCATGGATAGATGGTTTCATGGACGAGATGCAATTTGAGCTAGACCTTAGGACTTTTTGAATAGGGCAGAATGTAGATGGAGTCAGTCGGAAAGGAGTTTTGGGTGGGAAGAATTGCTCAAGTAAAGGCATAGAAGCAGGAATGATGTGGCACGTTTCAAGGACATTGCAAGAAAGTCATTGCAAAGGAGAAATCTGCAGAATTTGACAACCAGGATTGTTTCTTCCTTCTTCCTTCCATATGACTGCAAAGATCCTGGCCTCAGCTTCTGGGGAGAGTGGCAGATCATACGTTCATTGATTTTGTTTGTATTATGTTTCAACAGATACCTGGTTTTTTTTGTTTGTTTGTTTTTGTTTTTATTTACAGAAGTTACAAAGGTCATTAAGAGAAAGACATGTATTTGACATGTTATATTTAATGTGCATTAATGTAAACGTGTTCAGAAGGCCTGGTTATGTATCCACAGCACATCATCATTTCCTTCTATGTTACTTTTAACAGTAGTGGAAAGTTAATGAAATATTTTGTCTATTATTTCAAGTTGTTAAAAATATGGTTGGTGTATACACTTAAAACATTTTTGTTCTACTTAGTTATTTGACTTTACTCCTTGGCTTAAATTTATTCTTTACCTTCTCAGGCTCCTGTTCGGTATTTATGTTAGAGCTTAGTATCTATTCTCTTTTATAAATAGGGAGGAGGGTGTCTGTCATTTAGAGTTTTAAGTGAAAAGATTGTGAGATTGGTTCTTAATGTATATCAGTTACTTGAATCCAGAAAAATGGTGGCATTTGTTAGCTGCAGAAATGTTCTAAGGACTCTTTCCTGCCCATGCTTCTCTCACTACCACTACCAGTAGATGAGCAGTTTATACGCCTGCTCAAAATCTATGTTGTTTGCTCCTTTAATTTTTTTTTTGCCCCATTAATTTTTAACATGATATACAAAACCTTCAAAATCATCTCTCATTCCTTTTTTTTTCCTGCTTCGTTTTCTATTACTGTTTTTTTCCTTTGCCCCAGACTCTGTGCAGTAGCTATGTGACAGTGCTCATTGTTCCTAGAAAAAGTGCCATTTTTGCTGTTTTGACTTCCAGAATGCCTTTTCCCCTTCATCCTAGTTCCAATGTGACACCTTCCCTGACTCCCACTGAGGAATTAATTGCTTCTTCCTCTATACTCCCATAGAACTTTGTATATAATTTCGTTATGAGACACAACAAAATAATTATGACGCAAATGCGCTATTGCTCTGCCAGATGTGAGCTCTTGAGAACAAGGGAATAGGCACTACATAAATGCTTGAATGAGTGAAATGTGAACAATGGAGCAGTTTCTGTTTCTGCAGACCCTGAGGAGGGTCAAAGAGCAGAAGGTCATTCGAGTTAGTTCTCAGTTTGAGATCATGGACTCAGTTTCCAATACATGGTGTTTGTATAAATCATTACTTATTGAGAATTTGCAGTGTGCAAGACACTTTGCCGAGTGTTTTGGTATCTTAGATAATCTTGTGATTGGTGATATTATGAATTTTGAGCCATTACATATATATCCATTCTCATGCAAAATAATACTTTTAAGGGTTTAATGATATTCAGAATGCTTTCTTATTTCCCTTGATCTGTATAACACTTAGGAGGTAGGTAGAGCAACACAGACTGGCTCCATTTTATGAAAAAAGAGTTTGCTGTTTAGAGGTTATTTGCACAAGGTCATCTCTTAGTAACTGTGGAGAGTTGGAACCAGAATCTAGATTGTTTCCCTCTGAGATAAAAGCCAACTGCTAGACATTTATTCTGAACTATCTTATTATGGAATGAACAATTATTGTAATGAAAATCTGTCTTTTGCTCTCTTGAAGGGTAATCTAAGCTATTATTTTCTGGAAGTATAACTAAAAAGCTTGTCATATGACAGACTTTCAAAGACTGAGAGAATCTGAGTTAATTATTTCTCTGAGTCAGCTAGCATTTTTTAAACATACCCCTACTACTCCTAGCAATAAATATATTTTTTCTTACGTTTGCATTCATGCAACTGATTTGGATTTGAGTGTTTATGCAAATGGATGAAACAGCCTTGGAAAAACTTGTGTGCCGTGTAAATTTTTAATTCTTTAAAGAGAATAGCTGACAGGTGTAAAGAAAAAAAGTAAAGTTTATATAGGCACTTGAAAACATGGAAGCCTTTGGTGATTCTGCTGTATTCTTTGTCAAATATGTAATCTGGGTTAGATTTTCATTTAAAGACATTGGAAACTTTGTTTTCTTATTTATTTGCATTAAAGTTTTATCAGTACTTTCAGGCTTATGATTTTATCTACATTTATAACTACTGACTTATTCTAGCTGAGTCAAGTAGAAATGAATTTCCAATATGGACCTTCAAGCTATTCTTCCTTTTTTTATTTTTCACTTACAAAAATAATGGATACATTCTCATAAAAATTGAAGCAATAAGGACGTATGTGGAGTATATATATGTCCTCCTTCACATAGGTACCTCTTATCCTCTTCCCTTCCTCTAGAAGTAACTTTTGTTATTAGTTTGGTATGTAATTTTCAGAGCTTTTTCTGTGCATTTGTCTACTTGGGTATGTAGATAAGTAAGGTTTTTTGTTGTTGTTACTTTTTTTTCATAAGCAATTGGATCATAATTTTAAATGTACTTTTTAGCTGATGATATCAAGTGAATTATGCTCAGCTTATCTGAAATGTGTTAATATGCTCTAGGTTGTGGCCAGCATCCAGACTGCTGTAAAATTAATATCATTTTTTTGAGCACTTACCAGGTGGTATACTGAGTTTTATATGCATTATCTCATTTAATCCTCACAACAGACTTTTGAATTTGTTAGTGGTATTATCCTCAGGATGAGAAAGCTGAGCTTCAGGAAGGTGAAGGAATTTGTTCAGGGTAGCACAGAGAGTGGTGAAGTCAGGATTTGAACCCCAGTCATCTGATTGCAGAATGCATGCTCTTGATCGCTCTGTTGCTTGCTACCTCAGCACCTCCGCACAGTTAGTCATTGTTAATCTCATCACCAACCAGTTAGTGAGCAATAGATCAAAAGAAAAAAATATATTGAAATAAAAACCTTATTGTCTATTAACTCGTAGATATTTTGGTAGTAAATCTGTGTAGAGTTTTAATTGAAGATCAGTTCCTCAAACAATATTTATTTATTACTTAAAATTTTACAATTTGAAAAAAACACCTCTACATGTAAAGATATTAGAGTATCACTGTTCAGATACTATAATATACTAAAAAAGATACTCTTTCATTGGATAATTTTTTAGTATGCTTTATTTTTATTGAGGTATAGTTGATTTACAAAATATAAGTTTCAGGTGTACAACATAGTGGTTCACAATTTTTCAAGATTATACTCCATTTAAAGTTATTATAAAATATTGGCTATATTCCCTGTGCTGTAGTTTATCCTTATAGCTTATGTATTTTATTCATAGTAGTTTGTACCTCTTAATCCCCTACCCCTATCTTTTCCCTCTCCGCACTGGTAACCACTAGTTTCTTCTCTATATCTGTGAGTCTGTTTCTGTTTGTTATATTCATTGGTTTATTTTTTAAATTCCACATATAAGTGATAATATGCAGTATTTGTCTTTCTCTTTCTGACTTATTTCACTAAGCATAATACCCTCCAGGTCCATTCATGTTGTTGCAGATGGAAAAATGTCATTCTTTTTTATGGCTTAGTAGTATTCTGTTGTACATATATGCCACACCTTCTTTATCCATTCATCTGTTGATGGACATTTATTTTGCTTCCATGTCTTGGCTGTTGTAAACAATGCTGCTATGAACATTGGGGTGCATGTATCTTTTTGAATTAGTGTTTTTGGGGTTTTTTGTTTTTGGCTATACACCCAGGAGTGGAATTGCTGGATCATATGGTAGTTCTCTTTTCAGTTTTTTGAAGAGTCTTCATATTGTTTTCCACAGTGGCTACACCAATTTACAGTCCCACCAACAGTGTACAAGAGTTCCCTTCTTTCCACATCCTTCATTGGATAATTTCTAAGTATAGTATGTTTGGAGGTTGTATTTTAAATTATATATGTGACCTCCCCCTATAAGTAAATCTAATTTAGAAAAAAATGAATATATTTGGTTTTTTAACTTTAAATATAGAAATATTAACTGTATTATTAGATGCCAGTTATGTTTCCTTCCACTTCAGAAGTTCAGGGATAGAAGATAAGATAATGCTGTATGTTACTAGTATAGCAATGGTAGTTATGCTTGTAGAATAAACAAAATTTGTAGCTCTGAATTTTTTGGAAAATTTTGCGTAGTAAAAAGGAATGATACAGAGTTATCATATAAGCCAGCAATTCTACTCCTTTGTATATACCCAAGAGAAATCAAAACATATGTCCACACAAAAACTTGTACAAATGTTCATTGTAAAAAAGAAAAAACCAACCCAATGTCCTTCAACTGATGAGTGGGTAAATAAAATGTGGTATACTATATAAAGGAATATTATTTGGTAATTAAAAGGAATGAAATATTGATACATACTACAACATGGATGAACCTTGAAAACACTATGTTCAGTGAAAGGCCACATATTGTTTAATTCTGTTTATATGAAATGTGTAGGATAGGCAAATCCATAGAGAGAAAGTAGATTAGTGGTTTCCAGGAGCAGGAGGTGATGGTTAATTTTATATGTCAACTTGGTGAGGCCGTGGTGTGCAGTTTTTGGTTAAATACCAGTCTAGATGTTGCTGTGAAGGTATTTTAAAAATGTGATTAACGTTTAAATCAGTAGGCTTTGAATAAAGCAGATTACCCTCCAGAATGTGAGTCTTATCCAATTAGTTGAAGGCCTTAAGAGAAAAGACTGAGGTTCCCCCAAAGAAGGAATTCTGCCTTCAGAGAGCCATCTTACTCAAGACAGCAACAGCACTTCTTCCCTTCTCAAGCCGGCTGGCCTGCCCTGCAAATTTCAGTTGACAGCCCCCAGAATGTTATGTGAGCTAATTAAAATAAATCTCTCTCTCTGTATATATATACATCCTACTGGCTCTGTTTCTCTGGAGAACCCTGAGTAATGTTATACATGGAGTGACTGCTGAATGGGTACAGGTTTCTCTTTGGGATGACCAAAATGTTATAAAAATGATTGTGGCATTTAAAAAATTTTTTAAAAATCGTGGTGATGGTTGCTCTGAATTGTACACTTTAGATTGGTGAATTGTATGGTGTGTGAATTATATCTCAAAATGCTCTTATAAAAAAAGAGGACTGGGCTTCCCTGGTGGCACAGTGGTTGAGAGTCCGCCTGCCGATGCAGGGGACATGGGTTCGTGCCCCGGTCCAGGAAGATCCCACATGCCGCGGAGCGGCTGGGCCCGTGAGCCATGGCCGCTGGGCCTGCGCGTCCGGAGCCTGTGCTCTGCAGCGGGAGAGGCCATAGCAGTGAGAGACCCGCGTACCGCAAAAAAAAAAGAGGACTGTTAGATGGAGTCATAGGTTAGTGAAAGCAGGTTAGTGTGGAGGAAGTGGAAGAATGTAGAGTTCAGTGTGGATAGTCTAGCAGAGCAGCTTTTGAAGTACTGTGTGGCTTAATTTCTGTCACTAGTTTCTTAGTGTGAATGTCTTACTCTTGGTTAGACTTTTTTTTATTGAATTTAGTAGATGGTGTTTCGAAATTTAACTACATTTGTTGAAACAAAAGTCTAACCAAGAGTAAGATATGAATACTGAAGAGGTAGAGACAAAATTTTGGTATTATTGAGAAGCTCTAGTGCCAAAGTCTTAATGTGGGAGTTGAGAAATGGTTGGAAAGATGCAATTTATAAGTCCCAGTCTGAACGTGGGAATCTTAAGATATTAATTTTTCTCACCAGTGCATCTTTTGCATATGCAGGCCTATAGAGCATGGTAAAATATTGTTAGAATGAATGGTGTTGTCTTGACTAGAAGGAAGTAGTCGTTTAAATTATAGTTGAACTTAAACTGGGACCATTCCTAGTCCTTAACAAGTATCTGAGTGTCTCATGTGTGCAGTGTCGTGCCCAGCAGATAGTACTGAAAAATATAGTTACAATACAAATAAGTCCAACAATAGAAGTATCTACGAATCATAGTTTCCAAGGAGCTAAGGGAGTGATGTATTCCTTCCCTAGGGTTGGGGGCAGCAAATATGGAAGGAATGAAGAGGGCTTCATAGACAAAGTTGTTTTTAAGCTACTGTATGAAGAGTGAGCATTTACTCTCTGTATAAAATAGAGCAGGGCATTCCAGCCCCAGGGAATAGTGTGTGTTTAAGGCAGAAAAGCCTGAAGAGAATGATGTATTCTGGGAAATGCAAACCCAGAAGTTAGCAGAATTGAGGAGGGGAAGATAGAGCTGCTATCAAATCTTTGGGGTCATTGAACACTGCTGGTAGAAGTTTTAGGGTTGGACTACCTGAGTTGGAATCCTGGCTCCATTGCTTGCCAGGTGTGTGACCTTGAGGAGTCTCTGTGCCTTAGTTTTCCTCATCTAAAAATGAGGCTAATAGTGAGATTCACCTCATAGGATTGTTGTAGAGATCATGGGAATTCTTGTAAAGCAGTTAGCAGAATGTTTGGCACAGAATAAGTACAAACAGTCCCTGATTTACAGTAGTTCAATTTAGGATTTTTCGACTTCATGATGGTATGAAAGTGATAATACATTCAGTAGAAACAGTACTTAAGATTTTGATCTTTTCCTGCAAAATGTGGTATGATACTCCCTTGTGGTGCCGGGCAGCGACAGCAAGCCACGGCTCCCAGTCAGCTCTACAATCCCAAGGGTAAACAGCCAGTACACTTACAACCATCTGTGCCCATACAACCATTCTGTTTTTCATTTTTAGTATAATACTCAATAAATTACATGAGATATTCAACACTTTATTATAAAATAGGCTTTGTGTTAGATGGTTTTTCCCAACTGTAGGCTAATATAAGTGTTCTGAGCATGTTTAAGGTAGGCTAGACTAAGCTGTGATGTTCGGTAGGTTAGGTGAATGAAATGCATTTTCAGCTTACTTACAATGGGTTTATTGGGACATAACACCATCATAAGTCTAGGAAGATCTGTGTTCAGTAGCTTGTGGCTATTTTAATTTTTCTTTATATTTTTAGTTGGTGTGTTTGCACGGTAAGACCTGTATGCTTATTTTTTTTAATTGTTAAAAAGGTTTTCTTCTTCGAATATCTGCCTTTCGAGTCTCCTCAACTAAGTTATTTGATACCTTTGAATGTGTTAAAGAAATAGTGTGATACAGTAAAAAAAAAATTTGGTCTTTGTCCCAGGTTCCTGGCTCACAACTCCTAAAACTCGTGGAATCTCCTGAGTGATAAGAGTGTCTCTTGTATGCTAATAAGATGACTGGTGACTGGGAGCCCCTGGATAGCTTCAGGATGGTACTGGTCACCAGAAAGACTAAGTGATTAGAGGGTTGGAACTTTGGGGCCCGCTTACCAATCTCTGGGAAGAGGAGGGGTAGCAGGATGAAGATTGAGTTATATAAAAACTCTTGAACAGTGAGATTCAGGGAGCTTTTGGTTTGGTGATCACATCGAGGTGCTGGGAGGGTGGCTCACCAGAGAAAACATGGAAGCTCCTAGCCCTTTTCCTCATACCTTGCCCTTTGCAATTCTTTCATTTGACCATTCCTAAATTGTATCCGTGTTGCAAGTATCGGTGACAACCTGGGACTTTTGACTGGCGGTAGAAGTGGGGGCAGTCTTGTGGGACTGAGCCCTTAATCTTTGGGGTCTGACATTAACTCCGGGTAGATAGTGTCAGAGTTGAATTGAATTTTAGGACACTCGGCTTGTCTCAGAAAATTGGAGTAGTGTTAGAAAAGACAGCCACACATTTGGTATCTGAAGTGTTGTGAGTAAAAGCAGTTCAAATAGTCTTCTGATTAATATCCATTGTCCAGTACTGCCAAGTTTGTATGCTTTCCCTGTTAAAAGGAATAAAAATCATTAGCATACTTGGCTTACCTTACTTGAAGATATGGAGTTAAAGGAGTTGAGTAAGTTATATGATGAGAATCTAGTTAATCAATCAGGAAACATGTAAGAGTGTATATGCTATATTAGGCAACATGGGGCATAATGAAAGTATTAAGATATCACTTCAGTCTTTGAGGAGCTTATAGTTTAATTGGGAAGCCAGACCTAGCCTCATAAACAACTAGGGAAGAATTAAGTTCTAAATGGAATTAAGAGCTCTATGTGATTAAGGTGGAGAAGGCTTGAATTGGACCCTGAAGATTTAGGATAGAAAATAACAGGTGTCGGTTTTCCCTGGTGCCGCAGTGGTTGAGAGTCCGCCTGCCGGTGCAGGGGACACGGGTTCGTGCCCCGGTCGGGGAAGATCCCACATGCTGGGGAGAAGCTAGGCCTGTGAGCCATGGCCGCTGAGCCTGCACGTCCGGAGCCTGTGCTCCGCAGCGGGAGAGGCCACAGCAGTGAGAGGCCCGTGTACTGCAAAAAAAAAAAAAAAAAAGAAAATAACAGGTGTCCTTGGTGTATAAAGGTCTGCATGAAAAGGCGTAAAGCCAGAGGGATAATCTGGAGGCAGCTGTGTGTTAAGGAGCTCTACTGCTGGATTGAGCAGGTAGTTTAGGTTAAATGACAGAGGTGAACTTGTCAGGTTCCATTACAGGAAGGCTGTGGAGGTGGGGCAATAGGGCAGAAATCTTTAGGGAACCAAGTTCCAAGCCCTGGGATTAAGAATCTTGGATTTGTAGTTTAGGGGAAAGCCATGCCTCCCCTTAACCCAGCCAAATTACCCTACTAACTAAAATGGTATGTTTTGTAGTGGGTTATGAAACACCCATCTGCTTTAATAAGCTGACTTTATAATAAAGTGATTGGAAAGTGGTGAGGATTTGATTCATAGTGAGTAGACAAAATTCGAAGTTTCCACAGTATGATTTCTTATTTTCAAGATGGTTTCTCTCTTGGCATGTTAAAAGATTGCATTTGTGTGCCTCATTTTAAGGTAGACTTTTTTTGTCAGTCACTTTAAGTTCTGGAATAAACTTATTTAAATACCATTTCAGGGGGCTTCCCTGGTGGCGCAGTGGTTAAGAATCCACCTGCCAATGCAGGGGACACAGGTTCGAGCCCTGGTCCGGGAAGATCCCACATGCTGCGGAGCAACTAAGCCCTTGTGCCACAACTACTGAGCCTGTGCTCTAGAGCCCACAAGCCACAACTACTGAGCCTGCGTGCCAAAACTACTGAAGCCCATGCACCCTAGAGCCCGCACACTGCAACTACTGAGCCCATGCGCCACAACTACTGAAGCTCATGCACTCTAGGGCCCATGTGCAACAACTACTGAGCCCATGAGCTGCAACTACTGTAATCTGTGCGCCTAGAGCCTGTGGTCTGCAACAAGAGAAAGCACCTCAATGAGAAGCCTGTGCACTGCAACGAAGAGTAGCCCCTGGTCGCTTCAACTAGAGAAAGTCCACTTGCAGCAGTGAAGACCCAGTGCAGCCAAAAAAAGAAAGAAATTTTACTTCCCTGGTGGTCCAGTGGTAAAGAATCTGCCTTCCAACACAGGGAATGTGGGTTCTATCCTTGGTCGGGGAACTAAGATCCCACGTGCCACAGGGCAACTAAGCCTGTGCACCACTACTACTGAGCTTGCATGCCTCAACAAGAGAGCCCGTGTGCCACAAACTACAGAGCCCACACGCTGTGGACCCTATGCTCCACAACTAAAGAAATGCCTGCTAGAGAAGCCCATGCACCACAACTAGAGAGAAGCCTGCTAGAGAGAAGTCCATGTACCACAACTAGAGAGAAGCCTGCATGCCACAACGAGAGAGAAGCCTGCACGCTGCAACGAAAGATCCCATATGACTCAACAAACATCCTGCTTGCTGCAACTAAGAGCCCTCACAGCCAAAAAAAAAATTTGTCTTTTTTTTTTTTTTTTTAAGTCTCTTGTTAGAGAATATAGACTATCTTTATGCCCTTGGTGTACGGAAGGATACCATAAATAATTCACAAAAAGAACACATTGAAGTAAAATATTGATAAATTCAAATACATTAAAATTAATTTTGTTCGTTAAAATAGAATGAAAAAATGAAGAAAAACAACTAACAGAAGATAGTTATGTATCTTACCAATATTGTAAAATATTGGTATCCAGAATATAGAAAGAACTTGTCCAAATTAATAAGGAATACAACCCAACAGAAACAATGGTCAAAAGAGACAAATAAGAATTTCACAGAAGAGGAAGAAAGAATGGATAATAAGATCAGCGTAACTAGGGAACTGTAAACGGAAACCTCGAGATACCATTTATACTCATTTTATTTTATTTTTATAAATGTATTTATTTTTGGCTGTGTTCGGTCTTTGTTGCTGTGTGCAGGCTTTCTCTACTTGCGGCGAACAGGGCCTACTCTTTGTTGCGGTGCATGGGCTTCTCATTGTGGTGACTTCTCTTGTTGAGGAGTACGGGCTCCAGGCACATGGGCTTCAGTAGTTATGGCATGTGGGCTCTAGAGCACAGGCTCAGTAGTTGTGGCACACGGGCTTAGTTGCTCCGTGGCAGGTGGGATCTTCCTGGACCAGGGATTGAATGCATGTCCTTTGCATTGGCAGGTGGATTCTTAACCACTGCGCCACCAGGAAGTCCCTATACTCATTTTAAAAGTTGGACAGTATTGGGACTTCCCTGGTGGTCCAGTGGCTAAGACTCTGCACTCCCAATGCAGGAGGTCTGGGTTTGATCCCTGGTCAGGGAACTAGACCCCACGTGCTGCAACTAAAGATCCTGCATGCCACAACTAAAGATCCTGCATGCCGCAAAGAAGATCCCGTGTGCTGCAGCTGAGACCCAGCACAGCCAAATAAATACATATTTAAAAAAAATAACATCAAGTGTGGGTGACACTGTAGAGCACTGGGAACTCTCATACTCTATTGTTGATATGATCAGTTACATTGAGTTTTGAATGTTAAACCAACTTTGTGTTACTGGGATAGAATCCACTTCATTGTACTGTATTATCCTTTTATACATTGCTGGTTGATTGTTTTGTTCAGGCTTTTTGCTTCTTTCTTCATGAAAGATTAGTCTTAAATGCTTGTTAGAGTTCACCAGTGAAGTCATCTGGATCTGTTTGTGTCTTTGTGTGTGTGTGTGTGTGTGTGTGTGTGTGTGTGTGGAATGTTTTAAACTATGAGCTTAATTTCTCTGTTAGCTATATGGCTTTTCAGGTCTGTTTCTTCTCGCATTGACTTTGGTAGTTTTTGTCTTTCAAGAAATTTCTCTGTTTCATCTTATTTGTTGGATTTATTGGCATAAAATTATAACATTACCTTATTATCCTTTTAATATCTATAGAATCAGTAGTGATGTTACTTACCTCTCTTGTTCCCAATACTGATAATTTGTATCTTTTCTCTTTTTTTCTTTATCTTTTTGGCTAGAGAGTTATCAACTTTACTGATCTTCTTAAAGAATCAGTTATTTTAAATAGATTTTTCTTTATTATTTTCTTCTGTTATCTGTTCCATGGATTTCTGTCCTTTATTATATCCATTTTTCTGCCTTCTTCGGGTTTAATTTCCTCTTCTGTTTTTTAGTTTCTTAAATTGGAGGCTTAGATCATTGATTTAATGCTGCTTCTTTCCTAATGAAGCATGTGATGCTATAATATAAGCATTTTGATAAACAATTTGACATTGTTATAATGTTAAACTTGTATATACCTAGTGACCCAGCAGTTCTTTACCTAGATATATACTCTAGAAAAACTTCTTTACAAATCTGTATCAGGAGACATGTTCAAGCATGTTAGTAGTAGCATTTTTCATAATAGCAAAAACTGGAAATAATCCAGATGTCTATTGACAGAAATATGTAGATACTTCTTTTAATTTACACAATAGAATACTGTACAGGAATGAACATGAATGAACAATAGCCGTATGTATCAATGTAGATGAATCTCAGAAATTTTGAATGAAAAAAGCAAGTTGCAAAGGAATACTTAGACTCTGTAGCCAGTTAGTATAAAATTTAAAAATCACAATTCTCATCCATA
This sequence comes from Phocoena phocoena, assembly GCF_963924675.1. NCBI lineage: Eukaryota > Metazoa > Chordata > Mammalia > Artiodactyla > Phocoenidae > Phocoena > Phocoena phocoena. Next base: position 31,514,349 of record NC_089228.1, on the reverse strand, counting down.
CATCCATTTTACTACATATATAGTAATAGAGTGGTAAACATATTTCCTTGTGAGGGTGGCAGAGAGTGAATACAAAAATAGCTAAATTTTACGTAGTATATGCTGGAAAGTGTTAAATACTTTACGAATATATACTTATTTAATTCTCATAATTAAATGAGTACCTGCTGTGAAGCAGGCACTATTATTATTCTCATTTATTAGTATAGGAGCTTATAAATGAGAGTGCAGAAAACTTTAACTTCCCCAAATCATAATGCTAATAAGTGGTAAACCTTATAATCAAACTCAGGCAGTCTGGCTCTAGAGTCTGTACTTTTAACCCTTAAGCATACAGCTTGCCTCATGGGAGGGGTAGGGAGGGGGTTCTCAAGATAGGTGTTAGGTACATGAATACTTCTTTTATTATTTTTTAGTTGTTATTCATATGTTTGTGTTTATTTTTGTATGTACGAACTACTTAATTAAAATTTTGAAAGAAAAATAACAAAGATCAAGCTATGTGAAATGGAATATAAGAAACATAAGCCCCCAAACTGTGTCCCAAATGGAAGTGTAGGAAGTCAACACTTTTAATTTTCTCTAACATATTTCCTAGATACTAACAGATCATGAAATATTAAAAAATCACGAGTGTGTTGGCTTAGTGGTGATTCATCAGGCTTATACACTTTTTATTTGTTCACTTCTCTATAGGTGTTCCATACTTTAATAAATTCTTTATAATAAAAATATCAGATAAGATTTTTTAAATTCCACATATTTTTTTATTGCAGCAACATTACATATTTGTCTTTGTTGAGATGATCACAAGGGCATTATAAGATGAGTTATAAAGTAAGGCTGACTTTTTGAGATTCTGCTTCATTGTAAAGTCTATAAAAAGAATGAGGAATCTGTCTTTGTACTGATACGGAGAATTCTCCACGATATGTATCGTCAGGTAACAAAACAACATGATAGATGAGGCACAGAACAATGTACATAGTAATCTAGCTTTTATGCAAAGGAGGGAAAATAAGAATCTATATTTGTTGTTTATTTGCTTATGCATAAAGAGATCTGGAAGGATACAAGGGAATTAGTAACTGTGGTTACCTGAGAGTGGGTTCGGGGATGAAAACTGAGTTGATCTGAGATAAGGTGGCAGGAAGACTTTTCAGCGTATATACCTTTTTAGTTCTTTTGGAACTGTGCAACTATACCACCTATTCTAAATAAATCAACATCAATTTATTCATTTAAAAAGAAAATATGTTTACTATGGCTCTCTTAGGTAGATTCAGATTTATGTCCTTTTATTTATTTGTTGGCTATAGGATACTTCCATTTCCAGGAGATTTGGTTTTATAATCTCTTGAAATAGTAGAAATTTTGGGAACACTATACCATAATTAATAAGGGTTTAAGTTCAAAGAGAACTTTTTCAATTAGATTCTCAAAGTCTTTCCAGAATCTCCCCTTTTCCAGTGTTAGTTCTTTGATTATCTTCTGCCTCTTTTGGATGTTGTACATTTATAGGCAGAACTTTCCTTTTAATGAGGAGGCTTTTTAAAATAATACAACCTTATATTTAAACAGTTTTATAATTTATAAACTGCTTTGGTACTGTGACTTTGAGCTTTCTGACATCATTTAACTTAAAAACTAGGAAAAGTTAGGGCTTCCCTGGTGGCACAGTGGTTGAGAGTCCGTCTGCCGATGCAGGGGACACGGGTTTGTGCCCCGGTCTGGGAAGATACCACATGCCGCGGAGCGGCTGGGCCTGTGAGCCATGGCCGCCTAGCCTGCGCGTCCGGAGCCTGTGCTCCGCGACGGGAGAGGCCACAACAGTGAGAGGCCCGCGTACCGCAAAAAAAAAAAGGAAAAGTTAGTGTTTAGATGGCCAAAGTGTTCCTTTTTTCCTTTTTTTTAATTAAAAAATTTATTTATCTGTTTACTTATTTATTTATTTATTTTTGGCTGCGTTGGGTCTTCATTGTTATGCGCAGGCTTTCTCTAGTTGCAACAAGCGGGGCTACTCTTCATTGTGGTGCACAGGCTTCTTGTTTTGAAGCACGGGCTCTAGGCACGCAGGCTTCAGTAGTTGTGGCGCTCAGGCTCTAGAGCTCAGGCTCAATAGTTGTGGCTCATGGGCATAGTTCCTCTGCAGCATGTGGGATCTTCCCGGACTAGGGCTCAAACCCGTGTCCCCTGCTTTGGCAGGCGGATTCTTAACTACTGTGCCACCAGGGAAGTTCCTGTTATGTTAGTTTCTGTTGTACAGAAAAGTGATTCAGTTGTGCATATATGCATTCTTTTCCATTATGGTTTATCACAGGGTATTGAAATAGCTCCCTTTGCTAAACAGTAGGACCTTGTTGTTTATCCATTCTATATATAATAGTTTGTATCTACTAACCCCAAACTCACAATCCACCAGCTCCCCCTTGGCAACCACAAGGCTGTTCTCTATGTCTGTGAGTCTGTTTCTGTTTGTAGATAGGTTCATTTGTGTCATGTTTTAGATTCTTCATATAAGTGATATCATGTGGTATTGGACATAACCTTTTCTTAATGACGTAATTTACTAATACCATTAGAGGTTATATGTTTTTTATCCCAGTGCTAAGTGACTTTTTAGATTAGCAGTTTTAAAATTACTGAATTATGCATTTTTATGTGTTGGTTCATCTGAGTTGTTATTTGTCAGTTTTCTAGGTCAGCCATTCCTATAGGAACTGTTTAGAAACAATAACTAAACATTTGTAAATATGAACCGATAAGGAAGCATGTGAACTTAACAGTGCATCAGCTTGGACATCTGCTCCCACACTTCTTTCCTTTCTGGTTATCAAGTGAATATGTTGTAAGTAAAATGGTGTTATTGAAATCTTTGATAAATATATTGGCGAAACCTTTTAGAATAATGTTAAGATATTTTACCTAAGATCAGGTAAAATAGATGGTCATCAGATCTCTTCAACTTTTCTTTACAGTATAAGGTATTTTGATTTCTTCAGCTTTTTTTTTAAACAATATAAGTTATTTTTGTATTACATTTAAAAATTTTTCAGTAACTATGTAACTTCATTTGTTGGACAATACATAATGGGTACTTACATAGTTCTTTCAGCAAACTATCAGTCAAATTTATCAGTCTTCTACTACCAGGTGCTAGAGATGAAAAAAGAAGTGTCTGCCCTCTTAAAATCATAAGTCTATTTGCATAAGACAATAAAAAACCTTTAGTATAATATTTTATAGTGTCATATGCCTGTGTATTATGATATTATAGAGGAAGAACAACTGATTCAGTGTGTTGATTAGTTTATGCTAGTTATACTGAGGTAATAAACAACCCAAAGAGCTCAGTGCCTTATAACAACAAAGATTTATTTCTTGCTCATGTTAAATACTTAGGTAGATGGCAGCTCCATCCACAGTTGTTCTCCTTTCTGGAATTCAGGCTGAAGGAGCAACTCCTGTCTGGGACATACATGTTCTGGTAGTAGGTATTAGAAGGCGAAGAGCTATTCAGAGCCATGGAATTACAGTTAAAGTTTCTGCCCAGAAGTGGTACATGTCACTTCCACTCACATTTCATTGGCCAAAGCAAGTTATATGGCCAAACATGACATAATTGGGCAGGGAAGTGTAATTAATATTCATTTAGGAAAAATCAGTGGAATAATTGAGTACTGTCATCCATTCTGCTACACTCAGCTTATTTCCCAACTCAGTGAAAATTATACAGCCTTGGGAGCTGTCAAAGAAGAATGCATTTAAAAAAAAAAGAAGAAGAAGAATGCATTTTAGCAAAAATAAAGTTTTCTAGTCTTTTATGAGTAGTCTAATATCCATAAGGTAAATGGTTTGTATTTCTCTCAGAGAAGAGAAAATTAAGGCCTAAAGAAATTATAATTTGAAGTAGCAATCTCCTTTTTATGAGAGAAGTCTATATCATTGATACAGTACTTAGTATCTTTTGTGAATAACTCTGACATTGAGTTATGGGGTTTAGTCATAAGTGATGTTTTTTTCCCAGACATCTATTCATCAACTTTATCTTGCCAGTTTATCTGCCTTGTCATGGACTGAATCTGTATTGATCATATTTTAAAATAAAACACTGGGATATATTAGTTCATAGGGTCAAACATTAGAGTATTTATTTATTATTGAGATATAGTTGATTTACAGTATTATGTTAGTTTCAGGTGTATGATATATTGATTCAAATTCTTTATAGATTAAACTCTACTCAAAGTTATTATAAAATATTGGCTATATTTCCTGTGCTGTACAATGTCCTCGAAGCTTATTTATTTTATATGTAATATTGATAGTTTGTACCTCTTAATCCTCTACCCCAATTTTGCCCTTCTCCCCTCACCTTTCCCATTGGTAACCATTAGTTCTGTGTATCTGTGAGTCTGTTTCTGTTTGTTATATTAATTGGCTTGTTTTATTTTTTAGATTCCACATGTAAGTGATAACAAATAGTATTTGTCTTTCTTTGACTTATTTCTGTAAGCGTAATAACCTCTAGGTCCATTCATGTTGTTGCAAATGGAAAATTTTTCATTCTTTTTTATGACTGAGTGCTGTTCCGGTGTGTGTGTGTGTGTGTGTGTGTCTTTTGATGGACACTTAGGTTGCTTCCATATTTTGGCTATTATAAATAATGCTGTTGTGAACGTTGGAGTGCAAGTATCTTTTTGATTTAGTGTTTTCATTTTCTTTGGCTATATACCCAGGAGTGGAATTGCTGGATCATATGGTAGTTCTATTTTTAGTTTTTTGAGGAACCTCCATACTGTTTTACATAGTGACCACCAATTTACATTCCCACCAACAGTATACAAGGTTTCCCTTTTCTCCGCATCCTTGCCACATTTATTATTTGTGGTCTTTTTTTGTTTGTTTGTTTTGCGGTCTGTGAGCCTCTCACTGTTGTGGCCTCTCCCGTTGCGGAGCGCAGGCTCAGTGGCCATGGCTCACGGCCCAGCCACTCCGCGGCATGTGGGATCTTCCCCGACCGGGGCACGAACCCGTGTCCCCTGCATTGGCAGGCGGACTCTCAACCACTGCGCTACCAGGGAAGCCCTGTTTGTGGTCTTTTTGAAGATAGCTATTCTGACAGGTATGAAGTGATATCTCATTGTGGTTTTGATTTGTGTTTCTCTGATGATTAGTGATGTTGAGCATCTTGTCATGTGCCTGTTGGCCATTTGTAAAACATCAGAGTATTTAAAATAGAGAGCAACATAATTACATAACATTTGCTTATTGGACATCTTTTTATTAAGCATCTACTATGGCATGTTTGCTAGCTGGCAGGGATAAAGGGGTGAAAAGATATAACCCCTGTTTTTAGGGATTCTGTGTAAGTGGACATGTCTACAAAAAATTACAATTCAGTGAAATAATTGCTTAGAGATACTATTCAAATGGACTGCAGTAGAAATGTTAAGGATGGAATGACCAATTGAGAAGGCAATGAAGGAGGGAATGGCTTCTCCAGAGGTGATATCTGAAACAAATCTTAAAAGGAGAGCAGATTTTAGCATGCAAATGAGGGGGAAGTACATTTTAGGCAGCATGAGTGATAGTTTTATTGGTACTGATAGGAATAAAAATAGTTGGCTTGTTTGAGAAACTGATTTTGTGTGATATCATTTAGGTGAGGAATAGAAGATGAGGCAGAAAAGACAGTTCAGGACGAGCCTGTGAGGGATTTTAATGTCATGCTCCTTTTTCCTTTAGGACAAGTGGTGAGGGGTGCCAAAAGATTTTAAGTAATAGAATTACACGGTTAAAACTTTGTTTTTAGAGCAGCAGTCTTAGTGACAGTATGAAAGACATTGGAATTGTGCTCAGAGGCAAGGAGACCCAGTAGAGTGATATAGTAGAAAGATCAGTTAGAGATAAATTCCCGGAGTGCAACCAAATCATCTAGATGGAGTGAGACAGATTTGGGAGTCACTACCCCATATAGTGAAGGCTGTAGGAAATACACGCCCAGGGAGGTTTGTACATCCTAGAAAAGTAGAAGCTAGGAAAGAACCCTGGGGATGATCAACATTTGAACTGCTGTGAGGGAAAAAGAAAAGAGAGTTGGAAGGGACAACCAGAGAAGTAGGAGGACCAGGAAAGATTGGATTCGTGAGGTACAAGGCAGGGAAGAGTTTTTGAGAAAATACTCGTGTCACCTTTTAAGAGCTGAAAGCAGTCCTTGGATTTGTCAAGTAGTAGTCTCATCAGTGACTTGAGGGCTATTCAGTGGAGTGGTGGGTATGGAAGCTCACTGGCAATGGATTAAGGCCCTCCATTAAATTTAGAGTGAATTTTAAACATTTATATTTAAAATTAACGGGACTTCCCTGGTGGCGCAGTGGTTAAGAATCCACCTGCCAGTGCAGGGGACATGGGTTTGAGCCCTGGACCAGGAAGATCCCACATGCCTCGGAGCAGCTAAGCCTGTGTGCCACAACTACTGAGCCTGCGCGCCAGAGCCCGCGAGCCACAACTACCGAAGCCCACGTGCCTAGAGCCCGTGCTCCGCAACAATAGAAGCCACCACAATGAGAAGCCCGCGCACCGCAACGAAGAGTAGCCCCCGCTCTCCGCAACTAGAGAAAGCCCATGTGTAGCAATGAAGACCCAATGCAGCCAATAATAATAATAAAAAATAAATAAATTTAATGGAAAAACATAATTAAGTTGCTTTGGAGCAAAGGGGTCAAATAAAATATTTTCATTTTCAGAGAGATATCCATTAATGGAAAGATAATAAAGATGTACTGAAATATGTATTTTAAGTACATTTTATGAGTTCTAGGATGGAAAAAGTTATTTTGAGCAGGGGGTAGGGGAAGAAGGAGATTTTGGAGGAATGGCTTTTTAGGAATTTTGGCCCAGTATAAGTATATAGCAGCAGTCTTACTTTAAAAAAATGTACCATTTTATCTAGCATATGTTGTAGTTCTCAACATTAGTACTTTTTTACTTGCACAATGTTTTCTATTGTAAAGCATGCATGTCAAAACCCAAAATCTGCACTGTCACTTCCTTAGTGTAAATCCGGCTTTGCTACTAAGATAATATGCCTGAAACAGAGTGTAAATATCTCAGGATCTTGAAAAACAATTTGAGAATGAAAAAAAAGTTAAGGTATGATTAATTTTCTAGTTTATGACTATTTAAAAGTTCAGTATTTGCAGCATAATTTTTGGAAAACTATCAAGTGAACTCCTGTATCAACAGAAAGGGCCAAAAATTGCTTAAGCTTTTTTACATAGCATCAAGTTTGCTCAGATTAAATACTCTAAAATTAGTTTTAGTAATAGAAATCTCTCATACTTGAACCAATTTATGTTCTTTACTAAACTTTAGAGTTGAAACTGATCTATTTAAAGACATACCTATTTATTAATGGAAAGCGAAACAATATTTCATCTCAAAATTTGCTTGTTCTTTTTTTTTTGGTATTTAAAATTTTTTTTTCTTATTTTTTAATTTTTTGACTGCGTTGGGTCTTAGTTGTGGCACATGGGATCTTCATTGCAGCTTGTGGGATCTTTTGTTGCGGCGCATGGGCTTCTCTCTACTTGTGGTGTGTGAGTTTTCTCTTCTCTAGTTGTGGCGTGCCAGTTCCAGAAAACCTGGGCTCTGTAGTTTGCTGCACACGGGCTCTCTAGTTGAGGTGCGTGAGCTCAGTAGTTGTGGCGCTCGGGCTTACTTGCCCTGCGGCATGTGGGATCTTAGTTCCCCTACCAGAGATCAAGCCCGTGTCCCCTGCATTGGAAGGTGGATTCTTTACCACTGGACCACCAGGGAAGTCCCACAATTTGCTGGATATTTTAGATTCAAATAAAGTTCTTAGTAGAGGTAAATCTAAGACAGTATTCAAATGTGAGAAATATAACAGGATGTTTTAGTGGGCTGTCTTTTTAGTGTGTTCAGAGGGAGTTGTTTGAACTTGAACTACAGCTTTAATTGCATGTCTGTTGCCCACAAGTATGTTTTTTAAAAAGAGAGGTGAGGTGAAATGAACTAACTAATGATATTTGTCATTATTCTAACAATAGAGTACTTTGATTTAAAGAACAAAATTTTGTAATAACTGTGTTGATTAAATATTTAAATGCAACCTTCTTAGTGATATTTTTATTAAAAAACACCATTTGTTTCGTTGGTATTGATTTTACTATTTATGTGACAGGTATAGAAACTTCTTATACATGTAATGTTTTAAAATAAGATGTGTCTTCTTAACAATTGAGGTAATTTGGTTTATAACATTATATGTTTTGCGTGTACAGCATTATATTTTTACTTATGTGTATGCTACATTGTGCTCACCACCAAAAATTCAGTTTCTGTCTGTCACCATACAGCATACAGTTGACCTTATCCATTTCGCTCCCCCCTTCCTCTTTGGTAACCACTACTCTGTTCTCTGTATCTACGTTTGTTTTTGTTTGGTTTGTTCATTTGTTTTGTTTTTTATATTCCACATATGAGTGAAATTATAGTATGTGTCTTTTCCCATCTGAAGATGTGTCTTTTTTTGATCCTCCATGTAAATTTATAAGTAAATTAGCTGAATCAGGCATTGTTAGAAATTGTTCTTATCGTTGTTATGGTGTTTATCACTGTCTAGTAGTTTTTTCTTGTCTATTATCCTGAATTGAATTCCTTTAAGCTGGAGGATTTTGTTTTCTTTCTGTGTTCATCGTTCTAAGTTTAGTTAGTATTGAATAGATTTTAACAGTTAGGTTTTATATTTTCTGCTTAGATCTCTTAGATAGTGGCTTTATCTATTGTATTTTACTTAAATCATATCTTTGTCTTTAGGGGATTTTATCTTGTGTATTCCTATAACTTGACCATGATGAATTCTAAGCGTATATAGTTATTTTTACCATTTAAAAAGTTAACTCTTTAGAATTGTACAGACTCATTTATGTTTTTCATTATGCTGGCAATGTAAAAAATAAAAGAAATTTATGATTATGTTTAAGCGTTTAACAGCACAAGCAAGTTATGTAGACTTCTTATCTGCCTCCAGTCAGTGTGGTATTTCAAGGAAAATTCTTTTCTTCCCTGAAGCTCTAGTTTTAGAGCTCAGTTATCTCTGGCTCTTCATTAAAATTCCGTTTCTAGATGTGAAGAATTCCCTAATCTAGATGGGAATTCCTAAAATATATACACAGATTTCAAAGTGCTGTTGATTCATTTAGCCAATATTATTGAGCTCTTGTGTGCTAAGCATTGTTCTAGTTAAACGAAACAAAGTCCCTGCCCCCATGGAGCTGACATTCTGGAGTGCAGTGTGCCATCATCCGTTTTTCATCATCACCTCAGTCTATTTAGGACAAAAGGGAGTGCTTGATTTACTGACAGGGAATCCAACATCGTTCAGTTCATCTTGTCCTATAAATTTGCTGTGTAAAAACAATATTGTTAATATGTATCCAAAGTATTCTGGTTAAATTTCAGTTTTGCCCAAAATTGCTAGTGCGCTACACTTGGTGAAGTCTGTCCATATCGCCTTCAATTTTATAAATTTAGACTGTATGTGTATTTTCTTAACCTTATTTTTTATGTACTAAGTTAGATTGTTTTTTTTTGAAGTCATCAGGGAATCTCTTTAGATGAGTCATTGAATGATTTTGTTTTGGTTGTTATTTTTGTTTTCTCTCTACTCTGAAACTTACTTTTCCATTTTCCTCAGTGTGAATTTTAATAGAACTTTTCAAACTTTTGTTTGCATGACACATACTTTCCTACTTCTTAATTTTTTTGACTTTTTTGACAGTTTTGACATTTCCATCTTTGTTTCCATTGTTTATAGTTTCCATAAAGACTTTACCTTTATCCTTTAGATTCCACGCCTCATTCTCTCTCTAAATTCGTATACTTAGTCATTTTTAAAAAAATAAATAAATAAATTTTTTTTGGCCACATTGGGTCTTCGTTGCTGCACACAGGCTTTCTCTAGTTGTGGTGAGCGGGGGCTACTCTTTGTTGCGGTGCACAGGCTTCTCACTGCGGTGGCTTCTCTTGTTTCTGAGCATGGACTCTAGGTGCGTGGGCTTCAGTACTTGTGGCATGCAGGCTTAGTAGTTGTGGATCGCGGGCTCTGGAGCACAGGCTCAGTAGTTGTGGCGCACAGGCTTAGTTGCTCTGCGGCACGTGGGATCTTCCCAGACCAGTGCTCGAACCCGTGTCCCCTGCATTAGCAGGCGGATTCCTAACCGCTGCGCCACCAGGGAAGCCCTACTTACAGTCTTAAATTACCACTTCTGAGCACTTAATTTCAAAATTTATGTCCTTATTATGAATTTCTTAACCATATTTTTTAGTTTATTTTTAGTTTTTTGATACACTTCAGTTGTTTTTAGTATATTCACAGAATTGTGCAGTGATTACCACATTTAATTCCAGAATATTTTCGTTGCCCCCAAAAGAAACTCTGTACCCATTAGCAGTCACTCCCCATTTCCTCTTCTCCCAGCTTCTGGTGACCACTAATCTACTTTTTGTCTCTATAGATTTACCTGTCTGGAAATTTCATATAAATGGAGTCATACAACATGTGACCTCTTGTGCCTGGTTTCTTTCATTCAGCACAAGTTTTCGAGATTCGTCCACGTTGTAGCATGTATTGGTACTTCATACCTTTTTATTGCCAAATAATATTCCTTTGTAGGGATATATATAACATTTCATTTATCCATTTATCAGCTGATGGATATTTGGGTCATGTCTATTTTTTGACTATTAAAATATGCCGGGACTTTCCTGGTGGCGCAGTGGATAAGACTCTGCGCTCCCAATGCAGGGGGCCCAGGTTCGATCCCTGGTCAGGGAACTAGATCCCACATGCATGCCGCAACTAAGAGTTCACGTGCCACAACTAAGAGTTCACAGGCTGCAACTAAGGAGCCCATGTGCCACAACTAAGGAGCTCGCCTGCTGCAACAAAGACCCCAGGCAACCAAATAAATAAATATTAAAAAAAGAAAAAGAAAAATGACACTGTGAACATATATGTACAAGTTTTTGTGTAGAGCAAGTGCCAAACTGTTTTCCAAAGTGGCTGTACTATTTTATATTCTCACCAGCAATTTTTGAAGGTTCAGTGTCTCTACTTCCTGTTCAAACTTGTTATTATCTGTCTCTTTTATTGTAGCCATTCAGTGAGTATGAAGTGTCTCACTGTGTTTTTCATTTGTATTTCCCCAGTTACTAACTAGTAATATTGAGCATCTTTTCATGTACTTATGGGCCATTTGTATACTTTTCTGGAGAAATGTCTGTTCATATCCTTTCCCTGTTTAAAAAAATGGATTACTTATCTTTTTATTATTGAGTTGTATATTCTGGATACAATTCCTTTATCAGATGAATGATTTGCAAATATTTTTCCCCATTTTGTAGATTGTCTTAATGGTGCCTTTAAAAAAGTATTATTGTAAGATACACATAACAGAAAATTTACCATTTTTACCATTTTAAGTGGTATTAAATACATTCACAATGTATTGCAACCATCACCTTCATCCATTTTAAGTACTTTATTTTTCTTCTCAGTCATCCATTTTATACACATCAGTGTATACATGTCAATCCCAATCTCCTAATTCATCACACCCCCACCCCCATCCCCTGCTGCTTTCCCCGCTTGGTGTCCATACATTTGTTCTCTACATCTGTGTCTCTATTTCTGCCCTGCAAACCGGTGCATCTGTACCATTTTTCTAGGTTCCACATATATGCATTAATATACTATATTTGTTTTTCTCTTTCTGACTTACTTCACTCTGTATGACAGTCTCTAGATCCATCCATGTCTCAAAAAATGACCCAATTTCGTTCCTTTTTATGGCTAATATTCTATTGTATATATGTACCACATCTTCTTTATCCATTCATCTGTCGATGGGCATTTAGGTTGCCTCCATGACCTGGCTGTTGTAAATAGTGCTACAATGAACATTGGGGTGCATGTGTCTTTTTGAATTATGGTTTTCTCTGGGTATATGCCCTGTAGTGGGATTGCTGGGTCATATGGTAATTCTATTTTTACTTCTTTAAGGAACCTCCATACCGTTCTCCATAGTGGCTGTATCAATTTACATTCCCACCAACAGTGCAAGAGGGTTCCCTTTTCTCCACACCCTCTCCAGCATTTGTTGTTTGTAGATTTTCTGATGATGCCCATTCTAACTGGTGTGAGGTGATACCTCATTGTAGTTCTGAGTTGCATTTCTCTAATAATTAGTGATGTTGAGCAGCTTTTCATGTGCTTCTTGGCCATCTGTATGTCTTCTTTGGAGAAGTATCAATTAAGGTCTTCTGCCCATTTTTGGATTGGGTCGTTTGTTTTTTTAATATTGAGCTGCATGAGCTGTTTATATATTTTGGAGATTAATCCTTTGTCTGATGATTCATTTGCAAATATTTTCTCCCATTCTGAGGGTTGTCTTTTCGTCTTGTTTATGGTTTCCTTTGCTATGCAAAAGCTTTTAAGTTTCATTAGGCCCCATGTGTTTATTTTTGGTTTTGTTTCCATTACTCTAGGAGGTGGATCAGAAAAGATCTTGCTGTGATTTATGTCAAAGAGTGTTCTTCCTATGTTTTACTCTTAAGAGTTTTATAGTGCCCGGTCTTACATTTAGGTCTCTAATCCATTTTGAGTTTATTTTTGTGAATGATGTTAGGGAGTGTTCTAATTTCATTCTTTTACATGTAGCTGTCCAGTTTTCCCAGCACCACTTATTGAAGAGACTGTCTTTTCTCCACTGTATATCCTTGCCTCCTTTGTCATAGATTAGTTGTCCATAGGTACGTGGGTTTATCTCTGGGCTTTCTGTCCTATTCCATTGATGTATATTTCTGTTTTTGTGCCAGTACCATATTGTCTTGATTACTGTAGCTTTTTAGTATAGTCTGAAATCAGGGAATCTGATTCCTCCAGCTCCGTTTTTTTCCCTCAAGACTGCTTTGGCTATTCGGGGTCTTTTGTGTCTCCACACAAATTTTAAGAATTTTTGCTCTAGTTCTGTAAAAAATGCCATTGGTAATTTGATAGGGATTGCATTGAATCTGTAGATTGCTTTGGGTAGTACAGTGATTTTCACAGTACTGATTCTTCCAATCCAAGAGCATGGTATATCTCTCCATCTCTTGGTGTCATCTTTAATTTCTTTCATCAGTGTCTTATCGTTTTCTGCATACAGGTCTTTTGTCTCCCTAGGTAGGTTTATTCCTAGGTATTTTATTCTTTTTGTTGCAATGGTAAATGGGAGTGTTTCCTTAATTTCTCTTTCAGATTTTTCATCATTAGTGTATAGGAATGCAAGAGATTTCTATGCATTAATTTTGTATCCTGCAACTTTACCAAATTCATTGATTAACTCTAGTAGTTTTCCGGTGGCATCTTTAGGATTCTCTATGTATAGTATCATGTCATCTGCAAACAGTGACAGTTTTACTTCTTCTGTTCCAATTTGTATTCCTTTTATTTCTTTTTCTTCTCTGATTGCCATGGCTAGGACTTCCAAAACTATGTTGAATAATAGCAGTGAGAGTGGACATCCTTGTCTTGTTTCTGACCTTAGAGGAAATGCTTTCGGTTTTTCACCATTGAGAATGATGTTTGCTGTGCGTTTGTCATATATGGCCTTTATTACGTTGAAGTAGGTTCCTTCTGTGCCCACTCTCTGCAGGGTTTTTGTCATAAATGGGTGTTGAATTTTGTCAAAAGCTTTTTCTGCATCTATTGAGATGATCAGATGGTTTTTATTCTTCAATTTGTTAATATGGTGTATCACATTGATTGATTTGTGTATATTGAAGAATCCTTGCATCTCTGGGATAAACCCCATTTGGTCATGGTGTATGATCCTTTTAATGTGTTGCTGTATTCTGTTTGCTAGTATTTTGTTGAGGATTTTTGCATCTATATTCATCAGTGATATTGGTCTGTAATTTCCTTTTTTTGTAGTATCTTTGTCTAGTTCTGGTATCAGGGTGATGGTGGCCTCATAGAATTGGGAGTTTGGGAGTTTTCCTTCCTCTGCAATGTTTTGGAAGAGTTTGAGAAGGATGGGTGTTAGCGCTTCTCTAAATGTTTGTTAGAATTCACCTGTGAAGCCATCTGGTCCTGGACTTTTGTTTGTTGGAAGATTTTTAATTACAGTTTCAATTTCATTACTTGTGATTGGTCTGTTCATATTTTCTATTTCTTCCTAGTTCAGTCTTGGAGGGTTATACCATTCTAAGAATTTGTCCATTTCTTCCAGGTTGTCCATTTTATTGGCATAGAGTTGCTTGTAGTAGTCTCTTAGGATGCTTTGTATTTCTGTGGTGTCTGTTGTAACTTCTCCTTTTTCATTTCTAATTTTATTGATTTGAGTCCTCTCCATCTTTTTCTTGATGAGTCTGGCTAATGGTTTATCAATTTTGTTTATCTTCTCAAAGAACCAACTTTTAGTTTATTGATCTTTGCTGTTGTTTTCTTTGTTTCTATTTCATTTATTTCTGCTCTGATCTTTATGATTTCTTTCCTTCTGCTAACTTTGGGTTTTGTTTGTTCTTCTTTCTCTCGTTCCTTTAGATGTAACGTTAGATTGTTTGAGATTTTTCTTGTTTCTTGAGGTAGGCTTGTATAGCTATAAACTTCCCACTTAGAACTGCTTTTGCGGCATCCCATAGGTTTTGGATTATCGTGTTTTCATTGTCATTTGTCTCTAGGTATTTTCTGATTTCCTCTTTGATATCTTCAGTGATCTCTTGGTTATTTAGTAACGTATTGTTTAGCCTCCGTGTGTTTGTGTTTTTTATGTTTTTTTCCCTGTAGTTGATTTCTAACCTCATAGCGTTGTGGTCAGAAAAGATGCTTGATATGATTTCAATTTTCTTAAATTTACTGGGGCTTGATTTGCGACCCAAGATGTGATGTATCGTGGAGAATGTTCCGTGCGCACTTGAGAAGAAAGTGTAATCTGCTGTTTTTGGATGGAATGTCCTATAAATATCAATTCAATCTGTCTGATCTATTGTATTATTTAAAGCTTCTGTTTCCTTATTTATTTTCATTTTGGATGATCTGTCCATTGATGTAAGTGAGGTGTTAAAGTCCCCCACTATTATTGTGTTATTGTCGATTTCCTCTTTTATAGCTGTTAGCAGTTGCTGTATGTATTGAGGTGCTCCTATGTTGAGTGCATATATATTTATAATTGTTATATATTCTTCTTGGATTGATCCCTTGATCATTATGTAGTGTCCTTCCTTGTCTCTTGTAACATTCTTTATTTTAAAGTCTATTTTATCTGATGTGAGTATTGCTACTCTAGCTTTCTTTTGATTTCCATTTGCATGGAATATCTTTTTCCTTCGCCTCACTTTCAGTCTGTATGTGTCACTGGGTCTGAAGTGAAGTGGATCTCTTGTAGGCAGCATATATATGGGTCTTGTTTTTCTATCCATTCCACAAGCCTGTGTCTTTAGGTTGGAGCATTTAGTCCATTCACGTTTAAGGTAATTATCGATATGTATGTACCTATTACCATTTTCTTAATTGTTTTGGGTTTGTTTTTGTAGGTTCTTTGCTTCTCTTCTGTTTCCCACTTGGAGAAGTTCCTTTAGCATTTTTTGTAGAGCTGGTTTGGTGGTGCTGAATTCCCTTAGGTTTTGCTTGTCTGTAAAGCTTTTCATTTCTCCATCGAATCTGAATGAGATCCTTGCCAGGTAGAGTAATCTTGGTTGTAGGTTCTTCCCTTTCATCACTTTAAGTATATCATGCCACTCCCTTCTGGCTTGTAGAGTTTCTGCTGAGAAATCAGCTGTTAACCTTATGGGAGTTCCCTTGTATGTTATTTGTCGTTTTTCCCTTGCTGCTTTCAGTAATTTTTCTTTGTCTTTAATTTTTGCCAATTTGATTACCATGTGTCACGGCACGTTTCTCCTTGGTGGGTTTATCCTGTATGGCACTCTCTGCGCTTCCTGGACTTGGGTGGCTGTTTCCTTTCCCATGTTAGGGCAGTTTTTGACTATAATCTCTTCAAATATTTTCTCTGGTCCTTTCTCTCTCTCTTCTCCTTCTGGGACCCCTGTAATGCGAATGTTGTGGTTGTTTAATGTTGTCCCAGAGGTCTCTTAGGCTGTCTTCATTTCTTTTCTTTGTTTTTTGTTTATTGTGTTTCGCAGCAGTGAATTCCACCATTCTGTCTTCCAGGTCACTCATCCATTCTTCTGCCTCAATTATTCTGCTATGATTCCTTCTAGTGTATTTTTCATTTCAGTTAGTGTATTTTTCATCTGTGTTTGTTTGTTCTTTAATTCTTCTAGATCTTTGTTAAACATTTCTTGCATCTTCTCGATCTTTGCCTCCATTCTTTTTCCCAGGTCCTGGATCATCTTCACTATCATTATTCTGAATTCTTTTTTTGGAAGATTGCCTATCTCTCTTTCATTTTGTTGTTTTTCTTGGGTTTTATCTTGTTCCTTCATCTGGTGCATAGCCCTCTGCCTTTTCATCTTGTCTGTCTTTCTGTGAATGTGGTTTTTGTTCCACAGGCTGCAGGATTGTAGTTCTTCTTGCTTCTGCTGTCTCCATTTTCAGTACTTTTCCGTCATCCTGAACAGAAACTCTATACCCATTAAATAACTCTCCTCTTCTCCCTGAGGCTCTAATAACTGCTATTTCTACTTTGTGCCTCTATGAATTTGCCTATTCTAGGTGACTTATGTAAGTGGAATCATATAATATGTGGCCTTATGGTGTATTTTTTTTTTTTTTTTTTTGCGGTATGCGGGCCTCTCAGTGTTGTGGCCTCTCCTGTTGCGGAGCACAGGCTCCGGATGCTGAGGCCCAGTGGCCGTGGCTCGCGGGCCTAGCTGCTCCGCGGCATGTGGGATCTTCCCACACAGGGGCACAAATCCATGTCTCCTGCATCGGCAGGTGGATGCTGAACCACTGTGCCACCAGGGAAGCCCCTTTATGGTGTCTTTTATAGCACAGAAGTTTTAAATTTTGAAGTTCAGTTTATCCTTCATTTTAAAAATAATTCTAACAACCCTAAAATTTTAATTTATATTAGTATTTGTGCTTTTGGTATCATGTCTAAGAAGGCATTTGCCTAATCCCAGGTCATGAAGACGTATTTTAACCATTTTTGAGTGTTCTCTTACTTGGCCCTCCCATTTGTATATTAAACATCAGCCAATATAAACTGTCAGTGGTCTGTCAGTGGTTTTATGAGAAGGGTTTATTAGATGTTGTACTATTTAAAAATTTTTAGATCAGGATAGTGGTTTCAAACTTTAGATTCTCTTGAGATGCTTACTGAAAACAGGTTCCTTAGATCATTTTTGTACATTTGTAGTAAACGTCTAGGAGACTTGGCATCATGTGGTTGAAAAGTGTGGAATTAAGATAGTCCAGCATAATGATGAAGAGCCTGCATCCTGGATTCTGACTAGCTGGGTGTGAATCCTGGCTGTGCCACTTTCTTAGCCATATGTTCTTGGGCCAGTCACTTGTTGTCTCTGGGCATTCATTTCATCTCTCAGGGTTGTTGCAAGGATTAAACAAGCTAGTATCTGTGAAGCACTTAGAATAGTTTGGCAATAGTAAGCAGCACATGTGTGTTATATATTGTTATACCCTTTAACTCAGTAATATCATTTTCAGGGACTTAATCTAAGAATATTAACAGATATATGTATAACACTTTCATCAAAGACATTAATTGCAAGAAGTCTTCTATATATATAGTCAGAAGACCTATGGTTAAATATCTTAATGAAATGTATGAAATGTCATGTAGCCATTTAGTCATATTCAAAAAATATTTAATGCCTTGGGAAAATAGTGATTTAAGTGAAAAAGTCAAATTAATATACAACTACTTACAAAGTAGGTCTCTAAACTTCTTTAAACATATGGGGCAGGGCAATGGAGTGTTGGTCTTGTAATGCATATAAATAAATAAGTTAAACTGTTGACAATGATTATCCTTGGAAGCTGGGAGGAATAATTTTAATTTTCTTCTATACTTTACTGTACTTTCTTGACTTCAGTGATAAGTATTTTATGCTCAGAAAAACAAATTAATTTTGAAAAAGACCAGAAGAGGGGAAAAGCCCAGTGTGAAATAGGAAAAATGATAGGAAAATAGGAAAAGCCCAATGTGAAAGAGGATAATAGGATGATAGAAAAATAGGAAAAACCCAGTGTGAAATAGGAGAGCATAATGGGAATAGGAAACCTGCATCCTAATACTAGTACTGTTATTAAATGATTTTCAACCTTGATTGAATTTTATCTCTTCCTTGGGGACATAGTTTCCTTATCTGTAAAATGAGAAATTGGACTAAAATTTAAAAGGCAGTATAGTAGAATGGTTAAGAGCTGCGAGGTCAGAAGTGGGGCTTTAGGGACTACAGCTGAGGAGATCATTACATGGATTCATACGCTAGTTCTTATTTGCTTGGTGACTTCTGGCAAGTAATTTGCCAGAAACTCTGCCTCAATTTTCTTGTTTTTAAAGTGGGGTTAATAATAATACCTCACAGGGGAGTGGTGAGAATTAAGTGAATTAAATACATGTAAAGGACTTAATATAGAGCCTGGCACACAGTAAGAATTCAGTAAACGTTAACCATTTTTACTGGTATGTAGATCCTTTCTAATGAGGTTATTTATTGCGAATATTTTGAGTCAAGTGAGTGATTCTTAAATTTGTCATTTGAAAGTTTAATCAGTTTTCTATATAGATATTTTTGAGATTGTGGAGGCTATTGATTTGTGAAATAGAATGTTTTAGAGGCCCTGACCCCCACTCCCAGCTTGCCTTATTTGTTTTGTGTTCTTGTGCAGGCAGCTTCTTTGAGGTCCTAAGTTATCTCATCCATGAGAGAATTTTATAGACCATTTCAGCAGTAAAAATCTCATATTTGATTTTTTTAGTTTTTTTCTAACTCTTTTTGTTCTGAAGCTGATGTATGCAGCTTAATCTGTCTGTAATTAAGTTGCATAGGCTGTTAGGTTGTACTTATTTTTCTTCAACTGATGTTTCAATTTTAAACTTGAGAAAATGGCATAAAGCCCAAGGGAATGTTACAGCTCAGTTGACTTGCCCATTCTAGAAAAAGCTAACGTTATATTGTAAACTCAGCTAGAAGTTGGTGGAGCATTACCTCTGGTGTAACTCGATTGATGCATAGATGTTATTTAATTTAATCCCAGAAAAAGAATGTACCCAAATGTTTTAAGAGGTAAATCTGAGTGTGAAAATCACTTTCAGAGTCAGCAACCATATTGAAATTCATTTTTGGAACCCTGAACAAAGACTACAAAAATAGATGACTTTTGTAATATTATATCATTTTCTTTCACTGACTATATGAGATAATTAAGTCTTTGGTGAATAGTGACTCAGCTATTCCATTGCTTGGGAAATTTTTGTCTGTGAACAAGTCACTCTGTGATACCTCAGTTTATAATGGCAGTCAAAATGAAGATGAAATTTGTATTTTAATACACTTATTCTCAGATCTTCAGAAGCTCTCTCCTTTTCTGCATGCAGTAACTGCAGTAGGCAACCCACCATGGGGGGCATTATTTCTGTGTTAGAGAATGAATTAGTAGAGTTAACATTGCCAGGAAGCAAAAGGCAGTAGTTTGACTGCCACAGTTAAGGGATACAATTTGTTACTTATAACAGATATAAGGTATTTTCCTCTAATTGTAATAACTTGTTCATTAAACATACCTAGCTATAATCCTTATAACAAGAGAGTGGTATGTCTTTTGGCTTGATGGGTAAAATAAGCTTGAGACAGCTTTGTGACTCACTGACACAAGAGGGAAAAATCTCTGCCTGACTTTGGAATTGGATTTTATTTTAGGATGAGTTGTTTCTGTAAGTATAGATATGAGAGAGTTCCTATCCTACATGTCTAATATCTTATTCTATCTCCCCATAGATTTAACTCAGTGCTTCCAAATTCCCCCAGCCTATACTTTTTGTATCTTCTGCCACTTGGTTCACGTTAATTACAAAGTGTTTGTATTTCTCCCTCCATATTTTTCTTTCTGAATGTAAGAATTTATGAACTTTTCCTTTAAACATTAAAAAAAATTTTATTTATTTATTTTTGGCTGTGTTGGGTCTTCATTGTCGTGCGCAGGCTTTCTCTAGTTGCAGTGAACAGGGGCTACTCTTCATTGCGGTGCGCAGGCTTCTCATTGCAGTAGCTTCTCGTTGTGGATCACGAGCTCTAGGCGTGTGAGCTTCAGTAGTTGTGGCTCACGGGCTCAGTAGTTGTGGCTCGTGGGCTTAGTTGCTCCATGGCATGTGGGCTCTTCCCGGACCAGGGTTCGAACTTGTGTCCCCTGCGTTGGCAGGCAGATTCTTAACCACTGCGCCACCAGGGAATCCCTCTTTAAACATTTTAAATTGTCTTTTGGGTTTGTCGATTTGTTTCAGTTTTTAAAAATTTCATTTTTTCTTATAGAAGAGACTAGTAACATATTTGCTTCTGTGGAGGGAAATTGGGAAACTGTGGGGCATGGGAAAGAAGATGTACTTTTCACTGTACCACTGGACTTTTGGAACCCATTAAATTTTTCTCCCATCTTTTTAAACTTAATTTTATAGAGTAGCATAAACACGTTTACAAACTGTTTGTTTGTTTGATGGGTTTTATTTCTTTTAAAGTTGAGAACACAAAGTTTCTTAAAGTTGACCATTGAATGTTCTGTTGAAGGCATAATAGTAAGTTTACAGTGCTCCTTTATTTATTTATTCATTCATTCATTCATTCATTCTGCTCCGGGTCATAGTTGCACCACGCGAGATCTTCGCTGTGGCATGCAGGCTCTTAGTTGTGGCATGCGGACTCTTAGTTGTGGCATGTGGACTCTTAGTTGTGGCATGTGGGATCTAGTTCCCTGACCAGGGATCAAACCCAGGCCCCCTGCACTGGGAACATGGAGTCTTATCCACTGAACCACCAGGGAAGTCCTTGCAGTCTTCCTTTAAGTGATTCACTTGATCCATAAACTTCAAAAGATGAATCACTGTAATAGAAGTGATGGCCTAGTTCTTGTAAAGGTGGTTTGGGATCAACTGTAGCAAACTAGACTGTGCTCTCAATTTCTTTCTTCACTTCAACATCAGTTTCCTTTCATTCTTCAACACTGGCAGTATTGCTGTGTGCTGTTCTATCTCAGAGAAGCATAATAGGGTCATTCTTCTTACTTCTTGTATTTCTTCTTGTGTATAGTAACCGGCTCCAAGATCATGCATACTGTGTCCTTCATAATGTTGAGTCTGCAGCTCTATCAGTATGATCCCCTATACAGATCTATAATAGGCAGATGCAATCTTTGTTGCCTCCTGGACACATAGAGCATCCATTCCATCTGACCTAAGCCCAGGAAGAAAATTGTCTTTCTTGTAGTAATCAGTGATGACTGCTGCTCTCTAAACAGATGTTCCCATTACACAGTGGTTTTTCTCACAGATGAAAATAAACGGTCATTTCCACAAAGTTGCCATGTTGTATGCTTCAAATATAAAGTCAAACAGACCTCATTTTTTCCATTATACAAGTGGCCCTCCCTATCCATGGGCTCTGCATCCACCGATTCAACCAACTGCAGATTGAAAATGTTTGGGAAAAAAATTCCAGAAAGTTCCAAAAAGCAAAAATTGAATTTTCCATGCACAGGCAACTATTTACATAGCATTTATGTTGTATGAGGTATTATGAGTAATCTAGAGATGATTTAAAGTATATGGGAGGATGTGCATAGGGTTATATGCAAATACAATGCTATTTTATATAAGGGACTTGAGCATCTGAGGATTTTGGTATCCGTGGAACCAATCCCCCTTGGTATCCTGGAACCAATCCCCCTTGGATACTGAGTGGTAACTGTACTTACAGGCCAGACCAGTGCTCAGGGGAACCTGAGCTCTGACAATGCCCTGATCCCCGTAGAAGGCCTTAGTGTACATGTGTATTAATCCTACTTTTCCTTTAGCACAACCTTCTCTTTGTCTTGTAAACTCTACAAATTTCTGGGACAGAAAGTCCACAAGTAAAACTAAAGCCATGAGCCCAGTAAGCTGTGATGAGGTGATCTATGATTTTTATCCCGACCTCAAGTCCCCCACAAACTTCTTGACATTACATAAGTAACAAAAACCACAAATAACTTTCTGTTTGATTCCATTGGCAAACAGTCTGTATCATCCTGTAGAGTCTGAGTCTCTCTTCACTACCGAGCACTGTTGTGATACGAGGGCCCTCTTACTACCCATGAAGGTCACATTTCTTCATTTCAAATGTACCATCATTTGCACAGTTACGGGATGCCACCAGTGTTCTCCTAGCCATGACCCGCAGGAAATGGTGAGAATCTTCCTCTTAGAGGATCTTCCTCCTGAGTGCAGGTCGTGGTGGTCGCAGCAGTGATGACATGCTCTATGCTGGGCCATAGGCACACAGATATTTTTAAAGAGTGCAGAATATTCATGGATGGGCTGCAGTTTTCTTAACTGTTCTTCCATTGTTGAATATTTACATAGGTTCCATCTTTTAAAACTATTATAAATTTTGCTTTGCTGAATATCTTTATACCTAGATCTTTATTTATGTTTTTTATTACTTCTGTAGGCTAAGTTCTCAGAAGTAAATCAAAGGGGACATTGTTTTAAAGCTCACTTCGTATACTTTGCCAAACTGCTTTCCAGACAGGTTGTGCCAATTTACACTCCCATGACCAGCTTGTGAAAATGTTTCTCTTATGTCACTCTTGAACGCACTGAGTGTTATTTAAAATACTTTCTGCCACTTTCATCAGTAACAAGCTGAATCCCTTAAATTTTTATATTACAAAGTTATTTCCTATGTGCGTGTGTATATTCATATATTCTTTTCATCCTTCCTCTGTTCATTAGCCTTTTAAAAACAGCTTTATTGAAGTAGAATTTACATTCCATAAAATTTACCCATTGTAAAAGTAAGTTTAGTTTACTTGAAGTTAATGGTTTTTAGTAAATCTGTAGTTTTGTAATCATCACCATAATCTAGCTATAAAACATTTTCATCACCCCCAGAAGTTCTCTTGTGCCTATTTGCATTCAGTCCTTGATTCCCACATGCAGCCTTAGGCAACCACTGATCTGTTTTCTGTCTCTATAGATTTGCATATTCCAGAAATTTTAAATAAACAAAATCATACTATATGCAGTCATTTGTGTCTGGCTTCTTTCCGTTAGCATTATGTTTTTGAGGTTCATCTATTTTATAGAATGTATCAACAGTTCATTCACTTTATTGCAGATATATCTTTCTTATTCAGTGGTTGATGGGTATTTGGATTGCCTCCAACTTTTGGTTATTATGAACAGCGCTGCTAGGAACATTTGTGTACAGTACTTTGTGTCTTTTATTTCTCTTGGCTAGATACCTAGGTGTAGAATTGCTTGGAACCCATTACATTTTATATCATTACTTAGCCACAAAAAATGTTTCTTGTTTTTTTTGCGGTATGCGGGCCTCTCACTGTTGCGGCCTCTCCCGCTGTGGAGCACAGGCTCCGGACGCGCAGGCTCAGTGGCCATGGCCCACAGGCCCAGCCGCTCCGCGGCATGTGGGATCTTCCCGGACCAGGGCACGAACCAACGTCCCCTGCATCAGCAGGCGAACCCTCAACCACTGCGCCACCAGGGAAGCCCAAAAATGGTTCTTTTAAAGAAAGGATGATAGCACTGTATTTGAGAAGAAACATAAATAAATGATACAAAAGAGTTAAACTGGAATGATTGGATCAGGCAAGTGAAAAGTTCTAAGACATGCAGTATGACTGTATAATAATGGAAACCCCTTCAGGATTTATTGGTACATGAGCAACTGCTAGAGCCTAAAACCAAGTGAAGGCAAAAAAAAAAAAAAAAAAAATTAATGAATATCTAAATAAACATTGATAACAACTTTGTTTCCATGAAAAATGAGAACAATGGAAATAGAACATCATTTGCATTCATTATGACAGCAAAATGAGTATATATAACACGCAAAATGTCCTTTGCAATATAAAAGGTCAACAAGATTTTTGTAGGTGGACCAAAGAACTATGCAGTCAGTTTGTTCAAGATGAATATATGTAGTAAACAGACATCCTTGCTAGTAACCACAGAAATAAATATCTTACAAAATGGTTGTTATATTAGCAAAATGAAAATATGTAGTGCTAGAAAGGTTGTGGTAGTGACGTTAGCTTTGTGTTTTGGTCTAGTCCAAGTGCAAAGCAGTGTGGCAGAGCTTGTCCACATCTGTGGAGTAGTAAGATTCTGGGGTAACCTCTGTTTTAGCTTCTTTGAATGTAATTAACATGTTTTAATAGTAAATTAATAAGGGAAGAAGTAAACCAAAAGATAACAGCTACAGATTTCTCCCATGTGCTGAAATCCAGTCTGGTTGTGCTTTTCTCTCTCTGCTCTCTCTGTGACTCACCTAAACTCTGGAGGCACTAACCCAACTCAGCTATTTTTCTCTCTGGCCTGGAGAGCTGCAGGTGATCTGAATCCTGCTTTTCCAGCTTTCACTAAATCCTGGATCCAGTTGTCCTTTAATCCTATGACTCACACCTTGAGAGTCACCCCCACCCCACTCCAAGAAAATGCTTTTAACTTTCTCATAGTGAGTAATAATTCTGTCACATCTTTTCTGTGCTTTAATGATTTTGTGTTAGGTGCTCATTTGAAAATACGCTTCCGGTTGATTTTCTTTTTTTTAAAGTTCTTTGCAGAGTTCTTCTGTATGGGTGGGACCAAACACTTATGAGTCACTCCCAGTTAGTACAGTACAGCCATCCAAGAGTAAGTGATTTTTCAGTGTGACAAATTGTCTGCCAAAAAATTATAAAGTAGAGCTACAATCAAGAAGCGGAAATTGATCCTTGCCCTGTTTATTTCCCCCTGTATCTTCAAGTTATCTCTTTTCTTCCAGTGTCAAAAATTCTTTCCATTCCTGACAAATTTTTATTGTATTGGTAATATTTTTCCCTATGTACTAGCATTATAGGTTTTTACATCATCCATACTTCAATACTTTTCCTTATTATATAAGGCTATGAGTTTTATTGTTAGTTGAGTTTATATAAAGTCGTGGGTGAAGTATTATGTAACAATCAAGAAGTCAAGCATTATAAAAAGTAAAAATTTTCCTATTCATTTTATTATACTTGACAACAATTTTTGGTTTATTAAGAAATACATCACCAATTTTCTTTGTATAGAGCAACCACAAATACTCTTCTACTAAAACTGTAAATACTCTTCTACAAGAGGTAGTGGTGCAACTGTATTTAGTTCTTTAGTCTTTTCCACTCAGATTGGCTTGACTACTTAGGGACCTCAGGAAGAGATGACCTGTAGATTCTACTAATTTTTGAAAAATTAATACAACAGAATTGGAAAGTCCAGACTGTTATGTGATTTGACTTGATTTCTGATCCCCACCAGTGTATTCAAGTCACTACACTATCTCTTTTTAAACTGGTAAAGGTGTTAGTCCTTGGCTGGTTCCCTGGCCTCTTGGTTATTTCTTTTCCTGATTTTTTCTGTAGCTTTTTGACTGTTTTGTCTGAAATTCCTTCAAGCATATTCTCCACTAACTCTCCATAAAGTGTTAGTGTTCCTAAAAGTTCAATCATTGTTCTCTTCATAAATGTTATTTTTGGATCATCTCATTTATTACAATAATTTTAATTACCACTCAGATGCCTCTCAGATATCTTGAGCTCTAAGGTCTGAGTTTTCTACCCATTGCCTGCTTACATTTATTCACTTGAATGTCCTATAGAGACTCTAAAAACAATATACCCCAAATTGAAATGAATCATTCACCACCCCCTCCCCAGTATTTCCAAATACAGGTAATGGCCTTATCATCTGCTCAGTAGCTCATACTAGAAACTACTGCTTTTCAACACTGAGCACTTAAGATCTGTCACTAAGCCCATTTCACTGCTTCTAACACTGTCCAGTTTAGGACCTTGTTATTTCTTTATTTCAATGACTATAACTGGTCTCCCTGCCTTCAGTCTAGTACCCCTCAAGCTATTCCCTCCCTGAGTGAAATGTCAGTTTGATCTTAGTATTTACCTATCTAAACCCTATAGTGGCAAGTCCCCTATCATCTATATCGTAAAGGTTGTACTGCTTGATACATCTTAAAAGGCTTGGTGACTGCTCACCTCTCCAGCATGATTTCCTGTCATTCTCAGTCTTGTGCTTCACATGCCACCCCCCCCACTATGTTGTTTCTCACCTCTGTTTGCTCATGCTGTTTCAGTCCCCTCCCTTCTCATCTTGGTTCACTCTTAATCAGCCTTCATGACTCAGCGTGGGACAGTTCCATCAGAAGCCTTTTCTGAATCCTCAGGATTGGGTCAAGTACCCTTGCTCTTTACTGGATTATTCTTGTTAGTACATGAAACAGTGTAATTTTTCTCATATTAAAAAATTATTATCTTGACCCCACTTTACTTTCTAGCTACTGCCCATTTCTTTGCTTCCCTTTAGGGCAGAACTCCTTAAAAAAGATTTGTCTATATGTACACTTTCTCATTCCCCTCCATCCATTTTCTCTTGAATCACTCTGGTGAGGCTTTCATTGTCCACTACATCCACAGTTCTTGTCAGGGTCATCAGTGGCTTCCAGGTTGCTATTTCCCTTGGTCACTTCTTATTCCTAATCTTCCTTGATCTTTCAGCATCATTTGACATAGTTGATCTCTTCCATGTTCTTGGAAACATCATTCACAATGACTTCCGGGACACAACACTTTACTTCACTGGCCATCTTTGAAATTTCCTTTGCTTGGTCTTCATCTCCCTGACCTATAAACTTTGGACTGCTTCAACACTCTGTCCTTGGTCCTCTTGTCTATCTGTAATTGCTTTCTCAATGATTTCATTCTGTCTCTTAACTTTCAGTTCTTTGTATATGCTGATGACAACCACATTTTTATCTCAAGCCCAGACTTTTTCCCCGGACTCTAGGTTCATATCCAGCTGCCTTTTTGACATTTTCACCTGATATCTAACATACACCTCAAATTTAATATGTCCAAAGCTGAACTCCTGATACCTCCCTAACCTCAATAAAAAACCTTCTCACATTCAGCCCTTCCAGTTCACATAGGGGCAGTTACAGTTGACCCTTAAACAACATGGGTTTGAACTGCATGGGTCCAGTTATATGCAGATTTTTTTCAGTAGTAAATACTACAGTGCTACACGATCCAGGGTTGGTTGAATTCCTGGATATGGAACTGCAGATACAGAGGGCCAGCTATAAGTTAAAAGTTATATGGGAGTTTTCAACTGCATGGAGGATTGGTGTCCCTAACCTCAGTGTTGTTCAAGGGTCACTTGTATATCCTTCTGAGTTGCTTGGGTCAAAAACTTTGGTATCCTTCTTGACCCCTTTTTTTCATATTTTACATTCAGTCTGTCAGGAAATCTTGTGCTGTACAAATATTATCATTTTGTGTGTGTGTTGTATAAAAGGTTAATGTTATGCTTTTCCAGTTTTATAGCACTGTTTTATTTTAAGGACAGGGATCCTGAAGACCATATTTATACCAGATGCCTTGATTTGATTCCCCCCTCTCCCCCTCCCCGCCCCATAAAGAACTCTGGTGGGTTGCTGAAGCTCTTCCATTCAGAACTGAGTCCTGTAATCTGAAAGAACAAAGAGCAAGTGAGCTGTTAACCCTCTTAAATACCTTTCATAAGTCAGTGATTTTACTTCTGAAGTGTGTTCTTGTGTCAAGGAGATGACTAGTTTATTAACCCTTTTGAATTTATTGAACTTTGATCTCCCTTGATGTTTAACTCTTTTTTTTTTCCTGGCAAATTCTGTTTTTCTGTGTTTTTCTCTCTTTGCATAGTTATATTTTTCTATTTGTTTGGGAGTTTGTTTTGTTTGTTTCTTCTTTTCATCTTTCCACTTTCTTCCATCAAATGATGATAATGCGGAATTGAAGATTTGTTAGCCTTATTGAATAAAGTTTTATATCTCTTTTAATATTATTAAAGTTTAACTCTTTAAGATTTCTTTTTTGTGGAGATAAGCACTGTGAATAGTTTGTATACGTTCTTTCAGATTTTTGTTTTCTAATGGCGTATAAGCATATATCTTTTTTTTTTTTAAGATGAATCTCAATTTCAGGATGTTTTATTTTATTATTTTATTTTTTTGGCTGTGTTGGGTCTTAGTTGCGGCACATGGGATCTTCGCTGAGGCACGCGGGATCTGTTGTTGCACTGCTTGGGCTTCTCTGTAGTTGTGGCATGCGGGTTTTCTCTCTCTACTTGCGGCACACGGGCTCCAGGGCGCCTGGGCTCTGTAGTTTATAGCACATGGGCTCTCTCCTTGAGGTGCGCGAGCTCAGTAGCTGTGGCGCATGGGCTTAGTTGCCCCATGGCATGTGGGATCTTAGTTCCCCAACCAGGGATCGAACCTGCATCCCCTGCATCCCCTGCATCGTAAGGCGGATTCTTTACCACTGGACCACCAGGGAAGTCCCTATCATTCTTTTTATAAAAGGGATCACTGGGGCTTCCCTGGTGGCGCAGTGGTTGAGAGTCTGCCTGCTGATGCAGGGGACACAGGTTCGTGCCCCTGTCTGGGAGGATCCCACATGCTGCGGAGCAGCTGGGCCTGTGAGCCATGGCTGCTGAGCCGGTGCGTCCGGAGCCTGTGCTCCACAATGGGAGAGGCCACGACAGTGAGAGGCCTGCGTACCGGAAAAAAAAAAAAAAAAAAAAAGGGATCACTGTATATCTTGATACATTTTAATTTCAGTACCCATACCGTTATATTATTTTTGATGATTATGATGTCTGATATTTAATCAGACAGTTTGGCTGGGCATTAGTAGTTTCCAGTTTTTAACTTCTATTAACATGGCTTCGGTACATACTTAACGCATTTGTCATTGTACATGTGTGCATTTCATTGTTTCTATAGGTTAGATTCCTGGATGTGGAATTGCTCAGCCAAAGAATATAAGCATTTAAAAATTTAATAGTTGTTGCTGAATCATTTTCCAAAATGGTTGTAGCAGTTTACACTCTTAGGCCCGCCCAGTGTATATATGCCCAGTATATTTCCCAGTATGTGAGAGAGCTGTTTCTCCACATTTTTATATTGCCAGAGCCAGGTATCACTATTCTTAATCTTTGCCAAACTGATATTGACCACTTTTGATAATTGCCCATCTTCCTGAGCTTTTTGATCTCTTGAAAGTTTTGGAGTTAGATGCTTGTTTGCCCCTTCCCATACATGTCTCTTTCTCTCTCTCTTTTTTTTTTTAAACAGAAAATTCAAATAGTATAGGAGGGTGTAATGGGAAAACCTCTGCCCTGCCCTAGTAATTTATATGCTACTTAGGTGTCCTAAGGAGCATTTTGAGTTTTGAACTGAGTGAGTTAATGCTTCTGGAGCATTATTCCATGACTTCACTGGATTTCCAACCCTGTCACTCACTCAGGGCCAGGAGTATAGTAGGGCTCTGGTTTAGAAATGGAATTATATGACATCTGTTAAATATCACTTGCTTAATTTATTCAGAAGCTAGTTCACACTGTCAAGTGAGCTGTAGATTGCTAATCTGTGCTATATATTCTGAGTGTATTTACATATATCTGAGGGTAGTAATTTCCTTTTGATATAACTATGATTAGGGAATTCCCTGATCCATATTGTGATGTGTGTTTCATATTTTTTATAAATGGTTTTCAGTCTGTGCTGTGAGACAGAGATTTAGCTGCTTCTTTGCACAGGTTGTGGTTATTTATGGTAATATTCATGTGTAATGGGGTAATGACATGCTATTTTTAACATCTGTATTTGTTAGAGTTCAGCTGTTACTGATTTATTTATATCTCTATCAGCTGTTTACTGTTTAAGTAATTAACTGGTAAATTATTTTTAAGAACTTTAGCTTAAGAAAGGTTATAAGGAAAAGGCATAAAGGAAAGTCTTGCATCAGTTCTCTGAAGAAAGTTTCAGTGATTACACGTTTATGCATATTCTGTGAATTTAGTAATAATAGCTGCCATTTGTTTAGCAGTTACTATGTACAAATGCTGTACTAAATACCTTACATGCTTAACATCATTTAACCTTTACAACAAACACTCAGAGGTACATACTGATATTACCCCCAATTTATAAATAGGGATTTATAAATAACCCTTTATAACTAAAGGGATGCTCAGAGAGGTTAAATAACATGCTCAAGGTCACACAGTATGTTAGAAGGTGATGGGGCTGGAATTCAAACCTTTAACGTATGCTCTGTTCCATATAGCATATTGCTATTTGGATGTAATACAGTTTGGCCTATCCTATGGTAAATCAAAACTTTATAGCTTCCATTCTAAAGTATGAATTATTTCATTTATTTGAAATGTATTTTAAAACATCATTTGTTACTTGTGTCTATTGGAACTTTCTGACAGGGAATAAATGTTATAGTTTTAAAAAGATGGAATTGTAATGCTGTTCAGACTATGATTTGGACATAGAGGGTTGGGAGTTAGAGGCTTAACCTGGAATAAAGCCTTGAGTCTCTGGTTCAGGTGTAATATTATTTAGTGAGAAATGTTACTTGAACAAGAAACCTTATTTGTTAAGATATTTAAACTGGGGCTTCAGAAAGAAAAGGAGGCTTTTAACAAGTATAGAGTGTGGGTGGGTGGAAGCAAGGGCTTTTTGGGTCCAAGCACAACATAAGCAAGCATCGTACCTGGGGCTTGTGTAGGGAATTGCTAGTAGTTACGCAAGGATGGAATGGATGGTACTTTTAGGAAGAGTGGAAAGTCCAGTTTGATAGGGTGATTGAGGTCATTATGAAAGATTTTGAAAGTTATCAGAGCTCTCAGATTTAATTTTTTTTTTTTTTTTTAAATATTTATTTATTTGGCTGCACCAGGTCTTTAGTTGTGGCATGTGGGATCTAGTTCCCTGACCAGGGATCGAACCCAGGCCCCCTGCATTGGGAGCGTGGAGTCTTAACCACTGGACCACCAGGGAAGTCCCTCAGATTTAATTTTGAAGGCAAAGGGTCAACAGCCATTTTACAAAGGGAAACAAAATGGTCAGGTTTGTATTTTAGGAAATAAATCTAGCATCAGTGTAGAGGGTGAAGAGTGTGGAATCATAGCCATCGTCTTTGCAAATGTTACAGGCCTGAGTTAGAGGAACAGTAATGGGGAGGGAAAGGCAGTGTGGAATTGAGAGATTATTCTGAATCAGAATTCCTAGGAATTGGTGACATATTGGATGCCCTATGGGGTTATTGACATTATTACTACTGATAGTATTTGTTGTTATTACTGTTTTGCACTTGCTCTAAGTGACTTTGGAAAGTCACATTCTATTTTTAGCAGCTGATAGCTGAATTCCTATTCACAGATGCTCAGGAAATGGTGGGTAAATGATGGAATGAGTCAGGGCTATAAATATCACACTCACGAAATATTTATTTAAAATACTTGTTTGGGGCTTCCCTGGTGGCGCAGTGGTTAAGAATCCACCTGCTAATGCAGGGGACACGGGTTCGAGCCCTGGTCTGGGAAGATCCCACATGCCGCGGAATAACTACGCCCGTGCGCCAGAACTACTGAAGCCAGTGCACCTGGAGCCCGTGCTCTGCTGCATCAAGAGAAGCCACCACAATGAGAAGCCTGCGCACCGCAACAAAGAGTAGCCCCCACTCACTGCAACTAGAGAAAGCCCACGCGCAGCCCCAACGTAGCCAAAAATAAATAAACTTATTTAAAAAAATAAAATACTTGTTTGATACCTGTTCAGCAGGCATTTTATTAAGGGCTAGGGATATCACTTATCTTGATCTTCAAGGGATTTGCCATGGTCATGAGGTGTCTAATAAACCTTATTTGCCATTCTTACTTTCTGTGTCATCTTTGGGCATATAATTTAACTTCTTACCCTGTCTGTTCATGTGGGATACTACTTATTTCATAGTATTCTGAAGTTTAGATAAGGTTGTGTGTATAAAGTGCCTAGCATAGTCCCTGACATATGCTTGTTCCCTTTTAATCTGCCATGGACATGGAAGCTGGGAAACTCAAATTTATTAGGATTGTTATGTCAAATAGGTGGTAGAAGGTAGTGAATGCATTTCTGAAAGAAATTTTGAAAGTTCACTTTTCCTGATAATTTGGCATCATAAGGCCTGATTGCTGTTTTATGATTTTATTGTGACTGTAGAGAGGTTACTTAGATGGGTTGCTTGTGTTTCAGCCTCAACCTGCGGATCCATCAAATGAACAAAATCATTCCTAATTCATGTGATGGTTGGTAGAAACATTAGAGATAGTGGTTGTGAAATGACCAGACAAACATAAGTAGCATAGCAGAATAGTTGAGATTAAAAACTTTAAAATGTACATCTCTCCCCATTACTACCTTTGGCAGGTTAGTTAACCTATTTTAGTCCTAATTTCTTTATCTGTGGTATAGGGATAATAAAACATCTACCTCATAGGACTGTTTTAAAGAATAAGTGGAAGACTGCATGGAAAGTAGTTTATCCAAGCATATGGTAAGAACTCAAAAAAACTTGTGATTATTGTAAATTATGTGGTATCTTTTTGACACTGTTGAGCAATTAACTCTTCTTTGGCTTTGCTCTGTGTTTAAAATTTCTGTATACATAGGTGAATTCTGGATATAAGTGATGTTGCCTTTCATGGTAGTGAAAGAAATCAACAACGCTTCTAATAGAAAAACTTCCCAGCAGCTTCACCTTTGGCCCTTAAAACCTTGGGAAAATGTTTAAGCCTTTGTTTTAAAGCTGTAGGTGGAGGTGGAATTTGAATGTGATACTTTCTGTTACTAAATTTCAGTTCAAAATTAAAAAAAGAATTAGTGACTCTTAATTGGGGGCATTACCTACTCATCCTGAGAAACAGTGGATGTCATGAGAGATATTGGGAAATGTCATGAGAGATATTGGGAATAGACTATGTTTTGAATATCTGAATCATGTGGGGGGCAGAAAAATGGGAGCCTCTGCACTATACTCAACCCCGTAAGGGGTTTATTTTCTTTGGTCCCAATAGTCATTTCCCATTGTTTCATAAATTTCATCATTATTATTTCTATATATTCACTTATAGTCCTCAGTAACTGTTTTCTCTTCTCTTTCAAAGTAGAAGTATTATAATTTTTAAAGAACTCCCCTATGGATGTGTGAATTGTCAAAGCCTTGAGGAGATAAATCTCTTGAAGAATTAACTGTCACTAAAAACAGGGAGACGTGAGTAAAGAACAAGTTGTCTTCAACATTAAAATTATATGCCAACCTGAGTGGTTATGCTTAAAGAATAGAAAAGGCCATCATAATCATTTTGATTACTTTATTAAGCATTTTAAAAAGCTATGAATGTTCTTTTGGGGGGCAGATGTACTATTTGTGTCTTTTAACATTTCCATTTAGCTTGTTTGCCAAATAGACTGTTTCATGTGTGGGCAGTTTTTTGTTTTTGTTTTCCTAAATAAGATCTAGATTCCTGTTTTGCCAATTTTGCTCATCTTTAATGGAAAAAAATTAATTTCTCCTTCTCCCCTACGTCCTGGTGACTGTATAAATCAATATCAACTGTCCTTAGATTTAGCCCATAGTGTGCATTATTAAACAATATGTAGGGCTACATCCTTTAAATATAGTGACCTTGTTCTGTATTTCCCACAAATGTGATCACAATGATTTCCTTTTGTGGCAAACAAGACTGTTATTCTATGGGTGAGGTTTTTTAACTATCAGAGATAAAGAATGGATGTGCAGTTATTTTATTGTTATTTCAGCTGACCTCAGGATGGTTTAAGCTAACATTTTGTGAGGAAAATAATGATCTATAAATTATTGTCAGAGTATTATGTATTTAAAATATCACAATATCCCTTTGCTCTATCCTTAATATGCTGAAATATGTGGTATTTTAATAAATACATGTTTATTTTAGGTATTGACGTTAAAATTTTAACGTTTGAGGTTAAGACCTCTTGGGGTCTAAATTGAGATCAGTATCTGTTCTTTAATTACCTCAGTAGGAGCTTCAAAGACAAAGAAGAATGCATCTTGCTGTGATTAACACACTGTGAGAGGAGAAAATAATCAGGATTTGCCTGTCAACCTATCAATTTTGCGTTATAGGAAATAGGTTAATCTCTTCCAAATTGGAATTTGGTACAGGCTTTCAGTAGCCTCACCTCTCAGAACTGTAGTGTTCTGATAATATGTTTATTTTGCATCTTGCTAAGATTCAGAAATCTAATTTACTTTGTCTTGAGTTCTCAGTGAAGGGTTGTCACAATTTTGTTTGCATATTTTAGAAGGGTGTAATCATTCTAGCTGTGTTTTATATGTTTTGTAATGTTTTCATTAAATTAAAAAAATTTCTCCTCCCCATCTTCTCTACTTCTGTTCTACATAATCGTATCTCTGTTCCTATGTAGAGAGATAGAAATACTTTTGCTTTCTCTTTCTATTATGGACTGGCTCCACAAGAAAGAATTACTTTACAACAAATGTGTCTGGGATGTCACTTGGAGATGGAAAAAGTCCTGGCAATTTCATAACATTTGTAAGACCTTTGGGTGTATATTGACAAGTTCATTCTAGTTTACTTGTGAGATTTTATTTTGGTGAGAACATTTTACCACTTTTCTATGTGTTTCCCTATGGCATGTGAATAAAACTTTTATTTCCCCCTTCAGTGGCACAACTTAAAAATTCCAGCCTCTGAAATATGTGGTGCTTTGCTAGTCAGGAAGCCAGGAAGGTTATATAAACAAATCCATATTGAACATGCTTATAAACTAAGTTTGTGTACTCTAAGAAATAACTAAATTGTTGGTGGCAAAAACGTACAAGTTATGGATCTACCTATTTCTAGTGACTCCCACTGTAGTTCATCCTACACACAGCTGCTGGATTATCAGAGCTGTTGGAATAATCTCTCTAAAACAGTATTTTCATCAAATCCTTTAGTAGTAGCTTCTGTCTTAAGAAATCTCAACTCCTAAGTGCAGTGCTCAGACCCTCTCTTTATAGCTTCACTTTATTTTATATTTCCCCACTTCTTCCTTTGTTTGTTTTTGGTTACCCTCTAGGGCTGGGCCTTAACTGTATATAAATATACTGTAATACCTGTTCCTCCTCCATCTCCTCCTTCTCCTTGCCTTTCATTCAGGTCACCTCTCTTACTCTTAAGTGTCTTGTTAGCAACTGACTGTGCCTAACTTTATTAATCCTAATCCTGCCTCTCAGGATTTTGGTACTTAATGCATACTCTCTTAATTTATTCTCAGTGTAGAGTTGCTCCGTATTTGATTTTATGGATGTGCAGTCTCTCCAGACAGGTGCCAAGTAAACGTTATAGATTAAAATGATTTGCCGTAATAGTGGAGTTAGAGTTGAAATTGGCTCTTCTTATTCTGATTGCTTCAGGAAAACTTCATAAACAAAGTGGGATTTCATAACTTTGGACTCAAAGACCAGAGACTGTTTAGTCTAAGTAGGAGAGAAGGAAGGCGTTGTGGAGGCTTTGAAGGAATAGCAGTGTCAAATCTGTGCTATCTGTGAGACCATGGCAATCTACTTAATATACCTGAGCCTCAGTTTCTTAATCTAGAAAATGGACATGGTAATAGCTACTTGGTAGGATTGTTGTGAAGATCAGAAGTGCTTGCACATAGCAGGCAGTCAATAAATGGTAGCTGTTATAGATTAGGGACTTGTGGAGTGACGCCATAAAAAATAATGGAGGAGGAAGCTCCAAAAATTGGTTTTCTTCACCAGGATGACTGTTAAGCTAGCATGAACTGTCTGAAGCAATTATTTTGGAACTCTGGAGTCTAAGCAAACACTTGCAGCATCCAGGGGAGTGCTTAATGAAGAAGAGGGTGATAAATTTCTGAGAATTTCAGTGTTTTGCACAGTGGCTACCATTTCCATCACCTAGCCCTGTGGTGGGTAACTGTGGGTATGGTGGCCCATGATTCCTGGTGTGACTTTGCTTGTCTTTCAAAAATTGGGGTTGTATGTTTTTGTCACTGCTTTTTTTTTTTTTTTTTGCGGTACACGGCCTCTCACTGTTGTGGCCTCTCCCGTTGCGGAGCACAGGCTCCGGATGTGCAGGCTCAGCGGCCATGGCTCACGGGCCCAGCCGCTCCGTAGCATGTGGGATCTTCTCGGACCGGGGCACGAACCCGTATCCCCTACATCGACAGGTGGACTCTCAACCACTGCGCCACCAGGGAAGCCCTTTGTCACTGCTTTTTATTGCTGAGGGCCTGGCACAGA
This sequence comes from Phocoena phocoena, assembly GCF_963924675.1. Lineage (NCBI taxonomy): Eukaryota > Metazoa > Chordata > Mammalia > Artiodactyla > Phocoenidae > Phocoena > Phocoena phocoena. The sequence goes on along the minus strand of NC_089228.1, from coordinate 31,477,922 downwards.
GGCTGGCCATTGTTTCAAACCCCACAGACTAGAACAGCTTCTCTGGCATCTGCCAAGGGGATTAAAGAGACAAGACACACCCTTCCTGCCTTTTCTTATTGGATCCTGACATTTAAGGGAATCTCTGTTAGGTCACTGGATGACCATGGAGATGACAGAGACTTCAGTGATGATACACGACAAAGAATATAGTCTTTGAAAAAATTGTTTGGAAAAGTCAGTAAATAAACTGGTGACTGCAGCCTTCATCAAGTAACAACAGCAATCCCTAGGGTAAGGAGAGAACCTGATTTCTGTAGTTACCACGTTACAATATTCAAGATGTCCAATTCTCAAAAAAAATTACAAAGCATATAAAGAAATAGAAAATTATGGCCCATTCACAGGAAAAAAAAAAGAAATTGACAAAAGGCATCCCTGAGGAAGCCCAGACATTGGACTTACTAGACAAAGACTTTTTTTTTTTTTTTTGCGGTATGCGGGCCTCTCACTGTTGCGGCCTCTCCCGTTGCGGAGCACAGGCTCCGGACGCGCAGGCTCAGCGGCCATGGCTCACGGGCCCAGCCGCTCCGCCGCATGTGGGATCTTCCCGGACTGGGGCACGAACCCGTATCCCCTGCATCGGCAGGCGGACTCTCAACCACTGCGCCACCAGGGAAGCCCACAAAGACTTTTTAAGTTAACCGTTTTTAATATGCTCATAATGCTGAAGGAAACCATGGACAAATTAAAGAAAAACAGGAGAACAATGTGTGAATAAGTGTGATAGATCAGTAGAGAGATAGAAATTGTAAAAGTATTAATACAATAGCTGAAATAAAAATTCAGTGGAAGATTCAGTGACAGATTTGAGCAGGAGGAAGGAGTCAAACTTGAAGTTAGGGCAATTGAAATACTCTGTCTGAGGACTAGAAAGAAAAAAGATGAAGAAAAATGAACAGTACCTAAGGGACCTATGAGACACCATCAAGTGTACCAACATATGCATTTTGGAAATCCCAGAAGAGAGTAAGAAAGGGGCAGAAAAAAATTGTTTGAAGAAATAATGGCTGAGGAGAACTTCACAGTTATAGTTCTTACATTTACGTCTCTGATCCACTTTGAGTTAATTTTTGTATATAGGGGGAGGAAGGGGTCCAACGTTTGCAAGTGGTTATCCAGTTGTCCCGTCACCATTTGTTGAGGAAACTGTTCTTTTCCTATTGGATGGACCCTGTTCTTTTTCAAGATTGTTTTGCCTATTCAGGGTCCCTTGCAATTCCATATACATTTGAGGATTGACTTTTCCATTTCTACAAAAAAGGCGATTAGGATTCTGGTAGGGATTGCATTGACTCTTGGGACCAGTTTGGGTAATATTGACACCTTAATATTTAGTCTTCCAATCCATGAACACAGGATGTCCTTCTGTTTACAGGCATACCTTAGAGATATTGTGGGTTCAGTTCCAGGCCACCACAATAAAGCAAATATCGCAATAAAGCGAGTCACATGAATTTTTTGGTTTCCCAGTGCATATAAAAGTTATGTTTACACTATACTGTAGTCTGTTAAGTGTGCAATAGCATTATGTCTAAAAAAAAACAATGTACATACCTTAATTAAAAGAAATGCTGTTGGAAAAATGGCGCCAATAGATTTGTTTGACCTAGGGTTGCCACAGCCTTCAATTTGTAAGAAATGAAATGTCTGTGAAGCACAGTAAAGTTAAGTGCAATAAAATGAGCTATGCCTGTATTTGTCTTTAATTTGTTTCAGCAGTATTTCGTAGTTTTCATTGTACGAGTTTTTTACTTCTTTGGTTAAATTTATTCCTAGGTATTTTATTTAGATGCTATTATAAATTGAATTGTTTTCTTAATTTCCATTTTGGATTGTTCATTGCTGATGTATACACACGACTGATTTTTCTGTTTTTCTTATAAACTGCAACTTTGCTGAATTTGTTTGTTAGCTCTAGTATCTTTTTTATGGGTTCTATGGGATTTTCCTTGTAGAGAATCTTGTCATCTGTGAATAGACATAGTATACTTCTTCCTTTCCAATTTGGATGCCTTTTATTTCTTTTTCTTGTATCTGGCTAGAACTTCAGTACAGTATTGTGTAGCAATGGTGAAAAGTAGGCTTTCTTGCCATGTTCCTGATCTTAGGAAGAAAGCTTTCAGTCTTTCACCATTGAGTATTATGTTAGCTGTGGGTTTTTCATAAATGTCCTCTATCATGTTAAGGAAGTTCCTTTCAGTCCTAGCTTTCTGGGTTGTTATTTTTTGTTTTTGTTTTTTTAAATGTCATGAAAGGATATGGGATTTTGTCAAATGCCTTTTCTACATCAATTGAGATGATCTTGTGGTTTCATTTTGGTTTTTTCCTTTTTTCTATTAATGTGGTATATTATATTGATTGACTTATGTTGAACCACTTGGATAAATCCCACTTTTTCAGCAAGCCAAGCCACTGCTTTTCCATCATGGGTGAGTTCTGAGTTAGGCTAAACAGAGGTGAGAGCCTCTAGTCAGACCTTCAGGTAGCCCCCAGACACGTTAGAGTAGACGGACACAGTAATTTGCAATTTAGGTCTGCTCTCTCTGGAACTAGGTAACCGGGTCCCACAGTGGGAATTCAGGCTGATGTCTTCAAGGCTTCTGTTTTACAGGGGGAAGGGAGGGGACAAGGGTGAGGAATGCCACGAAGATTTCCAACTTTTTTTTTTTTTTTGGCTGTGTTGGGTCTTCATTGCTGTGCGCAGGCTTTCTCTGGTTGCGGCGAGCAGGGTCTACTCTTTGTTCAGTGCACGGGCTTCTCACTGCAGTGGCTTCTTGTTGCAGAGCACGGGCTCTAGGCTCATGGGCTTCAATAGTTGTGGTGCGCGGGCTCAGTAGTTGTGGCTCATGGGCTCTAGAGCACAGGCTCGGTAGTTGTGGCACATGGGCTTGGTTGCTTCGTGGCATGTGGGATCTTCCTGGCCCAGGGATTGAACCTGTGTCCCCTGCACTGGCAGGCAGATTCTTAACTACTACGCTACCAGGGAAGTTCCAAGATTTCCTGCCATTTTTAAGTTGCCTTATTCTTGATTCAGTGTTCACATGGTTGCTGTAAAACTTTGCTTTCCAAGGCTCTGATGAAGTTGGTTCTGACAGTTTCTGCTTGTTTCTTCAGCCTTTGTGTGGGGATAAGAGCTTGGAGCCGCCTACTCTGTCGTTTTGCTGATTTCACTTTCTTCATTTGTTTTGATTCAAAAAAAAATTCCTTCTTTTTATTTCTTATTTCTCTTAAGACATTTTTTGTTATATTTAGTTACTTGTGTCCTTTTAATTTTATACTCATTCCTGAAATGATTTCCCTTTTTTTTCTATGTCTTTTTGAGTTCTTTCACCTTTCCCTGAGTTTTGTAATTGTGATTTATATTTCTTTTTCGTGCCTTGAGTTATTTTCTTAATGTCTTTTAGCTTGTTCTGAAATAGTATAATTTTGATCTGTTCCCGAGATTTGTCTGTCATTATGTGTAGGGAATGTTATTTTGCTCTTTATTATTTTCTTTAAAAAAACTAACTGTATGGCATGGGACACTGATATTTTTCTGTTGCTCATTTTTATGTGTAATTTGTTTTCCTGAACTTACAGAAGGGGGTCATGATTCAGGATAAATTTTCTGATGTCACAGAGCTCCTTCTTCTGTTGTTTTTGTAAAATGTTTAAAAATACGATGGCTTCCTTTCCCCTTTTCTACTTTTATCTGGGTCTTTTTCTTTCCTTGTCTCTATTGTCCCTGCCCTGATCAATTTTGGTTCCATACCCAACAGCTTTCCCACAGTGTGGAGCCCTATCCTTGAAGGCAGCTTTGGTTGGTAGGTTGGTTTTAAGAATTTATAAGACTCAGACTTCTCCAGCCTTTTTCAGGATCTACCTCATACTCACTTGTTAGTGGATTGGGCCGAACCTTTCCCATTTTCATCTTCTCTTCTCAAATTAGCTATCATATAGTCCAGTAAATATCTAGTGACTATTCTGAGGTTCTCAAGTCCCTCAAATCCTGCATTGTTTCCATATACACATCCTCCTGCACAGATGCTGATTTCATGAAGGTCTTGTGACTGTTGATGGTTTTCCCCGCTTGTATTTTGAGGTTCATATGGATAATTTGTCACCAATTTTTGTTGCAAACGTTGCCCATGGGATTTTGGTTTTGCTGTCTTAGTCACTTTTTTTGATTTTAGGTGGTGATTCAAGTAAATTAAAAATCTATGATGTATGGAGTCTTGCCTGGTGGTCCAGTGGTTAAGACTCCACACTTCCACTGCAGGGGACAGAGGTTTGATCCCTGGTCAGGGAACTAAGATTCTGCATGCTGCGTGGTGCAGGCCAAGAAAAAGAAAAAAGAAAAATCTATGATGTAGTATCTGCCATCTAGAATCCAGAATCTACTCTGCAGTCACATTTTAAAAACCCCCCTGTATGGACTTAGAATTTCTGGCCTCTGGCCTGTGGCACATCTCCTGGGTTTGTGCTTTGTTCTGAAGCTTTAATTCAAATGTTATTAATCTATTGGTGGTTGGATTTTTTTTTTATAATTACTATCATCATACCTGTGTGTGTGTGTGTGTGTGTGTGTGTGTGTGTGTATGTATTTATTTATTGGCTGCATCGGGTCTTAGTTGACGCATGTGGGATCTTCACTGAGGCATGTGGGATCTTTTGTTGCGGCTCACGGGCTTCTCTCTAGTTGTGACATGTGGGTCTCTTTTTTTCCTCTCTCTCTAGTTGTGGTGCACAGGCTCCAGACTGTGTGGGCTCTGTAGTTTGCAGCACACGGGCTCTCTCATTGAGGGTGCAAGCTCAGTAGTTGTGGCACACGGGCTTAGTTGCCCCACAGCATGTGGGATCTTAGTTCCCCGACCAGGGATCAAACCCGCGTCCCCTGCATTGGGAGGCGGATTCTTTACCACTGGACCACCAGGGAAATCCCTATTGGTGGTTGGATATTGCAAAAACCTGTCAACGTAGAAAAGCTAGAAAGAAGCAGTTTATCATTATAGTGGAAATGAAAGCATTTACAAATTGCAGCGAAGCTGAAAGTGATGCAAAATGTATTTGTTTATGGAGTGAAAGAGCAGAAAACTTTCTGAAGGCCAAAGAGCAAATTATGCAACCTGTAAAGAGCTGTGCCTGCGTCTTTGAAGGTAATCGTAATAAGCAAGAAACAAGGAAAAGTGACTGATGGGGTAAGGACAACCTTTCAGTTCAAGGATCAGCATCAGTGGTTGATTTGGGGGAGCTTAACCTTCAGTCAGGGGAAGGCAGGGAGTTAATTGAAGATAAAGCCTGAAAACAGTGAAAGTTGAACTTTGGCCACGAGCTACAGGGTTTTTATAAATTCCGGGCTCCTTACACATCTGCTCAGCATCAAAGTGAATGCCCATAGGCTAATACAAACACCAGAGATGCTTGGGCGTTCCTTAGGCTACTAGGAAATAAAGATAGTTGAAGCTTCAACAAGATTTGTTTTTTAGAGTAGTTAAAATTTTTCTCTTTTGGGACTTCCCTGGTGGCACAGTGGTTAAGAATCAGCCTGCCAGTGCAGGGGACGCAGGTTCGATCCCTGGTCCGGGAAGATCCCACATGCTGCGGAGCAACTATGCCTGTGCGCCACAACTACTGAGCCTGCGCTCTAGAGCCCGAGAGCCACAACTACTGAGCCCATGTGCCACAACTAGTGAAGCCACGCACCTAGAGCCCATGCTCCACAACAAGAGAAACCACAGCAATGAGAAGCCCACGAACCGCAACAAAGAGTAGCCCCCACTCGCAGCAACTAGAGAAAGCCCGTGCGCAGCAATGAAGACCCAATGCAGCCAAAAATAAATAAATCAAAAAAAAAAAAGCCTGATAGAAAAAGATGTATCAGCATAGAGGAGAAAGATATTTCTGGTTTGAAAGTGACAAAGGACCAACTGACATACCTGCTATGGGAGATGCATCCAGGGACTGTAAGCAGTGTCACTTGCGAGTGCCTTGCAAATAAGTTGACTTATTTATACCTATCTAACCTGATAGTAAATAGAATAGCTTCTGTACAATGTAGACTGAATAGTGGCAGATTGTTTCATAGAAGGTGCAAAAACATTTTTAATAACAGTTTTTCAAAACACCAAGGGCAGAAGGTTAAATCAGTGAAAATATTTCTGCAGGGAAGTAAACAATTGCAGTCTAGCTATACTCAAGTGGGGAGGCTCAGGGGCATGAGTGGAGGTTAGTGTGGCTGAGAGGGATAAGGGAGGAAAATAGTGTGAGTTAATGAGTTTGGAGAGGGAACCAAGAGCCATATCATGTGGGGCTTTATTGGCTGTAATGGTAAGAACTTTGGACTTTCTTCCAAGGTGTTTGGAAGCCATTAGCTGGTTGAGAGCAGAGGATCAATGAGCAACTAACGTAAATGGTATGTTCAAGCTAAATGAAGGCCAAAGATACCATGGTGTGCTCTGGACATAATATAGACATATTAGAATGAAAAGAACATGGGTTAATATTGATTAAAAATTTTTTTAATTTGAAAATTTATGGTTTTAGAGTTAAGAGCTACAAACATGAGGTGTTGAGATATATGTGTGTGTATGTGTATACACATAGAAAAGCACACACACATTTTTGTTTTTCAAACAGTTTTCTAAACAGTACTGAACCTCATTTCATATGTTCTTACTTTTGTTCTCTTAATTTTTTTTTTTTTAAACCACTAGTAACAGCCCACTAAATTGACTTAGTAACACACTAATGGATCAGAATTTGAAGTTTGGAAACCACTGTAAATCTATAATCCCCTTATTTGGCTTGCCAAGGCACATATAACTGAAAACGACCAAACCAGAATTCAGATATTGCCGCATTTCCCAAGAATATATTAAAATTAAAAAACAAACTCGTTTATACAGTGCAACAGTAGGTTCCAGTGTAGAAAAAATCTTGAGGATAATTGTTCCTACTTGAGCATATTGCCTGTGCTTATCTCCCTGGTGTGAAATATTAAGGCCTCTAAGTTTCAAATGGATTTGTAAAATATCAACACAATTTTCTTTATTAATGGTCTGTAACTAACTATATAAACTGCTAGCCAAAGTAACAGTTGGTCTCTTTTTGAATTATAAACAGAGACTAAGTCATTTATAGACAGCTTGGTGGCCTTGAAATTGTCACCTAGGAATTAATGAAAAGAAATGTCATTTTCGTATCTTCTGCAAATTGCTTATTCTTCTGTTGTGTTTCATTTTGGAAGAGGGTTTTTGGAAGGAGTGAAGGATAAATGAAACATAAAGGTCAGTGTGAAGTAATGGGGGAAAAATGTCCCTTTTAATTCTGTGATATAAATCCCTGCTTCTGTATTCCATAGCTCTGTGACTTTGGAAAGATACTTGCCTGTGCCCCAATTTTCTCACTTATAAATGGAAATAATATCTATAACATAGCTTTAATGTTAAGGTTAAATAAGGGCCTGGTGGTACAACATGTATTTTAATAAATATTAGTTTTCTTCTTTCCTTTCTTCCTTAGGAAGGCATTCAGTGAAAATGTGTTGCTAGAATAAGCAGGGCTGGAGAGTGTAGAAAGATGCAAAAAGAAAGGTACATCTTTTTTTATTGGTTGTTCTCTTCCTAGTAAGTCTATTGTGTGTGATCCCAGTTGTTCCTAATTTCTCTTGGAATAGGTAGGTGATAAATAGGTAGGCTTCCTGTGCCTCCTGCTGTCCCTTCCCTTGTTAAAGAAGGAAGATTACCCAAGTGATGAAAGGCAAGTTTGGGGGGGCCAGGAAGTGGTCCCTTCGTAGTTGATTCCAGTATTTTAGTTTCTAGTGTCTCCAAAATGTTTATCACAAAGAGTTTACTGAAGTGTTGGGCCTGATACGACGTATGTTAGTTAACTGATAGCAATTAATATAGGTGCTACCTAATACCAATTGTCCTTGCCTGTGGAATAAACAGCACTTCCTTTGACTTAACCCAGAAATCCTAGGAGCAAAGTTACAAAGTCAGAGTGAGATGGAAAGATAAAATTAGAGTTTTGTGTAGCTGGCTTAAAAAAAAGAAAATAACAGCTTTATTGAGATATAATTTATACCATAAAATTCAGTCTTTTAAAATGAACAATTCATTGCTTTTTAGTATATTCACAGAGTTATGCAACCATCACCACTATCTAATTTTAGAACCTTTTAATCACCCCAAAAGGAAATCTTATACCCATTAGCAGTTATTCACCCCACCCCATCCCACCCTCTGCCCCAGCACCTCAGCCCCTTGCAACCACTAATGTGCTTTTTATCTCTATGGATTTGCTTATTCTGGATATTTCATATAAATGGAATTACATAATATATGTCTTTTGTGACTGACTTCTTTTACTTAGCATAAGGTTTTAAAAGTTCATCCATGTTATAGCTTGAATCAATACTTCATTCCTTTTTATTGCAAAATAATATAATTCATGTGGCTATACTATGTTTTGTTAACCCGTTCATCAGATGATGGGCATTTGGGTTGTTTCCATTTTTTGGCTATAAGGAATAATGCTGCTATGAACATTCATGTACAAGTTTTAGTGAAGACATATGTTTTCAGTTCTCTTCAGTATATACCTCAGAGTAGAATTGCAGGGTCATATGCTAACTTTTTGTTTAACATTTTGAGGACCTTGTAAACTGTTTTCTGAAGTGATATACCATTTTGTCCAGCTGGATTTTAAATCACCCAGTTTCAGGGTTCTAATTTCATATGTAATGAAGGAGAATCTTAGCTGAAATAAGTGGTTTGAATTGATAGGGGAAAAAAATCTACCTGCAGTAGTTTGCAAAGTTGGAAGTATTGATACTATTTTTTAAAAGTAGGTTTGGAATTATTACTGCTAATCTTTGGCTCTTTTTTTAAATTTTATTTTTGCAGTTTTATCTCCAAGACACTAAAAGTAGTAATGGTACCTTTATAAATAGTCAGAGATTGAGTCGAGGCTCTGAAGAAAGTCCACCATGTGAAATTCTTTCCGGTGACATTATCCAGTTTGGGGTAGATGTGACGGAGAACACACGGAAAGGTACGGGTATGGATCGATTTTTCCTATTATTTATCTTGTTTGTTTAATTTTTTATTCTGTTGTTTAATGTTACAAAACATTTCATGCTTGCAAAAGCAATTTAAGTACAACATTTTATGCAGTGAAAAGTTGAGTCTCTCACTTTCCCTATCGTTTTTCTAAAATTTTAAATTCTAAAATGTTAAAGAATTTATATTCTTTATCACAGTATGAAAACACAGGGCACTGCTGTGTCAGTTAGAAAACAGTTGGCTGTGGTGATGCTGTACTCAACCAATAGGAGCTTAAACCATAAGGATATTTCTTGTTAACTTATTAACAACAAGCCTGGAGGTAGCTAGGTCCAGACTTTGTTCACTTGGCTCAGTGATGTTATCAGGAATCCAGAGGGTCTTACTGTCCTCCCATTTTGTTATCCCTTACATGTTGGTTTTTTACGCTTTTGCTTGTTGCCTCATGGTCTAAGGGTGATGGCTGCAGCCCCAGGCTTTATTTTCCTCACACCAGTGTCCTAGGCAAAAAAGATAAGGTGGGGGCAAAATGCCTTTTTGTGTGGCTCTCTTTTCATGTTTGAAAGAACAATCTTTCATAGACTCCTTCCAGCAGATTCTTTCTTTTGTCTCACTGGCTGCATGGGTAGGTCACATACATACCTTTAACTGTAGCTACAAAGGAGCCTGGGAAGGAAGTTACTTGGCAAAGGGAAGCAGGAGATCCGTGACTGGCATAGATCAATTATGATTTATCCCTTTTGGTTGTGTCTTCATTGTTGCCCCAAACAAAATCAGAATTCTGTAGGCAGCTACCACGAATATAAAATTTCATGTCTCAAGTATTTGAAACTAGGATTTCTCTAGCTAAATAAATTTAGATTAATTTTACAATTCTGAGGCTTTTTGGCCCTACCTAGTTCACTGTTTACTTTATGACCAAGAAATTATATGGCTGAATCATAAAACTAAATAAATAGGAACCAAAAGTATGCAGTCCCACTGTCTCAGTTTAGTATAGACAGTGGAACTGATTGGCAAGTTTCTCCTTTTGTTTCTCTGAGCACACTCTGATCTGATAATATCCTAAGTCATTAGTCTCTGGCATTTTGCACAGTAGATATGGGAACCCAGGGGGTGCTGGTGATGATAGTGTGTGTGTGTACACGTGCATATACGTTTACATACTGCAACTGCAGTATTATTTTTGCTGGGTTTTGTTGGCCTCCTCAGAGTGTTAGGTTTTTTGTTTGCTTGTTTGTTTTTTTAAGGTGTTAGGTTTTGAAATTTGGATGTGTGTAGGGCCAACGTCTTAGGAATTTTCATTTACAAAATCAAAATAGAAGGGAAAGTTTGTATTTTGATGCAAAATATTGAGTGCTCCTTACTAAGAGAACTCAACTTATGTATAAACATACTGAGAACAGCTGCAGTGGACACTCTGATATCTGCTGTTGCCACATCACACCTCCTCTGCTAGCAAGTCATTCAGCAAACATTTACAGAACCCCAGCTGTGAGAAGCCCACAGAGAAGACAGAATTTGATTACACTGTCTTTCTCTCCAAGGAATATCTATTTTCTTGGCTTGCATTTCTCAAAGAGAATTAAAAGGTGTTAATTGATAGAAGAATGAAGTAATCAAATACATTTAGGAATGCTTAGTTAACCAAAGATAGTCAGGACTTCTCCGACCTATAACATGCTAACATATATGCAGATCTTCAAGGGGGTGACTGATATAAGATGTAGGTAAGTTCCAAACTCCTTCCCTCTCTTCTTCCCCATCTAGCTGTGGGGGCTACCTTAGAAAATGCTGTAGAAAGCTAAGAGGACAACTCTGAGATTCAGGGTTACTATTAGTACAATATTATTTTGACAACGTAGATTCTTGCAGGCTTCTTTGAAAATTTATCTTTTATGCCAACTTTAAGGAAAGTAAAGAAAAATTTCTTCATCATTTAAAATGTTGTTTCTTTTGGTATTTATTGCCTTCAAAAAGTTGACTTATATTACGCATGGCCTCTTGGGATACAGCTGTGTCACGAGTTGAGTGTTACTGTTTAAACATATGCTTTAAAAAATAAAAAAAAAGGTGCTCTATGCTAAACAGTATTATGATAAGCTTTATATCACTTGGAAAATCCTACTGAAATTGTACAACACTACTGGATAACCCCTGGATCAAAGAAGACATCAAAAAGGGAATTTCAAACTATGTGGAAAGGAAAGGAGACTTTCATACCAAAATACAGTAAATCCTTTACTCAGATAAAAATTTATAATCTTAAATATTTTCCGTGTTAAAGAAGAAAGACAAACAATGAAGGAAGTTGGCACTTAGAAGAAATTAGAAAAAGAACAACGAGAAAAAGAAGTTAGGAAGAAGAAATAAAAAAGCAGAAATTAATGAAGTGAACAAAAAACTCTGAAAGGGATTAAACAAACCCAAAGGCTGGATCTTTAAAACAAAACAGTAAAATAAAATAGGTAATTAATAAGCCTTGATTCCTTTATTAGGTTAAAAAAAATATAAGGAATGAGAAAGGAGATATAAACACAGATATGGGATATACCAAAAGAATTAATAGAGACTGTTACATGCCAAACTATGACAAAGAAAAAAAAAAAAAAAACTAGAGTAAATTAATGTTTTCCTGGCAAAATTATCCCAAGATGTAGGAAACTTTTAAGTTGATTTCTTTAAAAGAGACTAAAAAAAGTTATTAAAGATTGACCAGAAATGGGCATTCACAGCTGAATTTGGTCTTACTAAAGAACAGATAAATCCAATGTTGTTTAAATACTCCAACATAGGTGAAGGTGGGAAGCTCTCAAAATCCTTTGAAGAAGCCAGCAGCCTGTCATTAGTGCCAAATTCTGATACAGATAAAGTACAAAGAAGAAAATTGTAACAAATTTCATTTGTGACAATAGATTAAAAAATCCTGATTAGGGTATTAATAAATTAAATTCAGAAATGAAACTATGTCTGTGAGTCTATTTTTGTTTTGTAAATAAGTTCATTTACATCATTTTTTAAGATTCCACATATAAGTGATACCATATATTTGTCTTTCTCTATCTGACTTACTTCACTTAGTATAATAATCTCTGGGTCCATCCATGTTGCTGCAAATAGCATGATTTCATTCTTTTTTATGGCTGAGTAGTATTCCATCATCTATATAAACCACATCTTCTTTATCCATTCATCTGTCTATGTCTATCTGTCTATGGACATTTAGGTTGCTTCCATGTGTTGGCTGTTGTAAATAGTGCTTCTATGAACATTGGGGTGCACATATCTTTTTGAATTATGTTTTTCTCTGGATACATGCTCAGGAGTGGGATTGCAGGGTCATATGGTAACTCCATTTTTAGTTTTTTAAGGAACCTCCGTACTGTTCTCCATAGTAGCTGCACCAATTTACATTCCCACCAACAGTATAGGAGGGCTCCCTTTTCTCCACACCCTCTCCACCAATTATTATTTGTAGACTTTATAATAATGACCATTCTGACCCACAGGAGGTGGTATCTCATTGTAGTTTTGATTTGCACTTCTCTAATAATTAGCGATGTTGAGATCTTTTCATGTGACTATTGGCCATCTGTATGTCTTCTTTGGAGAAATGTCTATTTAGATCTTGGGCCCATATTTTTGATTGGGTTGTTTTTTTTCTGTTATTGAATTGTATGAGCTGTTTGCATATTTTGGGAATTAAGCCCTTGTTGGTAGCATCATTAGCAAATATTTTCTCCCAGTCTGTAGGTTGTCTTTTCATTTTGTTTATGGTTTTGTTTGCTGTGCAAAAGCTTATAAATTTAATTAGGCCCCATTTGTTTATTTTTGTTTATATTTCCATTACTCTAGGAGACCGATGCTCTATAGTGCTTTTGAATACATTTATAATAAGGATATCAAATTAGATCCTTGAAATGATAAAAACTAGTTTGTGGGGATCTGTGAAAGGATTTTTTTGCATCATTGTGCATAGTACAAAACACAATGGAAGGATAATTTTTATATTTCCCTTCATGCAGGTATTAAAAAGAATACATTAGTATTATATGAATTGCAGGGATTTCTGTAAGATATATTGTTGAGTGAGGAAAGGATTACTTTAGTAATTTCATTATTTTTAAAAAGTATCATCAGTCTCTATAAATGTACATTTATATGCATGTGTTTATGTATGATTTTATGAACATGGGAAAACATGGAAGAATGCATACATACTAGTCATTAATGTGAGTCTTCCTGGAGTTTGATTGGAGAGGAGGAGTAAAGGAGAAGTGGGAGCCAAATTAAAAAGGGCAAGACTAGCAAAACTGAAATAAAACCCCTCTAGGATATATGATATTTATGTATTTGTATGAAATAATATATGTGTAAAAGGAAATTTTAAAAATATATATATGATATATAAAAGTGTTTTTATATTTGTGTGTATGTATATAAAAATCAGGATTTTTGTTAAAAATGTGATGAATCTGAGGTCATTGAACATATGAGTTCATATTAGTGTGTCTTCTTTTCCAAGCTCGCCAAAACAAGCTGATTTTGATGTTTGGCTTTCCACACAGTGTGGCTTCAGGGAAAAGATTTATTGGTCAACACTTTAGTAATACCCTGCCCTATAGATATAAAATGTTATTGCAAACAAATAGGATGACTTTCTAATATATATATATATATATATATATTTTTTTTTTTTGCGGTATGCGGGCCTCTCACTGCTGTGGCCTCTCCCGTTGCGGAGCACAGGCTCCAGACATGCAGGCTCAGTGGCCATGGCTCACGGGCCTAGCCGCTCCGCAGCATGTGGGATCTTCCCGGACCGGGGCACGAGCCCGTGTCCCCTGCATTGGCAGGTGGACTCTCAACCACTACGCCACCAGGGAAGCCTTCTAATAGATTTTTAAAAAAAAAAGAAAGAAAGAAAACGAAAAAGGAAGAGAGAAAGCCAACCTATCAGATCCTCCTGGAATGGGATCCTTAACAACCCGATTGCTGGCCACTCCTCTGTTCACAAACCCACAAACTGCTCAGATGGCATGAGTTTTCTGGGTCATACATTACAGTAACCCTCTGTTGCAAATCTTGGGACCATTTAGTTCTATAAACTTCACATATAACTCCAGTTAGCTGATCAGTCCAGGTCCCACTTTACCCACTCTGTTCCTAGGTTAAGCCTCTATGAACAAAGGGCCTGTTAGGAGTAAGGCAAATGGTATCTTCCTTTTGCTTTGTGCTACAACTGCACTGAATTGCTTTTACTCCCCGCAGTAGGTCTTGCCCCTTCTGGCCTTCAAGCCCTTGCACATGATCTTTCCTTCACCTAGAAAGCTTTCTAGGCTGAACAAAATGCCCTTCCACGTCCCTGTTGCACACTGTACTCGTCCTCTTTGTATGGTTGCCTCCCTCACTAACCTGTAAGCTGTTCAAGAACAGGCAGTGTGTCTGTCTTCATTGTAGACTCTCCACACCTAACCTGGCACATACTGGTTGAATAAACTTTCAAACGTCTCATAACTCTTTATCTGCCGTTTTACAAAAGTTCTTTCTACCACCTCATCTCAACTAAGATTTTGACAACCTTCCTCCTAATCTGGAGGCTTATATGAGGATTGGGTATTGGCAACCTTCTTGTTACCCACTGCCCTTTTTATTCTGCTGTGACTCAGTTACCTCTCCTTAACCTGTCTCAGCTTTAATTTCCTCATCTTGTAAAAGGGGACTCGTGATACTACTAACTGTCTCAAGGTTTGTGGTATAATATTGAGTGTTCACATTGTGGCACAGTGTTCAATGTGAACACTGAAAGAGTGAACATAAAGTGCTTAGCTCAGGGTCAGGTGCTTTAATTATTGCTGAAACCCTTGCCAATCATTTGCACCATCTTTTTTTGCCATCAAGTTTGCCCATCTTTCTCAGTAGCTTCAGCCCCAGGCTTCTTTACCCATCTGTCCTTTGGAACCCATCATTGGCATTTCAGAGGTACTCTCACCAACTCCTTGACTACTCCGTGATTTTTGGCCATGCTGTTTTGCTTATTTCTAGCTCTTGGAAACTTTCACCATAAGCTTTACATACTTCCACTTTCCTGCTACTAGCGGAAATCACAAAGCTGATTCAACACAGAATGTGCCAAATTTGCCAGATTGACTGAGAGAATCTGTCTGATGGCATGGCAGTCTTCTTTTGTTCATTTAAAAGATGGCTTCTCGGGCTTCCCTGGTGGCGCAGTGGTTGAGAATCTGCCTGTCAATGCAGGGGACACGGGTTTGAGCCCTGGTCTGGGAAGATCCCACATGCCGCGGAGCAACTAGGCCCGTGAGCCACAACTACTGAGCCTGCGCGTCTGAAGCCTGTGCTCCGCAGCAAGAGAGGCCACAATAGTGAGAGACCCGTGCAACGCGATGAAGAGTGGCCCCCGCTTGCCGCAACTGGAGAAAGCCCTCGCACAGAAATGAAGACACAACACAGCCAAAAATAAATAAATAAATATATATATAAAATAAATAAATAAAAGATGGCTTCTCAACCCAGGATATGCACCAGAATTAACCTGCAGAGCTTTGTAAAGCTACACATGTGTGGATCCCACCCTTCAGCCCTAAGAAGGAGACTTGTTAGGTGTGGGACCTAGGCATACCTATTTTTTTCTTGTTGTTTGTTTCCCTTTGTATGTATGTATGTATTTACATCTTTATTGGAGTATAATTGCTTCACAATGTTGTGGTAGTTTCTGCTGTATAACAACGTGAATCAGCTATATGTATACATATATCCCCATATCCCCTCCTTCTTGTGTCTCCCTCCCACCCTCCCTATCCCACCCCTCTAGGTGGTCACAAAGCACTGAGCCGATCTCCCTGTGCTATGCAGCTGCTTCCCACTAGCTATCTATTTCACATTTGGTAGTGTATACATGTCAGTGCTACTCTCTCACTTTGTCCCAGCTTGTGTTAGCATACGGTGTTTGTTTTTCTCTTTCTGACTTCCTTCACTCTGTATGATAGACTCTAGGTCCATCTACCCCACTACAAATAACTCAATTTCGTTTCTTTTTATGGCTGAGTAATATTCCATTGTATATATGTGCCACATCTTCTTTACGCATTCATCTGTCGATGGACACTTAGGTTGCTTCCATGTCCCGGCTATTGTAAATAGTGCTGCAGTGAACATTGTGGTACCTGACTCTTTCTGAATTATGGTTTTCTCTGGGTGTATGCCCAGTAATGGGATTGCTGGGTCATGTGGTAGTTCTATTTTTAGTTTTTTAAGGAACCTCCATACTGTTCTCCATAGTGGCTGTATAAATTTACGTTCCCATCAACAGTGCAAGAGGGTTCCCTTTTCTCCACACCCTCTCCAACATTTATTGTTTGTAGATTTTTCGATGATGGCCATTCTGACCAGTGTGAGGTGATACCTCACTGTAGTTTTGATTTGCATTTCTCTAATGACTAGTGATGTTGAGCATCCTCTCATGTGTTTGTTGGCAATCTGTATCTTCTTTGGAGAAATGTCTATTTAGGTCTTCTGCCCATTTTTGGATTGGGTTGTTTGTTTTTTTTGATATTGAGCTGCATGAGCTGCTTGTTGATTTTGGAGGTTAATCTTTGTCAGTTTGCAAATATTTTCTCCCATTCTGAGGCTTCTCTTTTGGTCTTGTTTATGGTTTCCTTTGCTGTGCAAAAGCTTTTAAGTTTCATTAGGTCCCATTTGTTTATTTTTGTTTTTATTTTATTAATATGCAAATTTATTTATTTATTTAATTTTGGCTGCGTTGGGTCTTGTTGCTGCATGCAAACTTTCTGTAGTTGTGGAGAGCGGGGGCTACTGTTGTGGTGCGCGGGCTCCTCATTGAGGTGGCTTCTCTTGTTGCAGAGCATGGGCTCTAGGTGTGCGGGCTTCAGTAGTTGTGACATCAGGGCTCACTAGTTGTGGCTTGTGGGATCTAGAGTGTAGTCTCAGTAGTTGTGGCGCATGGGCTTAGTTGCTTCATGGCATGTGGGATCTTCCCGGACCAGGGCTCAAACCTGTGTCCCCTGCATTGGCAGGTGGATTCTTAACCACTGCACCACCAGGGAAGTCCTATTTTTGTTTTTATTTCCATTTCTCTAGGAGGTGGGTCAAAAAGGATCTTGCTGTGATTTATTTCATAGAGTGTTCTGCCTATGTTTTTCTCTGTTTTATAGTGTCTGACCTTACATTCAGGTCTTTAATCCATTTTGAGTTTATTTTTGTGTATGGCATTAGGGAGTGTTCTAATTTCATTCTTTTACATGTAACTGTCCAGTTTTCCCAGCACCACTTATTGAAGAGGTTGTCTTTTCTCCGTTGTATATTCTTATCTCCTTTTTCAAAGATAAGGTGACCATATGTGTGTGGGTTTATCTCTGGGCTTTCTATTCTGTTCCATTGATCTATATTTCTGTTTTTGTGCCAGTACCATACTGTCTTGATTACTGTAGCTTTGTAATATTGTCTGAAGTCAGGGAGCCTGATTCTTCCAGCTGTATTTTTTTTCCTCAAGATTGCTTTGGCTATTCGGGGTCTTTTGTGTTTCCATACAAATTGTGAATTTTTTTCTTCTAGTTCTTTGTTTATTTATTTTTTAATTTTTGGCTGTGTTGGCTTTTCGTTGCTGCACGCAAGCTTTCTCTCTCTAGTTGCGGTGAGCAGGTGCTACTCTTTGTTGCAGTGCACGGGCTTCTCATTGCGGTGGCTTTTCTTGTTGCAGAGCACAGGCTGTAGGTGTGTGGGCTTCAGTAGTTGTGGCACACAGGCTCAGTAGTTGTGACTTGCGGGCTCTAGAGCACAGGCTCAGTAGTTGTGGTGCATGGGCTTAGTTGCTCCGTGGCATGTGGGGATCTTCCCAGACCAGGGCTCAAACCCGTGTCCCCTGCACTGACAGGCGGATTTTTAACCACTGCGCCACCAGGGAAGCCCTGTTCTAGTTCTGTGAAAAATGCCATTGGTAGTTTGGTAGGGATTCCACTGAATCTGTAGATTGCTTTGGGTAGTATAATCATTTTCACAATGTTGATTCTTCTAATCCAAGAACATGGTATCTCTCCATCTGTTTGTATCATCTTTAATTTCTTTCATCCGTGTCTCATAGTTTTCTGCATACAGATCTTTTGTCTCCTTAGGTAGGCTTATTCCTAGGTATTTTATTCTCTTTGTTGCAGTGGTAAATGGGAGTGTTTCTTATATTCTCTTTCAGATTTTTCATCATTAGTGTATAGGAATGCAAGAGATTTCTGTTCATTAATTTTGTATCCTGCTACTTTAGCAAATTCATTGATTAGCTCTCGTAGTTTTCTGGTAGCATCTTTAGGACTCTCTATGTATAGTATCATGTCATCTGCACACAGTGACAGTTTTACTTCTTCTTTTCCGATTTGGATTCCTTTTATTTCTTTTTCTTCTTTGATTGCTGTGGCTAAAACTTCCAAAACTATGTTGAATAATAGTGGTGAGAGTGGGCAACCTTGTCTTGTTCCTGTTCTTTGAGGAAATGGTTTCAGTTTTTCACCATTGAGGGCGATGTTGGCTGTGGGTTTGTTATATATGGCCTTTATTATGTTGACGTAGGTTCCCTCTATTAGGCATACCTATTTTTAAAAAGCCTTGGGTTGTTCTTTTGGACAACTAGGTTTAAGAACTCTGCTCTGTTAAGTTTCTGGCAACTGTTTTATGTGCTTTCCCTTATCTTCAAGTCCCAAATTTCCCTTCTCATGTTGTCTGCTGTGAATCTCTACTTCCTGGCTCTGTACCTGTATTTCCAGCTGCTTGCTTGGTTGGTTCCTCTTGAATGTCCTACTTTCACCTTATAATTACTCTGTACAAAGCCTAATTCCCATCTTCAAACTAGAGCAATCCACTAACTTACCGATTTCATTTATTGCTCCAACACTCTGTAAACACTCTAGCTCAGAATATTGGTATCTTTTCTGAATCCTGTCTCTTCTTTACCTTTAGCAGTTGTCACCTACACCATTTGCCTCCCTTCCCTGCTACTACTTGTTTTTCCTGATGCCAACCTAGAATGTTACAGTAGCTCTCCACTTCTGGCCACCATATTTTGCCAACCCACTGCCTCCAGAATATTCTTCTGTTACAGCTTTATTCATGTCATTCTCCTGCTTTTAGAAGCCTTAAGTTGCTGTGTCATACTGTAGAATAAAGTCTGAAATGCTTACCTGTACACTTGAGACCCTCAAAAATGTGGATCCAATTCAACCTTTTGATTTTATTTCCCATTACTTCCCTTAATGTATGTTAAGCAACGTTATTTAGAGGCAAGAGGGAGAAGAAACTCTTTGAATACTAGCGCTGCCACTTGCCAAAATCGGATCTCAAGCAAGTTTAGCTTCTTTGACTTTAGTTGCCTCATCTGTAAAAATAGAACATAAAAATAACTATTTACGTGGTTTGTCATAAGTAGTTAACATGTATAGTGTGCTTAGCACCTATACATGTTAACTACTGGCACCTAAAGGGCCTTGAAATATATTCTTTACCCCCTCCCTCCAATCTCCTCCAGCTGCCCTCATTAGATGTGCAGCTCTCTCACATCCTTCTCGTTTTCTTTTTCTTTGCTCATGCCACTCTCTCTGCCTTTCCATTTATAGCTTTTGAAATCCTATTCTCTTTTTTTTCTTTACCCTCTTCATAAATGCCCCTGCCCTTGTCCATTTCAAATTCCCACAGTGCTTTATAGCATTTTTCCCCCTTTGTTGTTATGTTAGATATTTCTAGTTCTGTCTACAAACTGAATTGAAATCTCAAGGACAAGGACCTGGTTGTAGTCCTCTTGGTTTTTCCTGTCATTCCCAGCATGCTCCTTTGTAGCCAGCATGTTTTCAGTGAATATTGAGCCAACAGGTAAAGCCAAAGAACCAACCAAGTCAAAAGATAAACCAACAAGCAATATCACTCCGAGAGAAATGAAGTAGCAAATTAATCCACATACCTAGAGAAAGGATTCCTCCCATCAAATAAATAGGTCGAAAGAGGACTTCTCTGGGAAATAGCTGACTCTGAATCTAGGGCAGGAAATGTATAAATTGAATTCATAAGATTTTTGTTATATCAGGAAGCAATGGAGTTCTCTAAGACTGCTGAGTTTCTGTTAGAAGGACTCAGGAATTAACGTGGAATTTTGGCTGATTAAAGATTAGACAATTTGAGTATCAAGCAATAATAAGAGCAGTGGATTGAAATATGTCAAATATGTTCAAATCCATAAAGTTACAATGAAACTAAAAAAGAAAAAAAGATTTGATCACCTCTGGAAGAACTTAGGAAACCCATTTCTCATTCTGAAAACAGAAGAATAAAGCATTTTTGTTACCTTTCCTGTAGGAATTATACCTGAGATAAACAAGTAGTTGAAGAAAATGTTTCTTTTAATCACTGAACTCCAGCTCACAAATGAAGACAGGATGATAGAATATCAATTCAAAAAAAGTTTTTCTAAGACAGTCTCTTCAGCAAGTGGTATTGGGAAAGCTGGACAGCCACATGTAAATAATGAAGTTAGAACACGCCCTCACACCATACACAGAAATAAACTCAAAATGGCTTGAAGACTTAAATATAAGACGTGACACCGTAAAACTCCTGGAAGAGAACATAGGCAAAACATTCTCTGACATAAATCGTACCATCGTTTTCTTAGGTCAGTCTCCTAAGGCAATAGCAAAAGCAAAAATAAACAAATGGGACCTAATCAAACTTATAAGCTTTTGCACAGCAAAGGAAACCATAAAGAAAATGAAGAGACCGCCTACAGACTGGGAGAAAATATTTACAAACGATGCCACCGACAAGGGCTTAATTTCCAAAATATACAAACAGTTCATACAACTCAACAAAAAAACAACCCAATCAAAAAATGGGTAGAAGACCTAAATACACATTTCTTCAAAGAAGACATACAGATGGCCAAGGGGCACATGAAAAGCTGCTCAGCATTGCAAATTATTAGAGAAATGCAAATCAAAACCAACAGTGAGGTACCACCTCACACTGGTCAGAATGGCCATCATTAAAAAGCCTACATGTAACAAATGCTGGAGAGGGTATGGAGAAAAGGGAACCCTCCTACACTGTTGTTGGGAATACAAATTGGTGCAGCTACTATGGAAAAACAGTATGGAGGTTCCTTTAAAAAAGAGTTGCCATATGGATCTAGCAATCCCACTCCTGGGCATGTATCTGGAGAAAACTCCAGAAAACCCATAATTTGAAAAGATACGTGCACCCCAGTGTTTATCATAGCACTGTTTACAGTAACCCATGTACCGTAAACGGAAGCAACGTAAATGTCCATCGATAGATGAATGGATAAAGAAGATGTAGTATATATACACAATGGAATACTACTCAGTCATAAAAAAGAATGAAATCATGCCATTTGCAGTAACATGGATGGACTAGAGATTATCATACTAAGTGAAGTTAGTCAGATAGAGAAATACAAATATCATATGATATCACTTGTATGTGGGAATCTAAAATATGACACAAATGAATTTATTTACAAAACAGAAACAGACTTACAGACATAGAAAAAAGACTTATGGTTACCAAAGGGGAAAGGGGGTGGGGAGGGATAAATTAGGAGTTTGGGATTAGCAGATACAGACTACTATATATAAAATGGACAACAAAGTCCTACTGTATAGCACAGGGAACTATATTCAATATCCTAAAATAAATTATAATGGAAAAGAATATGAAAAAGAATATGTACGTATATGTATAACTGAATCACTTTGCTGTATACCAGAAACTAACAAAACATTGTAAATCGACTATACTTCAAGTTAAAAAAATTTTTTTCTTAATTTGAAGAGTACTTGTCTATCCAGCTAACTTGCCCTGTCTCTTTTCTAACCTTAAAAAAAAAAAACAGTCTTAGAATCAGAAGCTTTATGTAGCAAAAAATACCAGAATGAAGGTTTGGTAACTTTCGTTTTAGATTGCAGTCAAACGGCAACTAGAGGGACTTCCCTGGTGGCAAAGTGGTTAAGAATCCACCTGCCAATGCAGTAGACAAGCATTCGAGCCCCAGTCTGGGAAGATCCCATATGCCTCGGAGCACCTAACCCCGTGCACCGCAACTACTGAGCCTGCGCTCTAGAGCCCGCGAGCCACAACTTCTGAAGCCCATGCGCCTAGAGCCTGTGCTCCGCAACAAAAGAAGCCACCGCAATGAGAAGCCCGCGCACTGCAACAAAGAGTAGCCCCCACTCTCCGCAGCTAGAAAAAGACAGAGCACAGCAATGGAGACACAAAGCAGCCAAAAATAAATAAATTAATTATTTTTTAAAAAGGCAATCATATGAATAATTTCCCATCCTGGAAATGTTAAAATCTCTCATTTGGGTCTTGTTTTTTTTTTTAATGTTTCTGGAGTTTTACTTCCCGTTACTGCCGGTCATCTCAAGAGACCCTTCAACCTACTCAAGTAGATTGTAGTATTGACCTTCCTACTCAATGCAGGGAAAGAGACAGAACCAGACTCCAACATACTAGTAGTTTCAGTCTCCCAGTCCAGGATCTTAAACAGTTTTTAAACTTATCACAGTGAACATTGGTTCTTTAAGTGGTGTATGTTAAAGAGGTAATAGAAAAGGCTGACTGTATATCATAAAGTAAATATATTAACTCAAAAGCAAAATAAATAATCTGTATAAGATAATAGAGAAAGAACTCATTTAAATGGCAGTCAGCTTGTATAGTCTTAATTCTGATTTTTAATAAAGTGCCATAAATACAGCAGGTAATTGCAGATTTTTCTCTGCAGATACCTTGTTTTCCCTCAACACATGTTTTTCATGTTTTAACGTTTCTGAAATTTGCATTTAGCTTACAATACATGTGTACACTTAACGTGGCAGTGTCCCTACAGCCTCCTTACCCCACCCAAAAAACTTTAAAATTGTGTTTTACAATTAATTTTGTTTTTGAATCTTGGCAGTATGACAGTAATAATGTTTCTGGATGAATTTCGAGAGCAAAGTTTGTTTTAAAAGTGCATCAGAAATGCTTTAGGGGCTTCCCTGGTGGCACAGTGGTTGGGAGTCCGCCTGCCGATGCGGGGGACACGGGTTCGTGCCCCGGTCCGGAAGGATCCCATGTGCCGCGGAGCAGCTGGGCCCGTGAGCCATGGCTGCTGAGCCTGTGTGTCTGGAGCCTGTGCTCCGCAACGGGAGAGGCCACAGCAGTGAGAGGCCCGTGTACCGCAAAAAAAAAAAAAAAAAATGCTTTAGAGCAGTATTTTCCAAAGTAGTTTCTTCATAATACCATGTATACCATGTATGTTATACCATAGTGCCAGTTCCAGTGTTCCTAAAAAGGGGAGCGGGGATTCTCAATGGTCAAATAAGTTTGGAAAACACATATAACCTTTAGAGTTTCATTATGGACAAAAAGCCCATTAAGCTCTCGAGAAAGCCTGTGGTTTAAATAAATAAATAACTCTTTAAATGTCTTTTAACCAAGTATTTTCCAAACTTTTCTGACCCCAAAATCCTTTTTTGTTAATACCTGCTAGCACTCCATTTTAGGAAATGCTGCTAGGTAGAGTCATTAATAAAAGTATTAGAATGAAACATTTTTGTCAGGTTGCTTTAAATACTTGCCTTTTGCGAATTGAAAAGATTACTAACATTTCTATGCATCTGTTTACCTAGTTGTCACAAGAACCTTTCCAAAGGCAGGCATGACTAGACTAGATTATCAGCTTAGTCAGACATGATCTTTAACTGCTTTCAATAGTACAGCAACCTCGAACTGCCCAGGTAGTATTAGCCCTTGGTTCATCTCACATTGGTACATTGCACCACCAGGGAAGTCCCCAAAACCATCAACTTTTAAACTATGAAAATAATTTTTTTCTGTAAAAGAAAGAGAAGCTCTGTACAAGTACTGCTTTTGAGAGGTTTTGTCTCTTGAAATCTTCAGAAGAAGGAGGAAGTAAGAAGCAATGGTAAGAAGCTGTCTTTAGGACTTCCCTGGTGGCGCAGTAGTTAAGAATCTGCCTCCCAATGCAGGGGACATGGGTTCGAGCCCTGGTCTGGGGAGATCCCACATACCGCGGAGCAACTAAGCCCATGCGCCACAACTACTGAGCCTGCGCTCTAGAGCCCGCAAGCCACAGCTACTGAGCCTGTATGTTGCAACTACTGAAGCCCGTGAGCCTAGAGCCCGTGCTCTGCAATAAGAGAAGCCACCACAGTGAGAAGCCCACGCACCGCAACAAAGAGTAGCCCCTGCTCGCCTCAACCAGAGAAAGCCCGTGTGCGGCAATGAAGACCCAACGCAGCCAAAAGTAAATAAATAAATGAAAAGCCTTTAAAAAAAAAAGAAGAAGCAGCTATCTACAAAGTGACTGATATAATGTTATATAAAGATGCTTGGAGGTGGAGGAGGAAACAACCACCGAAAAAACAAAACCATGGTTTTATTTTATTTATTTATTTTTTTTGTGGTACGCGGGCCTCTCACTGTTGTGGCCTCTCCCGTTGCGGAGCACAGGCTCCAGACGCGCAGGCTCAGCGGCCATGGCTCACGGGTCCAGCTGCTCTGCAGCATGTGGGATCCTCCCGGACCGGGGCACGAACCCGCGTCCCCTGCATCGGCAGGCGGACTGTCAACCACTACGCCACCAGGGAAGCCCCACAAAACCATAATTTTAAATACTGAGCTGGGAACTTCAGACTTAAGTTCTAGCCAACAGCTCTGATACTTAATAGCAGAGAGTTGTAGAAGCAATTTCACTAGTCTGAGGTCTTGGTTTTCTTGCTCATAAAATGGGGTATTGAATGGCATATTCCAAGCTGTTATTATACAGAACTTTAGAGTTTTGTGAGGTATGGATAGGAGTTATAGGTTGGGGACAGGAGATTGAGGACTAAGGGCTAAATTTTAAACTGGGTACTAGTTGTGCTTAGGGTTTTGTTTTGTTTTGTTTTTTGTTTTTTTTGCGGTACGCGGGCCTCTCACTGCTGTGGCCTCTCCCGTTGCGGAGCACAGCCTCCGGACGCGCAGGCTCAGCGGCCATGGCTCACGGGCCTAGCCGCCCCGCGGCATGTGGGATCCTCCCGGAGCAGGGCACGAACCCATGTGCCCTGCATCGGCAGGGGACTCTCAACGACTGCGCCACCAGGGAAGCCCCACTAGTTGTGCTTAGGTTTTGATGCTAGCATATAGAGGAGAAAGTGCATCTCCCCCTCACCCCTACCCCGACCCTCAATTGTATTTCCATATATTCCAGTGACCTTTGGTTTGTTGTTGCTATAGCATTGGACGTTAGGATACTTTTCAAAGCAATTTTATCTGTGATTCTGCCTTGCAGTTGTGATTCATTATAGATAGGAATGCATTTCTCCAGGGGAATGAATATTGTTGTTAAACCACCGAAATTATTTTCGTTTCTGGAAGTTATTATATTTAAGAATAAAATATATGTTTAGACATGAGAGGTATGAAGGTATATATTTTTATACAATTATTTTATCCATCTTATTTGTTTGTTTTAACCAGTTACCCATGGGTGTATTGTTTCCACAATAAAACTTTTTCTACCAGATGGTATGGAAGCCCGGCTCCGCTCAGAGTGAGTATAATATAGAGCTATGAACTTTTTGTATTAATTACATTGGTTAATAATATTCTAGATGATAGTATACTGTTTATACTTCAGGATTATTCTAATAATGTTAGAAAATTGATGTAGTACTTTTGGAATATAATGTACTACAGTATAATTGCTTTTCACATTAGTTACAAATGTAGTAAATAATAATGTGTAAGGAGGCACAGTTATTTTGTTTCCAAAATTAACTTTATAACTTATATTTGCTGGAAAATTAGTTTTTTAGAATATTTGGAGTATGTAAGTTATTGATGAGTGATAATTGTATTCATTTTGATCTGCATTTCATATACGACTTCTTAAACTATGGTTGCCTCTGAAGCTAATACCAGTGTCATAATCTTAAAGGACTTTAAGGATGTTGACACAGTTAGTAGTCTATATTGGTGGGAGTTTTTGGAGGGATTTTCCAATTCTGTAGTATTTTCTTTTTTTAAATGAAGCAGTGGAAAGGTCACTTAGACGAGGACAAACTTGAGAGGGAAAAGTTGCTCATAAAATGCAAATGTTAAAATGTAAGCATAAATACATTTTGATCTTGTACTTTTCACAGATTATTATTATGAAGTGTTAGAGGGAGCTAAACAGTCTTTAAACTTAAGCATTTTTTATTTTGAATAAATAAATATGAATATTGGATATGGTAGAGGCTTGTTTCTACACCCAGCATAATATTTTCTGTCCTACAAAAGCAGAAACAAATATCTGAGGGTGGGAGGTTGAGAGCAGCAGTAAGTTGAAGGTGAAGTAGAATAGTGAGTAGGAAAGAGAGAGGGAAAAAGGAAGCAGAGAGAGATCCTCTTATTACTATGATAGTGCTTTCATTAGAATTATTGTATATTATGCTTCAGTTGGAGGCTACCAATTTGTTTTTTTTTAAAACCTTTCAGGATATCTGAATAAAACAGAAAATTTAAAACATTTTGTGTTTTGGGGGGTTTTTTTGCGGTACGCGGGCCTCTCACTGTTGTGGCCTCTCCCGTTGCGGAGCACAGGCTCCGGACGCGCAGGCTCAGCGGCCATGGCTCACGGGCCCAGCCGCTCCGCGATATGTGGGATCTTCCCGGACCGGGGCACGAACCCGTGTCCCCTGCATTGGCAGGCGGACTCTCAACCACTGCGCCACCAGGGAAGCCCTTAAACATTTTAAATTTAAAACGTTAATCTGTTCCCTGTTCTAAATTATAGTTTAATTATTAAAAATATAGTTAACTTTGGGAACATTAATGTGACTTAGCTTTTAATATGAGTTAGTCAAGAGTTAAGGTTTTAAAAATAAGAGTAACTATTAATCAACTAATAACAAATGGCTTCTTAAAGACCTGGATGTTTGTATTTGATAATGAGATTTTTCTTTCATGGATTCAAAAGCTTTGAGCAGCTGCATAAAGGGTCATGTCTGTTCTCAGCTTCCATTCGATAGGGCATATGAATTTTTTCAAAGTCTACATCAGTGAATTGTGTTCCTATCCCTCTTGTTCCTCCAGTGCTTTTCATCTTTGCCCCTTTTTCCTTCTCTTTGTTTGGTTTTTCTTATGTGGTTAAATGTTAGCATCATTTAAAATTTCGCTGCCAGTTTCATTGTGTGTAATCTGGTTGACTTTCTGGAGAAGATGAATTTTGAACAGGCAATCCTCGAGCTGGAGGAAGATCAGAACGGTCTTTAGAGGTAGATAGTCTGGTTCAAAGCCCAGCTCCACCTGTTCTCTGACTTGATCAGGCCTCCCTTTTCTCATTTGTAAAATGAAGTTAATAATAGTACCTATTGAGCAGGAATTTTATGAGGAGGATTCAGCAAGACTGTACACTTAAAGAGTTTAGTGTAGTACCTGGTGCATAATGAGCACACGATGAATACTGTTTCTCTTATTGTAATCTAATATTTTCTAGCAATCAAGATGCTATTAAGTATGCCAGAATACCATTTAATATTTTTAAGGTCTTCAGTAGGTATACCGTTCTCAAAAAGCTGATTCTTTTTTCTTCCGTGATTTTTATTTTTATTGCACAAATAATTTTCAAATAATAAGAAACATAGAAAAATTGCCTATAATCCCACCACCCTAACACTAAATAAGTTTTCCTTCTACAGTTCCTTGTTGCGTATGAACTTTTTTCCATAACTCAAACAAAATACACCTGTATCCACAATAGTTTCTGTAAAGTACAAATATATATCAATTATGGAATGTTTTGCTAGATTTTTAGCCTTTTGTTTATCAACCAGATTTTCATGAGAATGGAAAATTTTGTACTTGGGTCACTGAGAAAACTCGTTTAAAAAAAAAACAAAAACAAAACCTCCTGGGACTTCCCTGGTGGTCCAGTGGTTAAGATTCCATGCTCCCAGTGCAGGGGGCCCAGGTTCAATCCCTGGTCAGGGAACTAAGATCCCATATATTGCAGCTAAGCCCACGTGCCGCAACTAGAGAAGCTCGTGCGCCACAACAAAGAGCCCAGGCACTGTGATGAAGACCCAGCACAGCCAAAATAAAAAACAAAAAGCTTCCATTAATACCATTTGCTTCTATTTAGACTTTCTCAAGTTCATTTCCCTGTATGTGCATATCTACAGAGAAAAGGTATATACCCAAAATGGCTATATCTGGGTGCTGGCATTGGGTAGTTTTTATTTATTTCCTCATGCTTTACTTCACACATTTTCCTTAGTCAATATGTATTACTTGTATAAAATCAAGAAAAAGAAACTTATGTTTAAAACGTCTATTCCATTTTTATGAGGCAGAGGAAAAAACACTAAAGCTGTATGTAATTTTTTAAACCTTCATTAGGCACCAGATTTGTTAGGGCCTTGTATAGGTTCTGGGGATGCAGAGGTGAATTGTTCAAAGTGCTGAGAACACAGATGTGAAATCAAAGGAGTAGAGCAGGAGATTATATGGTCTCAGTGGGAGTCTCTACAGGATATCATGGGAGCTCAGAAGGGAAGTGAGGGCTAATACTTAATATTCCATTTTATTCACCATCTTAGTGTATTTGTGACTAATTAAATTGAAATATTCTTAGGATGTTTGCAGTTACTACAATGGAACCAGAATTGTCATCCCTATTTTTAAGTCCTGCAAGATCAGTTTGTCAGCAACTTACACGTGATTAACCTGTTGAATCTAGGAACTTTACCTAATCAACCATCATGCAGACCATTACCAGATTGACCTTTAGGATATGGAGTGAGGAGCAACTGGTGGGGGCCATGGGTGGCAGTCTTGCTCTGTGCTCCGTCTACTCACCCTACCAACCCACATTACAGTATCTTACAGTGCTTGTTAAGACAGGAACCCTGGCTTCCTTAGCGGCTCTGTTCTCATGGGAGCGGTAGTAGTGATCAAGTGCTACTATGTCTAGGTACTTTTTTAAGCTCTTTACTTCTATTCACACATTTAAGACTCACAGTAACCCTATGTGGTTAGTTTTATGATTAGCCCCATTTTATGGATGAGGAAACTGAGACCTATAGTGGTTAGATAACTTGCCCAAGATTATATACCTGGTAAGTAGAGCCAAAATTTGGACCCAGTCAGTATAGCTTCTGAGCCTGCATGCTTAACTGCTACACTGTACTGCCTCTTATGTACTTTATAAGGCCCAAAAGGCAATTAATACCAATTAATACTGTGTTACTCTTTAGTTTTAAAGTGATATACTGAGTTAGATTCATAACTACATGTAAGCTTTCAGTGTGTGAGGTAGCTGGGTAGAGAAGAGTAGTACTAATGTTTTGGTTAGCTGAAGTTGTTCTCCACTAGAATGTATTTTCAAATTATAGCCTTCTTTACAGTAGAACTTTGCTTTTTAAGGCTTTCTGTATAGAAGTATTTAATTTTAAGAGAACTTAATTTACACATTCTAAAATTTTAAATGGATAATTTAAGGAGTGTTTCCTTTCTGTTTAGAAGTTCTTATAACCAAGGAATTCACCATAGCCCTCATTAATAGTAGATCTGGCAAGGGCATTTAATACGTTTTGGATTTTGAATTTGTGTTTAGAAATACATTAATGTGTAAAAGGTTTGTGTATTTATTACCTTGTTTTCTAACAATTCTATATGTTTATGAAGGATTAAAAATAATTCACATTCTTTTAATTATATGAAAACAAGTGTGTCAACTTTGGGGTTTAAGATATTCTTGTACTGTCACACTCTATTTCCTCTATTGTCAGGAAGTTAGATAAAAACTCTAAATTTTACTTTTCAGTGTCATCCATGCTCCATTACCAAGTCCTGTTGACAAAGTAAGTTGCTAATGATTATTTTTTCCAAACTGGTTCAGCTATATTGCTTTTGAAAATGTTTCTGTTTGTTCGTTTTTAATATGCTTTACCGAGAAACTTATTTCTCTTTTGTAACAAAAATACAAGAATGCATATAGCTGTATAGTTATTCTAGCCTGATCTTCAAAAACTGGAGAATTTAGGATGGATGTTTCTTAGGACAAAGCCTTTGTTATCTCAAGTCAGTGGCTGACTCTAGACTAGAAGCATTTGTTTTGTGCCTAGCCAAAGGTAAGAAGTGTTAGTTACTACTTTTTATTCTATAATGCATTTCTGTCTAGAAATATTTATTAAAGCTTTGCACCCAGATAATTTACTCAAAATATACCTACACATGGAACTAACACAGAAATATGGGCTTACAGAAATTTCTCTTTAATTGTTCTTGAAGATCAGTTTTAACTTGATTTGGACAGAAACTTTGCAGTAATTACTTGTTAGAAAATATTTTTCTTTTGTTCAGAAATAATGGTGTATTAAACTGTAGATATTATTGCTAAGTAGCAAAAAGACAAAAGATCTCTTGTATCTTTTGGCATTAAAGTGTATGTTGAGTTTTCTCAGTAAAGTAACTAAACTATTGGGAAAAACATTTTACTTTTTTTTCCTTCCATTTGGATAAAGAATGAAAGCCTACCTGAAACTGAAGTTCTCTGTTAGATTCCTTTTTTAGAAGTAAAAGTGGTTAAACATCAACTTCAGCAATACCAAGAGTCATTTCAGAAGTAAATAATGGCCTTGCTGATTTAGGACTAACTTTAAAAAAAATAATGCCACCTCTCTGTCTTCTACTTAGCATATTAGTAAATATAGACTTTCTGAGCTTAATAAGGAACGATGCTGTTAACATTACTAATAAGTTAACATATAAGGCTTGGGTAGTGTTGAGAATATGGATAAATGAATGATAGAGCAACCTGTTAGTGCCTTTTTTTAAAAAAAATAATTCTGTGGTTCTATATTCCACACCCAGGAGAAACCCTTTATAGAAGTTATTTCTTCCAATACTCTTTGAGTTCTAAGCATTTTGGCTGTGACTTTAATGTTTAAACACTATTATTTCCCATCTTTTTCTTCTTAAAACCTACCTACAGTTTAAAGGAAAAAAAAAAAAAGACCTTTTTTCATTGCCTCTGGCCATTGGACAAAGTATTGTATTTTGTGCCTTGCTTCTCCCCACATGCCCACATACAAATATCATTTTGAAGATGGCTACTTCTAAACGAATTGTGACTTGTTGAGATGTTGAAGAACTATTTGACAATGAATTTTAAAGGGGAAAATGTAGATCTGTTGATTTAGCAGGTATTATTTCTGGGTAAAGAAAAGGCTGTATTGCCTTTGTGCCGTAAGTTTGTGATTTGGTTTATCAAGGAATGTTTTCATGGGTAGCACTTGTTGCACCATCCTGCTTGTAAATCCCAAACTGATCAGCATAATACAATACCATTTATAAATTCTAGACATGGAGCAGAAATATTTTGAAAACTAAAGAAAGTTGTTCATTTGAAAAATAATTTTTATTTTGCACATTTCAGTAAATAGGCATTGCAAGGACTTGATTTGGCTTTAATGTCTTCTGCAAATATTCTGTGTGACTGTCAATGGTGTATCATTTTGTTTCTAGGTTGCTGCTAACACTCCAAGTATGTACTCTCAGGAACTATTCCAGCTTTCTCAGTATCTTCAGGTAAAATATATCTTGAGAATTCTTAGTCTTTAAAAGCAGAACTTAGATTTGATTTCGCTAGTTCACAAATATAGGCTAAAGAAATACTGGCTGGATACAAGTACAAAAGAAATACCTTTTTAAAGTACAAAAAAAAATTTTAAATAGGTCTTATAAAAAAAGGATTTAAAAAATCCGATTGTTAAGTCTAGAGAAGATAAGGTTCTGTACAAGAGAAGTTTTTTTCTTCACATATGAAGAAGTTCCACAGTTGTTCTTTATCCAAAGGTGACTTTTAAATAAAATTAAATCCGGACAGATTTTGGTTGTTATTAATAAATATAATAGCAAATAATATGAACTGTTAAAATATTAACTATTAATAGCAAATAATTATGTAGTACTTACTATATGCCAGACTCTAGCAGACTTTAGCACTTTACCTATATTAATTCATTTAATCCTCACAAAATTCCTGTAAGGTACATATTTTATTCCCATTTTTATAGATGGAGTAACTGAGGGTCACGGAAGTTTAAATGGTTTGCACAATATCACACACCGAGTTCTGTGGTTGAGCTGGGATTTGAACCCAGACAAGTCAGACCTAGAGTCTCTCTCTTAACTACTGTTCTGTGCTGCTCAATCTGTAGAAAGATCTCTTGGTAGGGCAGATACTTAGAATGGGTTCCTGAAGAAGTTAATGCCATATTTAAAGAGCCATACAGCTCTCTAAAAAGAAAACAAGTGGTGGTTCTTTTTTTTTTTTTTTTTTTTTCCTGAGTTTGGTAGATTTAGACCGGATTATGGTTCTTATTATTCTAGTGAGGGAGCATGATTAAGGAAAACCCTGAATCAGGAGTTTAGAGATTGAGGTTTTTATCTTGGCTCCTACTCAATGAGTTCTGTGACCTTGGGTGAGTCAGTTTACATATGTAGGTCTTCAGTTGCCTTTTGTTTAAAATGATAGGACCAAACCAGTGATCCTGTGTCCCTACATTCTTTTATAGGTCAATCACTAAGAGCAGTTCTACCTCAGTTAAGAATGTACACATCTGTGAAAATTATCAATGCATTAATCAGATCTTACCTTCCACTGGGCATAATGTAATGGTGGATTGAAAAGTGGTTTTACACACTTGCAGTTTAGTAATTTACGAATGTAGGTAGACTCTAGCCAGAATTCCCTGGATTTGATCTTTGGCTTTAACTTCTGACCTGTTGGGGAAGTTGTTTGTGCCTCATTTTCCTCATCTATGTTATGTGTATAATAATAGCACTTACCTCACAGAATTGTAAAGAATAAATGAATTAATGCAGGGAATTCCCTGGCAATCCAGTGGTTAGCACTCGGTGATTTCACTGCCGAGGGCCCGGGTTTGATCCCTGCTTGGGGAACTGAGATCCCACAAGCTGCAAGGGACTTCCCTGGTGGTCCAGTGGTTAAGTCTCCGAGCTCCCAATGCAGGAGGCCCAGGTTCGATCCCTGGTCAGGGAACTAGATCCCACATGCTGCAACGAAGATCCTGTGTGCCACAACTAAGACCCAGCGCAGTCAAATAAATAAATGTTCAAAACAAAACAAACAATAAAAAGAATTAATACATGTAAAGCACTTAGAACAGTGGCTGGCACATAGAACGTATGCTGTAAATGTTAGTAGTTGTTTACCATTCAGTAGGAAGTCACATTAATTGACCTAGATCTCTCTTATTTTTTTAAAATTTATTTATTTTATTTATTTATTTTTGGCCGCATTGAGTCTTCATTGCTGTGCGCAGGCTTTCTCTGGTTGCAGTGAACGGGGGCTGCTCTTCATTGTGGTGTGCGGGCTTCTCATTGCGGTGGCTTCTCTTGTGCAGCACAGGCTCTAGGCGCACGGGCTTCAGTAGTTGTGGCGTGCAGGCTCAGTAGTTGTGGCGTGTGGACTCATTCGTTGTGGAACACGGGCTTAGTTGCTCCGTGGCATGTGGGATCTTCCCGGACCAGGGCTTGAACCCGTGTCCCCTGCATTGGCAGGTGGATTCTCAACCACTGCGCCACCAGGGAAGCCCAATCTCTCTTATTTTTAGAGGTAGAAGAAGACTTTGAGATTAATCTGGTCTAACCTTCACTTTTCATATGAGAAATATGGTAAAATGATTTCCCAGGGCTATATACTACAGTTACTAGTCAACATGGACTGTGAATCTAATGTTCTGACTCACTCCAGTACTCTTTCCAACTTTCTTGTCAGTTCTTTGAATATTCATAATGGCATAGTCTTTCACTGTTCTTTTTCTAATTCTTTGAGGGAAAATTATACTGGATTGTCTTTTCTGTATACATCTTTTTGAATTGCTGAAGTTCTAATATAAGTTGTAAATCTTTTGAATAAAAACTGAAATAGATGCATTTCATGCCTTAGAACTAAAAGCCCGTTCCTGGAAGTGTTAGATTTCTGTTAGGATGTGGTTCATGGAGTTATGAAACTCTAAATGGAATTGAGTAAAAAAGGAGAAATTCCACCATCTAGTGGAAGTAGTGGTTGTTTGGTGGCTTTGTTTTTAAGTAAAACTTTTTGCAGCATTAGTGTAACTTCCTGGATATTAGGAATGTTTTAGAAGTTTAAAATAAACTTGGCACCTAGTCCCTTTTAAGTGTAAGCTGTGTTTTAATGTGTGTTCTGAGGCGGAATGACTTTTATTAGATTCCTTAATCTGTACTTTTAGAGTTATATTAAAAAGCAGTACCGGGCTTCCCTGGTGGCGCAGTGGTGGAGAGTCTGCCTGCCAATGCGGGGGACACGGGTTCGAGCCCTGGTCTGGGAGGATCCCACATGCTGCGGAGCGACAATGCCCGTGAGCCACAACTACTGAGCCTGCGTGTCTGGAGCCTGTGCTCCGCAGCAACAAGAGAGGCCGCGATAGTGAGAGGCCCGCGCACCGCGATGAAGAGTGGCCCCCGCTTATCGCAACAGGAGAAGGCCCTCGCACAGAAACGAAGACCCAACACAGCCATAAATAAAAAAAAAAAAAAAAAAAAAAGCAGTACCTCTGGGGCTTCCCTGGTGGCGCAGTGGTTAAGAATCCGCCTGCCAATGCAGGGGACACGGGTTCGAGCCCTGGTCCAGGAAGATCCCACATGCCATGGAGCAACTAAACCTGTGCACCACAACTACTGAGCCTGCGCTCTAGAGCCCACGAGCCACAACTACTGAAACCCGCACGCCTAGAGCTTGTGCTCCGCAACAAGAGAAGCCACCGCAATGAGAAGCCCGCACACCGTAACGAAGAATGGCAAGCCCGTGCACAGCAACTAAGACCCAGTGCAGCCAAAAATAATAAATAAAATAAATAAATTTATTTTTAAAAAAAAAGCAGTACCTCTGACTCTAATTAGACCAAATTTTCCCTAATCATTATTTATCAAGGATGCGGAGAGCAACAAATGAATGCTTTAAACCTCAAATACTACTTCTCAGTTGAGGTGGCTCAGAGGTATTATGGTAGTAAATGTTCTTCTTGGGATAATGACAGAAATAGAAGAAAGTGAATTTAAAGATGTGCCAAAACCGCAACTGAATGCTGTGTGAGCATTTTCACCTTGACTTCCAGTGATGGAGACCCTCTTAACAGCTATCAAATGTTAACAAGTGACCTAGAAATAAGGCTTTGCTTGCCAGTGTCTTTCTCTGTAAAAATATTCCTTTGGAGCTGCCAAATAGTTATATAACTCCTTGACCCCTTAATTACATTGAACTAACACTTGGTGGACTCTTACTTATATTTGGCATATTCGACTATGGCTTAGTGTTTTACAGTCACAGAGAGAATTAGAACACCTGAAAATGGAGTAGACTGTGAGAATAAAGCTGTCTCTCTCTTTATATATATATATATATATAAAACACTGTGTTTATATAACACTTTTAAAAGGAAAAATTAAAAGTTATTTCTTTTGTAGATGTCTACTGATGTAGCTAAGCCATTATGAAGTATCTTTGCTGCTAACCAGATTGTTTGGATTTAGTTTGGAATGAGTTTGTTCTCACCTCGCCCTCTCTCTCTCTCTCTCTCTCTCTCTCTCTCTCTCTCTCTCTCCATACACACACACACACACACACACACACACACACACACACACACATCTTTTAAATGTGTATATATAAAATGCAGGGTTAAAGCATTTGTCAGATTTTCTACTCTAGGTTTCTTTTTGTTTTTGTTTTTTTTGCGGTACGCAGGCCTCTCACGGTTGTGGCCTCTCCCGTTGCGGAGCACAGCCTCCGGATGCGCAGGCTCAGCGGCCATGGCTCACGGGCCCAGCCGCTCCGCGGCATGTGGGATCTTCCCAGACTGGGGCACGAACCCGCATCCCCTGCATCGGCAGGCGGACTCTCAACCACTGTGCCACCAGGGAAGCCCTAGGTTTTTGGTTTTTTAGACTCTTGTCAATTACAAGTAAAAAAACAAAAACAGATGACCTGTTTTCTGTTATAGTGGAAGTTGCAACTAGAGCACCCCTAATAGCACTACTCACAGCTCAACAAATGAGGCTATAATGATGTGGCCTAAATATATTTTACAAAGTAGATTTATCAGATTTGAAAGTAAGATACACTGTGGGTTGTAATATGAGAATATTTTCAGAATGTGCTAAAAATTGATTACTCTTCAAAGGTATCATGCTGAGTTTATTAGAATTTCTTTTGTGATTTATAATATTAGGAGGCCTTACATCGGGAACAGATGTTGGAACAGAAGTTAGCCACGCTTCAGCGGCTACTAGCCATCACCCAGGAGGCTTCAGATACCAGTTGGCAGGTATTCCAGTTGCCTTTATATTCAAGAAGCATTTAAGCACAGTTTAATATCCCTTAGCTGTTGATTAAGCTAAAACTAAAATTTTGTGGCAAGCAAAGGCAAAGTTATTTCCTAATGAACAAATAATGAACATTTAGCATTTTTCAGTGGATGTTGGTCAGCGTTATGATTTTAGATCTTTTCTGGCAGTAGCAACCTTTTTGATATATTTTTTTTTATTACTCTGGGATTTTACTGATATTTAATTTTTCATCAACAGGCTTTAATAGATGAAGATAGACTCTTATCACGGTTAGAGGTTATGGGAAACCAATTACAGGCTTGCTCCAAAGTAAGTATTAATCTCAAGTACATAAAGAAGAATGCATAGTTTTTTTATGTGGCTTCACGTCTTTGACTGTCATTTTGAATAAATGCAAAAACGTTTATACTTTTTCACCGTTCTTTTTAATCTTCTATCATTATGGGAAATTTCAAACATACAGGTAAATAGAAAGAACTGTATAGTGAATACCCATGTACAGCTCTCTCTTTGTTCCATCATAGTTGATATTTGTTGGAGAAACTGGGTCATTTGTTCTGTATAATTTCCCTCAATCTGGATTAATATTTAAACATTCTTCTAGCTCCTCCTTCCATACCATAAATTCGTAGTTTGACCTACAGATTTAGATCAACTCTGATGTAGGCTCAACTTTTTTTTTCTTTCAACACTTCGTAGATAATATTGTGTACTTTCACCAGGAAGCACCATAGTGTCTAGTTGTCTTTCTTTTTGAGATATTAGCAGTCTTTGATTATCCTTTCCTAGATCCATTCTTTTATTAAGGGTTACAAAAATCGTGATGTTGTAATTCTATCTTTCCTTCATTTACTAGCTGAGTTACTTCTATAAAGAGAAACTTCCCCGCATAAACCATTTTGTTATCCTGAGATACATTTTCTTTAGGCAAGGCAGGATAAATGATTTTCTCCCTTTATTTACTGGATTTCAAAATAATGGTTTGGTTCCTTTTCATCCACCAAAGAATGACCAATGAAGTATTTTTTTTTCCCCCAACTTAGATTTAAATATATTTCATGTGTATAAACCTATTTCATTTGTTTTCCTTATTGATTCCCAGTTATCCCACCTTTGGTCTATAGGAACTTCTTCAGGTTGGCACCTGAGTTCTTTTGGTAGAACCCTGGTAGACTTTGATAGCTTCCTGCTGTCATATCAGACAAGATAGTCCATACTCATCTTTTACATTTCCTGCCTTAGACATGGAATCAGCTTTTTCCACAGGGTGCTGTTATTCCATTTGGTTTAGTTATTATTTTAAAATGCTTGACCCCTTTAGAGGTAAGAGATTATTTTTGCCCATAAATGTAAATGTTGTGGCTTTCAGAGAATATGGCAAGTAGAAGAGTTCATTCATTTTGTATACTTGAGAGAAATTTTCAGTTTATTTCGACCTTTTTTTTCTGTTGGAAGTGTGAATTAATATATTTGTGAAGGCATAATTTATTAATGCAGCTTTTAAATAACAGCTTCAATTAATACAGAGTGAACATAATTTGTGTTTGGAGGTACCTTAATATAGAACTCAAAGAGCATTGCAATGTGTTGTTTTTTTAAATGGAAAATACTTAAAAAAATAACTTGGCTATAATTATAAATATTTTTTAATCCTAGAATCAAACAGAAGATAGTTTACGGAAGGAACTTATAGCATTACAGGAGGATAAACACAACTATGAGACGACAGCCAAAGAGTCCCTGAGGCGGGTTCTTCAGGAGAAAATTGAAGTGGTTAGAAAACTTTCAGAAGTTGAGGTATTTAAATTTAACAAATACTAAATAGTACTATGATTTTAAAATTTTAGCCTAAAAGTGCTAGCATTTCAGGACATTTCAAACTTGGGTATTATTATATAGCTAGAAAAATTTTCCTGTCTATCTGGTGGGAAGGAGCAGTATGCTGTTTTCATTGTCAGGAATTCTCAACAGAACCCTGTGAGTTCTGGTGCTTATGGTCTCTAGTCAGTGGTTGAGGAAATAAAAGCCTAACCAGGGAATTTTACTATTTGCACTTTGGTTAGGATGCAGCCTCCACACAGTGGACCACGATATGTGCCAGGGAATTGATCTCATTTCACATAGTTTTGTTTTTCTTCCAGTTGAGGATAGTCAGTGTAAGGTAGAGAGCAACACCACTATTCTTACTTTACCCATCCTCCAGAGAGGAAAATTGTGCCTGTTTGGAGGTTCACAGGGGAAATTATCTCTGAGGTCCTTTCTAGGTCTTTTAGGAATAATCAAAATGTGATTCTCATTGCTTTAAAACAACATAGTTGATAATATGGGTTATTCTTTCGAACTACTGGAAAATTACCATAGAAGTTACGTGTTACTGGATTTAGTTAAAATGTCCATTGTAAACTAAATGGTAAACATATTTTAATATAAGGATAGTTTCTATAATGGCCCCATCCCAAAGTGACTGATTCACTGTCATGTCATTAATATGACATGCAAGGAAAGAAAATTGCTAATTGTCTTCTAATTTTATTAAATTGATTCTGTGCACATTATTAAACTTGCTTTCAAGAATTGATAGGCTTAAAATATTTTCAAGGCTAAAACTCATAACCAATGGCCTTTAAAAAGTGTAATTATGGGCTTCCCTGGTGGCGCAGTGGTTGAGTCCGCCTGCCGATGCAGGGGACACGGGTTCGTGCCCCGGTCCGGGAAGATCTCACATGCCACGGAGCGGCTGGGCCCGTGAGCCGTGGCCACTGAGCCTGCGCGTCCGGAGCCTGTGCTCCGCAACGGGAGAGGCCACAACAGTGAGACGCCCGCGTACCGCACAAAAAAGAAAAAAAAGTGTAATTATATAAAGTCCTTTTCTCCCTTCCCCTGTTTTTTGTTTTTCCAAATTCTTGGTATTTTCTGTTCTAGCATGTACCTAAAGTAAATTGAAATTCTTATGTTACTTAACTCAGCTTTATATAAAGTCCAGGGTAGATGCTGATTTAGAACAGCCCATAGAGTTACACTTTTTATAAATTGAATTTAGAATGTGCATTTATGCTAAATCAATTGCCTGTAAATTTGAATTACAGCGAAGTCTGAGTAATACTGAAGATGAATGTACCCACCTGAAAGAAATGAATGAACGGACTCAGGAAGAATTAAGAGAATTAGCCAATAAATATAATGGAGCAGTTAATGAGATCAAAGATTTATCTGATAAATTAAAGGTAGGTATTTCTCAACCTAGAAGTATGTAAATTAATCGTTCCTAATACACTGGATAGCTTAAGAGTTAGTTATTGCTGAATAGTTGTTGATGTAAAATTTGGTAATGGTTTAAATTCATAGTAAAAATCAGGTGCCATTTAGCCCAAACCCCCTTACCACAGATAACTGAAAGTTTGTAAAAGCTGACATATTTCCTTTGGATGGAAATAAATAGTACTTCATAATAGGCATTTTAAAATATGTAACAGGAAATAGATGAGAGTCAGCAAAACCCAAGATATTTAGACTTTTGAAAAACTGGAATCTGCTTATCTTTCGGGTGTCCCAAAATCAGGGCCCAGCTATGTTAGTGCTAGCACAAGCCCAGAGAGAAACTTGGAGTGATTCCTTCCAGGGAGGCCATTGGCTTCACTTCAGCTACATCTCCTTGTAGCTATAGGACATTTAGGATGAGGACAGACCAGACCATAGGTAATGCCAGGTTTTTTCCTGTAAAACAGGGGTCCCCAACCCGCAGACCGCAGACCACTAATGGTCTGCGGCCTGTTAGGAACCGGGCGACACAGCAGGAGATGAGCGGTGGGCGAGCGAGCGAGCGAAACTTCATCTGCCGCTCCCCATTGCTCACATTACCACCTGAACCATCCCTACCCACCTCCATCTGTTGAAAAATGGTCTTCCACACAACTGGTCCCTGGTGCCAAAAAGGTTGGGGACTGGGACTTCCCTGGTGGCACAGTGGTTAAGAATCCGCCTTCCAATGCAGGGGACGCAGGTTCAATCCCTGGTCAGGGAACTAGATCCCACATGCATGCCACAACTAAGAGTTTGCATGCCACAACTAAGGAGCCCGTGGCCGCAACTAAGGAGCACGTGTGCTGCAACTAAGACCCAGTGCAACCAAAAATAAGTAAATTAATTAATAATAAAAATAAATAAATGTTTTAAAATGCTTTTTTTAAAAAAAAAGAGGTTGGGGACCACTGCTGTAAAATGTTAGAACTGAGTTTGTGAAGACGCATCTTTATATAATTCAAACCATGGATTGAGTGGCTAGAAGATACACATTTGTTAGAGAAGACCAGAGCATACCTCCCCTTTGTGCGATTGGTTAACCTATAATAGCTTTAAATATTGGACTTGTTAGAAAGAGGTCATCTTAAAAAGTTCTTGTAATCATCATTCATTTAGCTAAATGTAATTTTGTTTAAAATTTCAGAATAAGTTACATTTTAGAACTTACAAACTAATTGGAACAATAGTAATTTCATGGGAAACCGTTATTTCCCTCTTGAAAAATGTGTTTTTCATTTTGACCCCTATAATCTCTGTATGTATTGAGTTTGCTTGCTTGCTGCAAGTTTTTCTCTATTAGGTGATATGGAGGCATGACACAGTGCATATCACTTTTGACATCATTTTGACATTTACAGATATGTTCTGTAATATAGAATATTCTCCTTAGAAGTTTATGTGAATAAAAGCAGTCCTGCTTTAGACCTCTTAAATCAAGGTTCGATTTTATTAAAACAGCTGAATTTTCTTTCTCTTTTTCAACAGGTAGCAGAGGGAAAACAAGAGGAAATCCAACAGAAGGGACAAGCTGAGAAAAAAGAATTACAACATAAAATAGATGAAATGGAAGAAAAAGAACAGGAGCTCCAGGCAAAAATAGAAGCTTTGCAAGCTGATAATGACTTCACCAATGAAAGGCTAACAGCTTTACAAGGTAAGTTAAGCTAATCCAGAAATAGATTTGATTTGATTTTTTCTTTTTATCTGTGAAATATCTTTTTCTTGGACTTTTATTTACAGTACGGTTAGAACATCTTCAAGAGAAAACTCTTAAAGAATGCAGCAGCTTAGGTAGGTGTCACCAAATTTCTTATTTAAAGCTGAATTTTTATTATTAAATTTTTGATGTTTACTATCTCACATTGGGTACTTATTTCTTTAAGAAGGATGTTTCACGTATTAGGTGTAAAGTATCTACCCTCTTTCTGAAAATTTCCTTTAAAAATATGCTTGATTGCCACCAGTGGGCACCATCGTTTAGTCCTTGAGATGAATGAAATTTCTGCCTCTGAGACCGTCTGCTTAGAGATATTTAAATAAGAAAAACACATCAACAGCAGGATCCTTTTTCTTTTGAGGTTCACTGGCAGCTTACTAAGCAG
This sequence comes from Phocoena phocoena, assembly GCF_963924675.1. Taxonomy (NCBI): domain Eukaryota; kingdom Metazoa; phylum Chordata; class Mammalia; order Artiodactyla; family Phocoenidae; genus Phocoena; species Phocoena phocoena. Next base: position 31,435,975 of record NC_089228.1, on the reverse strand, counting down.
TTGTAGGTTTTCTCTGAGATGATAGAGAATGGGAAGTTGAACCCTTCTTGTAAAAATAAAGTGTTCTGTCAGTCTTAATGTAAGTAAGGATACAAAATGCCATGGTTACACTTGAGACCAGTTTTAAATATTACTTTCTTTGATCAGGCAATGATACACTGTCTTAATCCTAGGGACACAAGTTGATGACTTCTTACCTAAAATAAATGGGAGCACAGAAAAAGGTAGTGTAAAAAACTTAAATATTTTTCTTTCATGATATCCTTTTACTATTTAAGCAGGATAGAGAAGTCAGGGTTTTTAGGTTTTAAGTGTTTGGAATGAAAAGCATGCTGCTCATTGACTATTAAATCCCATCTTGTAAAAATCAAGCTTCCCTTTATTTTGTAATTCTTAATTCTGTGATCTATGGTTAGATATCCCTTGTTATATGGAAATTTCAATTATTCAAATAACAAGAAAATGATAATGTTCAACTTTAGTACTGGCTTATATAACATAGTATAGCTTTTTTCCCCCACTATATTTTCAAAGACGATACTACCATTTTCTTCCATCAAATACCGCTTCCTGGGGATAATTGGCCACCATTTTTTAATGTTTGTGCACCCCTTGCCCCCTGCCCCCTTCCTGGCCAGGAGTTTACTTCAGAGGCCAGTGAGCCTTTGAACGTGTCATAGAAATTGCTCTCTTTATCCGTCTGTTTCATCAATCAGAGATAACAGGGTCAGTCATTTCTGCCATCTGAAAAATTCTTTATTTGTTCTTGATACATGACCCTTCTTTCTGGATAGCTTGGGTTATCTCTTGCCAAAAATGTACAGCCTCTGTTGGTTTTCTTAGTGCAACATGGGGTTTCTACTCAATGCTTTCTATATTCCTTCAGTCATTAAGATTCTTCCTACCCACCCCATTCACCCAACATTAATTGAGCACCAGCTGTATGCCAAATCCTGTATTGGTTGCTTAGAGTACAAAATGAATAAAACTGTTTTCTGTGTTTACAAATCTATGTGCCTCTCAACTCAGTTTTTATACAGAAGTTGGTGGAAGACATCAAGGTCGATACCCAAGAATTTCTTACTAAATACTTTTTCCATGTATCAGGGGATATCTTTATAGTTCTTGGGCAGCAACCAAACTCTGTTAAAGTTAGGAGATGCTCTTTTGGTTTGTTTTGATTCGGTTTGGTTGGTTGGATTTTAATCAAGAACTGGCATAATAGGCTCAGGTAATCATGTATATGTGAGCCACAAGGTCGAGAGCTAAATACTCTGTATATAACAAATCTTGAAACTCTAAATTTTAAAAATGTTTCATTAATCATTGTTATTTGACTATTTTATGTATGTTTTGTGAAAATACATTGACATTTTAAAATTTCAGTTGGAGTTTCAATTTGAGACTTTTTAAAGGTGTAGTTTATATTCATTGCACCACTATTACTAAAGTATATTTAGCAAACATGTAAAAAGACTTAATCCTCATCTTCTAAAAGCTTCTCATTCTTAAATGAATTTATATTTTCTGTTGTCGTTACTTTGCCCTTTTTTCTCTTTCTGGCATGTACACTTCTTATTCAAATCCATCACCCTTTTGACTTGAGCATGTATTCATGGATAATGTTAGTGTTAACTCTAGCTGGGAACATTCTATTCCTTCAGTTAAGAATCTTTCTATATACACTGACCCATCTTTATACTATTTAGAATTGTCAAATTACTGCTTAAAATTTTTTGCCAATTCCAGTTGATTTAGATGAGAATAGTTGTAGACAGCTCCTTGATTTAAAACTGAATAAGGGGACTTCCGTGGTGGCGCAATGGTTAAGAATCCGCCTGCCAATGCAGGGGACACAGGCTCGAGCCCGGACCCGGGAAGATCCCACATGCTGCGGAGCAACTAAGCCCGTGCTCCTAGAGCCTGTGCTCCGCAACAAGAGAAGGCACCACAATGAGAAGCCTGCGCACCACAATGAAGAGTAGCCCCCGCTCGTGGCAACTAGAGAAAGCCTGCGTGGCAACAAAGACCCAACGCAGCCAAAAATAAATAATAGCTATATTTATTTTTTAAAAAAGAATCTTTTTATATACATTGAACCATCTTTATACTATTTAGAATTGTCAAATTACTGCTTAAAATTTTTTGCCAATTCCAATTGATTTAAAGGAGAATAGTTGTAGACAGCTCCTTGATTTAAAACTGAATAAAGGAACTTCCCTGGTGGTGCAGTGGTTAAAAATCTGCCTGCCAATACAGGGGACACGGATTAGATCCCTGGTCCTGGAAGATCCCACATGCCACGGAGCAGCTAAACCCGTGCGCCACAACTACTGAGCCCACGTGCTGCAACTACTGAAGCCCATGCCTAGAGCCCATGCTCCACAAGAGAAGCCACTGTGATGAGAAACCCGTGCACTGCCACGAAGAGTAGCTCCTGCTCACTGCAACTAGAGAAAACCCGAGGGCAGCAACAAAGACCCAGTGCAGCCCCCCCACCAAAAAAAACACTGAATAAGATATTTCAGACACTTTAGGGTGCTCCTTGCTATGATTATTTTTCCCTTACTGGTATTTGTTTTTCTGGTAGTGCTAAATTGAGTAGTGTGAGAGTGAATAATAGAATGTCTTTAAAGAAACTGAGTAGTAAATATCTGGATATGCACAAAAGATTCATACACTGGATTTAGTTACAAAGTGGATTTTGGAATAAGATGGGTCTATTCTGAATGATTTATGATATAGTAAGAAGCCAATTATCAAGTATTCAAATATTGCCAAAGTCCACAATCATAATGTGCTATCAGATATGATTTTAACTAAAATTACTCTTTAAATAGAGCAAGAACCAAGTATGGTTATAAGAGAATATTTCAAAAATGTCTGGAGAAATTAAGGTTAATAATACTTCTCCACTAAATCCCATTTTTGAGATTACTTAAATCTAAAGTAGCTGCTATAAGCACAGTTTTGTACTGTAATTTTTAAAATGTTATAAGCATATTTTAAATATATCTTAGAAGGTATAGAAAAACTCTGTCTAATAGAACTATTCTGAGAGCCACATACATAATTTAAAATTTTCTGGTAGCCACATTAAAATTATAAAAAGAAATAGGTAAATTTTTAGTAATGTATTTAATAATATATTTACTTTAACCCACTATATCCGAAATATTATTTCAATATGTAATCCATATTAAAAGATTGCAAATGAGGATTTCACATTCTTTTTTCCTTAGTGAGTCTTTGAAATCAATATATATTTAATTTATACTGACAACACATTTCAGTTCAAACTAGCAACTTTTTAAGGGCTCAGTGGCCACATGTGGCTAATGGCTACTGTACTGGACAACACAGGTATAAAAAATCAAAACCCATAGGTAACTCATGTATAAATAAAACACATTTTAGGTGTCATGATTCTCTATTATGTTTCTGTATCTGCTTTTTCTTTACATTCCTACAGCTCTATTTAGTAGCACAGGACACACCCCCTCCCCTTCCCCAGCACTTTCAGTATCTGATTCTTGATTCTTGGTTTGGATTATCAGTGACATCTTTTGTAGTTTTTTGCAAAGTGAAATTCCCAAGGTCCTGAATTCAAGTAATGAAGTGTTAAATCCTTTACATGTACTACCTGAAAGACTTTCCTCTCATGTATCTTAGGAAATGACCTTTGTGAAAGTCACATGTATATTTATCTTTTTATATTAATCTTGCATTTTATCCAAACTAGTATAGTAGATATTTTAATGTAGAGTCCAGATAGTAAAATCAGAGTAGGTAAAAAGTTTGATTTTTGGCTTGGTATGTGATGGTGGGATGTCCTGCATTAATAAATTTCATCTGAAGTCTTGTGATGCTTCTCTGAAATTTGGTTTCAAATATATATATTTTTAAATATGTTTTATAAAGTCCTTTAGTTAGACTAAAATTTGGTTTTACTGAATTTTCATATTTAACAGTGATATTATACAGTTTGAGTTTTGAAAATGTTATATAGCTTACATAGGATTTATATAAACAACTTTTTATTTTGGTAATTACTATTCAACTGAAGACTCCTGTTTTGGATTTCTTGGCTGCAATTGGCAAATGCTATTTATTAGATTTTTTTTTAATTTCTAATTTCTATTGCAGTTAGCCTTTTTTTCTCTTTTTCATTGTATTTCTGTATAACTGTATGTAGTTATATATATGTATGTGTTATATGTAGTTACAACTGTATATAACTGTGTATGTGTGTTTATATAGAAATATATATCAGCATACCATGTAAGTAGATAAAGGATAATGAGGGATTTGAATATGAAGGTAAAGAAGAAGGCCATCAGTAAGGGTGTCAAGAGAGGTTGTCCAGCCATCAGAGTAGGAGATGCCTGCCTCTTAAGCAAAGTTGAAATGATGAGGGGTGAGGCCAGGTGGAAGATAAAAGAAGCTTTTACAGTCAGAGTGGTACTGACTCGTCCTCTTTGACAGGTTTTTGTGTGTTTACACCTTCTAGATAGTCATCATGTTGGAATATATTTTTAACACTTGAACTTCCAATGTCTGTTTGGTAGTTTTGAAAGATACAAATACGTACTTGAAGGATGTTGTCCAGATTTAGAAGTTAACTCTTTGAATCAAAGTAAATAAAGCTTATTGTAAGAAAAGGACTGAAACATTTATTAAACTACTGTGTTAGGTTTTGATTCTCTTTACTTATTGAAAAAAAAAAATCTGTTTGACCTGAGCGAAACCATTTACCAAGCTCTTATTTTAAAATGTACGGGCATTGATTTTAATCATTTAGGCAGAGATAACAATGTAATGATTTGATAGTGTATGAAGTATAGATTAAGTGACTCAAGGGGAAAGACTACTAGTGAAATGAAAGTGTAAAAATTAAAATATTATATCAGTTTCTTAAAAATTTTAAGGCATTTTATGGTATTCTTAAAATATTTACTGTTTGCCTCTTAACTAAGATGAATATCTTTGAAGGGGGACTGTTGGAGAACAGTCATTTGAAAATTAATTAAGAACAAATATAAAATTTTTTAATTATTTAAGGGTGTTTGTTAAGCTCTCAAGAAAAAGATGTATTTTAAAAGTGGGAGGAGCTTTTTAAAGCAATATATTTCTATGGTTTTCTTGAGCTATTTGGATAGAAACTGCACCTTTAAAAGCTAACCATTTGGGGTACAGATTAAGATTATATAATTTTCAGTCATTTAACTTTAACTCCAAAATATGTCTGCTGTTAGTATTAAAATATATTAAACTTTTATTAATCTTATTCAGTTACCCATGTTAATACATTTTGGTTTTCCTACCTTTGCTGTTGGTTTTCAAAAACAGCAACAAAAACTGTATCCTTAAAGGTGTTTCTTTCTTTATTAGAGCACTTGCTTTCAAAGAGTGGCGGGGACTGCACTTTTATTCATCAATTCATAGAATGCCAGAGTGAGTACAGAGTATTTTTCACATTGATTTTAATGAAGTCAGGGTCTAAATTGAAAAATGAGAGGAATAATTAACATCTCAACGTGTTTGTTATGGTAGAAGTGCACAAAGGCCATCTTCAGACAGCAGTGGTTCTTTTCATACTGTTTCTCTCTTTTGAGAAAAATGTTTCTCTTGTATTTGCCTTCACGATGGAGGTTAGCATTTCATATTGCCCACAAAAAAAGAGGCAGTTTCAAGCTTTTTAAGTAAAAAGCATTACTGAGTAGGGAATAAAATAGAATGTCAAGCAACGAAACCTCTGTCTGGATACTTAGGAGATAGTAATAACATTAACCTGTTTTACTTAAGTTCTAGTTCTATCACAGATTTGGATTTTGAGATTCTTAGATAAATATCTTAAATGATTAAATGAAGTCACAAAAATAGTGATTTCGTTTGGACACTCAGTTCTGGAGATAGCCCTTAGGGTAGCAAGAACTTTCTAGAGAAGAAGTAGTAATAGATTGTCCTACAGTGTGACATCTACTACCTACCCTGGGGAAGTTGCACAAGGCTAATTTTAATATTATTTAAAAGATGACAGGTTGGCTTTTGAGGTGATTTAGAAAAAAAGAATTCTGAATGCTGAATTCTGAACAAAAGAATTGTGTATTCCATCTTACTTGAAAATCATGTGACTGCTTAAATCCGTAACAATCACAAGGTTGTGTTATTCTCTTAGTTTCTTAGTAACAATTAAAGGTTACTCTGTGTAGTAAAGATTCATTGATAAAATCTATACTTTTTCCTATCAGACACACATTTTGTCAGGCATTTTTTTCTTCCTGTTTGCTCTCTCTTTGAAATGAGTGGTTTTCCAAGTATTTATGCTCATGAATTCATTTTATGGGTGTGCATGCATGTGTGGTTACTGTTCCACCCTTTGCTCCCACTCTGCCAATCTCAAGAGCATTCGTGGATCGTAAGGGTCACACCTGGTAGTTATAGCAGGCACAAACTCAACAGATCACATGTTATACTCCTTAGAGATGCTTTAAGGAAACATGGAATTTCATTTAGTAGTTTTAGAAGAACTTCTGTTTTTGTCCATTTTAGAGACTATAATGTTGAATGTAAGTTTAATATTACTTTGAGCCAAATTGTTTAATAAATATGGCACATTTCTTTGTTTTTTCATAAAGCAAAGATTAGTGCATCTTTTTGTTACCTTCTGGTTACTAAATCTCATTTTTACAGTCAGCAGACACAGGGATTGGGGCAAAATAATTGGTACCCACTGAAACCAACTAAAAGTAGGATATGTAACCTAAAGTATAAATCTTTAGGAGAAGGGTTTTATGCTTAGTTATGTGACCATTTTAAAATAAGTTATTTTTATTTTGAGCTTTTGGGATTTATATTTTGAGCCTAAAGAAATAAGAACAGAGAACTATCAAAATAATGTTTTACTAAGTTACTGTTTGCAAAAATCATTTAAAGTATTATTATAAAATGTTTAAAATATTTAGCTGTAGTTTTAACACAAAGCAATGTTTGTTTTAAATAAAGAAAAAGATGTTTGGAGATTTTTATTGGGTCATAGTTATGGGGGCAAATAAACATTCAGAGATTGAGCAGAAGTTATATAAATTACAGCAATCCCCTCAGTGAGGATATTAGCCAATAAAATAATGTTTACAAGGACTATGTAATGGCATGGGTAAATGCTAAATGTGATACACAGAGGGGAAATGAGAATATAAAACCCTGTTTTTTTGGACAAAGAGTGAACCAAAGAACAGAAAAAATAAAATATAAGCATTCCTAGATGTCTGAATCCACTGGGTTCTTAAGTATAAATAGTGGAAGTTTGGGTTGTAAATTCAGGTAGCTAGGGATATAGCTTGTTATCTGAATCTGTTTGGTTCCTGAGTTTTGGTGGCAAGTAGCAAGAGCTGTATCTCAAATTTTCCAAATCTGTTTGGCTCCTTAAATTTGGATAGCTGGAGCTGGCATAGTAAGGGTTACCTCTGGTTTGATTTGTTCTCATTTTCATTATTTTATGACATTTTTATTGTTTGATGACAGGGTGCCATTATTGAAATTGTCGTGCTTAATAAGTATTATGGCAAGCTAGGCAAATTCAGCAAAAATCTTACTCAAGTGAACTTTTGAAACAATTTTGGATTATTTTTTGACAAGCACACATAAACTTTTTTGTCATTATTTTCATTGATAGGCATCTTGAACTGATTTATGATCTTGACAATGAAGTGTATATTCTGTGAGCAGTAATACTTCATATTTTTGTTTCGTCTTTTAAAAAGCAAATATTAAGTATCTAGGTCTCATTATTTACTATGCTTGTATAGTGTAAATTCACTTGGTGTTTTAAAAATTAGAAAGCAAGTAGTTCACTTCCATGGGAGTCATCATGCCTATTTTATTATTTTTTTATTTTTAAAATTTATTTATTTATTTTTGGCCATGTTGGGTCTTCATTGTTGTGCACGGGCTTTCTCTAGTTGTGGAGAGCGGGGGCTACTCTTCGTTGTGGTGTGAGGGCTTCTCATTGCTGTGGCTTCTCTTGTTACGGAGCATGGGCCCCAGGCATGTGGGCTCTGGAGCGCAGACTCAGTAGTTGTGGCGCATGGGCTTAGTTGCTCCGCAGCATGTGCGATCTTCCTGGACCATGGCTCAAACCCGTGTCCTCTGCATTGGCAGGCGGATTCTTAACCACTGCACCACCAGGGAAGTCTCATCATGCCTGTTTTAAATATATTGACAGATTCTTTTTTCAGTTTATGTGTATGACTCCGTAAGAGAACAATTTGGTTGTTGGCTCTCTCCATTTATAAGGTGATTTTGAAGAAATTAAATGGGTCGGAACACATATTAATTTGTTTTCCTTTTATGGTAAAACAGACTGTTCCTTTTAATTCTCTTTTAGGAGAAAAGCTTTTTTTAAAAAGTATTTATTTATTCATTCATTCATTCATTCATTCATTTATGGCAGCATCAAGTCTTAGTTGCGGCACGTGGGATCTTCCGTTGCGCACGTGGGCTCCTTGCTGCACCGGGCAGGCTTCTCTCTAGTTGTGGTGCTCAGGCTCCAGAGAACGTGGGCTCTGTAGTTTGCAGCACGCAGGCTCTCTAGTTGACGCACCGGAGCTCAGTAGTTGTGGCACGCAGGCTTAGTCTCCCCGCAGCATGTGGGATCTTAGTTCCCCGACCAGGGATGGAACCCGTGTCCCCTGCATTGGAAGGCAGGTTCTTAACCACTGGACTGCCGGGGAAGTCACTAGGAGAAAAGCTTTTATTCTCTGGCATAGAGATTGGATTTTGAACAGATTTAAATATAACCTTTTGCATAATTCCAGAACTGTGAAGTAAATTTTCTATATAAAGATACATCATATAAAATCTAGAATTAACAAGTAACTTTAATAAAACTTACTAAAAAGTTTTCACAAATTTTCTTCTTCAGAGATTCAGGCATGAAGTTTGGTTTAAGCAGAACTCCACATACCATGTTCCCTGCAAATTTTAGTCACTCAAGGTTTACCATATAAACTTTAATGAATACATTGAGACTTTTGTATGCTTGCTAAAGATGCTTTCTGAGTTAAAAGTTGTACATCTCTAAATCTGTTTCATACATATTTTGTGAATTCTGCCACTTAACTTGTATGCTGAGTGAAAGGATGAAGGGTATAAAAGGTAGAGAAGCTAAGGATGTAGAGACCTGCCATCACTTGGTGGGCATGGAGTGAAAAACAGCCTTCTCTGGACTGCTTCCTGCCCCTTTGATTTCTCTTGCTACTGTTTGTCGGGGTGTCTGGGTGCCAGAGAAACTTTCCTCTGAGGTCTGCTTTGTAGAGACAAACTGCCCACTCCCCCAAGGGCATCTGCCTTTTGATGATGGAGTTAAGAGTCCTATGAAATAAACCTCATGTCTTTGTATTCTTAATCCATGCTTACTATGCGAGTTAATCATTTTTACTATCATATTAGGCAAAAGTCTAATTCTCTTAATATTTCATGTCTTATTTTTTTTCCTGATTAAAAAAAAAAATTCTCTCCCTGCCTCCCACCCCCATTTTGAAATTACAGTCATTATCTGTGTATGATTCTCTCATTCCATCCTCCGTGCTCTTAGGGCTTTGCTCTCACATAGAAATTGCCTTATTTGGAGTAATGCATTGAATCAGTGTTGCTCTTGTGACTGTTTACTTTTCATCACTCTATGAGATCAGCCTCTCTAAACAATTTCAGGCTTATTCTGATTACATATTGTACTTGAAACAGAGTTTTAAATTTTCATCTTTTAAACTTTTATTTCTCTAAGCCAAAGCAGTTTGTTTATGCTAAAGAATAGAAAACACTTGGTGTGGTTCCCTTCTCTTAGTAGTTAATGTCCCCATTGCAGGAAAACTCTCGAGTTTAAACTAGATGTTGCTAACTTTTAATTTCTTTGTTCTTAGAGTAGTTGTCCAATGTAAGATATATTGGAGGGTTTTTGTTTGTTGTTTATTTGTACCAACCATCTCCCGAGTCAGCTAGCTTTCCAATATTTCTGCCAGATTTTCTTCCGGTATAATTGCACAGAAGATAGTCTTAAATTCATGTCAGTAGTGTTTTGGTATATAGACTGTTCCTTTAAAAAAAAAATCCATTTCTGTATTCTGGAAATTGGTTCATTTCGTTGAATTTTAAATCTGTCATTGAATTCTAATTTTTTTTTCTTTTGTTCTTCCTTATTCTTAGATTTTAAGGCAAACAGCCTCTGGAACTGTTTTTAGGGAAAGGCAGATTATCTTCTGTAATAGGAATTGCTTTAAGTATTTTGCTGCAGAAACAAATAACCTTGTGAAAAAGTCTCTATTATTCACATGAGCAACCTCTCAGAGTCACCCTGTGCAGTTCTAAAGCTTTCTTTCTACTATGTGAGCCGCTATTCTCTGAAGGGAAATAAATTGTTGGCTTGATGTTGAATGCTGATTGTTAATTTTTACTTTGGTTGTATCTTGATGTTAATTCTTTTTTTTTTTTTATAAACTTATTTATCTTATTTATGTATTTTTGGCTGCGTTGGGTCGTTACTGTGCACGGGCTTTCTCTAGTTGGGGCAAGCGGCAGCTACTCTTCGTTGCAGTGCAAGGGCTTCTCATCACGGTGGCTTCTCTTGTTGTGGAGCATGGGCTGTAGGCGCGTGGGCTTCAGTAGTTGTGGTACACAGGCTTCAGTAGTTGTGGTTCGCGGGCTTAGTTGCTCCACGGTATGTGGGATCTTCCCAGACCAGGGCTGGAACCCGTGTTCCCAGCATTGGCAGGCAGATTCTTAACCACTGCGCTACCAGCCCCTTGATGTTAATTCTAATCTCAGCTTCTTAGCTGTATTTCCCTTAATGACCTTCTAAGTAACTCATTTTCGTTTATGATGTTTAGAGGTGGACCAGAGGAACCTTTATGTGAATTCTGATTTGGTCCCTCATTGGCAGTATGACTCTGGGTGGTATGATCTCTTCAAACCTCATTTTTCTCATTTATAAAATGGGATGGTAGTACCTACTTCATAGGATTATGAGAATTAAATGAGATAATGTTTACTAAGTGCTCTAAGTAATTCCTGGCACACAGAAATACGGGTTAACTAGAAGGTAGAAAACTTTTGCAGGGGCATGGGGCAGAGTTTGGAGAGGGTGTTAGTGGGAGCTTTCATGTTGAAGTAACTTGTTTTCCTCCTTTTTATTCCCATTTTCAAGACAGTGAAAGCTAATTGATCTAGCTTTATTGCTCCTGTTAAAGTAATATGTTTCCAGCAATCTAGGGATTGTCTAACTTTTAAATTACCAATATGCATGCCATTTTAAAAATTTGGTCTCAAGCACATTATTTTGATGCCCTAGTCATAACATTTTCTTTTTAATGAAATCTAACTTTGAGATTTAGAAATATTCTCCAGGTTGGCATTTACAACAGCAAATTATGCAGTTCTTTTTTATTCTTCTACTTTTCTGTCTGTTTAAGATCCCTAGGGAGCTGACATCCGTATATGATAGTACTGTTTGAGTTTATCTTCTGCTTTCAATTGGTTGTAGCTGTCATGTGAGGAAAATGGCTAAGAATTAGGCACACCTGTGCTCCCTTTGAGCTTCTTTTGTTTGCCTTGTTTCTCACTTTCATTTTGCGCCACATAGTAATACAGATAGTATATAATATATTTTTATCAGCCAAGAAATAAATTTGGTTCTCTTCTATTCAGTCTTTTGACAATATTAGGCAGTTTTTGCAATTCTGTAATATGTTTTCTGACTAAACAAAGTGCTTTGGTGGTGGTTCTCAAATGTTGTCAAACTTATACCCATCAGTTCTTTTCCTTGGTAGGTTCCCTACAGAATGCCTAAACACGTATATCAGGCGCAATTCAAGAATGTCCGCAGCAGCAGTATTATTCACAGTAATTCAAAACTGGAAATAACCTGAAAGACCATCAGTAGTTAAATGGATAAAAAACACTGAGGTATATAGGATGAATAAAGTTCAAAACCACTAAAATTATATTATTTAGTCACACATATTTGAGTAGTATGACTATAAAGAAATGCAAGAAATTAAATACCACAGAAGTCAGGATAATGCTTACCTCATGGGACTTTGATTGGAAAAGGCAATGTGGAAGGCTTTGGAGGTGGTGGTTAGGTTCTGTTTCTTAGTTTGGGCAGTAGTCATACAGACATTAACTTTAAAAAAATGTTATTAACCCGTACCTTTGTGTTTTATGCCCCTTTCTAAGTGTTGTTTCATAATAAGTATGGTTTTAAAACAGGGGAAAATGAATAATAATCTCTCCAGAGTAACCCTCAAAAAGAGAGAGTTTTAAAAAAGAAAGAAAATCTTGGGGACTTCCCTGGCGGTCCAGTGGTTAAGACTTTGCCTTCCAATGTAGGGGGTGCGGGTTCTATCCCTAGTTGAGGATTAAGGTCCCACATGCCTCGTGGCCAAAAAAAACAAAACATAAAGCAGAAACAGTATTGTAACAAATTCAATAAAGACTTTAAAAATGGTCCACATCAAAAAAAGAGAAAGAAAGAAAGAAAGAAAGTCTATCTTTCATTTGTGCTAAGGCAAATAGTTCTTTCAAGACCTGCAGTTATTATTATATGGAAGTTCTTTTTTGTCTCTGAGGGGTCTCTGATTTTCAGTACTTCTTAAAAGAGTTGAGGTCTCCACCCCAAGTTTGAGAACTAGCGGTTAGAAACTTTTTTAAAAACAATATTCTTTTCCTTAATACTTTAATCACAGGCCACTAATGATTCACTAGATTGGTAATATAACCTTAATAATTTCAATAGTGATAATAACAGCAGGTAATTATTATGTAGAGCTTAATACTGGTACTGTTCGAAACTTTTTATATGTATTTAATCCTTAGTTTTTTACAATGAGGAAAATATTCAAATAATTTTTCCAAGTTTGAACTCTTTAAACATAAATGCCTAATTCATTCATTCAGCAAATATTTATTAAGCATCTACTATGTATATACCAGGCATTATTTTAGCTTTGGCAGGTATAGAAATGAACAAGACAAAGATAGCTTTGCCTTCATGGAATTTACATTCTCTTGAGGAGATAAAAACTAATAAACTAATAATATGTCAGGTAGTGATAAATCTGCTGAAGAAAAAATGGAAGGTTATAAGACAATAGGGAGTGATAAAAGTATTATGTAGGACTTGAACAGATTTGGGACTAAGCTGAGTGAGTTGTACATGTGTCTGCAGAAAGAGTGTGTGAGATGGAGAGAAACCATATGAAAACCCAAGGCAGGTCTGAAATTGGAGTTTTAGAATAAAAATGCCTTTAGGGCTTCCCTGGTGGCGCAGTGGTTGAGAGTCTGCCTGCCGATGCAGGGGACACGGGTTCGTGCCCCGGTCTGGGAAGATCCCACATGCCGCGGAGCGGCTGAGCCTGCGCGTCCGGAGCCTGTGCTCCGCCACAGTGAGAGGCCCGCGTACCGCAAAAAAAAAAAAAAAAAAAATGCCTTTAAAAAATAAATAAAACGCCAGATAGTAAATATTTTAGGCTTTGCGTGTTAAAAGGTCTCTGTTATAGCTACCAGACTCTGCCATTGTTGTGGAAAGCAGCCATGGACAATATGTAAATGAATGGACCTGTCTATGTTCCTATAAAACTTTATTTACTGAGGCTGCAGAAGGCTGGATTTGGCTCTGTGGGGCCATAGTTGGCTTATAGACCTTGTAGATCATGGTAGGAACTTAAGATTTTATTCTAAAGGTGAGAGAGTTTTGAGCAATAAATTACTCCTAATGTGTGTTTATAATTTTTTAAATGTGGTACTTCAATCTTCAACATCCTAGAGAAAGATTGGAATGGCTTTCAGAACCTGTGTTTATACTATTTCATTATTTGCTATATTCATATAACAAGCTTTTGTGGAACCTGTATTATGTGACATAATTGTGTTGAGAATTAAATTATTAATAAGGTGCCTCCCTGCTTTCACTAGACCCTAAATTCCTAGATTTATCACATTTATCTTGGTAATCCATGAAGAGTACCTAGTACTGTATCTGGTGCATAGTAAGTACTTGAAGGAATGAGTATATTCCTCAGAGAGTTTGTAGTATGTTGGGAAAGGTGGACATAAATAAATAGTTGTAGTATAGCTTAATAGAGATACAAATGAAGAGCTATGGAAGAGGAGAGTTACCAAATCCATATAGGAGAAAGGAAGAGAAGATAAATTCAGTTTTGAGGGGTGAGATTAAGTTCCTGTGGGATTTCTGGGTGAAGATGTTTGAGAAGCAGTTAGGCATTAGGGTTCTGGGATGTGAGAGAGAGAGAGCTAGACTAGGCATCAACATTTAGAAATTATTCAAGTGTAGCAGGTAGTTAATGCTATTAGAAAAGAATTTTTGAAATCTCAAAGACTAATTTTTTCTTGCTTGGCAGAACTTTAAAAATTTGTATTCTGCTTTCCCCCAGTACAGACAAGTGCTGCATTGGACATCTTTGTACAAGCCTCTCTCTTTCCAGTGTGATATACAGAAGAGGGGTTGTGGGGTCAACAGGCACGTGCTTTCAACATTTGGATAGTTCCTGCCAAATTGCCCTCTTAAAAAAAAAAAAAAAAATGATACTAATTTACACTTCCACTGTGAAAGGGCACAAGATTACTCATTTATCCACTCCTCCCAGTACTGAATGTTTGCCAACCTGATGGGCAAATAATGCCGTGGCATTGCATTAGTGGGTAGACCAAGAATTTTTCATGTTTACTGGACATTTGCATTTCTTGGCCTGTGAATTCTGTGTTCCTGTTCTTTGGCCTTTTTACTCTTGTGTTTGATTTTTTCTTACTCATTTTTGGAAGGCGTCATATCTTTGCCTTCTCCACAGGCTCTTTCCTCATTTCTTGTTTTATTTTTCTCTGTAACTGCCATCTGACATACTATTTGTTTATTTTTTTATTGCCTGTTCTTCCCCGCACCATTAGAATGTAAGAATCAGGAGGGCAGGGATTTTGTCATTTGTTCATTCTAGTGTTTCCAGCACCTAGGACAGTGTCTGGCATATGGTAGGCACTCCCTAATTAATTGTTCAATGAATGAATTAATGGAGTGAATAATAACCTTTTTTTAAAATAAATTTATTTATTTATTATTTATTTATTTTTGGCTGCGTTGGGTCTTCGTTGCTGTATGTGGACTTTCTTTATTTGCGGCAAGCGGGAGCTACTCTTCGTTGTGGTGCACGGGCTTCTCACTGCAGTGGCTTCTCTTGTTGCGGAGCATGGGCTCTAGGCATGCAGGCTTCAGTAGTTGTGGCGCACGGGCTCTAGAGCACAGACTCAATAGTTGTGGCGCACGGGCTTAGTTGCTCCATGGCATGTGGGATCTTCCCGGGCCAGGGCTTGAACCCGTGTTCTCTGCACTGGCAGGCAGATTCTTAACCACTGTAACACTCAGGGAAGCCCGAATAATAACCTTTTATCTGTTATTTGTTTTTCAAATATTTTTTCCATGTTTGCACTTGCCCTTTTCCTTTGTTTATGGTGAGTTTGATCATATAGAAAGTTTTAATTTATATGATGTCAAGTCTATCACTTTTTTCACACGAGGCTTTTGAAGTCTACATTTTGCCTACCTCCCCTCCCCCTTTTTAAACACTGTGTTCCCTTCGTTCACTTCTCCCACCTCCCACTCCCCTCCTCTGGCCAGCCATCAGTCTGCTGTCTGTATCTATGAGCTTTTTTTTTTTTTTTTTTTTTTTTAAGATTCCACATATAAGAGAGGTCATATGGTCTTTGTCTTTCTATGTCTGACATAATTCACTTAGCACATTGCTCTTGAGGTCCATCCATATTGTCACAAATGGCAAGATTTTATTCTTTTTTATGGCTGAATAATATTCCATTGTATATACCAACCATAATTTCTTTATTCATCCATTGATGAACACTTCAGTTGTTTCTTTACCTTGGCTATTGTAAACAATGCTGCAGTGAACATGGGTGTGCATATATCTTTTCAAGTAAGTGTTTTTGTTTTCTTCAGATAAATACCTAAAAGTGGAATTGCCGGATCATATAGTTCTATTTTTAATTTTTTGAAGAACCCGCATACTGTTTTCCATAGTGGCTGCATCAGTTTACATTCCCACCAACAATGTACCAGGGTTCCCTTTTCTCCACATTCTTGTTATTTCTTGTCTTTTTGATAATAGCCATTCTAACAAGTGTGAGATGATATCTCATTGTGGTTTTGCTTTGCATTTCCCTGATGATTAGTGATGTTGAGCATCTTTTCATGTACCTATTGGCCATCTGTATTTCTTCTTTGGAAAAATATCTGTTCAGATCTTCTGCCCAGTTTTTAATCAGATATTTTTTTGTCTTTTTTTTTTCTTGCTGTTGAGTTGTATGTACAGATTTAGATCATATAATAAAAGAAAGTCAGTGAAAAGCTGAGAAGGAAGGAATGAGCAGGCACATAAAAGAAGTAGGAATGAGTAGTATCCTAGAAGTCAAAGGAAAAGAGTTTTAAAAGGGAGACAGTAAACTTTTGATTAAATATGGTGAATGGATCCATTCATAGTAAAATATTATAAAAGACATAGGACACAAGGACAAGGGGAATGAGAGTAGAGACTAATTTTAGAAATATAAAATGATCAATTGAGTGGTAAGAGATTTTGGAGGATGGGAAGTAAATTCTTAATGAATAAGAGGTTTTCTTTTGAGATAATGAAAATGTTTTGGAGCTAGATGAAGTTGGTGCTTCCATATTATTGTGAATATACTAAATGCCACTGAATTGTTCACTTTAAAATTAATACACTATGTGAATTTAACCTCAGTTTTTAAAAACAAGACCATATACTGAGGTATATGAAATTTAAGAACACCAGGGATAAAGAAAAGATTCTGAAAATTGCCAGAGAGAAACAAAGGATCTCATACTGTATTATTCATCATAATAAACTAAATTATAATGTAGCAACAAATAAATTCTGAAATCATAATGGCTTAATTCAACAAACATTACTTTTCATTTATGCTACATGTCCATGGTGAGGGAGAACACTCTGTTCTATACTGTTACTCAGGAATCTAGGCTAATCTGAACACATAGTTTCTAGAGTGGGGGGAGAACAAGTGTAGAAAAATCCTACTGTACTCTCTTTTAAATGCTTCAGCCCTGGCTAGAACCGGTTACATGGACCTTCCTGAGTGCTAGGGACTTGGAATGTGCAGTCTTCTCAGGTGCCCAGAAAGGACAGGCAAACCAGGCATTGCTGAGCACAAGAAGCTTCTACAGTGCATAATGAGGAACAAGAGTCAGACTGGCATTAGACTCACCTTCCAGTATGAAGCTAGAAGATAGTGGAACAATGCTTTGAAAATTCTGAAGGGGGCTTCCCTGGTGGCGCAGTGGTTGAGAGTCCGCCTGCCGATGCAGGGGACACGGGTTCGTGCCCCAGTCCGGGAAGATCCCACATGCCACGGAGCAGCTGGGCCCATGAGCCATGGCCACTGAGCCTGCGCGTCCGGAGCCTGTGCTCCACAATGGGAGAGGCCACAACGGCGAGAGGCCTGTGTACCGCAAAAAAAAAAAAAAATTCTGAAGGAAAATTATGTCCTGTAGAATTATGTATTTCTCAAACCAGTCAAATGTGAGGGTAGAACACTAACATTTTCAGAGGAACAAAGTTACAAAACATTTACCTTCTACCCACTCCTTATCAGGAAAATTATCAGAGGATATATTACACTAAAACAAGGGAATAAAACAGGAAAAGGAAGATTTGGGATCTGGGGGCAGGGGATCTTGTACAGGATACACCTCAGGCTGGAGCAGGAAGATTAAAGGGCCGGGAGAAGGGAGAGACAGGGATATATAATGTGATAGACTGCCTGATATGTTTGAGGATATTGAGAGTTTTATGGTTCTATAAGAACTTGGGCTGTGTTTAAGATATATTTTTAAAAATTAGCAAAACAAAAGAGGGCATTGTAAGTTCCCAAAATAGTAAATGTTGTACAAGGAAAGAAATATAATTATCGCATATTATATGACTCAGGTATAGATAATAGTCATAATATAAATACTGATTACAGATGGACAAAATTTAACTCTTATGAGGATGATAATAGGATATGAGAGCATAATCGTCTGTAAGAGATTGTCAGTAAAATGCCTAAAATGGAAAAATTAAGAAATAGCAATGTATTATTTAGAAATATAAATGTAAATACCAGAAGAAATAGCTAAAAGTTAAAAGTTGTTGTTTGTAGGAAGTGATTTTTCAAGAATGGAATGGAGTAGGACAGAGGATGGGTAAGACAGCTTATGTTACATATCTTGTAGGGTTAATGCCTTTTAAAATTATCTAAATTTATTACTTCGACTTCCTATTTTTCAAGGAGGCAGGAGCAAACAGTGCCACATGCTGCAAAGAGCCTATGTTAAATGAAAATTAAGAAAAGGAACCATGGGCTTTGGCAGATAGGTTATAGTGATCTTGGGGCCGTTTCAGTGGTTGAGTAATGGGTGTAGACCAAGTTGCAGTGAGTTGAGGGATAGAAGAATAGAGAAATTTCACATACTTCAAAGTGTAAAATGAAGGAGACCAACTGACATATAGAATCAGATAATGGTGTATACAGAATAGATATATTATCCTCCTGACTGAAAGGCAGAATATGAAAATCTGACCTTAAATAAATTATAAAGAAACTACATTATACATTTGCAGAGACTCCCCCATAAAACAAAAGCAAAAGTTTTTAATTTCTTTCAGTAATTAGCTCTTCTAAAATTATTCATTTTACTGAAACATGTCATATAGGCATCTCTGCTAAATTGTGTCAATAGGGAAAAGTGAACTGTTGATATAATATAATTTGTATTACTTCTTTATTTAAATGAAATACCTTCTCAGAATTCCTTTATTTCAACTTAATATCCTTGATTTAAAGAAGGTTGCTTTGTTTGTTCTGAGTCCTTTTTTTAAAGTTCAAGGCTTTTAAAATAAGGTGAAAGCTAATGAAAGCTGAAAGCAGTTCAGTTCCCTTACCCTCGGATTTCTGCATTAACCTGATTCATCTAGTATCATTCCAGTTCTCTTAGTTCCCCTTCCAGGTTCAAGTTTTTGTTCAAGCCTAGTCATGGGAGTAATGTTATCATCTTTAAATTTGGTCATGGAATGTGTTACACTGCCCAGCTCAGGGAAGTGCTTGCTACTCAGTTTGGGCTTCGATAGTAACGTTTATTTTCTTTGGCAGAGAAGCTGATCGTCGAGGGGCATCTAACCAAAGTGGTAGAAGAAACAAAGCTTTCAAAAGGTTCGTTTTCTGTGGGTTTCTGTGGCATTTTTCTGTGGGTTTTGACAGCTCTTTTGGATGATGAAGGTTAGTATACATTTCCAAGGTCATAGTACTTTAACCATCAATTTATGTCTTACAGCTCACAAAATGGCAATCTAGTAACAATATCAGATAATAATATAAAATAGTTGGAGTTCTGTTTTAAGAAGGATATGTTCATCAGAAAGTTTCTTTTTAAATGGGTATATATGTGTGGGGTCTTTTTAATGCTTGGAATAGGTTTCGTTAGGTATTAAAGATGTGTTGCAATCTCTCTGTCTCACTTCCAGCATTATTTTCAGCTTTGATCTCAAAATTTTAATCAAACGCAATGTAAATCTTTTTTGAAACAGGTGAAAAATGCTTGCAGTTCCATTTTGTTGGTTATCATACCTTTAATAGTCCTTATGATATTTAATATTATCTTGTTAGCATTTCAATTTGACTTAAACAAAAGTGATTACGTAGAACCTTATATTTTTTAATGAACAGTCCTGTAATTGCTTGAAGTAATTTATTCTGTTGATTCTTTTCTGTTACAATTGTCAGGCTTAGAGAAGAAAAGTGAGTTTTAAAGTATCGTATTGTCAAGTCACTTTTATGTATAGGGAAATTGTGCAAATAAATTTAGTGGGATATGCTCATTATTCATTCTAGGACTTTCATCAGAAGAACATACCAGTATCAAATTTATAACTAAATTGACAATCATTTTGGTTAGCTAAAACAATGAGTGATAAAAGTTTGCAGTACTCCATTTCATTACATTTTGTTTTATGAAAGTAACTGGATCCACTTGGCTTTTAAAAAGATTTAAAAGGATAGTGTTATTTCATATATCTGGTGGCTTCCATTTGGAATTTTGTGCATGGCAGATGCCATATTTGGAGAAAGAATGCATAAAATATGCATCACTAATATTGTTCTGGCAAACAGGCATTGAGTTTCAGAACAGTGAACTATTTTTAGTACATATGGCAATTTATTTCATCTTATTAAAGTGAGATGAGAACAGATTTTAAAATAGCTTTTACTTCACCACCTAAATACCTATTCAGATTAGTTGGCTAAATAGCCAATACTTTGATGTAGAAGTAGAGCCTTAGAAAAAAATCAGTGCTTCTTATAATTAAAGAAAAGTATCTTGCTACCCAAGTGCTTCTATTTAATGCGTTCTGAATTAGAATATATTTCCTTGAAATTATGTGATGTCATTATTGAAAATCTTATGATTTCCTTTTGAAATCTGGCTATAAAATATGTATTTAAAGTTTTAAAGAACATGCTTTTTGACCTAGCAATTTCACTTCTAAGTTTTTATCTTAAGGAACAAATTGGACAAATGTGCAAGTGCATGTGTTTGTGTTGTTTTAAAGGCAAAAAAAGGAAAACATAAGTGTCCAATAATATGGGCATTTATTAAATAAATTATGGCAACTAACTCCATGCAAGTGAATAGAATACATCCTTTAAGAATGATAATACAGGGACTTACCTTGGGGCACAGTGGTTGGGAATCTGCCTGCCAATGCAGGGGACACAGGTTCGAGCCCTGGTCCGGGAAGATTCCCACATGCTGCAGAGCAACTAAGCCAGTGCACCACAACTACTGAAGCCTGCGTGCCCTAGGCCCCACATGCCGAAACTACTGAGCCCACGTGCTGCAACTACTAAAGCCCACGCGCCTAGAGCCCGTGCTTCGCAACAAGAGAAGCCACCGTAATGAGAAGCCCGCGCGCCGCAAGGAAGAGTAGCCCCCGCTTGCCACAACTAGAGAAAGCCTGCACACAGCAACGAAGACCCAACACAGCCCCCCAAAAAAGAATGATAATACAGGGAATTCCCTGGTGGTCCAGTGGTAAGAACTGAGAGCTTTCACTGACCGGGCCCGGCTTCAATCCCTGGGCAGGGAACTAAGATCCTGCAAGCTGTGCAGCGTGGCCAAAAAAAGAATGATGAAACAGATGTTTTATATACCCAGAGATATTTCTATCAGCAGTCAACATTTTACTGGTACTTCCCACAGATAGCATGCAGAGGTACACTAATCCTTGTGACAAACTAGTTGGCTGAAATAAATTACATTTTAAATGCTTTATATCTGGCTATACAGTATTTTCTTTTGGGTTTGGCTGGATTGTTTTATTTTTTAAATGCTTTCATTGCTGATGTTTTTAATGGAATGATATTTAAAACTGATTTTAAATATCAGTTGTTGGAAATTGCCAGTCACCAGCTGTTACAAGTCTTGGTAGTATTTCCTTCAGGTATTGCACCTAATGAAAAATGTAATCATAAGTTGCATATGCCTTCTATTTAAGTCCTAACTCAACTTGCAGTTTACAGTAGATTTCAAGGTGGAAGTAGAAAGAATACAGAGTAGGTCAAACAGTAGCTTTTAATTCCAGGTTCTACTAGTAACTAGCTATGTGCCCTCAGGCAACTTACTTTAGCTCTTTAAACCTCAGTTTCCTCATTTGTAAAATGGGGTTGACAGTATATAACTTAGAGGATTTTGTGGGAATTTAATGAAATATTGCTTATAAAGCAGGAAGCACTGGTCCGTTGTCCAACAAATGTTAGTTCTCCTTTTTTTTTCCCCTTGATCCTTGACCTTGCTTTCTTTGCAAATAATGGTTCCAGTGGTGTAGGAAGTGGTCTGTGTTTGTCTTGCCCATCTGTCGTTATGTCTGCTTGAAGATATAGTGAAAATATTCACCTTTTTGTAGACTTGCCAGTTTGGGAACAGTTTTGGTATTGATGTTGGTAGCCATTCCTCCATTTACTTCTATATACTATTGGTATGCATTTTAATGATTAAATACTGCACAGAAAATCAGCTAGTAAAGACTTTTAATACTGGAAAGTTGGGTGCTGCTTCGTAGCTGAAAAGTAGATGTTTTGAACAGTAGAGACTCTACCATTCATTTGTTGTGTCCTGTGTTTCATCTTGAATAGATTTTGTTTGCCTCCATATAATAACTCTAGTATCAGGACACAACAATGGTGAACCATGACTTGACTTACTAAAAACTTGCCTTCTTACTCAAAGTAAAATTGTGTTTCTAATGGTCCTCTTTTTAGCGCACCTACTATGTACTGTGCACTGTTCTATGCAATGGGATTATAGCAGTTAACAAAACAAAAATTCCTGCATTCATGGAGCTTATATTCTAGTAAGATCTTAATGGAAGATAGTCCCACCTCTAAGGCAATTTTACCTTCCTGGCTACTACTCCAAATAGGAAATAAAATTTCCTTCTAAGACAGAAAAATACTTTTGAAAATGCGTTCCTCTTGGTTTACCTCTGTATCTTGATCATAAAATTGCCAAGAATATTAAAATTAGGAAAGAGTCATTTTTGTCTTCCTTTTTGTTCCCACAGTGGTTTCTTTTCTTTCTATATATAGACAAGATGTGTTAGCCTGCCTTATTTGAGACTGTAACTTAGTGATCAAAACTAGTACATTCAGAAATGTCTGACTATAGTACACTGTGAATGCACCAGAGGTCACAGATTAGATTCCCATGGACCTCAGTAATCAGTGACTTCACTTCTAATCAAAACTCACTGTCGGGGCTTCCCTGGTGGTGCAGTGGTTGAGAGTCCGCCTGCCGATGCAGGGGACACGGGTTCGTGCCCCGGTCCGGTAAGATCCCACATGCCGCGGAGCGGCTAGGCCCGTGAGCCATGGCCTCTGAGCCTGCGCATCCGGATCCTGTGCTCCGCAACGGGAGAGGCCACAGAGTGAGAGGCCCGCGTACCGCAAACAAAAAACAAAAAAAACCAAAAAACTCACTGTCTCTCCCCAGTTGGCCTTTGACTAGAAATGGCAGTGAGAAAGGAAGCAAAAGGCTTCTTTTAATCCATCACTCATTTCACAAGTGAAGCCATAAGTTCTAATGTATTCTTATATGGAATAGCTTAGTTCTTATTCTTGTATGGAATAGTTCTTAATGGAACAAGTTATATTTTAATATTAATTATTTTGACAGTATTGGTTTTAAATATGTTTCTGACTTTCTAAAATGAAAAATATCTTTTGAGTTAGTTGATTATGAAAACAATTATATGTTCGCTATAATTTTTCAAACAATATATAAAACAATGTGAAGTTAGAAAATAAATGTTCATCCCTACCTTCAGAAATGACCATGGTAGGGCTTCCCTGGTGGCGCAGTGGTTGAGAATCTGCCTGCCAATGCAGGGGACACGGGTTCGAGCCCTGGTCTGGGAAGATCCCACATGCCGCAGAGCAACTGGGCCCGTGAGCCACAATTACTGAGCCTGCGCGTCTGGAGCCTGTGCTCCGCAACAACAGAGGCCGCGATAGTGAGAGGCCCGCGCACCGCGATGAAGAGTGGCCCCCGCTTGCCACAACTAGAGAAAGCCCATGCACAGAAACGAAGACCCAACACAGCCATAAATAAATAAATAAATACATTTAAAAAAAAAAAAAAAAAAAAAAAGAAATGACCATGGTATCTCTGTTGTAGATCCTTCTAGGCTTGAATGAATATATACAACAAAAAATTCATAGCTAGGTGTATAGCCATTTTCAGTCTAAAGGGGGTCATCTTATACATGGCTTAACAGACTTTAGTTTTACTTAATAGTAGTGAATATATCTTGGATATTTTCCATTCCATAATGAACAATGCTGCAATGAACGTCCTTATGTATATATACCATATGTTGCCTATTATTTCCTTAGGAAAAGTACTAGAAGTGGATGTACACATTTAAATTTTTGATACAGATTACCGCAAACAGTATAGTTAAGTGCGTAACATTATAAAAAGTAATTATATGTTTAGTGAATTTATAATCTCACTAAGGAAACAAAATATATGTATACACAGAGAATGGTATAAAATAGAACATGATTAATTATAAAACCCTATGTCCCAGAGAAATTAAATAAAAAGGAGCAACATGCTGGAGAAATGAAGACTTGCTTAGAGGTAATGGAGCTTAAGCTATATCTTAATATAGCTTGAATAGGCCAAGTAGTGAGAATGGTCCTTGAGTTTAAGGAAATATCAACTCAAGCAAAGAATTTCAGGCCTGTGGTTCAGGTACAGTAATACTTTCTTTAGATATAAAAGGCTGTTAATTTTCTTGTTTTAAGTGTTATTTTTATAAAAGACAATGGTGATTTTTTTAAAAAGAGTTTTTATCATGAGTATAAATATTACTAAGGCAACCTAACTAGTGTTTTTATATAATAGAATCCTTTTCTTTCATCATCTTCATACAGTATCCACATTGTCCTGGGAATTTTGCTATATTTGTTGCAGGTCTCTGAATACTTTAGCAAAGCTTGCTTCATTTTTGTTTCCAGTTGGCCAATGGACAGCCTTGAACAAAAGCCCCAGCCCTCCTCTACACAGCAATCATGATCCACATTATAATTTAATATGAGCTACGTGTAATAACCAGCATTCCATTTTGGACTAGAGTGGTGAAGAAGTAAGAGATTCAGTGACCTCAGTTAATTTTTAAAAGTATTTTGCATACCAGTAGATTTAGAGCACTCATAGCCTGAAGCAGTTTTATTGATATAAGCTATTTAATTGTAAAGAGATTCTACTTTTATTTATTTATTTATTTATTTCTTCTTAGAGAACCAGGCAAGAGCAAAGGAATCTGATTTATCAGATACCCTGAGTCCAAGCAAGGAGAAAAGTAGTGACGACACTACAGGTGAGTTTTAACCTAATATTTATAAATCTGTAGATGTTATTGTTACCTACCAAGCAGTTTAGGTATGCAGGTTAGTGTGGGTGGAGATCTCAAAGTTTGTGTTTGGGGGAAAAAGCAATACTTCTATTTATCAAGTCACTCCCTTGAATCTTGGATAAATTTAAAAACTACTTTCAATGATCCAAATACAATAGCTGTATAAATTTCAGTTTTTAATTTTGGTAGTGATAGCTTGCTACTAGAGTTTACTGTTTATAATTATCTTTTTTCCCCCCTCTGTAGACGCCCAAATGGATGAGCAAGACCTAAATGAACCCTTTGCTAAAGTGTCCCTATTAAAAGGTATTTTAACTTGTTTTTAAGACATTTTAAACCAGGGCATCAGATTCACCCTTTGCCACAAAATCATGTATTATATGATGTTTTAAGCTTTAGTTAAAACTAAGTTTTAACTTAAAAGATTAAGATAGGTTCTCTAAAGTATCACGAACTAAAATTTAAAATGTTGATGTTGGTGCCAGTACTTTAAAGAAAAACATTTAAGTTGTAAAATAGTTTGTAGCAATCAAAGTTATGTGAAGGCAAGGCAATAAGTGGTAGAATGTGAAATACAGCTGTGGTTGTTTTGTGTTTACCTTGATGTCTCTGATAGAAACTCATTACCACTTTTAATGTAAACTAAAAATAGATTAAAAATATTAACTTTCTTGAAAGAACTACCTGTTTGCTCTGTTATCATATGGTAGCAGTTGTAAATGTCCTCATTTTCTGGCCCTCCTCATTCTCCAGTAAATATCCCCAGGTTCTTAGGACTCTTCTAGAAATTTTGGGTGGGGCTAAGATGAGCAGTGCATATAATAAATTCTTTCACTTGTGTCACTTCTAAATAAGTACATTTATTTGATATTTACTTGTTTAGAATGAAATGGGTAGGAATTAAATTAGCATTTATAAAAATGTTTTTAAAATAAAGTGCCTGGGGGTGGCTTATTGATAAATCTGTGATTGTCAGCATTTAGTCTCCTTTTTTTTTGCAATCATGACAACAGCTGCTACACCAAAGATTCACTTCTAAGTGTTTTGATCCATTTCTCATTTAGAGAAAATTATTATTTTTTTTACATCATTATTGGAGTATCATTGCTTTACAATGTTGTGTTAATTTCTGCTGTACGACAAAGTGAATCAGCTATATGTGTATACATATACCCCCATATCCCCTCCCTCTCCCACCCAGCATTTAGTCTCTTTTATAATTGCCTTATTGTACACAAGAAAAGTTGACATATAAGTTCAGCTCACTAGGTTACGCATTTTAGTAGCAGTGGACCAATACCAGGCAACTCTCGGAAATTAGCAGCAAAAGCAGCCTGTGGAGGTTTCTTTGTATAGAAATGCCTTTGCTTCTGGCTGGGCTATTAAGGGATCTCCCAGTACAGACCCTAAGATTTGGATTATATAAGGAAGCCTTAGTTTCACCCTGCATGATCCTGCTGCTCTCCTAGTTGTATAATGATTGGGATTGGGGTTGGTTAACCAAGAGATTACCCAGATTCTCTCGAATTCCTTAGTCTGGGCCTCATGGCCTTCTCTTTTCTCCCCCATGGATACTGAAGCTGACATGGCTCTTTGAGCCACCTTTGACTGAATTCCCGTACCAAGGGAAGCCCTGAGGATTACTGGCCCGGGCAACCAACTGCCAACCTGCTTTTAAGTATGATAATAGTTTCCAGTATTCTTACCGATCCACACTCTTCTCAGGTGACCTTTGGTGTTTACGAGACATGCCTTTTTTCTAGTGTGGTAATAATAAATCTAAGTTAATGTGTGTACAGGCCAGAAATCTCATCTTGGAGCATTTCTGATTCTTCTCAGAAACGTAAGACCATTAATGCATAGAATGTTGTTGCTGATCCTGAAAAAGTATGGGAACCTTGGGCCTTTGGGGAACACACAGAAACAAGAAGGGAGGTGAATGAGGAAGGGACACCCGTCGTAAAGAAGTAGCTGTTCTTATGATCTTTTTTTACTGTAGAAATCTCCCAGAAAGCTTTTCAGCAGCCAAATCCAGATTGATTTATAAGTAGTAATTTTTTTTTTTTTTAGAAATAAACAACATCAACAGGAGTTTAATAACATGTATACCTCCTGTATACATGGGAGATACCCAGGAAAACTGAGTAACTCCTGTAAATAGTGTTTATGATTGTGTTAATTATATTCAACTGCTTTAGTACTTTTGTAATTTTGTGTGTCCATCTGCTTTAGATTTTATTTTTATCCTCTTCCCTACCACAATGCCAGATATTTGGAAAAACTCAGATGTTTGTTGAATGAATAAATAATAGACCTCTTACATCAAAGTTATAAAACCACAAGAGCATTAGGAAAGTGACAGGCTCTAGCCAAGAGGCTAAGAGCCAAAGATCTCTGAGTTCTGACCCAGCTCTGCCATTGATTTGTGGGGTTTTGTTTTTTTGGTTTTTTTTTATTTGGTTGTGCTGGGTCTCAGTTGTGGCATGTGAACTCTTAGTTGCAGCATGCGTGTGGGATCTAGTTCCTTGAGCAGGATTCAAACCCGGGCCCCCTGCATTGGGAGCGTGGAATCTATTGCACCACCAGGGAAGCCCCTGCCATTTATTTGTAATATATCCTTGGGCAAATTGCATAACCCCTCTGTGCTTCAGTGTTTTTTCGTTTATTGGTTTGGGGAAAACCAACTTCATAGGATTATTGTGAGGATTAAATGAAACAGTACAAGTAGATCACTTAATGTGTTGTTGGGAACATAACATGTTAAGCCCCATAATGAAGATACTGATAATAATAATGATGGTGATTAACAAAGGCAAACCTATCTGGGGACTTCCCTGGTGGTGCAGTTGTTAAGAATCCACCTGCCAATGCAGGGGACACGGGTTCAATCCCTGGTCCGGGAAGATCCCACATGCCGTGGAGCAACTAAACCCGTGCACCACAACTACTGAGCCTGCCCTCTAGAGCCCGCGAGCCACAACTGCTGAGCCTGTGTGCCATAACTGCTGAAGCCCGCATGCCTAGAGCCTGTGCTCCACAACAGGAGAAGCCACCGCAGTGAGAAGCCTGCCCATTGCAATGAAGAGTAGCCCCTGCTCACCGCAACTAGAGAAAGCCCATGAGCAGCAACGAAGACCCAATGCAGCCCAAAAAATTAATTAAATAAATTTATTTTTTTAAAAAAGGCAAACCTATCAGTTAAAGGGTAACTTTTCATTAATTAAATAAGATTGTGGGATTTAAAAAAATATTTCCTACTTTATCTTTTAGGGAAAAGCAGTTGTTGGTTGTGGATCTTTCCCAGTTAATAATGTATTAATTTGTTTACTTTGCCAGATGTCAGGGCAAAATTTTTTTTAATCCTTGAGTACAACGGGAAGGCTAAATTATATCTGTAAAAGTGCCCATGATATAGGCTAGAGAATCAGACTCAAGGAAGAGGGTATAAAAAGGGAAGTTGTAGGAGATAGAGACTGGAAAACACAAGGTGTATGTGGAAGGAGGGTGGGTGTACGAATGCTACTGGTAATTGCTTGGAGTGCCATTGATGAAAATAGGTTAATTTCCCTAACTTTGCTTTCAGTTGAGGTGACAAAAACAGAACCCAAAAACTTTCCTTACACTTCTGTATGATTGCCAACTTTTGTTTAATGAAGTGATATTTTTATCAACACCTCTTGAAAGATTTTGCAGCTTGACTTTAAGAATAGAATTGTTGGGCTTCCCTGGTGGCGCAGGGGTTGAGAGTCCGCCTGCCGATGCAGGGGACACGGGTTCGTGCCCTGGTCCGGGAAGATCCCACATGCCGCGGAGCAGCTGGGCCCGTGAGCCATGGCCGCTGAGCCTGCGCGTCCAGAGCCTGTGCTCCTCAACGGGACAGGCCACAACAGTGTGAGGCCCGCGTACCGCAAAAAAAAAGAATAGAATTGTTAAGTCAATCAGTAATTAGATAAAGAAAAATCACCCATTAGAAGCGGGAAATTTTAGAAGAGTCTCCAAGAAACAGTCATCATAGCCCTAAATGGTTGTTTCATCCATTGTTTTTCTTTGTAAGAGTTGTGTAAATTCTTTTTTTTTTTTAATTTATTTTTGGCTGCATTGGGTCTTGGTTGCTGCGCGCGGATTTTTCTCTAGTTGCCGCGAGTAGGGGCTACTCTTTGTTGTGGTGTGCGGGCTTCTCATTGCAGTGGCTTCTCTTGTTGTGGAACACGAGCTCTAGGTGCACGGGCTTCAGTAGTTGCGGCTTGCATGCTCAGTAGTTGTGGCTTGCTGGCTCTAGAGCGCAGGCTCAGTAGTTGTGGCACTCGGGCTTAGTTGCTCGGCGGCATGTGAGATCTTCCTGGACCAGGGCTCAAACCTGTGTCCCCTGCATTACCAGGCAGAGATTGTTAACCACTGCGCCACAAGGGAAGTCTTAAATTCTTTAAAATAATGTATTTACTGACATTTATGAGAAACACTTGGGTTATGCTTGAGTATATGTGGTTATGTTTCGTTGTCTGTGTAATTAGATTCACTAGACTGACACAATTTTTCTCTTAAATGAAGAGTATAAATTATTAGACCACAGTATTATTAACCTTGAGAGTTGTAGAAAGTAGCCCCTTTATTTTATTCATTGAAACCCTATGCCTGGCTTCTTGAACCATTATTTTCAAATTTTATTATTTCCTTTTTAAAAAACAGCCAATCTTTTTTTAGAATTATAATGTGCTACCTGTCATGTTAGTCATCTAGGGTTAGGAGAAGAATCTAAAGTAGGTTAAACATTCACCAGAGATATTAATGAAATGATGATAGCAGTAGTAATTTTTCCTGAAATATTATTTTCAACCAATTTATGCCACTTTTGAGAGAAATAAAGCTGTGGCTTGATCCACAGGTTTTTATATGCTTGAAATCATTTCCCCAAAAAAAAGACAAAAAGGAGACTGGAATTCAGTCCAAGTAGTGTCTAATGCAAGTTTGCTCTATTTAGGGAACTGTGCCAGAGACTCCAGTGGTTTCAAAGTCTAATAAGACTCTCTTTGGGACTTGAGGAGTTTCTAGACAAATTGGCTATAGAAGAGGTATAGATGATAAGCTGTTTCTTGGTGGTTGTTGCCATTAGGAGTCAAAGAAAGGAGAAAGAATGTCCAGATTTTATATTTGTTCCTTTCTGTTTATCTTAGAAGATGGGGAGGAAAGGCGATTCATGGAAGAAGTATCATTTGAGATGACCCTGAAAGTGTGTCATACCACATGTGATGTATTCAGTGACAAAAAACTGAACCTGAATCTGATCAAGATTCTAGATCCAACTGCCAACTTGCAGGACGTATAAATAACTAGGGACATAGTGTAAATGATGTGGTGGAAAGACAATGTGATGTTTTTAGTTTGGCACATGTTGAACAGGAAGGTTTTCCATAGGTTCTGGTTTGCCTGAAACCTTTTTTTTTTTTTTTTTTGCCTGAAACCATTTATACCCGTTGTCCCAGCATAATTATTAAAAGTTCTTCCTTTCACGTTCAGAAGTTTTGTATTGTCACCCTCGGAACCAGAAATGCAGTTGGAAGTGTGATACAGAAACTAGGACTGGAAAGCCATTTTCATTTAATTCTGTGACATTTATTGGCCCAGGAGATACAGAGATAAGACACATGAGGAGGCTACAGTCCTATGGAGTAAGGAGACATGTTGATAGTGTAATGAGTGTTTTAATAGGTGTGGTGAAAACTTTGGAGAGCAGAGCTAATTTCCTGGCTAGGGGCAGGGGAGGGGTGGAGCAGTAGTCAGAACGGGCTTCCCAAATGTGTTGGTTAAAGATAAGTCAGGGTACACCAAGAGGGAGAAGGGAGCCATGCCTTTCCTTAAAATAGTACTGACATTTACAAATAGGATTAATGTTTAATGTAGGAATAACATTTACCAGTAGGAAAGTGTGGTGCAACACAGGCTGTGTGGGGCAGATGTGGAGAAAGATAAGACTGGGTCAGAAAGAAGTCAGTAACAGTGTTTGGGAATTCTCTGCATAGGGATGGACTGCGATAGCAGGGGGAATTTATAGAGAAAGAGAAGAACAATGGGAAGGACAAAGGAGCCGACAAAAGACCCAGTTGTCAAGAAGGAACCCGGCTGGTCAGAAGGAATGGCAAAGGGGTGAGAATCAACAGTAAGAGGCTGCTGCCAAAGTTAAATTCATAGGCTACCACCTAGGACTATCTCACACGACTACACATATCCAGCAAGAAAGTGGTCTTCCTCCACTGTGAAGGTTCTCACCAACCAAGCCTGCAACTAAACTACCAGACTTTCCAAAGGAACGGGTGATAGTAGTAGAAAGAGGATGGCACCCACCTGGCCAGCTGCTTTTGCTAGGTCACTTCTGTCAGTTGCTGAGGTAACAGATGTTATGGCTACGTTAGCCTTCAACAAACATGCACGTGCAAAATAGAACTCGGGCAGAAATGTTTTGATTTGGCCCTTTACCACGTGGTTCAGAGTATCTCACCCACATTTAAAGCAAAGGTCAGATTTTAAGTTAAATCTCCAGTCACTCTTCTGAAGAAATAGTGACAACAAATTTAATTTAGAGTATCACATATTCTGTGTGCCACGGCTGGTTGTTTGGTGGGTTATTGTGTGGTGTAGACCTTTTTATAGGATTTAGCCTTAGTCTGAGAAAAGCTGGTTCCTGGCCCAGACTATACACCAAGCACTTCTAAAGACATGATTTGTGTTAAAAGGAAAACAGATTCCGTTAATCTTTTCACCTCATCATAGTTTCTAAAAAACATTTATTTCCATTTGACTTGCACATCTAAATAAAATGAGTTTTTATTTAGCTCAGTAAGCCTTTCATTTATCTTCCTTTTTTAAAAAATAATTTTATTTATTGGCTGCCTTGGGTCTTCGTTGCTGCGCGTGGGCTTTTCTCTCTAGTTGTGGCGAGCGGGGGCTACTCTTCGTTGTGGTGCACGGGCTTCTCATTGCAGTGGCTTCTCTTGTTGTGGAGCACGGGCTCTAGGCGTGCGGGCTCAGTAGGTGTGGCTCTCGGGCTCTAGAGCACAGGCTCAGTAGTTGTGGTGCTCGGGCTTAGTTGCCGCGTGGCATGTGGGATCTTCCCAGGCCAGGTCTCGAACCCGTGTCCCCTGCATTGGCGGGCAGATTCTTAACCACTTCGCCACCAGGGAAGCCCCGGCAGTGTAGGTTCTTGATCTCAGTAAGAAAATTGCTCTAGTGTCACAATGCAATATAGAATGCAGAAGGGGAAGATACGTTAAGGATAAGAATATAGGGAGAAATGATTGCTCCAAGATTGTAGCATTAGGATTGGTAATTTCAAGAGACCTATGAAAACTTTCAAACACAAGAAAAATTAAAGAATGCCAAAAACTTCCATATGTGCCCATCACCTAGATTCAGCAATTGTTAGTATTTTGCCATATTTTCTTTATTTGTTTATGTATATACGTAGAAATTATTCTTTTGACTTTTTATTTTGATATAATTTCAGACTTACAGAAAAGTTGCAAGAATAGAACAAAGAACCTCATATATTCTTCATCCAGATTTTCCAACTGTTAACATTTCACCCTATTTGCTGTTAACATTTTACCAAATTTGATTGATCCATCTCCCTTTCCCTCTTCTTTCCTCCTCCCTCTGTCTCCCTGAACCATTGAGAGTAAATTGCAGGCGTGATAACCTTGCTCCTAAATATTTTCATGTGTGTTTTCTGTTTCTCTTCCATAACTACCGTATAATTCTCAAAATCAGGAAATTAACTACAAGCTGATATATTACTATTATCAAATACACAGACCTTATTCACGTGTTGTCAGTTGTCTCAATAATGTCCTCAGAAAATCCTGAGTCATGCATTGCATTCATCTGTCATGTCTCTTTAGTCTCCTTTAATCTGGAAGAGCTCCTCAGTTTTTTTTGTGTTCCATGACATTGACATTTTTGAAGAACCATGGTCATTTTCTAAAATGTCCCTCAGTTTGGTTGTATCTAATGTTTCCTCATGATTAGATAAAAGTTGTGCATCTTTGGCAGTAATATAACAGAAATAATTTGGGGCATCATATCAGGAGGCACCTGATGTTGAATTGTTCTATCGCTGATGATGTTAACTTTAAATATCCTGTTACTCCTCAAACATTTATCTTCTTAGCTCTAATGTCTCCTTACGATGATTGCCTGGATCATTTATTATAATCATAGTTGCCAAGTAGTGATTTCATAATTCTGTCATCCTTCTACATTTATTAGCAAGCTTTCTACAACATGGAAGAGTTTTCTCTTCCCTTCCCTTTCTTCTTTCCATCCTTCCTTTCTTTTACTATATCAGTGTGAATTTATGGATTCATGTTTTATTCAGTGGATTATCATCTGTCACTGTCATTATTTATTTTGATACTCAAATTGTCCCATGTTTGGCCAGTGGGAGCCCCTTATGTCCTTTTGGACCCAATCATTCTTTGAGTCCTTTCTTACTTTCTGACACAAAAAAGATGTTCTACATTCATCTTGTACTTAGATTTAGTCCTGAAATCAGCCATTTCTCCACAGAGCCCTAGTTTTTTAAACTAGAGAATGGTATTTACAAACCAAGATCTGAGTATATGGTGTGTTCATTAC
This sequence comes from Phocoena phocoena, assembly GCF_963924675.1. NCBI lineage: Eukaryota > Metazoa > Chordata > Mammalia > Artiodactyla > Phocoenidae > Phocoena > Phocoena phocoena. Next base: position 31,402,274 of record NC_089228.1, on the reverse strand, counting down.
TTCCAGGCCGACTTGAGTGGACACAGTTAAGAAATAGATGTATGTATATTCATATCCATACATACATGTATGGCTATATTTACTGCCTCACTTGTCTATATTTATTTCTATATTTATTTATTTTTATGCATTCAAATCTATTAGAGTCTATTTTATACATTCAGATCTTCTAACTCATACCTTACACCACACAATTAATTGTCTTTCATATTTCTATATCTGTCATTGTCTTTCCCAATAGTGAGAAACCTGGATGCCATTATCTATAATTTATGAATTTTTAAAAACATTTTTAAAATATACAGAAAATAGTTTCAGAATTACTAACCAATGCTTCTGTGGGAAAGAAGCCTATGTGTAGATTTGTTTTCTCTTGGTTATAAAGTTATTAACATGGAACAGTAGTTCTCAAGGTTGGGCAATTTTATACCCCCAGGGACATTGGCAATATATGGAAACATTTTTGGTTGTTACAACTGAGAGGCAGTGCTATTAGCATCTAGTGGGTTGAAACCAATGAACCTACTAAACACCCCGTGATCCACAGGTCAGCCCCAAAACAAAGAATTATGTAGCCCAAATTGTCAAAAGTGCTTAGAAAAAAACCCTAACATACAAGTAGGAAAATATCTACTGAAGGATATTATGTAGATATTTTTTGCCAAACCACTTGAAAGTAAGATAAAGGCATCATGATACTTGCAAATTATATTTACATATACTTTGCAAATGATGCGACCAACAAGGGCTTAATTTCCAAAATACACAAATAGCTCATACAATTCAATAACAGAAAAACAAACAACCCAATCAAAAAATGGGCAGAAGACTTAAATAGACATTTCTCCAAAGAAGGCATACACATGAAAAGATGCACATCATCACTAATTATTAGAGAAATACAAATCAAAACTATACCTCACACCCATCAGAATGGCCATCATTAAAAAGTCTACAAATAATAAATACTGGAGAGGGTGTGGAGAAAAGAGAACCCTCTTACACTGTTGGTGGGAATGTAAATCGGTGCAACCACAGTGAAAAACAGTATGGAGGTTCCTCAAAAAACTAAAAATAGATTTGCCATGTGATCCAGCAGTCCCACTCCTGGGCATATACCCAGTTCGAAAGAGACATGCACCCCAATGTTCATAGCAGCACTGTTTACAATAGCCAAGACATGGAAGCAACCTAAATGTCCATCAGCAGATGAATGGATAAAGAAGATGTGATATATATATACAATGGAATATTACTCAGCCATAAAAAAAAAGAATGAAATAATGCCATTTGCAACAATATATAGATGGACCTAGAGATTATCATACTAAGCAAAGTAAGTCAGAAAGAGAAAGACAAATACCATATGATATCACTTGTATGTGGGAATCTAAAATATGACATAAATGAACATATCTACGAAACAGAAACAGACTTACAGACATGGAGAACAGACTTGTGGTTGCCGTGGACGAGGTGGGGTTGAGGAGGGAAGGACTGGGAGTTTGGGATTAGCAGATGCAAGCTATTATATATAGGATGGATAAACAACAAGGTCCTGCCATATAGCACATGGAACTATAATCAATATCCTGTGATAAACCATAATGGAAAAGAAAAAGAATAAATGTATGTATAACTGAGTCACTTTGCTGTACAGCAGAAATTAACACAACATTGTAAATCAACTTATTTTTTTAAAAAAAGATAAAGGCATCATGATATTTCCTGCTTTAATACTCCTAAGAATAAGGACGTTGTCCTACATAATGACAATTCCAGAGATGGGCAGCTAGAACCTTTGCAGCCCCCAATGTGTGATATTGAAAGAGAAGTTTTGTAGTTGCTGTGACAATGCACCTGCCACTGGAAAATCTCTCTCAATCTCTCTCTTTGCCTCCACCCTTACCATGACTGTTTGAAGGAAGAGTTGATAGAATGGCTAAAATAGATGAACCTAGAGTCAGATTTTTGACAGGGAGAAGTAAGGTATGAGGATGAAAACATGTGTTTGTAATATCTAAGACCTGCAGTGATTACACTGTGAAATTTTATTCTTAATTCTTTTTTGATAGATTGAAGTTGTTATGCCTGAGTTGTTTGTAAACCAAAGTAGTAGTCAAATAGAATGTACTAGAAGAATATGGCCTACCTGATGATACATTTATTTCAGGCAGTGTTCAGTAGTAGGAAGTTCTAATACAATGAAAGATGATGAGCAGAGTGACTAAAGAGAAAAGAATTAGGGGAGGGAGCTTATTTGAGGTGTAATGGTGGCTCTAATTTATTTTGATAAAATCACTTAGGTTAACTCATTTACTAATTAAGCAGGGCTTGGCTTCCCTGGTGGCGCAGAGGTTAAGAATCCGCCTGCCAATGCAGGGGACACGGGTCCGAGCCCTGGTCCGGGAAGATCCCACATGCCACGGAGCAGCTAAGCCCGTGTACCACAACTACTGAGCCTACACTCTAGAGCCCGCAAGCCACAAGTACTGAGCCCGTGTACCAAAACTACTGAAGCCTGCACACCTAAAGCCTGTGCTCCACAAGAAGAGAAGCCACCACAATGAGAAGCCTGCGCATGGTGACTAAGAGTAGCCCCCGCTTGCCAAAACCACAGAAAAGCCTGTGTGCAGCAACGAAGACCCAATGCAGCCAAAAATAAAATAACTGAAATAAAATAGATTTATAAAATAATAATAATAATTAAGCAGGGCTTCCCTGGTGGCGCAGTGGTTGAGAATCTGCTTGCCAGTGCAGGGGACACGGGTTTGAGCCCTGGTCTGGGAAGATCCCACATGCTGCAGAAGTTAACTAAGCCCGTGTACCACAACTACTGAGCCTGCGCTCTAGAGCCCGTGAGCCACAACTACTGAGCCTGTACTCTAGAGTTCGCGTGCCTAGAGCCCACTCTTCACAAGAGAAGCCACCGCAATGAGAAGCCCATGCCCCGCAACGAAGAGTAGCCCCCGCTTGCCACAACTAGAGAAAAGCCCATGCGCAGCAACAAAGACCCAACACAGCCAAAAATAAATTAATTAATTAATTGTAAATAATAATGATAATTAAGCAAATATTTACTTGTTATGTATGTAGTGTTGAGGAAACAGTGACGATGAAGGGAGCACAGTGGAGCTTTCAGCTTAGTTTTTATTTTGTATTCCACAGCTGGGGAAATCATACTAAAATATTTTTTCTTGAAGAAAAGTTTCTTTCTATTTTTGCATTTCCAGTTAAGTTCCGTGTGAAAATTTTCTGACTTGTTATGAAGAAATTTCAAAATTGATAAAGAAGAATAGCATTATGAACATACTACTAAATTTCAAACCTTGCATAAGCTCTACATAAGCCTTATATAAGTGAAATACATAATTTAGTATATATTAGTATGTATGTTATAGTACCATTGCCATGAATTACTAAAATAATTTAATCATATTTGTGTTCTTTCTCCAAGGTAAAATGACTAAAATGCTTAATACAATTTGCTTCTAAATTTTATTAAACTTAGTTGTGCTTTGTTGTTAACTATGCATGTCCAAACATGAGAAAGATTGCTAATCTTTGGTTATAGAGATTATGGTATGATACTAACTCTTGCTTTTAAAATAAACATATTTTTGTCAGATGACTTGCAGGGTGCACAGTCAGAAATTGAGGCAAAACAAGAAATTCAGCATCTTCGGAAGGAATTGATTGAAGCCCAGGAACTAGCTAGAGCAAGTAAACAAAAATGCTTTGAACTTCAAGGTGAGATCAAGATTACTTTGATTTCTTTAGGGGATGTGAAAGCAACAAGATATAACTGAATGGCCCCAAACTTCCAAGTCCAGAGGCATGGTTACCTTCTTCCAAATCTACAACTTTATTAGATATGTGATCTTGGGACATCACTTATGCTCTCTGAGCTTATGTTTCAGATCAGTAAAATGAGGAGAATTACAGTTGTACTACTTTCTTGTGAAGATTAAGAAAGGCCTGAGGGCTTCCCTGGTGGCTCAGTGGTTGAGAGTCCGCCTGCTGATGCAGGGGACACGGGTTCATGCCCCGGTCTGGGAAGATCCCACATGCCGCAGAGCGGCTGGGCCCGTGAGCCATGGCCGCTGAGCCTGCACGTCCAGAGCCTGTGCTCCGCAACGGGAGAGGCCACAACAGTGAGAGGCCCGTGTACCACAAAAAAAAAAAGAAAGAAAGAAAGGCCTGTACCAATGAAAGATCTTAAAAGTTAATTACACATTAAGTACAGCAAAAGGAAAAAACATAGAAATATAAATTTCTATGTTTTAGTTATACCTAATATTAGCTACTCAGTATAAGATAAGGGAAATTTATATTCCCTGCAGTTTTACAGTGGATCCTTCAGTATGTGAGAGAAACCAGGCAAGGTTAAGGTATAGAATTTTCTAATGTCCCAACCGATAAGAGTCATAGGCCAGTTGGAGTCTGTGCTATTCCCTAGAGCTGACATTTCTATAGCGTTCACAGCAGTTACCTAGTTGCAGTCAATTAGTACCTTACAAAGTCTTAGAATCCTCATGTTCTCTAAAATGGCCTTCCTGACCAGGGCGAAGATTTGCATCCCACGGGGAACTATGAACTTCCTGTCAGTAAGTACTTACTATGTACTTGGCAGTGAACATGAGGATTTTAAGTCTTTTTTTCACATTTAAGCTCAGAATCCTGATTAACAACTATTAAGAATGCTTCTCGGGGCTTCCCTGGTGGCGCAGTGGTTGAGAGTCCGCCTGCGGATGCAGGGGACACAGGTTCGTGCCCCGGTCCGGGAAGATCCCACAGGCCCGCGTACCGCAAAAAAAAAAAAAAGAATGCTTCTCAAGTAAAGAACAGCACATGTTATCTTGGCAATACAAGGTATAGACAACTACTACTCGGTTGAATACAATTTATTACTTACTACTGTTTTGTGCTCCTTAAAAAATCTTTAAACTACCTAACTGCTAACACTGATAACACTGCCTAACTTTTGTTTCCTTCAATGAGGTTTAGGAGAGAATTTCTTAGAACTTTCCAGCTGCTCAATTCTGAATATTTTCATTAAATCACAAAATTAGAAATACTGTGCTTTACTTTCAGCTCTTTTGGAAGAAGAAAGAAAAGCCTATCGAAATCAAGTTGAGGAATCCAGTAAACAAATACAGGTTCTTCAAGGTATGGAACACCGGAGGCTATTTGGGATTGTTACTGTTTGTTTGTTTGTAGCAATTCAAAAGAAATGGAAAGTAAGAATGCAAAGGGTTCCCATTTTTCAAGGCTTTGGTTCTTCCCTAGAATCTGAGATTGTAACTGGGCTCTTTGTGGCCCCCCCTTTTTTTTTAAGGGAAGATTTCTTAGTACTCCAGTAGTACCTCCCACTTGGAGTGGGAAGAGGAAGATTGAAGATATGGATTTGGTAAGACTGTCGTTTTCTGGGTTATGTAGTGACTTACTACAAAGGAGACCTTCAGACAGGAAATCAGTTTGAGTAGCTCTGTGCATCAGCACTTTTAGCTTGTTGGTGATATTATTTCTAACGCTCATAGCACACTTGCACTGCAACAAAAATTATTTACCAAATGGAATAGAACAGTGGTCCCTGCACTCCCTTCATTGGTAAAGGCTGCTCTTCATATCCACCATTTTGCTATCTCTTTGTATGGGCTATCACAGGGTCATTACAGAAATGACCCGAAAGACCCCTGCCTGTCAAGGGTTTTCTTCGAACCAGAGCTCCTGGTACTTTGAGGTTATAATTGTGAGATACTCCAGGAGATGTCTTTCCTGTGCCACAGTAAAATTCCTAAAGTAAAATTAATTTGCCTTCATTGTCAAAGAAGGAACCAATGTATTTTAAAATTTTAGTTTGAGAGGTACGGTAAGAAGAAGTTAAATAGACAAGTAATCTCTGTTGACACGAAATGGGGAGTCATTGTATAAGGCCTATGATATTTGCCCTAAAATATCCCGAAGAAAAACCAGTCTTTTGGGTTTTCTTATTTTTGAGTGGGACATGTCAGTTATTTTAAAAAATTGTATTATGGTCAAACAAGAATTTCTAGGGTAGATTGTATATCTTTTTAAATTGAAAGCTCTTTACACTCTTATAGTTTAATGCCATTATCCATTAGTTTATATAAATCTGATATGAATCTATACTTCCATCCTGTATTGTGTATGGGCAATTATCCCTGAAGGTTCTATGATGTAGTGCTTCCTTTTGTCTTAAAGCTGTCTTACGTGGGCATCATTGAATGCTCTCTAGTGCCAGCATGTATATTTCAGGATTTTATCCACAAGTCCATGGTCATGTTATCCATGGCCATTGTGTCTTTTCAGATCTTTGAACCTGTTACCTCTTAACGTTTCCCACAGACTTAAAAGGTCTAATATTTTCTTTAATATTTATTTATTAGGCAACTTCTTCCTACACAAGCCTTAAATCCTCTTAATTATTTTAATTATTCTTCTTTTCTACCTATGGAACTTTTTATACCTATAATTTTCTTGTGTTATTATAATCAAGACCAGTATTCTAGTTCTGAACCAAGTATGATTTTATACAAATTGTTTCCAGTTCAAGTCATTGAGGACAACAAGACCAGATCCTTAAAAAATATACCTCTTTCATTAGGCAATATTCATTAACTTTATTAATTCATTAATTCAAGCAATGATTCTTGATCGTTTACTCTTCTAGTATTGGGGATAGCACACATGAGATGTACAGTCTAGTGGAAAAGATGAATAAGCAAATAAGTATATAATGTGATGTCCAATAAGGGCAGAGTAAAGGGCTAGAGAATGACAGAGGACTATTTTTAGATAAGCCATCAGAAAAAGCTTCTTTAAGGAATTGACATTTGAACAGAAAATTGAGTCAAGAGCATCAAAGGTTTTACTAATGCTTACCCTTTGACCAAGCAATTCTATGTCTACAAATTCACCCTAAGGAAAAAAAAAATCAAGATTGCTTTATAAGGTGTATTGTCTATAGTAATTAAAATCTGAACAGCCTCAAGTGTCTAAAGTAAAGGATTAGTCAAAAAAGTTAGTATAGCTGGTTTTTGTTATTGAAAAATATTCATCAGCAGCCGCATAGAGAACATTGTATTTATTATGATCCCTCCCTACTTTTATTTTTATATGTGTATAAATGCATAGAAAAAATCTAGGAGAGGAAGTACCAAATGTTAGAAACAGTTTTCTCTGTGTGGGAGAAATAAAGGTTGCTTTGGGGGTTTTTTCTCTTTGTATTTCTGTATTTTGACTTTTTCTGCATTAAACATGGATTGCTTGTACAGTTTAATCAAAAGCAACAAACAGCTCTGACAGCCTGGGCCATGCAGTAACTACAGTCCCATATGGGCTGTTCTTTTATTCCCAATTACTATGGACTAAGAAAATGATGAGTAAATATACTTTTGTAGCCCAACTGCAGAGGTTACACATCAATATTGAGAATCTCCGGGAGGAGAAGGATAGTGAAATCACCGGCACTCGAGATGAATTGCTTAGTGCCCGAGATGAAATTTTACTCCTTCATCAAGCAGCAGAAAAGGCTGCCTCTGAGCGGGACACTGACATTGCTTCTCTACAAGAAGAGCTTAAGAAAGTGCGAGCCGAGCTTGAGCGGTGGCGGAAAGCAGCATCTGAATATGAGAAAGAAATCATGAGTTTGCAAAATACTTTTCAGCTTCGATGTCAGCAATGTGAGGACCAGCAGAGAGAAGAAGCAACGAGGCTACAAGGTAAGAAATGTATTTTACATAAAGCTCTTAACTCTTGATAACGATAACTTTATAACTTGTGGAAAATAACCATTCAGGCTAGTTTTGTCTTTGACAACGATTGGTTGTATAAAGCAGTGTTTTTATATTGGGGCTATAAGCATTCTTCAGGTCTGTAAGCTTTACAATAAATTGAAAATCTTTACAATTTTACATTTTATTTAAATACTGTTAAAAATTATTTGTCTTATAAAAGTGAATTGAGAAAAAAATATTACTGAAGTTCAGGGTGATGGGAACTTCCCTGAGGCGCCACTGCGAAGTAACAGGAATCAAAGAATAGCCATGTAAAATCTAAGTGTTTAAGGGAAAAAATAGTTATGTTCCTATATTAACAAATGTGTTTTGGGACTATTTTAGGTGAACTAGAGAAGTTGAGAAAGGAATGGAATGTATTGGAAGCCGAATGCCGTTCTCTAAAGAAGGAAAATGTTTTGCTATCATCAGAACTGCAGCGGCAAGAAAAAGAATTGCACAAGTATGCAAGAACTCTTTTTTAGGTTCAAAATGTTTCTTTATCTTTAGATTTTCATCTAAATTTTAAGTTAAATTTTGATACTTAAATACCTTTTTGGAGCAAAATATTCAGCCAGACTCTTCTTGGCTATCTGGCAGGTTAACCACGCTAAATGAGTACTTCAGCACTTTTTGTCCTGCCATCACTTGCATGTCCTTTCCTTTTGGTGTACTTATGGAATATAGATTCACTAAATGCCCCTTCTCCGCACCAAAAGATAGACAAAAGATCTAAACAAATGGATCTAAACAAACAGACAGCAAAAGATCTATGATTGAACTTGCCCTTTAAACTAAATCATAATAAATTTCAAATACAAGTTTGTTTTTCTTTCTTGCCAATGATCCCTTCTGTTTATAAGGGTGATCAGGAGATGGCTATGATAAAGAATTGATACTGTTGAAAGATACAAATCCAGCTTTTGAATTTCAAACAAGGTTATATAAAAAGTAACAATATATGAGATCAAAAATTTGCTAAAACCAATTAAATCTTTCTAACATCCATTACCTTACAGGCAAACCAATGAATATAATAGATTTATTCCAGCAAATTTAGTGGAGTCCTATTTTCTCATCAACACTTGTTGCATAGTTTAAAATTTATTTCTTCCTTAAAAATTTGATCCATTCCATGTTTTTTATTTAAACAATGTTTACATTCTAATTCAGATATGAAAGTAGTACGTGTTTATTATTGAAGCCATTCTTTAATCCATCTCCCTCCCCAGAGTACACCAAAAATGGAAGTCATTACTCTCTTGTTAGCCTTGTATTTATACTCCTGAAGAGCATTAAGATTAGCAAAAACTCAGTGACCAAGGTCAGTTTCCATAGAAAACAAGCTTTAGGGAAAAATGATAACGAAAGGACTAGATATCTCTTATTTAAAAAAGGCGGGACCTCCCTGGTGGTCCAGTGGTTAAGACTTCACCTTCCAATGCAGGGGCTGCGAGTTTGATCCCTGGTCAGGGATCCCACATGCTTCCCGGCCAGAAAACCAAAACATAACACAGAAGCAATATTGTAACAAATTCAATAAAGACTTTAAAAAATGGTCCACATCAAAAAAAAAAAAAAAAATCTTAAAAAAAAAAGTTATTTAACCTCACAGGACCTCAATTAAAAAAAAAAACAAAGGCAACTTTAATATCGGTTTTACATTTTAAAAATCAAGAACTAGTTGAAGGAGCAAGATGTGCTGACTTATTCTCTAAAACGCCTTACAACATCATGTGGTCAATATCAGTATCTTTAAAGCATTTTTTTCTCTTCCAGTGTCATATCTTTCCATAGTCTTTTCTATGTGTATTACTTTCTGAATGTTTAAAGATAACTAATAATAAAGAACAAAACAAATGTTTGTTTTTTATGTAAAAGTTTGTGAAAACAATTTCAAAATATGAAAAGGACAAAATAAAGGCCCCAAACAAACAAATAAATGGATGCTCTCACGCAGACACACACGCACACGTTTGTGTATGTGTATGTACCAACTGCTCATCTGTGTGACAGAACACGTGGGCAAATTGTTTGGTATAAAGTGTGTGTAAGATGATTCCGACACTCAAGTTCTTCATATTTGGGATACATTTGGATCTTGGTGAATCCATTTAGTTTCGTATTCTCTCAAGCAAGAAATACTGATATTTGGTTTCCAGTACTGATTATCTTAAATTATCCTTGTTTTGGAATTTTTGATACTTTAAAGATTCAGACTTGATCCCTTATTTTTGAGATATGATTAATTGGAATCTGGCAGATGGTTAAATTTTTTTTTTTTTTTTAAACATCTTTATTGGGGTATAATTGCTTTACAATGGTGTGTTAGTTTCTGCTTTATAACAAAGTGAATCAGCTATACATATACATATGTTCCCATATGTCTTCCCTCTTGCGTCTCCCTCCCTCCCACTCTCCCCATCCCACACTTCCAGGCTGTCACAAAGCACCGAGCTAATATCCCTGTGCCTTGCGGCTGCTTCCCCCAGCTATCTACCTTACTACGTTTGTTAGTGTGTATATGTCCATGACTCTCTCTCGCCCTGTCAAAACTCACCCTTCCCCCTCCCCATATCCTCAAGTCCGTTCTCCAGTAGGTCTGCGTCTTTATTCCTATCTTACCCCTAGGTTCTTCATGACATTTTTTTCCCTTAAATTCCATATATATGTGTTAGCATACGGTATTTGTCTTTTTCTTTCTGACTTACTTCACTCTGTATGACAGACTCTAGGTCTATCCATCTCATTACAAATAGCTCAATTTCATTTCTTTTTAAGGCTGAGTAATATTCCATTGTGTATATGTGCCACATCTTCTTTATCCATTCATCCGATGATGGGCGCTTAGGTTGTTTCCATGTCCTGGCTATTGTAAATAGAGCTGCAGTGAACATTTTGGTACATGACTCTTTTTGAATTTTGGTTTTCTCAGGGTATATGCCAAGTAGTGGGATTGCTGGGTCATATGGTAATTCTATTTGTAGTCTTTTAAGGAACCTCCATACTGTTCTCCACAGTGGCTGAACCAATTCACATTCCCACCAGCAGTGCAAGAGTGTCCCCTTTTCTCCACACCCTCTCCAGCATTTATTGTTTCTAGATTTTTTGATGATGGCCATTCTGACTGGTGTGAGATGATATCTCATTGTAGTTTTGATTTGCATTTCTCTAATGATTAATGATGTTGAGCATTCTTTCATGTGTTTGTTGGCATTCTGTATATCTTCTTTGGAGAAATGTCTATTTAGGTCTTCTGCCCATTTTTGGATGGGGTTGTTTGTTTTTTTGTTATTGAGCTGCATGAGCTGCTTGTAAATTTTGGAGATTAATCCTTTGTCAGTTGCTTCATTTGCAAATGTTTTCTCCCATTCTGAGGGTTGTCTTTTGGTCTTGGTTATGGTTTCCTTTGCTGTGCAAAAGCTTTGAAGTTTCATTAGGTCCCATTTGTTTATTTTTGTTTTTATTTCCATTACTCTAGGAGGTGGGTCAGAAAGGATCTTGCTGTGATTTATGTCATAGAGTGTTCTTCCTATGTTTTCTTCTAAGAGTTTGATAGTTTCTGGCCTTACATTTAGGTCTTTAATCCATTTTGAGCTTATTTTTTTTTTTTTTTTTTTTTTTTTCTGTACGCGGGCCTCTCACTGTTGTGGCCTCTCCCGTTGCGGAGCACAGGCTCCGGACGCGCAGGCTCAGCAGCCATGGCTCATGGGCCCAGCCGCTCCGCGGCATGTGGGATCCTCCCGGACCGGGGCACGAACCCGTGTCCCCTGCATCGGCAGGCGGACTCTCAACCACTGCGCCACCAGGGAAGCCCAAGCTTATTTTTGTGTATGGTGTTAGGGAGTGATCTAATCTCATACTTTTACATGTACCTGTCCAGTTTTCCCAGCACCATTTATTGAAGAGGCTGTCCTTTCTCCACTGTACATTCCTGCCTCCTTTATCAAAGATAAGGTGTCCATATGTGCGTGGGTTTATCTCTGGGCTTTCTATCCTGTTCCACTGATCTATCTTTCTGTTTTTGTGCCAGTACCATACTGTCTTGATTACTGTTGCTTTGTAATATAGTCTAAAGTCAGGGAGCCTTATTCCTCCAGCTCCTTTTTTCGTTCTCAAGATTGCTTTGGCTATTCGGGGTCTTTTGTGTTTCCATACAAATTGCGAAATTTTTTGTTCTAGTTCTGTGAAAAATGCCAGTGGTAGTTTGATAGGGATTGCATTGAATCTGTAGATTGCTTTGGGTAGTAGAGTCATTTTCAAAATTTTTTTTTTAATTACTTCAAATTTTGTTTAAATGTTGAAAAGCAATCCTACGAACTCCTCATGAGTTAGAAGCATATGGTTTAATAATTTAGGCCCCAGAAGCGTGGAATATATTCGATCATTGGTCAAGTTATCTGTCTAAGCTCACAAAAACTATTTAAGACATTAATTCTGTTTTTTAAACTTTTCTGATTTAACAGTTCTCTAAGTTAATTTGTTAAGCACCCCCAGCATGTCAGTAGTATTTAGAAGCTAGTCTCCCTTTACAGTGTCTTACATGCCATATAGTTCCTAGCTATATTGCCCTGACAACATCACACTTACACCCTACAATCTGCCTAGCATCTAATCAGCATGGGATTTATACTCTAGTACTTCAGTTACAATATTGAGTCTGAGTCTTATGATCCATCCTGAGAGGATGTCTCGAAAACCTTATCCTCCTTTAGCTATTTCTGTTGCAGATGGGAGTCAAATTCTTTAACACAGCTTCAATATACAGGTCTTTTGTTCTTTGTTGTCCATGGTGTAGAAGGAATTGAACAAAGAATTTCTATTCCTGCTTATCAAGCTGTTTTCCTAGTGTGTAAATGGGACTTTTTTTTTACATCAGGTTGTAACAGCAATCATAGAATTTAAGCTGGAAAACAGCCTCAGAAATTATTGAGTTCTGTCTTCTTGTTTGACAGTGGAGGGCACTGAGACTCTCCTTGTGTTATTTGTGTCTGTGTGAATGGTGCCTGGCACAGATCTCAGAGCTCAGGAAATGCTAACTCAGAGAATGAAATGGCACCAGTTAAGTGACTTGCTCAACATCCCACAACTAAATAGTGGCAGATCTGGGGTCTAGAACCCAGACTCCTGGTTCTTTGTCTTGTGCTTTCCTCCCCAATTTGGTGTCTTCTCATTTCAGTAGGTTTATCTTTACTTAAGTTGGAAGTGGCTCCTAAGGTTTAAGTTTCTGTCTGCCATCCTATTTGTCAAGTACTTAAAGAAAATAGTTGGAATATGTGCTTTCTTTTCCTGTAGAAGACCTACACTGAATCTTTTTATGATACAGTTAATATAATGTGATATGACAAAATATACTAGTCACCTTCTATTTTTACAATTTCAAACTGTGTGTGTATTTGATTATCTGAAAATAGGACACAGCTTTAAACTTTCACTGTTTTAGTGTTTTAATGCTTTTACTTATTGAAAATATCATTCTTTTTTACACTTTTCTTTCCTCATCTGAAATCCACTCCATCCCTCCTAGTAAAATGTATAAGAAATTGGACTTCCTGCTGTGTCTGATTTCTACATGAATAACTGTCAATATTTATGTTGCAGTTCTCAGAAGCAGAGTTTAGAGCTTACCAGTGATCTCAGCATCCTGCAGATGACTAGGAAAGAGCTTGAGAATCAAGTGGGATCCTTGAAAGAACAGCATCTTCGGGATTCAGCTGATTTAAAAACTCTTCTCAGTAAGGCTGAAAACCAAGCAAAGGATGTACAGAAAGAGGTAAAGCGAAAAGACATTATGAGCCCAATTATGGTTGGACTTAAAGCCAAAAGCAAATCAGATATTCATGCTAGTTAGAACTAAAAGGAAGCATTACCTGTCACAGAGTTGATACTGGGAGCATCTCTGGTGATTTCTAGCTGTGTATCATGATCCATATATAGAGAATTCATCAGTAAGCTTTGGTCTCAAAAATATAAATATACAAAATTACGTTGAAAGTTTTTCTCTACCAGTTAGTTGACCTATATGAGAAGTCCTTTGTACCAGATTACTTAATTCACTGTTTATCTTTCAAAGACAGTATCGTATTTAATTTAGAATACTTTTGGAAAGCTAACTGGGGCCACACCATAATGCTGTCTAAACCCCTCAGGTGACACTGGCCTGAAAAGTTGCTGATGAGAAAACTCAGCTCATACCCAGCCAGCCAAACACATGTTCTGTGACCGTTTTTTTGGTGGCTTTAAAAAGAAAAACCGTGTTTAAAATGGTGAGGGTTGATGTTGGAGCAGAGACCCCACCCAGGCTTTTCCTGAGCAGAGCCTTGAAGTTGAGGGTGGGGCAATAAGAGCTGCGATCAGTCCTACTGGCCTTATACTATTCCCTGCATTGACTTCTGGCCAGCTTAGGGGATGGAGAAGGCTGATGCATTTTCATCTACCCGGCAGGGCTCACCCCAGTTGTAGACCCTCTTAAATGAAGGATTTGTTTTAAACAGAAGGAAGTTGAAGACAACTCTTTGTCTTAAATAACAAATTTTCCCAAAATTGTTTTTAGAAGATCTGTTTAATCAATGTAGTTTTCCTTTGCACTTTTCTTTCCCTGTAGTATCCTGAACTTGGACATGATTGTTGTTCTTCTGTCTTCATGTTTGTTCCTAAAGAAAAAAACTGTAACATTTTTTATTCACATGTGGCCATATTGATTTTGTAATATGTTCATTTTTTATCTTCTTGCTAAGGATATGTATTTTGGGAGAAACCTCATTTTATTTGGTTGGAACACAAATTTTGTGCCAAAGTAAATATACTAGTATTTAATACTGTAAGCACTTTGTGTCCTTCCAGTCCACATGCCATAATTCTTTCAAAATCTGGGAAGAATGCTGTGGTTGGAAGATAATTCTGTTGTATGTTACTCTGAATGCGTTAGCCATTTTGTTGCATTATTTGTTTGCCTGTTTTTGGTCACTGAGCAATCAGTGCGAAATGCTTTAACTGTTCCCACAAATGGCAGTGGCATGTTGTCACAGCATCTAAATTGTTGGTAGCCTTTGGATTGCATTAAATGCAGCACATTTAAAAATATGTCTGATCTTGTCAGTATGTTTCTTTTCTATTTTCTTGTTCAATGTTTTCATTGTGAAATGAAGTGTAGTCACCATACCATGCTCCTTTATGATGTGAAATTGCTTTTCTTTCCGTTTGTCCTGATGTCAACTATTAGATACTAGTCTGTAACTAAAACCTTCTTTAATGAGATTCTTATATCTGTGTAATCCACTGCAAATGAATTACTACCTTTTATTAATGCACATATATTCCCTTTCAACATTTCCCCTTTTTCTCCTTTCTCTCATAGAATCATAATGTGCACAATATAATGATTATGTACCTTCAGCACTGTCACAGGTTAAAATATTACAAACTAAGCAAGCCCAGATATGATTATTTTTGTGAAGAAGAACCAAAGGTGCTGGTAATATTGTGTGGTATTTCCCTCTTAATCAGAACTGAGCTCATTTCTCATCTCTGAGTTAGAAAGCAAGATGGAGCAAAATGATATCCAAGGGAGGTGTGACACTAAGGCTACAGAAGGTGACCTTTGTTCTGACAATTAAATTTTATATATGTGGCAGCTTTTGTTTGAACATTTAAAAAAGAAAAAGTACCTGAGAAAAGTAAAATTTAATCCTCAGTGTTGAGAAAAATAATGGTATACCATCTTTATATTTGACTTAAGAAAGCATCTATATATTTTGATTTAGTAGGAATATCTGTAATTTGAGAATTCATAAAACATTGAGCACACAAGTCCACCCTGCAAAGACTGACTCAGGAAAGTTGTTTGGCTTCACCATCTTGCCCTGGGGCCAGAGTCCTTCCCACCCACTCACAAGCTGAAGGTAAACAGCAGGATCTTCAGGACTAAGCTGCCTTCCTGTCATTCTTCACAACTCCTGGAACAGAGAAACGATTAAGTGCTTTGGTATAAAGGGCAGGCTGGATGTAAGAATGGTGGAAAAGGAAAATAAGGGAAAATTTTGGTCAGCAAATCACATTTCACTTATTCTTTATTAGTCACTGTTAAGAATCATATCATTGAGAATTGATTATGTTCTAAGAGACTTAGTGCAGAGACTAGTCTAGGTACACTGAGTTTGCTTTGGCAACCTGCCGGTAACCTTTTGCCTCTGGAAGAAAGTCCACAGACCCCACAAAAAAAGCTGTCATGAAGTCCATGAATCTTACTCCTTAGTTCCTTCTCTGGCATACTACCCGGACTTGTTCTGGGAACGTTGTTAGGTAACAGAGAGTTCCTTTCATATTTTACCTCCCTCTCTGTACCCGTGTCTTTCTTCCCACTTTATGGTGAACTCGCTGCTGACCCTAACCCCCTGCCTCCACCACTTCTGATTAATGTTTTTATACATTTGCATCTGTAATATTTATCTTTGGAGTGCATAATGATGAGCTCCTGATTAATCACTCCAAGGTGTTTGGATTATTCAGAAGCACCATATAAATGTGTCCTTTATTGAGAAATTTCTAGGATACAGGCGGAAAGGAACTATAGACTTTCCAACCTCGTGGGCTGTGTTTAGGGAAGAGGAGGAATCTTTCTGGTATGCCAGACCTGTGGTATATTTATTTTATAATCAGCCCTTGTCTGTCTTTCTTCCTTCTAAAACCTTCAGAAATGGCAAAGTGGGGCAGTGGAGGCTGAGACAAAGGCACAGCCAGCAGCAGAACAGTCTTTGCTCTTTGACTGAGAGCCCAGCTTGCATGTAAGATGCAATATCTAGAAGTGAAACCAGTCTAGCATTCCTGCCTTCTGGGGCATTTAAAGTAGGGGCAAACCATACCATGTTTTGCATTAATCTGACCTATGTTCAAGGGCTAGGTAGTGTGTCTGAAAGTCATATTATATATAGTGAACTGTTTTCCAGAGCAGGAAGTGGCATGTTTCACTATAGAAAAATATCAGAAACAGATTTTTTAAAATTATTTGTAATTGATGCTTATAAGTCTTAAATAGAGAGATAGAAATGTCCCAATCATAGTGACTGGTGCCTTAGATATATTTCTTTGCTTCATTTGCCTAGAAATTCCTTATCCAGAACACTTTAATACCCAACGATGCCGGGTAAAGGGAGGCCTAATGAGAGTTAATACTTTTTACTTCAACACTAAAATAGCTTGGCTGACATTACTTATCAGGATATAAACTCAGACTTCCTAACCTTACCATTTAATTAGGCTATGGAGTTTTTCTTCACTTGCTTTTCTTTTGCTCAGTTTGGAATTTTACTTTTCTCCTCTAATTCTCTTAGTGGAAAAAGTGACCCCTTATATTAGAAACAGATGACACAGTGGTGACTTCTCAATTTTTTTTAACACCAGGGCCACAAAATTCTTACCTAGAATCAAGTAAACATTAAAGGCTTCTTATTATTAGTGCAAGTGATTCTTCTCCTTATAACAAAAAGGCTTGACTGTGGTGTTGCAGGTGACTAAACAGGGTCTGGTGTATAAGCCTGACTAGACGCATAACTTCATACCCATTTTAAGTTGAGTCTGCACACTCTTTTTTCTTTGCCTTTAGTATGAAAAGACACAGACTGTACTCTCAGAACTGAAGTTGAAGTTCGAAATGACTGAGCAGGAAAAACAATCAATCACAGATGAGCTCAAACAATGTAAAGACAACCTGAAGCTGCTCCGAGAGAAAGGAAATAATGTAAGTCTTTGCAAACTTGGCTTAGCCTTGATTGAGAGGCAGGTGAGAGCCCTGCAATTGATTCTCCAGAGGACTTTATTACTGATTTGAGAAACTAAGACCTGTAGTACACGTGAACTAAGCTTTTCATTATGAAATTCCATGATGGAATCATTGGGCTGTCAGATTTTTGAGTAAGAATTTGCCCCTTTAACCTGTACACCTAGAAGAGCCTAAGGACTACCTGGAGGAAGAGCCTTGTTTGCAAAAAGATAATTTACCTAAGAACTGTCAGCTTTTCCCAAATGAATCTGAAGTTCTGTCACTAAGGCTTCATCTGGCTCTTGTTTTTCCCCCTCTGGGAAACAAAGCACTATACCACCAGGGACCCACTGAAGAAAGAATGATACATGACGATTCCTTAGCATTTGGCTGTATCAAAAAATGGAGACTTAATGATGGTTTTCATTTTGTACTAATAATGTTCTCACTAAAGCACATTTCTAAAAAGCTTAGTGTCTTCTGGGCCTCCTATAAGTATTAGGAAGTATTTGGTGAGTTTCTCTAGGGGTGTGTGTGTGTGAAATTGGAACATTTTGGTATAAATTGAGCTTAATAATATTAATTTGTATTTTATTTGCTAGAGAGGCAGATGGTCTTTTAAAAGATGTTGTACTAAATAAATGTTGTGTTATACGTTTTAATGATCATTGCCTTTGTGGGCCCTAATTGATGGATGTTCAGTGTGGTTGATTGTGCTCTGACTTATTCCAAACCCCTGTCATGGCTTGGACACTGCAGTGGGCATGAGCCGCATACTTCCTATGGAGAAAGGCACTCTGCTTAACTTGCAGCACAAGTACAAAAGAGTAATGTTGCATGGCCATCCAGTTACACAGTCACACTCAGAATGCTTATGAGTTGTGTCCAACTGTTCTTTGCTAAAGAAAGTCCTAGTTTGTTTTTTTTTAATAAAGACTTGTTGCTTAGGTAGAAGCCTTTCAGAAATTTATGAATTGGGTATGGAGGCTTTATGATAAGCAAAAATGGATTGCATTTATTTTGAAAATGTCAATTACAGAACTCTTCTGAAATCAGATCATAATGGTTTGGTTACTTCTCTCTTTTGTGTTAATTCATATCTCTCTGATGATGGAAATTCAGTCTACCTTCTACTAAATTAACCTATGAAGACATCTAGGATAATCAGAATGGATCCCTCTATGTGATTTAGAGCCTATTTGAAAGTAACGTTGCTATTATTATTTATAGTTATGCAAATAATTTACTTTAAGTGTAGATTTCCTATTTTTATGACATTAGACTTATGGTAATGACTTATTACTCTGTAATAACACTCATTTTAGTAATTCCCTTCCAGTTTAAAAAATTACTGGGAATTCCCTGACAGTCCAGTGGTTAGGATTCCACACGTCCACTGCAGGGGGCACAGGTTCGATCCCTGGCTGGGGAAGTAATATCCCACATGCTACGTGGTGCAGCCAAAAATATAATAATAATGAAATGAAATTAAAAATTACTTATATTCTTGTAACATCACTGAAAGCCCTGAGATTCAGCTGCCTGTCTTTATATACTAAATGTTTCTCATATGTTGTGTCAGATCTCTTGCTTGATTTAGAAAAATAAATGCCATGCATCACAGGGCATTTATTTTTAAGCTTGAAAGCAATACTATCTCAAGCAAAAGAGTTTTGGTTTAAAAAAAAAAAAGGTTTTGATAGAGGGATAAAATAAACCTTAGCCATTTCCAAAGGAGTACATTGTCAAATAGTGGTTTCTGAGTATGGAACAAAAATAATGTACTGTCAAGCAGAGCATCAGCTGGTGAGGTATTTTCATTGCTCTGTCTTAACGCGCTACATTTCATTAGGGAGTTAGGGACACCCACATTGCCTCCAGCTGTTCCTTTTAAACTGGTAGTTTGCCAACTTACATACTACAGTCCATCATTCTGGATTGTATTAGATGTCTTTAAAATGTCTTTCTACCCTCCCTCCCACCCCCCTGGGTTCTAAATCATCTTATCTGATTTTTTTATAGCATAAAATGATTTTAATATCCCTTCCCTTCTTTAGCCTTCCATATTACAACCCGTCCCAGCCGTATTCATCGGCCTATTCCTGGCTTTCCTGTTTTGGTGTTTCGGTCCATTGTGGTAGAGAAAGGTACAAGCACTACTGTTGAGTCCTTGTCTGTTTGTTCCCGTCACCTGTTTGTGCCATATTTGTAATATAGTGCATGGCAAAACCACACAGGTATTTTGTTACCTGAAGCAAACCCTTCATTTAGTATGCTATGTATTGTGTCATACAAATGAACTGAATGATCAACTAATCATATAACATATTGTCTTGTTTCTTTTGTAGTAAAGCTAACCATGAATTAATTCCAACCTAACCAGATGTTAATATGCTGCCTTTAACTGAGTCTTTGTCTCTAGCAAACCGGAGTAAACTGTGAATTGCTGCAGCTTAGTACCCCCTTCCCAATTCTATGTTTAATCAGCTCTGAATGAGAAATGAAGAGTTTGCCTCTTTGAAGTTTTCAGCAAGCTTTCTTCCCACCCCCCCTTCCCTCTTCTTTTCCATGGTGTAGAGTTTCTTTGTTTCAACCCTTTGCCTATATTACACTGTGGCTAAGAAGGTGAAAAAGGATGAGAGTGGCATAATGGACCATTGGCTCACAATCTCAACCTCAGTATGCATTTACTTGTGAGAGTATCAGCCTGTCCCATGTCTTTCTGATCCCTGATCTACAACATCACAATATTTCTTTAAAAGCTAGCTTTCTCAATACAACTCAGAACACTAGTGAAAATAAAGTTTTCAAACAAAGCAAATTGATATTGTAAAGCCCTCTGATAGTTAACAGAGAACAGCCCATCCATGCTCACCTCCAACAAGCATACCGGTTAGTAGAGCATATGAGATGATCACGTGGCATTATTACCATGGACATGGTCTTTACCAAAAGCATCAGATAAGCAGGGTCCCTAACATCACTTTGCCATCTTGAACCCCTTCTGATTTTGTCTTCTGTGGTTTAAGATTAGAGGATCAAAGCTTAGACCATTTTCTTTCTATCACCTTACCCACCAGTCCCTTATATAAAACTATGCCAACATGTGAGTCTGGTTTTTATCAAGAAATAAACATTTTAGGCAGAAACATACTCCAGGCATTTATGGACATCAGTTAGCTGTAATATGTGGATACCGGAGTAAATAAAACAGGCTGAACTCAAAGAGTTTCTTAGAGAAGTCACTGTTAGGCTTCAAAGAAAATTGAAAACTGCCCAAGAGTTTCCTGCAATGTATTCGGCTTCCACACAATGGTCCTCTAAAACAGCTCCTGCTATTATGGCTCTCCTCACACCTGCACTCCCTCACCTTTTTTTCTTTTTTTAAAATGTATTCTTATG
This sequence comes from Phocoena phocoena, assembly GCF_963924675.1. Lineage (NCBI taxonomy): Eukaryota > Metazoa > Chordata > Mammalia > Artiodactyla > Phocoenidae > Phocoena > Phocoena phocoena. The sequence continues at coordinate 31,381,316 of NC_089228.1, read as the reverse complement.
CAAAGATAAAGTTTTTCTAATATTCTGTTAAGTATTCAGGACTCTCTGGAACCAAGGGGTTAATAGGTATGAAAAAAGAAGGGAGAATGTGATTTTGACTCTTGGTTTCTTTCCACACAGAAACCCTGGCCCTGGATGCCCATGTTGGCTGCCCTGGTTGCGGTGACAGCCATCGTGCTGTACGTGCCAGGTCTGGCCAGAGCTTCTCCATGAGAGCGTTTCTTGAGTCCGTACACCGTCCTCCCTCTAGAAGCTGGCACCACACTCATGCTGGGGACAAACCAGAACCATTTTCTTCCTTTTTACCTCTTAAAACAGCAGAAGTGCAAGAATACAGCTGTAGGGTCATTGCTTTAAATTATATAAAATGTATCTGTCTATAAAGAGGATATAAAATTGTGACTTTATTCTACTGTAAGCAATAATTTGCTTGCAATTTTTCATGTAATTTTTAAATTAGTATGTTGAAATTCTGAATATTATGGTGGCCTAAAGTAGGCTTCTTGGTACACCAAATTATTTATAACATTAAATTTATGGGTATTTTACTCTGAATTCTAATGGCCAGATAACTCATTTTTTTTGATTCGATAACTACCCAAACCAAACAACTGATACATACATGGGAAGAGAGGCCCTGTGTGCTCAGTGCCTATCAGTTTGAATATATACACATATATATATATTTTTTTTACATATTTACGCCATTTTTACTTGTTATAAAACCACTGAGCTATTGGGAACAAGACTTAGAGACAACTATTTGCGTGGATTTTTTTTTTTTTTTTAAGGAGAAATACACTTGGAAAATACTCTGTTCTAGTGATAATTTGGGGAATATATGCACGTTTGTTCAGCCTTAATGTGACTTGATGATGTGGAGGACATCAACTTTGAAAAACTTTCCATGAGAGTGTGTATTTTCTTGAGCAAACTGAAGTATTTCTGGGAGCAAAAACATAGTAATTATACAGTTTCAGTGCAGTAAACCAAACTGTTGAGTCAATTGGAATGTAATTTATTAAACCTCATGTATTTAAAGAGATATTTTCTTTAAAAGCCAAGTTACTTTCTCATATACAGCATTTTAGGAAGCATGACTTTTTTTTTCCTATCATCTCTTCCTCCAAGCATGTTTAATTGAAGAAAGAATTAATATCTCTTTAGATAAGCTTTTACTGACTTAATCTGGTTATTGATATTTCAAAGCTAATTCATGTTCGAGGTGAGCTGTTGTTACCTACCAACAGATTTCCTGGTTGGGGAGGCAAATGGTTATTTTCCTTTTATTGTTGTTAATTGGGACGTTCTGTTAATGAGAAGCACTATTCCCAAGATTAATAGTGTTCCATGCACAGTAAAGCACCTAAACACTGCTTGATGTTACAAATTTAAAACACGGAAGTGAAGGTTTAGCTATGGTGTTTGTGCGGCACCACAGTTATGTCAATGAAGTTTATATAGGTCATAGAATATCCTAAAGTATCACATAGTTAAATTTTTCAGTCAGTGAAAACTGAGAGGGAATGTCAGTGAATTGGCTTGAATGTTCTGTGGCAATCCACAGGCCTAGCCAAATATTGAAATAGAAGTTTAGGATATAATTTGCCTTGTAATGTTTGGCAGTCATTGTTTATACTTTAAAGGTTATATTTTAAGCCATTTGGGGTTTGCTGTTGGGAGGATCACTAGATTTATGGAGGAATTAGTCACAGATGACTTGTAGAAAATACTGTCATATAGTTCATTTCATCATTTTCTGTTGCAGGAAGCCACTCCACCACAGAATGCTAATATGCCAGTGGTACCCAGTACCTCCTGTATATAGGTTATTGCAAATATTGTTCTGAAATGCTTAACTTCAGAATTACATTTTTTAAAGTAAATAATTGTTTTAAATCTATTTTGTAAAGATATAAAGTACAATAGAATTTCTGGAGTACAGATTAAACTATTTGCACTAACACACGTGATGTGCATGATTTAATAAAATCACTTTACTCTCCCTATGCATTTTGGAGTTGGATATCATTGAAATTCTTAGTACTGACTCTACTATTGTATTGTTAATAGTCTTTTCGTGAAATGACTCTTTATGCAACATAATGTACGTTTGGTGTTCTTCAGGGTTTAAAAGAAAACACTGAGCTGTTTCCTCCAGGTTTTATTAGCCTTTTATTTAACTTACTGCTCTAATTTTTTCCCCTTTTCCTATGGTTATTGTTAAAACGTGACTCACTTGCCAGACAAGTCTCTAAATGTAAAGTCTAGCATCGATATTTACTTTATTCAAATTGAATAAATGGGTTTTTGTAGTGAACTGCCAGTTTTTCTTAAGAATATAAACGAGCCTATTCATAAGCAGTACCCCCAGTTTTGTTCAGTTTACTTTCAGGTTAAATAAAGAGTAGGATTATTCACTTGTAGTGATAGTCATTAAGACGTTTTAATCCTAGCAGTTAAGAATTGAACAACCCGGGCTTCCCTGGTGGCGCAGTGGTTGAGAGTCCGCCTGCCGAGGCAGGGGACACGGGTTCGTGCCCCGGTCTGGGAAGATCCCACATGCTGCGGAGCGGCTGGGCCCGTGAGCCATGGCCGCTGGGCCTGTGCGTCCGGAGCCTGTGCTCCGCAACGGGAGAGGCCACAACAGTGAGAGGCCTGCGTACCGCAAAAAAAAAAAAAAAAAATTGAACAACCCTATAACACATTTAAAAATTATATTAAGGTGCTACGTGGCTGGGTCCAAAAATGAAAAGAACGTGGTGTTTAAAGCTAAAACATCCGTATTGGCATACTGGCTCTGCCTTAGGCAAATCATTTGTCTTCTCTGAGTCTCTACTTCCTCATTTATAAAATGGAGAGAATAATATCTCTATTTTTAGTGGTAGTATGAAAATTTTAAAAATAATGTATGTGAAGTGTCAAGTGGTAAATAAATACTGCAAATATTTAAGTTTTAGGTGAACCAGTACAGCTATTTAAAGTGAATTGATTGACTCAACTGTTGAGACTTTGTGTGTGAATGAGATAGAACTGCAGTGGAATGACTCCTAAGAAAGCATCCAGCTCTGTTCATCCCTTTTATAGTTGTGTCTTTAGGAAGTAATATGCTTAGTTTGAAAATGAGCCAATTGCTTACAACAGTTTGGAATTCCTGTTGTGACTGCCTTCAAGAGCAATTCCGAGTCACATATGAAAACCAGTCACACTGCTGCGTAATCAGAGGCTTTCAACTAAAAATAGTATTGCCTAGCTTGATCTCACTTGAATCACCAGACTTGACCCCCAGTGACTTTTGGCTGCTTCCAGTGATTACATCTACTATCAAAAGGATGGAAATCTGTTACCAAAGAGGAAAAAACTGCATACAAGTCAACCCTGTTAAAAATGTACAGCCTTCCTCCCAAAAAATTCACGTCTGAAAGTTTATTCTGAGGGCATAATTGTGTGTTCAACATTTTAACTACCAGGACATTTAGTGTAGCATTTTTCTGTAATAGTGATGGGTAAACAACCTAACTATCCAGCAGTGGGTCATCGGTTAAATAAATTAATATTGCCATGCTACACATTTCTGTGCTTGCAGAGTATGTGGGAATATATTCATACTATATTAAGAAAGAGGTTACCAGTGTAGAATAACCTTGGTTTTGTAAAGAAAAAAAATGTAGACTTACAGGATACGTTTATAGCAGGAGGACTCAGAACGATTTTTTATCCAGGCTACACTAGTGCTTCTATCTGTATGACTGAGGGTCAATTCTGTTCCCTTTTTATGATTTCTGATTTATTTTTAGTGGTAAATATATGTTGCTTTTGTAAATTAAAAAGCTATTTGCTTTAAATTAGAAACAAGCAGAATTCTAAGTTGCTTTTCGTAATTGAATGAGTACCTTGTCAAAGTACCTACGTTTAAAGGAGTTAATGTTCATTTGCACTTACGAATTCTGGTGTGTTCATTTAAACATCAGTCTTACAATTTTAAACATGCTTTGTACATACATACGTAGAATCAGAATACTGGAAGAGGTCTTAGCAATTTGTTCTCACCGATTTGCCTATCAGGGAGAAAACCCAGAGAATTTTTGACTCATGGTCAGAATTACAGTAAGTTACAAAGTTGAGGATGAGGATGATTATTTTTTTGCTACTCCATGTTGTGTCTCCAGGCTTTGATGGCTTTACATCCATTCATTTAGCAAATACTTTTTGAGTGTCTGATGTGAGACATTGTGCCAGGTTCTGGCAATATTCAGTTCCTGCTGTCATAGAGCTTTTGGTGTAGAGGAGAAATACAAGCAAGGAAGCAGGCCAGTCACAGTACAGTATGCTAGAGGAAGACATAGGAACCTGTGGAACCATAGAAAAGGGGTGCATTTCCTCTCACCTTCAACCATCCAACCCAGAGACATCTGGCTGCAGAGCCAAAGGTGAGTTTTCCTTCTAGGTAGTCTGGGGAACAGGACTGGTTTCTCTAGAAGTACCTGAATTTACAAACCACTAACATCTGAGATTGATTTTCCTAGAATTGGAAAACATTTTTAAGGTTTTATGTACTGTCCTGGAGTTTTGCCCTGTAAAATGGTTTGAACTGCACCTTGCAACTAGTGAAGGATTTATATAGAGAGATAATTTTCAGGTGTACAGCATTATAATTCAACATCTATATACATTACAAAGTGATCGCCACCACAAGTCTAGTTACCATCCATCACCATACATTTAACCCCCTTCACCCATTTGCCCATCCACCAACAGCCTTACCCTCTGGTAACAACTGATCTATTCTCTGTATCTATGAGTTTGTTTTTGTTTTATTTTGTTTTATTTTTTTAGATTCCACATATGAGTGATATCATACTTTGTCTGACTTATTTCACTTTAGCATAATGCCTTGAAGGTCCATCCATATTGTTATAAATGCTGCTCCACATTGTAGCATTTTTTGTTACGGCTGTGTATTATTCCATTGCGTATATACACAATATCTTCTTTGTCCATTCATCCATCAGTGGACACTTCGCTTGTTTTCATATCTTGGCTGTTGTAAACAGTGTTGCAGTGAACATAAGGGTGCATATATCTTTTTGAATTAGTGTTTGTTTTTTTTTTTGGCGGTTCGCGGGCCTCTCACTGCTGTGGCCTCTCCCATTGCGGAGCACAGGCTCCGGACGCGCAGGCTCAGCGGCCATGGCTCACGGGCCCAGCCGCTCCGCAGCATGTGGGATCCTCCCGGACCGGGGCACGAACCTGTGTCCCCTGCATCGGCAGGCGGACTCTCAACCACTGTGCCATCAGGGAAGCCCTAGTCTTAATTTTTTGAAGACACTCCATTACGGTTTTCATAGTGGTTGTACCAATTTACAGTACTACCAACAGTGTACAAGGGGTCCCTTTTACCCGCATCCTCTCCAGCATTTGTTATTTCTTCTTTTCAATAATAGCCATTCTAACAGGTGTGAAGTATCTCGTGGTTTTGATTTGCATTTCCCTAATTAGTAATGTTGAACATCTTTTCATGTTCCTGTTGATCATCTGTGTATCTTCTTTGGAAAAATGTCTGTTCAGATCCTCTGCCCATTTTTTAATCGGGTTATATGGGGTTTTTTTTGTTGTTTTTGTGGAGGATCTCTTTTCTTAAACAGGGGAAAGTGTCTTCGACCAGGGTGTGGATTGGATGGAGCCAATAACTCCTGGCACATGAAGGCAAGTGTTTACCATATCTTGTTGCGTGTGTTTACACTGCTGCTCATTCAGCAAATTAAGCAGCTATATATTTCTTCCTAAAGATTTCAACCCAGGGCTTATACGATTTGTTACCCTGTTTTACAAGGACACTGAGATAAAGCCTATGAAAAAGTGAAAAAGACAAGAGCATTGAGAATAAAAGCAAAAGGGACTGGGGGCGGGGGTGGGTGGTTGATGGAGGAGTAAAGGAACGTTTTCTGGTTATGCTCCCACCTGTCCACAGTTGCTGTTCACTTCATCTTTTCATTTTGACCTCTTGAATTGGCCAGAGTACATCTAGGTAGCCCGATTTCATTTAGCAGAGATTCAAACTTCTATGAAATTACATCCTAGAGGGTTTTTTTAATCCTAAATTTTTATTTATTGGTCTGATCTTGTTCCACGTAGAATTTGAAGCAGGCATGTGTGTTTGGACAGCATTTTTTTCCCTCTTAAATGGCAGGGATCCATTCCTGCTGGGCTGAGAACGCTTCCTCATGGCAGGCTGTTTAAGCAGATGAAAGAACACCAATAAGGAAGGAGCACCAAAGGCACTTGAAAAACCTCAACCATTTCCACTTCTGGAATCACAGGTTTCCACTGTAAATTACTTCGCTGTTCGTAAATCTTTTCATAGTTATGCCATTCTGGTTTTGGTTGAAACTTGTTCTGAGATAATTAGCCTATGCTTATTTAACCTTCCCCCATATCCTCCACCCCATATACTCCATAACTAACTTTCAGAGAGTTAATGTGTTTTGGATATTTTTTACAACTTTTTTTTTTTTTTTTGCGGTACGCGGGCCTCTCACTGTTGTGGCCTCTCCCGCTGCGGAGCACAGGCTCCGGACACGCAGGCTCAGCGGCCATGGCTCACGGGCCCAGCCTCTCGGCGGCATGTGGGATCCTCCCGGACCGGGGCACGAACCCGTATCCCTGCATCGGCAGGCGGACTCTCAACCACTGCGCCACCAGGGAAGCCCTGTTTTGGATATTTTTAACCAGATTTTAATTTTCCTCAGTGTATATAGAGCTAATCACATTTTCTTCCACAAACGAAATTTGGTAGTTTTAAAGTGGGACATTCTAATTTAGTACTTCATGTATGTAGCTAATAAAATCAGGCACACAAAAATCCATGAGAAGAGTTTATTTAGTCATGTAACTTTAGACCAAAAAAAAAAGCTTTGTATTTTAAATACTTAAGCCAAAAATTAGGTGGTGAATTATATGTGTGCTGTGTCCACATAAAGCCCTTGTTATCAGTGAAGATGAGTACGTACTGTGATAGTACCTGGAGTAAATAGAACCTTCGACCTGCTTAAATCATCTGTCTTTGAATACTTTTTCTGGTCTCATTTTATAGCAAAGTCCTCAAAATTTGTTTTAGTTATCCATTTCTATATAACAATTTATCCCCAAATTTATCGGCTTAAAATAGCAAACATTTATTATCTCACCCAGTTTCTAAGGATCCAAGAGCAGCTTAGCTGGGTGGATCTAGACCATGATCTCTCTTGAAGTTGCAGTCAAGCTGTTGGCTGGGACTAGAGGATGCATTTCTAAGCTCATTCAGATGGTTGTTAGCTTAAGGCTCCATTCATTTTCTCACCAAGGCGGCCTCTCCATAGGGCTGCTTCGAACAGCAGCTGGCTTCCCCCAGAGCAAGGGATTGAAGAGAGAAGAGCACAAAGGATGGAAGTCTTTGAATCTCTGAAGGGATGTACCATCACTCTGCCACATTCTGTTGCTCACACAGATTAACCCAGGTACAACTTGGCAGGGTTATCAAGGGCATGGACACCAAGAGGCAGCAGGGATTGTTGGGAGCCAGTTTGGAGACTGGTTTCTCACCTGATTTCCCATTGGGACACTTCTGAATTGTTGGAAGACTTGATTTTATAAAATGTATCAAAGCAAACAAAGAGACTAAGGATTACATTCTTCCCTTGTATAATTGATGTATGACAGACATGTTGTAGAAATTCCAAAACAAGAGAGTACTTGGGAAATTCATTTCTTTGGATGACAAATAATCAAGCTTGTGCTTCCTCAAGATAACTGTTATACCTACAATTTAAATTTAGAAGTTTTTATCAAGAGTTTCCAAAGTAGATTGTTCTCTTAAAACTGTGCCCTTTATCTTCCACCACTGTATGAAAAGCTACAGGGACAGTTTTTACTGGACACTCTGGACAGGTGGACCTCTCTTCACAGCTTACCCCTCTTTCCGTGGGCTATAGTTTATAATTGCCAGTTCCTTCTCTGTCTTCCCCACTAGACTATAAACTCATTGAGGGCTGCAGCTGGGGCTTTACTTGTTTTGGTATAGCTAGAGCCTAGTATAGTGTACAGCATATATTAGGTACTCAATAAAAAGTTTTTGGATATAGGAAGTCAAATCCAAGTCTGAAGATGGACTTGAATCACTGCTTTCTGGTTGTTAGTGGCAACCACTGGTAGATCGTATGATGGTGCTCCCGCTGGTCTGGAATAAAACCAATGAGTGGCGGCGAACATTCTGTTACCGTGAATGTAAATTTGACTGGGAGGACCTTGTTTTGTACAGACTTTAAGCCTTATTTAAGGTATACGCTTAAATAACAGTGAGAAGAGCTGCACCTAGTTTTTACCAATTACCAAGTAGAAAGGTACTGAATAAGCATTTATTTATGCTGTGCCTGTTTAAATAAGGTTTATGGTGATCTACACAGATACCTAGAGCATGGAATAGCGTGCTTAAAATGAGCAGGGGAAGAGGAAAGAAGACAGTAAGACAAGAGTGAGGATATAAAATTGAGCCAAGACTGAGAGGGAAAAAAATTACTTCATGCCACCCAGCACATGTGGCTCTAAGCTTTCTAATAACCAAACCAAAACTGGTCAGTGTCCATGATATTAATAATAAATTATTTCGAAGTGTGAAAAGTAAATAGGAATTTCCCTCAGGGCTTTTTTAAAAAATGCATACTGGGCTTCCCTGGTGGCTTATTCGTTGAGAATCCGCCTGCCAATGCAGGGGACACGGGTTCGAGCCCTGGTCTGGGAAGATCGCACATGCTGCGGAGCAACTAAGCCCATGCACCACAATTACAAAACCTGCGCTCTAGGGCCCGCAAGACACAACTACTGAACTCCGCGCGCCTAGAGCCCGTGCTCCACAGGAGGAGAAGCCACCACAATGAGAAGCCCGCACACCTCAACGAAGAATATAGACCCCGCTCGCCACAACTAAAAAGAAAGCGTGTGCACAGCAACAAAAACCCAACGCAGCCAAAAATAAATTAATTTTTAAAAAAAGCACATGCTGTGTTCCACTCAGTTTTTCTGTGAACCTAAAATTGCTCTAAAGTTTTTTATTAATGCATTCTATATGATATAGGGAGTTCTGCGTATCTTCTTTTCAAAAGTATTCCAAGTAGATGAAAAAGATTAATATCATTTGTCAAAAGTGGGAAGGGTAGGGCTTCCCTGGTGGCGCAGTGGTTAAGAATCCACCTGACAATGCAGGGGACACTGGTTCGAGCCCTGGTCCGGGAAGATCCCACATGCCACGGAACAACTAAGCCCATGGGCCACAACTACTGAGCCTGCGCTCAGAGCCCGCGAGCCACAACTACTGAAGCCTGAACTCCTAGAGCCCATACTCCGCAACAAGAGAAGCCACTGCAATGAGAAACCCACGCACTGCAAGGAAGAGTAGCTCCTGCTCGCCACACCAGAGAAAGGCCCACGTGCAGCAGTGAAGACCCAATGCAGTCAGAAATTAATTAATTAATTTTTTAAGAGGCACGCATGGCAGAGTTTAAGACTTGTTCATTTGGGATGACAGGTACATGGGTGTTTCATATGTTGTCTTCCATGCCTTGTATTTGAAGAAAAGAGTTCTGATTAAATAGACCATCTCTATAAGAGTGGCATATTTTACCTATGCAAACTCCACTGTGACCAAAGTGTTGACTCTGGTTGGACAGGTGTCAGTTGAGTAACCAAAAATCACCAATTGAGTAACCAAAAATCACTATCTTTATTTTGCTTTGTATTTTGCCTTTTTTTTAAATAGATGTTTTAAATTCATTAATACCATATTTTGAAATGCTGTCATTCTTGTGGACTAAGGACCATGTTACAGGCTTTCAGCAGCTGAGCCTCAGGCAGGCTGACAATATTCCTGATAATTGCAGCTTTGGCCGGAGTTGCTGTGAAAGTGAGAAGGAATTCCTAATCAAGCAAGTTCTTTTGTGTCATCAGCTAAGGAGATCACTGAGCCAAGCAAGTTGCTCTTGGCCTCCTAGCCTCCCAGAATTCTCTGCTCCTGGCCTTCCCTAGAGCAGCAACCTCCTAGTTTTGTGGAGGTATTGGCTAGGGCAGTTCCTATATGGAGCTGGTGACCAGCAGTCTTTTTTTTTTTTTTTTTTAATTTTTGGCTGGGTTGGGTCTTCGTTGCTGCATGCGGGCTTTTTCTCTAGTTGCGGCTAGTGGGGGCTACACGTTGTTGCGGTGCGCAGGCTTCTCATTGCGGTGGCTTCTCTTGTTGCAGGCTGTAGGCACGCGGGCTTCAGTAGTTGTGGCTCGTGGGCTCTAGAGCACAGGCTCGGTAGTTGTGGCACACGGGCTTAGTAGCTCTGTGGCATGTGGGATCTTCCCAGACCAGGGCTCAAACCCCTGTCCCCTGCATTGGCAGGCAGATTCTTTTTTTTTTTTTTTTTTTTGCGGTACATGGGCCTCTCGCTGCTGTAGCCTCTCCCGTTGCGGAGCACAGCCTCCGGACGCGCAGGCTCAGCGGCCGTGGCTCACGGGCCCAGCCGCTCCGCGGCATGTGGGGTCTTCCCGGACCGGGGCACGAACCGGCGTCCCCTGCATCAGCAGACGGACTCTCAACCACTGCGCCACCAGGGAAGCCTGACCAACAGTCTTAACGTAGTCTCTTCTAGTATGTCTGTCCAGTGACAGTGGACCAAACTGGGTGTTCTAGGGACTTCCCTGGTGGCACAGTGGTTAAGACTCCGCACTCCCAATGCAGGGGGCCTGGGTTCGATCCCTGGTCAGGGAACTAGATCCCACATGCATGCCACAGCTAAGAGTTTGTATGCCACAACTAATGAGCTGGTGAGCTGCAACTAAGGAGCCCGCCAGCCTCAATTAAGATCCGGCGCAACCAAATAAATAAATAAATAAATAAAATATTAAAAAACAGAACACAACAAAAAATACAAACTGGGTGTTACAGTCTGTAGAGAGGGATTGACTAGAAAGCAGCAGAGGCCACCTGCCGCTTGACTCCAGCTGATTATATGCCATGCAGGACTGTTGTTAAAAGCTTCTGAATTTTCAAGAGGAACTGGAAACTGGACTTCATGTTCATTTTCCAGATGGGAGGGGAGAATGCACTGTGTGAAGCAAATGAAACATGTCGGCAGGCTCTTTTTGGCCAGTGTGACTAACTAGCTGGCAAGCTCTGTTCTAATCAAGCCTAGATTTGTAAAGCATCAGAAATGCCTTATGCCAGGGTTGGACTTAGAACAATAAAATGTTCCAGAAATTTGGAACTAGACATAGGGTTGCCAACTTTTTTCTTTTGCCAAGCAATAACATTTTAAATTTTTATTAAAAACGAAACAAGCCACAGCTACTATTTACTTTCACTCTAAAAAATAGAATGCACGTAATAGTAGTGTTCCACAGTTCCTTATGAAACCCTGGAAGCCAGATTTGTTTTGGAATTGAACGTTTTTACATTTTGAAAGGTAATGTGGGGATTTCCCTGGTGGCACAGGGGTGAAGACTCTGTGCTCCCAGTGCAGGGGGCCCGGGTTCGATCCCTGGTCAGAGAACTAGATCCCACATGCATGCCACAGCTAAGACCCAGTGCAATAAAATAAATAAAATAACTTTTTTAAAAAAGGTAATGTGGTACATACAATACTTCATAATATGTAAAATTTCTGCAGTGAACCATATGAATATTCAACTAAGTGGAATAAGTAAAAGCTATAAATAACCATGTGTCGGTTCAGGACAGGATTATCTGCCAGTTGAGTTTTGGTGCCAAACCAAAGACTGGGTTTTCAGAGCTTTTCGGACTCTGGGACCTATATCAAAAAAGGAACAGTCCAGGCTTCCCTGGTGGCGCAGTGATTGAGAGTGCACCTGCCGATGCGGGGGACGCGGGTTCGTGCCCCAGTCTGGGAGGATCCCAGATGCCGTGGAGCAGCTGGGCCCGTGAGCCATGGCCGCTGAGCCTGCACGTCCGGAGCCTGTGCTCTGCAGCGGGAGAGGCCACAGCAGTGAGAGGCCTGCAAAGGAACAGTCCTTTCAATGGGCTAACTTTATGAAGCCCTCAGCATGCTGCCCTTATTTTTCTCAGGTCCCCCTAGACCACTGGAGACTGCCCTGAGGGTTGGACATTTGGGAGATTCTGCTGTGGGCCGAAACAAATCTTTATACGCTTCCCCACTTTCACTTGGCTCCCTTGTGCAACAGGGAGCACATGACCACATGGGGCAGCATTTCATAACAGAAAGTGTCCCTTGCCATCAGAGTCCTAAGTCCTTGTTTCTCTAACTGCACCCGTCCTAGTTCTGATCTCTTTGCCACCCAGAACTCACCTCCTCCTTTCAGGACTTCTCTTCTGCTAAGGAATGCACCTGCCCAGGCTGGCCTAAGGCCCAGTGAGCTGACTCCCCCAGCTGTCCGTGCCATGTGACAAGGCAGAGTGCAGCAGTGCTTTGTCAGGATTTTCAAAAGTGGCTCCCAGAAGGATCAGCAATTCAAAGAGTGTGGTAGGATTGGTCAGTTCAAAATAGCTTCCCCCATGCCTCCTGAGGAAGCATTAAATGTTTGAACCACTGAGTCATACCGATGCCTCTCCTTTCAGAAGCAAATGACTTCTCCAGGGAGCAGCTTGAGAAATTTGCAGGGGCCAAGGCTCAGACAGGCCTTGAAGGGCAGGAAAGATTTGAACTTATTGTGAACATTACAGGAAGGCATTGCAGGGGGAAGGTAGGAAAGTGGCAGGTGTGTGAGTGGTTTGATACACACTGGAGCTAGGCCTGGAGGAAGAGCCGGGTTTGGGGGGACACCAGGAAGAGGGGATTTAAGGTGGCAGAAATGGTTGAGACAACGGGAGCTGGGTGTGCAAAGGCTGCCCCGTTACAGGGGAGGATTCACACTTTTGGTTGTGCAGAACTGGCTTCAGCAGAAAGGGAAGTTATCATGAGGCCGCATTCTATGCAGGGAGTTTCTCTCTCCATCTCTCCCAGTGTCCTTCAAAAATACCCCAAGCAGCCTCCCTGCCCTCAGCCCCTGGAGGACTTTTTCTGTGACCTTTCTCCTCCCCCAGCACTTTCCACCCCAGGGGTCACCTGTATGTAGCTTCGACCCCCCATTAAACTGTGAGCTCCTAATGGCAGGGCTGTGCCTCAGTCGCCTTTGCCGCCCTCCAGCACCATCACACTCTGCCCTGTGAGTTTTCAGATTTTCTCCATGTTGACCCCGCCTTGACCTCCCGGTGGGGAGGTACCAAGTTTCCCCTTCCGCCTCCTACAGTCCCTTCCAAAGATTCCAATCTCAGGCTCCGGGCATTTACTGCATTTTTATGATCAAAGCTCTTGTCCAAGCAGGATGTTTCCCATACCAGGAAGCTTACGAAGGTCCAGTGTGACCAATGGGAAGAGGAGGAATGAGATGATTACAGTTTTCTCCATTTCCTGGGTGAGTTCAGCACAAGAAAAGGAATTAGACCCTTAGTTCAGCTTCTCTAAACACTAAGCTGAATGCGTTAGTTAATTCAGCACACATACCCTTCTTTTTCTCTGTACCTTTTTATTCTGATGTGATTTCAAACTCAGAAACATTGCAAGAATAGCACAAGGAGGGCTTCCCTGGTGGTGCAGTGGTTGAGTGTCCGCCTGCCGATGCAGGGGACACAGGTTCGTGCCCCGGTCCGGGAAGATCCCACATGCCGCGGAGCAGCTAGGCCCGTGAGCCATGGCCGCTGAGCCTGCGTGTCCGGAGCCTATGCTCCGCAACGGGAGAGGCCACAACAATGAGAGGCCCGCGTACCACAAAAAATAAAAAAATAATAAAGTCATAAGAATAGCACAAGGAGCTCAACATTTACCGTTCACCCAGATTCACTGACTGTTTACACTTTGCCCCATTTGCTTTATCACCCTCTGTGTATGTGTACACTAACACACACATTTCCCCTAAACTGTCGGAGAATGTCAACTCTTGCATCGTGTTCCTTTTCCTTAGTTTGTATTCCCTAAGAACAGGACATGCTCTTAGCTTTTAACTTTTTTACCTCCTGACCAGACCCTGCAGGGACAGAAACCCACACCAAGGTGGGGAACTGGGTTGTCTTCTTGGAAAAGTTGACCTGCTGGTTCTGGGTGAAAAATGCAAGCCTTGTCACAGCTTCAAAGCCAAGCACAACTTGGGGAAGGTGGCATAGATTTAAGCTGGTATCAGACCTTGAAGCATTTTTACTGTCTGTGTGGTGTCAGAATCGGAAAAGAAGTTGCACAGTTGCACTTGTAGAGAAATTTCTCTTCCCTCTTAGCACTTGCTGCTTCTGGTAATAGTTGCAATCCTCACAGCTGACCTGAAAGTTGTCTTTCTGCCACCATCATCTGTGCAGCGGTCCTTAGATCCCTCCTGCTCTTAATCAGGTTCCCAGAGATTCTGGAATTCAGAGGCTCCCAGAAGAGCAGTGGGTAACCTTCCTCTTTAGGGTCCCACCTTTGTGGTCAGGCCTGGTGGACGGACGGACAAGCAGATCAACTTCTTTTTTTCTCTCATTATAAAATTAATACCTGCTTACTGGGGAAAACAAATTTAGAAAAATATGAAGAAGGGATACAGATCAACTGTAAGCCTACTATAGTTCTGGTGTTTATCTTTTCAGACTCTTGGTGCATCAGGAATGAGTATCGTGTTGCTAGGAACCCACACTCTGGGGTCGTCAGAACTAGATATAGTTCTGGCTCTGCCATTATTACCTGGATAAATAAACCAACATCTGAGGTACAGTTTTCTCATCTATAGAATGGGGTAATAATAGTACTTGGTTAAATAACCTAATGCATGGCAAGGGCTTAGTCCAATGCCTGGCATAAAGCAATTGCCAAGAAATATCAGTTCTAGGCAATGAAAAATGACTCATGGCAGACCACGGTGGTTTGTTCATTTCAACAAATATTTTTTGAGCGCCAATTGCATGCTAGGCATACTGCTAAGCACTAGCAAGTTAACCAAACAAAATCCTTGTCTTCATGAAACTTAGATTCTAGTGGAAAGAGAGAAAGAGCAAACTTGTATATGTGATAAAATGTGTCATGATCTGATGAACGACCTGCAGGAAGATCCAGCCTGATGCGGCGATAGGAGCACCATCAGCAGGCTGCTGTTCCAAGTGGTCGGGGGATTCCCTGGTGGTCCTGCGGTTAGGACTCCGCACCCTGGGGAACTAAGATCCCTCAAGCCGAGCGGCACGGCCAAAAAAAAAACTTGTCAAAGAAGCCCTCTTTGAAAAAGTGGTGTTTGAGCAGAGGTCTGAAGGAAATGAGGGAGCTGCGTGAATATCTAGGGGAAAGAACATAATCTGGCAGACAGAGCAGCTTGTGCAGGAGCCCTGAGACAGGAGCATGCTTGCCATGTTTGAGTGCAAGTGAGGAGGCAAGTGTGGGAGGGAGGTCAGACAGGTAGTGGGGGCCCAAGCCCTACGGGCCACTGAAAGGACTGTAACTATTTCTCTGACTGAGATGAGGACCCCAGGGAGGGTTGAGGAAGAGGACTGATGTAATCTGGCCCTCATTAGATCTCAGTACTGGTGCGTCACTTTTTTTTTTTCACTTTAGTGAAAAGCTGTACACGTTAGTGAAAGCCGGACTCTGTCAGCTAGTGACCCCAACCCTGTGGACCCCACCCTCCCTGCAGCATCACTCAATCCATAGCCTGCCTCACACGACGCTCCCCCCTCCACCCAGACACCCACACACACCCCAGATCTGGGCAGGAGTTACATCCGGAGACCTACCCAGGTGCCTCCAGGCTAGGCCATACCTCCAGCCTTACTGTAAGCCTCTTACTAGCTGGAACAACCAGTGGCCAGCATCGACTGAGGTCTTGCCATGAGCCAGGCCCTTACCTAGGAGCTTGTTCAGCCCTCACAGCCATCCTGCCGGGCAGCCACTCTCAAATGCCCTCACGCAGCTGGCATCACGACCCATTAACCCGCACAAGGTCTTGAAACCAGCGGGCGAGGAAGCCGGGACCCCAGCCCAGCCTGCCCAACTTGCAGGGATGGGGACGGTCATGGACAAAGCAGTGCCACCCGGACAGCAAGCGAGAAGGCTGAAGGAATTGATGCTCCCTCCCCAAGCTCTTGCTCTGTTGAGAAAAGGCCTGAGGAAGCATTTTGCAAGTTTGTGTAAAGCATGACGTAAACATGAGGGCAGTCATGAAGATGATTGTTGTTTGAAATCCCAGGTTCTAGTTTGGCTCCCAATTTTTCTGATAGCTGCCTCGTCCCAGACGTTGGCAATGTCAGCCCCAAACACCTGAACTCCCCCAAATCTCAGCATATTCCCCAGCTTCTCCTTTGCTTTGCTTGAAACAAAGCAGGTCTTTTATAAGGCGAGGTGGGAGTGTGGGGCAGGGGAGTGTGGTGGCCTTGCTTTGGGGAGCACGCTTTCACCTCCTTCCAGTTCATTGTTTTCATACAAAATTCCAGACGCACAGGGCAGGCAAACAGAAGTCTCATTCATAACCAGCGGGCCCCCAGGCTGCTATGTTCCCTGCCTCCTTCCCCTTGCCTCTCATTTCAGTCTTCTGTTGAAGTTGTGATCCACAGAGGGCCATGCAGGTAGACTCGGGCCGAGCAGATTTTGCATGTAGCCTGATGGGAGCAGAAGGCATCATCCCCTTAGAGGCCATGTGACATGGTAGAAAAAGCCCCAGATTTGCTTTTGCCGATGGACTAGAGCAGATTCCAGGCGGGTTCCGCCGATCACTAGTGAAATGACCTTGGACAAGTCACTTTCCCCTCCTCCTTTGAAAAACGTGGTTCTCAGACTCTCAGTCCAGTGTTCCTGACAGCCGCTACCTGTTCATGAACGTTGACGCCCTGTGCCTCCTTCTTCCCCGTTTGGTTAAGTTGGCACAGAGCTGCGCGTGAGGGCTCCTGATGGCTCTGCGAAATCGTATCATGGGTTAAAAAGCCTGTCCTTGCCTAAGACACACATTTCTGATTTCCCACCGCTTTCTCTCTTTCCAGACCAGGCCCCGCCCCTCCCTGTTTTAGTCACTTGCAACTGGTAAAACTACAAACTGCACTGCATGTACATTTTTTAAAAGGCTTAAGTCATGGACTCCCTCAGCGCCACACCTTCTGGTCGGCATAGGGCACTGCGCTCCAGACAGGGCTGGGCAGCGGGGAGGTGCCAGCCCCGTGGGGTGGGGCTTGGGAAGGTGTCTGATCACAAAATCCAAATATGTAATGTGTTGCCCTCTTTAGGTAAGCATTAATTTGGTTCTGGTGCACTGGAGGAGGTGTGGGTGACTGGTCTGTGGAGATTTGCTGGGCGATTAAAGAGAACAAAAACAGAAACGTGCACTTCCACACAAAGTGGGCTGTCTTCAGGGTGGCGGTGGTCTCTGGGGAATGGAATTTGGGGAACCTTTATTATGTATACTTCTGTGGTCTAAACTTTATACAATGAGCATGTATCAATTTTAGACCACGTTTCATAAGTCTAAGATGCCATTGCTTGAAAGACACCATTATTTTATATACTACCATGAAGAAAAACCACTACCAAATTACATCACCAATATCTGGGTTTTTGAGATGTTAAAATGTGGTGGTGGGTGGGGGGAATGTGCATCTTAGAATTCGTGAAATGCAGTAAGTTTTGTAAATTAAAAGATATTTTCCATTTTTGGGAAAAAAATTACTTAATTGCTTTCACCTCTCACCCTCCTTGCTCAGAGTGATTTCCTCAAAAAAGCCAAGGGAGTTGCATTTGAGGATGACTTAATTTTTTTTTTTTTTTAGCATTTATGTGCCAGTTTTACACCAGGCCCTTTGTGAGGTGCTTTCTCGGCCCTGAGTCCATCGAGGCTTCCTGGGAACTAGTGGGAAAGGTGGTAATTTTCCTAATGAGGAAGCTGATGGTCAGATTCTTATTCCTGATCACACAGTGAGTAAATGAAGGACACGACCTCAAACCCAACCCGCTGCCCCACTCGCATGTCGCCATCTGCCTCAGCCCTGAAGGTGTCATGAGAAATGAGACGAGCCTTGGTAACAAGCCCCAGGATGAAGGACAAGGCGCCCGACTCCCAGGCCCACCCTGTGCACCCTGCTCAGGGTTCAGGGGGAGCTGACTTCTGCCATGCACACTCTTCACTGCCAGCCTCAGTGAGTCAGCCTCCAGATGACCTCACTGTCCTCAGTGGGCTGTTTGGCCGTCTGCTTCGTGTCCCGAAGCCCCAGCCCCCAGCACCTCTGGCACGAGGTTACTAGTATTTTCTCTGCCCAGCTCCTCAGATGTGGCCAGGATTGGAAAGGTCCCCTCTCCCCTAGCACTCCACCTCTCAGCTTTCTGTTGCCAGGCTGCCTCTGCCCTCCAGCTGCTAAAAAAGACCAAGACTGAGAGGGCTGTTTCCCTGCTGCCACCATCTGGGTGGAGTGCCATCCACAGGGGGGCTCGGCCTGGGCGGTCCCCGTGTCCCGGCATCCCGTTGCCTGGGACAGAGGGATGGGCAGTGGGGGCCGGTGGCTTAGCAGACCATGGGCAGAGTGAACTGAAGTAATAGTTCTGTGTCTATGCCATGGCAAAGTGTCATTTTCAGAAAGGTTTGCATACAACTAGGTAGTGACCACATGTCAAAGATTTATTTAAGTCATTAATGTGGGAACCAGCAAAATGACAGGGCTGGTTGAAGAGATTTGAGAAAGCGACTGTATTAGTTTGCTGGGGCCGCCATAGCAAATTACCACCAGCTGTGTGGTTTAAAACAATAGAAATTTATTCTCTCACAGCTCATGAGGCCAAAAGTCCAAAATCAAGGTTGTTAGCAGGATTGGTTTCTTCTGGAGGCTCTGAGGGAGAATCTCTTCCGTGCCTCTCTCCCAGCTAATGGTAGTTGCTGTCAATCCTTGGGGTTCCTTGGCTTGTAGACACATCACTCCAATATCTGCCTCTGGAATCACATGGCCTCCTCCTGTGTTTATCTGTAGTTTACAAATCTCCCTCTCCTTATAAGGACACCAGTCTTTGGATTTAGAGCCATCCTAATCCAGTATGACCTCATTTTAACTTGATTACAACTGCAGAGAACGTATTTCCAAATAAAGTCACATTCATAGGTACCAGATGTTAGGACTTGAACATCTCCTTTTGAGGGACACAGTTCAACTTGTAACAACAAAGTTACGTAACTCATTTTCCATTACTCAGCATCACAGACCCCCGGCTTCTTGGGGCAGTTTGGGGTGCTAGAAAGAGCAGAGGCATGGGTAACTTTGGTGTCAGCTTTGATTGGTCTCAGGTGTTCCTGGATTGAGTGTAGGCCTATTAACAAGCCTCAGGGGAGAGCAAGGCATCTCCTTGGCAGAAGTCAGTACTGCAGGGGACATAAGGGGAGCTAACTTCCAGAGATCAGCTCCCAGCCCCACGCCTCAGTGCGTGGGGCTCTGAACATTCCTCTCTGGGCCTCAGTTTTCTCATCTGTGAAATGGGGGTGATAATGGTACCTGATTCATAAGATAGTATTTAGTACTTATGAAGCTCTGAATAAATGTTCACTATTGTTATTATTAATTCTAGTTACTCACACTCACAGACTCATAACTTTGCTCCTTTTGGGGTGAGAAAGGCTGTCCTACTGAATCTACTGGAAAGTTCCCCTTCCCTCCTAGGCCTGGCCATTGCAGAAAAAAGAAGTTTATAGTCTGCCTCCAGTCTCCAGAAAACACAGCAAGGTGCTGATTAGAATGAAGGAGGCCTGTCTGCTTTTCACCTGCCCAGGTGATTTGTAGGCAAAGGCCAGCGCAGCCCCCAGCCTTGCTTCTAAACTTGCCCTGCTTCTGGGACTGAGCTCTTCTCTGGGTGGTTTGCTCTGGGTCTAGTGTGGAAGCTGATTTCCCTGGTCACTTTTAAGTTGGTGCAGCTGGCAATGTCCTTTTCAGACGCTGGTGAACCACGGTGAGTTTAGCAGGGGGGTTTGGGGCCCAGAAGCTTTCCAAAATGGTGGAAACAAGAGCCTTTCCAGCTAGAACTAGAACTGGCTGGGCCTGAGAGAGCAGGTTAGAGGCCTGGCCCTTGCTATCCAAGCTGCGGTGGGTGGGGGAAGACCTCTCTGCATTTAGTGAGCACCTCATACACTGGTCCTGGGAAGAGAGGAACTCCTGCCCTTTGCATCCAGATCCATACTCCCTCCTTGGGTGGCCCCCAGGGGTAGCCAGCACATGGCCACTCCAGGCCCTGAGTAGTAGCCATCGCTGCTGCTACTTTGTTTCTTTTTTTTTTTTTTATGAGTTTATTTATTTTTGTCTGCGTTTGGGTCTTTGTTGCTGCGTGCAGGCTTTCTCTAGTTATGGCGAGCAGGGGCTACTCTTCGTTGCAATGGGCAGGCTTCTCATTGCGGTGGCTTCTCTTGTTGCGGAGCACGGGCTCTAGGCACGCGGGCTTCAGTGGTTGTGGCTCGCGGGCTCTAGAGTGCAGGCTCAGTAGTTGTGACACACGGGCTTAGTTGCTCCACAGCAGGTGGGATCTTCCCCAACCAGTGATCGAACCCGTGTCCCCTGCATTGGTAGGCAGACTCTTAACCACTGCACCACCAGGGAAGTCCTGTTTTTTTGTTTCTGTTTTTGTTTTTTTTTAATTAATTAATTTATTTGGCTGCATTGGGTCTT
This sequence comes from Phocoena phocoena, assembly GCF_963924675.1. Taxonomy (NCBI): domain Eukaryota; kingdom Metazoa; phylum Chordata; class Mammalia; order Artiodactyla; family Phocoenidae; genus Phocoena; species Phocoena phocoena. The sequence continues at coordinate 31,360,663 of NC_089228.1, read as the reverse complement.
AGTTTCGGCATGCAGGATCTTTCGTTGCGGTGCACGGGCTTCTCTCCAGTTGTGGCACGTGGGCTCCAGAGCACGTGGGCTTAGTTGCCCAGGGGCACGTGGGATCTTAGTTCCCTGAACAGGGATCGAACCTTCATTCCCTGCATTGGAAGGCAGATTCTTAACCACTGGACCACCAGGGAAGTCCCTCGCTGCTGCTACTTTGATTATTGTCTGTGACATGAAAGCATGGGCTGGTAGGACCACAGAGGCCCCTCCCCACCCAGGCCTCTCTGACCCTAAGTTCATCTGGGAGTTCTCTGAGTTCAACCAAGAGGAATCAGGCCCCACACTCTCTAGGTCCCCTCGCAGACATACCTTTTTGCAAGTGTTCCCCTTTTTAGGCCTGGGAAAGAGCAGGGTCGTTCCTGGGCTTCTAACTTTTTTTTTTTAAAGAGGTTGGGGATTTCTAGAAAAGGCAACATTATAGAGACAGAAAGCAGACCCGTAATTGCCTGGGGCTGGGAGTGGAATTGACTGCAGATGAGCAAATTGGGTAATGCAAGTGCTTGAAAACTGGCTTGCGTTGGTGGTTGAACCCCTGTATAAATTCACTCATCAAACAGTATTCTTCCTATGGGTGAATTGTATGCCATATAAATTACTCTTTGATAAAACTGTTTAAAATGTGTATAGGGCTTCCCTGGTGGCGCAGTGGTTGAGAGTCCGCCTGCCGATGCAGGGGACGCGGGTTCGTGCCCCGGTCCAGGAAGGTCCCACATGTCGTGGAGCGGCTGGGCCTGTGAGCCATGGCTGCTGAGCCTGCGCGTCTGGAGCCTGTGCTCCGCAACGGGAGAGGCCACGACAGTGAGAGGCCCGTGTACCGCAAAAAGAAAAAAAAAAAGTATATATACATATATATAAGTGTGTGTGTGTGTATATAATGAATTCTTTTAAAACCACAGTTGGTGTGGGATTACCACCTTCTCGTTAACTCTACAGAATGTCCTCAGTTAATGGCTGTGAATTTGAAAACAAGTGGAGGGGGTGCAGAATTGGAGGCCATGGTCTTTATGTGACCTAGGGCAGGTCCACAGTCTGTCCGGGCCTCGGTCTCCCCACCGTGACATCCTGAGTTGACGTGCTTAGATGGTGAGAGGTGCCAGGGTGTTGGAGCCTCTGCTGTGAGGCTCTCTTGGTGCTGTGGGCTCTCCCATCGTACCAGGCGCCACTGTAAGCTTTGCCTTTGCCACAGAGCACCTCTGCCTTCCTGTCTTTGTGCAGGGAATTTCCTCCCTCCAGCCCCAAGGAGCAAACACGCGGTCAGGAACAATTGGAAAATCTGGGTTAGGCTGGCCTCATTTCCCCCTAAGCCTGGCCCTTTCCCTTGACTTGGACCAGAGACGCAACCCAGAGAAAACCCCCTCACAGATCGAATGGCTTAAGCACCTACTGGGCATTTATATACTTTGCAGGCTTTCCTCTCTCCTGGCAGTCCTGACAGGTGGCCTCACATGAGATCAGAGATAGAGAGACACTTGCCTAAAGTCACAGAGCTGCTAAGTGCTGAGTTTCCTGCTCCTTCCACTAGAAGCCACTTCCTGGAAGGAGTCCAGGCTGCTTGCTCAGGTGGAAGCTGAATGAATTGGTGGTGTCAGCTTGTTTGGTAATTGCCTGTGTCCCTCTCCTGTGCCTCCATCATTCTCGTCAGAATGCCAGGATGGCTCAAGTGCCGCCACCTCTAGGAAGCCTTCCCTCAAACCTCTACCCACTCACCCAGAAAGTTATGATACCCACTTCCTCTGAGTGCCAGCAGCCAAGAGCCAGAAGCACGTCAAGTTCCTTTCCAGAAACTGTGAGTAGCTCCATCTGGAGCATGACAAGAATGATGCCTTGGCAGTCGGAAGAAAACCTGGCCTCTCCCCAAAGGGCAGTGGGAGCTACAGCAGGGGTGGGACAAGCAGATGTGGCTTAAAAGAGGGTGGTTCTAGCTGCTGGGTGGAGGATAGTTGGATCAGAGTGGAGCCAGGTGGGAGGCTGGGGGGCCACTGAGGAGGCTGCAGCCTGAGCCCCTCCCAGAGGCACGCTCCAGTGGGAGGGCGTGGCCCCGCCCCTCCCTTCACCTTTGTCCTCCTTCTTCACCCTGTTCCCATCCCCTGTCCCATTCCCTGGGCCCCAGAAGTGCATGCTTATCTGATAAACTCCAGGGAGTACTCCACTGAGTGCCTTGCTGCTCCTACCAGAGTTTTGGGCTGGTTCCTTCTGGAAATGATGCCGAAGGGCTGAATGGCAGACCCTCGGGGCAGCATGAAGAGAAGGGGACGTGGAGGGGCTCTGAGCTCCCAGGTTGGGCTGGGAACAGTCCGTAGGCCAAGGGAGAGCTGTGAAAGGGCTACTCCTGGCTGACTCAGACCCTCCTGCCCTTCTTATCAGGCCTGAGGAGCGATGAGGGGCCAGTTCCTGGACTGCGGGTTCTAGGCCTTTGTTGGGGGCAGCCAGGAAGTGACTTGTGGGTTTTGCCGCGCCTTAAGGAGTTAGGCTGACTCACAAGGGTGGGGGTCTGGGTGTGTTGGGTCCACGGGGTGGGAGGCGGGTGCAAACGCCAGGCCCTTCCCTGGTGGGAGAGGGTCCGGCCTCCACACCCACCTCCTGACAGCTGGCCACAGACCGGAGGAGTCCTTGCCCTGCTAGCTTAGCATGGGAGGGGTGGCCCAGGGCGTCTCCTCTATTTTTCAAGCAGAAAATATTTCCAGAATATTATTATTCCCCCAAGGTGTTGACTATTTGCTAAGTGCCAGACACTAGACTAAGGGCTTTGCCTGTACTGTATCCTTTAATCTTTACTCCAATAAAACCCCTGGACGGTTGGTGTTACCACTCTCCACGTTTTGCAGATGAGGAAACTGAGGTTCAGAGAGAGGAAGTGAATTGCTCAGATTTATGCAGCCAGGAAGCTGCAGATTCGGGATTCAAGCTGGGTCCAAAATTCAGAGACAGCTTTCTTGAAAAACCAAAATAGGTCGGGCAGGGAATGGGCATCAGGAGTTTTGTGAACCCCCGGGAGCCATCCATAGCTTACATCCAGTCCTCAAAGGAGCCACAGAAGACATCTGCCCCGGGGGATCCTTCCTAGCAAGGTGGACAGGGTTCTTCCCCAGCCCAGTCTGTGTGATGTGGTGAGAGACTGGCTCAGGTGTTTGCCAGAAGCTAGACGGGGAGGTGAGCAGCCGTAGGTCATAAATGAGCAGTTGGGTGACTCTGCTGTGGGGCAGGCCTGTCTTACACACTCTTAGAAGTGGGAGGAGGCGGGGTGCTTGGAGATGAGATAAAAGAACAGGAAATTCCCAGCCCAGTGGGAGAGACAAGGCCCTATTAGTCAAGACAGAAAAGCAATTCCAAAAAAGGGAAGGTTCTGATCTGTGTCACTGTCTATGTGTCAGGCCTCTGCCCCTCAGCATTTCTTAGTCAGGTTTGATGTTGAGCTCTGCTTGCGTGCTGGACGCCTCAGGCTCATGTCCTGCCAGCTCTCTGGCCCTGGTGGAAGGAGAGTCTCTGGCGGAAAAGTCCCAGAGCAAATTCTGACTGGCTTAGCTGGAGTCACGTGCCTCCCTGAACAACATCCCAGTGGTCTGGGGTGGGGTTTTATGATTGGCCAAGCCTTGTCTCCCATGCCCATCCTCACCCTGGGCCTTCTTGTGGGGCCACAACAGCAGCAGAACCATACAGAGTGGGTGGGAGGTAGAAGGGGAGATGGAGGCAGGCAAAAGCCAGGCGACCCCAGCGGCTAGCTGCCCACCCATCTACCCTTTCCACACAGGGGCTCTTCCGGGCCATGCCTGTCTGGCCAAGGATGCTAGAGGGTTAGCAACAGGGAGGGGCCACTGAGTGTCTTAGTTAAGTCAGAGATGTTCAACCTCAGCACCACTGACTTTTTTTTTTTTTTTTTGCCTCACTGTGTGGCATGCGGGAACTTAGTTCCCCGACCAGAGATCAAACCCGCGCCTCCTGCATTGGGAGCATGTTGGGAGCACGGAGTCTTAACCACTGGGCGGCCAGGGAAGTCCCACTATTGATATTTGAGGCCAGATAATTCTTTGTTGTTGGGGACTGTTCTGTGCACTATAGGTTGTTTAGCCTCATCTCTACCTGCTAGAATCAGTAGCTTCTTTCCCATCTGTCACTTGGACAATCAAAAACGCCTCCTGACCTTGCCGAATGTCCCTGGGGGAATTGCCCCTGGTTGAGAACTACTGACTTAGATGATCCCAAAGGAGGCCTTGAGATGAGGACCTCAGGAAGCTGGGAAGTGGACGGGGAGAAGACGTTGATGCTGAATGTGTTAAAGAGCAGGTTATCACTGTGGGGCTTAGTCCTGAAACTGAGTCCCCCTAAAACAGAGTTCCTCTGCCGAGTTTATGATTAACCTCTCTATCCAAAACTTTATTCTCTTTTTTTGTCCTGCCCCCATTCTCCTCAGAATTGAGGCATATCAAAGAAAAGGGGGGACTGAAACCAAGTAGGACTCTGCAGGGCCTTCCAGATACAAAAGCCCCTCCATGTCCCCTGTTTCTTGTTTATAGAGAAAGCTTTAGTCTCTAGACCTTCCCTGAGTTCCAAATGGCAGGCACAAGAAGTTAACAATTAGGGAAGTGAGGGAATAGAGGAACAAAGGAAAAACAGTCAATCAACAAAAGTAATGCTAGGGACTTCCCTGGTTGTCCAGTGGTTAAGAATCCGCCTTCCAATGCAGGGGATGCGGGTTCGATCCCTGGTCGGGGAACTAAGATCCCACATGCCACAGAGCAACTAAGCCTGTGCGCCACAACTACCGAGCTCGGGCACGTCAACTAGAGCCCACGCGCCACAAACTACAGAGCCCACATGCCACAACTAGAGAGAGAAAACCCACACGCCACAACTAGAGAGTGAAAACCCGCACGCCACAACTAGAGAGAAGCCCATGTGCCACAACAAAAACCTGATGCAGCCAAATAAATAAATGTTAAAAAAAAAAAGAAAGAAAAGTAATGCTAGCTTAAATGATAGCTCAGTGATAAAACAGAGTCCTAGTTCCTCCTCAGGGGCTACACATAGCAATCTGACACGTATCTGAGTTGTTCTGCAGAAACTAAGACACCCCTGGCAGGTGGAGGATGGTGACTCCATGCTGAGCACAAGCACTTAGACCCCAGACAGGTTGGAGCCAGAAGCTTGACGATTGGGATTCCTGAAGCATCACCTGTTACCTCACCACCAAATAGAAGAAAGTCTATGAGCTGATCACACACCCTGCAGCCCTTACCCCTAACGTTGCCTTTAAAAACCCTTCCCTGAAAGCCATCAGGGAGTTCGGGTCCTTTGTTTGCTGCATGTTGGGTGAGCAGACCTGAGTGTGGTCTGGTTACAGCCCTACAGGGGAACACTGGGAAATGGTATGGAACAGGTGACTCAGGAACCAGGGAGCTGGAGTATTTAGGCATCTGCCGTCAGTCCCCTTGAGGACACTGGGATGGAGCGGGTGTTAGTTCCAGGGCATGTCAGGCCTGCTGTGTGACACAGGGTGGCCCCTAGCAACTCAGAGAAAGCAGGTGCTGCCAGTTGAAAGTTGGGCAGTGGTGAGGGACAAGCGGATATGGGAGCACACTCAGTAACCCTGAACAGAGTTTCCTGTTCCTTCTTGCCTTGTTTTTCCTCTTCTAGCTGACATAACCAGGCCAGGATCTGCTTCTGAGGAGGGTCTGTGGGCCGGCCATGCCTTCAGACCTCTTCTGGGAGCTTCTTTACTCCCAGGTCCCCATGCTTAGTATTGTCTTTCCTACTGCTCCAGCCCCATCAGTCAGTTAGAATCCTGATCCTGCTATGTCCAAGCTGTGTGACCTCAGGCAGATTTCTTAAGCCTTCTGGGCTTGGATTACTCATATCAAATGGGGCTAATGACATCTGATACATGCTTTCAGGGTTATGAAACTGAAAAGAAATAATGTGATAGACACGCAGCTAACATCACTGTCCCTCCTCCCATGAGGAAGCTGGGTGTAAGCTTCCCCAAAGGTACTGAATGAGAGCAGGGCTGGCAAGCACTGCTCAGGGCAGGGTGGCCATTCAGAGGAAGGCTGATTCAGCGGACATGCTAGACAGGGAGTCAGGAGCCCTGCATATAGCTGTTGGCTGATTACAGCACCTGAGGCAGTTGTCCCAGCCTGAGCGTTGTGGTCCGCACCCACTGATTCCTCGTCTGAGCCCTGGGGAAGCTGGCAGTGCAGCCTGAGGGCCCTTTGTCAGGCCTCCCACTGTATGACCTGGGACAGCTCCTCCACCTCTCTGTGCTTTTTCCTTTCTGAAAAATGGAGATAACGTGGCCAAAGCTGAATGAGATCATCACGAAATCTAACACTTATTAAGTCCCTGCTGTATGCATGTTTATGTGACTGAATCATGAATCTCTTATCCCCATTCTGCAGAGGCCTCAACCGAGGCTCAGAAGAGTACACTGTTCGGCTCCTCCCAGGCACTTGAGAGTCCACTCTCTGTACCCTGAGGCATCGCCCACCCCGCCCAGCACAGTACCTGGTCCCATCAACCAGCTCCCATTCCTGAGTGCTCACTAGCTGTCAGGCACTTTTTTTTTTTTTAATGAAATATTTTCATTTCAAAAAGTTATGTATTGGCTTCCCTGGTGGCGCAGTGGTTAAGAATCCGCCTGCCAATGCAGGAGACACAGGTTCGAGCCCTGGTCCGGGAAGATCCCACATGCCGTGGAGCAGCTAAGCCTGTGCGCCACAACTACTGAAGCCCGCGTGCCTAGAGCCCATGCGCCACAACAAGAGAAGCCACTGCAATGAGAAGCCCGCGCACCGCAACAAAGAGTAGCCCCGCTCACCGCAACTAGAGAAAGCCCGCGCACAGCAACGCAGACCCAACGCAGCCAAAAATAAATAAATAAAAATTCCAAAAAAAAAAGTTATGTATTGAAGGCATACTAAAACTTTAAACAGGATCCTAACAGGACATCTAAGCCTACGGAACAGACAAATAAATACACAAATCTGCCCCACGCCCTGGGGCTAGCACTGGTTGTTGGACACTGGAGGGAGGGTGTCCTAGTGCAGAAGAGTCTCTGAAGTCATATAAATATAGAATACTTTATAGTAGTAGGTCAGCATTAAATACTAGTCACTGAACTTTCATAAGTTGTCTCATAGACTGAAAAAGTTGTGCACATCCAATGCATAGAGATAGTCCCTCCCCGGCTGGCCCAGCCTGTCAGTGTACAGACATGTGAGTGATGGGAGCTTCACAGCCCAGACAAGCCCGCAGGCCTTGTCTCCGAATCCTCCCAGAAATACTGCAGAGTCAGTACTATTAACACCTCCATTCTAGAAAAGAGGAAACTGAGGCTCAGCAGGGTGAGCTGACATCATGCTTGTGAATGACAGATCTAGGGCTTGAACTCAGTGCTACACAAGTAATCAGGCAGCATGAATGGACCAGTCCTGGATCCAGGCCAGCTAAGGAGGAGCCAGTGGTCTCAGCATGGAGGAGACACCCTCTCTGTCAGGATCTGAGACTTGGTGGCTGTCCTTGCCCAGAGAACACCCAGCAGCTGGGCTGGGTGTCTGCACTCCAGGAGGCTCCAGGCTTTGTGTTCCCCTGACTCAGGCTCAGGAGAAAGGCTGGGGCCAAGGTCTGACCTGAAGTGCCAGCTGGGCCAGCCAGGAAGGGGCAAAGCAGACTGTGGGCAAGGGCACCACCTCCCTGCAAAATCTGCCTCCTGCTGTCTCTGGAAGGCAACTGTGCCGTTAGATCCTGGTTGAAGCCCTGGAAGAGGTTTATGGGTTTGTTACCATCTCTGTGAAGCCCTCCTGGACTGTCCTATGGGCCAAGCCCCTCCATTCTGCTCCTACTGTCACTTAAAGTACCCAGCTTGCACTGAAATCATCTGTGGCCATTATACGGATTTTTAAGCTGCTCCCTCCTCATCCTGCCTTCCAGGAAGCACAGAACCCCAGGGCCAAGCTCGCCTCTTCTAGCCTGAGGATGGAGTGGGAGGAGTGGGTAGGGGAGTGGTGGGTAGGGGTGGTGGTAACAGGAGCTGGCATGGGACCAGCGCGCCCTGACCTCATCACATTCTTGGAGCCAGGGAGGGGGTGGGCCATCCCCCTTCCAGCCTCCCAGAGTCTGCTGCTGTGGCTTGTGGGCAGGCTTCCAGACAGGAGAAGGACCCCAAGAACCCACTGTCTGTTTCCACTTGGGAAGGAGAGTAGCACAAACCTCCATTCAAGTCCCCGCTCTGCCTTGTTATCTAAGCTATCTGAGCTCAGTTCCCGTCTATGAAATGGAGATAACAATGATACCTAATTCCTAGGGTTGCCTTGAGGATTAAATGAGATATTTTAATCTTTTGCATAGTTCCTGGGGCATTCTTTTTGCTTAGTAAATATTAGCTACCCGGAAAGCTAAAGTATTTAAAGACCAAGGGTTCCTTCCTTTGGCAGTGGGGGCACCCAGCACCAGAAGAGTTGGGAGAGGCAGGGAGCGGCCCAGCCCAGGCTCTGGAGACAGGGAGCATTATGGTGCTGTCTGAGGGCTAGCAGAGCCAGTGGGTGAGGGTACAGGCTTTGTAGCCAGACTGTCCAGATTCAAATCCCAGCTCCACCTGTTACTGTAATGTTGGGCCAACCACTTCTGTGGGTCTCAGTTTCCCCCTCTGTAAAATGGGGGAAATAATACCAGCTTTCTAGGTTATCATAAGAATTAAATAACTCCTACATAAAGCACTTAGAACACTGCCTGGAACACACTAAGTCTGGCCATTAATGTCTATATTATTTAAGTCTGTCCAGAGTCGTCCTCATCCATCCCCAGTCATAATAATAACTTCAACAGCCACAGTTAATTGTCCTCTCGTTTATACATTCTCTCAACAAACCCATGACACCATTCTCACCTTCTAGGTGGGCACAGTGAGGCTCAGGAAGTCTGGGTAAGGTGCCCAAGATCACACTGGTAGAGACAGGATTTGAACTCAGGTCTCTGACTCCAGAGCCCACACACTTAGCCATTTACTAAACTGTACTTTTATGGGAACTGCAGGGGGCTGGACACCCAACTCATCAACCCTCATAAACAAATAGACCTTGACACAGTGGCCCAGCAAACACTGACTGTACTATTGTCCGGGTGCTGTGAGTGTTTAGAGAGAGGGTCCAGATGCAGCCTTGGCCCCAGGATCAGGTAGGACTTGGACTGGAGCATTAGGAGGGCTGTGGTTTCAGGTGGGAGCAAAGGTGTGGAGGAGGGGCCAGGCAGGGCGCAGGTGGGGCCACAGCAAGAGGCGTGGCTGGGGATAAAGTCAGAGGCAGAGGAGGGGGCTGGCCAGCCTCCAAGTGGAGTTCCAGCACGAAGCAAAAGGCTGAGGCCCAGGGCAGCCTCAAAAGCCCTACTGTCCCTGCCCTTCAAAATCCCAGCATTGGAGACCCAAGGACATAACAGATGCCCTGCTCAGACTCAGCCTAGAACAGGGATCAAGAGAATGGCCAGGGCGCCTCAGCCCTGCTCTCTTGGTTTGTTGTCCTCTCGGCGTGAACACACCCAACATGGTAGCTGGCACCCAGGGCACACCCAGCGCATGCTCCCTGCCTTCCTCCCTGGCACAGGAGGTGGAGTGGAACCCAGTCCTGACACAGGACTCCCTCCAAAAACAAATCCAACCCACCGTCAGCAACGAAAAATTTATTGGCGGTTTCTTAGGAATTTAAAAGGCAAGTTTCCTAGTAGAGCAAGACTTCCTGAAAATCCTACCTCCCATTGCAGCTCCTTCTCTAGGAGTTGTTTTCCTGAGGCCACAGCTTCACATCTCCTCTCCTCTGCAACTCCAGCCGCTCCTCTCCTTGCCCTCAAAATCCCAGTTGGCCTGTAGCCTTCCCACATGCACACTGAGTGCCATTAGCAGGACAGGCTACATCGTTTTGCAGGGCCTGGTGTAAAATGAAAATGTAGGGGCCCTGGTTCAGAGAGTATGGAGAATTTCAAGATGGTGACAGCAGAGTATTAAATTAAGTGCCGGGCCCTTCCAAGCACACGACCCTGTCGACTGCACGGGCAGCACGCCCACGGAGCTGACCCTGGCCTTTAGTGTGTGCCCTGCAGGGACTAGAACGTCAAGTTTCATGAATTTCAAAGCTAAAATCAGGGGCTTCCCTGGTGGCGCTGTGGTTAAGAATCTGCCTGCCAATGCAGGGGACACAAGTTTGAGCCCTGGTCCGGGAAGATCCCACATGCCGCAGAGCAGCTAAGCCCATGCACCACAACTACTGAGCCTGCGCTCTGAAGCCCGCGAGCCACAACTACCGAAGCCAGTGAGCCACAGCTCCCGAAGACTGCGCACCTAGAGCCCATGCTCCGCAACAAGAGAAGACACCGCAATGAGAAGCCCGGGTGCAGCAACAAAGACCCAATGCAGCCAGAACTAAATGAATGAATTTATTTTAAAAAATAAATAAGTAAAAATAAAGCTAAAATCTGAGGTTCCACCACCACCACCACCACCACCACCAAAAGAAAATCATATTTCGAAGACGGCTGCTCTGGGCTATACCCAGCCCACCCTCAACTCTCAACTGCTCACTTTCCAGGCTGCGTTTATTCCCCCAGTAGAAAAGTTTGAGGTCTTATATTTGAACTGATCATACCTTTTGCAAAGTGCTTTCATATGTTCTTTACGAGAGAGAAGTTATCATCTCATCTTATGGTTAGGCAAACTGAGATTCAGAAACTCTGCACTCGAGAGCTGGCATCTTGCTGGCCAGTAGCATATGTGGCACCAAAACAATAGGCTCCAGACCCCCTCAGCCTGAAGCCATTTCCCCCGGAGAAAACATCTGGACACCATCTAAGGTGAATGAACAAATGCAAACCTCAACACCAAGGGAATTACTTTTATTTATATGGTAACAGCAATTTCTCGTGTTGAAACAGCCTCAGCCAACCCCAGACAAACACCAGGCCTGAATCAGACCTCCCTCAGCAGAAGTGCTGATGGAAATGTGGGAAATGTCCCCATCCTTCCGACTCATAACGCGCAGTGCTCCTGTAACCACAGACCGAAGAAGGAAAAAGGGGACCCAAGCTCCTATTCCAAAAGGGTATAGTAGGGCTATTTGTTTTGTTTTACTCCTCATTAAAACTTGAGAAATCTTTATTTTTCTAAGTGAACTTTTAATTTTGGAATCATTTTAGATTTACAGAAAAGGTGTAATGATAATGTGGAGAGTTCCTTAGTCCAGTTCCCCATTATTAATGTTTTATTACCGTGTGGATTTGTCACAGCCAAGAAACTGACACTGGCACTCAGCTATTAACTAAATTCCAAACTTGATTTGGGTTTCACCTGGATTTTTCCACTAATGTCCTCTTTCTGTTCCAAGACTCAATCCAGGGAAGCACATGACATTTACTTATCATGGCTCCCCTTTAGTCTGTGACAGTTTCTCCCTGTTTTTCAAGACATGGACGGTCTTGGGAATTCCCTGGTGGTCCAGTGGTTAGGACTCCACGCTTCCACTGCTGAGGGCCTGGGTTCAATCCCTGGTTGGGAAACTGAGATCTTGCAAGCTGCACTGCCAAAAAAAAGACATGGATGGTCTTGAGGAGGAATGGCAGGTCTCCTGTCCAATGCCCACCAGTCTGTGTGGTTTTCTCCCCAGTAGACCTGGGTTATAAGCTTTCAGAGAGAACACCACAGAGGTGAAGTGCCCTTCTCATCACATCCTATCAGGAGTCCATGGCACCCACATGACGCCGCTGGTGAGATTCACCTTGAGCTTGTGGTTAAGGTGGTGTCTGTCAGGCTTCTCTACTGTGAAGTTACTATTTTTTTCACTTTCCAAACTCTACTCTTTGGAAGTGAGTCTATAAGTCTAATCCACCCTCAAGTGGGACAGGGCAGGAAACCTTGATATTTTTAATGTTAATTTAATTATCTTTTTTTTAAAAATCCTGGTTTAAAGTACAAAAGATACCAAAGGATCCAAGGCAAAAATTTTCTCCCCATCTCTATCCCTGAAAGTAACAATGTTACCATTTTCTCATGAATCATTCCAGAGGTATTTTATATGCAGACAGGTAAATATACATGCTTTGCTCCATCTTTTTTTTTTTTTTTTTTTTTTGTGGTAAGCGGGTCTCTCACTCTTGTGGCCTCTCCCGCTGCGGAGCACAGGCTCCGGACGCGCAGGCTCAGCGGCCATGGCTCACGGGCCCAGCCGCTCCGTGGCATGTGGGATCCTCCCAGACTGGGGCACGAACCCGCGTCCCCTGCATTGGCAGGCGGACTCTCAACCACTGCGCCACCAGAGAAGCCCTGCTCCATCTTTTTTACACAAAGGTAGCACGCTGGCCATACTATTCTACACCCAAGCATAGTGAGACCTTGTAAAGCACACAAGTTGTCTGACATGATGGATGATTAAATAAGTTACATTACTGCAGAGCAAGGGCCTGGCCACAGCTACCAGCAGTTACACAGGTAAATAGTATCTGTTCTCATGAAAAGGTAATATGTCAAATGAAAATAAAATCAAGTGCAGAGTACATATGATTTCTATTGGTGAACGCTATCTTTCAGGAGGATAAATTTCAGAAGAGGTCACAGGAGACCAAATGCCTGAGATAAAACAGAAGGCTAGTGAGTATAATGTTTTGCTATATATAAAAGGAAAATAAAAAGATGCGGCTGTGAGCTTTGGGGGAATGCAAACTCGAGGATCCCGAAGCCAGCCACTGGTGGATGGCAAGACCTTGTCACTCTTTTCCTAGTCAGGGAGGGAAGGGCTGTTTGACTTTCTAGAATCTGTCTGCCTGGATGGAGGGTGGTTGCAGTTAATTGCCTTGTGGAAAGAAGAGTAGAGCAAACACCCCACCCAGGGTGGGGACGGGATGTAGATTCCTCAGGCCTGAACTGTCAGGCTCCAGGCCACACATGTGTGGATGCCCCACAGCCCAGCAGTATCCACAGCCTGCAGGATGAAGTGCTGCCTTTCAGCCTGGCACCTCTTCATTCATTCATTCATTCATCCATTTACCCATCCAATCATTTATCCATTCTCCCATCCATCCATCCATCCACCCATCCAACCATTCATCTATCTGTCATTCATCCATCCATCCATTCATCCATTCTCCTTTCTACTCGTTTGTTTCCTTTATTCACTCAGCATTTATTATGTGGCTGATCCTTTGCCAGATACAGGGATACAGCTGTGGCTGAGATGGACCCAGGCCCCTTCTCGTAGAGTGTACAGTCTGGTCCAGAACTAACCCAGTTTGGGGAGTGCATCAAAATCTTGGGCATTTTAGGATCACAGGGGACTTCCCTGGGGTTCCAGTTGTTGGGACTCCGCATTTCCACTGCAGGGGGCACTGGTTCGATCCCTGGTCGGAGAACTAGGATCCTGCATGCTGCGTGGTGCAGCCAAAAAAAAAAAAAAAAAATCACAGAAGAAGGAACAAAGCCAGCCTGTGGAGCAGAGCTGCTTCGTGGAGGAGGTGACAACTTGGCTCAGTGGGTGCTAGTCAGGCTTGGGAGGCCTGAAGGGAGAAAAGGGAAATTTCAGATGAAGGAACAAGAAAAGGCCCACAGACCGGTACTAGCACCCAGTAACCAAGCCCTTGCCTCAGTCTGGACCCTGTGCCAGGCTCTTAGCAGTCAAAACTTCACTTCAGCCCACAGGAGCCCTTTGAGGGAGATAGTATGATCTCCATTTTTTCTAGCTTTATTGAGATATTATTGACATACAACATGTAAGTTTAAGGTGTCCAGTGTAATGAAGGATTACTACAGGAAGGTTACTTAACACCCACATCCTCTCACATAATTACCACTTTCTTGTGGTTATAACATTTAAGATCTACTCTCTTAACTTTCAAGTATCTAATACAGTATTGTTAATTACAGCCACCATGCTGTGCATTAGATCCCCAGAACTTAGTCACCATAAGGCTGGAAACGTGTCCCCTTTGACCAACATCTCCCCATTTCCCTCACTCTCCAGCCCTAGCAACCACCAGTCTACTTTCTATTTCAATGAGTTCAGCTTTTTACATTCCACATGCAAGTGAGAACATACAGTATTTGTCTTTGTCTGCCTTATTTCACTTACTATAATGCCTTCAAGGTCCATCCATATTGTTGCAAAAGGCAGGATTTCCTTTTATTTTATGGCTGAATAATATCTTAATCCAGTCATCCACTGATGGCACTTAGATTGTTTCCATGTCTTGACTACTGTGAATAATGCTGCAGTGAACATGTGGGTACAGATATCTCTCCTAGAGAGTGATTTCATTTCCTCAGGATATATACCCAGAAGTGGGATTGCTGGATCATATGGTAGTTCTTATTTTAATTTTTTGAGGAATCTCAAAAGTAAACCTCAGTTTACCTTCCCACCAACAGTGCACCAGAGTTCCCTTTTCTCCACATCTTTGCCAATACTTGTTATCTCTTTGACGATAGCCATTCTAATAGGCGTGAGATGATATCTCATTGTGGTTTTGATTTGCATTTCTCTGATGATTAGTGATGTTGAGCATCTTTTCATGTACATGTTGGCCGTTTGGATATCTTTTTTTTGAAAAGTGTATGATCTCCCTTTTAAAGATAAGGATGCTGAAGGACGGGGCTGAGGTTTACCTTCTTTTCTGTGTCTCTCCCTGGTGCCCGGTCCAAGGCCTGACATACAAAATGTGCTCAAGAATTGCATATTGGCAGAATGGCATGGGCTGGAGACTGTATATTGGATGACCCCATTACTAGGGAACCATGAATATGTCCCTGAAACCCTCTGCCCATAGCTTCCTGGTCTGTAAAGCAGGGATACTTTCAAAATCAATATCTTTAGAGCACTTGTGTGCTGTGCTGGGAAAAGCAGTAAACAACACAGAGTTCCTGGCTCCAGGAACTTCTGTGGAAGGATCTGAAAAGTTAGCAGGAAGTTATAATCCACCACAGCAAGATGATTTGCTCTGAGGGGGACATACAGGCACTGGGTGAGCACAGCTTGAGTTGCTATCAGAATTAATGAGATAATACACACTAACTAGAGAAGTCAGTGGCTTCCTATGTGCTTGGCACTGTGGTGAGTGTCTTACATGAACTAACTTGTTTAGTCATTACAATTCTACCAGGTCGGTATGATTATGATCAACACATGTACTAAGAGGAAGTTAGTGGAGGCTCAGAGAGGTCAGGTAACTTGCCCAAGGTCACACAGCTGGTCAATGGCAGAGCTGGAATCAGAGTCCAGGCTGTCTGGTCCTTGACCACAGACTCTCCTGGATCAAGGAGACTAGCAGGTAACACTGAATTTTCCTCTTCTGTCTCTCAGAAGATAGATAAGTTCATATCTACAGATCATGGAGCCAGGGGGCCCCAGGATTAGAGTAGTACCTCAAAAAAAAAAAGGTCTATTTTTGGAACCTCAAATGAGGTCAAGGCCTGTCCCGAATCCCATGTTCTGAGCAGCGGGCCACATTCTGTCAGCTGGACTTCTCGAGGGTTTAGAGCAGAGAGAGGACTGGGAAGATGTTGGGTTGCAGCGTCCCAGAGCTCTGGCCTGATGTCCGAACCAGCCTTGTTCCTTGGGCTTCAGGCCTTGCCATGAGGTACCTGCCAGGGCCCTGAAATTGGAACAGCCTTCATCCCTCACTGCTGCGGGGAAGTGCCTTTGAGGTCCCAAGTTGCAGTGACTGCAGAGTAGCTGGCCTTTCTCCATCTTTCAGGACTACTCCCCACTTTTCTTTCTGTGTCCACCCCAGCAATCTGAGCATTATTCATGCCTGAAATATCTCAGAAAGCCACAACAGCCCTGCCCTTCACCCAAATCCACAGCCTCATGGCCTCTGTTCTTTAAAAGGTCATCTTCCTCCCTGCCTTTACCGACGGACCCCTTGCCCCGGGCCCTTCACACCTCGCTGTTTCACTGCACAGGCACTTGCCTGTCATTCTGTCCCCCATCAGGACTTTGACCACAGACACCACCTTCCTATCGGCCTCTGGGGCCCTGGGCTGCCGAGCTGGTCTGTCAGGTACCTGTGGGGATCTGCTAACATTTCCACTTCAGCCTGTCCTGGAGAAAGTACATGACATTGCGTAAGAGCCTCTCCCACCTGCTCTGAGGGGCCCAGAGGCTCGGGCCTCAGTCCTGGCCCTGCCCCTTTCCAAGACAGGGGGAGCCACACTCTTCGGGGGATGCCACTGTGTGTGTAGTCCCCAGAGTCCAGGCTCCCGGGTGGGATGGTCTCTGGTACGACTATAGCACACGCTCAGCACACACCCAGACCCCCTTCAGCTTACACCAGTTACTTCCAGCTGCTGGCAGCCAAGCCCTTCTGCCTGATGACTTTCTGGTCACCTGCTCACTGGGTGAGTGCTTTTCATAAACTAACTTATTTAGTCATCGTAAGTCCACACTCTGCCTGTACATCTTAGTCCAAAAGGGCCTCGAATGAACAGCGCCCCCCCTCCCAGTAGCCCTCCACCAATAACTGATGGTAAAGCCCCCAGCTCCTCCCCTTTCCTCGTCCCAGGAGCAGCCCCTCATTAACGCACCGTTTATGGGCTTCCTTCCTTGCCTGCCTCACCTCTCACCTCCCCTGCTAGTGCTTCGTGGGATCACTTCCCAAATAAATGTCTTGCATTTGAATCCTAGAATTGGGTCTGCTTGCGAGGAAACCCAAACTAAGACAACATCTAACTTCCAAAATTTATCGAGTGTTTTTGTGCCAAAGCACCGCGCTCAACACTTCACATGTCTTGAGTCATTTAATCCTCTGACAGCCAGGGCTATGAGGTAGGGACCGTTATCATCTCCATTTCACAGATGCAGAAACTGACTCAGAGCCGGGGCTTGAAGCCAAGCGGCTCCTCCCGTGACCCTGTCCTGCAGCCAGCCTGAATTGCTTTCGGTTCCTCAAACGACTCTACTCAGTCATCTCCTGCCCTCTGCCCTCTGGGGCACAGGGAGGTTAAATCACTTGGTCACAGCAAGTTAGAGGTTGAACCACATGGGTTCAAGAGCTTCCAGGCTTCCAGGCTGGGAGTCCTCACACTTCACCCCCGTGGTAGACGAACAGTAGTCCCTCAAGAAGTCCACGTCCGGACCCTGTGACTGTTACCTTCTATGGCAAAAGAGATTTTGCAGATGTGATTAAGTGAAGGATCTTGAGATAGAGAGATGATCCTGGATTATCCACATGGGCTCGATGTGATCACAACAGTCCTTATAAGAGGGTATCCTCCACCTGTGTCTTTCAGACAGAAGACAATGTGATGACAAACCAGAGGAACAGAGAGGAAGACATTTGAAAATGCTACACTGCTCCCTTTGAAGATGGAAGCCAGGAGATGCAGGTGGCCTCTGGAAGCTGAAAAAGGCAAGGAAACAGATTCTCCCCTGGAGCCTCCAAAAGGAACCAGCCCTGTCATCACTTTGACCTTAGCCCAGTGAAACTGACTTTGGACCTCTGGCCTCCAGAACTGAAAGGGAATACACTTGTGTTGATTTAAGCCACTACATTTATGGTGATTTGTTACAGTAGCCACAGGAAACTAATGCAACTACTGAACCAGCCCGTCCCCTACCAACTGCTCAGATGTAGCATGGTTCCCGAGAACAGCGGACACCTGGTGGGCACATCGTCAAGCAACGGGCAATTGCAACCCATCGCAGGGGGTGCCTGGGGCTGGGAGCACACAGAAGGGCCCGTCTGGTCTGAAGGGTCAGGGAAGACTTCCTGAGTGCCAGCTTCAGCCTAGGCTGGGAGGAAAGGGAAAGGGCGGGTGCTGAACAGAAGAGGAGCGAGTGCAAAGGCCAGGAGGTGAGAGAAAGCTTAATCATTTGAGGAACTGAAATGATTCCATGTGGCCAGAGCTTGAGGGAGAAATGGTAGAAGCCGTGTGGTGCAATGGTTGGGGGGGGGGTTTCCGTAGGTGCTTGCGTGTGAGGCCATGCCTTGCTGTCTCCCAACTGTGCAATTTGGGGTAACTTGGCCTCTCTGTGCCTCAGTTTCCTCACCTGCCTGATGGTATTTTTTGTGTGTATGTTCCTATTTTCTTTATCTTTATTAAAAAATTTTTTATACAATTTTTTTTGGCTGCATCGGGTCGTTGAGGCATGCGGGATCTTTTATTGTGGTGCGCAGTCCCTTCGTTGTGGCACTCGGGCTTTTTCTTTAGTTGTGGCACTTGGGCTTCTCTCTAGTTGTGGTGTGCAGGTTTTCTCTTCTCTAGTTGTGGCACGTGGGCTCTGTAGTTTGTGGCACGTGGGCTCTCTCGTTGAGGCTGCAAACTCTGTAGTTGTGGCACGTGGGTTTAGTTGCCCCGCAGCATGTGGGATCTTAGTTCCCTGACCAGGGATCGAACCTGCGTCCCCTGCATTGGAAGGTGGATTCTTTAACACTGGACCACCAGGGAAGTCTCTATTTTTATACAAATTTTATTTTTAAAATGTTATTTTATTTGTTTTATTTTTGGCTGTGTTGGGTCTTTGTTGCTGCACTTGGGCTTTCTCTGGTTGCGGTGAGCGGGGGCTACTCTTCGTTGCGGTGTGTGGGCTTCTCATTGGGGTGGCTTCTCTTGTTGCGGAGCATGAGCTCTAGGCACGTGGGCTTCAGTAGTTGTGGCACGTGGGCTCAGTAGTTGCGGTGCGTGGGCTGTAGGGCACAGGCGCAGTAGTTGTGGCGCACAGGCTTAGTTGCTTTGCGGCATGTGGGATCTCCCCGGACCAGGGATTGAACCCGTGTCCCCTGCATTGGAAGGCGGATTCTTAACCATGGCGCCACCACGGAAGCCCTTTCTACAAAATTTAAAGTCTACTTTCCATTTACAGTTACTACAAAATATTGGCTCTATTCCTCATGTTGTACGATACATCTCTGAGCCGCTCTTACAGCTGATAGTTTGTACCTCCCACTTCCCCACTCCTATACGGCCCCTCCCACCCCACCTGATGGCATTTAACTCACAGAGTTCTGTGAGATTTAAATACATCTACAGGACTTGGAACAGTGTCTGGCAGAGGCGGGGCTCAGTAAATCTGTCCTCGATGCCTCCCCATATCAACAGTGAGGTAGCTGCCTGCACCCCCCAGGCGGGGTGAACGTACAGTACAGTCCAGGGCTGTGCACGGGGAGGCCCACGTCCCTCAGACTGTGAGAGCGGGTCAGGCTCAGCAGAGCCAACTAGCATCAGCCCTGGACTTCTGCTGGAAGTTCTGGGAAAGAGGAGCTCTTTCCGGGTTGGGGCTGCCGAGGAGGTGAAACTGGCGCAGCTGGAGGGCAGCTTCATCACCACGTGGGGAGGCCTGCCCGAGCAGGAAGCCAGCAGAGGGGAAGGCAGAGCCCTGAGGGAGAGAGGTGGATCTTGAAGGTGTCACCTAGGCCCCTGGATCCAGACGCGTCTGAACCACCCCCTTGGACTGTCTGGTTACAGGGACAATCATTTCTTTTTTTGCTTTCAGACTTTCAGCTGGGTTTCAGCCACCTGCAACCAGGCGAGTCCTGACTGACTGGTGTGTGCTCAGAAAACACGCACAGACTGTGACTGAGTGAGCCCTCTGAGTTTGGGGTGACTGCGTGGGAAGGGCCTCGCTGCCCTGTAGGACCATCCAGACTTGGAGGGATTCTGCATTTGGCCTGGGAAAGCTCCCTTTCCATTCTCCGCCCCCCTGCAGGGCCTGGCATCCGAATCTAGGTTCCTTCCAAAGGAGGGTGAGGCTGGGCTCAGGGCAGGTGTGCAGCTGGCTGAATCCTAGTTTTCCTCTACCTGAAGCAAACCTCCCTCAACAGGGAAGGTCTCAGGTTCTGCTTGGAGCTGGGAAATGGGAAAGGCGGTTGAGTGCTAAAGTCCTGGAATGAACAGCCCACGGGGTAAGATGAATGCTTTTATCATTTCCATTTTACAGATGAAGACACTGAGGCAAAGTTACCTGTCCTCAAAGCTGGGGCTCACCAAACAGAGCTCAGAACTCTTTCTTGCCCCAAGACATTGCTTCATCCTCCTTAGCCATTTTCTTTCTGGTGGTCTGCAAATTGTTTCGGGCTTTCTTGCCCTTTCAAATCCGGATACTCTAACTCCTTATAATTACTCATGCCTTGCACTTAGGTCACAAAGAAGAATGTTTGGCCATACCTGGGTCTGTGTCTCTGCTCTATGCTGTACAAGCTGTGTGTCTTCGGGGAGGGGGAAGGGTAAGCTGGGACGAAGTGAGAGAGTGGCATGGACATATATACACTACCAAATGTAAACTAGATAGCTAGTGGGAAGCAGCCGCATAGCACAGGGAGATCAGCTCGGTGGTTTGTGACCACCTAGAGGGGTGGGATAGGGAGGGTGGGAGGGAGATGCAAGAGGGAGGGGATATGGGGATATATGTATACGTATAGCGGATCCACTTTGTTATACAGCAGCAACTAACACAACAATGTAAAGCAATTATACTCCAATAAAGATGTTAAAAAAAAAAAAAGTTGTGTGTTTTGGAGCCAATGTCTTCACCTCTCTGGGCCTTGGCTCCTTCACCCATGGCAGTGGAGATGGCAAAACCTACTCGCAGCCTTTTAATGAGGACTGAGTTAATACATGTAAAATGCTTAAAACAATTAAGTCCTTTTGAAGTGCTCAATAAATGGCAGCTTTTATCATTCATTTCCTTCAGAAACTATATTGTGTAGTATTTCTTGAAATAAAATAGAGAAAAATGTCGCCCAAATAAGTAAATAACACAACTTTGAAAACTGCAATATCACCTATCTTTTCTCTTTTTGCTTTTTAATTTTGCAGCCTTTATCCATGTTGGCAGAGAAGCAGCAAGAGGATGGGGTTGGGGGGAGGGCTGGTGCTTCCTGCTTCTGGCCACAGCAGGCGAGCTAGTATCAGGTCACCCCTCCTGTCGAGAGCACCTAGAAATGATTGAGAAGGACAAGGGAGTTGTAACTGGGGAGTTGCTTTTCCCCTCAAGGAGTGTACTGACTGGGGCAGCTGAGAGGCTGAGAAGCTGGCAGGGCTTTGGTGTCTCAAGGTCTGGGGGAACGAAAATTGGAGTGAGGACTGACCCATGGTGGCGGTTCCTTAATAAAACCCCAGGCTTGAGGTGAGACTCTAATAACTGTGATTAATGCATTCAAGAAATTAGAAAAGAATTTCAGCAGGAAACTAGAAACTATAAAAAATAATTAAATGGAAGTCCCAGAACTGGAAAATATAATACTGCAATTAAAATTTGTAGTTGTTGAATCACAGGCTCCAAGCCACTGCCTAGGTTTCGGTCCTAGCCCCAGCCTTTACTATTTACAGTGCTGGTCCTTGTTTTTCTTTTATTGAGAAGCAGCTTTGGATGGTCTTCTGGACACTGACGGTGATGACGATGATGATGAAAATGATGGCAGCTACCACTTCCTGATCACCTGCTATGCTCAGCCCTCATTACCCACGTGATTTTGCAAGCGTGAGGTAGGTATTATTATTATTCCTGCATAACTCATCAGTGCAGAATGGGAATTTGAACCTGGGTCTGAGTCCAGGATCTCTGCCATGCCTGGACTTCCCATGGTCTCCTGGGAGGCAGTGTGGTGCTATGGCCCAGAGCATGGGCCCTGGAGTCAGACCTATTAATAGGATACTTGCTTAACCTCTCTGGGACTCAGTTCCTACTTCATGGAGTTGTGTAAGGATTAAACGTGGCAATAGATGTGTGCTCAGCACCAGATGTCATGGTTATCATTGTTGTTACTAGAGTTTTGCATTCTAGAAAGCCATCTGGTCCAGTGGACTCCCTTTGGTCCTAACCAACTTGGGATCACATGGCTGGTCAACCATTGAGGCCAACGGAGGTGTAAACCTCTCACACTTGGAGAACGGGGGACCATCAGAGACCTCGTTAAGCTTGGCCAGCCATGTTCTGATTGTTCTCTTGTTACTTCTCAGTGAGCTTCTGTAGCCAAGAGCTTTCCCAGTTAGGCTCCAGTGATACTGAGGAGAATGCTGTGGTTACCGCCTTCTCCTCCCCTCCCCTCCCCTCACTGTTAAAGATCTACATGGAGCTTTTGGACAGAGGACTGACCTCCAGCTATTTTGGAAGGGCCTATCTTCTATCAGGGCTGATTCTGGTCTGAGCTGAGATTGTATTTACTGGCCAAAGTCTGCTCCAAACTAAACATGCCATCACATTCCTCGCAGCCTGTAACCTCCATGGGGAGAAGCTGGGGGCCATAGTGGAGCGAGGAAACCTTATCTGATTCCATTTCAGCAGGATTCCGCTTCACTTGGTGGGGGACATGGGGGAGAGAAAGGAACAGATAGTCTTAAAATGAGCTGAATTAAGGATCACATTTGATGCATTTTCTGCAATGATAGGTAGAGGAGACCAGGAGATTTACAAGTGAAAAAGCACACATTTTAATGTGGGTGTGCCTTTGCTTTTTTCTACTCATAAACTTAAAAAAGGCTTGTTTTTTTTCTTTCCTTTCTTCCTTCCTTCCTCCCTCCCTTCTTCCCTCCCTCCCTCCCTTCCTTCCCTTCCTCCCTACCTCCCTCTCTTTTCTTTTCTTTTCTCTCTTCTTTGTTATGATATACTTACAGTAAGCGGCACATATTTGAAGTGTATAATGTGATGTTTTTACACACCCACCCACACATACCCATAAACACACACACAAATATATATTCATGATACCATTATTATGATCAAGATGAGGAATATATCCATCACTCCACAAAGTTTCCTTATACTTTTTTGTAATCTCTCCCTCCCATCCCTCCCCACTTACCCCCTACATCCCCAGACAATCACTGATCTGCTGTCCAGTCACTATAAATAGCTTGAATTTTTTAGAGTTTTACATAAATGAAATCACACAGTATATATTCTTTTTTTGCCTGGCTCCTTTCACTGAGCATAACAATTTTGAGATTCGTCTGTGTTGTTGTGTGTGTCAGTAGGCCCTTACTTTTTACTGCTGAGTACTGACTAGTTCATTTTTTTTTTTTTTTTTTTTTCTGACTAGTTCATTTTATGGATGCACCACAGTATGTTCATCCATTCACCTGTTAAATGGACCTTTGGATGTTTCCAGTTTTGGGTAATTACAAATAAAGCTGGTACAAACATCCAAGTATAAGTCCTTTTATAGACACATGCTTTTATTTCCTTTGGGTAAATTACCTAGGAGTGGAATGGCTGGATCATACGTTTAACTTTTTAAGAAACCGCTCTCCAAAATGGGTTTACTATTTTACATTCCCACCAACAGTGCATGTTTCAAAACATTTAAGGAAGAGAGAAAGTCGTTAAGGTAAAAAGTAAAACTTCTTATAATTCTACCTCCTAGTGATTGGCCTGCTTAACTGTTTCCTGTAAATCCTTCCAAGGTTTCTTTGTTGTTGTTTTTTTTATGCACATACAGAGCCAGACTGAGACACAGAGGTGCCCTGGGCAGGCTTGTAATTTGGCATCCCCTCAACTTGATATTTTAAAAACAGTGGTTCAAAATTTACTTAGGCAGGATATGGAGAAACTGATTTTCTGTTAATAAAATAGATCATTCCTCTTTCTTTTTGAAACAGAGAATTTATTACATACACAGAATGAAATCTGACCTTTTAACTTACTTGGAATTGTCCTGGAATTGCAGTCATCCAAGCAGTCAGTTTCTTTTTTTTTTGGCCGCGCCACGTGGCACGTGGGATCTTACTTCCCTGACCAGGGATCGAACCTGTGCCCCCTGCATTGCAAGCACGGAGTCTTAACCACTGGACCACCAGGGAAGTCTAAGCAGTCAGTTTCTTGGGGGCTGTATTAGGGGCTAAGATTCAGGTGACGCACTAACAAATCACTAGGTCTCGGGGAGGCACACATCTCTGACCAAGGACTAAGCTGACAGACCACGGACCTGAGAGAATCGTCGCCTAGCTGAGCTGGACTCTGGCATGGTGGCACAGCCTAGAGTTGCTCCTAGTGCTGAGGAAGGGAATGTTCTAGTTTCCCCCAGAGGAGGCTATTTCCCTCTGAGCACTGGTTACCACAGGTCTGTCCCGCGTGGAAACCTGAGTTAACCGGCACTGTGTTTTGATCTAGTTCAGTGCTGTTGGGGTTCCCCTTCTAGATTAGCACCCTAATAGGCTGCCTGGCTGATCAACTCTGTGCACATATTAATGTGTACTAGTGGTTTTTTTTTTTTTAATGTATATACAAATTGAATCATACAAATTCATTTTGATCTGTAACTTGCTTTTCTTTTTCGCCACGTAACAATAAGTTCTGAGATCCTTTTACGTCAGCCTATGTAGATCCATCACATTCTGTTGTAAAATGTGGCAAGGTGGTCCACCAGACGGATGTACTGTAATGTGGGACTTTGCAACTCTCATGAGCACAGGAATCGCCTTGGGGATCTTGTTAAACTGCAGCTTTGGATTCAGCAGGTCCAGGGTGGCACCTGAGGTTCTGCACACCCCCCCCCCCCCGGTACTGCCCGAGCTGCTGGCAGCGGGACCACACGGAGGAGCAAGGCTACAGTGCCTATGAGGGACCCACCAGTGAGGGGCACGTGGCTGTTACAGACAGTGCAGTAAACATCCCTGGACATCCAAAAGGAGCCCTAGAGAAGGCTTTAGAGTCAGAAGACACAACGTTGAGCTCTGACCCTCTGGCTAACCACGTGGCCTGGAGCCTCCTTCCTGGCAGTTCAGTGCTTCCACTCTCTTAGACCCTAGGGATAAACGGTCCCTGTCCTTGAGTGCTCTGAGAGTAATACTACTAATCCTGGCCCGCGGAGCAGTGGGGGCGGAGGGAGTGGATGAGATAAGGATGGAAAAGGGCTTTGTCAGCTGTCCAGCCATCCACAAAGGGGCAGTTCTGTTCCAGTTGGAAGACAGACTGGGCTTGCCAGGTGAGCAGCGGCTAGACCGGGTTTTCTTTAGCTGAAAAGTGCCCTGTGGCATTTGTCTGCACTTTAAAAAAACAAACCAGACCTACACATGGATCTGCCAAAGAAGCCAAAGCCAGACTGTGTGGAGGAAGAGGGCCCAGTCATTTGCAAACTAATTTTTCTTTTTTCTTTTTTTTTTTTTGGTGATTCCAGCAAGTCTGGGGTGCAGTATGGGGCAGTGAGTTCCACCTCAGGCTGGGAGGGGAAGGCCTCGAGGGAGGAAGCCAAGGTCCTCAGCAGACCCTGACTCCCGCACCTACTGAATGAACAACACAGATGTCCAGTGGATAGTGGCCACTGCCTTCATTCCTTTGCCATCGCTGGACAAACTGTGCTCCTGGAAGTCAGGGCTGTGGGCTCTGAGAGCCTGATGAGCTTAGAGACTCAGAACTGGCCTCTGGAGTTGGTGAGACCAGGGTTTGAATCCAGAATCTGACACCTAATTCCCAAGGGACTCTGAGAAAGTGAACTGATTTTTTTTTTTTTTTTGCAGCCTCAATTTCCCTACTTGTAATATTGGGCTGATAACAATAGCACCGAGCTCACAGTGTTCTTGAGACGATTAAAAAAGATAACTCACGGACATGCTTAGCTCATTACCTAGCACTAGGAAGTGGCCAGTTACTACAGCTGTAGGATCAAAGGAGAGAATAGAGCTAAAACCACAGTCACGTAGCCCATTGTGTGAATCCAGTAAAGAATGGCTTTCGTGATCACTGCTCTGCCCGTTTTGATTTCCACCTTAGGAGGTGGGTGAGTGGGGTGAAGATCTGTGCCTTCTCCCAGCAGCCGCCTCACCTAATCTCAGGGCAGGGCTGGCTAGTGGGGCCCCTGCACGCTGCTGCTGCCTTTTGCCACCTTTTTTGGGGAAGGCCAGATCTCCCAGCAGCCCTCCCCGCTCTCCCCACCAGAGTGGGCTTCCTTCCAGCACCCCACTCACATGGTCCCAGGACCTTTGCAGTCGGGGCTGGCAGTGGAGCGTGAACCTTCCCACTTCTCCAGGGAGCTGCAAAGAGAACCAGCTCCTCTTTCTCTAGGGGGTGGAGACAGAGCAAATATTCTCGTTTACATTTTGCTCTCTTTATTTCTGGCAGGGTGTGGAGACAGAGCAAATATTCTCGTTTACATTTTGCTCTCTTTCTTTCTGGCAGGGTGTGGACATTGGTGTAAAATTACAGCTGAGAAGGACCCTGCCCTGGGGGAAAGATGCATCTGGGGAGAACAGAAATTTATTTTGCAAGTTCTGGTTCTTCGTCTTCACCTCTGTTCCCTTTGGAAAGCAAGCTTCTAAACCTGGAACTTTCAGTCTTCCTCTTTGATGTCCACTCACATTGTCACATAATCATGACAATAACAGGAGTATCAGCTCTCTCAGCTGACATGTACATGCTAAGTGCTATACATCTAGCTTCCCATTTGTCAAAAACTCCTAGGAGGTACATTGTTAATGTAGATTACAGGTAAGGAAATAAAGTCAGGGGCAGCTGCAGGTCCCTGCTCTTAATCATGACTATTGCCTTTCTTAGTCTTTACTTAGTATCCAGTCTTTGTCACTCTGTGACCTTAGGCATATGACTACTCCTCTCAGCCTCAGTTTCCTTACCTGTAAAATGGGGATAATAACAACACCTCCTGGAGTTGTTGTGATGATTAAATGAGAATAACACTACTTAAGAAGCAGAAGCTTCTGTTATTATTATTACTATTACAACTATACTACCACTATTATTATTACACCTCTTTTTTAAAAATTTATTTGGTTGCATTTGGTCTTAGTTGTGGCTCGCCACCTCCTTAGTTGTGGCACGTGAACTCCTTGTTACGTACGGTGTGCACGTGGGATC
The DNA here is from genome assembly GCF_963924675.1 of Phocoena phocoena. Lineage (NCBI taxonomy): Eukaryota > Metazoa > Chordata > Mammalia > Artiodactyla > Phocoenidae > Phocoena > Phocoena phocoena. The sequence goes on along the minus strand of NC_089228.1, from coordinate 31,333,856 downwards.
TAGCTCCCAGACCAGGGATGGAAACTGGGAAGCTCCCTTTTACTTTTTAAAGGGTACTTAATAACTCTTTGGTATCATTAGAACATTTAAAGTTACAGTGTGGCTCTCATCATACTTATGTTGGACAGTGCGGGCTCTGGGCTCTGTTAGGTCTTAAAACCCTTGCATCTTTTTTTTTTTTTTTTTAAAACCCTTGCATCTTGCAAGGGGACAGAGATGACAGTTGCCCTCCTTCAGCAAGTGAAAACAGCAAGTAAACTTCAGCATAAAACAAGCATTGGGACCACACAAGCTGTGAGGGTGAGGGGACTGGGGGATGGGCACGCTTTTTCCAAGTTGGAGGGGAGAGATGAGAGCGCTCTTGATGGAGGGACTGCCTGAGCAAAGGCCTGGAGGTGGGATTGGAGGAACTTCTGCACACTTGCCTGGGTAGAAGAGCTCCCTCCAATCCTACTCCCATGGGCTGACCTGGCAAATCGTGCAACTTTGAGAAGCAGGCTCACAGTGCTCCAACCTTCCACCCGATGTTCATCTTCAGGTACAGGTGGACCCTTCCTTGTGGATGTCTGTGAATTTGCTGTTGTCTTGTCAGGTCCATCCTGACATGTAGGGGTTACTGCTTGACTTATGTTTTCTTTGTCAGTTCCTTCTGACTGGGATCTCGCGGGGCTGGAACAGATTTGTGTCAACATCTGTGGGTAACAGACATGGAGAGGAGCCTTGGCTTCTTACAGAGACAGACTGGAGTCTGGGAAAATGCAGCTAATTCTAGATTTTTCAGCGTCTGGTTGAGAAGTCTCTGTTAATTTTGCCCAGTTTTCAGTTACATTTATTGAGCGCTGATGGTATTCCAGGCACTCTGCTAAGAGTTTTGCTTGCATTATTTAATAACCCCAGGAGTTGATGTGTTGGCTCCATTTCCCGGATGAGAAAACACGCTTGCTGAGGTTATTTGTTCAAGGTCATCGAGCCAGGATAGCCAGAATTCACACCGAAAGCCTGAGCCTTTCGCTTCTCTACACTCTTCCATTCTGGATGGTTCTACCAAGAAGAGATCAAAGAAGCCTAGGAAAAAAATTTAGAAAACAGATTGGGTGTTTGAAGAGAAGGCCTTGTCAGCAAAACTGTGGAAGGCATTGGCTAAAACGCTCCCTGCAGAAATGCCTGCCCTGAGTTGTTCAGCCCTCATCTTTTATCACATATTGATAAAGAGCCATTTGAAGACCTTGTCTGCTTCCTCTCCTTGTCACCAAAGCAACTGACCACCCTCCTCCACCAAGGTTGCTGAATCCCCTTCACTCCCCATAAACTGCTTCCTAGGGAACTCTTAAGTGTCTTCTGATTGACTGGAGAGAATCACCAGCTTCATCCTAAGACAGGGATGTCTCAGCTCAGAGTGAAGTGGACTGGATATTTAGGTGCAGAACTTACTTAGTTATGTGTGTCAAAGACCTGGTGAAAACAGAAATATCTCATAAGAAAGGAGAACCGTAGTACATTATCAGCTGCCGAGTGAGCAGAGTTGATCACATTAGCTCCAGTCTCACCTAGCAGGGAGGAGGTCCCCTTCGGAGTGAGACACTGGCTGATAAGTTTTGATGGATGCCTTTGGATGGAGGAAAGCATGAGGAACCAGAAGCCTTGGGCATGCGGTAAGTAAGATTACCTAAACTGCCTCTAGTGAATCTGTTGCTCAGATTGTGTGGGCAAAGGCAAGGCCCAGGCTGGGAACAGCATGGGGTCTTTGAGGCATAGTACAGACTTTGGCGTTAAACCCAGGTCCAAGTCCAGCTTTGTCTAGTGCTTATCAGCTGACCTCCAGCACATGTCTTCACTTAACCACTAAGGAGGGGAATGAGACTTCAGATAGTTACTGATCCCAACAATGGGCCAGGGCCAGGCAATACTGTCTTTCCCCCAAGGTGGTTTTGAGCATTTCCAGTGCGGCAATCTGTCTGAAGAAAGCACTTCACCTTGTATGCAAATGACCTGTTACAGAATGTCACCACAAATCTGCTGACTTCTCCTAGGGCTGGAAGCCCTTGATATGTATTCATCCTGCCCAACCCCTCTTCCCAGCTGGGTCCTTAAAAGAATTAGAGGGGGCTTCCCTGGTGGCACGGTGGTTGGGGGTCCACCTGCCGATGCAGGGGACGTGGGTTCGTGCCCCGGTCTGGGAGGATCCCACATGCCGCGGAGCGGCTGGGCCTGTGAGCCATGGCCGCTGGGCCTGCGCGTCTGGAGCCTGTGATCTGCAGCGGGGGAGGCCACAGCAGTGAGAGGCCCGCGTACTGCAAGAAAAAAAAAAAAAGAATTAGAGGAAGATGTGACTGTGGATAACCTGAGATGACAGCATGAGAAAGACTCTGCCTGATGTTGCTGGTTTTGGAGTTGGAGGAATAGGCCTCAGACAAGGAATTTGGGAAGCTTCTACAAGTTGGAAAAGGCAAAGAAATGGGTTCTTCCCTAGAGCCTCCAGAAAGGAATGCATCCTGCCAATGCTTTGATTTTAGCTCAGTGAGACCTGTGAGGGACTCTAAACTACAGATAATAATATATGTTTTTTTTTGAAGTTTGTTTGTTTATTTTTAGCTGTGTTGGGTCTTCGTTGCTGCGCACAGGCTTTCTCTGCGGGCCTCTCCCGTTGCAGAGCATGGGCTCTAGGTGCAAGGGATTCAATAGGTGTGGCACACGGGCTTAGTTGTTCTGCAGCCTGTGGGATCCTTCCCGACCAGGACTCAAACCCGTGTCCCCTGCATTGGCAGGCAGATTCTTAACCACTGTGACACCAGGGAAGTGCCAACAATGTGTGGTTTTTTCAAAGACAAAGTTTTGGTAATTTGTTACAGCAGCATTAGGAAACTAATATACACAGCAAATTGTTGTTCATTTCTATCAGTACCATTAAGCTGTCTGTGATAGTTGATTTATACTTTTCTCTCCTATTAGTCTATGAGCTCCTCAAGGTTAAGTTATAAATTTTTCTTATTTACCATTGGTTGGCAGGCGCTAAGAAGGCTGGCACACAGTAGGCACTCAATAAATGCTATGAATGATATTATAATTCATATGAGTTTAGTTAAGATGAAATGTAAGTTGTCCATTTCCTTCACGGTGTCCCCAGCGCCTAACACAGAGGCTGGCACACAGCAGGAGCTCAATAAAGCGCTTATTGAACCTTACTGAACATGTAGGTGGATGAAATACCCCTCCCCGCCAACCCCTCCCCCGTGAGCCAGACGGCCGTCCCTGACCATTCTGTCCAGGTTCCTACCTCTGCACGTCCCCTCACTCTGGGACCGGGTGACCCTCTCCTGGCGGGTCTCCCGCCTAGCTTCCTTTAGCGGAGGCTGTGAGCACAGAGCGCGGCGTCCCGGGACGCCTTGCAGTGCGCGGGACGCAGTGCCCTCTTTGAGCGGCAGGGGGAGAGCGTGGCCCGGGAACTCCCGCCAGAGGGTTGGGACGGGGCGGGGCTTCAGGGGCGGATCGGCTTAATGCGCAGGCGCGGGGCCAGACGCCTCGCGCGGCCACGGGCAGGCGAGCGCAGAGCAGCCCCGGCCGCGGCTTCGGAAGCAGTGAGTTCGAGCCCCGCTCCCGCTCCCGCTCCGCTTCGGTTTTTCGCTTCCCTGGCCCTTGGGCCTCCCTACGCCCGTCCCCGGCAGCTCGCTGTGCATATTGCTCTCTCCGCCGCCAGGATGCCGGTGACTGAGAAGGACCTGGCGGAGGACGCGCCGTGGAAGAAGATCCAGCAGAACACGTTCACGCGTTGGTGCAACGAGCACCTCAAGTGCGTGAACAAACGCATAGGGAACCTGCAGACCGACTTGAGCGACGGGCTGCGGCTCATCGCGCTTCTGGAGGTGCTCAGCCAAAAGCACATGTACCGCAAGTACCACCAGCGGCCCACCTTCCGCCAGATGCAGCTCGAGAATGTGTCCGTGGCGCTCGAGTTCCTGGACCGTGAGAACATCAAGCTCGTGTCCATCGGTGAGTGCCCTGGCTGGGCCAGGCGCCGGCGATTTACATCTCGCGCCCCCGCGCGTGCGACCCCGCGGGGGCTGAAGCTCCCTGTCGCGCGACCCCACGGCGCCCAGCAGCCGCGGGCTGAGTGTGGGCTCCGAGGCCAGGGGACGTCGTCCCCGAGGGATGAGGACAAAGGGACCCTAGGCCCCCTCCTGGGAGCCATCCCCTGGGGTGCTGCTGTCGTGTGAGAGTTCCGCGCCGTGCGCCCCGTCAGTGCGTCTCTGGGGGGCGGTGGGTTGAAGGTTCGGGCTGGGGCCGCACGGGGAGAGGTGGGGCTGTGGCACTTCTCTGCACCTGGGGTGCCTCTGCGGGAGCTGGGGGACTGGAGACCTCTGGTCCGCCGTCCCTGGGGCTGGGGCCCTAGTCAGACGCTCCCCGGAGTGCTCGCCCAGCTGCGCCCAGGCCGCTGCGCTCGGCGGCCGCGGAATGGGCGTTGGCTCGGAGGCCAGGTAGGGAGGCCTGGGGAGGGACTGTTCTCTGAACTTGGGGCCCTCCCGCCAGGTGGAGATGGGGACCTCGCCGTCGCCGAAAGGGGTGGGGGCCCCGAGGTGGGAAGGGGAGCCTCGGGGGGGTGTGTCTTCCTCGCTCCCTCTGCTCCCAGCTCAGCTCTGGCTCTGCGCCGCGGCTGCTCAGCCGCTGAAGGTATAATTTAGAGATGGTGGTGGTCACAGTAACTGCCGCCTTGTAGGGAGTCCCAGCTAGTGCGCAGCCTTCTAACAGGCTTCCAACAGCCTTATTTCGGTCCTTACACATGCTGCGAGCTGGGGCGTCATTAGACCCATTTTACAGACAAGGAGGTCCAGAGGGTTAATGGGCTTGCCCAAGCTAGTGAGGGTCTAGCGGAGAATTGAAGGAAGTGGGTGACAATTAAAGGAGACTTTGCCTTCCTCTCCCTGCCCTCCCCACACCAAGATCTTCCTGAGAGGAGGGAGGGAGTTGGTGTCGGGTTCCTCTCCCCCTGGAACTGGGGAGGAAGAATGAGAGTGAGGTCCTACTATGACCTGGGCTGGTTGAGGGCTTCGGGAAAGGTCACAAGGCTGCTGAGGGTGGAGGCCGTGATGGGAGGAGCAGGGGGTGTGTAGTGTGCGAGTGTGTAGAGTGTGTGTGCAGAGCATGTAAGTGTGCAGAGAATGTGTGTGCACCTATGTTGTGTGTGTGTGTTCTGCTAGGTGAGCCTCTTGCCAGGGAGGAGCAAGGGCTGGGTCTCAGGTCTGTTCCTGAGGAAACCAGGCCTTAGAGTGACTCCCTGACAGGAAGAAAGGGCCATGGGTGTGGCTGCTGGGACTTTCTCCTGCCTAGGACGGGTTCCCTTTAGGCTGAGCCTCCTCTGTCCTCTCCTCCCGTCCTCCCCCACACCTGTCCTGGCAGGTAGGGCTGCTTCCTGGGTCCAGGCAGCTGCCACGGCCCAGTCAGCCTCCCCATTGAGGGCAGCTTCTCTGCAGAAGGAAGCCGGGTGGCACGCTGTCTTATTTTGTGGGCCCATCTCGTGTAACGAGGGAAGGAGAACCTCAGATTTCTGTTGAAATTCTTTTCCTTTGCAGAAACCAGCTTTCCCTCGGAGGAATCTCAAGGGCTGGCTGGGCTCAACTCGGATCTCTTCTTTGCTTTAAAACTGTATATTTATTTAATTAACTGAACAAAGAAACTTAAAGTAAAGCAGGAGTATCCAAACATGACATGAAATCTCTTTAAAAAGCAAAACAAAACAAACAAAACCCAAACCACAGCACCAGAAAACCCTGGACTGCCTAACTTGGCAACTGTTTATGGAGGCTACAGCTGCCTCCAGCATGGCTTCCCATCAGTGCCCCGAAATTGGGGGTCTCATTCTAGACTTTTTCTGGTCCCTTACTTTTCCTCCTTGATCCTCATGATTTTCATTCCTGAACCCAACCAGGCCCTAGCGTCTTCCATCGTCCTGACAAGCCAGGGTTAGCCTCCCCTTCCCTGGTTGTGGCCTGTGGACTTTTGGCAGCTTCTTGCTATGGACCTCTTCCCACCATAATTTACATCATTTTATTTCATTTTTTCCTTTGAAATAATTTCTTGGATCATATTCTCCAGGGTGGCATTCATGGGTCAAAGGTTGTGACTACATTTATGACTCCCGTCATTGGCTGCCTAAGTGTTCTCCAGAAGGACCTTACAACAAACAGGTTTTCCAGCCTCTGGAGGCTGGAGGGAAACTTGCCAAGTGCCAGGACTGCTGAGCAGGTAATGCCTGAGGCCTCTTCCCTCTGCTCCTGAGGCTATGCTGGGTAAAGTCCCTTCAGAAAAAATTCACATCCAGCGTGGACTCCAGTTCAAGCTTTCACTGCCTATGCTGTGTTACATTGTGCTGACAGTGACACGCGCTCCAATTTGGGGGCACCCACTCGGTGTTAAGCGTGTTCTGTTCATCACCCACCCCATTGATCACCACCTTGAATCCTTGAGTTCTGGTTTCCTTGTCTATATGATGATCTGCTTTTAGCAAGTCCCTGGGAGGGTCAAGGGCTTGCCCCAGTCCTGGCCAAGTGCTTAGAAAATGTTTGTTGTTATTACTGTGCTGGTTGTTACTGTTAGTACGTCCATTTAAAGTTGGGGAAACGGGAGGGAAGTCGCTTGTGGAGGTCACCCAGCTGGTAAACCAGGTCTGCCGAGTTGTTGAAATTGAGCCTTAACTGACCTACCTTTCAGTGTCAGAAATGAGTAAAATACAACCAGTTTCCCGCCTCAGAAAGCTCATGTTAACACCAAGTTTTGCAAGTCTGGGGTGTTGGGGTTGTGGCTGGACATCCACCCGTTGAGCGTCTGGCCTCGAACAAAGCAAGGCCTTAGGTGAGGGATGAGGTTGGTCCTCTGAACTGTGATGAGGGCCCGTGAGATGCGTGTCATGTCGGGAGGTGCGCAGACTCAGGCTGCATATTGCATCTTGTGTTGAGGTGAATTTGCTGGGGGAATGGCCGCCTTGTCTTCACTGGTTTTTTTGGTCTGTTTTTTCTGAGATTTCCTGCTACTCACAGGATAGCATTTCACTTCCATAATCTGGGAAGATATCTTTGAACTAATACAGGGTTTTGTATACTCTGGATAACTCCCAACAGTATTTCATTGTGGGAATCATTAGAGTTGGGTTATAGGACCAGCTGTGTGACATGAGGTGGTCAGAGGTCGCCAGAGCACTGTGGCTTTTCTGCCTACAACTCCCCGAAAGACAGCCCTGGCTGTTCACGTTTGTGATTCCTTGTAAGGTGGGCCCATCCTAGGCTCCATCCCCAAGTTAAAGTTCCTTCTTATATCCTGGGCAGTTCATAGTGAGGCCTCAGCATATTTTAATTCTAGTTGTCTGCCAGGAGCTGGCAGGTTTATTTACTTGTTTTTCCAAAAGCCTTTCTGCAGCACAGCCAACTTGGAGAAGAAGGGGTCTCCCAGCCCAAGAATGACAATCAAGGCAGGCTAGAAGTTTGGGTGGTGTGTTTTGGCTTGATCCTTTACGAAAAGGAATTCTTTCCTTTTTAAAGGATGTGGTCCGACCCTGATGTTTGCTTAAGGTACCTGTGCCAGGCCAGTACCGCAGAGCGGGCGGGGTGTATGTTCCCAAGACCTCGGGTCACTGAGTGGAGTTTCCAGGGTGGTGGGTCACCCAACCACTCACCCTGTTTTCCTTCCTTTTGTCCCACCCCGACCAAAATAATGCACAAATAATCCTAAATTCTGCTCTTTCCTGTAACTACTTAGCAAATGCCAGTGTGTCTTTCAGGCAATGTAGTTCATATCCAGAGAATGCTTAAAAAGTAGCAAAGTAGCATGCTTTGTCAGAATTAACAAGTTCTGGGCCACTTGGAACAAAGTAACACATTGGTGTGAGCTAATTAAGAGCTCTGATTCTTGGTTCAAATCCTACTTGCCTCGAAGTAGCTATTAAGAAATTTCTGTGCACTGGTCTCCTTATAACTTAAATGGGGATAATAACTACCTCCTTTAAAAGTTGTTATAAAAACTAAACAAGCTAATATTTTTTAAAGTGCTCTGAACAGTTCGTGGCACATAGCTGGTGCTGTGTGTTTGTTAAATAAGTAAGGTGCTGTCCAGTAGTAGTCTCAAAAGTCACGCTGGAGGGTTTGCACGCTGAAAGGACATTTAAAATCGGCACCACACGGGGGAGACCAGCTTGGTTGGCTAATGTTGATTCCTGCCGCTGTAACAGGGTTATGGACTGCCCAGAGACTGTCCCCTCTTTGGAAGGGGGTGACCCCTGGTTATGTTGTGGCTGCCTCCAGGGCCCATTCACACCAGCTTTGTTTCTGAGAGGTGGATGGGAGCTCGGGAGCGGCTGGTCATTCCAGCCTCCCACCCGTTCAGGAATCTCTGGGCCAAATCATTTCCAGATGGCAGTTGGGCCTCTGCAGGCTCCTCCAGCACCGGTGGGGCCAGCATGCCAGTCATCAGCTGCCTTCATTCTTGGAGAGTCTGTGCTGAAGGAGAGCTTTGATTTGGAGCCAAATTACATCTCCTGGGCACTCCCCCTTCACCCTCCACCCGGGGAGGAGGGTCCTCGTTCTGTGCTGTGAGGCCGTGTCATGGGTTAGTTAAGGATGGCTGCCTTGCTCCTTGGGCAGCGGATGCTCAGGTTCGGAACCTTTGGGCCCTGCTTGTAGTGGCTGCGTGGCCAGGGTACCTCGTCATCCTGCTTTCTCTATAAGCAGCCTTCGGGTCAGCACGTACCCGAAGCTAGTATAGTCTGAAGCTAGACTGCCAGGATTCTAATCCCCACTCTGCCCCCTAACAGCTGTGCAACTCTGATCCAGTGCATTAACCTTTCTGACCCTCAGTTTCCCCATCTGTAAAATGGAGGAGAATAATAGTTCCTATCTTAGCATTGCTGAGAGCATTATATTTGATTTGCTTAAGTTACAGCATAATGCTGGTGTTGTCATTATTAGTATAATGGACTCTGTCTTCCATCTATCCTCTGGCCAGTCCTGCCACTGTCGTATGGTGTGTTAGCTATTCCCTTCCCCCAGCTTGGAACCTCTAATGAAGGTGCCCCCCAAGATCCTTTTTTTCTTTCTTTCCTCATTCAACAAGAATATGAAAGATAAACTCTGAGCCAGGCTCAGTGCTAGGGCCACAGGAATAATGTGAGTCATGTCCCCGGCTTGCCTTACACACTGCTGAACACAGAGGAGAGACAAGTCACCAGGGAGTGTCCTTCTCAAACCTTCAGGCACACATGAATCATCTGGGAACTTTAAAATGTTGGTCTGTTAAAAATGTCGGTCTGATTCACTAGATTAGGGGGGGTGAAGCCTGGATTCTGCTCTTCCAGGGAGCTCCTAGTTGCTGTTTGTGGACCACCCTGTGAGTAGCAAGGATTGAGATGACAAGCCCTCTGGGGAGGAAGAGCACCTTCCCTCAGGCTGAACTGGGCTGTCTGGAGGGCTTCCTGGAGGAAGGGGCTGTTAAGCTGAGACTTGAAGCTTTACTAGAATAAGGCAGGTGAGCAGACAGTTAGTCAGGCGAGCACAGGAGTAGAAGAGTGTGTCAGGTGGAGGTTGGAGGGGTGGTGGAGAGGTAGGCCGGGGCTGACTCACAAAGGGCCTTTTGAGGCTGGAGGCTGCCAATCAAGCATCTTCCTTGAGGGGGCTTGGGGTAAGGTAGGTGAACCCAGCTGAAATGGATCATCTAATCTGGGGATCTCTTCACTGTTGCTCAAGTCATTCCTGCCAAGAAAAAAAATTGAGCCCTGTCCTCATATATGTACGTTTATAAGCTGTATACATATGCCACCCGTCAGTCTGTATATTAAATGTTACTGCAGTAGAGCTTAGTTTCGTTTTAGATAACAAGTCCAAACAGAAGTTTTTCCTGTGCTCCGATGGATTATCTTGTGCACCCTTGGGGTACATATACACTATTTGGAGGCCCTATGAGGGCCTGCATGTCTACATTTTCTTTTTCTTTTTTTCCACATTGTTATTATTCTGCATTTAGGTTTCATCTTTAATTGTCCTCTGTTAAAGAGGTAGATCTAAAATTATAACCCCTTCCCCCAACAAGTTGAACCAAATGAATAAATCCAATGGAATGAGCCATTTCCATCTAAATGCATGCTATTTCCTGCTCTTAAAAAAGATTAAAACTGCCTTTCATGGTGTTCTACTAGAAGCCATTTTACATTACTGTTGTAAATCTAGTTCTTCATTAAACATGTTCGATAATCAGATTGACTCAGGTTATTGGATGGTAAACAGCAGTACTTTCTTCTTTTTGGGCTTGAAAAGTGGCCTGGAATTTATAAGGTGCCTAGCTACTTTTCTTGGGAAATTGAGTCCATGTTGTAGGAAGCGAGTTTATTTTGATGGTGTTGACTTCCTCCTTTCCCCCATCATCAAAGCCTGGCACAGGTGGACAGCTTGGCAAGGAGGACACCTGTGCTCCTCTGCATATTCCTTGGCTATCCTTGGTACCGAGAATGCACACGATGATGCCATTTGTGTACCAAATGGCAGTGTGTGCACACGCATCCGCTAACATATTCAGTAGTATCTAGCGTTTCCCCATGCCTACTGTGCGCTAAGCATTGTCCTGAGCGCCATACCTTTATTACTTCCAATCCTTATTATGAACCCTGCAAAATGAGTGGCTTTATATCTATTTCTATTTTATTGTTTTTGTTTTTGTTTTTCTTTCTGCGGTATGCGGGCCTCTCACGGTTGTGGCCTCTCCCGTTGCGGAGCACAGGCTCCGGATGCGCAGGCTCAGCGGCCATGGCTCACGGGCCCAGCCGCTCTGCGGCATGTGGGATCTTCCTGGACTGGGGCACGAACCCGTGTCCCCTGCATCGGCAGGCGGACTCAACCACTGTGCCACCAGGGAAGCCCTCTATTTCCATTTTATAGGTGAGAAAACTGAGGCTCAAATATGCCTCACTTCACATGCCAGGTATTATGCTTGCCTGCATTAAACTGTACAGTGCCTTTAAAAAAATTTTTTTTTAATGTTAAAGTTGGGTTTCACACTTGTAAAGTAAAATAGATATATTGTAGTGAGAGATTTTCTACTGCTTTAGTCCTGTTCGTTTTTATTTTGCTTGAAACTAATCATTTGAACTTGATTAATGTGAAATTGAAATTTCCTTCTACAAAACAAAACTTTTGGGGGCCGATTTGCTTCACTGTTTCCGGTACCATAGAGCTTTAATGGGGGTCTTCTTCCCAGTTCTGGAGACAGCTCTTTTGTTCCTTCCCTGCCTTTGTTTGGTTTCCAGGGGCAGTGATTTCACTGCAGGTCTGGACAGCAGGGACCAGCTGAAGGTCTGCTTTGGGGAGCCAGGCAGGGCTTTCTTTGAGAGGCCTGAAAGGCAGAGGTGAGTAGGTGCCTCCTGGCTGCAGTCCTGTGGGGTTTGCAGTGCCCACCACTTATGGGTGTGGATGGGTGGAGTTTGTTGAGGTCCAGCTATGCTGGGAGATCCTTGGTGACAGTCGACATTGGCACAGCTGTGCTCTTTCAGCAGTGACCCCACCCCACATCGTTTCCTTCTGCTACCTGTAAACATTAACCGGCAGGAGGGTGTGTTGGGGTGTGCTTGCCGCTGAGCAGAAGCTTTCTTTCCTGGCTGGCACTCGACCTTTATCAGTCTGGCAGCCCTGTTACAAATGGCTGCCTGCTTCCAGTCCAAGCCAGCGGCTCCCACTCACGTTCAGGGAGACTTGTGGGCAGGTCCGTTGCTGTGCACCGCGGCACCGAGCTGTGTGCTCCAGGGCTGCACTTGTATCCCCAAGGGCTTCTCCTGCAGCGCAGCTCCTGAGAGAGCAAGCTGGTCTGGCCGGCCGTCTCGGTGCTCAGCCTCCCCAGAAATTGCAGGGCTGGCTTGTTGAAAGGTCTGGGCGTTAACACAACACTCCTGTTCTCCCTCTCTGAAGGCCCTTTATGCTGGCATGAATTCCTTTTCTCATGGAGATCTGAAAGCTCTTTTGACTAAATGGGTCACCTTTCTGGGTATTTTCATAAGGCTGGTCAGCTTTTGCCATGCCAGACAACTTTTCTGGAATTTCCGTTCAGATATACAGGCAACCAAAGAGGTTGGATTATTTGGAACACTGTGGAATTTTGGCTTTCGAGCTACAGGGAAATGGGTGGGGATTGTGGCAGAGACAGTGTAAATTCGCTGCGTCCCATAAATTAAGATGTTGAGATTAGAAGAGGCAGGCAGCAGTCAGCTTTCCTCTGACAAACAGGAGTGGTGTTGCTTTCTGCCTCGTGCTGCTTGTGACCCAGGCAGCGGCAGGCCTCCCACGTAGCCTGGGGGATGAAAGGATTCTCAGTGGCTAACATCAGATTCCTCCAATCTCCCCTGCAACCCCCAAGAAAATAATCAAGTTCTTATCATGCTGGTACTGCACTGCTTGTGTGCACCTCCCTGAAGTGGTTTATCAGATATTCCGGGGAAACAAGAATTATTTGGCATTCTGCAGCCTGCTGGGAGCATGGCTCAGCCTGGTGCTTCTTGCTCAAGAGCAAAGCTATTGTTCCCTTGGTGGGGTAAAGCAGGCCAGAGGTGGCGGACCAGGCCCTGCCATCCTAGGGAACCTCAGGTGCTGAGGCCTTGGGGCTCAGACCCTACAAGGCCTTTGTGACTTGGCAGTTCTGTTAATTGAACAGAATTCTGGGTTCTGTTTATAAGATTCCTTGTCAGAAGAGGCAGAGGCTGGAAGGCGAGGGTATGCTGCTTGTGGGACCGGGAGCCCCTCAGTGCAGCTCAAGCCATCCGGGGGCAGAACCCAGAAAGTGTTCTGGGAGAAGGAGCCTTGGTGGATCCTGGCTTGCAAGCACCTGGGCAATGGCTTGTCACATTCCTCATCTCCACTAAAAGGCAAGGTGGCACCTGGGGAATGCCTTTCCTGCTGGGGAGTCCTTTACAGGAAATGATCTAGGTGTCACGTTACGCTTCCTGTGGGGCACGCATCTCTCACCATAATTGTCCCTTTTTCTTGGCACTTTTGTTAGACAGGCATGGGGAGTCACACCCGAGGTTGGAGGGCGTGAGACCCTCTCCTGGACACCCACAGCTCCCCCCTCCCCCAGTGCCATTCCATTTCATGGCTTACTAAACTGTATTGATCTCCTGACTTGCCTGTGTTGTTCTCCCACTGGGTCACGACTGCTCCAAGGGCAGGCGCGGTATCTCTTGTTTACCTCTGGGGCTCTGAGCTTGGCTTTTAGTAGGAATATAATAAATTTATCAAATAAATAAACAGTCTCTAGCATAGATGGTTTGAAGAATAAGGCTGGTACTTTGACTTGTTTGCAATATATTTGCTTTCAAAAAATGCAAAATCATAGTCCTTTGCAGCTTATAAAGAAATGGGAATTATGTGAAGTGGACAACTGGGTCTGGGGTCCCAGTAGAACACCTCGTTTTTTGGGACAGTGATGCTGAATTTAAAGAACTCAGCACTTCATAGTCATTCTTGACTTAGAACATCTATGATTTATGTCAGCTGATAGAGAACAAGGCCTTTTCCGGGTTGACGTGAGGCTCAGAAATATGAATTTATAAAAGGAAGCCACTGAGAGTCACTATGATCATAGTAATAGTTTTGTTAATAATAGTGAATGTAAAAAAAAAAAAAAAATAATAGTGAATGTAGGGCTTCCCTGGTGGCGCAGTGGTTGAGAGCCTGCCTGCTGATGCAGGGGACACGGGTTCGTGCCCTGGTCCGGGAAGATCCCACATGCCATGGAGCGGCTGGGCCCGTGAGCCATGGCCACTGAGCCTGCGCATCCGGAGCCTCTGCTCCGCAACGGGAGAGGCCACAATAGTGAGAGGCCCGCGTACTGCAAAAAAAAAAAAAAAAGTGAATATATATCAAGCACCTATAGTACCAGGCATTGGGATAAATGTTTCTCAGTAATAGCTAAATGAAACCTCATCGCAACCTGGAGCGGTAGTTATTGTGGTAACCCCCACTATACAGGCAAGGAAACTGAGGCACGCCCAGATCAGCTAGTGAGTATGTGGCAGACTATGACTCAAACCCTCGCCTGAGATTTCAGTCCCCAAAGGAAAGCCATCAGCTCAGCATGTCTTCGAAATTAACTTCTAACAAGTTATTTAATATTGAACAGTTCCATTTGTAGTTCTTTGTATAAAAAAAAAAAAATTGCAAGAACATAGAGAAATATAAAGAAAAAACATCATTTGTGAAAAATCTTAACCAATCTTTTGCTGTTTTTAGGGAGTTTTGCTTTCAGTGGCCTTTTGGTCAGAATGGGGAAGAGGGAGATGCATTTTCTCAGGAAAAAAGAGGCTGTGGACTGGAAACGTTCTGTGAAATCATTTTGGTCACACGGATGGTTGTAATAAGATTCATCCTTGAGTTATTGCTGAGCTGTGGCCAGCATTAAAATTGAAGGTCTTGGTTGAGGTTCATCATGGTTTGCAAGTCTCCCTTCTTCTAGAAATATGTTTTGGTCAACCACGGAGTGGGGCTGTGCCAGCCACTTCTGTCTCTTAAAAGCTTTTAGGACCAACTTTTAGTGGGACTGCCAGGGTCTCTTAATAATAGTTATTATCTTTGGATACATTGTGACCGTCTCTCATGATTAGCCCAGCACAGAAATTCTTTTACCTTTTAGTTGCTAGGCTCCATTAGCTGTTCAAATATGTCTCAATTATGCACCATAACAATGCAGTCGGGCAACTTGGTTCACCCTTGTCTGCCTGGGAACTTTTAGATGTCTGAAGATTATCTGCAGCCCTGAGGTCTTCATTGGGTTTTTGGAGACATCATTTTTTCAACAGCTCTCAGAATACCAGGCCCAGGGAATCATCCTGTCTTGGTCTCCTTTGAGGCAAAGGAGATAGAATGTAAACCACTTTTAGTACAGATTGAGCCATTTCCTGAGGGTGCTTAAGAGTATGGGTCCATTAGACCCTGCTGGGAGACTTGGGGCAAGATGCTTGACCTCTCTGAGGTTCTAAGCCCCAAGCTATATTAGTACCCCACTCTTGGTATTATTGAAGATAAATGATAAGTTCCCTGTAAAGCATTTGATGCAGCCCTTGGCGGACAGTAAGGGCCCCATAAATGGTGGTCATTGCCTTCCTCCCCCCTCCCTCTCCTCCTAATTCCTGGGCCTCTGGTGGCCCCTTCTGACTGGAAGAAGGCATGGCCTAACTGTTTTGTAAAGGGTAGGTGGGTGGGAATACACCAATACATTGGTCAAATATACCTCATACCTAATAGGCTGTTTTTAGGAGGCGGCCTCAGATTTTGAGGGCAGGAGCCATGGGCCAGTGGCATTGTCTGGTCTTCCGGCCAAGCTTCCTTTAAGGATAGAAAACAGGTGCCAACTCTTCTTGACATCTTCCTCCACTTTCCCTTTCTTCCTACTTGGCTAATGGAGCTGTTTTTTGGCTAGCTCATTTGCCCTCCTTTCTTTCTTCAATCCTTCCTTTTTGTCTCTTAGCGTGTCGTTTGCTAATGGAGCTGTTTTTTAGCTAGCTCATTTGCCCTCCTTTCTTTCTTTAATCCTTCCTTTTTGTCTCTTAGCGTGTCGTTTGCTCCCATTTTTTTTTTTTTTTTTTTTTTTGCTCCCATTTTTTTCTTTCCTGGTGCTGCTCTCGTGGAAGTGGCTGTAACGCCGTCCAGAGTCCAGGGGATGTGTTTGCTCATGCGTCTGAGTCTTGGCTCTGCCCCTTGAGAGCCGTCTGACCCCAGCTTCCTGTTCTGTCTCTAGGAGCCTGTCTTTTGTGTGCAAACTGTGATAATAGAGTGCCCTGCTTTACTGAGTTCTCGGGTATAAAACAATGTGCATCTCTAGCCCTTAGTCAATGACAGCTGCTGCTGTGATGGTGTTAGCATTGCATTATTACTGTGTAGCCCTACCCCCTCCCACTTACCCTTTTCAGGCCTTAGTGGAGGAGGATGAAGAGGGGGCAGCCATGCTGGAGAGGAGGCTGTGCTGACTGCCTTGGGCACTTTCAACCTGAAACCAAGCAGGTTAACCCAGCTGCTCGTCCACCCCCGATCCCACTCCTCCAGCCTCCTGCCCTGGCCCTGGGCACCGCCTTCCCTTTCTTCTGGTCTTGGCCCTTTGACATCTGGGACCATGGTGGGGCTGCCTGCACCGCCTGCCAGGATTTGTGCTGCCCTGGGTGTGGTCTTAAACCTAGCACTGTCTAACCTCTTGTCATGGAGCTGGCGACAATAATTTTACAGTAGTGCTTGGAAACTGTACTGCTGGGGCCACACCACAGCCTGTATCAAGGTTGCTGGCTTGGGGTGAGCGAAGGTGGCTGGCAACAGCAAATTCTGTGGCTCCTGAGACCAGAGGATGTGGGAGGTTGGGGGGCGGGCATCATTCTCTGTTCTTGTCAGGGATACGCTGGTCTTTGCCCAGACAGGCCGAAGGGATCTGTGTCTTGTGTAACCGCGTGCTTTCCCCAGTTGCCCCTTGAGTACAGGCTGCCTGCTCTGTCGTTGGCTGGGCGATATTTCTAATACTGCGGCCTTTTAGGGGAGTGTCATTTTTAGGTCATCTTTCGTGGGGGCAAAGGGAGCACCCAACACCTTCCCCAAAGGTAGAGTTTGCGGGGGTTTTACCTGAGTGAGTGACGAATGCAGATTTTCATGTTTTAATACTGGGAAGATATTAGTCAGCCTGGGTACTGTTTCCACATGACAGAGCAAAAATTTAAACCATTTCGCAAGGGCTTTTGTTTCGCCAGCTATTAAAGTTGACCATCAGGCGTTATCAATAAGATCAGCAAGTGTTAGTTAACCCGCTGTGCTTCTGGAGACCAGTTTCTGGTCTTGGAAACGGCCCAGAGCAAGTTGGATTTGGCAGGATTTCGGGTCCTAGGCAGATGGCAGGACCTAGACACTGGATCCTAGTCCCAGGCCTGCTTCTGTCATCACTGGGGCCTTGGAGAGGCTCTACCTCTCAGCGTGTTTCCCCATCTGTAAAATGGGAGATCTGTCCCGTTTCAGTGTTCCCCCAAATTCAGTCATTTGTAGAGGAACCACCTTTATTATTTTTGCCATGTCCCGTATCTCTATTTCATTTTCACTCATCACCACCCGCCTCCCCAACCCTGCGGTTGACTCATTTTTAAAACAAATGTATTTGAAAAGGAGACTTGGTGTCACTATCATAATGGAAAAGCAGTGTCACTAGGTAAATCGAAGGTAACCATAAATAAATCCAAAACAGTGTTATTACATCGCAGCTGGTGATGTTGCCTGTTCTCAGTGGGAGGCCTACTCTTTCGGTTAAAAGGAAAATTAGCCAAAGATGGAGAGGCGTTCAGAGTAACCTACCCGCACACTGAGCCTTTGTCCTTGACATACTCTGAAGGGTTGAGAGAGAATTGGAAGGGGAATAAAGTTTTCTCTGTGATGCAAAGGCACTCTGACAGAGCATCACCGGGAGCTCAGAGTAGTAATGTATAGATGCTTTGTTCAACAAATACTTGTGGAGCCTTTACCGTACGTACACCAGGAGCTGTGCTGCAGGCTAGGAGCATAGAGGGAATTGGGACTTGGAAGAGTTGTTAAGAAAATGATTTTTTTATAATTTGAGTTTTTTGAATGAGCAGTAGACCTATTTCAGTCCAGAATGATTCTAGAGGAACTAAGTATATTGAACTTGTATCATTGTTCTTCTAGTATTAAGATAATGATCGATCTTAACCTTTTATGTAATGATAACCAATTTTACCTCCCTAAAGCCTGGTTTGAGTTAGAGCTCCCTTGGAGCCCATGTCAATTGTAAGTAGATAAGATAAAACAAAATGGCCTGTTATACTCTTTGCAAACCATCCCCCCACCCCTCCATTAGCATGTCCTGTAGTTTCTGCAAAGCAAGATAGACACCAAGATTGGATCTCTGAATTACCTCAGGTTAGTCTCCAGGAATGGATGGTTTCTCTGAAGTAGTGGGGTATGAGACTGAGTCTGATTTTCCTGTCCATGTGCTAGCCGAGGACACCACCTGCCTCCCTTAGGTTTCTGGGAGGAGGGAGGTCATATTTAAGAGTGAGGACTTGGGAGTCAGGCAGGTCTGGAGTTGAATCTGGGATTTAGTGCATGATGTAGGATTGAGTTACATGATTTCTCTGGGTTTACAAGTGCTCAGTGTTCTCACCTATAAAGCGGGGATAAGCATAGTTTCTACCTGCAAGAGTGGGTGTGGAGATTTAATGAGCTAAATTTTGTAAAGTACTTGCCACATGGGAAATATTCAGGAAGTGCTGAAGTCCCTTACTTTTCTGATTGAAAGGGTCAGGGCTTTACTACTCCAGGCAGGTGATAAGTGAGGTTAAAGGGAGATGTCAGATTTGGGGTTTGGGTAGTTCATGCTGATTGGCTTAGATTTGGGACAAATGGTGTCATGACCCCTAAGACATTGTGTATGGGTTGAATCCGGATGAAATGGATAGCAAGAACAGCCCTCAAGGCGGAAGTGGGGCAGTAAAAACCCTTTCAGCTGCAAGGAATGGGACCCCGAAGTGGCTCGCTTACATCAAAATTGATTGACTCATGTCATTGAGCCTGGACAGTGTGGGTTATAGGTTTGTGAGATCCAGTGACTCAGTGATGTCATCAAGGACCTAGGTTGTTTTTTGTTTTAATATTTATTCATTTGGCTGCGTTGGGTCTTAGTAGTGGCATGTGGAATCTTTTCGTTGCGGTACGCGGCCTTCTCTCTAGTTGCGGCGTGTGCGGGCTCCAGAGCACGCAGGCTCAGTAGTTTTATGCGCGGGCTCAGTAGCTGCTGTGGCGTGTGGGCTTCGTTGCCCCGCAGCATGTGGGATCTTAGTTCCCCGACCAGGGATCGAACCCACATCCTCTGCATTGGAAGGCGGATTCTTAACCACTGGACCACCAGGGAAGTCCCAAGGACCTAGGTTCTTTGGGTTTCTGCTCTCTTGGTTTCATTGATCCTAAGGCTGGGACTTCCCTGGCAGTCCAGTGGTTAAGACTCCACACTTCCAATGCAGGGGGTGCAGGTTTGATCCCTGGTCAGGAAACTAAGATCCCCATATGCCTCACGCCAAAACATTTAAAAAAAAAAAAAAAAAAAAGGATCCTAAGGCTGATTCCCCTTGTGGTTTCCCATAACAGAGATTAGCAGAGACTTCTTCCTGTGAGGCTGAGAGACAGTTCCCAGAAGCTGGCAACAGATCCTACTTATGTCTCATAGGCCCAAATTAGATCGCATGGATACTTTTGAACCAGTATCTGGCAGGGGGGATAGATTGCCCTCAGACCATGAGGCCTTTTCTAGAGTTGAGGGTAGAGTCAATTCTTGAAGGTACACAGGTCCTATTGGCAGGGGTAGATCCAGACTCCTATCAGAACTCTTCCAGGAAGGGCAAAGGGAGCTGGATGCTGGGTGAGCCTGTTGTAGTGGGTGGTATCAGAAAAGGGGTTGGACTTGCTTGGGGGAAAGGAGGAGTGTGATGGGGAAGATGTGTGTCTTATTCCATAGGCTTCTTCCTCCATCTCTCTGCCTCTCCCAACGCCTTTGTTTTATACCCAGGGGCCATGCCCACACCCTCTTCTCCCTCCCAGATACCTTTGGTATGCCTTCCGGCTTCTACAAGACCTCCTTCTCCATGCTGATTTATTGTAGGAATCCAGCTGATTGTGTATCATTTGTAAAATAGAAATAATTTGTGAAGCATTTATTGTTTTTTCCTAGTTAAGAGTAATATATGTTTTTGCACAGAAATGGGAAAATGCATAAAAATAGTAAAAGAGGAAAAAAGCTTATAATTTCACTGTCCATAGGTAGCAAGGAATTGTTAATATTACCTTCCGGTTTTTCTCTACAAGTATGTATATAACACATTATAAATAGCTTAGGAGCCAAACTGGATGTAGTTTTGTATTTCATCATTTGATGATAATTTCTTTGTCATCAAGTATCACTTAAAAACTTGATTTCTTATAACACTCCATCATAAAGGGCATATCCTTTTAAAATAAATTATGTCAATAAACATGGAATACAAAGCAATAAAAATAAACTAGAACTCTGCTTAGTTTGGGTTCTCCTGAGAGTGGTCTGGATACAAGGACCTGCACCCAAGTAGAGGTGCCTTTTTGGGGTGGGGTGATCCCAGGAAGTAGGAAGGAGGGATGGTGTGTGAAACAGAAAAGTAGAAACCAATATTAAGGTGAATTATCAAGGTCACTGCTGTGGGCGGCAGGGGCTCAGTTCTGCTGGAATCTCCTGAGAAGTGTACAGAATGCCTCTAGAATTGTTCACCTGGAGAAGGACAGGAAGCTGGAGACCCACCAGCTCCTCTTCTCTCCATCTCATTCATGATGGAGACATGAACTGCCTCGAACTTCCGGGCGGGGTGCCCACTGCATGCCAGCTCTGGGGGGGCGGGGGTGGAAAGGGAAAAGAAAAGCCGTGTGCTTGCATAGGTAGGTGGTCCTGGGGAGGAGATTTGAGCTGGCACAGAACTGCCCACCATATCTGTGGCTGAAATCAGACATGGGCCAAGGGGATAGATGCAGGCATCAGCAGCAGCATCTCCAAGCATATCACCTTGGATCAGTTTTACAATGTCGAGAAGAAAAAGCAAATTGAAGAAAGACAGATACTCTGTGATACTGTTTCTATAAAGTTTTACATAGGTAATAGAAATACAGCTGTGTTCACGGGAATGATCATTACCGCTTTGGATAGTGGTTGCCTAGGGTAGGGAAGAAGGGTGTACAGACATGAAGGGGTGTGCAGGGGCTTTTAACTCTTTGTAACATTTTTATTTCGTCAGTTGCATGGTGGTTGTATTTTATCATGCTTCTCCCCGTGTGTGTGTGTGTGTGTGTGTGTGTGTGAGAGAGAGAGAGAGAGAAATATTTCCCTTTTATACTCTTAATGCTAGTACAGTGCATTATTGAAAATGGACAAGGGAAGTTAAAAGGTACCCTAGTTTTATTTTGTTTGTTTGGGCCCAGCTTGTTAAAAAGAAAACAAAACATCCTCAAGATGTCAGGATGATATTAAAACAAAAGATATTTACACTTATCAGGATTTCTCCCTCCCACTCCCTAAGCGTGTGTTGAAACTCCTGAGTTAATAACCTTAGAATGTAAGGCCCCTCTATTGTTTGTGAACACTGCAGGCTTAGGTTTCTCAAAGGCAAAGAGAACTTCTAACATTTGCCTCTGGGAGCTTCTAGTCAATGGCTTTTTGTCTAAGTGAAGGAGCTATTTCTCAAGGAGATATCTCAAGGGATTGCTGGAATGTTTGCATTGTCCTTTAAATTGGGGGGAAAGTCCAGAGTTAGGGATGGTTTGACAGTAGAATGAATGTTATGAGATTGTTGCTTTCTAAAAACACCTTTGGCCAAAATCAACCTCATCCATTTTGTGGTTTGGTGGTTCCTATCTAGGGGGGGCTGTGGTCTTTGTGTCCCAGGCAGCTGAACATATGAGCTCAGAAATGTTTAACTTTGAAAAAACTACTTTATTGCGGG
This sequence comes from Phocoena phocoena, assembly GCF_963924675.1. NCBI lineage: Eukaryota > Metazoa > Chordata > Mammalia > Artiodactyla > Phocoenidae > Phocoena > Phocoena phocoena. The sequence continues at coordinate 31,312,345 of NC_089228.1, read as the reverse complement.
TATAACTGACATATAGCAAATGACACATTTAAGGGTATACCATTCAAAGGCAACAAAAGCAAAAATGAACAAGTGGGAATACATCAAACTGATAAGTTTCTGCACAGCAAAGAAAACTATCAACAAAATGGAAAGGCAACCTACCAAATAGGAGAAAATGTTTGCAAATTATATATCTCATACGGGATTGATATCCAAAATATATAAAGAACTCATACAACTCAAAAGCAAAAAACCCCATACAATGGGCAGAGGATTTGAATGGACATTTTTCCAAAGAAGACATACAGATGGCCAACATGTACATGATAACATGCTTGACATCGCTAATCAGAAATGCAAATCAAAACCACAATGAGCTATCACCTCACAACTGTTAGAATGTCTATTATCCAAAAAAACAAGAAATAACAAGTATTGGTGAGGATGTGGAGAAAAGGGAACCCTTGTACGCTGTTGCTGGAAATGTAAATTGGTACAGCCACTATAGAAAACAGTATGAAGTTTCCTCAAAAAATTAAAAATAGAACTATCATCCAGCAGTTCCACTTCTGGGTATTTATCTGAAGAAAACAAAAACACTAACTCAGAAAAGGTATATACACCCGATGTTCACTGCAGCATTATTTACAATAGCTAAGATAAGGAAACAACCTAAATGTCCATTAATGGATAAGTAGATAAAGAAAATGTAACTTATGTGTATTACATATTCAGTGATAAAAAAAGAATTCTTGCCATTTTCAACAACATGGATGAACCTCGAGGGCATTATGCTAAGTGAAATAAGTCAGAGAAAGACAAATACCATCTGATCTCATTTATATGTGGAATCTTAAAAGAAAACACACACACACACACACACACACACACACACACATAAAAAACCAAACTCATAGATGCAGAGAACAGATCAATAGTTGCCAGAGGCAGAGGTTGGGGGATGGGCAACATGGGTGAAGTGGATCAAAAGTTACACTTCCAGTTATAAAAAAGTCATGGGGATGTAATGTAGAGCATGGTGACTATGGTTAATGATAGTGTGTTGCATAGTTGAAAGTTGCTAAGAGAGTAGATCTTAAAGTTTTCATAAGAAAAAAAATTAGTCTCTGTGTATGGTAACTAGATGGTAACTAGAATTATTGTGGTGATCATTTTGCAGTATATACAAATATTTTTAAAAAGAGATAGAAATGATTGCATCTGCTGAACTGAGGGCAAAATCTCAAGTTCTAAACATCAGTCACGGGGCTTCCGTGGTGGCACAGTGGTTAAGAATCCGCCTGCCAATGCAGGGGACATGGGTTCGAGCCCTGGTCCAGGAAGATCCCACATGCTGTGGAGCAACTAAGCCTGTGCGCCACAACTAGTGAGCCTGCGCTCTAGAGCCCGCGAGCCACAACTACTGACCCCACATGCCACAACTGCTGAAGCCTACGTGCCTAGAGCCCGTGCTCCGCAACAAGAGAAGCCACCGCGATGAGAAGCCCGCACACCGCAACGAAGACCCAACGCAGCCAAAAATTAAAAAAAAAAAAATCAGTCACGTGCCATGTTTCCCGTATTTTGCTCTGAAAGAAATCTTGCTGAGTCTCTATCAGAGTGACTTTAATGAAAAAGTGTACAGTTTGAAAATTAAAAAAAAAAAAAAAAGAATTATCTAAAAAAAAAGTGTACAGTTTGATAAGTGTTGAGATATGTGTGTGTATACACACACACACACACACACAAACCTTGGGAGACCATCACCATAACCAAGGCAGGAAACATGTCTATCCAGCCCCCAAAGTTTCTTGTGCCTTTGTGGAATTCCTCCCTCCCATCCCCAAACGATCACTGATCTGCCTTCTGTCAGTAGGTCAGTTTACAATTTTTAGGGTTCTATATAAATGGAATCTTACAGTATGTACTTAAAAAAAAAAATCTGCTTTCACCCAGCATAATTATTCTGAGATTGATGCTTGATGTTGCATGTATCAACAATTCATTTCTTTTTATTGCGGAGCAGTGTTTCACTGTATGCGTATACCGTAATTCTGTTGATGATATTTGGGTTGTTTCCAAATAAAGCTATTATGAACATTGTTGTACAAGTCTGTGTGCGGACAGATATTTCCTTTTATTCTGAGTGAATGGTTGGATTGTATGGTAGGGATATGCTTAACTTTTTAAGAAACTGCCAAACGGTTTTCCAGTTTTTCCATTTTCCATTTCTACCAACAGTGTATGAGAGTTTCAGTTCTTGCACATCCTAGCCACAGGGAGTGATTTTTTTTTTTTCTTAAAAGAGTATTATTTTTGGGCTTCCCTGGTGGCGCAGTGGTTGAGAGTCCGCCTGCCGATGCAGGGGAGGCGGGTTCATGCCCCTGTCCGGGAGGATCCTACATGCTGCGGAGAGGCTGGGCCCGTGAGCCATGGCCGCTGGGCCTGCGCATCCTGAGCCTGTGCTCCACGACGGGAGAGGCCACAACAGTGAGGCCCGCGTACCGCAAAAAAAAAAAAAAAAAAAAAAAAGAGTATTTTTTTTTTTTTTTTATAAACGAAGCAACTGACAAAGGATTAATCTCCAAAATATACAAACAGCTCATGCATGCAGCTCAATATCAAAAAAAACAAACAGCCCAATCCAAAAATGGGCAGAAGACCTAAATAGACATTTCTCCAAAGAAGACATACAGATGGCCAAGAAGCACGTGAAAAGCTGCTCAACATCACTAATTATTAGAGAAATGCAAATCAGAACTACAATGAGGGGCTTCCCTGGTGGCGCAGTGGTTGAGAGTCCGCCTGCCGATGCAGGGGACACAGGTTTGTGCCCTGGTCCGGGAAGATCCCACATGCCACGGAGCAGCTGGGCCCATGATCCATGGCTGCTGAGCCTGCGCGTCCGGAGCCTGTGCTCCGCAACGGGAGAGGCCACAACAGTGAGAGGCCCGTGTACCACACAAAAAAAAAGACACACGCACCCCAATGTTCATTGCAGCACTATTTACAATAGCCAGGTCATGGAAGCAACCTAAATGCCCATCGACAGACAAATGGATAAAGAAGTTGTGGTACATATATACAATGGAATATTACTCAGCCATAAAAAGGAATGAAATTGAGTCATTTGTTGAGACGTGGATTGATCTAGAGACTGTCATACAGAGTGAAGTAAGTCAGAAAGAGAAAAATAGAACTTCCCTGGTGGCACAGTGGTTAAGAATCTGCCAATGCAGAGAACACGGGTTTGAGCCCTGGTCTGGGAAAATCCCACATGCCACGGAGCAACTAAGCCCATGCGCCACAGCTACTGAGCCTGTGCTCTAGAGGCTGTGAGCCACAACTACTGAAGCCCGTGCACCTAGAGCCCGTGCTCCTCAACAAGAGAAGCCACTGCAACGAGAAGCCCGCGCACCACAATAAAGAGCAGCCCCCACTCACCGCAACTAGAGAAAGCCCTCGTGCAGCAACGAAGACCCAACACAGCCAAAAATAAAAAATATAGATAAATAAATTTATTTTTAAAAAAAGAAGAGAAAAACAAATATTGTATGCTAACACACATATATGGAATCTTAAAAAAATGGTTTTGATGAACCTAGGGGCAGGACAGAAATAAAGATGCAGATTCAGAGAATGAACTTCAGGACACGGGGAGGGGGAAGGGTAAGCTGGGATGAAGTGAGAGAGTAGCACTGATATATATACACTACCAAATGTAAAATAGATAGCAAGTGGGAAGCAGCTGCATGGCACAGGGAGATCAGCTCGGTGCTCTGTGACCACCTAGAGGGGTGGGATAAGAAGGGTGGGAGGGAGACGCAAGAGGGAGGGGATATGGGGATATACATATGCATATAGCTGATTCACTTTCTTATACAGCAGAAACTAACACAACACTGTAAAGCAATTATGCTCTAATAAAGATGTTAAAAAAAAAAAAAAAAGAGTATTTTTTAAGCCAGTTGGTAAAAGCCACTGTGGCTTTAGTCACTTTTTATTTCTCTGTCCTCCACCACAAAGAGTTTCATTCTTACTGTCAACATATTCTATAACTAGTTTACTTAAAGGAAAAAGTCCCTGCAGTCCGTACACCATTGCTAACTAGTAGAGTGGTGGGTGCTGCTTGAGGACAGGATAGAATCTCTCAGTCATCATTCAAGGATAGGTAGGTGAGGTAACATCATGTGCTAGAGACTGCTAAGTGGTGCTTTACATCAAGTATCTCATTAATTTTAACAGCCCTATGAAGTAGGTATTATCTCTACTTTTCAATTGGGGAGACTGAGGCACTGAGCCGTTTAGTGACTTGCAACATAGCTAGGAAGCAGAAGAAACAGACTTTGAAAGTTAATGTATCAACGAGGATGTGTATGGTTCCATGTCATAGGAAACTCAACTAATCCTGGCTCATCCAAAAAGGATGCTCACTGGCTCCTGCAGCTGGGAAGTCCAGCTAGGGCAGGCCACTGGTGCACTTTGGCCTAGAGGTTTCCAGGTTGTCAGAACCTTGGCTCCGTTTCTCTAAGATTCTGGTCTCTCTGTTCATGGACAGGCTGGTATAGGAGTTCCAGGCCCCACAGCCATACCCACGCTTCCTGGTCCCAGAAGTCTCAGGAAAGCCCTGAGGTTCACTGTGATTGGCCCAGACTGTGTCACCTGCCCTCTCCCCAACCAATCACTGGCCAGGCGGTTGTTGGGATAGGCTTAACCTAGATCACAGGTCCTGTCTTCCCCCACATCTGGGAGAAAGGACCTCAGAGGGGCTTCTCACAGCGGATCACTGCTACACTAGGTTGCTGTTTGTTATTTAGAAACCCCCTTCACTTCATGAAACTCTGGTGTCATTGGCTTTGGTATTATATGGCCTGTGACTTAGAGTAATCACTTCTGTCCCGTCTTAAAGTAAGACTACCTCTTCACCTCACAAGCTGATCAAACAGAAAAAAAAAAAAAGTAAGTTGTAGCATGCTTGAGGTTTCTTTTAAACTGTCTAATATAATTAAAAGGTGTTAGTCTTGTATATAAAATAAAATTTGACTTTAAATTTAAATGGCATAATTTCCATGCCTTTAAAAATACCAGGTAACTTTGTTTGTGACCCTCAGTCTTGCAGATTTGTTGGATTCCCATCTCAAGAGGGCACAAAATGGCAGCAGCAGGCATCCCACTCCCCTTTCTAGGAGGAAGAGTTGAAAGGAATGAGTAAGGAATAGGGAGTTTGATTGCCTTCCAGAGTCCTCATTGAAGGAGAGGAAAATGTAGCTCAGTCTCAGTGACTCTCCCCAATTAAAAACTAAAAATAGATTGCGGTTATGGGGCTTGGACTTCTGACAGACCAGCAGCCTCAGTCATTTTGAGTGTTCTTCCAGATTGAAGATTCTGTTAGGAGGAAAGTGGAAGCTTTGAGAATTCTTCGTTGGACAGAGTGGTTCCTCATCAAAGCCCCAGCCAGAGGAGACTACCCTATTCACTGGACAGAGTTGACCACGTGTGAAGTCTGGCCCAGCACAACATATGGGTCCTGGGGCGGCAACATGGGAAAGATTTTTATCGGGATTAACTTTCTACAGCGATGCACTTTCGAATGAGACCATCCTTTTCTCACTAGTGATCTCCCCAGGGCCCTTATTCCACAAAGCATAATTGTTTTGGACCCATAAATTTAAGCCTCTTAATCAGTTGACTCAAGACTTAAGAGCAGATTTGCTTTTCTTTATAATGAGTCCGTGGCTTTACCATACTCTGACTCAGATGAGAGGGGATTGCAGAGCACAGAATGAGAAGAACGTGGAGTTGGCACACCTAGTTCTTATTCTGACTGAGCTCTTTGTCAGGTCTGCCCTTGGGCCTCCGTTTCCTCATCTGTAAACTTTGAGCATTGATCCAGAATCAGGATCAGCAATTAGCTGGCACCCGTGTTGCACTTTTCTCTCCATGGCAGACGTTGCTGGGCAGTCATGATGTTCTTTCTTGTTGAGCCCAGACTTGACTTTCGAGTCCTCTTCAGCGTGGTGCTTCAGGTAGCCCTTCAGTCCTTGCTGAAACCCATTTATTGTCTCCATGAAACTACGTGAACTTGAACTCCACTTCATCTATAATGGCGTGAATTTTACCCTGCAAATAGCCTACACAGCACGTTGTGCCAGTGGGCTGTTGGTGTTCGCCTCAGTTTTCACGTCAGCTACACTGAGCCCGTTACTGCTGACAGTCCTGCTGTCCTTCACAGCTGAAACCTTGGCCCTTGCTCTTCGCTCTGCTCGACCACTCATTTATTTTTTCTTGTGGTATAGGAACCAATTCAGATGCCTCTTCTGTTGGAGAAGCCCTCTTTAAATGCCGCCTGTAGAGTTCATCATTTCTTCATGTGTTCCCACCGCACTGTCCATACAGACTATACGCCTTATAAAATGGCCACGATGCTGTTTGTGACCATAGCCCTCCACCAGACCAGCCTCGAAGCCCTTTGACCTTCTTATATCACCATCATGATTTCTGCCTGCTAGGAGTGCCAGGATTATTTTCTACAGATTTTTTGTTTACATCTACTTTTTTTTGTGTGTGTGGCCGTGCCATGCCACGCCACGCCAAGCAGCATGTGGGATCTTAGTTCCCTGACCAGGGATTGAACCCGTGCCCCCTGCAGTGGAAGTGCAGATTCCTACCCACTGGACCTCCGGGGAGTTCCCTACATCTACTCATTTTTATATTCTTTCATTTCAAAAGGAAACTACAGAATACAATCATAAATAGAAAACCACTATCACTTGCCATAAAGGGTAGGTCACTAGAAAAGAAAAAATCCCTGAACAACAGTGTTACTACATTCTTGAAAAGCTTGTTGAATACTCTGAGCCTGAGGCCTGCCTAGAATTGGGATGTGATTCTTCGTGAACCACCCCAACTGGAGCAGTCTTCACCTCAATCATCTGCTTTGACTGTTCCGCCCCTTCTTGGGAAAGGCTGTGCTGAGTCTCAGCAGGGGCGCAGCGCCTGGAAGAGGCAGATCTCCAGAGATGCTGAACGATTTGGTATTCTAATCCCAGCCTCCCATGTAGTGCCTTTGTTTACTGTCCAAAGTAAGAATGGCTTAAGGATCATCAGAACCAGTGAGTGGAAAATTAGATACATGTGGCTTTGGTAGTTCACTGCCTCTGACTGATGGGAAGGACTCATTTCTTTGCCAGAGTAGGATTTGATAGATTAAAAAAATCGATAGAAAAGTGATCCACCTTTGAGCAAATTCTTATGGAAAAATGATGTCTCAGGTCTCTGTTCATTCATTCATTCATTCATTCATTTATGGCTGTGTTGGGTCTTCGTTGCTGCACACGGGCTTTCTCTAGTTGCAGTGAGCAGGCTTCTCATTGGGGTGGCTTCTCTTGTTGCAGAGCACAGGCTCTAGGCACGCAGGCTTCAGTAGTTGTGGCACGAGGGCTCAGTAGTTGTGGCTTGAGGGCTCTAGTGCTCAGGCTCACTAGTTGTGGCGCACGGGCTTAGTTGCTCCGTGGCACGTGGGATCTTCCTGGACCAAGGATCGAACCCGTGTCCTCTACGTTGGCAGGCGGATTCTTAACCACTGCGCCACCAGGGAAGTCCCTCAGGTCTCTGTTCTTTGCAGTTTACATCTAGGGAAGGCCTGCTGATGCAGATACCCCATTTCATAGGTGGGAAAACTGATGCCCAGAGGCCTGATGACCTGGAGCTTGTCTGACTGGGGTGAAACTAGGTTACCACCCCCACACCTTGCTTTCCCATCTAGTGTATTTCCTATCAGACTTTGCTCTACTGTAACTCAAGTTGCTGAGTGACAAACAAGCACCACAATGGCCAGACTGAACAGTACTAGCCTTCTTGGAAACTTATTGGGACTTCTTTTCCTTGCAGAGGATTCAGAAGTACTCTGATTTGCCCTTGGAAGAATCCCAGTCACTTTACTGACTATTCTCCTTTTTGCCCAGAATGGTACCACATTTTATTGGTGGGTGGGGAGCTTCAGGATTTGGCCTTAGTTGTTCAACACTTGTACACATTCCCAGCAAGGAGGTGGAATCTCACATTGTGAAGAGATGCACCAGAAGCAAGCCAGATCCTTGGGGCGCTGCCACAGCAAATCCCCAGTGCTGTGCTGAAGTGTCTGACCTCTTCAGCTCTCCTGCAGGATTAGTGTTTGTTGAATAATAGTACACCCCGACCCAGGGAGCAAAAGCAAATAGGACAGTCACTGAAACTGCAGGGCGGTGTGTGTAAACAGCTACATTCCACCCCCATGGAGCTGGCCTCTGGCCAGAAACCTGATGGCTGTTTACATTTCACTCTTATGTAGCCTTTGGCCTTCTCCTTAAGGGGAGGTGGGCAGCCTTCTGGCCTATGGATGCAAGTCCTGATGGGTAGGGGCTTAGATCTGAGGACAGTTTCCTTAAAACATATTCCCTCTTGGGCCTTCCCTGGTGGTCCAGTGGCTAAGAATCCACCTTCCAACGCAGGGGACACGGGTTCGATCCCTGGTCTGGGAACTAAAATCACACATGCTGCGGGGCAACTAAGCCCGTGCGCCGCAACTACTGAGCCTGCGTTCTCTGCAGCCCATGCACCGCAATGAAAGATCCCGCATGCCGCAACTAAGACGTGAGGCAGCCAAATAAGTACATATTAAAAAAAAACACAAAACATGTTCCCCCTCCGTCACATTCATATGTGAACGTTGAGTGTATTTGATTTTTTTTGTTTTTTCTCTAAATCTTTATTGGTTTTTTAGATCACAAAATAGATGCATGCTTGTTAAAAAAAAAAAGCTTGAGCATCATAACTGAATTAGGTTGTCATCTGAGTGCTAACCGTAGTGGTTGAGTGCCAAGTATGTACTAGGTCGCTTTTTATGCCTCATCTCAGTTAATCCTTACACGAGGTCTGAGGAATAGAGTTAATCCCCATTTTACAGATGAGGAAAACTGAGGCTCCAATTAAGCTCACCCAGCTGGTGAGTAAGTGGCTGCACCTGGACTAGTAGCACCAAGTCCGTAGAGCTGTGGAGAGCAGAGCTGTGTGTTGTCTTTCCAGACAGAAGGGTTTAGCTTGATTCAGTATCATTTTACTTATATTAGAATGAGCTTGTGTTGTTTATTTTCAGAAGAAAAGCCATACAGATTATTCTTATTTATAAAACAAGAAGACGTGTGAGCAAAGATCTCCAAAGATGAATTGTCAGGTGTGTGCATCCATCTTGGGCAGCTGAGTGCCCCTTGTGTGCTGGTTAGTCTCTGAGCCAAAGCATACTTAGGCTAGGATGCTTGCAGGTCTCTGTGAGTTGTGGCTGGGCTGGGAGGGCTCTTTGCTTTTCCTGAACAAGCCTCACCACCCCCAACTCACACCACCAGTGGGGCAAGCTCATGAGCTCTAAGCCAACCTTTTCATTCCTAACTAGCTTCCAAATAATGGGTAACTTCTCCACTCCCATTGCTTTGGTATATCAGGCAGTTTATCAGCTGGAAAACAAACATACCTGCCTTGAATCTGTGCCTTGAGCCAAACAGCCTTGATTGCAGCCTTGGGATCCCCAGACCATTGTTGTAGCAGGCTGAGGCTAAAGCAGTTCTGTGATTGTGTGGAGTCATCTGGGCCATGCGCTACAAACCTGCTTCACAAATCCTGGCATGGCTGTCTTTGTGGGCTTCCCTTAGGAGGCCTTACAGCCTGTCTTAAGTGTCACCGGCTGGGTGGTCCCAGCCACACAACTGTCAGGCAGCCCATAAGGGGCTCCTCCAGTTGTGTTGCCCTGGGTGCCCTCACTGCTTTCTTTCTAAGGAATCTCATTAGAGAGGTTAGAGATTTTAGCATTCTTGAGATTCTTTTTGTGGTCAGTTTGGTAAACCATTTCATTTCTTCAGTTTCCCAGTTGACCCCATTCTTTCCTTTGCCCTTCAAGGGACTGTCTTAGGTGTCTTAGGCCAGTTTTGCATTCTTGGCAAAAGCTTCCTGTGTTTGGTTTGTGCGGGTTTTCTGCAACTGAGGTTGAACAAGTCTTCGAGACTCCCGAACAATTCCTGATCCATACCAGCCTGGCCTCCAAACTTGGCCTGGAAATGCAGCTGTGAGAGAACTTGTTCTTCTCATTCACACTGCTTGAACTCCAGATTTGCATTAGCTCTGCTTGATTAGAGGGTCTCATTAGTTTTTGTTGTGGTTTCTTCACCTCGTAGGAGCTTTCATGTCTATAAATCTATCCTCTCTTTCATCTCATGCCACAAAACAGTTCTCAGATTCTTATCTTACTGGTGATTTTATGCTGGGAGTGTTTATGGCAGTTAGCATGGTGCTGGGAGGAAATTCATTCCGGAAGCCCAGGATTGGACCATGTCGTACTGTTGACTAAGGTCATTAGACTTCTTTTCAATCCTTCTGATGGACTGGGAAGGAATTGGGAAATTTCACGGAATTTTCAGTGTTGAGTAATTTTGAGAAAATATGCCTTACACTCTAGCTATGTAGACTGGATAAGTCATTTTGGTGATTTATTAGGCACCATTCTTTTAAGTGCAAGTGAGAGAAACTCACTTGAGCCAAGTTTTAAGTGAAAAAAATTGTTTTTGTGTTAGGAGGGTTTTATCAAGATTTTTTTTTTTTTTTCTGAGTGGCATGTGGTAGAAACCCATATGAATGTACTTAAAAGAGGGAGCCACTTGGCCCAGTAACTGAGAAGTCCCATAGTAGAGCCCCTACCAAGCATGGCTGCGTCCCCAGGCTCAAATGGGTCACCAGGGTTTGATCTTCTCATCTCTACTATGTCCACTTGGGCTCCATGTGTTGGCAGAATGGCTACTGCATCTCTGGACCTTTGACCTTCCAGATCCAAGCCCAGCCAGAAAAGAGAGAGAGAACGAGAGTGGCAAACACAAAATGTGTGTCCTATAACTCCCATACAAGTCCCAGGATTCGATGATTAGACCCCTTCAGTCACATGCCTAGCTCTGAACCAATTCCTGCGCTTAGGGGCACCTGTCATATGTACCCCACCCCATACCTAGCATCAGAAACAACCAATGACTCCTACAGACAACTGTGGGTTCACAAACCTGGGGCAGTCCTGTGGTGGGGCTCAGGAAGACTTGGAACCAAGAATCAGGAAGCCACAGAGACTGCCTCTGATTTGTTTCCCCGGAGTCTGTTTTGTTCCCCTCTGTCTGTAGATGATCGCTGCTAGCACCCCACACAGCACGGCTGCCCCATGGCCTCTGGCTGTTTCCGTTTCACTCAGTTTAGTCACATGCAGAGAGCTCAAGGGAGGCCACATTTGGAGGCCCCACCCCCGTTCCGTCAGCTGTGGAGACTAAGGCTGGGCCCTTTAAGACAGACGGGTGGGTGGAGTCTGTTCTTGGAGAAGATGTGACGTAGGCTGACGGTCCAGAAGGGACAGATAGGTGCTTCTCCTTGTATGGTTGAAAAGCCTTCTCTAAGTTCAAGTTGTTGATAATAAATAGTGTCAAGGGCCTCTCTCCCAAGCTAGAAAACGTTGGACGAAGTTCCAGCCCAGCTACGTGGACGCCGGCTTCGTGCCTGAAAGCCATGCCCAGGATCAGCACCTTGGGACCTCTCTGAGCTCTCCTTTCTGCTCCAATGTGGGCCCTTCCTGCAGAGGAGACAGCACCGTCTGAGAGGCATGAATGGGAATTTCCTCCTTCCAGGCCCAAGTCAGCATGACTTGGGATGGCTTCGACTGGAAAAACTGAATCAAAGTGTGTACTTGGGCCAAGGATTTCCCCAAACACTAATCAGTACTGATTACTTCCAGCGTGTTGCCTTTGGCTCTGCAGAGAGTTTTGTCCATTGTGGCTGCAGTGTCTGGCTTCTGCTGCCCAGAAGATGAGAAATGAGTTTGTAGGGATGATCCTGGGTGAAGGGCTCTCTCTTCACCAAACCGACCTTTACTAGGTGTGAAAAACCCTAATTACCAAATTCATAGGTCATTGGTCCTCCAGCATTAACACTTGGAGGTGGGGGTCATGATGTTGCTTGCTGAAATGAAATCCTGAAAATGTGCTGGGGAAAACGTCTATAAAATCCTTGCTCATTGTTGAAAATGACTTTTCTCCCCTGTTTTTATGTCTTTTGAACTGAGTCCAAATGCTAAGTATGAGTAGAGATGCCATGTTATCCAATCCCAAGATCATCTAAAGGAAGTAACTCAGTTCTGTGAACCTGAAACTTGATCTTGGATGAACTGAATGAAGTTTTATTATTAAGTCCATGAAAGCTCACTAACTATGCTATTTTAAATAGTGGTGAAAAACTTGTAGTTGGTTCTCATAGAATGTCTTGGAGAACGTTGAAATGCTTCCTAGTCAGGCCCCGAGTTTACAGTCTGGAAAATAAAAGCTCAGAGAGGGACAGGATGTGCTCAAGGTCACACAGGGAGTTGTGGCTAGGTTAGATACCAGACCACTGGGTCCCAGGCCTCTGAGATTTGGCTTGTCTTTGTCCTGCCTGTAACTGCCTTCTGCTAGGAAGAATAAGGCAGAACTTATAGCCTGGAGGAATGGGTAGGATTTTTTTTTTTAAAAACAGCTTTACTGAGATATAATTCACACACCATAAAATTCACCCCTTTAAACTGTATACTTTTTAGTATGTTCACAGAATTGTACTACCATCACCACTATATAATTTTAGAACATTTTTATCCCTACGCAAGAAACCCTGTACCCATTAGCAGTCAGTCCCCATGCTCCCCTTCCCTGCCCCAGGCCCTGGTAGTCACTAATTTGTTTCTCTCTATGGATTTGCCGATTCTGTACGTTCATATAGTGTAATCATACAACATATGGTCTGTTGTGATTGGCTTCTTTGAGCAGAATGTTTTCAAGGTTCATCCATGTTGTATCTATAGCCCAATGATGGAATGTATAGGGATTGAATTTGAAAACAAAGCTAGACAGTTTTCAGATTTACTTTTCCTTTGCCTGGTAAGCTTTTCCTAAGAAGCCAGTCTCTATATCTGGAGATGAAATGGGAGACTTTCTGAGCCTCCCTGGATCTAAGCAGTTGCTACTTTTCTTAGACGTTTTGACACCTGGGAGAAAAGTTGGTCTCTGGAAGAAAGTGTGTTCTTTCTTGAATTGCCAAGAAAATTAATACATGTTAATTCACACAGATGCTCAAGAGCCACAGCTGTAGCGAACTTTTCCCTTATAGTTATTTTCCAATGCTTGACTTGTTTAAAAATTTTTAATTTTAGCAATAATGTAATTTTTCTTGCCCTTCCCAAATTCATTGGAAACTCTGAACCCTGCAGACAATATGAAAGAACAGTATAGCACACTCCCGTATAAGTTCCCCCTAGAGTCTCCACTAGTTAATGTCTTGCCACATTTGCCAACTTTGTCACTCTCTCTAAGGATACACATCACAGAGCTATCTTTTATGGAACTCTTTGAAAGTACCTAGATCATGACCCTTCACCTCCGCATGCTTCAGCAGGTCTCTCTAAGATAAAGGTCATTTTCCTGACCACCATGTCACTGCATACCCAGGAAGTTAGCGCTGATACAATAATATCTCATATAAAATGTCCTCAAATGCTCCCAAGTGTCCTTTATGGTCATTTTTAAAAATCCAGGAACCAATTAAAGATTACTCAATTGAATTTGGTTTCAAAGTTACTTCAACCTTTCCTTTAATCTAGAACACATTTTTGGCAAGTGCATTTCCAAAGGTCTTGGACGCTTCCCATTGCATCACACCGAGAGGCACATCATGTCAGTTTGTCCTTTGATTAGTGATGCTAAGTGCCATCTCTTGATTAGAATGGTGTTTGCCACTCTCCACTGAAATGGTACCTTTCTCCTGTTGTAATTAATAAGTGATCTTTGAGACTGCATGAATATCTTGGTTCTCAGCGGTTTTCAGCCATTAATCAGTTTCCTGGGGAAAAAATAACATCTTGAGTTATAATCTCCAGCTGGCAACATTGCCTCTTATGTAGTTAGCAATTAATTTATGTGTGTGTATGTGTAATTTTTATTTTTTAAATGTAGCTAGTGGCAGGTTTATTCCCATTTGTACTGTAAACATTGGCTTTTACAGTTTCCCAAATTTGGAAGCTTTACAGTCCTATTTCATATGATTCTCTTGAAGTATTTATATCCCACAGCCAGGGGTAGTATGGTGTATTTAAAAAATCACTAAATAGCACCTCCTGCAGTTGCTTGCTAGGACTGTAATCGGGACTCTTAAATATCCCGCAGTATTCAGAAAGTCACTCTTCTATATTGGACAGGCAATTCTCACATGTTACAAGCTGGGCTTTTTTTTTTTTTTTTTTTGCGGTACGTGGGCCTCTCACTGTTGTGGCCTCTCCCGTTGCGGAGCACAGGCTCCGGATGCGCAAGAGCCCAGCGGCCATGGCTCACGGGCCCAGCCGCTCCGCGGTATGTGGGATCTTCCCGGACTGGGGCATGAACCCGCGTCCCCTGCATCGGCAGGCGGCCTCTCAACCACTGCGCCACCAGGGAAGCCCCATGGTTTTTTTTTAATTGAAATAAAGAGTTGGGTGGCCAAGAAGGGAGTGTTTGAGTAGGAGCCACTGGAAAAGTGCCTCAGGTGGATCTGGCGTTCGAGGGTGTGTGCCCCCTTCCCTGACCCCCCAACCCCTAAGAAGCTGCAGAGGAGAGATTTCCACATGAGGGCTCTTTTCCTCTAAGGGTTGGGGTACATGACAGTCTTCTAAATTGGTCCAGAACCGTGATCAGCTACTTCACTGTGTGGTCTGGAGGTAGAAAGAGGAGGGTTGGAGAGCATTCGAACCCCCAGACTGTCAGAAAGACCTGGTTCTACATCCCAGCCCCACCTCTCACCAGCAGTATGACTTTGGGCAAGTTTCTGAGCCCCAGTTTCCTTATCTGTGAAATGGGGATAATGATGGGTCTTGGCCTCATTGGGTTGTTGGAAGCATGAAGGGAGATGACGGTGTGGAATGCTTAACGCAGGGCCTGGTACACAGTGGGTGCATGGTACATATTGATTGAATGAATTTCTAGTCCTTAAAAAAAAAGTAAAATATTTTTTAATTTAAAACCTATACATATACATTCATTTGCCCATTGTTTTCAAGCACACATGTTCTTGATTTTATTTCACTGTTTGTTCAGCAAACGAGTATTGGCCCATATTTTCAGAGATTCTGTATATAAAGTTTTGGTTAACTGAGCTAATGTAAGAAATGGGATCTCCAGGTTATATATATATTTATGCTGTTCTATGCCTGGTATACCTAAGGTGATGGAGTGGTAAGTAAATGGATTACCACGGGCCACTTTCAGAATCATTATTATTCTAGAAATAAAGTCCTAATCAGGGAGGTTCATTCCACAGATATTACCTGAGCTTCTTACTCTGTTAATCACTACTCTAGTGCCGGGGTCTGGATCCTGGCCCCGTGGAACCTATGTGTGGTGGCAGATCACCCATCTTTTCGTGTAGGACCAGGATATTTTCTCACAGTCAGTGCATTGGCTGGAGGCCCGTGGGTTTCCTTGCATAAACCACATTCAAAGTACATCATCTACCTTCTAGTGGTGGCCTCTTTAAGGTGGAGTAAGGACCTGTGAAGCAGTGTGAGTGCAGAACCCTTCTGGATTTTTGTTCCCTCTCCCCTTCCAACTCAATTTCTTACAGTGATTTTTACCTACACGTAATTCAGGAGTCCCCATCCCGCCCCCAGTTTTTTTTTCCCCCTAAAAGCAACTTGGTATGTGTGGCTTTTTTTTTTTTCACACTATTTATATTTTATATTTTGGGGGGGTAGAGCAACTTATACATTTGTTGTAATGTGTAATTGACAGTTTAGGAAATCACATAAGCCAAACAAAGGGGTTATGAGTCCCCTGTGGTGGTCCCCCAGGATTGCCAGAGAAGACAATTAAATTTGAAGTTCAGATAAACAATGACTAACTTTTTAGTAGAAGTATGTTCCAAATACAGCAAGCGATTCTCTCACGTTACAAGTTATTGAATGGGACATAGTTACACTAAACAATTATTTATTATTTGTCCAAATTCATATGTAACTGGATGTTCTTTATTTTATTTGCAAAATCTGGCAACTCTAGGCACCAGTGCCTGCTCAGAAATGCCCAGGGTTTTCACGTTTGTTTCGGGGTGGTATTTGCAGCTTCAGGAGTGTCCTAGGAGAGAACTGCAGTGGCATCTCATTAGGCTGTGGCTTTGGGCGCTGGGGTAGAGGCCAGATTAGTAATTAGCTAACCCTGATCTCACTCATGAGGAATGTGCTCTTGCTAGGTATTAGCGCAGGTTTAAGCTCTCAGAGCCATTGTCAGAAGCCTGTCAGTGATGTCATCAGCTGGAAAAGCCAGGGCTCCGGTTTTGGTAATAAATGGAAATGGAGTTTCACAGGTGGGGTGTGGAGGAATTTATTAGGACAGGAAGCCTGATGGAGCCTCCCGCTTGCGTACAGCCCCCAGCCAGGTTTCTGAGTTCCAATGAACAACCAGAAGCTTCTGACACGGCGTGCGATTACACCGTTGGCCCAATGCCCTGGAAAAATTGGCTTGCTCTTGGCGAACACTCCAGGAGCTACAAAGGTGGTGTCAGGACTGTTTTGCAGCTCTGAGTAGGCCCATAAATTGGGGAGAAAAGGAGGCCGATGTGGAAATTGTTCATTAAGCTGCTCAGAGTGGTTCTAGAAAATGCATACTTGGTACCACCTGGGCCCTCACCATCTCTGTCATCTTGCTGTCTACTATGGGGGGCCCCTTGGGCAGCTGGGGCAAGTCCTCTGGATTTAGACACTCACAAAGCCCTCTTTTACCTTGAAATAGAGCGAGCTTTAAATTTTTCTTTTTTTTTTTTTTTTTGAGGTACGCGGGCCTCTCACTGTTGTGGCCTCTCCCGTTACGGAGCACAGGCTCCGGACGCGCAGGCTCGGCGGCCATGGCTCACGGGCCCAGCCGCTCCGCGGCACGCGGGATCTTCCCGGACCGGGGCACGAACCCGTGTCCCCTGCATCGGCAGGCGGACTCTCAACCACTGCGCCACCAGGGAAGCCCTAAATTTTTCTTTTTTAAAGGGTGATTTGTTGTGCATGAATGGGCTGTCAGACTAGAAGGGGGACCTGATTTAAATCAAATGCTGAATGTGGTAACTATAGCCATTTAATGTTATCTGAAATCTCCTATAAAACATTCTGGAAAAAGACGGGTGGGAGTTCTTTCTGATCATGGGCTGGGTTTTGCAGTTCAGAGTTCTCTGTCCTGTTGGAGGTTCCACTTAAGCAGTTACCCACGGCAGTGCTGCCCTCGGAAGTGCTGAGGGCAGGCGTGGAGACTCGGGTGAGCAGATGGGAGGCTCAGAGTGTGGCTTCTGAAGGTCTGGCCTCCATCACCTCCGGCTTTCTTGTCAAATTAGAACTTGGAAGCATTGACCCTGAGTCTCCAGGTTGGCTCACATAATGGGGAGGCTGAGACAGATCCTCCCAAGCCCCGTTTTCTTCCACATCACTGGGGCCCCACCACTCACTGGCACAGTGTCCCTGTGTGCTGAGCAAATAGCACAGCCTCTTGGAGCCTCTGTTTTGGCATCTGTAAAATAGGATATTTGTGCCTATTGTGGGTGAAGTACTACAGTCAAGATGCTCAGTACTTTGTGGGCTCTTACTCTGTGGGTGGCTGATATTGACTGGGTATTTTAGAGGATGTCATCGAAAGAGTTGGGCCTGGTCACACTTTTGCCTTTGAATGTACCTTGTCACAGCCTGGCCATTTATCACTTGGGTCCCTCTCCATCTCTCTGACCCCTCTATAAAATGGGGTGCCCAGAGAACCAATGAGAGCAAGGCCTCTCCAATGAGTGACTGGCTTGCCCCTCATTTCTGCAACACCCTTCTACTCCCCTGTGTAAGAGTTTATTATTAGCGGGTATTCGCTCAAAAAGAAAAATTGAAACACAGTTCTAAGAGGACCCTTCCGGTACTCTGTTCGCTGTTGCAGCATCGTTATTGCAAGGAACTGGCAGAATCATTCTCTCTTTGTTTAGGATGTGGTTTCATTGCTTTAAGACAAGCCTGTGAGAAAGGAGGCTTGACCCAGTACCCTAGGGCTGCACTGGGCTCTAGGGCACACTTATTTTCCTTTCTCTTTCCTTGTTCACCCCTCTTGGGTGAGTCTGTCTCAGGCTCACTTGCTGTCAAAGAAAGGGATGACCTCCTGGGTGGGGATTTTGGTGCGATCAGAGTCATGTGCCGTGGGGTTGCTGAGTGGTTCTGAACCCTGGCTGCAACCTTAGAACCAACTGGAAAGCTTTAACAATTACTGGTACCCTGGCCCCACCCCCAAGAAATGCTCATTTTATTTTCTTTTGGGGAGGGGCCGTGTACTTTTACATTATCATCATCGTCATCATCTTTCTGGGTTGAGGCTCAAGTGATTTCTGTGAGCAGCAGAAGTGCAGAGGCTTAGGATGGCTGGACAAGGCAAGCCCGCGGTGGGATCATGGTCATAAGCAGCGTTAATAGCAGAGCAGCCCTGATCTGTTTGGGGGCCGCCTGGATGGATGGAATCACCAGGAGAGACTCATTCTACTTTTCTCACGCTTTGAATATAATGTGAATTGACTGTAATGGGGTATTTTAGAACTAAGAAAACCTGAGGATGATTAGGAAAAAACACTCCATATATATCAGTACCAACATATGAGGTGACTCGGATTCCTTCAGATTAAGAACTTGTTCCAACAGGGCTACTGGAGTTCAAAGCCTTTCTTTGTACCTAGACTTAAAACGGCCCCAGTCCACTCTTTTGAATTCCCTCAGAGGTGGCTGGTCTCTCTTCCTCCCTCTGAGGGTGGATTTAATTGTTAACAGTGGCCCAGCTACTTGGCACCCAGCCTGGTGAGTAAGACAGCTGAGTAAGAGGGGGAAACAGGGCCTTGGGTCAGAAAAACCAGGATAACAAGTGACCAGATTTTCTTATCTGTTCAGAGGAGCCCCGGAAGCTGCAAAAACTGCAGCGTCCGGAGTGTTTTGTGGGCAGTGGCCATGACATTTACGGGGATGGCAGGATGTCATCTGAGCAGTTGGAGTAGGAGCACTCAGCTTTGTGGCTCTTGGGCTGGTGGATGTCTGCTGTGTGCAATGACCCACCCTAAGTGACTTCATTGCTGGTGTGACCAGCGTGCTCAGAGGATGTGAGGAAGCACAACTGTTTTGTAAAGGTCATGCCCTCCCTGCCGGCCCTGAGATAGACCGTACAGCAGGCTGGTGCAGGAATCCTATGGTCACCCTGCTGGTTTTGCACTTCTGCTCCTGCCAAGTCTAGTTTGTATGCCTCCTCAACTCCCTGTGTTCATGGGGGCATTTGTATCTACCAGGAAGCTGCCATGTATGTCTCTTGGCACTGATGCCAAGAACAAATGGGAGCTAAGTGCTCTCCATTCCTGCCAGGTGCAGAAACTGTCAACCCATTTTACAGGTGAGGAAAATTGAGGACGGGGGAGGGTGGTGGAACGGGATGTTAACCCAAGTGGTCATATCCCTCTGTACTTGTAGATCTGAAATCCGTCTGGTAAATCTGTTAATTTCAGAAAGAAGTGGGGGTTTTTGTTGTTGTTTTTTTGGTCACACCCTGCGGCTTGTGGGATCTTAGTCCTCCAACCAGGGATTGAACCCAGACCCCCAGCAGTGAAAGCATGGAGTCCTAAGCACTGGCCTCCCAGGGAATTCCCCAGAAAGAAGTTTTAAAAAGGCAGCTTGTATTAGGTACTCAGCTATAATTAAATTTTGTTCATTTCACAAACTTAGTGCCTCCTTACTAATTTTAAAGGCCCTGTGCTAGGGACATGGCCTTATCTTCGAATATCTTAGAAGTAAAACAGCCGGAGAATGTGTGCCCAAGTTGCTGTAGCAGGTTTTATAGGACAGGACTCCTCGCCGTGTCTCCCAGAGAGGCGTGAAGAGCGGTAAATTGCATCTGGGGTGTCAGGGGAGGCCCAAGGCCAGGGTGGCGATGGAAGGGGCAGAGTCACGAAACAGGATGTTCTGGGCTACAGAACGGCTTGGGCAAAGAATGTGGGAAGTGTGGAACTCGAGAGCATCTGTAATCACCTTCTGGCCTCAGGGCTTAGGACTTGCTGAGGCTGGATGGACCGTCAGTTGTGCTGTTGGCCAGGTTGTGAAGAACCTCAAAAGGCGTGTAAAAGGGCTTGGACTTGACTGTCTAGACCTGTGCTGTCTGCCAGCCACTTGCGGCTGGCTAAATGTAAATTAATTAAAGAATTAAGTAAAATGTACAGTTTAGCACCTCAGTCACACTAACCACATTTTAAGTGCTCAACAGTCCTGTGTGGTTTGTGGCTACTGTATTGGACGGTGCACATATAAAACATTTCCATCATCACAGAAAGTTCTGTTGAACAGTGATGCTATTAGTGGTGTTGTAGTTTGAACTATGGCTGTGGAGCCAAATCCAGCCCTCTGCCTGTTCTAAAGTTTCATTGGAACACAGGCCACACCCATTCATTGGCATATTGTCTATAGCCACTTTCTGACTACAACAGTAGATTTGAATAGTTCCAACAGAGACCTTATGGCCAGGAAAACCTAAAATATTTACTGTCTGGCCCTATACAGAAAAAGTTTGCTGATCCCTGCTATAGACCCTGGGGAACAATGGAAGATGTCCAGGCTGAAAGTAAGGCAGATGATTGTATTTATGGCCCTAAGAGGATAACTCGGGTGGTGGTAGGTGGGCCAGATTGATGGGGAGACCCATTCACAGTGACCTCCAAGGGTTCTCATGAGAGATGATTGAGGCCTTGCCCTGGCAGGTATGGTTCCACCCATCTGTGGTCCATTTAACAAAATGCCCATCAGTGAAGTCCTTTAACTTCTTGGTTCTAAAAATTATTAATTGGAGCCAGGGTTCTTGACTTAGTGTGTCTTAGACCCCTTTGCTTTCTGAAGACTGCACTGTTTCTTTATGCATAAAATAATATACATGGGGTTACAAAGGCAACGAGTTATATTGAAATACAGTTATCAGAAATAAATTTTTGGATATATCAATGGTAATAAATGCACATCTGTATTAAAATGTTTAGTAACAAAATCTAGCAGCAAGTCTAATAGCTACCATAATTTTGACGTAGTGATGAGTTTAGAGGATATTTTGAGATATTGCTGACTGTAATATGATGGGAAAAAATTTTGTTGGTGACAAAACCACCTGTGTTTTATGGTCTACATTCATAATGGAAAGATTTGCTACATTTTAGTCAGAGGTTACTGCAAACAAAGATTAAACTTTTTCCCCTTATCCAGTTGATAACCTCCCCCCAACCTCGGCCACCCCTTCCTCCCCTGCAAGAGTCCCTGACTTAGGCCATCAGTCATGGGAAGCTGCAGGGCAGTTGAGGATGGTGGCTTGTCTTGCTAAATGTCTTGGACATTTAGCTTCATCGTAGATCAAATGAGAAGTTCCGCTTTTCTCTACTTTGTGAGATATTCTTTATAGATATCATAAATCATGATGCCAAAGGGAAAGGGAATGTGTCACAGGAGGCTGAATCTTGAACAGCGATGGCTAAGAAAGAGCTACAGAGTGAAAGGTGGGAGAGGAGGGAATTCCGAGTAGAGGGAGCAGCCTGTGCAAAGACCTGGAAGGATGTGCAGGTGGGTGGCTGCTGCCTCTGGAGCAGAGGAGAGGGCGCGTGGAGGCGAGGGATGAGGGCAGGTGGGGAGACAGGCAGGGACCCACCGCAAGGGGCCTTGGGACCCTGCTGAGGGGTTTGGACTTTGGAATTGCTGGGATATTTTAAGACTTTTGGCCCCGAGCCTATCATATCAAATACAGTAAAACACACCCGTCTCTCACTTTACAAAAAGAATGTATTTGTGTGTATTGTTACATAATAATTTGAAACTTTTTAAAAACTAGTTTTGCCTTTGTTTATATTTGTGTTTTGTTATATTATTTGGCTGTGACTGTTCCTTTATTTTACTGTTGACTGATTCTTCTGCTGTCATGACGCCTATTTGGGAATTCTTGGGATGTGAGAAAACTAACCTGTAAGTCATTTTAAAAATGTAATGAAATTTAGGACTTTGCTGGCAGTCCAATGGTTAAGACTCTACATTTCCACTGCATGGGGCATGAGTTTGATCCCTGGTCAGAGAACCAAGATCTCGCATGCCACGTGTTACGGCCAAAAAAAAAAAAAAAGGAATGAAATTTCTGTGAATATCAAAGTTAGCCATTAATAAAGAAGATATAATGTTAAATGCAGGAATTTAATAAAACATTTATTAACTTCAGTTTCTTTTGATTTTCTTATTTTGGGGGACCAATTTCCCCATCTGCCCCTACCCAGCTTTCCAATTATTTTGTAGGTCCCTGAGAAGGAGCTGTGCCTGAGGGGTATGAGGCAGCCCTGCTGGGGCTAATGGGAAAATTTGGGTAGAGCTTTGATCTGTGTGCTTAGATTGAGTAGGCAGTCAAGTGGGCCTGACATTAGCTGATGGCTCCTGGGCTGGGGATCCATTCAGAGGTGGCCAGCAGGATTTGGGAAGAGGTGGGATTTGGTGAAGGAGGGTGGTCAGGGTCAGGGGAGTCTAATTGGGTTTGGTAATTGGTCATTTATTTGGTAGATTTGTTGATCAGTGGTTGTCTGGTTAAGTTGGCTGGTTGGTTGTTGATCGGTTGTTTTATTAATGAGTGGGTGGTTGTTGGTTAGACAGTAGATGGTAGTAATGTCTTACTTCCTCCTCCCCCCTTTCCTTTTCTTCTTTTTCCTATGTGACAAGCATCATACTAGGTACCAGGATCACACTGATGCTGCAGACAGAGCCTGGGCCCTGCCCCTAGGACACTTAGATTACAGTTGAGTAAACCTCAGATTTGGATCCAGGACGACACAGAGAGTGGATTTAATTAGCACCCACGCTGTGTGGTTCATTGCTATTATTGTTATGCTTATGAGTATTTCATTCCTAAATAGCACTAGGAATGCTACTTGGGTTTGTTTCAGTTACTACACAAATATTTTTTGCTAACTTTTCCTAAGCTCTCCCCTCTCCCCTGCGTAGGCAGTTTAGAGCTAAGTGGCAATTGGGTGGAGGTTCTGGAGGTTTCCCCAGCTCACATAATTTGACATTCCACTTGCCCACATCAGGATGATTCCCCCCTCTTTCTACCAGTGGTCCAAATTGCTGGGTTCTGTCTCTGACTCTTCCCACTTGGCAATGCGTTGTTTGAAGAACATTTTGACATTAGAAGCGCTAAAGCAAACCCAGGGGCTTTCCTGGTGGTGCAGTGGTTAAGAATCCGCCTGCCAATGCAGGGGACACAGGTTCGAGCCCTGGAAGAGCCTACATGCTGCGGAGCAGCTAAGCCCGTGCTCCACAACTACTGAGCCTGCGCTCTAGAGCCCGCAAGCCACAATTACGGATCCCGCGTGCCACAGCTACTGAAGCCCCTGCGCCGAGAGCCCGTGTTCCGCAACAAGAGAAGCCACTGCAATGAGAAGCCCATGCACCGGAACGAAGAGTAGCCCCCGCTCACCGCAACTAGAGAAAGCCCACATGCAGCAGTGAAGACCCAGCGCAGCCCGAAATAAATAAATAAAATAAATAAATTTTTAAAAATAAATAAAGCAAACCTAGGAAGGAGGAGGCTGGTTTCAGCCTGGATTCCTCTAAATGATTGCCCGTGTTTAAGAATTACAGTTTTCACAAGAACAGTAAGATATTTCTTAGTGTGGTTTTTAAGTGAGTTGGTTAACACCAGAATTTCATAAACACCGTGGTTAAGGGGTGTGCACCCCTTTGAGACTCTCAACTAGAACTGACCTTTGAGAGCCTGCTTTATCTCCCTTTATCTGTAAAACTGGTTGCTTTCAAGTCTCAAGGTTCTAGTTTCTTAATTACTGCCACTGAAACAGTTGTAGATTAGAGGAAGCCTTAGTAACTTATTTCCTGTTGTCCTTTTGTGTCTCTTGTCTGTCTCCTTCACCCCACACCTACTGGTTTTATAAAACATAATCTCGCAGCCTATGGGAGTGTTCAGGAGAAGTGTTTGTAGAGATCTGAAGGGCAATTTAAGGTAGAATTACCAGAGTGTCTTCTGGAGACTACTAGTGCCCTTTGAGATAGTATTAAAAAAGTCCTCTAGGGGCTTCCCTGGGGGCGCGGTGGATAAGAATCTGCCTGCCAATGCAGGGGACATGGGTTCGAGCCCTGGTCCAGGAAGTTACCACGTGCCGCGGAGCAACAAAGCCCTTGCGCCACAGCTACTGAGCCTGTGCTCTAGAGCCCGCGAGCCACAACTACTGAAGCCCGCGCGCCTAGAGCCCACGCTCCTCAACAAGAGAAGCCACCGCAATGAGAAGCCCACACACCACAACAAAGAGTAGCCCCTGCTCTCTGTAGCTAGAGAAAGCCCGTGTGCAGCGATGAAGACCCAACACAGCCAAAAATAAATAAATAAAATAAGAATAAAAATAAATTAAAAAAAAAAGAAAACTATTAGATAATATCGTGATTCAGAAAAAAAAAAGGCCTCTAGTCCAGTAAAGTTGGGAAGTACTGTGTGGCACCCTAGTGTTCTCTTGGAGATTGTCAATGTACATTTGCCTATTAAAGGCTCTGAGAAGTCCTGCAGCAGTTTAAAATTGTTCAGTTCCATTTGTCCTCAGCTTATTTGACCACAGCAAGCCTTTTGTCTTGGAAAACCAGTTAACATCTAGTGCACTCTTTTCTAAGATGTACTTGTGGGTACTCAAGATGATATATTAGGTGTTACATAACCTATGTTTAAAAGTTGTAACAGTTGTGTTTTCACAAGTAGTTAAAAAAAATAGTGCATCATTCATTCATTCATTTGGCTAAGGGTAAAGGGAAAAGTGAGTTGATTTAAGGAAATAGACTCCTAGTAAATGGCCCAAGTGGTCAGAGGATAGGGCCAGGTTTCTGAGTGTGGGTTGAGGGACAGATACTCCTCAGAGCCAAGTTTAGGCAGAGCTGGTGTTCTTGCTTAGGCAGGAAGTAGCTACTGAACCAAGCACAGGACTCGTTAGATGAACTGGTGAGGAAGACATTTGTCTGTGGGCTGTGTGCCTTCAGCAACGGTGGCAGCTGTGGTTGGGGTGAGGTGTTGGGTATTTAGTGTGTGTCACTTGCTGGCCCTGCACTTGGACACTGTACCTCAGGAATGTTAGGATGTGTTCCCATTTTAGCAGCAAAGCTGACCTGCTATGTGCTTGGCCTGTTTATCTTGCTGCCAGGGCCATTTATTATGGGACAGAGTTCAGGGGCACAGTGATAAATCTCTTTTAGGAGGATGATGTAATAACCCTCAGCATTTATTTCCTCCTTGACTTTTGCCAGTTTTGAAAGCTTTTGCAATACCATCACATCCATGTCTGGGTCTCCTTCTCTGCAGCCCCAGTCTGGTCTCCAGGCAGAATGGTCAATGCAGATTCTGGAGTTGGATGGCCTGGATTCAAATCCCAGCTCCACCACTTATCAGCTCTGTAACTCTGGGCTTAACTTATCATCTTATCAGTTTTTCCATCTGGAAAATGGGGCTAACAGTGGTATCTCATAGGGAGTAGTGAGAAGTCAGTGGGGGGATCGCACTGGGCCGGCCACAGGTCTTCATGTATAAATAAGAGGCTGGGCCTCCGTATCATGGGAGGAATACTCTCAGGGTACCAGGGAAGGGGACGTGAAGGGATCAGGAAGGTGGGTGGTTGATTTTTTTTTTTTCTTTTTTTCTTTTGGTTGGCTTGAAAGACATGCCCAAAGGCAACCAGATGACTCCCTCTTCTTCAACATCTTCCACTCCTCTGGAGGGCCAGCTGTTTGGAAGTGGCAGAGGCCATCTGAGGCATGGAGCTTGCTTGTCTGGGATGGGTGTATCTCGCTGAGGATGGGAATGTGTTTGAATGGCCACGGTGTGAAAGATGAGCAGGGGAAATCACCACAAGGACAGCCATGCAAGCCTGAAAAGCCTCACATATTTGTTGATGGGTATCATGGCCCATTGTGAAGATCACATGTGGTGTAAAAAGATGAGAAACTGGCTCCCTCCTGCTTTCCCCACCCCCATTCCCTGCTCCTCTATCCAGAAGCAATTGCACTGTTGGTGAACAATTTCTCATCTCTTCAAGAGATCTTCCATGCATATGTGAGCCCAATTATGTCATTACCCTGGCCACCCCTTTACTCCAATTCCAACCTTTCATCATTTGATAAAATTTGTCAATTTTCTCACATCAGTGCCTATAGAACCCGACAAGCAGTTTTGTCCAAATGAAGAGTTATTTAACATATACGTTACTATGCTTCTTTCTTTTGGGGAATGTTTGTCAAAATTTATTATAAAAGTAAGGTGTATAGTTTAAATTAAAAAAAAGTTCAAACAACACAGGAGCACGCATGTAACAACAAAAAGAAAGCCCATCTTTGCCATCAGCCCGAGTCTTTTCTAGAGAGAGCCAATGGGTACAGTTTGTTGTGCGTGCTTCCAGATCTTGCTTTTCAGACGCAGAGTCATGCCTTGTCAGAAACAGGATTGCATGAACAATGCTTTTCTACAAATCGTCCTGTTCCCTTAATATATCATGGAGGCCTGTCTCTGCTGGAGCGCACATATCTTTCTCATTCTTTTCACAGCAGCCTGTTATTCTCTAGCATGGATGTTCTGTAACGTTTATTTAACCAGTTATTTGTGGGAAGGCATTTAAATTGTCTTCAGTCCCCTCCCCCCCATTATATTATAGTAATGAACTGCTCTAACGGTTAAAGGTCACTTTAATACCCAAACCCCTCTTCCTCCCCCCATTAGAAAAAGGAATACGTTAGGGAACTTTTCTTGAATACTTTGTGCTTCAAACTGAATTTTTTGACCTTGCATTTAATTTTCTGTCAGCAGTGGCCCAGCCTGGCCCCTGCAGACTTCTCAGGAATCTGCTGGAGGAGTCGGGGTGGCCTGCAGATTTTAGCAAGCTGCCAGTTCATTCAGCAGCTCGCTGAGCGAAAGAACATCTTGATTCTATCAGGCTTAATCCCGGGTCCCTGATGGGCTGGCTCTTGTGGTCATTAGCAAATGGAATGCTGTGTTAGAAGGCTGAGTTCTGGGGTACTCGGCTCTGAGCAGTCTTGAATCAGAGTTGAATGGCGTTGAACCTTTCACAGTGCTAACGGGGCACCGTGAAGCCCCCACATGGGTGTGTGTTTGTAATATTACAGTGACATCATGGTAGTTGTAATAGTCCTTGCTGAAGCGGTGGCACCCTCGTCAGGCAGAATGCTACCTGCTTGACTACATTATCTCGCAATGTTTCAGTGAGGTGAGTCTAGTTACAATGCTTAGCTTACAGATGCGTCAGAGCAGGGCAGTGACCCACCCCAGTCCCGCGGCCAGTTCATGGCTGCGCTTGGGAGGGGAGCCAGGCTCACTGAGTGACTTAGTGTCCCTGACCTCTGGGTTACTTGGCTACCAGTTATTTAAGCAAGTGACCTCCCCTTTGTTTGAGTAGGTTCAGTCCTGCCCCCCGAGCCCATGTTCTTTACACGGGGGGTTGGTGGTGTGGAATTAATTTACAAGAAGGAGCCCGACGTTTGGGCTCTGTTGTGGTCGGGTAGCACGTGTGTCCGGAGGCCTCCTCATATAATCGTGGGTTGAAGGTCCAAATTTAGGGGTACAAATTTGAGCCTTCAACTGAGCTAAAGACCTCGTACAGAGGAACTGTCGGGAAAATGGCAATATAGGTAAAGCGAGGACCGTGCCCCAGTATCTATCCCTTGAGAATTTCCTTTTCTCCAACCTCCTCCTCTTGCTGTTGGTAATGGTGAGAGCCAGCAGTTATAAATTATTTGGAATTTCTCTCAGCTTGGTTCCCATTCAAGACTTTAAATTGGGAGTTTTGTTCCTTTTATGACTTCACAATCTTTGGGCAGCCTGCCATTTCTATAACAGGCTCGTATGAGTTGTAACATGAGGTGAGGTACCGGGGGGAAGAATGCAAACTGATTTCTCCCCTTT
Organism: Phocoena phocoena; assembly: GCF_963924675.1. Classification (NCBI taxonomy): domain Eukaryota; kingdom Metazoa; phylum Chordata; class Mammalia; order Artiodactyla; family Phocoenidae; genus Phocoena; species Phocoena phocoena. The sequence continues at coordinate 31,284,311 of NC_089228.1, read as the reverse complement.
CAGACTGAGGAAGTCACCTTGATCTGATTTTTGTAACAAGGCTCAACTTTTACAAGTTTGCGGTAGAAGGATGAATACCTATCCTATTCATTATCGTTATTATTTTTTAACTTTTATTCTTAATTATAAAAGGAAAAAAGAACCCTCAAGGGACATAGCCTAGCATGAGAGACAAAAGGCAAAAAGTTGTGTGTTTTTTTTCTTCTCTTTCTTTAAGCGATCTTCAGTGTCTTGCCTTGTGGGATAATGCCGGTTTACATTATAATAATGCTGTATCTCTTTGTGGAATATTTTAAAGCCAATTTAGCTTATTTTCTTACTTGAAACTGTAATTTGTATTAGGCACAGGGCCTGGCACCCAGTAGGCAGCTAGGAAGTTATTTGTTGGACGCAAGAACAGATGAATAAAGTGAGCTTTCAAGTACGTGAATGTCCTAATTTCTGTTTTCCAGGGAAAACACATGTTAATAGGTTTGGGTGAATAAGAGCAGAGCTGGGTCTTCTCCCATCTTCCTCAGTTTCCCCTGCCGAGCAGCGGTACATGCAAGGAGGACCTCCCAGATGCAGGGCCAGGGCCGTGATCTTTAGAATCCCCAGCTCCTAGGGTGCAGTAGAGGCTGAGCAAGTCATGGTTGAGACAAAGGAGACTAAAGGAGACTAAAATGATCCAGCTCTGACTCCCGCTTGTACCTCCCAGGTCTTGTGCTGTCACTTTCCATGCTGTCCATTTACCGTGTTTTTCTCCTAGAACCATGGCAGTTTAGGGATCCTGGGAATGATTGGGGCTGTTAGAAGTGCAGAAGCCCTGTCGGGTTCCCCTTCCATACACAGGTGCTTACTGGCCGTGTTGCCCGGGGGTGGGTCCTGTCCCTGTGCACAGTCTCCTCATCTGTAAAATGTGAGTCATAACTGTACTTGCCTCGTGGAGCTGCCATGACGTAGTGAGTATTCAGAAAAGTAGGGAGGATAAGAGTTTGGGCTATGGCAACAGAGAGAACTGGGTTTAAATCTAGGCTCTCCTATGTCACTTTTGGCAGATGCCTTCACCTCTGTGAGCCTCTGTTTTCTCATCTGTAAAACGGGACTAACCACAAAAGCCATCCCTATAGGCTTGCTGTGAGGGTTGCATGCGGTGATGCATGTGACCCAGAGGAGAGGCCTGGAAGAGAGAGCTGCTGTCGTATTTTGGCTGCTGTTGATGTCAGGAGAGGAGGTGTTTAGGAGTCTTTCCCAGTCGTGGTTCCTCCTGCCCTTACTCCTTTCCTTGTGGGCTTCCCAGTGGGCTGTGCATGTGTGCACAGCATGGACAGTGAGGTGTGTTTCAGATGGGGTGGCCTCGCCACATGACAGACTGAGCTGGAATTAAAAGGTGACGAGGCCCTCCATTCACAGCCAGCGTTTATTATTTCAGCTGGACATGTTCTCAGAGCGTTGTGGCTGGAAGCTGTGAGGGACAGACGCCTCCATGCTGAGGCCTCGGGAGCTCATGCTGGGGTTTACCCGCACCTCCCAGTGGCTGGACTCTGGGTTCCTTGACTCACAGGTCAAGCTCCGGAATCCCTGGGGCCCTTGGCCTGCTGGTTGCCCAGGAGAACCGTGAGACAGCAATGCAACCAGTTAGTGCACGGACCTGCAGCTTTGGGGTCAAAAAAACTAGTTTAGATACATTTTGGTGCACCTTTCTTTTTTCCTTCTATTAATTAATTAATTAATTAACTAATTAATTACTTTTTGGCTTCACTGGGTCTTCGTTGCTGCGCTGGGTCTTTGTTGCTGTGCGTGGGCTTTCTCTAGTTGTGGCGAGTGGGGGCTACTCTTCATTGCGGTGCGTGGGCTTCTCGTTGTGGTGGCTTCTCTTTGTTGTGGAGCACGGGCTCTAGGTGTCCAGGCTCCAGTAGTTGTGGCTCGCAGGCTCTAGAGCACAGGCTCAGTAGTTGTGGAGCACGGGCTTAGTTGCTCCGCGGCATGTGGGATCTTCCCTGACCAGAGATAGAACCCGTGTCCCCTGCATTGGCAGGCGTATTCTCAACCACTGCGCCACCAGGGAAGTCCCTCTTTTTTCCTTCTTTTTTTAACCTATCTAACAAGGTTAGATTCCTTTTTCTAACTTTTCAGGGATTTCCCACTAATAGTAAATGGGAAGAGACTATTTCCTAGGCCCTTTATTATACCCGTCTCATTTAGTTCAGCGGACTTCGTTGCTGGATATAAAGGAATTCTCAAAAGTGGTAACTTTTCAAAAGTGGCATTGAAAAGAAAGCCTGCTGGGTGATGCAAATGCAACTTTTTGGCCACACTGTGCAGCTTGTGGGATCTTGTTCCCCAACCAGGGATCGAACTTGCCCGCCCCCCCCCGCCCCCAACACACACACACACAGTGGAAGCGTGGGGTCTTAACCACTGGATTGCCAGGGAATTCCCATAAATGCAACTTTTAAATAAAGGATACCTCTTAACCAGAAAGTAGGTGTTTGGGATAAATTACGAAACAGGGCACCATCACAGTATCTATGGTCTGAAAGTCCACCAAAAGCTCTGTACCAAAATAAAAATAAGATATTTATGAAATAATTTGTTCTAATTATTCTTGGCAGAAGTCCGGCAAATGAGAGAGAACAGAAGCAATAGCTGGCAAAGCAAAAAATTTGAAGTCTGGGGTTATGCATAAGGAACGTGTTATGGACCTATAAACGAAATCTCAAATCAGGGATTTGGGAATGCTTACTCCATTCTCTTGCAAAGAAATCCCAGCCACCATTCCTCAAGCTGTGCCCAGGGCAGGCATTGCTAATCTGCACAGTAATCTGAGCCTTTCTATTCCCCCTGCCTTGTTTATGGCAGGCATAGGTAATCCATTTCAGCAGTCTTCCTCAATGAAACCAGACAGGGCCTCAGAATCTTTCTCAACACAGTGAAAGAGTTTCACCTCATGTGCCAACACCACTTGCCACCCTTGGTCTATTGTATCAACTCTTGAAAAATTACTAACATGAAAAGGCCTTCCAAATGAACTCTCTTAACTGAACCCTGACATAGCAATATGTAAAATTTGTTAATTCAAACAGTTCTTTTTTCATCCTTGAGTAGTTCATGAGCAAGGAAAAGAATCGGAAATCCAGCTGACCCCAGTGCCCCGATCCACCCTTATTTTATTGTGGTCTGTATTTTATCTTACTGACAGAAATAAGAATAGGCCCATGTGATTTAAGGTCTTCAAGGCCCAGAACATCCTCTTATTATGGTTAAACTGGCGTAACGAAGAGATTTTTAGAAAAATACAGTGGCTTTTTTCAGGCTTCAGTTTGGCGGGGCACCCTATGCTGGGACCCAGGTTCCTTCCATCACCTTGCCTGGCCTCTTTTGGGACAGGTCACAGGTCAGTGACTGCAGTGCCAGGTACTCTGGCTGGCTGTTGTGGGGAGAGTGCTCAGAGGATGCCCACCTACTGCCCAAAGCCATGTGGTGGCACATTTCCTTCTGCTGTCCACTGGTGAGGCAACCGCATCACCGAACTGGGGAGACTGCGGGGCCATCTAGCAGGAAGCCACATGCCTGGGAGAAGGGGAGGGAGGGTTTTAGTGGCTAGAGAGTAGACTTTGCCATGGTATCCTTTAGTCATTAGAGGTGTGAGTCACCTGGTTAGAAAAGTCTGTCTTGTCCTCTTTAGCCCTTTGTTGGTTCCAGGCCCTGGAGAGAAGCCTTGAGCCGGAGGGGTAGGGGCAGGGGTATGTGTGGAGAAGTCAGCCTAGCCCCCTTCATCCTGCCAAGGGGTCAAAGTGCACCATTCATCCTCTGTTGTGTGGATGCAAGGACTGTTGCACCCCCAGAAATTTGACTCCCGTTCTGGGCAGCCGACTGAGATGGTCTTCTGCATGACCTTGAGAACAAGTGGCATCTGGACTTGTTTCTTTCTTTCTTTTTTTTAAAATAAATTTATTTACTTTTGGCTGTGTTGGGTCTTTGCTGCTGCGTGCGGGCTTTCTAGTTGTGGTGAGTGGGGGCTACTCTTCATTGCAGTGCACGGGCTTTTCGTTGCGGTGGCTTCTTCTGTTCATTGTGGAGCACAGGCTCTAGGTGCGCGGGCTTCAGTAGTTGCGGCATGCGGGCTCAGTAGTTGTAGCTTGTGGGCTCTAGAGCGCAGGCTCAGTAGTTGTGACGCATGGGCTTAGTTGCTCCGCGGCATGTGGGATCTTCCCGGACCAGGGCTCGAACCGGTGTCCCCCTCATTGGTAGGCGGATTCTCAACCACTGCGCCACCAGGGAAGCCCTTGGGCTTGCTTTTTTGTTTAAACAAAATTTATTTATTTATTTATTTAGGGCTGCATTGGGTCCTCATTGCTGTGCACAGGTTTTCTCTAGGTGCTGCGAGCAGGGGCTACTCTTCGTTGCGGTGCACGAGCTTCTCATTGCAGTGGCTTCTCTTGTGGCAGAGCACGGGCTCTAGGCACGTGAGCTTCAGTAGTTGTGGCACGCAGGCTCTGTAGTTGTGGTACACGGGCTTAGCTGCTCTGCGGCATGTGGGATCTTCCCGGATCAGGGCTCAAACCTGTGTCCCCTGCATTGGCAGGTGGATTCTTAACCACTGTGCCACCAGGGAAGTCCCTGGGCTTGGTTTTGACTGAGAAACCGAGGAAAGTGGTAAACTGTCTCCTTTCAGTTCAGGGTGCCCTCTTGGCTGACAATTCAGCCATAGTTTGTTCAGCTTGGGAAAGGAGGCAGGACGGAGGGAAACTGCCAAGCCGACCTGGGATGTCAGTGAGCACCGGGCTGCCGCGTGGTGCTGGGCCAGGTGATGTGAGCGCTGCAGTGCGGGGTTACCTTGGGGCAGCTCTGCATGGGACGCTGCAAACAACCGATGTTGACAGGAAGCCCCAGCGCAAACTTGCAGGTCACCACCTGTCACTGCTAAGCTTTCCTTTTACCTTCTGCCTTTGCCTTGTTGTCTCAGTGTTGACAAAAGCATGTCGAAGTCACTGCTGGTAAGAATAATAGTAACAATACCAGCATTTAACAAAAACGGACTGAGTGAGGGTCTGAGCGCTGGAGGTGTATTGTCGTGCTTAGTCTTCCCAGCAGCCCTGTGCTCCTGTTCCAACATTATCCTCGACTTATAGGCGCCCAGGGGTTGGATGGCTTGGCCAGGGTCCTACAACCGGTGTGGTGGCGCGGAGCCCATACCTGCAGAGCCTGCACCTTAAGGACCTCACCTCTCCTGCCTGCCCCCTGTGCCACGTGCTGTGTTGCCTGCTGGGGGTGCGGAGGTGGCCACAGTCTGGAGCAGTTTAAACCCTGCCGGAAAGGGCTGTGCGTGTGCTTTTTGCATACACTCTACACAGGCAGCACCGCCCCTCATAGAGCACTGGAGCTCAGCAGGCAGGGACGTGTGCCTGTGCCAGCCTGTCTCCCAAACAGCCAGGTGTCCAGGCTGCGGGATCAGCGGGAAGCTCAATGGTCCATTTCTGCCTTTGCACAGCTGACACCTTGAGCAGAGGAGGCAGACATGACAGGTGCTTATTTACATTTTTTTTCCTGGACGTGCCACTCTGCTTGCAGGATCCGGGATCCTAGTTCCTGGACCGGGGACTGAACCCAGGCTATGGCAGTGAAAGCACCAAGTCCTAACCACTGGGCCACCAGGGAATTCCCGATAGGTGATTATTTAAGCACAGCGGTAGTTACACTGAAAGGAGGGCACACAGCCTCGAAGGGGCACTTAATAGGGGACCTGTTCTAGTTTTGCAGAGTTGGATGTAGAAGAGGCATTAGCTAGCTGGGGAGAGAGTTCTGGGCCAAGTGGGCTGAGGCCAGGGATCAAGGATGAGCCTGGGGCAAGGTGAAGCTTGGAAGTCAAGGAGGGCCAGACCATTGGCTCACATGGGCTGCTCTTTGTACCATTTTCTCTTTCAGGAGGGTCCTGATAAATTATCAATAGTTTGTGTTTTTTTTTTTTTGCGGTATGCGGGCCTCTCACTGTTGTGGCCTCTCCCGTTGCGGAGCACAGGCTCTGGACGCGCAGGCTCAGCGGCCATGGCTCACGGGCCCAGCCGCTCTGCGGCATGTGGGATCTTCCCGGACCGGGGCACGAACCCGTGTCCCCTACATCGGCAGGCGGACTCTCAACGACTGCGCCACCAGGGAAGCTCTATCAGTAGTTTTGCTCCTGGGCAGTTCTTTGTTCCCCTCTGGGGGTCTCAGGCCTAACCTCTGGATGAATTGCTTGATTCAGAGAAGTGACATATTGAACATTTTATCCTCCCATTAATTCACAAGGTACTTTCTTACCTTTTGTTTCCTGCTTGTGTACAAACTGGGAATAAAACTTCTGGGCTTCTGGTTCTAGGAAAGAGTGGCACATGGCAGGTACTCAGATATTAGGTGAATGAGAAAGGGAGGGAAGGGGGTAATTAAGCACCTGCTGTGTGCCAGGCAGTGTGCTTGGCTATTAGAATTTCCTAACCCACCTACTCCTTACAGCAGCCCTGTAAAGGTGGTGATTATGAATATTCCCATTTGGGAAACAAGGAAAAATGAGGCTCAGTGAGGTTGAGCAGGTTGTAAAGTGGCATACCTAGTTGAGCTGCCGGTTTCAGAGTCCGTTCTTGCGACCGGTCTGCCACACTGCCTCTCAGAGGGTAACAGAGAGACAGGACAGGGAGCAGGGTGTGTGGCAGCCTGTTCCCCAGGCGGCCAAGTCATAGTGCAGAGTATGGCCTTGGTGACTTGTCCCCAAGCACGCTGGAAGGAGGTTTCCTGATACTCCTGCCTCTCCTGGATTCCTACAGCCACGTGTTGGCTGCTTCTGATCCAGCAGCCAGCTGCAATATGATCTGCTGTCCTTAGCCAGGAGAGCAAAAATGAGGGATGGTGTCCCCCCAGGCCCCTTCTTTCTCCCAGGCCCCCAACCCCTGACACCCTGGCAACAGCCAGGAGAGAGGGTTGACCCCGTGAACGGAGTAGGAGCGCCGATGGTTGCCTGGGTCCAGCCCTCCTGGTAAAAGTAGAGAGAGGTAGAAGATCACCATCTCTCTTACCTGGTGGGGAACTTGTCTACAAAGGAGATGTTTCTAAGATGCTGCTGAAGATTGCCTAAAAGCAGCTGGTTTCCACCCATACTTGCACCCATTCCAGAATGCTGCCTAACAGAACTGGGAAACTCATGTGCTGAAATGATGTGAAAACACCCCATCCTAGAATTTGTAATAGCTTGAGTTAACTTTCTAGCTATTGGGGTCGGGTGGGGGGAAAGCCATTGCCCTCACTTGTATGCAACTTGGGCTAATTTTAAGTAGTTCCAGAAGGTGTGTGTGGTTGGAGGGCCAGTGTTGTCCGGAGCCAGGACCAGTTACATGGGGATTGTGATTGGTTGAATTTGGGGAGGAGAAGCTTGTGGCCAGATTCCAACCCACTGACAGTCTAAGCAGATTCTAGGAGGTGGGGCAGGCATGGTGGGCGTTGGCTTATTTTATTCCTGAAAGAGGCCCTCAGTAACTCAGGAAGGTGGAATCCTGCCTGAGAGGCTTCCAGCTGACCTGGCCTTTTCCTCCTTCCGCCTCTGCTGCATGTTTACACTTGACATAAACATCACAGAGCACGCTCACGGCTGAAAGTTCTGTAGTCTGCTGTGATGGTTACACATGGACATTGTGATGCTGTGTAGCATTTCATTTTCAAGGCTTGGGGAGCCTCCTACTTCATATGGGTGGGAATGGGGAGGCATTTTGGGCAAGTCGCCATCTTTTTATTGTTCCAAGAGCTTGGTGAAGCATTTGAACTTTCACCTGTCATAATCACTTTTGGAATGAGGACAGCTTCTTAGAATAGCAGAATGAAAGTATCATTTATCCCAATGAGACCTTAATGGGGGCTTTCCCATTTGGACACCCACCTTGAATTCACTGGAAACAGAAGTTCTGGGCATTGTATGTTTCGTGAATTTGGCTCAGACTTTTACTGGGTCATATTTCCCTCAGATCTTTTTGAAAAAGACTCATGTCTCATTCCTTTAAACCAACATGTGTAAGCTGGGTAAAAATAGAGCAAACTGGTTTCACGTTTTGATTTATGGACGAAATCTGCAAGTTTGCCTTCGAAAAGCCTTTAAAACATAACTCAGGGAAGTTTGAGCTTTGCAGACGGATGCTTGTGGCTGGATGAGACTCTGACCTGTTCAGATTCTGCCTGGTGCAAGACCAGACGTGGCCAGGTCCACCCCTTACCTGGATTAGCAATAAGCATGCACACGCTCTGCTTCTCCCCCCATCTCCCCTCACCCTTCTGAAGACTGCTCTTCTCCCCTTAGGCTGAATAAAGGAAACTGGCATGGCAAATGGTTTGACGTGGAATTTTTTTTACCATCGGTAGGTAGTAACTCAGTAATCAATAGCACTTTAAAGACACACTCGTAACGGGACATCTAATCCTAAAATTTCAGGCACAGTCAAGGACTGTCAGCTGGTCTAGCAGAATGAATTCCTTGGATACCTGTATTCTGTGCAGGGGTTCAGTGTTTCGTGTGCATCACCACTCCTTTGACCACAGGACCTCAGGAGCAGTGCTGGCTTCATGGTTACACGACCCGGGCGGCTATACAGAGCCCTGTGCTCAGGGGGGTTCTGTGTGCTTGGTTTAATGCTCTGCTGTTGCCATCTTGAAATTCTTAATACTTTTTGGACAAGGAATCCTGTATTTTCATTTGTCACTGGGCCCCGTGAGTTATGCCGACAGTCCTGCTTAATAGTTAGTTATACAGTTCATTATGTAGAAAATCCCTGGGCACCTTAACTTTGAATGAGGATTGCTCGAATTTAGTGTGTCTGACCAGCCAGTTCATGATAATCTTTATGCTATCCAGTTTTACGTGATCAAGTTTTGTTATGACTGACCTGCAACTGTGAAATTACCTTTGATTTCTGTGGGTTTGGGTGTGGGCTTTTAGGAGGGTTTTTTTTTCTTATAAGAGGACATAACAATAAGCAGGTTGATTTTTAAAAAAGCCCCACCCTTTCAGTATTGAATGGCATGCCATTTACTCCTTAACAGCATGTGAGTTTATTTTTCATGTGGTTGTAGCTGGGTTTCATTAAGTACAGTTTTGGCATGTGTTTAACCAACATTCAGGTGGCTTGCGGTGGGTGGGTGGGAGGGAGGGACAGGGCGTGGGGAGCTGCAAGATGAAGAAGGCTTAGTTACTCCCCGTCAGGAGCTCGCATCCCTGGAGTGGGGGTGGGGGGGAGGCTGAGGAATGAATGGTTGTTGTCATGAGAGGACCCTGGTGTGGTTACACAGAGGCTGGTGGGAGTGAAGTGCACCATCTGTTAGATCTGGCCCTTGAATGATTATCTGGGGTTTGTCCTGCAGGAGGATGGGGTGAAGGGCCTTGTCATCACAGGGAATACAGAAGAGGTGGAGAAGTCCAGGGGGTTCACAGCAAGATTTGCTCCAGGAGTGAGGAGTCTGGAATGTGAAATGTGGTGGGTGGCAGTGACAAGGGTGGAAAAGCAGGCCGGGTGGAGGTTGTGTAGGTCTCTCAAGGTGCTACATGTCTAGGGAGTTTAACCCTGGGCAGCAGGGACGATTGGTGAATGGGGAAGCACAGGGATACCTGACTAGAAGGATGGTTCTCGGGTTATGTGAACAATGATGGAGCTTCATGGCTGTTGAGGAAGCAGAGAGGGGAGGAGGGGCCACATATTTTGGGGGAGAGTGTAGAAAAGGATTTGCCAAGAGGTAGGGAGAGAATTGTTGTGGGAACTGCTCCAGGGCTTTGGAGGAGGAGTCTAAGATGATTCTGACATTTTCACCTTGGGGTCCTGGCAGAATGGGGGGTTGTAACAAAGGTTGTTTAGGGTGTAGGAAATGGAGAGACAGGCAGAAAGACAGATATCTTGGAGATGATGTGTGAATTTTGATGGGTGTAGATGGAAGTTAGAAAGAGGACAGAGAGCCACAGGGAAGCCAAGGGGAGTGGGAAGTAGAAACCAGTGGCAGTGAGAGTTCCAGAGGGGCTGGCCAGTGGCAGGGCATGTCCTGTTAAGCTGGGGGATGACTAGAAAAGGGGCCATGCCTTTGGCCAGTCACTTATCCTCCTGGCAACACTTTGCCCAATTAGATTAGCTTAACTGTTATGAATGACTAACTTGTCCGAGAAGTGAGATGAAAATGATTGATAACACCCAGTATTTGTGAGATCTGAGAGAAAATGACCTCTTAAACACGTAGATGGGGGTGTAAACAGAAACAACTTTTTATAGGGAAAAGATATCTAGGACATAGTGATTAGTGAAAAGAAAGATTTCAAGACTGATCATATAGCATAATATAAATTATAGTATAATATACTATAATTTATAGTATTATATAAATCCCGGCAGCAAACACATACACATATGTGTGCACACAATCTGGTAGACAGTATACTGCCAGGTTAGCAGGTGGTTATCTCTGGAATGCAGCCACCTCTTGTTATTGTCTGTATTTCTGAAATGATTTCTTGAAATTAAAAAAAACCTTTTTATTATGGAAAATTTCAAATGCATGTAAAAATAGAGACAGTGGAATAATGCGTTTTCATGGACTTATAATCCAATGACACTGGTTAACAACGTTTTGGAATCTTATTTCATCTCTTCGCATCCTTAAGTATTTTGGAGCAAATGCCAGCATTGCATCCCTTCACTCTCATATAGCTCAGTGTGGTTCTCTAACAGTTGAGGACTCCATTTACTTCCTTACAAAGAATGTGATTCATACCTGTGCAACCCAGAGGCTTGACCAGGCCTGTGTCTCTCTGCTCAGACAGCAAAGCCATCGTGGATGGGAACCTGAAGCTCATCTTGGGCCTGGTGTGGACGCTGATCCTCCACTACTCCATCTCCATGCCTGTGTGGGAGGATGAAGGGGACGACGATGCCAAGAAGCAGACGCCAAAGCAGAGGCTGCTGGGGTGGATTCAGAACAAGATCCCCTACTTGCCCATCACCAACTTTAACCAGAACTGGCAAGATGGCAAAGCCCTGGGAGCCCTGGTAGACAGCTGTGCTCCAGGTAAGTGCCAATGGCTGCCTGAGCCATCCCTTCCGGAGGGGTGGGGTATGTGGACCCCTAAACCTCTTGGTTTTTGGTGGGAAAGCTAGGTTTGCTGTGATTGGTCTATTTCTCCTGGTTTTTAGCCCATTGTAAGATAACTAAAGGAACTAAAAATGGCTCCGTTTGCCTTTCTGATGGCAAGTCTTATAGGTCTATCCATAGGCTTGTTGAATTATTTACGCAAATTCTGAATGAATTTGCCTTCATGCTCAGAGCAGAACTTGAGTTCGGCTTCCAGACCCCAAGTCCTCTTCTTCTCCCTCTTTCCACAGTTGGTGCCTAGTTTCCCATTGGCTTTAACACGTGCCCTATTAGGTGGTTTGGCATGAAAATCTAAAAACTTTTATTGAGTGGAAAGTACCAGTCTTTGTCAACCACTGGGTTGACTATATATGGCTTTCTCTGACCTTTTCTTTCTGCATTGCTGTGAAATAGTGCTTGGTAAGGATCCAGTTGGAGCCTTTTCCACCCTTGACGGGCTTCTCCTTTCTGAGTGGTTGAATGTACACCAAGGTAGTAATTATCCTCACTGGAGGGTTTAGATTGATGGGTAGAGTTTGCTGATACACTCTCAATAGAAAAACCAGAGCCTGTGTTTATGTGCACGTCCAAAATTGTTTTTAATCAAAAATCTGCCCAAATAATCATATTTTCCATTTACTGATTGCTCTGTATATGCTGAGCACGTTGGTATTAAGTAAGCTAGTGGTTCTCAACACGCTCAACTAGCTGGTGTCAACTGGATAGGGAAGGAGGGCTGGCCCTAGGCTCCAGTCTTCCTTGAGAGCCTGTAAGCTGGTGTCATCCAGAAGTAACTCAAAGTTCAGCATTAGTTCATTTCCCAGGGCCCTCTTTCTTGCTTCCATGCAAAGACACATTTTAGGGTGCCTCTTTCCAGTTTAAACCTGGGGATTTTTACTCCAACCCTATACTTCTTGTGGTTACAAAGGTTTTTGAGATAATTCTAGGTTTAGGCCTTTGAGCAAGTGAATGTTGTAAGTACACAGGATGTTAGTTCAGTCTTCTAGGTACATCCAGGATTGTGATTGTGATACTGTAACTTATAATACGAAATATATGTTTGGTTTTTGTCCCCTTTCCTGGCACAGAGCTCCTAAAACCCTTGGAATTTACTAAGCGAAAAGAGCTGTGGTAGTGGTGTCGTTCAGCCATGCCTGAGTTTGTTAATGAGGTGACTTTTGGAATGCCCCAAAGGATGGGGGCTGGATGTCGGGGGAACCAATCAGATTAGAGGGTTGGAACTTTCTCCCCTGTCCCCTGACTTCCAGGAAGGGGAAAGGGGATAGAGGTTGAGTTAACCACTAATGGCAGGTGATTTAATCAGTCCAGCCTGTGCAATGAAGCCTCCATAAAAATCCCTGAGCTACAGGGTTTGGGGAGCTTCCGGCTGGTGAACATGTGGTGGTCCTGGGGTGGTGGTGTGCCTTAAAGGACATGGAAGCTCCTTGCCCCTTCTCCCACCTTGCCCTATGCATCTCTTCCATTTAGTAAAATCCTTTTATAATAAACCAGTGACCCAGTAAGTAAACTGTTTTCCTGAGATCTGTGAGCCACTCTAGGAAACAATCCAACCTGAGGATGGGGTTGTAGGAACCTCTGATTAGTAGCTGGTTGGTCAGAAGCCCAGGTGACAAATCTGGACTTGTGATTGGGCTCTGAAGTTGGGGTTGGAGGAGTCTTGTGGGACTGAGCCCTTAGCCTGTGGGTTCTGATGCTGTTTCCAGGTAGATACTGTCAGAATTAAGTTAAATCATAGGACACACAGCTGATGTCAACCCCACACATTTGGTGACCAGAGCACAGAAGTGTGAGTGTGATGTGTCCAAAAAATCTCTGCTGCAAAAAGGTACCAGGCCCAAATGGTTTTACAGGCTTTGTTTGTTCATTTATTTACACCACACCCTTAAGGAATGGATAAATTCCTCTCTGAATGCAAGAAGATAACAGCCTGAAGAAGAAGTCTCAGCTCAGGCAGAATAGTTTCTACCTTGGCATACTCGTATCTGTGATACTTTTGGCCCATAAAGCATACAGTTCACTAAGATTTTTGGAAGAAACTGTTCTCTCAAGAGACTGAGTGAGTTTAGTTTAGGCACCTGGTTTCCTTTAACCTCTTCAGTCAGTTAATACTAACAGCATCTTTTGTGTGATGTTAACAGGTCTGTGCCCAGACTGGGAATCCTGGGATCCACGAAAGCCTGTGGATAATGCACGAGAAGCCATGCAGCAGGCAGACGACTGGCTGGGTGTCCCACAGGTATGTGTAGAAGCATGCGTGTCCCACGAAGCTGTTTCCCCTGATGCTCTGTGGATGCCTTTGGGTCTGGCAGGCAGTCTGACCTCCTCAGTGGTCAGCTTTCAATGAGCATTGTCTGTGGCTGTCTCCCATCTTCCTCAGTTTACCCATATTAATAGGTTCTCATTGACTTAGGTGCTTGTAGATCCCCTAAAGATCTTCACTGTCACATGTGACAGATTTTCTAGCATTTTTTTAAATATTTATTTTATTCATTTATTTATTTATTTGGTTGTGCCTGGTCTTGGTTGCAGCAGGCGAGCTCCTTAGTTGTGGCTCACTGGCTCCTCAGTTGTGGCATGTGAACTCTTAGTTGTGGCATGCATGTGGGATCTAGTTCCCTGACCAGGGATTGAACCTGGCCCCCTGCATTGGGAGTGCAGAGTCTTAACCACTGTGCCACCAGGGAAGTCCTGAATTTTCTAGTATTTCTGTTCCAAAGATCACAAAGGCCATGTCTGGATGCCAGACTGCAAATGTGGACCTTAACCATAAGAAATTGCCAGTATTTGACCATTTTTAACCTATTAAACATTTTTTAAAATCCAATATCTTCAAGCAAGTCACTTAGAACTTTTTAAGAAATTTAAACCAGGATAACTCGCCATTAATGGAAAGTGTTTAAGAATTCATATTGCTCATAATCCTAACAAAGGAATGTAACAACAGAACTTGGAAATTGAATATGTCTTGGATACCGTCTACAGTAGCCACGTTGCTTAGTTGAGGTCCAATCTTCTAAGCCCTTCCAAGGAGTTTAAATAGCAACCCCTGACACCATGACTCCCATGTTCAAAGACTCAATCAAGAAAAGTTGTGGGTAGCCAGTGCCAGGGGATGGATGACCTCATTACAGGCTCCATTAAGGTCTTGAGTTGGTATTCAGAGCTGAGTTCAGTGTATTTGTAACAGGATCCCTTGGGAGGTAGAAAATCTTGCCTATATTTCTTTGGTTTGGTTTTGGCATCATGTCTCTTCTCCAAGGCTCACTCCTTGGCTCTTCCACCCTCAGGAAGTGGTATGATATGTTTTTCATCTCCCCTTAAACCAAAACCCATCTCCTTTTGGCATTCATGTGATGTTGGCAGTGTGTAAAGTTGTTGAAGGAGCTGCCTAGGAGAAATGCCAAATCAACGTACATCCTACATTTTACAAAACGTATTGGAGGCGACTGTACCAACCCAAATAGCTGTTTTGTTGCTGCAGGCTAATTATCAGAATGTTTCCTCTTTTCTTTTTTACCATGGAGTGGGGGAAGCTGGGTACATATGTTGTTTATCTGCATTTGGTTGACCTGTTCATGAGACAGAGTCTTCTGAGGAGGTGTGGCTTACCTCTTGGTGGCAGGAGAAGTTTTTGTGCTGTTTAGGGCTGGGTCAGCTGGTGGAACTGGGACTGTGACACCTTCAGGGAGGCCACCTGTCCAGCACAGGTCAAATCTTGCTCCTAAGCTGAATGTCAGGAGAAAATTTCCCCTTTCCTATTTTTTAAATGGCTTTTAATGTATTGAGACCTGTCTTAACTCAGGCTGCTATAACAATACCATTGACTGGGTGGCTTAAACAACAGACATTTATTTCTCAGTTCTAGAGCTTGGGAATTCCAAGATCAAGGTGCCAGGAAATACACTTCTTGGTGAGGGCTCTCTTCCTGGCTTGCAGACAGCTGCAAACTGCCTTCTGGCTGTGTCCTTACACTGAGATGGAGAGAGAGTGAACTCTGGTCTTTCTTCCTCTTCTTATAAGGGCACTAATCCCATCGTGGGACCTCCACCCTCATGATCTCATCTCATCTAGGCCTACTTACCCCCAAAGGCCCTACTTCTTAATACCATCACACCAGGGATTAGGGTTTTAACATATGAATTTGGGGAGGACAAAAACATTCAGTGTATATTACAAGAGCACATATCTAATATGTCATTGTGTTATCTCTTTTTGGTTTTATTTTTATTTTTTTATTAGTAGCTGAGTCAATAGAAATGCAGACAATGGATAAGAGCAAAGAAAAAGGCCAGTTTATGCACTTTTTGGTAATGTGCTTTAATCCCACATGTTCTTTTTCTTCTTCCTTACTTGATATAGCTTATCTTTTCTGGAAAAAAGAGTGAGTGGCCTTTTTTTTTTTTTCAGGGTGGGGAGGTATGAACCTCTGGAAATTACGTATAGAATTGTCTGGAGAGGGTCCTCAGCTTCCAAAGGGGATGGTGACACTTCTAAAAGGTTAAAAAAAAACAACTGATTTTGCCATGCCAGTTTGATGTAGTTTCACTTTATTGAGAGTAGTGTTTGCTTTAAGAGATTTTTGCAAAAACTTCTATAGTTGCAAAGTGATATGTTCTGGGTGTTCATCTACCATGTCGTTATTCTAGGTCATCACTCCTGAAGAAATTATTCACCCGGATGTGGATGAGCACTCGGTGATGACTTACCTGTCCCAGTTCCCCAAAGCCAAGCTCAAGCCAGGGGCTCCTCTTAAACCGAAACTCAACCCCAAGAAAGCCAGGGCCTATGGCAGAGGTAAGCACTGGTCATGTTGGATTTGAGGCTTGTCCTCTAGTCTTGGTTATTGAGAATCAAGAATGTATAGGCTTCACGGGCTTCCCTGGTGACACAGTGGTTGAGAGTCCGCCTGCTGATGCGGGGGACACGGGTTCGTGCCCCGGTCCGGGAGGATCCCACATGCCGCGGAGCGGCTGGGCCCATGAGCCATGGCCGCTGGGCCTGCGCATCCGGAGCCTGTGCTCTGCAACGGGAGAGGCCACAACAGTGAGAGGCCCGCGTACCGCAAAAAAAAAAAAAAAAAAAAAAAAAAGAATGTATAGGCTTCATACTTAAAAACACCCCAGGCCTCCTCTGTCAGATGTTTTCTACCTAAAGGTCCATTTGTTTATGACCATCTTTTTCTGCCTTGTGAATTTAGGCTTTCAGAAACGCTGCTGCTTTAATGTGATGGAGACTGATGAGTTTGTTGCTTTGTGACTTGGGTGCAGTAACCCTGGGATGAAGAAAGGACTGTTGTTCCCATTTTTCAGATGAGGAATCAGAGGCCCAATCCACAGAGGAAAGGGGAGGTCGGGGTGGAGGGAAGAGGGGGTGGGGGAGGTCCCCCAGATTACCATGGTGGGGTGGGACAGGAGCCTGGGTCTTCTGGCTGCTGATTCATTTCTCCTTCGGTTATGCTAAAGCTGCTGCAGGTTTCCAGATGCAGTGGGAGCTATTGTTAACCCCTGGCAGATACTTCCTTGCTAAGACATCCTGTTTATGCTCTCCTAGCCAGCTGCCAAGGAGTGTTCTGCTCAGACCGTTAGAGTGGGTCAAAGGCATTTTGAGGAATTTGGTTTTCTGGTTGGCACCTGACTTAAAGCACATCAGCTTTTTTAAAGAGAACAGTTGCATTTCAGCCCAGTGTGGATTCTGGTAAAGATCAGTACAGCAAGATGCAATATGTTCCCTTTTCTGTGGCAAGGGGGAAGAGTGCATTCTATTTTTTCATTTTCATAATTACAGTTAGGATGACATTTACACACACAAAGTATTTTGTATGTCCTCTCCTAGAATCTACAGTTCTTAACATTCTAATGTGGTCTCTCGTCCCATGTGTGTATGTGTGTGTGCATGTGTGTGATTGTTGAATTATTTGAAAATAATTTGCTGGCATGGTAACAATTCATTCCTCAGTACGTCAGCCAAGTCTCTCGTAAGAATAGGACATCCTCTTTTGTAACCACAGTATTCGTTATCACACATAAGAAAATGAACAATAATTTCATAACAACTAATATCCGGTTTATATTCAAATTTCTCTCTTGTCCTACGATTGTCTTTTACAGTTTTTCTCATTTTACAAACCAAGATCTGATTAAGATTCACTTTCTACATTTGCTTGTTATTTTACCTTAGACTCTTAATCTAGGATAATTTCCGCTTTCTTGTTTTTTTTAAAATGACATTGACTTTGTAAACATCCAGAGCTCTTGTCTATGTACTCATTCCCTTTGAAGATAGCATTGCCCTACTTGGCATCAGCTTAGTCTCTCTTTCTTTTTCTTTTTTTTTTTTTTTTTTTTTGGCATGCCACGAGGCTTGCAGGATTTTAGTTCCCCAACCAGGGATAGAACCCATGCCCCCTGCAGTGGAAGCACAGAGTCTTAACCACTGCGCCGCCAAGGAAGTCCCAGCATCAGCTTAGTCTTGAGATGACACACGACCAGGGCAGTGGTGCTGACCGTGTGCTGTCCTCAGCCTCAGTATCCAAGTCCTTCTCATCTGTCTTTTTAGCATGATTTAGACCAGAGGACAGATAGTTCTGGAAGAGACCCACTTACCGTTTGAAGTCCTTTTGGCAATGAGGTGGGGTCTGTGCAATCATTTGTGTTATATGGAGACTGGGGACTTTGTTTGAAGCCCTCCCCGCAGTGCAGTCAGTTGAAGGTTGACATGTCCACACTTGCTTTAAAAGTGCTTCTCTAAGCTATAACCAAAGACGGTGACTGGAATAAGGAATCTGATTTGAAAGGTTATTCTTCCTTAAAGGCAAAAAAGCTGCAAACAGCCAAATCTCCTGTCAACAAAATTGGTCAAATGGATTGAATCTAATCAAGGCATAAAGTGCTTGTTTGCAATAACCTTATCACTGGCTGTCATGTTTCCCCATTGTTAATATGAAACGGTTTCCTTTCATGGTGCTGTTTTCTAGAAAATGACCTCTTGCTGCAGTCAAGGAATGTGGCTAGTCATTGCCATTTCCTTCATCTGCCTCTCTATAAGTTGTATGCACTTAGGTAGGAAACATATACACACACATATGTATGCATATGTGTGTATTCTTTGCATTTTTTTGTTGTGGTAAAATGCGTATAGCACAACATTCACTAATTTAACTATTTTTAGATGTACCATTCAGTGTCATTTAGTACATTCATACATTCAGTGGTGATGGTGTTGTGAGACCATCACCACTATTCATCTCCAGAGTTTTTGCATCTTCCCAAACTGAAACTCTGTATCCATTAAACAGTAACTCTCCATCCCCACCTCCCCCCAGGCCCTGGCAGGCACCTTTCTACTTTCTGTTTCTATGAATTTGCCAACTGTAGGTATGTCATAAGTGGACTCATACAGTATTTGTCTTTTTGTGTTAGGCTTACTTCATGTAGCATGGTGTTTGCAAGGTTCATCCATGTTGTTACATGTATCAAAATTTCATTCCTTTTTAAAGCTAAGTAATACTCCATTGTATATATATTCCACATTTTGTTTATCCATTTTTCTGTCAATGGACATTTGGGTTGTTTCTACCTTTTAGCTATTGTGAATAATACTGCTGTGAACATGGGTATATAAGTATCTGAGTCTGTACTTGCGGTTTTGGGGGGATATACCTAGAAGTGGGTTGCTGGATCATATGGTAATTCTGTGTTTAATTTTTTTTCTTTTTAAGTAGGAAGACAAAATGGTCATTTTAGGGAGCAGGGCCACATGTGAGGCCACATGGGCAGCACCTTAGATATTACGTTGTCCATGATGAGACAAGGGGAGGGACAATTTGTTCTCTCCTATGTGGCCACATTGTTTTATTTCTGCCAACAGAACCAAGGCATAGAGAACATTTCATCTTCTAGTTTCTAGAACGGTTGGCAGGTTTGGTTTTATTTATTTGTTTGTTTGTTTATTTATTTATATACAGTATGTACTCTTTTAATTAATTAATTAATTTAGTTATCTATTTTTGGCTGCGCTGAGTCTTCATTGGTGCGTGCGGGCTTTCTCTAGTTGCAGCGAGTGGGAGCTACTCTTTGTTGCGGTGCGCAGGTTTCGCATTGTGGTGGCTTCTCTTGTTGCAGAATACGCGCTCTAGGTGCACGGGCCTCAGTAGTTGTGGCTCACAGGCTCAGTAGTTGTGGCCACGGGCTTAGTTGTTCCATGGCACGTGGGATCTTCATGGACCAGGGATCGAACCTGCGTCCCCTGCATTGGCAGGCAGATTCTTAACCACTGGACCACCAGTGAAGTCCCTGATTTTTTTTTGTTTTTTTTTGGGTTTTTTTTGTTTTTTTTTTTTGTTGTGGCCTCTCCTGTTGTGGAGCACAGGCTCTGGATGCGCAGGCTCAGCGGCCATGGCTCATGGGCCCAGCCGCTCCGTGGCATGTGGGATCTTTCCGGACTGGGGCACGAACCCGTGTCCCCTGCATCAGCAGGCAGACTCTCAACCACTGCGCCACCAGGGAAGCCCGGGAAGTCCCTGTTTTATTTTATTTTGGATGTTGATCAGGTTGCAGTTACCAGCCGGTTAGCATTTGCAGATCCATTCACTGAGACCCATTAACTGAAAGGAGAGAGGGCCAGGGTGAGGTTAATCTACAGCCACAAACAGGTCTTTGTGGTGGGATCCCTTGTGCATTTCGGTATGTTGAAAGCGTGAATGCATGAGCTAAGCAGAAACCTTTAATGAAACCTGTGTTCTGTATGGAGCAGTTGCTGTATAGTGAGCCCTCAGCACACTTCATTCTGAATAATCCTAGGGAACAGTTGTTTCTCTGCACAGTAAGCATTAGCTCCAAAGGAGTTTACAGAGTGTGGAACGTGGTTCAGCCTCTAACCAACCATGGTTAACCAGGGTAGACAAGCCCAGTCCCTGGCTTTGGACAGTGTTCAGAGTAGGTCATTCTTCAGGCTGTCAGAGTCAGATGGAGCAGGTATTTATAAATACTTAAATCTTTTTGTTAAATGACCCAATCATTATGTAAATTTTAAGCAAAAGAAAAATGTAGAGAGACTTCTCTGGTGGCCCACTGGTAAAGAACCTTCCTTCCAATGCAGGGGACGCAGGTTCGATCCCTGGTCAGGGAACTAGGATCCCACATGCCGCAGGGCAACTAAGCCCACGCACTACAACTAGAGAGAAACCTGTGCGCCGCAACAAAGATCCCGCGTGCCTCAACTAAGACCTGATACAGCCAAAAATAAATTAAATAAATAATAAATAACTCTTTAGGGACTTCCTGGGAGTGCAGTGGTTAAGAATCCACCTGCCAGTGCAGGGGACATGGGTTTGAGCCCTGGTCCAGGAAGATCCCACATGCCACGGAGCAACTAAGCCCGTGTGCCACAACTACTGAACCTCTGCAGTAGAGTCCACAAGCCACAACTACTGAAGCCCGTGCGCCTAGAGCCCGTGCTCTGCAACAAGAGAAGCCAGTGCAATGAGATGCCCATACACCACAACCAAAAATAAATTAATTAAATAAATTTAAAAAATAATTGGAGGTATTTCTTTCCAGCCATATGCCGAAATGAGTTCAGACTCTATATTTTCTTCAATTTGCATTTCTCACCTAACAGGGTCTGAACATTATCTTGTTATATAACAATCTATCACCAATTTTTCTTAAACTAGGTTATTTATTGGAAACCTAATGTAAATCCAGGTATAGTAACAAATGACCCAATGTCTTCAACAGATCAATGGCTGAAAACTTCCCAAATTTGCCAAAAAACATAAACCTACAGATTCAAGAAGCTGAGCTAAACCCAAGCAGAATACACACATACACACACACACACACACACACACACACACACACACCAAGCCACATCTTAGACAGACTTCAAGAAACTAGACAATACAAGCTTGAAAGCAGCAGGAGAGAAATGACATCTTACGTATGGTGGAAACATAGAATGACAGATTTCTCATCAAAAATCACAGAGGCCAGGAGGAAGTGACACAACATTTTTCACGTGCTGAAGGAAAAGGATTGTCAACCCAGAATCCTATATCCAGGGATAATGTCCTTCAGGAATGAAGTGGAAATAAGACATTCTCAGATAAAGGAAAACTAAAACCATTTGTTATGGGCACATCCCCTAAAAGGATTGGGAAAGGAAATTCTCTGGACAGAAAGGAAACAATGAAAGAAGGAATTTTGGAATAACAGGAAGAGAGAACGTGATAAGCAAAAATATGGATAACTATAATAGACTTTCTTCAAAAACCACAAACTACCAAAACTCAGCCAAGATGAGATAGATAACCTGCATGGTCCTATATCCATTAAATAAACTAAATTTGTAATTTGAAAGATCTTGGGAAAGAAATCTCGGCCCAAATGATTTCACTGGAGAATTCTACCATACATGTAAAGAAACATTAACACCAAATCTACACAATCTCTTCCAGAAAATATGAGAAGGGAATGACTTCCCAATTCATTTTATCAAGCTAGTTTTGCTTTAATAACAAAATCAGACAATGACAGTGCCAAAAAAGAAACTGCAGACCAGTATCACTCATGAGTATAGATGTAAAAGTCCTCAATAAAATGTGAGCAAATAAAATTCAGCAATATTTAGAAAGAATTATATACATCATGACCAAGTAGGGTTTATTCCAGGGATGCAAGGCTGGCTCATTTTTAGAGAATCAGTCAACATATATTAACAGGCTAAAGAAGAAAAATCACGTGATCGTATCAACTGACATAAAAAACATTTGACAAAATTCAGTAGCCATCCATGGTAAGAACTCAGAAAAAAGAGGAATAGAGAAGAACTTCCTCAGTTTGAAATTTGAGTAGCCACCCCGAAAAACCTACAGCTAACATTATAATAGTGAAAGACTGAACATGTTCCCTAAGATTGGGAACAAGGTAAGGATGTCCATTTTCACCACTGTTTTTCAACGTAATGATGCAGATTTTAGCCAGTCTAGTCAGGCAAGAAAAGGAAATAAAAGACGTACATATTGGAGAGCAATAAATAAAATGTCCCTATTTGTAGATGACATGATTGTCTATGTAGAAAACCATAAAAAATCTACCCCCAGAAAAAAAAAATCTCCTTGAACAAATGAGTTCAGCAGGGTCACGGGATGTTAAGATCGGCATGTAAAAATCCATTGTATTTCTGTCTACCAGAATGAACACGAGGATACTGAAATTAAAAGTACCTCGCCATTTACAGTTGTTCAAAAAAAACCTGAGAAATAGGTGGAAATGTAATAAAACATGATAGGAGTTATATGCTGAAAACTACAAAAACACTGATGAAGTCAAAAAGATCTAAATAAATGGAGAGATACACTGTTTTCATGGGTTGAAAAAGTAAAGATGTCATTTCTCCCCATATAAGTTTAACACAATTGATATTAAAATCCCGAGATTTTTTTCTATAAATATAGAAAATACTATTATTCTAAAACATATGGAAAGACAAAAGAACTATAGTAGGGAAAACAATTTTGAAAAAGCAAGTGGGAGGATTCAGGCTACCTGCTCTCAAGACTTATTATAAAGCTACAGAAATCAAGATTATGTGATATTGGTGGAGGGATAGACACATCGATCAATGGAACAGAATCGAGAACCCAGAAAGAGACCTACACAAATAAGCACAATTGATTCTTGACAAAGGCACAGGGGGAACTCAGTGGAGGCAAGAGAGCCTTTTCCGCACAGGATTCGATAGCAGTTGGACATCCAGAGGCAGAGAAAATAAACCTTGACCTAAGTCTCACACTTCGTATAAAAATTAACTCAAAGTGGATCACAGACTTAAATGTAAAACATATAACTATAAAACTTTTAGAAAAAAAATATAGAAGAGAATCTTTGGGATCTAGGACTGGGCAAAGAATTCCTAGACTTGACACCAAAAGCATGATCCATAAAGGGAAAAAAAAAAGATCAGTTGGACCCCATCAAAGTTAAAAAGCTTAAAACATTTGTAAAAGTATGATCTGCTGAGGTCTTGGCATGGTACATGAGCACTGGACTGTGTGAGGGTTTTCTGTCAATGAAGGGTGCACTTCTGGATCACCCCACTCTTGCAAGATAAGCTTCCTTAGCTTACATCCTAGAGGCTACCTGGACACTATCTCAAACAGAACTCAAAATGTTGCGTAGACAAAGGGCCTGAGGGCTGGATTTTACTTTAAAAAACTTTTTTTAAACAATTTGAAACTTTTTGCAGTTAAGAGGATGAAAGACAAGACACTTATACGTTGCTGATAGGAATGTAAAATGCTACAGCCACTCTGGAGCACAGTTTGACAGTGTTAAAAAGAACTAAACATGCAACTACTATATGACCTAGCAATTGCACTCCTTGGCATTTATCCAGAGGGATGAAAACTTAGGTCCACACACACAACCCTGTGCATGAATGTTTATAGCAGCTTTATCAGTAATAGACAGCTGGAAACAACCCAGATGTCCGTCACTTGGTGAATGGTTAAACAGTGGTGCATTCATATCATGGAATATTACTCAGTGATAAAAAGAACAAGCTACTGATACACACAAAAACCTGAATGAAATTGCAGAGAATTATGCTTCGTGGAAAAAAGCGAATCCCCAAAGTTTACATAATGTGTGGTTCCATTTATATGACATTTTAGAAATGATAAAATTATAGAGATGAAGAACAGATTGGTACTCTGAGCGGTTACAGAGTAGCACTCTGAAGGGATAGCTATGAAAGGGCAACACGAGGGTTCCCTGTGGGATGGAAATGTTCTGTATCTTGACTTTGTCAAGGTTAGTTCCCTTGTAGTGATGTTGTACTCGTGTTTTGTAGGATGTATCCATTTGGGGAACTGGGTAATGGGCATTATTATCTTTTACACCTGTATGTGAATCTATCTCAAATTAATTTGCTCAATCATCTTAATTAAAAGTTTAATTAAAAAATAATAATCCAATTTAAAAACATTTCAAGTAATAAAAAAATCGTCTTTATAGAATTCCCTGGTGGCCCAGTGGTTAGGACTCTGGTGCTTTCACTGTGGTGGCCCAGGTTCAGTCCCTGGTCAGGGAACTAAGATCCTGAAAGCTGCGTGGTACGGCCAAGACAAAAAACAAAAAATTCTCTTTAATAAAAAATGAGCGGGCTTCCCTGGTGGTGCAGTGGTTGAGAGTCTGCCTGCTGATGCAGGGGACACGGGTTCGTGCCCCAGTCCCGGAAGATCCCACATGCCGCGGAGCGGCTGGGCTGGTGAGCCATGGCCGCTGAGCCGGCATGTCCGGAGCCTGTGCTCTGCAACGGGAGAGGCCACCACAGTGAGAGGCCCGTGTACTGCAGAAAAAAAGAAAAAAAAAAAAAAAAAAAAAAAAGAGCCCTTCTCTGCACTTCATTCGTCTTCCCCCTCAAGGCAAGCCCCACTGCTACTAGTTACCATGTCATTTTCACAGTTGTATAACCTTTTGACCTAAGTGCGCTGAATATTTCAGAATTGGATGTTGCTTAAAGAACCAGGACAAAATTAGGGGTTTTGACCTGTTTGATTATCCTCATCACAGTTTGTCCCCGTCTCCCATGTGACAGTGGCAGAGCTGGATCCCATCTCTCAGATCCCAGAAGGAGACATGATGGGTGATAGCCTGTGTTGGGGCCTGGCTCAGCTTGTAATGTGCTTGTGTAAACCTGTGACAGGAATCGAGCTCACTGGAAACATGGTGAAGCAGCCGGCCAAGTTCACTGTGGACACCATCAGCGCCGGGCAAGGAGACGTGATGGTGTTTGTCGAGGACCCAGAAGGGAACAAAGAGGAGGTATGTTGGAGGATGCTGCCTTTCCTGTCAGCATCCCATGGAGCTTTTGGAGTTTGTAACAGGCCCAGGGACTGTGCCTCCATTTGCCTCATGAAAGCTCACCACAAAAGCTGTTTTTTACCAAAAGGATCCTGAGTCTTAACAGAGGTTAGAGTAACTTGCCCAAGGATTGTGCCTTGAAAAATCATATAAATTCATACCTAGGGACACAATTTTTAATATAATGAAATAAAGTATCCTTTATTTTATAAAGGATCTAGCTATTGTTACTGATAAAATACAATACAGTAACAATACTGAGTCTCTACTCTTTTCCCATGCTGACCATCCTCTGGCTCCTCCCTCAGGGCCTTTGCACATAACTGTTTCTTCTGTCTACTCACCTTCTTAAGACTACATTTTATTCCCAGTACTTAGCACCATCTGAAGTTCTAAGCTTACTGGCATACTGTCTGTTTCTCCCACTGGGTAGGAATTGTGCCTGATTTGTTTTATTTCTGGTACCTGACACGGGGCCTGGCATTTCATAAGCTCCTAATAACTAGTGGGCCAATAAAGGTTTAAATTAATTGCTTCATAGTCTCTCTCATCTGGAGAGTTACAGCCAGGAGACAGTGGAGAATCCTGACTGGGTTGTTCCTTTGTGCTGTGTGATTTTGTTTCTGTGACTTCAGGCTGTTTCCCTCCTGGGGCATCCTGCAGGAGTGGTGGGGCAGAAAATAGCCAAGGCAGATTCCTGGCCTGGCACCTTGCTGCAGGACCTTGGCTGGCATAGCATGCTTTCACTCACAGCCGGCACCTTCTCTAACTGTTGCTCATCTTCCGTCCTAGGCACAAGTGACCCCTGACAGCGATAAGAACAAGACATACTCTGTGGAGTATCTGCCCAAGGTCACCGGACTACACAAAGTAAGATAAGGCGTCATGGCCTTTGCTTGGACTGCCCTTCTGAGCCTGCTTCGTTATATGTGGAAGAAGAGTGGTTTTCTTAAGTTCACTTCTGATTTTCCTTTCTGTTTATAAAAGTATCCACATTCATTGTAGAAAATTTGGGATCCCTCCGAGTCAGACTTAACACATTAGTTACTACGTGCAGATTGGTTGAATTCCACTAAGTCCTTTGCAATGTCATAAGATTTTTGTGACTCCACCTAGGTAACTGATAATTGTAGCTGCAAGCCTGGAGTGTAAATGCTAAGCTGTGGGTTCTTTGTCTTTAATGCTTCCTTAAGTATCCTTCTTCATGGTGCTCTGCAGCCTCTGTCAACATCGAAGCCTGGGTGCACAGAAGGCCAAATGACTATAGTGGAGGCCAGTGGCCCACCCAACCTGATAACCCTTAAAATTTAGAAGATGAGAACTTTGACTCAAAGTTGAGATGGAAATCTGTACTGTGTCTCAAATCCATGTATCTGAAAATGATCTTGGTCCCTTGAAAAATACTTTGACTCAGGTTTGAAATTCTAGAACTGTGCGTTATATTAGGGAGACGGGGTCTCACTTGCAGCTGCCTTAAGAGTCCATTGTCTAGAGACTGAAGTATAAGTATTTGCGTATATCCTACTATAGAGGCTAATTTAGGCATGTCTGATGTGTTTTAATTTGCGAAAGGCGTGATGTCCCAGGCCCAGCTGTGTGACTGGTGGAGCCGGATGGGAGTCCCATTGAGGCCACTTCCCCAGGGCTCCTGGTTCCCTCACCTTTGTGTGTATGATCGGGAGGATGAACGAGAAGGCTGTCGGTGTATGTGGCTTTATACAGTGTTCTCGCTGAGCAGGAAGAAGTGATGATGTCTCACCTGCCTCTCACTTGTAGGTTACAGTCCTCTTTGCAGGACAGCACATCTCCAAGAGCCCATTCGAAGTAAATGTCGACAAGGCCCAGGGAGACGCCAGTAAAGTCACTGCGAAAGGTCCGGGCTTGGAAGCTGCTGGGAACATCGCCAATAAGCCCACCTACTTTGACATCTACACAGCAGGTAACACCTCTCCTCTTGCAAAGCCTGAGATAATCCTCAGGAACCTGAAGGCTTGGGATGCCTGACACTTCGTCTTTTAAATTGAAGAACCAACAACAAAAACAGCTTTTTCAAATGTGTTGGTTATATTCTTAGATTTTTCAAAATCAGCTTTTCTTCTCTAAAATCTCATACTCAAGCTTAACTTGGATTATTATTAATAATTTCTGTATACATTTCTGACTTGGCTAAATAAATATTCCAAAGAACTAAGGTTTATGAATCATCTACTGGACCAAATTCCATGCAAGGTCCTGGGTGGGGGCTGGTAAGAAAGGGGATGAATAAACCACAATTCTTGAATTGTCAGTTTTCTTTTTAATGTAGAAAATAGAGAATGGGAGAAAAGGAAAGTTGGCTATGACCCTCCTCCCCTCCACCGGGAAACAGGTCCAGGTGTGAACCTTCTGCGTACCTCTCTGTCTCCTGCAGTTTGCATTTTCTACCTACTTTTGCCCTCATCAGCAGGGAGCTTTCTAGAGGGTGACTTGGGCTCGTGGAATGTTCTCTGTCTGCTAGGTGCTGGCGTGGGTGACATTGGTGTGGTGGTGGAAGATCCGCAGGGGAAGAACACCGTGGAGTTGCTCGTGGAAGACAGAGGAAACCAGGTGTATCGATGTGTGTACAAACCAGTGCAGCCTGGCCCCCATGTGGTCAAGGTCTCCTTTGCTGGGGACACCATTCCTAAGAGTCCCTTCATTGTACAGGTCGGGGAAGGTGAGTGCCAGGGGAGCTGACCGCATCTGCTTCTGTCATTCAGGCTAGCTGTGCATGACTGGGCTGTGAGGCCACGAGAATGGTCAGGGCCCAGCACTGAACTCAGGCCTGTCCCTTTGCTGCCAGGGCCCCTTTGGCAGGAAGTATCCTCAAGACATTAATACTAGTATCTACTTTGTCCTCAAGATATTAATACTAATATCTTCCTATGAGCCATGCAGTGACCTAAGTGCTTTATGTATTAACTTATTTAATCTGCCCCAAAACACTCATATTAGGATTCATGATCCTCACTGAGAGATACAGGACTGAAGCTGTTTGAGGAGTGGCGTTTGTGGCTGATGTTAACAGCAGTGGCGTTGCTGGTGCCCTGCAGCCTCCTTTACTGGCTGTCAGGCACTGAGCACACTTGCATCTAATCATGACACCAGCCAGTGTGTTGCAGGGGCTATTGTTATCCCCAGTCTGCAGGCGGAGACACAAGGCTTAGGTATCATATGGTATCAGTGACTGTGGAGTAGGCCTCAGTAGGAATAGAACCATGGTCTCTGTCAACCCCTTAACCATGCTGTTAAACTTCCTCTGCAGCCAGAAGCATGCATTTTTCTCTAACGTTAGACTGTTTCCTTCTGACTTTGTTACTCTTTTTTTTTTTTTTTTCCCCCAACTCTGCTACCTTTTCTAACCAATACTTGCCTCTCCCTGTTCTGTCCTCTGCATCTGCACCTGCAGACCTGGCTTCCTCTTCTGAATCCTGCCTCTGGGCCAGCCTGGACCCCGAAGCTGTTGGCTTCCTAGTTGAAAGCACTGGGCCAGAGGCATCTCGCTTGGTAAGGGCTGGTTGGTGGGGCTTCCATTGCCAGTTCTTTGTGCTGCCTGCAGTTGTCAACCAGACCTGTGCTGTTTGTGACTTCGGGAAATTACAGTGCAGGTGTTAGTACCACTTGTCCAGCCAGACCCCAAACCCACTCTCTAATTACATTTAAACATCACTAAGACATCTCAAGATAGTGGAAAATCATGTGGTTGCCTTCAAGCTCTTTAGTTCCATTTAGTGTTTATATGAACTGAGCGGTTATCCTTTTGATGTTGAGGCTGTTGCCCATGTTCAGAATTTCCATGAGTTGTTGTTGTTGTTTTTAAAGACACATTTAAACCCTCCAAGGGAAGTCCTGTCATGCTGTTGTGGCTTATTTCTGGTATGGCCAACTTTTCTCCCCTTGACAAAGAAAAAAAAAAACAACCCAATGTATTCAGGAGCAGAATTCCCTTTGACATAATGCAAGAAAGAATTTTGAACAGCTTTCCTAGTTCCGGTGGTGTTTTCTGACTTCCTCTCACTCATGGACGACCTTTTTCATTTCTGGCATATCCATCTGTCACTTGTATTAGTTAGTATTTAATTAATAGTTTTTCTTTTGATGTACTATCCCTTCCTCCACTTAAATGATTTTAAGAAAAAAGAAGCTTTATGTCAGTTTTACAGTGGAAAACCAATAAACTTATGCTCATCCATGAACCACATAAAAGCATCTCTGCTCCAAGGGTGTGTGTATGTCTCTTTGGGAATGTCCACCTGAGGACATTGCAGGGAGGACGAGCCAGAGGAGGAACTATCTTCCTTCTGTAAAGAGTCTTGTCTTCTGGAGTTTGTGACCCCCCTAGCGTATAGAGAGCTGTCAGATACGCAGTGTCATGTTTGGAAAGGAGCAATGTGACATTTTACCCATTAATCTCCTGTTTCTATACTTGATGAGAAGGTAGCTCATGTTGTCAAAAAAGTCCTAGGGCACAAGGATGTCTTTTTTTTTTTTTTTTTTTTTTTTTTGCGGTACGCGGGCCTCTCACTGTTGTGGCCTCTCCCGTTGCGGAGCACAGGCTCCGGACGCACAGGCTCAGCGGCCATGGCTCACGGGCCCAGCCGCTCCGCGGCATGTGGGATCTTCCCAGACGGGGGCACGAACCCGTGTCCCCTGCATCGGCAGGCGGACTCTCAACCACTGTGCCACCAGGGAAGCCCCAAGAATGTCTTTTGTCGACCTTCTGACAAACCCCATGGAACAGTTTTGTGGAACTCTTATGTAAGGAATGTTAGAAGCTACCTTTGTACTTAATTTTTAGACTTACAACTTTGGGTTTTTTAACTAGAGCTAGAATTCAAATTGAGAGTGGTGTTTATTCCTAATTGTTGCATTTATAGCTGCCCACATTCTGAGGACCTTGTAACAGACAGCACTGAAATGTTTGTCTGCCTTGGCTGAGGTGGGGTTGACCTGGTCTTTTTTTGAGCTATCCTCTGGCTCTTCCTGTGGAAGACAGCAACATTTAGACTTAGAAATGGCTGATCTAAAGTTTGGAACAAGGTCAGATGTTTTCAAGTGCTCCATTTTCCAAGTAGACCCAGTCTTCCCAATTACTGGGCCCTTGAGTATGGCAATGAGGTTTGAACAATGTCCAGCCCTAGGTCTTAACTCTCTTTCACCACCAAGAGGATAAACGCCAGAATTCAGCCACTACCAGGAGCCCAGCAAATCCACGCTGTGCTCTCCTGCTTTCTTTGCCAAAGTAATTTTTCCCCAGTCCCTGTGCAGTGTGGCCGGACAAAGTTATGTTGTGTCTTTATTTGCTAGCCTGGTGTGCTCCCTGAACGGGACCCCTGGTCTCAGACAGCTGCTGCATACTCTTTGTGTAAAGCAAACATTTTCTTGGCGGGTGGCTCAAAGTTACCTTGGCTTGCTCAACTCGGACTAAAGAATGAAAGGTTGAATTGATGTTGAAACTGTGCTTGCAGCCTGTAATCCAAATGCCTGCCGGGCCAGTGGCCGAGGCCTACAGCCAAAAGGCATTCGCATCCGAGAAACTGCAGACTTCAAGGTCGACACCAAAGCTGCTGGAAGTGGAGAGCTCGGCGTAACCGTAAAGGGTCCTAGTAAGTGCTCCTTTGTTTCCCCATCTCAGGTATGATTTCGGCCAGCTTTGCAGCCATGGATCATTGCACAGCCCGTTCTGATCAATTTATCCCAGAGCGCTATGTCAAAGGTTTGAGGCTCTCAGGGCTCCATGCAGAAGGAAACAGTGATCATTTAATAATGTCTGCCCTGGATGTGGGAACAGTGGTGGCTTGACAGCCTCATGTTATTTTAAGACTTCTGGGAATAGAAATAAATAATGGAGTTAGAACAGCAACATGAAGTGGCCCCTTTTTTTTTCTTTGAGGAAACCTAGGCTCAGAGAGGAAGGGTCTTGACCAAGGTCACATAGCTTGTAAGCATCTGAGCTGGAATTCAAGCCCAGTTTCCAAAGCCAGTAATTTTCCCTCTACAGGTTACATTTTATAAACGATGAAATGATGTCAGGTACCTAATTACTATGATCATTGCTTATAGAAGGACGATAATTCCCTAAGATTAAGTTTTCTTTGTAGATTAATGCCATTTGTGGAAGAGTGCCTTGCACCCTACAGCTCATTCTTGCTCTGTCTTGGGAAAGGAGACAGAGAGCAGGAAGACGGGTATCTGCTCCATCCTCCAGTTTTCCCCCAGATCAGAGAAGCAGCTCGGCATTTCTAGTTGCAGGTGCAACAGCCTTGGCAGTTTCACTTCCAAGCTTTGTGGAATCTTCAGCTTCCTGCTCCAGGACTGCTCTCACCCTTTGTATTCCTAACAGGCTGGGGCAGGAATGTTCTGAGCTCCAGAAAGTTAATGTTTGATCTCAGAGCACTGAGCTTTGGGGCAGTCAGTGCCCTGAGGGCAGCCGAGGCTCTAGACTGCCCAGACCTGGTGTCAGGCTGCTCTGAGGCTGCCCCCCCTACCTTGGCTTGTTGTTACAGGGACTGAGGAGGCGTGTTTTTTCTGACCTTGGATTCTTGCTTTACTAAATGGCTTTCCCAGCCAAACCTCAGGGCTCAACATAAAACAAGTTCCTGCCTGATGGCTCAGTCTGGAGTTTTTGGGGTAGCCTCTAAAACCTGTCCTCTTGGAGACAGCATATAAGAGCTTTCTCGCTTTCATTATCTGGCTTTAGTTGAAAAGGATATACCGGGATACTAACCTCAGCCTCATGCCAAATACTCGTAAGGGTTCGCTCCCTCTCCAATTTTTGTGGGCGGCTAAAATGGGTGGCTTCTTTCTTTTTTGGCTGCGTGAAGCTGCGTGCGGGCTTTCTCTAGTTGCGGCGAGTGGGGTCTACTTTTCGTTGTGGGGCGTGGGCTTCTCATTGCAGTGGCTTCTTGTTGCAGAGCACAGACACTAGGTGTGTGGGCTTCAGTAGTTGCAGCATGTGGGATCAGTTGTGGCACGTGGGCTTCAGTACTTGTGGCGTGTGGGCTCAGTAGTTGTGGCTTGCAGGCTGTAGAGCACAGGCTCAGTAGTTATGGTGCACGGGCTTAGTTGCTCCGCGGCATGTGGGATCTTCACAGACCGGGGCTCGAACCTGTGCCCCCTGCACTGGCAGGTGGATTCTTAACCACTGTGCCACCAGGGAAGCCCCCCTGGATATCGCTGTCTTTCTGTCCTTGTCTTGTGGATTCTCGTTCTGAGCCTAGGATTGCATTGGAAAGATGGTGTGCTTCCTTCCCACAGAGGGTCTGGAGGAGCTGGTGAAGCAGAAAGGCTTTCTGGATGGAGTGTATGCATTTGAGTATTACCCCAGCACCCCGGGGAAATATAGCATCGCCATCACATGGGGGGGACACCACATTCCAAAGAGGTGAGTCTCCAGCTGGAGTTGCGTCTTCTCCAGAAGCATGCTTGGCCCAGGGCAGACTCATGGTGGCGGCTTCCTGGGCTGCAGGAGGGAAAGAGAGCTGCTTTGTTGAAAGCTTTTTTTTTTTTCTTTTTTCAGAGCAGCACACAGACATTTGGCCTGTTCTCAAAAGCAGCAGAAAGTCGCTGTGGTTTCAGCTGCCTTGCTTTAAATCAAATGCTGTCGGTTTGGGGCTGGTGGGAGGCAGAAGGCCAGAAGGAACAGTAATACAGAGCAAATGGGCTGAGTGTCTATATCCCTTATATATACTGTGATTCTCCTTTCACTGTGTGCCTCTGTTCAGGAATGCCATGGATAAAATGTCAAAATCTGCTATGGTTTACATTAAAATCCTCTGCGTGAGTGTGGTCAGGAACCGAGGGACACAAGTCTACAGCTTTGCCTTGTGGGCTTCAGTTGCCTTCCCTGCATTCACATACTTTCCAGCTTTCCTGGGGGCAACTTTAAACTCTGAATAAATTCAGTTTACCTTGAGAAATATCTGGGCATATTATAAGTTTCTGAGAATCTAAGCAAACTTTAAGAATCTCCTGTGCCAAAGTTAAAGCACATTCATTCACGTATGAGATAAAGCCTAGTCAACCTAGTTTTCTTGTTATAGCATAAGCAGCAGATAGAAAAGTATGCATTCTCTTAGCCTTCCCGGGCTCACAGTCTGGTAAGCCCTGCACACAAAAGGTAAATGACCAGGATAGTGCAAGGCAGTGTGGCTTGAAGCAGCCCCATTACATGGTATTGTTGACATAACAATGGTGGGGGAACCTGCTTGGCTGGAGGAAGGGCTTGGCTGGAGATTGGGACTGCAGGGAAAAGTATCAGGCCAGTGGAAAGAATATGTGTAAAGAGCTTAGAGCTGTACGTAGCCCCTTCTTTGCTCCTCTTTAATGGTTCCTCTGTTCCTTTTCTTCTAGCCCCTTTGAAGTTCAAGTTGGCCCTGAAGCAGGCATGCAGAAAGTCCGTGCATGGGGCCCTGGCCTCCATGGCGGGATTGTTGGGCGGTCGGCGGACTTCGTGGTGGAGTCCGTTGGTTCTGAGGTGGGGTCTCTGGGTGAGTGGAAGCAGCTTTTGGTAAGCTGAGATTGCAGGGTACCTGGATTACGTGTCAGGCTGTGTATTGAGGCCTCCTCTCAGCCTCACTACCCGGGGCTTCCTGGCCGCTTGACCATCTGAGGCCACCTCTGGGTACTGCTGTGGAATTGCAGTTCCCATCTCCCCCTGACCTTCCAGTTGCCCTCTGCCTCTGGCACCAGCATTCATTCATCCACAACACCTTGAGGGCAGAGGCCTTTTATGGATGTTGTGTCTAAAACAGCGCCAGGAACACAGTAGGCGCACGGCAGATATTACTGACTGATCCTGAGTTTAGATCAGTGAATGAATTTTGCTCAAACTAGAAATTTGGGGAGTAAATACTCTTTGGAGCATAACTGAGTATATTTTAAGTAAACGTCTGATGTATATATGATCATTTTAGAACAATGGTCAGTACCTCTCTCTCTGTAAAGGACCAGATAGCAAATATATCAGTACTGCGGGTCATATTCTCTCTGTCGCAACTATATGACTGCCTTGTAGCGTGAAAGCAGCCATAGAAAATCCGTAGGTGAGGGAGTATGGCTGTGTTCCTTATCTGCAAAAACAGGCAGTGGGTCAGATTTGGCCCAGCGGCCAAAGTTTGAGGACCTCTGTGTTAGCTAATAGAAATAAGCAAAGAGGGGGAAAGAGGAAATCACATTGAATTTTTCCTTTTAGAGAAATAATAAACATCTTAATATTGGGCTGGCCAAAAAGTTCTTTCGGGTTTTCCGTAAGATGTTATGGAAAAACCCGAACGAAGTTTTTTGGCCAATCCAGTATATCCTTGTAGACTAGAGGTAATATTAAGCCTTTAGGTATATCCTTGCAGACTTTTTCCCTGTACATAGGCATACGAATATTGATCTGCTGCAGAAATATCTGGGGGTAGCCTTTATATCTTTCTGCCTCAGGCAAATCTAGGCTGTGTCTGGATTTCCCATGGCTTCTGTGGAATTACAGTCCATCGATATAGCTACTGTTAGGCTCTCTAGTTATTTCCAGAGTTTTGCTATAAAAACAATGCTGTATATATATCCTTGTGTCTAACTGTTTACACACATCCTTGGTTACTTCCTTCAGATAAAAGCCCAGAAGTGGATTTGGTGGGACAAAGGATGGGCATTGTTTTAAGGCTTTTGGCTTGTGTTGCCATATTGCCAACAGAAAGATTTGCTGGTTGACCTTCCTCTTTGACGATGTTTGAAAAAAAAAAAAAGTATAAAATCCAACCTTCTGTCTCTAGTGAAGACTCAGTAGGCTTGGTTTTGTGGGAAAGGGACCTAAACAGATTTCAATCTTCTGGCTAACACTTGGTTTTCAGGGAGGCGGAGGGAGTGGGTTAGTAGTAACCCAGACTAGATACCTTCCGCCGTGTAACCAGGGGGATCCTCCCACCCTATCCCCCAGGGTTTGCCATTGAAGGCCCCTCCCAGGCAAAGATTGAGTATGATGACCAGAACGACGGATCGTGTGATGTCAAGTACTGGCCCAAGGAGCCCGGTGAATATGCCGTTCACATCATGTGTGACGATGAGGACATCAAAGACAGTCCCTACATGGCCTACATCCACCCCGCCTCGGGAGACTACAACCCGGATCTGGTGAATCAACTTGTCATGTTCTGTGCTCTCTTCTCTGGCTCCTGGCACTCCTCCCAGTGCCCACAGAGTTTCCTTGAGCAGCATGTGGAGAAATCGCAGAGGAGAGCCTTTGAGAGCTTAGGAAGGAAAAAGGCCTGAATTAGAAGCCTGGTAGTACCTCTTAGTACATTTGTAACATGGGGCATGTAACTTACCTCCCTGACTATCAAACGGGAATGATGCGAGTGTCTGCTTCTTAGAGTTTCTGTCATGATTCAAGGAGGTAATGTGAATGAAGACAGCCCTTAGAACAGTGCCTGGCCCACAGAGGGGGCTCTGTAAGCTGCTATTTTCTCGTAACCCCGAGCATCATATTTCAGTCTTGCCACTTGCTATAGTTATTATTTCAAGGTGATCCATAGATAAAGGTTTTAAAATTTTCCTCCCCAGCTCCCCTTCTCTTAACTTGGAGCAGTGTTTGCAAGAGCTTCTCTCAAACATTTAGCAAGCTGGTTAGCATCAAGTCTGAGCCAGCCTGGCTGACAGGAGGAACCCTTGCCCCTGCCATGTGTGCTGCTGTTGGCCCACCTGGACAGCTGACCGTAGGGTGACATCAGTCCAGGCTGGCAGCTGCTCGTCTTTGGCCAACTGCTGGTCCTTTACTCTCTGGGGCTGCAAACTTTTGGAGTGTTGTCAGTGGGAGAGGTTCTGAGCCCTCACAAAGCAGGAGCATTGAAACTGGAGGTGGGCATGGCTGGAGGTCCCTGCCCCGGTTACTGCACAGATTAAGGCAGGGAGCACCAGGCCAGTTTGGGGCCTGGTTTTACAGACTTTTTCTCCGGCATGTTTTTATTTTTAAGTCCCAGCCTTCTTTAGCATTTTCCTTCCCGTAACCATCCTATTATGTAGGTACTGTGAAGCCAGACACAGTTGTTTTCCTTTTCTCCCATTTCCTGGTTACCAGTCTTCTGATAGGAACACAGTTAGAACATTACACAGAAAGAGAATCACTATTGGCCCTTTGCCCCAGGTTCAAGCATACGGGCCAGGTTTGGAGAAATCTGGGTGCATTGTCAACAATCTGGCCGAGTTCACCGTGGATCCTAAGGATGCCGGCAAAGCTCCCTTAAAGATATTTGCTCAGGTAAGTTTCTAGGGACGACCCGTGCAGGTAATTGTCAGGTAACATGATCCATCCACGTAATGGAAAGTCGCTCAGTCCATCTGATCCTCAGTTTCCTCATCCACACACTGCGAATAACAATGTTTATTTTGTAGGGTTTATGTGAGGACTAAATGAGATTCTAACATGTAAAGCAAGGGGCAAATTTTTATGATTTGTGCTCCGTGGAAATGAGGCTTGATTGTTTCAGATTTCCCTGTAAATGTCCTTCAGTGTGGCCAAAGCTACTTACACTGTGATGGGAGGGTTTGTAAACAAGAGTTTATCAAATATATTTATCTAATTTAATTGAATTTGGCCCAAGGATTTAAATGCAGGAATTAAAATTAAGAAGCACTGGGACCGTGCTTGGGACCGTTTTCTCTTAGTAAGTAAAAATGCGTACATGCATGTAGTGTTTTATCACTTGTGTTCATAGGTGCTATCATAGGTGTTCCACGAGATTTTGTGGGATGAGTGAGCAGTGACTTGGTTGTCTTGGGAGGCCACAGTGGATGGAGACAGTGTGAGGGTCGGCTCTGTTCTTAGCCTCTGCCCTTCTGCAGGACGGGGACGGCCAGCCCATTGACATCCAGATGCAGAGCCGGATGGATGGCACCTATGCTTGCTCCTACACCCCGGTGAAGCCCATCAAGCACACCATTGCCGTGGTCTGGGGAGGTGTCAACATCCCGCACAGCCCTTACAGGGTAGGTTGTGAGGTGAAACCTTGGTCGTGGTAATGAAAAAGCCCAGTCCTGAGGCCAGTCTGGACTCCATGCTTGATGGCCAAGGTAAATATATGGAAAGACCCATGCTTGGTGGGCCTTGGAAGATGGAGTGGCCCAAAGGGCCGAGTGCTGTAGATTACCCAGAAGTATAACATTCTAACAACTGAGAGTGTCTTTACTGGATCCATGGGGAGAAGAACTTGATTACAACTTTTCTCCCCGTCCTCTCTAGGTCAACATCAGGCAGGGTAGCCATCCCCAGAAGGTCAAAGTGTTTGGGCCAGGAGTGGAGAGAAGTGGACTGAAGGCACACGAGCCTACTCACTTCACAGTGGACTGTACCGAGGCTGGCGAAGGTGAGAGGGGGCTTCACCCGACTCAGTGCTTGTTGTTTCTTGGGGAAGGAAGTTCTCTTTGTAACGTTTCATGGGTAATGAACTTTGAACCAGGAGATATTAACCCACCTGAATAGGTAATTGTTCATCTGATGAGCCTGTGTGTCAGTTCCGTGGTGATACCTTTGCTAATCCTCCGTTCTGTCTGCAAAACCATTATTTAAATACCATCCCTTTCTCAGGTTTCTTATTGGAAACTTCCCAGTTGCTTTTCTGGGGTGTGAGCCTGAGCTGGAAGTGATTGCATGGGACGTGCTGTTTCTTGTAAACCGGTGCTAATAAGCTGGTCTGTTCCAGGTGATGTCAGCGTTGGCATTAAATGTGATGCCCGGGTGTTAAGTGACGATGAGGAAGACGTGGATTTTGACATTATTCACAACGCCAATGACACGTTTACTGTCAAATATGTGCCTCCTGCCGCCGGGCGATACACTATCAAAGTTCTCTTTGCCTCTCAGGTGTGTGTTTGGACTTGGGTTCTTTCTGGCCACCTGTGTTCATATTTCCTTTTTGCTTTTTTCAGCAACAAGGAAGGTGTCTTGAGAACTCCGCCCAATAGTTTTCCTCTCTGCTTCCTTAAAACCAAGAAGGAACAAACACACCCAGAACTAAAATTGTACCACTTTCTAACAAAAGTGGGGCCGTGTAGTCAGTGGTTAAAAGCCAGACTCTGGAAAGAAATTGGATCGTTACAAACTTTCATCCGGTTTTTGAATGAAACGTAATTCGTTTCTAGATGTGTGCTATACTTTCACTGAAATGATGACCTTGGCCTCAGGCTTTAAACTTTTCTAGGGAGAGGGGTTTTGAATTTCAGACAGAATTCATACTTACATGTGATAATGAAGACAAGGAGGCGCAGTACCCTAAAACAGGGAATAATGGAATCCTGGTGATTCAGAGTCATCTTACGTAAAGATATAGGGACCTCAGGAGAAAGGTCTGTGCCTTAAAGGCATTGGTCTTGAGTTGGCTTTATCCACTTAACCTGTTCTGCCTTTATTCTGAAAGAGTCTTTTTGAAGAATTGCAATCATTGCATTTATAATCAGTTCCTTGCATTCGTCAAACCCTAGCTCTCTGTTGTCCCTGGAGGAATATCCCTTTCCTTCCTCCGACCCCGTGTATTATTGTTGTTCGGGGTTTTATTTTTGGTAGTATTTTGTATCCTAAGTACTCAGCATTTGGTGTCAAAGGCTGAGAGTTGTCAGAGTGGTTTGTGGAAACCCATCCTTTAGCTGTGATGTCAGGGATCCAGGTATTCATGAGTGACCACTGATGGCCCTTACCTGATGCTAGCGCCTGAAGACTTGACCAATGGTAACGGACAAGTGGCTCACCATCTGCTAGAGTGGAAGTCATGCTGAGGTCTCCTCCTTTGCTTTGGGCAGAAGGCTAAGCTCAGGCAGTGGCTTCAGGGACTTTCCTACTGAGACAGTGTCTCTGCTACAGGAAATTCCCGCCAGCCCTTTCAGAGTCAAAGTCGACCCTTCCCACGACGCCAGCAAAGTGAAGGCAGAAGGCCCGGGGCTCAGCAAAGCAGGTAAGGTGGCATGTGTGCATGAGGTCACCCTGGAGGCAGTGGGCATGGTTGGTCCAGGGCCGTGAGTGACTTACCTCCCCTGGAGCAGGGGCTCCGTTGGGGCTCCAGTTCAGCAGGGGCCCTGCTCAGCCGAGCCGCTGGCCGAACGCCAGCCCCTGTCTCCACCTACTGCCTTGCGGAAGCCTGTGCTGATGAACCTGTCAGACTGGTGCTAAAAGTGAAACCCCTCCAGCTGGGCCTGTCTCCTCACTTCACTGTCCCCTCCCAGGTGTGGAAAACGGGAAACCGACCCACTTCACCGTCTACACCAAAGGGGCCGGAAAAGCCCCCCTCAATGTGCAGTTCATCAGCCCCCTTCCTGGCGACACCGTGAAGGATTTGGACGTCATTGATAATTACGACTATTCCCACACCGTTAAATACACGCCCACCCAGCAGGTAGGGCCCCTCCCCACTCGGTGCTGGGCTGGGTCACTCTGGACGCGGTGGGGGGGGGGGGCGGCGGCAATCTGTGCTCTGAGCTGTGCTGCTCTGTGGCAGGAGGAGATTCCCCCTTTCCTTCTGAACCCCTCTGGGAACGCTGACGAAAAGCCTGATGGGTTCTACCAGGAGGGCCTGGAGGATTCCCCAAGAACAAGCAGGAAGCTAGTTGTTTTTTCCCACCCCCATTTCCCACCTCCGTTCTTGGTTTTAGTGTTTTACTAATTACTCACAGGGAAAGAATTGCCATGCCTTTGTCCTTGCTGGCCCTTTTGCCTTAGTTTACCCTTTTTACGAGGTGGTGCAGTGGGGTCTTTCTCAAAGAGCCTTTAGTCCCTCAAGCCCGAAATGGTACTTCAAGCACTAAATTATTCCCTTTTACAAAATACAGGAATACAGACAGGATTTTGTCATCCCGGCTGCTTTGCTCTGGTTGTTTTAGGCAATAAGGGCCTAAAAATCTACCTCTCTGATGAATTCATGTTTACTTATTTAAAATTTTATTTTGATTCATGGCTACATGTCTAGGGTTTGGGGAGCTCCTATAGAAAAGCCTGGATTCTCCCACTTATGCATAGTGTTCTAAACAGTCACTCCAAACCTCTGAGATTCCTTCATTCTTGAAGAAGAGTCCCCCTATGTGAGAAATGCCATTTTTAAGGGAGGAAGGGCGATGCTTTCTGTAGAAGCACTGTTTGAAAAGCATCACTTCTGCCCTGGGCCCTCTCAGTGGGACCTGGCCAGAGTGTAGTGGGAAAGAATGAGGGGTACAGTGAGGATGAGGGAGTGGTGTGGGTGTCCCCCCTGCACTGGGGGCTACACATGCTTGGAGATGGAATCTTTACTATGAGAACTTGCCTGGCAGTGCGAGGTTCTCTAGGGCAGGTTCTTATGTGGCCCTTTATCTCCACATGTGCTTCTTCCTGTGGTTTCTCTTTACCCTAATGAGGGTTCATTATTAGTAATGGTAAAATGAAAACTTTGGTAGATGAATACGGTTTTCTCATCAGGCTGCTCTGTGCTAATTATTTAGGTAATTATTTTCCTAGTGATGCTTATCAGGGCTGATGGGAGCCTTACCACTGGCAACACCAGCTTGATAGCGTCTTTGTTGCCAATTCTCCACATTCCTTAGGAGAAGGTACCAGAAAGCATGGCCATGATCGCTCGTCAAGATCACAAGACTCTTGTGAAAACATTTTGAGACTCTTGATCCTATATACCTTTTTGTGTTTCGGCTGAGTTGCTAGAAAGTAAGTTGCAGACATCAGGACAGCCTCAGGTTTTGACCTGCACCCCCAGAAAGGACTTTAGAACCCGATGCCCTGGATGCTCCCAGCTGCCAGTCGAGGTGGAGGTGGAGGTCGGGAGCCCAGTCCTGTTTTATCACATTTGAAATGTAGCTAGAGTGGGAAGCGCCTTACTCTAGAGTCACCCCAAGGTCAAGTTCATCCATATGTCTGATCGTAGCAGGTCTGAGGGCTGTTGGCATGCTTGGTGGCCTCTTGGGGCTATTTGTGCAAATGCTGTCAGTCCTTGCCTTTACTGCAATGACTCCACGGTGCCTCTCCCATCCCTCTCATTTGTTGTTTAGAGTGAGGTTTACTGTTTTATTATTTGGGCAAATTGCAATTCTGCCTGTTTCTCTATGGCAAAGAAAACAGATTAAATCTCTACTCTTAGATTGTGAGTTTCCAAGGTTAGGGTATCATGTTATATATATCTTTCCATTCTCAGCCCCAAGCACAGGGTCTGGTGCTGTAATTGCTTTGTATGATTTATGGCCGAATGGGTGAATAAACGAAGTGGAGCCTCAACTCACAAGCAGAAACAACATGAGAACTTTGTAATCTGGTAGGAGAGTGGAGCTGACACATCCTCATTCTACTTTGAACTCTCTTTTCTGAAGAGCTAACAGCTAACAGCTCAAGATTGGGTGAAATAAGCGTGCCTTTGAGCTCTGCTCTTGGATGTGGTTAAGAGACTTGGGTCAGCCCAGAAAGCCGCACGGGGTTACTTTTCAGGTCGCTGCCCACAGGCACACCTTCTTGTGGTGGTTTTAGGGATTAAGAGGCTGGAACTTTCCAGAAATGCAGCTGTTGAGTGTGTGTGGAGAGACAAGGGTGGATCCTGGCTTAGGGTGAATGCTTAACCCTCAGATTTTGGGCTGCTGTGTGAGGCACTGCGGCCCCCACCCGACTGCTGGCTCTTTGCTCCGTGACACCTGTGGGCGGCTGCTGTCCCCTGCAGGGCCCCAGTCCACAGCTCACCTGCCTGCCGTGGACCAGTGATGGACGTTGCTGGTTGATCCTGTTCTTGTTGGAAGACAGTGGTCAGAGTTTTTGCCTTAGCGGGGAGTGGACTTCTTGGGCTGGGGCTTGAAGACCTGCCTAGAGGTCAAAGGTAGAAGGGCCATTATACAATGACAGTTTCCCTGGAGGATTTTGCCTTCTGTGCTTTTCGTTGTCTGTGGCCTCAATGACTTCAGTTTCTCACCCCAAGCTTCCCTGAACAGAGTGGTTTGAGGAGCCGGTGGCAACAGCTCCCCGACATGCCGAGTCAGGAGCCACTGGGAACTGAGAACTCCACATGCTGCTGTGGTGCCTTTAGGAAGCCCCCGGAGCTCACTGGGCCTCACAGGAGAACAGTCCCTCCCTTGAAAGGTTATTACTGTTGGTGGCCATAGCTGTCACAGAGGTCTCTGGAGGAGGGGGCTGTGGTTAGCTTTCTCGGTCCTTTCCTCATGGGTCTCGTGCAGAATGAGGTGAAGGTCTCAGAAGCCTGGAAGGGAGAGGATAAACCCATCTGGCAGGACTTCCCAGTGGTTAAGACTCCACGCTTTCACTGCAGGAGGCACGGGTTCAATGCCTGGTCGGGGAAGTTCCGCGTGCCGTGTGGTGTGGCCCCAAAATAAATAAAATACAACTGTGTGGCCATCAGCAAAGTCTCTGAAATGCACTGGTGGTCACTGCTCAGATCTTCCTCACTTCCTAGCCTCCTGGGGAAAATGCATAGGCCGTTCCTTGGCTGGGGCCTTAGAGGAAATCTTGAAATGCTACAGGCCATCGCAGGTGTAAATCTCTTAAGCTTTCTTTCTCCCCCTCATTAGGTTATTTAAGGTACAGTTAATTTCCTGTCTCAGTTTTGTTGTGTTTTGTATAACTGGTAATGAGAATATGCTTTCTTTTATGGGACAGATGGGCTTAACTGAAAGAGGATTTTCCCCTCACTCCTTTGGCACTCCAGAGAAGTGGTCTCCTGAATTCTAGTGGGTGGTGGAGAAGGTTTTTCCAGGACCCTTGGTTAGCTGGGAGGCCTAGCCCTCGAGGAGTTCGGGGTTTGGGGGCATACCCTCGGGAAGAGCTGGCATGTTGGCAATGCCTTGAGGGCTGAAGCAACAAACCAGGCCCCGCTCTGTTGAATGTGACCTCGTACATCTTACCATGAGATATTATACTCTTCAGATAGTGGGCTCATTGGTTTTGTGTGCAGTGCTAATACATCCTGGAAAGTCAGTCCTCCCTCCTTCATTTTTTGTCTTGTCTTTTCCCTCCTTCTTTATTACACAAGGAATGTGAGAAAATATTCATAGGCCAAAAGCTACACCCTTTTAACACTTGGTCCGTGACAGCTTTCAGCAGGGACTGAATTTTAGCGAGCCCTCTGTATTCCTGCAAGGAATCATCCCTCCCTCCCCCTTGCTTCTTCCCTTCCCACATCCTCTTACGTGATGCCCAGACATTTGAGGTGAGGAGGGCCTTAATCTACTGAGGCAGCTGTGGGCTTTCATGGAGCCTTGGTTTGGAGGGAGGGGACTCAGCCGACCGTGGAGAGAGGAAGCCAGCAGCGAGTGGGCCAGGACTGGCCGCACTGTGCCTCCATGGCCTCGGGGCTGCTGGCGAGGGGACTGCCAATCCCACAGGCTCAGTCTGCCTTCACACTGGCAACTTTTCTTTCATTGCCATAGATGCGCGAGTTTCGATACTCTGCAGTGGTCTCAGAACAGCCCCAGGCAAACTCTTGCAAATTCATTTCTCAGCCTAGTGGCCTGAAATCCCAGCACATGGAGACAAAAGATTTTGTTCGGTTAGAGGCCCCCAGGCCTCCCTGCTTTGCCTATGGCCAGGGCTGGTTGTTTAGCTGGGTGGGGAGGTAACATGGCCGAGGGGCTAGGACTGACACAGGTTTGGGTACCATGGGCATGAGGCCCCGCTCTTGCACTGGGGCAAGTGATTTTACCTTCCTGAGCTGTAGTTTCATCTCCTGGAAGAATGGTAAGAACAGCGGGAACGCCCTCTTAGGACCGTTTTGAGATTGAATTAAGGAAATGCTTAAAAGGATGAGCATGGTGTGCTCATTAAGCTGTCCCTGTTGTTGTTAGTTGCTCTTTTTCGTCTGATTTCTCTGTCATGCTTGCCATGGAGCCCCAAAACTTAGAGAAATATATCTGAGATGCTTTCTGAATCAGCTGGAGTCTTATACCCTGTGTCTCTGGGAAGAATGAAAGACCTGGAAGGCAGGTTGAAACGGCAAGGTAGGATGTTGGTACCCAAACGTGTCCTCGGTTTTCTCTCTCATTCCAGGGCAGCATGCAGGTTCTGGTTACATACGGTGGCGATCCCATCCCTAAAAGCCCTTTCACGGTGGGCGTGGCCGCTCCGCTGGATCTGAGCAGGATAAAAATTAATGGGCTGGAAAACAGTAAGTGCGTCATGAATGGTGGGGGGAGATGGGTCATTGAAGAGCAGTTACATCCCCTTCAAAGACAATTAGCAGGGAAGCAAATTCTGCCATATGAGATTTTGCAGTCAGACAGACAGGTTTGAATTAGGGCTATCCTGTGGAGTAGCTCTGTGACCCTACCTGCCCCTTCACCTCACCAAGCCTCCGTTTTCTCATTTGTTCCGTGGAGGTGGGGGAAGAATACTCAAGGGAATATTGTGAGAATTAAATGAGCTAATAATTCAGGAGCTGGGTCATAGTCAGTCCTCGGTAGCTGCTGGCATCACAGCAGAAAGTTTTTATGACAGAGAATTTGGGGCATGTTGCCCTCTGACAAATTTCTATTGTGCCAACACTCCTTGGCCACTGAATCCACCTTAGGGTCAAGCATAAAAGCCAACTTCCGGGCTCTCA
Source organism: Phocoena phocoena (assembly GCF_963924675.1). Lineage (NCBI taxonomy): Eukaryota > Metazoa > Chordata > Mammalia > Artiodactyla > Phocoenidae > Phocoena > Phocoena phocoena. Next base: position 31,239,757 of record NC_089228.1, on the reverse strand, counting down.
GAAACCACAACTACAGTGCATTTCCCCACCCCAGTCTGGATATTCCTTTAGCTTGTCAGGTATCTTATTAGTACAAGCTCATTTAAACAGATGAAATAACTGAATGAATAAATGAAAAAGTGAAGAGAATAGTACAATATGAACACTCATGTACTTATCACTCAGCTTCTCAAGTTTAACACGTGATCATAAAAGTATTTTTTACACAAGTCATACAAAAATCCATTTTTCATCCAAAAGACATCACAAGGGGCTTCCCTGGTGGCACAGTGGTTGGGGGTCCACCTGCCGATGCAGGGGACACAGGTTCGTGCCCCAGTCTGGGAGGATCCCACGTGCCGCGGAGCGGCTGGGCCCGTGAGCCATGGCCGCTGAGCCTGCGCGTCTGGAGCCTGTGCTCCGCAACGGGAGAGACCACAACCGTGAGAGGCCCGAGTACCGCAAAAAAAAAAAAAAGACATCACACACAAGAATATGTTCTACTTGAAGCATTACCTTTCCCACTCCCTATAGGGTTAACCAAAGTTACCAGTTTAGTTTCTGTCCTTCCACATCTTCTTTCTGCATCTGCACATACTTAGTGCCAGCAGAAAATGTTTGGCAACACTTTGCACTAAAGTTACCCTGCAATACCCATAGGTCTTCAGCCTGCCTTTTTGCGTCAGTGTTATGTTAGAGAACGTTCACACCTCCATCCTCTTGTTGGCATGGCCACAGCCTGGCTGCCCCTCAGTGGTACATGGTCTCCTGGTTTCAGGGTCACGTGGAGCTCTGTGCACACCCTCAGGGCAGGCCTCTTGTTCTGTGGGTTTCTCCAGGTCTCAGCGGGACCCTCGGTGAGCACCTTCGGTGCCCTGTGACCCAAATGTACGCGTTGTGAGTGAGGCCAGCTCCCAGCTCCGGGGGCTCTGAAGCAAGAGCCTGATGTTGGTTTTTGTTCCTTGGCAGCAGCCAGCTCTAAGCATAAGAATAGTCACTGTCTAATCCTTAACATGTCTCCTTGTTATTCCTTTCTCCAAGACACCGAGGGTTTTGACTCCAAACTAGGAAAAGTATGATGCCAATTAGGAAAAGTCTTCGGGATGTGGAGCTCCGAGACCTCTTTGCTTGTGGTTTGAAACTGTTCATCTTGGCAGGCCCTGTATTGCCCAAGTCAGGACTTCCCTAGGTTGTGGTGGGGACCCTAGGCTCCCAGTGTTTTTGTTTTGGTTCAAAGTCCTTTCCTTGTTTTTGTCAAATGTAACACATGGGTTTTCTGTGGCCCTGCTTTGCAAAGACCTTTCATGTATCAGCACGATACAGAGAGTCAATTCTCAGGACTTGCTTCAGTGCCTCTGCACTGGCCAACCCTGTGACTTTTGCGTTCTTGGCTGTAGGATTGAATTTGCTGCCAAGAATTAGTAAATAAAACATTGGCTTCTGGGAGTGTTTTGATATAAAGTTAACACCAGAAGTAATTAAAGAAGAGACAACAGTATCAGGTTATAACTTACTGCAGATTATGGGGTCAAGTAAATTTAGATCTGAGTCCCAGCTTTGTGGTCTGCTGGATATGTATGTACCCCAGGCAAGTCAGTTAACCCCCGTGAGCCTCAGTTTCCCCTTCTGTTAAATTCCTTGGTTACTAATAAATGCCCTGTAGCGTTGTGTTGAAAATGAAAGGAGATGATGTGCCGTCCTCATGCCTGGTATGTAAAATGCATTCAGTGAATGATGACTATCATTATTAATATCATAAGGAATTAATTAATGTTCTTGTACTGGTTGTTATTGAGGCCAGAATGGTGATTATTCTTACTCGGTCTTGCCTCTTGTCCTGCATCAGCCAGTGTTTGTTGTAGAGGCTGAGAAGACATCCTGTGTCCAAGGAACCATCTCTGCCCTCAGCTGTGTTTTTGCTGCAGGGTCAGCTCATCCCTTTGGCTTGTTTCCTTTTTTCCAGGAGTCGAAGTTGGGAAGGATCAGGAGTTCGCCATTGACACCAGGGGAGCAGGAGGTCAGGGGAAGCTGGACGTGACGATCCTGAGCCCCTCGAGGAAGGTTGTGCCATGCCTGGTGGCGCCCATGACGGGCCGGGAGAGCAGCACGGCCAAGTACATTCCCCGGGAGGAGGGGCTGTATGCTGTTGACGTGACCTACGATGGACACCCCGTGCCCGGGAGCCCTTACACGGTGGAGGCCTCGCTGCCGCCCGATCCCACCAAGGTCAGCTTTCATTTTTGTTCCAGAACTTGTCCTCTGTTGGCAGATAATAACATATAGTTAGTCCTCTGGTTCTGCCCAGCAAAGACCTTTTAGATAATTGTTTTGTGATGATAGCCCGTTCTCCGTAGTTCTCTCTCCTACAATCCAGCATGAAGGGTCCCCTCGGCAGCTGGGTCCCAGCCCTACTCCTTCTCTCGCTCTGGCTGTGAGGCTTTGGTGAGGGACTCCTGTCCTTCATTTGTCAGCATGGTAACGGTACTTGCTTCAAAGTGAGCCTGTAAGGGTGAGGTCAGATGGTGGGTGTGGAGGCCTCAGTCTGGCATCTGGCACACACAGTGAGCTATTATAATGAAGTATAAAAATATGTTCTACTCATTATCATTTCTTCCTAGTAGCCCTGAGTCAAGGGTTTGAGACTATTTCCAGTGTTTTGAATGGCATGAATCCTATAAAACTGTGTTATTTGTTGAATAAGAGATGAAAGCCTCATCCCCTCCCTCTTTTAAAAGCAAGTGGTTTTTTTTACAATTTTTTCATTAGACTTTATTCTTTAGAGCAATTTTAGGTTTATAGTAAAATTGAGAGGAAGGCACAGAGATTTCCCAGATCCCGCCTCCCCCACTCAAGCATAACCTCTCCATTATCACTGTCACCCACCAGAGTGGTGTGCACCCGTTATAATGGATGAACCTATGTCAACATCGTTGTCACCCAAAGTCCATAGTTTACATTAGGGTTCACTCTTGGTGTTATACAGTCTATGGGTTTGGACGAACATATAATGACATGTATTCACCATTATAGTTCAGTTTTTTATTATTCAGAATTTGTTGAGGGAGGTATAGCAGCCAAAGCAACAGTGAGGTCCATGAAAGCCATTCAGTGAGTGTTCAACCCAGGAAACCCGAGTGTGTTTGTTGGACTAGATGTTAGGTGTCCAGCTCCAGCCCTCGAGCCAAGCCTGGCAGGAGAGAGAAAGCCATGCCTCTGACATGCCCTTCCGTGTTGAATGAGTTCACCGCCAGGTCTCCCTTTCTCAGCCGTTTGCAGCATCCACTGCTTGTGGCTGTAACTCAGTGCTGTGGGTGAGTGTGTGTGACACGTTAGGCCCCAGGGAGAAGGACCACTTCATCGAGGGGCAGTTCGCTGCCGATTGCAGGCTTGGCTGTTGAAAGCGGTACTGGCTGAGCAGCGATAGCAGTTTCGGGCGGAGTCTGATTTTTATTCTTTGTCCAAATAGGTGAAGGCCCACGGTCCTGGCCTTGAAGGCGGTCTTGTGGGCAAGCCTGCCGAGTTCATCATCGACACCAAAGGAGCTGGAACTGGAGGTTTGGGCCTAACCGTGGAAGGTCCTTGTGAGGCTAAAATTGAATGCTCGGACAATGGCGACGGGACCTGCTCCGTCTCCTACCTCCCAACAAAGCCCGGGGAGTACTTCGTCAACATCCTCTTTGAAGAAGTCCACATACCTGGTTCTCCCTTCAAAGCTGACATTGAAATGCCGTTTGATCCCTCCAAAGTTGTGGCATCGGGCCCAGGGCTGGAGCATGGGAAAGTGGGCGAGGCAGGGCTGCTTAGCGTGGACTGTTCAGAAGCAGGCCCGGGGGCCCTGGGCCTGGAAGCCGTCTCGGACTCGGGGGCGAAAGCTGAAGTCTGTATCGAGAACAACAAAGACGGCACCTATGCGGTGACCTACGTGCCCCTGACCGCCGGCATGTACACGCTGACTATGAAGTACGGCGGTGAGCTTGTACCCCACTTCCCCGCCAGGGTCAAGGTGGAGCCTGCCGTGGACACCAGCAGGGTCAAAGTCTTTGGGCCAGGAATAGAAGGAAAAGGTGGGTTTCATGAAAAAGAAGGTGGCTGCCAAAGTAACAGGGGCTCACTGGAAGCTCAGAGAGTCAGGGCTGCAAACTCAAATGACTGTAGGGGTCGGGCCAGGTAGAAGATAACTCACCTGTGGTCTCTGCATCAGGGAGCGGTAGAGGGGAGCAGAGTGAAGGGGTAAGCATGTGGTGTTTCTGCTGCCCAACCCCGGCTTTCTGTTTCTTCACACTCCCAACACTGTCAGCAGATTTTCCCTTTTTTTTTTTTTCCTGGCAAAGCCAGAAATCTTGTTTGTGTTTTTTTGTTTTAATTAATTAATTAATTTTTATTTTTGGCTGTGTTGGGTCTTCGTTTCTATGCGAGGGCTCTCCCTAGTTGCGGCAAGCGGGGGCCACTCTTCATTGTGGTGCGCAGGCCTCTCACTGTCGCGGCCTCTCTTGTTGAGGAGCGCAGGCTCCAGACGCGCAGGCTCAGTAGCTGTGGCGCACGGGCTTAGTTGCTCTGCGGCATGTGGGATCCTCCCAGACCAGGGCTCAAACCCGTGTCTCATGCATTGGCAGGCGGATTCTCAACCACTGCGCCACCAGGGAAGCCCCTGGTTTTTTTTCCTTTCAACGTGGAAACACAACATATTGCATTTTGGGCACTTATCTGAAAAAGGTTTAAAATGTACTGCTGGCTAATACCACACTTGCTGTCTTCAGCCTTTAACCTGTCCTAGATCCCACCTTTGTCCCAAGAAGTGTGCAGGCAGTTGTGTTGTTACTTGGCTTAGGAAGAAGCTTCTTTTGCCAAGGAGATTGAGGGTGGGGAGGCATTAATATTCCTGATTCTGAGTCAGAGAAACCGGTTGTCTGCGATCACCTAAATGAGCGTGTCCTGAAGTGCCGAGAACCTTGGCTCTTGAGTTTGCTCCTGAAACTGAGGTGACAGCGACGTTCTTATCTGTGTGATTGCTCTGCAGATGTGTTTCGGGAAGCCACCACCGACTTCACGGTCGACTCACGGCCCCTGACGCAGGTCGGAGGCGACCACATCAAGGCCCATATTGCCAACCCCTCAGGGGCCTCCACCGAGTGTTTCGTCACAGACAATGCTGATGGGACCTACCAGGTGGAATACACGCCCTTCGAGAAAGGTGAGTTGACTTCTCCTTGGAACATGACCCTCGCTCGTTCAGAGCTCTGCTGGGCTGCTTCCTCCCGGTGGCTGGTGCTAACTCCTGCCCCACGTGCTTTGACCGTCTCAGCAGAAGCATGTGCACAGTGACTGGGAAATGTGGAAACCTCTCTCCCGAACAGAGCCACCTGCTTGCTCAGTGCCGGGCATGCTGGCCCTGTTGTGTAGCAGTTGGGCTGTGTTTAGCCTCAGCCTCATCTGAGCAGGTTATGGGGTGATGTCATGGCATGTTGCTCATTTGTGCGGTTTTTTTTCCTGAAGGGGGAAAGTTCTCCCTTAATTTTTACCTCCTATTTTCTTTATTTATTTACTTTTGGCCGTGCCCCGTGGCTTGTGGGATCTTAGTTCCCCGACCAGGGATCAAACCCCAACCCCCAGCAGTGGAAGGATGGAGTACTAACCACTGGACCACCAAGGAATTCCCTGTGCGATTTTTTTAACATAATTAATTTCTTTCTTGAATATTAAGAATTTAAATTTTAAAATTAAAATTTTTAATTTAAAATTTTGATAAAGCATAAAAATAATAAAAGCACCATATGTCCTCATTATCTGGATATATAATCCCTAAACTTTATGGTATAGATATTTTCACTTTCTTTTCATGGATGCTTGTCTATTCTATTTCATGGGTTTCTCTTTGTCTTTCGGTTAGTGGCTAGGTGGAGTTTTCTCAAATCAGGATGGTGTGTTTAAGATGACTGTCTTCAAAATAGACTTAGTGATATTTGCTTGGAGGAGAGGCCTTGCGTGTGTGTCGGGGGATGGGGGGTGGTATGTGACTGCCAAGTGAACAACAGCGCAAACAGTTTGTGTTTTTTAAAAAAATCAAATCATACCAACGTTGCTGTTTGTTCAACCTGTTCTTTTCGAATAACATGGGATAACACATAGACTTGACCGCTAGGGTATTATTTGCCACAAGTAAGTGACTCCTGTGCAAATATGTTTCTATATGTTGTTTTGAACAGGCCTCCATGTAGTGGAGGTGACATATGATGACGTGCCCATCCCAAACAGTCCCTTTAAAGTGGCTGTAACCGAAGGCTGCCAGCCATCTCGGGTTCAAGCTCAAGGACCTGGATTGAAAGAGGCCTTTACCAACAAACCCAACGTCTTTACTGTGGTTACCAGGTAAGCAAGGTCCTGGGATCTGTGTGTTGACTCTGTAAAAGGAGTAGCCCTAAGTAGTTTAACTGCTTTCAGGAAGTTTTATAGGTGTATCCTACATATGTATCATGGTCTCCCAACTTTTGGGAGGCTTTGTATTTCATATGTGAGGCGTCTTCTTCCACAGAGACATATATTACAGAGAAAGACCAAGTATGCTTTTAAAAGTACCAAAAAGCACTTGATAATAGTCATAAAACTGCTGAACAAACCAGGACTAGATGGAAGCTACTTAACGTGATAATTCAAAAATATAGAACCAATTTCATATTTAAGTGAAGCATTAGAAGTATTCCTATTAAAACTGGTCACAAGTCTCATACCTGAATTGTACTTTCAGACCCAGCCAATGCAACAATGAAGGATGAGCATTGGAAAGGAAGGGTCGAAGCTGTTTTTATTTATATTACACTGTTGAGAAATTCCCTGTGTGAGAGGTATCACAGTTGTTGAGTCTGGTTGGCGAAATGGGATAGTTTATAGAGGGATTTTAAAGGAATTTTGGAAATAAGCAGACTGGCATGAACCACTAGTACAACTTGGCCTTTTTACTCACACTTTCCAGAGGGGCAGGAATTGGGGGTCTTGGCATAACTGTCGAGGGACCATCGGAGTCAAAGATAAACTGCAGAGACAACAAAGATGGCAGTTGCAGTGCTGAGTACATCCCCTTTGCTCCAGGGGATTACGACGTGAATATCACATATGGAGGAGCCCACATCCCCGGTAAGCTATCCTTCTGAAGGGCACCCAAAGAATTATTGATTTTTGCATGAAAGTGGGTTTGATTTTGCTTGTCTCACTGAATGGGAAAAACTGTCTGATATTTGCAGTAGCTGCAAAGTGAGAATTTTCCTTAGGGCTGCATCTCCAAGAATATCCCAACTCCTAAGAGGACCAGTATTATGCCAAAATCCATTGGCTTGGAGTTCTAACTGAAAATGATTGTTCACATGTTGAAGGACCTAGATCTTAAAGGAAAGCTGATTCTTATTCTTTACAAAGTTGAAAATCTTCACTTTATTTTGTGGTTGGTTCTTATTCGTCTTAAACACATCTTGTTTTCTGTTTTCCATTGACAGTCCTGGTAGCTGATAATGACACACAAATTCAGGGTCTTATATATTAATTTCTGTTTAATGATGTAGTATGTGCACTTTCTGTAAAATAGGAATAATAATAATAATTTCCTGTTCATTGTATGGTATTTTTTTAACCCATTTTGTGGCAACCAAAAATGTGTCCAGATATTGTCAGATATCCACTAGGGGACAAAATCACCTGTAGTTGAGAACCACTGCTATAAATTATTCAAACATTAAAAAAATATGACTTAAATAGTGAAGGGTCCTCCAACTTTCGTGCTCCAGCAGGGGAATCTCCATAGATTCTAGTTCTGTTTATATAGTGAAATGATTGCCACCCAACACACGTCTAGAAGGGTAGGTGAATGTGTGGTAAGGTGTGGACAGAAGTCTAAGGACTCCAGGGCTGCTCCTGAGTCACCTTATGCCTTGTCTCATGTGTGGTGAGAGCAGGAGAAACCTCGGGTGGGGCAGTGTTGTTCTGAAGGCCATAAGCCAGGATGAGACAGAGAGAGGAAGGGGCAGGCTGAGGGCCCTACTTTCAGGTTTGTGGATTGACTTCCAGGAAGCCGGAGTGTCCACTGACCACATGCTTTCCTGACTCTGTCTGCTCTTTCCCCATATCATGTGCAAATGTGTACACACTCACACTCAACGCTCACTCCTCCTTTTTCACATTGATCAGAAAGCATTGAAATTCAGCTCAAACTCATTCTACTCAGATGTCCATTGAAGCCATAATTCATTTAAAATGACATTTCTCCTCAAACTTGTCCTTGCAGCTCTTCCAATATAGATTTTTTAATTCCTATAATCACTAGTCAGGGAGAATTCAGCCACAGACAAGACAAAGCTCCTGCCGTCTGTGAGTTTCCTGCCAAGTGTTTACAAAGAAAGAGAGCGGGGCTCAGGGACAATACAGAGCCAAGAGGACCTTTTGGAGTTTTGCAACTGTGCACTTCATGGGATGGGAGAATAGAGCTTGGAGAATGGGTAGAAGGCTGTTGCCAGGGCAGATGACCTGGTGGCTCCCACCAGGCAGGCAGTAGTGGGATGAGCATATCCTGGTAGTGGAGACAACAAAACTATTTTGACTTTATTGAGAAAATCTGGTGGATGCCATCAGCTTTGGAATTCCCCTTGCAGAAGCGGGTGAGAGGTTGGGCCCCTGTGGTTGATGCACAGCTTGAAGCAAATGGCCAACTTGGAGCATAACAACAGAAAGAGACCCATTTAGGGTTTTCTTCATCAGATGTAGATGGTGCCTCTTTTTTATTTTTCAGGCTCTTTTGCCTCCCAGAGCCAAATGCCAACTTCTCCTGGACCCCAGAATTTTCCCAGTCAGAGTCATTCAGTAAAGCGTTGGTTGATTGTCTCAGTGTCAGGCTTCATAGCAAAGGTAGCGCATGAGGTTCTGCTGTGAAACATTCAACAACCTGGTAGCTTCTAACTTGCTTTCATAGAAATTCTGGTTGGTTAAATATTAGCCTGGTTTTTGCTGGCCTGACACAAACCCATAGTAGGGTTATTTTTAACCAAGTATCCCGTCTTACCCGCGATGGCATATCCAGGTTTCCTCTGGTGGGTCAGCTGTGGTCTGTTGGTGATGGCTGTTTTGACCACTGGATTAAGTGGGATGACTGCGTCAGGAAGAAAGGCTGCTGTGTTTGATTGATCATGTCTGCCTGGAGCACAGAATGGGAGAGTGACATAGATTGCCTGGTATCTGCCACTCTAGACCTAAAGTTACCTTGTTGGTTCTTGGCTACTTCATGCTGAGTTCAGACCACTTCCATTGGAGGCTAACTTGGAGATTGGCTTCAAAGTTAGTTCCTTGCCATCACTTCTTGATACTGAAATCCTCAACTATCTCTCTTTAAAATAAAACTCCCTTTTGTATCACTAAACTCCACCGTGGAGCGTGGTGCTTGTCTCTGCCAGGGTCAGCCATTTATTTCAATTAACCAAGAAATCAGATACCATTGAAGCCCTGCTATTGTTAAAAAAGCCAGGGCCTTGGTTCTTTGTGTGATCTTTGTAATTTACCACCCCTGATTCTACAAAGTACAAATGTTCTAGGATACAAAGCATAGAGACCTCGGCTTCTGTGGCAGCTAGACATCGTTAACTACCAGGCGTCACAGGGAGAATGAGAACTTCTGCAAGAGATGGGTGTTGCCCCTTGGTGATGGACTTGGCAGCCTGAGGCATGGTGCTGGGGATGCTGGGGCTCCTGTTTCTGGCCCACCTCTGGGGAAGTCTTACTTGGTCTCCCTTGGTAGAGGAATCCCATGAGGGTCCTGGCCCAGTTCTTGTTTCTGTGTTTAGTGCTTTTCTCAAATTCCAATCCCCCTGCCTTTCGCATGCTTCATCAGTCTTTAAAATCAATACCCTCAAAGAGTCAGAGGGCCCCAGTGTCAGCGGTGGGGTCAGCTATGCAGGGGGACCACAGCTTACACTCAGGGAGAAAGCAAGGCTTCACCCAAATGTCCAGGGAACCAAGAAGGCCATGAGTGGTGGTGGGAGGGCGGTGCTAGCTATATTGCAGGGCCAGGAGTCCAGGGGCCCCTGAGGAGCCTTTTATGGGAGAGGATATTGGATGTGGACTGCACAGCCTGCAGTCCTCTCCATGCCTTTCTTCCACCACTCAGTTCCTTCCTTCAGTTCCTTCAACAGCCTGTCCTCTCCCTCACCTCCAGGCCTTTGCACATGCCAGTCTCTCTGCTTGAAACCCTTCTCAGTGACATCTGCTCACCCATATGTCTCATATGTTATTGGAAAGCGTCCTCTGGTCTCCCAGAGACCAGATTCATTGTCTTCTGAGTGCTCCACCAACACCTGGTACAAGTCCCCAACATGGGCTGTGTATGATGTTACAGTGACTTGCTTACCTCATCCTTCTCCTGCACGGGGTTCCTGGAGAGCTGTTAAGCACTCTGGGCCCAGAACCTGGCGCCATGTCTGTACACAGTAGGTGCACTTGGGTGCACAACACAGCAAGGCAGGAGAAACTGACTGGGGCTGGTGTAAGTGAGGGCCTGGGTAGAGCAATGGTGCAATTCTGGGTGCACACAAGGAGGGTCTCCAGGCACTAAGGGGGGCTGTACTTAGAATCCTGTGACCTCTTTTTCTAGGCAGCCCCTTCAGGGTTCCTGTGAAGGATGTTGTGGACCCCAGCAAGGTCAAGATCGCTGGCCCTGGGCTGGGCTCGGGTGTCCGAGCTCGTGTCTTGCAGTCCTTCACGGTGGACAGCAGCAAGGCCGGCCTGGCCCCACTGGAAGTGAGGGTCATGGGCCCACGAGGTAAGTACACATCCTGCCTTCCTGCCGACACTCACCTGCCCTGGACTGGGGCAGCCATGACCCAGAGCAGGCACTTTGCTTTTGAGTTTAGTCATGAACTTTAGGTTAAATTTCTTAAATTACTTTATTGCTCCATGTTCTAGCTAAACTGTAGAAGTTTATGCTTAAAAAATTGGCAGGCCTGTTATTTTTCCGGCGGCCTGTCTTTTCTGTCATTTAATAATATGACCCTAAATGTCTTTTTAAAATGTTGTTTTATTTTTTTAAAACAAGTAGTATCTGGGCTCTCACATGTAAAATTATCGCAACTGCTTAATTATGTGTTTCAGCATTTGTGAGGTGACTGGGGTGGGTCTGGATTTGCATGGGTGTTGGATTTGGTGCTCATGTGGGAACACACCCCAAATTTCTGGAAATGAGCAATACTCAGCCCATGTGACACGTAGCTTTGTCATCGTCCCAGCTCCCTGGAGAGAGGTGGTCTCTTAGGGAATGGGCTTTGCTGGCAACTTGGCCTCCCCTTTTGCAGCCTGGAATTTGGGTTGGGTGAGGCTAGCAGGCCATTTTGGGACAAGCCCTGATGTGCGTTGAAATTTACCTTTTTCAGTAGGTGATCACACTTCCTCTTCCAGCATTTAAAATGTGCCAGTCTCTGCCTAATATATTAACTTATCTGGATTTTTACTCAGTGATGTGTTCTTGGCTTCACAGAAGTGGCAGATGAGGGCTTCCTTCTTTGAAGAGGAACTTTCTCCTTAATGGGTTTCAGCAGGAGGTTATGCCCTTTGAAGCTCAGAGCAGAAATGGTTTTGGGGGAAATGAAGTCATAGGGCTGGAATCTGATTCCACAGAGTTACTGAGCTTCAAGACCTGTGTGTGTGTGTGGTGGGGGCGGGGTAGAGGGACAGAGAGAGAGACAGGGCAGGGCAGAGGGGAGAAAGAGAGAAAAGCTTTGCTGAGATATCTACGTCTATTACAGAGGACTCTGAAATAACAGCCTTTTAATTTTAGTTGATGAGACGGATTCCCAGTCAAGGCTCAGCCCCTTGAAAGCCATGTCAGAGTTCTTTAAACGGGACCTGAAGGGTGACTTTATGGAGACAGGTTTGCATTTTCCTATTAGCTGCTGCTCTGATTTACGTAACCCGAATGTCTCTTGCTGGCCTTAACTCTGAAATTGCCTTGTACCTGCCTCATGTGCATTGCTTAATGAGTATGCCACACTTTGATTAATCTACCTACCCTTCAGCTGATGCATCCTGACACTCAGGTTCAGAACTGGGATCTAGAATCTACCAACCTAATGCATGCCTTGATTATGCTTGAAAGTGACCTCTAACCGTCCCCTGCAGATGTCACATTGAGAGCCCTCTCACCCTCATGAGATCGGCACCTCACCTGCCCTGCGCCCTACACCCAGCATGCTGCTGCCATGATGGTCTTTGCTCGGAGGTGGATACAAGTTTTTTTTTTTTTGCGGCACGCGGGCCTCTCACTGCTGTGGCCTATCCCGTTGTGGAGCACAGGCTCCGGACGCGCAGGCTCAGCGGCCATGGCTCATGGGCCCAGCCGCTCCGTGGCATGTGGGATCTTCCCGGACTGGGGCACGAACCCATGTCCCCTGCATCGGCAGGCGGACTCTCAACCACTGCGCCACCAGGGAAGCCCCTGGATACAAGTTTTAACTGGCTGGCCCATTGGTTAAATTTTGCTGTTCAGAGTTCTGGACTCTTTGACCCTTTCTTGGCTGTAGAGTAAAATTACCTCATCCCAAGCATGCCTAACCAGCTTGCAAGGATAGCATGTCTGCAACAAGCATCTTCACCATATGCCCTCCAGCAACAAGTGCAGGCAGTCTCCTTAATTATACTCTAGGTCCAACAGAGTGTAGTTCAGCCAACAGAAAGCTGTCTCTCAGGGTCATTTCTGCAACTAAGAATTGGGGAATCTTTCTCCTGTGATTTCTTAGGCCTCTGATTATGGCCTGCTTGCCTTTGTGTTATCAGTGGAAACCAATAGCTCTCTTGGATGAATGTGATCCTTTATGAACTCAGCCCAGGTGGAGTGAAGGGGAAGCCAGGCAGTTCCTCAGCCCTCTCGTCTCTGTTCTCAGGTCTGGTGGAGCCCGTGAACGTGGTGGACAATGGGGATGGCACACACACAGTGACCTACACCCCATCCCAGGAGGGGCCTTACATGGTCTCGGTTAAATATGCTGATGAAGAGATCCCTCGTAGGTAAGCTTCTGTCACTTAGGGAAGGGGTTCAAGCCCACCCCTCTGGTGACCAGCACTGCTCTGGTGGCCCACCCATCCGTTCATCTATCCATGTATCCATCCATCTGTCCAGCCACCCACGTATCCATCCATCCATGTATCCATCCACTCATTTACCCATCCATCCATCTGATCAGCATCACTGAGAACCGGCATGCTCTGCACAGGTGTTAAAATACACTAGCCTTGATGTTTGTGCCTCCTGCTCTCTTGGTGCCCCCCTTGCATTTGTTCCTTTCAGCCATCTTTAATGTAAAGGTGAGCTGACAGTAAGGAGTGCATTAGTTCATCAAGGTCTTCTTTCTGGTGACCATGCAACTTGTTTTCTAATTAGGACAAAAATTTTTACTTCTTAATTGAGAATTTGGTTGGCCATAGCATTCCCAGAAGGTGTTGAATAAAAACCTGTTCCTCATTCTTATTAATAGAAAAAATGTTGCTTAAGCTCTTTACCTCTCAGAAGAGTCTCCAAAGATTTTTTTTATCATACTTAGAATTTAAAAGTTTCACCTGTACCCCAAATGTGCATATTTTTACATGAAGGTATACGTATAGCTCTAGCTCTGTGGAAAGGTAAAATTTATAAATTACATTTATGTGGTATTTGACTAATAGGTCTTATATCATCTAAAACATACTAAAAATAGAAAATAAGAGGACAAGATAATATCGAAACATCAGTTTTAATATTTTTTCTTTCCATTTTGGTGATCATTGTGTTAGTAAAACAAAAGTGGGTTAAATGTGTTTAACCCCATGTTTCCCAAACTAATTTGGAAATTAGTTTGTAACCCATGGAATGCACTTACGGAAAGCTGGTCTGTTGTATGATGGTTACACGGTTGTAAATTTCTGCTGGATTTGGCACTTAAGTCTTATATGCTGTAGAAATCCTCCCTCTCAATCCCAGTCTCTTGTGTAAGAGAAGTCAGACGTAGCTGAGTTGAAGTGTATCCATACTGAACTGGGGTGTGTATGTCTGTCAAGTCCCTTTAAGGTCAAGGTCCTTCCCACATACGATGCCAGCAAAGTGACCGCCAGTGGCCCTGGCCTCAGTACCTATGGTGTGCCTGCCAGCCTGCCTGTGGAGTTTGCCATCGATGCCAGAGATGCCGGGGAAGGCCTGCTTGCTGTTCAGATAACGGTAACCTTGGATGATTTTTCTGGAGCCAAACTTCATTAATAAGACCTAATTTCGCAGCCAGGGATAAGAACCAGGATTTTAACAACTAATTTCTAGCCTCACACAAATGTTTGTCTGATTTCCCCACTAGAGAGTCGGTAATTGTACAGGACAACAAATAGGCTTGCCTGAGAAGTCTGAGAGTATAGCTTCAAGTACCATATTTTGGTGAATCTCATATATTTTGCTCTCTATTATATCTATTCCTATCTTTTGTTGTTTGAATGTTTAAAATTACCCTTTGGATTAGTTAAGACTAAGTTCTGCTGCATATCACAATCAACCCTCAACTAAGAGTGGCTTAAACACATGGGATAGTTCTCTCTTGTTAGACAGGCCCAGAGGCCGGGCAAGGCGCCTGGGTGCTATGTGGCTTATCAAGGAAGCAGGCTCCATTCCACCTCTCTGCTCCTGTGTCCTAACGTGTGGCTTCTGTCCCTAAGGTCTCCTCATGGACCATGAGCCTGCTGGTGCTCTGGCCATCCAATCCACATGGCACGCCAGAAAGAGGAAGAGAGCAGAAGGGACAATGGGACCTTCCAACTCTATCAGCTCTCTTAAGCAGCCCTGTCAGAAGTCCCTCATGAGACTTTCACTCTCTTCTCATTTGCCAGAAGTTTGTCATAAGTCCCATGGCTGTACCTAGTGGCCCAGGATACTAGGAAGTGGAGTCTCGTATTCTGGAAGCAGCATACCTAGCTAAGAATTAGGTTCCTATTAGTAAAGACGGAAAGGAGAGTGAAGGTGCTGGTGCAGAAGCAGGAGCCTCTGTCCCCTTGTCTCCCTACATTTCGATGGATTTGGAGCTAAAACTGTTCGTTCCCTTGACAGATAATTCACTAAAAACTGACCATGTCCATCACAGTGTTAAAGGGATCTATGACCCTCTGCTCCCACCACCTCCCAAAATGTATTAAGCCAGTAATTCTTTTTTCCTCCCACTAGAGGCATTAATTAATGAGCAAAATCTGTCAAGGTTTTCTTTGAATGGTTTCTACATCTTGACGACAACATCCTAAATAGCATTTCTCTGTGATCCACAGGACCAAGAGGGAAAACCCAAAAGAGCCATTGTCCATGATAATAAAGATGGCACATACGCTGTTACCTACATCCCCGACAAGACTGGACGCTATATGATTGGGGTCACCTACGGTGGGGACGACATCCCGTTGTCTCCCTACCGCATCCGGGCCACACAGACGGGCGATGCCAGCAAGTGCCTGGCCACAGGTGAGTGCAGCTCAAGGACAGGAGTGTGTGTTTTGGCCTCAGAAAGCCAGCGTCTGCCACTTAATAGCTGTGTGATCAGGGCAAGATGCTCAACCACTCTTAGCCTCAGGCAGACTTAGATGGAAGATCTTTTTGGAAAACATTGAACCTCAAGAAGCTCTTCCAAGGATCAGAGACCGTTTCGCAGTGCTATTGCAGAGATTAGATGAGGTCAGACGTGAAAAGTGCTTAGCGCAAGTGCCAGGCACATGGAAACTATTACCGTTACTTTTGAAGTGGGTGATTGTTGAGATTTCAGTTGTTGCGATTTCAACTGTGGCTCCCATGAAAAGCATCAAATTTATGCCTTTCATGAGTAGATGGTTTAGTTATTTGAGATATATTCAAGAGCATTTCAGGCCAGGGCTAGAGAAGCACATGAAAGGATCTAGGTTTCTCCTCAACACTCAGGACTTACGTCTGAGTCTCTTGGGAATTCTCCAGGAATATTAGAGCATAACAGTTCCTTCCATTTCTAAGACATGACCAATTGAATATCATGGGCAACTCTGATGTTGCTTCAAGCAGATTTCAAACCATGAATCCCCATCTCTGAAATGAAACTGATTTGCTTCTCTTTAAATAAAACTAAACAGAGGTCCACCCTGGATGTGTCCTATTTCTCTCATATCTCGTCTTGTTCTTTTGTGTGTGTGTGTGTGTGTGTGTGTGTGATATGCCGGCCTCTCACTGTTGTGGCCTCTCCCGTTGCGGAGCACAGGCTCCGGACGCGCAGGCTCAGCGGCCATGGCTCTCGGGCCCAGCCGCTCCGCGGCATGAGGGATCTTCCCGGACTGGGTCACGAACCTGTGTCCCCTGCATCGGCAGGCGGACTCTCAACCACTGCGCCACCAGGGAAGCCCTTTCGTCTTGTTCTGAAAGGAGAAAATCTTTTGGCTTTCAGGGTGAGGCTGTAAATCGCTCAGCTTGGCGCTTTTTGGCTCATCCACCACAAGACTGAGAAATTTTGTAACGATGGCCAGTCTGCCACCTCCTAGGTCTGTGCTGTTCCAGAGACAACTGGATTGTCTTTGCCAACCTGAGGGCATGTGAATACTGGGTGGGAACTTCCTCCTGGCTTTCCAGGCTCTCCTCCTTCCCGCAGCTCTTGCAGGATACTCTGCTCAGCCTGGGGGCTCCTTTGGCCCTACCTCTCAGTCTGTCATTCAGTGCCAAACTTCAGTCTTCCCTTACTACTCACTGTCTCAGCATGTCCTTATCACTCCCTGTTGCTTCTACACACTTTGCTTTTTTTTTTTTTTTTTTTTTTTTGCCGGGGTGCTTTTAATTCACAGTTTTTTGCACTCCCTGATCTGTGGATCCTCAGTAAAGGGGTGCCACAAGTCAGAGAGACAGACAGATAGACGGGTCATCATTTGGAGACAGAGGTTGTAAGTCTTCCCTAGCCAAGGGTACCCAGCCTTCAGAATTCAGCCATTTCCCCTTTCTCAGGAAGCCCTCTGTCAATGTGGCAACCCTGGGATATAAATTCATAGAACTTTCCATAGATGTGCTGCAGGACGCTTCTTTGGAGAACCATTGATTATTTTTTTGATAACTTAGTCCCCCCCTCGGTGTTTCCAACACAGATTGAGCTGTCATTCTTGGTGTCCAGCCTGCATGCATCTGCCCTGTTAGATTTTGAGCATATTGAGAGCTGAGGCTGTGGTTTGCTCACCTTTGTGTGTATCTGGCACTTAAGAAAATGCCCAATATGTGTTTGCTGATGAAAGTTGACCTTCATCCCCATACACTTGAATGCTGGCAAAGCCGGTTTAACACATGGTTATCACTCACAACTTGCAGATACACCTTATTTAATAAGTAATGGATAGAATGCTCCCTGGAGCAGCATCTTCCCCAGGGCATCTCTGGGACGTCCCTCCGCACAGCGGTAGTTGAAGGTCTAACATTCACAGATACAACACGAACGTGTGTGATTTGTTCTTGGGCCTTCAGCTGCTGTCCATGGCTGAAGCTTCCACTCTCTCCTCCTAAACTTTTCTCCAGGTCCTGGAATCGCCTCCACTGTGAAAACTGGCGAGGAAGTGGGCTTTGTGGTAGATGCCAAGACTGCCGGGAAAGGCAAAGTGACCTGCACGGTTCTGACCCCAGACGGCACTGAGGCTGAGGCTGATGTCATCGAGAATGAGGATGGCACCTATGACATTTTCTACACGGCCGCCAAGCCGGGCACCTATGTCATCTACGTGCGCTTTGGTGGCGTTGATATTCCCAACAGCCCCTTCACTGTCATGGTAAGGAAAATTCCTTCTCTAGAGCATGCTGTTGTTAGCAGGAACAGTAACGACTGCTGTTTGTTAAACCCTGGCTGAGACATCCACGGCCACTTTTTTTTTCTTTTCTTTAAAAAAAAATTGTCTTAAGCAGTCATGACCTTGCAGAATCCTGTGTAATCTCTAGAAACCCAGGGACCCTTTGGCTCTAAGGGGTTTTAGGAAATCACTGGCAACCAGAGTGTCCATCATTCTTAAGGATCTTAGGCAATGTCCTGGCCTAAGCCCAGCTCAGAAAGATACGCTTTGACGAAAACGTCTATGAGTAAAACATTACAAATTTTCATCCTGCTTGTTCTTCCTCCTCTCTCCTCCCCTGGAGGAGAGAGGTTCCCGAGGCTGTTATGTCTGGAGACTTGACTCTGATATCCCAGGACTCAAAGTACCTCCAGTTGTGTTTTGGAAAGATTCAGACTTTGATGATGAGGGGGCAATAGCTTGTCTTTTTGAAGCTAGGAACATCTGGAATAAAAGAAAACCATTATGCAAAACCTCTGAGCCAGAGAATGACTCGGCCGTTTAATTTTCAAATCTGAGTGACTTTTAGATCCTCCTTCGATTATTGAGGTTCTTCAACCAGGAAAGGACTTAGAAACCTCAGGAGCAGTCCTTCATTTAACCCTTAAAACTAAGCATTGTTGGCCCTTTTACAAATGCTGTATAGGAGCGGGGATCAGACTCGAGCCCACTGAACCCAGACTGCCTGCTCTGGACAGCTGCTGAGCACCGTCCTCACCTGTGTCCTTTGATGCCATGGGCAGCAGACCACAAAGTTTACAGAACTCAGTGGCCTGGCCCCACGCACAGCCTACAAAGCTCCATCTAATGATTTCGCTTTATGCAGCAGCAGAGAAGGACACGAAGACTCCATTCCAGACAGAAGCCCGTGTCTGTCTCCCACTCTATAATCTGCTGAACCTTTATTCTTTTCCATAGATGTTTGTTTATCTATAAACGTTGTGCCAGAGACCTGGAGCCTTTTTATGTCTCAAGGATGTTGACGCTGTTAATTTGGGAGTGTTTTTCTCCTCAGGGGAGAAAAAGATGCAGTTAGAAAGTTTATGTCCTTCTTATTTACAGAGAAGTCCCAGTTGTAGTTGTAAGAATCTGTTTTTAGCCCACAGGAGTTTTTTATCTGGTTGGTTAGAATTGGGCAGAGGTCAGAGCCCTGCTGGTGGGATGGGCTGGAGATAAGAGACCACGTTTGGAGGGTGTGAGTGAGGAAATCAGGAAGAAAATACCAAGGACCGTTTTAGAAGTTGAGTCAGAAACCTGCAGTGGAGGCCACCAAACTCTTTAGGAATGAATGTCCATTCAGCCCTGGAATGCACACAGAGCAAGGAATGCGCAGAGAGCAAGGATCCTTTGTGTAAAACGCACTAGCCCCCTAACAACTGCTGAAGGCAGGAAGGGATGACACTCAGGGCACGTGCTTTAGGTCTTCATTCTCCCGTTCCTAGCTTCCTCCAGCCTTACCTAGATGGGCTCACTCTTTATTCATTGGCCTCTTGGGGCTAGGTTCGCTGTCTTCCCCTGCAAGCTTGGGGCCAAAAGGACATGAACACCCTGTACTGCCTTTGCAGCAAATGTCTGCAGGAGCTCCAGCAGGCTGGTTGAGTTAAATGCATCTCACAGACGTGCACAGCAAGTCACGGGTCTAGCAGCTTCTCTGCCTGTCACTGTTAAGAAGTCACTGATCAGGGCTTCCCTGGTGGCACAGTGGTTGAGAATCCGCCTGCCGATGCAGGGGACACGGGTTTGTGCCCCGGTCTGGGAAGATCCCACATGCCGCGGAGCGGCTGGGCCCGTGAGCCATGGCTGCTGAGCCTGTGCGTCCGGAGCCTGTGCTCCGCAACGGGATAGGCCACAGCAGTGAGAGGCCCGCGTACCGCCAAAAAAAAAAGAAAAAAAAAGAAGTCACTGATCAAAGGCTATAGCGAAGCCACTGAAAGATCTTCCCGGCTGATGTGTCCCAGAGTCGCCCAACCTGAGATGGTCCAGGGGGTGGGGGATAGGGCTGTTGCAAACGTTGAAGCTTACAAAGCTGCCTTTGTAAGTGAAGCCCCTTTTCTGAGATGCCAGAATACACAAAAGGGGCTAAACATGAGCACGGAAGTTTTCCTCCAGAAGGGAGGCTTTCCAATTCTTTTATTGTGGGAGAAGAAGGAACTGAGAGGGGACCCATACCTTATCAGGGTGATTGGATCAGGAACACAAAGTCTCTGGTTTTTAAAAAATGAATTTATAAAAACTTTTAGAACATAACTATAGACACATACCAAGTAACAAGAGACCCCTTTCCCAATTTCATGCTCCAGGGGTGACCAGCTTTAGGTTTTCTCCTGCTTATACAAGAAACATGTCAGTTTTGTGCATGAGATTAACCATGCACATTGCTTTGCAACTTGCTTCCTTCCCTCAATATGCTGTAAATACCCTTCCATATTAATTGATCTGACTTGATCGCTTCTTCAGAATGGCTGCACCGGGGTCCACTGTACAGACTTACATAATTTACTTAACCGACTCCCTTACAGATGGACATTTAGGTTACTTCAGCCTTTCCCAACAATGAATGGCTCCAGTAAAATCCTTTGCACACATGACTTACCTATAGACTTTCCTGCCAGTATTTCTATAGGCTTGCTTCCTAGAAGTGGGTCATGGGTTCAGAGGGCATATGGATTTGACATTGGAAGAGGAGATGCCAACTTGCTCTCCACAACGGTGGGAAGAAGGTAGGCTCCCGCTACAGGGAGTAGCTCTCTGCTAGGCAAGACAGATGGGGAGGAAGCAGCCCTCGGGTTGTAGAATCTACTGAGTCGCGATGTCCCTCAATGTGATTCCCAACTAATTTCCATTTGCCACTGACCAGGCCACAGATGGGAAAGTCGCAGCTGTGGAGGAAGCACCGGTAAATGCATGTCCCCCCGGATTCAGGCCCTGGGTACACTTTTGGTTTTTGTTTTTATTTTTCCCTTTTCCATGTCTTTGTTTACTCAGCCTTCATTGCAGAAAAGCTGCAGCCTGCTTTTGGGGATTGCTTAAGCCCTCTGGGTGTCCTGGTCATTGGTTTGTCCCCACTGATCAGTGCATCACAATGATCCCGGCTTTCTCTGTAATGAGACCCACCTGTGTCATCGTACGCGCTCCACGAATCGCCCACCACCATGTCTGTGATCACGCTCGGTGCAGTTTGTCTCCACATTTAAGGAGAAAGATGGACAGCTGTCTCAGCCCTCCTGCTGACTCTAAAAGCCACCACTTGCACTTTTGGTTTCTGTTCAGGGGGAAAGCCACCGCTGCTACTTTCTGCCACTTAAAACGCACCTTCTTTTCCAGGCCACAGGCAACTAAACCTTTCCAGGTGGAACCTCTTGGGACTCACAGACATTGCTGTCTCTCACTTTTCCGCTTTCCCATGGGCGCTACTGGGAATTTCACAAGCAAACAGCCTAGGGAGTTTTAGCAATTGGTCAGCATGATTCCTTCAATTCTTCAGGTTCTGCTCTGGCCCCAGAGCCCGTTAGCCAAAGCCCACAATGCATGGGCAGCCGCATCCCCAAATCCTGGCTGTACGAGCTTGCAAAATTCCCAGTTGCTCTGCCCCCTGTAGCTTCCCCAGCTCACACTGTTGTCCACTTTACCCAGTGACCGCTGCTTCCTGTTTTTAGGTAACTGAAGAGGCCTATGTCCCAGTGAGTGACATGAACGGCCTGGGGTTTAAGCCTTTCGACTTGGTCATTCCGTTTGCAGTCAGGAAAGGAGAAATCACCGGTAAGCACTGACGTGAAAGCCATCTTGTTCTCACTCACTTGCACTAGCTCTCCAAACAGTGCGCAGGAGCTGGTTCCACCTGTCTCCCAGACCTGGGGTCCGGAACCCAGCATCCCTGGGTCAGTCCATGAGCCCATGGGATTGCAGAATGTTCTGTGTGTATATCAGAAGAGGTGGTTCATTTATAACTTGCATCCTGGAGAGAGGGCCGGAGATGCTCTGTAAGGGGAGAACCACTGTGTTTAGATCTCTCTCGACCATCACGTTCCTATTCCCCCCTTTTCTTGCCTTCTCTTATTCTTCCACTTTTCCAGATATGACATTGACACTGAGGTCTGTTGTACAAGAGTTACTTCCTCTCCTAGCCTCCTTTCAATGCCTGCTTCTCTTTGAGTTGACGCTTTACCAATCCAATTGGTCTCATGGTCTTCTCAAGTC
Source organism: Phocoena phocoena (assembly GCF_963924675.1). Classification (NCBI taxonomy): domain Eukaryota; kingdom Metazoa; phylum Chordata; class Mammalia; order Artiodactyla; family Phocoenidae; genus Phocoena; species Phocoena phocoena. The sequence continues at coordinate 31,217,746 of NC_089228.1, read as the reverse complement.
CTGTTTGAGCTTCTCATTTGTCAGTACAAAAGTAGAAGACCCTTTACTTGTGAGTTGCCTGCTGCATTTTGTGGAAACAAAATAGAACAAAATAAAGGCAGGTACGTCTCTGCTTCCGGTTGTGGAACGTGGTGTTTTAGGCAATGGTGTGAAGTGTTCTTGTATCTGAAAACGTTTATTGTGAAGGCCACGTGTACCTCTGTGCTCAGCTTCTCGGGGGAAGTCTTGGTGGGCTCACTGCCCTGTCTCCATGTGCTCCAACAGGAGAGGTCCACATGCCTTCTGGGAAGACAGCCACACCTGAGATTGTGGACAACAAGGATGGCACGGTCACTGTCAGATACGCTCCCACTGAGGTCGGGCTCCACGAGATGCACATCAAATACATGGGCAGCCACATCCCTGGTAAGTCGGGCTCAGCGCCCTGGCTGACTGGCCCTGCAGGACTCCAAGATTCAGGACGTGAACATCTGGGAGGTTGTAGTCAGTCGTTCAGTCACCTGCTGTGTGGTTTTCGGTGGCAGATTTGGGAATGCAGTGTAGGCGTCCCTGCAAAACCAAACAGGCTGTGACCCCAGCAGATCCAGCTGATTTCCAGCAGGGATGACACAGCTAAGTGTCCTGGGTCACAGTGCAGGCCCTTCGGTCTGCGATTGTTTGTCTTTGTCACTATGCCAAGCATGGCCAAAGAGTGAGCTGGGAGAAAAATGTGAGACACGTCAAGGGACTTTCCAGCCGGGCCTGCAGAGCCCAGAGCAGCGTGGGATGGGAGAAGAGGTTGTGAGAAGAGGACAAGCTGCCTTATTGTCACACTGCTCTTGACAAGGAAAGCCAGCTCAAGTTTCACGTCCATCAACCAGCAGTGTTACTCTTTTTCTTTTTTTTTTGAGTACATAACCTATCTACGTAGTTTAAAAATGATGTGGAGAAGGGTTTCCTTCCCACCCATATCCCCCATCTGCCCTCTCCTTGAACCTGACTGTTATTGATGTTTTATGCTAGATTTCAGAATATTTTTAAGACTCTACAACAGATGGGAATACAGATGTTTAATCCCTCTCCCTTTGTTACATAAACAGTAGCCTACGCTACACATTATTCTGACCTTGCCCTTTTCATCTAATAGTGTATCTTGGAAAACTTTGTGCATCTGAATAGTAGAGAGTGTTCATGGTGTCCGGCCATTTGGGTGAATGTTACATGTGAACCATTTCTCCCACTGGAGGACAATTGGGTTCTTCCCCACTTTTTGTGATTACTGGTCATGCTGCAGTGAATAATAGCCTTGTACACCCATCATCTCACACCTGCCAGGGTGTATCTGAGATATTTGGTTCCCAGGGCAGGAATTGCAGGGCACAGGCAACAGCCCTGCAATTCTGACAGATCTCACCAAAGCGCCCTTCACGCAATCCCTTCCCGTTCACATACCCACCCGCCATGTAGGAGAGCACCTGCTTTTCCGCCAATTTGCCAGTGGAATAGGCTCTCAAATTTTTGGATCTTTGCCAGACTGATAGTTCAAAAACGGTATTGCTTTGTTTGTATTTCTCCTGTGAATGAAATTGAGCAACTTTCTATATGGCTAAGTATCAATGCTATTTGTACTTCTTTTTCTCTGAACTGGACGTTTGTATCCTTGGCTCAGTTTTTCTCTTGGATGATTGGCCTTTGTCATATCAGTTTCTGAGAGCAGTCTAAATGTTGGAGAGATAAGCCCTTTGTGATAGGAGTTGTAAATACTTCTCCCAGTTTGATATTTGCTTTAGTTTAAGCAAACATGTATTTATCTGCTTCTATTTAAATGTTCTAAAGGTGCAGATACAGAAAAAGTAAAAATGTCTTTCTACCATTTTCCTTCTACTTCCAATGTTGGTGTGTGTATCTTTTCAAATGTCTCTCTCTGTACCTACAAATAGGCATGCAGTTTTGTTCTATTTTGGGCTGGGATAATGGTATTAATATTACATAGGAATATATTATGATGGGTATATATTATTATATAGGTATTATAATAGGTGTTAATATTATATAGGGTATTAATATAATGGGATATTGACATTTATATAGCAATTTGCCTTTTTCTCTTTAATGCAACACATTATGGATAATCTCTCAAGTTAGTATACATAGATCTCCCTCATTATTTTTAGTGACCTGCAAGTAGACTAATGTTGATTTAACCACCCCCCTGTTGTTGGACCCTGGGTTCTTTTCCTAATTTGCACCTGAATTCTGTGGAAATGGAAGTACTAGCCTAGGGCTGGGAGTGGGCCTGAGTGGAGAGGACCACACTGGGATAGATTCCTCGGGCTGGGCTCACAGACTTTGAAAGTCATGGGCAAACGGCCTTCCCAAAGGACCTTTCCAGTCACATTCCATCTATAGTGGGTCATTTCTTTTCTCCACTGCTCCCCCCCACCCCCCGTCACCCAGCCCAGGTGTAGCTGTTCCCTCCTTACTTGTCCATTTGAACCAGATTCCCCTGCCTCAGCCCCCCTCTAGTCTGGAGCACCCTGGGGACTGTTTTTCTCATGTGATCACTGAAGGGTCGATAGTGAGTAGACCCCCTTGGGTATCCTAGGATGGGGAGCCCCACAGAGTGTCCTCTTGCATTCTGCTCTGCCCAGGAGATGCCACACCCGCTGCTGTTAGGTGAATCCCCCCAACCCCCCATGAGTCCCAACTTTGTGTGTGTTCTTTGCAAACCCAGAGAGCCCGCTCCAGTTCTACGTGAACTACCCCAACAGCGGGAGCGTTTCTGCATATGGCCCGGGCCTGGTGTATGGAGTGGCCAACAAAACCGCCACCTTCACCATTGTCACCGAGGACGCAGGAGAAGGTACTGTGGTTCTGTGGGTCTCAGCTGTCATTCGGAGAGTTAAGGGGATGCAATTCCAGGGAAGCCTTTAAAAATAAGGCTCTTGTCTTTTCTCTCATACAAATCTCTTACGTAGAGCTCCTCTGTCTTCTACCCAAAACAGAAATTTTAAAGTCCTTCGTGTTCTGATTAAAATCACGCTCATACTATGAAATGTTTTATGTGACTTTCCTGAAATTTACGTGTGTTTTGATAGATAAGATTTTTGATTTTGTTCTTTTTGCACCTGTACATGTATCCACAGGGCCACATGAATCATTTAGTGGCTTATTCTAGCTCTGTGCCCATGTGCGTTGTCATCACAGGAATTTCTAAATTTGCGATTCTAATGGGATTTTCATGATGGCATCCAGCCCCCAAGCAGCAGTGCTAGTCTGTGTGTGACACCCTCTCCTGTATGTGTGATTGGTGCGTGGGGTTCCATCCCTTCCTCATCCCACACGTATGGAAGAATTGAACTTCAGGGTCACTTGCAGGAAGAATTCAGATGGTGGAGTGTCTTCCCAGTGGCACTTTCACCATGTAAATAGCTTTGTTCTGACCTACGCCCCTTGTCCATGGCTTGTGTCAGTCTGACGTTCCTGGCATCAGGGCTGTCCCAGATGAGAGATGATCCCTTTTGAAACACAGAAACACTCTCCCTGATGGCTCTCCTTCCCTCCTCTCATTGACAGGTGGCCTGGACTTGGCTATTGAGGGACCCTCAAAGGCGGAAATCAGCTGCATTGACAACAAAGATGGGACATGCACGGTGACCTACCTGCCCACCCTGCCAGGCGACTACAGCATTCTGGTCAAGTACAATGACAAACACATCCCTGGCAGCCCCTTCACAGCCAAGATCACAGGTAGAGTTGCCCAACTTGCTGGAGGCTCCCTGCCCCAATAAGCCCCCCTCCCATCAGACCTGGGGCAGCAGGCTAGGCACGTCTGAGATTTAGGTTTCACAACGTCTCCTTGGGAACAAACTAGGGATGCAAGGCCAACATTAGATAGGCTAAATTCCTCCTTCAGCTGGTAATCCCGGGAAAAGCAAACACATCATTTGGAGGGCACTTATTTGTGCCAGTCTGACTCCAGCGTCCAAATAAGGAGGCCCTCAGATAGAGGCATTCAAATAATACTTATTGCATGAGTGAGCTCAGAGATGCTCATCGGCATCACTTCTAGACAGATTTTTGTGTCCCTTTTACAGATGGGAAAACTGAGGATTGGAGAGACTGGCTTAGCCAAGTTCATGTGGGTATTCTGGGATTCAGGTGGAGATTATCTGACTCAAAGCCCTGCTTCTGACCCCTGTTGTGCTCTCTGTTCAGATCATGCTCTCAGTGGGTTATAAATGTGGTCTGTGTGGACTCAGATCTTCCCTGTAACCAGGCATAAGTAGCAGTCATTCTTCGTTGGTTAGGTCTGCTTATTGTCCGGGGCGTGTTTTTGTCACTTAAGTTTGCGTAATTAATTCTTGCCTGTTCATCTATAAATGGCATGTGGTGTGAGAGCTCTGGAGAGCCAGGGTGACCACGTGTAACGGAGCTGTGTTGGGGCTGGTGTTTCCCAGACGACAGCAGACGGTGCTCTCAGGTGAAGCTGGGCTCTGCTGCCGACTTCCTGCTTGACATCAGTGAGACTGACCTCAGCACGCTGACGGCCAGTATCAAGGCCCCGTCCGGCCGCGACGAGCCCTGTCTCCTAAAGAGGCTGCCCAACAACCACATCGGTGAGCTCAGACCTGCCCTCCCAGCAGGAGCCGGGACGTCTTGACTGGGAGATGGGGGTTCCCTCCTTGCCCGGGATCCCAGTCCTTGCCTGGGAAATCGGTAGCACCTTAGAGTGTGATGTGATAAACCTGCTGGGTCACATGCATGGTCAGAGTCCAAGCATTTCTGCCTTACAATGCTGACAACCCTCTTGGACACCCTGGGTTGCCAGAAAGTCAGGAAGGAAGTCCTGTTCCTGTTCTTGCCATTGGGTCTCCCTCCTGCTTCCTCCCCTTCACCCCTCCCTCCCACCTCATAACCCCCAATCTGTGCTGTGGTCCAGGCATCTCCTTCATCCCCCGGGAGGTGGGTGAACACCTGGTCAGCATCAAGAAGAACGGCAACCACGTGGCCAACAGCCCCGTGTCCATCATGGTGGTCCAGTCAGAGATTGGGGATGCCCGCAGAGCCAAAGTCTACGGCCGTGGCCTGTCAGAAGGCCGGACTTTCGAGATGTCTGACTTCATCGTGGACACGAGGGATGCAGGTCTGTGGGGGGTGGTCCCAGGGGAAAAGGCCCGGAGCTTTGGAACTGGCTTCTTACTGCTCACATTACTCCCTCTTTCTATCCTGCCAACCTTCTTCTCTTTGTGAGCATCCTTCAAACTACAGACCCTTTTACATGATTATCATTTAAGCCCCAAGAGCAGTGGCAAAGTAGGTATTATCTTTGTTTTCTAGATGAAAAAATTGAGGCTCGCAGGGTTAGCAGCCCCATCTGCTTCTGGCATTTGAACCCAGAGCCACAACAACTCGCAGATCTGTTTCATTATCAATATTCCCACCGTTGTCTCAGCTCCCCAGGGTCTCCTTGACTCATCTCAGACTAAGAATGTTGGGCCAGCGGGTCAAAGTCATGTTCAGCTGAGCATTGCTTTCGTGCAAATGAGGAGTTTCTTCCTGTTTCCTCTTTGAGATGGTCTGAATTAGGTTGGGCCACTCCAAGCTACTCCACATCCCAGAGTCTTCACCTTCTGCCTTTTTGAGTGATGGGCTTGCATTGGTGATTTCTGGATAAAGTCACCTTCCCAAGGCAAGGAGCTGGAGAATTTGTGGTCCTGATGGGCTTATGTTCTCTGTTGATTCCTCAGGTTATTAAAGCTTTAGATCTGCTGTCTTAGTGGTTCCCTGGCTGGGCATCCGAGGCAGCTAGGAGCAGTTAAAAATGTCAAATTCTCAGGCCTGCAGCTGGTAATAAACCCCCAGACAGCATGTGCCATTCCTGGAAGCAGGTGGTCAAAGTGTCCCCCGCAGCGGGTTCTGCAGGACAGATGGTCGGTGGGATATTAGTGGATACCCTTGAGAAGAGAGTGTGGTCAAGGCCACCTTCAGCCAGGATATTTCACTCCAGGATTTCTCAGAGCGTTTAACTGACTCCTGTGCCCAGCGCTGTCCAACAGGGGCCACCGTTGCTGTCTTTCTCCTTTCTGGAGCATTTCCAGGGGTGGAGGTCCTTTCTGCATTCATCAGGCTCCCCCTTCCTGATGAGCTGCTGTCATAGCAGCCACGGGCTACTGTGTTGCAGGTTATGGCGGCATCTCCTTGGCAGTGGAAGGCCCCAGCAAAGTGGACATCCAGACAGAGGACCTGGAGGACGGCACTTGCAAGGTCTCCTACTTCCCCACCGTGCCTGGCGTTTACATCGTCTCCACCAAATTTGCCGATGAGCACGTGCCTGGTATGTGTGGCCCCATCTGCTCTCCCTGTCCCGTGCTTGGGTTTTCTGTAAATGCCACGCGTGCCCTCTGGGCTGCTCTCAAGGGCCTGCTCGGTTTTTGCAGGGAGCCCCTTTACCGTGAAGATCAGCGGGGAGGGAAGAGTCAAGGAGAGCATTACCCGTACCAGTCGAGCCCCATCTGTGGCCACTGTTGGGAGCATCTGTGACCTGAACCTCAAGATCCCAGGTGAGCACGAGGGGCTCGGGGGTCAGGGCAGTGGGCACCACCGGAAACCAAGGCTGGGCTTGGCCCAGAATGTACCATCTGAGTCTGCTGGGGGGGAACTGTTTTTGAATTTAATTTTTAAAAATTTATTCATTAATATTTTTAATACTTATTTTCACAGAGGCCCATCCAAGAAAAGTAAATCTATTTACTTTTCCTTCTTCCAGATGAAAATAGCTTTATCGTACCACATGGGGGAAAAATAGATAAGCTTTTAGACTTTCATTTACTGTCTGTCGACTAGACTAATAGTGAGAGAACTGGCCCTGCTGATGCTTATATCTGGAAGGAGGTGTCAGCCCAGTGACATCCTTCTAATTCCCATTCGTATCTTTCATTCCTAAAATTGGAGTGAGGCCTGCGAAGCAAGGCTGGGTGGGTGGACCACATCTAGCCCTTTGCCCAACACAGCCATCGTCTGTCTGAAATGTGGCCCAGGTTCTTTCTATTAAGAAGTGACTGTGTAAGTGAAGGCTTGAGGCTCCTCTGGCATGTGCTATGGAGCTGCAGGTTCTATGAAGACAGAAAATCTAAATCGTCTTCCGATGAAGCTCATGTTGTGATGAGCTTCTAGTTTCCAGAGGAAGATCCACACTGCATCTCCCGTCTTTCCTGACTTGTGGTATATCTCTTGCTCTGCCTTCTCAGCATTACCTGATGGGTTCTTCCTTTCTAGACACACCGTTGGTAAAAACCTCATTACTGTAGCGTCCAGACTAAGAATCACTTAAAACGCACCGTGTTGATTGTGATCATAAAAAGTTCAGGTGCTCAAAAACAGGGGAAGTAAGTCTAACCTCATATCCCACCGTCCAGGGAGACTGTGGTTCACGTTTCAGGCCCAGAGCTGGAGCCTGGATGCCTCCAGCCTCCTAGACACACGGGCTCGGTCTCAGATCCCTCTGGTGTACTTCTCACTCACTGTATTGTGGACATCTTTCCACACCAAAGTATACTTCCCCATCATCCTTTTCATGACTGTATAAGATTCCAATTCACGTCTAGGTGCATGTCCTCATTGGGTTTTCTCATTTCATGTATGCTCATCTCCATCCCTTGACCCCTTAATCAGTGCTCTGTGACATCTGTCATCACTTCGGATGGGTGCCCGGGAGTGGGATTGCTGGGCCAGTACGTTTCAGATGCTGCTATGCCTTGGCAGCCTGTCTTCCAGAAAACGAACTGAGGCCTATTTCTCTGTTTCCCCACCAGCACTGGCCACTGTCTTTGGTTCTCACTTTGATCAATCTGATGGAAAGATACGGTATCCAGTTTTCAGTTGCATTTCTCTGGTCACGAGACGAGTGGACTTCACATTTCTCATTTGGGGAATTCTCTCTCCTGTTCCCTTTGCCTATTTGTCTCTTATCTTTGTGTGATGTGGTCAGTCACCCTTTCCCTAAAGTCTTGTCTAGCTCTTGACTCCTTCTTACTCTTTTCAGTGGTACTAGATGACTCTGGCTGAGACTAACTTTTTCCATCATTACCTAAAACACCCTCTCTTGTCAATTAGAAGGGAGGATGGCCCTCCAGCCTCCAGATATCCTCCGGACCCAGGCCATGTGGGGTGACCCTCCCCTCAACCTCCTTCCTTTCTCTGTCCTCAGGGCTCAGAGTCATGAGCTGCTGCCCAGATCCTGTAGGGCTGGAGGGTGCGGTTTCGTGCTGCTGTAGGTGATGGCATTACTTGGTCACCCAGCATGCAGCGCGCCTGTCTCCACCTCGTCAGTGCAGGCACGGTCGCTGGCATGGCAGATCACCTTGGGTGGAGCAGACGCGTCTGCTTCCTGGTGTTGGGGACCCGAGGCGTCATGTTTCTGGAAGTGTGGCCTCTCGTTTTCGGTTTGCTCAAAGCTTTGCTCACGCATGGTTTCCCCTTTGCCACTGGGACCAAGCTGGGTTCACCTTTTCCTCTAAACGCATTTTGTCTTGTTGCTTGAAAGAAATGCCAAGGCTTCTTGACAATGAGGGATGAGGGCTCTTGTGTTTTCTGTCCTTACCTATGGAAAAGAGCCCCTGTAAGCATGACTGATGGCCCCATGTCACATTTGCTTAGAAACATCTGAGCCATCATTGTTGTTGTTATCTACATGCTATAACTATCAGCCCAAGCTCTGGTTTGACACTGCTGTGTGGAATTAACTCAGCTCCAGCCAGGAAGGCTGTCAAAGTGCTCGGCGAGGCAAGACGTGTCAGTGCCCCCAGAATATTCTCTGCACTGGGTGGCTGGAAGGGCCCTGCACTCTCCATGCTGGCCACGACCACCCAGGGATTTGAGGGAGACAGGAGGGCAGGCGTCTAGCCAGGATGGGAGGAAGCCTGAGCACCCCGCACCCCTGGCCTACACTCGCTTTGCCGTCTGCTGCTTGCCCTGCACGTCCTGTTCCCCCTCAGGCCCTCGCCCTGACCCTCCTCTTTTTCTCCCTGCCCCCTTTCAGAAATCGACAGCAGTGACATGTCGGCCCACGTCACCAGCCCCTCAGGCCGCGTGACCGAGGCAGAGATTGTGCCTGTGGGAAAGAACTCTCACTGTGTCCGGTTTGTGCCCCAGGAGATGGGGGTGCACACCGTCAGCGTCAAGTACCGCGGCCAGCACGTCACTGGCAGCCCCTTCCAGTTCACTGTGGGACCTCTGGGTGAGGGGGGCGCCCAGAAGGTCCGGGCAGGAGGCCCTGGCCTAGAGCGAGGAGAAGCAGGAGTCCCAGGTGAGCGTTCTGGGCAGGCTTTTTACTTGGGAAGATTGAGTTCAGCCTGGCAGAGTGAGCATCCTGCACTCTTCACCCTGTTCTGAAAGGAAGGCTTTGTATGTTACTGATGGATGGTGTGAAGGGGCCTTCTTTAAAACAAGGCTTCCGTGGCTAAAGACATTTGGGAATTGCTTACCCAAAGCTAAACAAGTGTCTTACTGAAGGACTTCTCGGAGCCTGTAATTTATGGGTGTGTGTTGTGAGTCTCTAAGAGAGCATCAGGGTCATAAAACCGTTTCCAGGGCATCTTGCAGGCTAATGTTCTTTGGAACATGCTAGAATTCTATAAAACTGATTGTGAAGGTCCCTTGCAGTGGTGGTTGCTGAGTGGGAAAGTCTCTGGGGATGAAACTGAACGTTCTCATCTTGTTCTGACTTGGTTTGCATGTATTCCAAAGATGTCTGATCGCCCATGAGCTTAGTGTAGTCATGGATGGGGCTTAGCAAACATCACCAATGCCCTTGCCTGGGTTCTGCTTGGGGTTAGAGAAAGAGGAAAGGACTGGCAACAAACAGAACCCAGCACCCCATGTTTGAGCCAGAAGAGGGGCCTATACTGGGCTCAGTCATTGACCAGGTGTTTCTTTGTCTCAGCTGAATTCAGCATCTGGACCCGGGAGGCAGGTGCCGGGGGCCTCTCCATCGCTGTTGAGGGCCCCAGTAAGGCCGAGATTACGTTTGATGACCATAAAAACGGATCATGTGGTGTGTCTTATATTGCCCAAGAGCCTGGTAGGTACTCGGGGGCCAATGGAGGACGTTTTCCTTGTTTAGGGATGGTTGGGTTGTAAGGAACAGAAACTCATCAGGCTAGCTCCAGTAGAAGAGGAATTTATCTGTATGGGCCCATGGGAATGCGTCCTGGAAATCCAGTTGCAGGATATCCAGCCACGCCTCAAAGGGGTAGGAATTCTTGTTCTCCTTGTCTCTTGGCCTCACTGCTTTATGCTCTTGTTCAACTGTTTCATTCTTCCCACTGACCAGCCTCTCTCTGCCCACCCGTGGCCAGTGGCTGGTGTGGCTGCCCCAGAAGAGTGGCCTCAGCATCTGAGCTCCTCGATCAGGGATTCTTAACCTTTTGTGTGCCATGAATCCTTTTGGCATCTGGTGAGGCCCATGGGGACCATCTCAGGAAATATTTTTAAACACATGAAATAAAATACTTCAGATTATAAAAGAAATCAACTTTAATAAAATATTGTTATCAGAATCTTTTTAAAGGAACAAATATGCAACATAGCAACGTATACACGTTTTCATTAATACGTTAAATCATACAATTTGGTGATGGTCTATTAACTACCTTAATTTCTAAGTGGCAGTGAGTGTAAATGGTATGTCAAGATATATATATAAAGCTGGAAAGTGATTGTTTTTGTTGACAAAATCACAAGTCTTAATGTGCTGTGGTTTCTTGTCAGCTTTTCTAAAGGAAGGAAATGCTAAATTTCAGTTAGAGGTTAGTAAAAATAAAGATGTACGTTTTTCCCATTCGAGTTTGATGGATCTCCTGAGTACTGTACACAGACCCTTTGTGTGGGCCCAGGTTAAGAATCCCTGCCCTTCTTCCTTGACTAGATTTTCTTTCCTAGTTATCACTCTGCTTCTACCCCTGTTCTCAAAGTTTATGTCTTACACTTCATAGTTCAGGATCAGTAATGGGATCCTAGTTACATGAAGCCCTTCTTATTCTTAAGTATATAATTTTTAATAAAATGCTCTGTCATAAGCCTCTCCTTTGGAGAGAAATTGGGAATACACACCAGATGTTGATGCGTGATTGGTGTGGGGATTCACATATACCCTGGTGAAACACAGAACAAAAACTTCAGTGCTTCAATGCTCTTTGAAATTATTAAACAGAATATCTAAGATAAAAAAAAAAAAAAAAGAATCCCTGCCCTTTCCAACTAAGAAAATCGCATTGAGCCAGGTGACCCTCTCTGACCCAATTAGCCACAGCCATGGAGTGGGCCAGGGTCTCTGGGAAGGCACTTTGGCCCTAGCTAGAGAAACAAGAGGCCACTCTGGAACCACCTTCCCAGAATCTCTGACATGATGGGTCCTTCCTGTCCCCACAGGTAACTACGAGGTGTCTATCAAGTTCAATGATGAGCACATCCCAGAAAGTCCCTACCTGGTGCCGGTGATCGCGCCCTCTGACGATGCCCGCCGCCTCACTGTTCTGAGCCTTCAGGTGAGACACAAGGAAACATCCATCTCCTTGGCCACAGTCCAGCCAGTGAGGCCCTGGACTCCCGAGGCCCCTTCAATCTCCGACTGTGCCAGGGGCCCCAGCACATTTTGACCACGGATGCTGCCAGGCGTAGGGGACCTTTCCTGCAGCAGGGTCGCATTCAGGACATGAGACCATTGGGGCGAGCAGAAAGCAGCCACGGTCAGCAAAACTCCTCAACATTTGCAGACGAGTTTGTTTTCTAAATATTCACTCCAGAGAAACAAAGAAGGCCTGTTAATAATTGGTCAAGGGTTAAGGAGGGCTTTCAAAACAAAACAAACACAAAACTAACAGTCCAGTGATGTTCAGCTTGCTATTATTGGCTTCCTTTTCCTCAAGAAAGTCAATTGTGATTTTTTTTATGATGCTGATTTATTTATAGTAAGCGTGCAAAACACTGTGTTAAGAATTGTATCAGTGTTATTTCCCTAAATCCTTGCCACAGTCTGGTGAGTAGCTTTTCTTGACACACACACACACACACACACACACACACACACACACACACACCATTTAAAGATAGAACAACTGAGATGCAGAGAGGATCCAGCTATGGGCACCAGCTAGAATGAGGCAGAGTGAGGTCTCGGTGGTTCCAGAACCATGCTCTGAACAGCAGCCACCTTAATCCCAACCCTGGCGTTGTGGCAGGTGGTTACATAGCCCAACCTCTTAGAATGGCAGGAAATGCAACTTTTCACCCTGGCTTCAACAGGGCGCTTAATTCAGGGTTGCATTAGAGCCTTCAGCCAAACTAAGAAGTATTGGGGATGCCCTTGGGTCTTAGGACACTGAATCAGATGTAGCCGTTTGGCTGTGAAATAGCACCAAAATCCCAGAATGTGATTTCTGGGTAGAGGGGTTTCTAAATAGCCTTCAGCTGCCCCCCAGTTCTTGAACGTATTGGATTGCTGAAAACTCAACCTCATATCTCAGATTGGTTCCGTGTACTTGGTTTACATTTGAGAGTCTCACTTTCCCCTGAGGGGGACTGGTACTGCTAGTTGTCTCAAACATTAGGGAACCCAAATAGAACCCAGACCAGGGTCACGGTCTACAGATTGAAGCGGCCTCATCTGGAGAGTACCAAGGATACTGACTGGTCACTGTGGTGCAGATGTTTTTCTTGTGTTTCATTTAAAGGCTTCTTAACAGAAGTTCCTTCTGTGGCCAACTTAACTAAACCCTACGGAAGGAGATAAAGCTGGCATTTGTTGAGGGCAAAGAGCTGCCTTCACGCATCTGGAAGATTTCTTTTGGATCTTGTGAGGCGTTTATCTCCTTCTTGAGGATTTAGTGGCAAGTGAACTCAGGTAACGTAAACGCTTCTGTCCAAAAGGAGCTGATGTGGAGAAGTCGGCTCCAAGAAGCTTCCGCAGAGTCCTCTTATAACAGTTTGGTCATAAAATATTTAAACAGGTATGCATCAGGCTGGTATGTCCGTCAAGCTTGTGTAACCAGCTGCCACAACAGGAGGGACCTGTGTGTCAACTTTGTCCCCTGTTCTCCCCACGTCACTTGATGCCAAGTGATACGTAAATTATTTACTGGAGATTTATTGGCAAGGCTGCACGGCAACATCTGGTGCTGGTTAGGAAAGAGAGGCGTGTATTGTTTTGTCTTGCTTTTGAGACTTTTTAGAAAATTGGAGTCGGCTGGCATTCTGTAGGGGAGGGTGTGGCCTGGGGGTGGTCTGGCGATCAAAGACTCCTTAATTTTGTGTTCAGTCCTCCGTCATCTGTAACCTCTAGGGCAGCTCAGTCTAGTAGAATGTTCTGCAGCAGTGGGAATGTCCCACATCTCCGATGAGCAGTATGGTAGCCATGAGCCACATGTGGCTCTTGAGCCCTTGAAATGTGGCTGGTGTAACTGAGGGAGTGAGTTTTTTTGTTTGTTTGTTTGTTTTAATTTATGGCTGTGTTGTGTCTTCGTTGCTGCGCTAGTTGCCGCGAGTGGGGGGGGCTACTCTTCGTTGCGGTGCGTGGGCTTCTCATTGCAGTGGCTTCTCTTGTTGCAGAGCACGGGCTCTAGGCGCCTGGGCTTCAGTTAATTTTGGCACATGGGCTTCAGTAGTTGTGGTTCACGGGCTTAGTTGCTCCGCAGCATGTGGGATCTTCCCGGACCAGGGCTCGAACTCATGTCCTCTGCATTGGCAGGCGGATTCTTAACCACTGGACCACCAGGGAAGTCCAGAACTGAGTTTTTAATTTTAATTGAGTTAAATTTAACTGTATATAACCACATGTGGCTAGTGACTACTGAACGAGGCAGCACTGCTTATAGCGCCTTGAAGCTAAGATGTGATCCTTGGACCAGCAGCCTCAGCATCCCCTGGGAACTTCTTAGAAACATGGAGTCCCAGGGTCCGTTTCAGACCCACTGAATCAGAATCTGCATTTCAACAAGACCCTCGGTTGCACATTAAGTGTGAGCCCTGCTGCTTTAGAGTTATCATCTGAGTAGCTGTCCAACCATGTTTACATCAAAACTGCTGGCTTGTAAAATTTTGCTATTCAGGATTGGCCAATCTTAAGATATCTTAAGCATCTGAACTTCCAATCCCCTTCTCCCAGCAGAGGATGTAGTTTCCAAGACAAAGCATGGAGAGTGAAACTGATCTACTCAAGAGCAAAAGCTACACTTCTCCCATGGCTTTTTTGGGGGGACTAACAACTTCTAAATGCATGTTAATAGGAGCTGACATTTTTAAACTTTCCTATGTATGGACCAGGCCCTGTGCTGAGTGCCTTGAATGCATAACTTCGTTGAATCCTCACAGCAGCTCTCTGAGGTAGATTTGGTTATTATGCCTGTTTTTACAGAGGAGGAAACTGAGATGCAAACAGGTTCAACAGTTTAGTTATGTAGCTAGGAAATGGCAGTAAATCCAGGTTCTGCTGGTTTTTAGCCACTGTGCAGTACTGCATGAAAGAAAAATCATGTGTGGCCCTTTACAAGTTTATTAAAAGTTCTCTGCATCTCCACCCTTGAGATACAAAGCCTTTGTTCATGTTAGTGAGTGCAGGGTTTTATCAGCTGCCAGCCTCCTCCTAAAAAGGCGGTGGGGGGAGGAAGTCTTTTTTTTCTTTCTTTCTTTCTTCTTTTTTGAGGGAGGGGGCAGATCTGGAAGATTCTGGGTTTTCTGGCCTGTACAGCTCTTGTCTGGGATGCTGAAACTGTAATCCTGCTGGCCAGGATGTCTTAAGTCCCCAAACCTAAGAACCATCTCTGAATCAAGATGGTTTACATACAAGACCATGCAGATGTGTGTCTCTGCTTTCTTATATTTAACGCTAGAAACGTGGAATTACTCAACCTGCTCTTTTGTTGCCAGGTGTTATGTAGGAAAACATATTCCAGGCCTGTTTGCATGAGAACTGTCCCCCTGCTGGAATCCTGGGTTGGGTCGGTGTATGCTGATGAGCAAGAACGCCGAGGGCTGTAACGCATCTCATGTATTAAATTCTCAGGAATCAGGATTAAAAGTTAACCAGCCAGCCTCCTTTGCTATAAGGTTGAATGGGGCAAAAGGCAAGATCGATGCAAAGGTGCACAGCCCTTCTGGAGCCGTGGAGGAATGCCACGTGTCTGAGCTGGAGCCAGGTAAGCACCAGCGCCCGCACCAGGAATGTTTCTGCAAACACCTATCCTGACGGAGGGGTCATCAGCCTCTGCGAGGCATTGGGATTTCCTTTGCTGTTGCCAGACACTGTTTATAAATTAGGGTATAAACATTTGCCAGGGGCAGGCTTTTTTTTTTTTTTTTTTTAAACAAATACTTCTTTATTTTCAGTTGTTTTTCAGATTTCTTTCACATGACATTCATTGTGATGTTCTCTCATATTTTAATAAAATACCACAGATCTTTATTGTTTACCTTATGAAATGAATAAGTACACTCTGATCTCTCTTTACTCTGAGAAAAAGGTTGATTGCTGTAAATTAAGAAAAGAGAATCTGGGGAATTCCCTGGTGGTCCAGGGACTCTGCACTTTCACTGCTGAGTGCCCGGGTTCAACCCCTGGTTGGGGAACTAACATCCCGCTAGCTGTGCGGCTAAAAAAAAGGAAAGAGAGAATCTGGGTCCCCAGTAGGACTTAGTAGCATGAGATTCTCTTGCTCGCTACCTTGGTGTATGGAATTCTGTGATGTCAATCAACTTGAACGAGACCATTTTTCTAGTGAACATTTATTAAGTATCAGAGACTTGACAGGAAGGTAAGGCTGAGGAAGTCATGATTCCTGCCTTCAGGGAGGAGCACAGAGTCTAGTGAGGACCTAAAGAGTGTGAGCCAGAAAGGTGCAGTGCACAGGTGAGGACCCCAGCTGATCACCAACAGCACAGCAGAATTGAGAACCAAATGGTAAAGATGGTCAGAGCAGGAGAGGAAAAGGGTTTCTGCTTTGACAAGGTCAGAAGGACTTCTCAGAGGAGGTAACATTGAATATGGGCCCTGATACACGAGGAAGAGCCCTGTGACCACTGCCCTTATTGGGCGTTTACTGTGTACCCTGCTCTGCGTGCAGCGAGGGTAGACACCTGGGGCCTGGGTTGGCATTTAGACATCTTCCTCGCACTGGGCGGAGAAAGAAAGGGCAGTGGGGAGCCTCAGAAGGAACAAATGTGTGGGCTTTAAACCCATATCTGGTCAGATAATGGTTTAAGTCTGACCACATTATGGTGAATGTGTTGGTACATCTGAAAGGCAAGGTGGTAAGCCGACGCTCGCAGAGTGGTCCGTTTGAGAAAACAGTATTAATCAGCAGTGTTAGAAATGCAGAGGAAGGACTTGAGGTCAGAGAACTATAACATTTGGTGACCAATTGGCCATAGGGAATGAAAGTGAATTCAGAAAGGTTACATGTAGCTTGGTGATGGGGTAGAAAAATGATGATGCAGTTAACAAAGCTCAGGACAGCAGCCATGGGTGAGCAAGGGCGGGTCACTGCCTTACAGAGTTTAATACTTTGTTTTTTGAGAGGTTTTTCAGTGTCCCTGAGATATCCAAGTGGGAACATTTAATAGATCTCTACTGCATTGGAATTTAGCCACCAAGTGAGATATGGTGTCCTCAGCCCCAGGCAGTATTTGAAGCCCCAGCAGTGTCTGAGACCACCAGCCTGACACAGTTAGGATGCCGTTGGTGACAAATTACAGAACACC
The DNA here is from genome assembly GCF_963924675.1 of Phocoena phocoena. Classification (NCBI taxonomy): domain Eukaryota; kingdom Metazoa; phylum Chordata; class Mammalia; order Artiodactyla; family Phocoenidae; genus Phocoena; species Phocoena phocoena. Next base: position 31,201,015 of record NC_089228.1, on the reverse strand, counting down.
CATCTCAAGCCAATTCACATAATAAAGGGGGTCCATGACACACATGGTCCATTACTAGGGGGTCTGTTAATTCACGTAAGTGGAAAGTTCAAGATCTAAGATGGGTTTCAGCACCAATTGAATTCAGCCATCCAGCTGTATTCTCCAAGGCCCCGAACATCTCTGCTCTTTCTTCTGATTTGTGGACCTCATTCTGAAAGTGGCCTGCGTCTTGGTGGTAAGGTGGCTGCAGCAGCACACAGCACCAATCAAGAGAGACATTCTCTCCTCAAGATTCTTTCTCCAGAAGTCTTAGATGCTCCTTTTGCAGAAGCCTCCAGCAAACCTCCCCTCCTATCTCACTGAACATACATGCCTGTTCCTGAGTCCCTTCCTGTGTGGCTAAATGCCATGTGCTAATTGACTTAGGCTTGGGGAAAGAGGGATTTCTCCCCCTGCTATCCCACATTAATTTGACCCAATCAAGGACCATATGTGGACATGGGGGTGGGATCACTTTTCCCTGTAGCACATTGGCTTTCAGAGAGGCGGGGTGGGTACCAGCTGGGGACTGATGGGGGACGTGCAGTGTTGAAGGATATGGGTGGCAGCTCCATATGGAGAGAGTCCAGAGGAGAAGACAAGAGGATTTGGGTGGAGCTTTGAGCAACAAAAGTTCTGAAGGGGATGGAGGGTACAAGGAGCCAGGGAGAGGCTGAGAGACTGACTGGAGGAGAACAGACTCTGCATCCCAGCTGGGAGCACTTCAAGGAGGAAGGGGTGGTCAAGTGGTGCATGGTGGAAGGATATTCTAGGTGCCCATTTCAGTTTATAGATCATCTTACCACGTGCTGTGAGCCAAACACACAGTAAGAAACCTGGCCATTGCCCTGTGGGGCAGTTGCTAGCTTGGAGCTTAATTAAGGAGCATTAGTCTCAGTTGGAACCATTTTTTCCCCCGGCCAAGCAGAGAAACTGCGCCAGAAGTGAGCTTTTCATAAAGGAAGTGTTTTTCTGAGGCCAAAGCCACAGAGGATTAAACACAGAATTTGAGATGTGGATGCATTTCCCAAAGAGCTGTCTAGGTACAGACAAATAGGCCCATCTGGTTTTGATCACCAACATATTGGGTGCCAGGCTTGCAGTAGGGCCATTTCTTATTAGTGATGTAAAATCGGCCCTCTCGGGTTGGGCTCCTGTCCTTTGTCCCCACCCACCTTGGTCGGGTCCACGGGCCCACTTTTACCCTGTGCCTTTGTTCACTCTCCCAGATAAGTATGCTGTTCGCTTCATCCCCCACGAGAATGGTGTCCACACGATCGACGTCAAGTTCAACGGGAGCCACGTGGTTGGAAGTCCCTTCAAAGTACGAGTCGGGGAGCCCGGACAAGCGGGGAACCCTGCCTTGGTGTCCGCCTACGGCTCAGGGCTCGAGGGGGGCACCACAGGTAACACACTGCCTCTGCCTCTTGTCTTTAACGGAGTTGTCCCCGGGGAAGAGCAGGTGGAACTCTTCAAGCCCCCGGGAAGCCTGCCACCCTCTCTCCCCAGGGAAACTTCAGTAATGCACCCTTGGGAGGCTCTCGCTTGACCTGCGGTAAATCCAGAGTGAGGGCTTGATGGCTGCGTTCTCACAGCTCATTACTGTTCGTTGTGCTGCAGCTGTCTTCCTTTGCCAGATTCTTTTAGGACCGGGACACTGATAGGGAATACAACACAGCATCTTTTGTTCTGAGGGTTCCTTTGCCTGCACAGAGTTCATGATGCATGTAACGGGCCTCTGGGGAGGTCCCCTACCCACCAGCTCCTTTAGTGGACCCTGGCCTCCTAGAAACACATTCAGTCGGCAGTAAGACCTGTCACAGCCTGGCTCCTTTTTATTCTAATCCTAACGGGGGAGGAGAAAAGACGAAAACAGTCAAATTCTTTTTTAGTCTTTGCCACAGATGGAACACGTTTGATTGTGAAAAATACTGGCAGTGAGGTAGTATGTAAAGTTCCATCTTGCTTCTCCTCCCTCCCTCCCTCCGGGTCCAGGAGGAAACACGGCTTAACAGATCAGGGGAAGACCTTCCAATTGTCTCTTTGTTGGTCTTCATTCTTGGCCACTTGGTGGCTTAGCTAGTCGGTTTGTTAAAAAGGTAGACATGGAGTTTTATTTTATAGAAATAGTCTTAGTGCTATTTGTATTTCAGTACAACTTGCTTTTGTCACTTGACATCTTAGGGAAATTTCCATGTCAAAACCTACAGATCTACCTGCCTTGTAATGGCTATAGTTAGTGTCCATACCGTGAATGTAGAGGTGGGCATCAGGGGTGTCTAGTGTGTCACTGTTACGGAAAGTGCCAGGGTGGGGAGCTTGTCCACTTACGTTTCTTTGCAGGCGTGGACTCACTGGGACGCAGTTTGCGTCTGAGTGTTACTTTGGGGCCTCTTAGGAAGGATTCTTGAGTTCCTTGTGTGTGCACATTTTGCTGTTAGTCTCCCCCCTACCCCACATGGTGAGTGGGACAGAGCAGACCCACAGGCAAGGGGATGAGTGGCCATGGTTTCCCGGCATCCAGCCCTGTGGAGCGAGTGTCGTAAGGGGACGAGGGGCCCTGCCCGGGTGCAGGAGTGACTGACCGGCTGGTGTGCCACCCTGCAACTCTGGCCAAAGCAGTGGCCTCAGCAAAACCTCCCACAGGGTCTGCATGAGTCCTTCTCATGTCCCCAGGCCCATCCTGTCTGGCTCCACACTGAACTCTGGGCCAGCAGCTTGCCCTTTGTAAAAGGCACTGTATTGTTTCACCCTAGGCAATGTCCATTATACAGATGAGCAAAGTGAGAACTCAGAAAGGTTGAGTCACTCCCCAAGCTTACTTAGCTTGGAGCGGGCAGAGCCAGAACCAGTCCAGGTTCGCAACCTCAAGGCCTGCTCACTTAACCCCTGAGTTTTGCTGCCTCCCTACATGGCTGGCTCGCCCCGAGGCAGTGGCTACATCCCTGGCCTGCTTTGTGGGGTGTCCTACACAAGGACACCTATCTTCCCAGCTGCCCTGGAAGGTCCCCAGGCAGTAGTGCAGGCGTTTGGCTCCTGACAAGCCATCCACCCTTGAAGCCCAGGTGGGGTCCTCCTGGCACTTGGAGCCCCAGCAGGCCCTGGTCCAGGCCCCGCAGCAGCCACTGAGGTCTCCTTTGCTGCCAGCAGCCACCCATCCCCCTGCTGGGCCATACCTGCTGTGCCCAGGGCCTCTCATGCTTCCTCTTGGCTGTTCACAAGCCTTCTCAGGAGCTCAGGTTTCAGGCTGTGCTTTGCCAGCACTGGATGCTACTGAGGGAAGGAGCTGGTCTTGCAGGGAGACTTCCAGCCAGGAGGGAGAGGTACAGAACAAGCCTGTTTCAAATCCTGTGTAAATATTGCTCTTGTCAAGGGGAAGGCGTCTTGTTTTTCTAGCCCTCCCGCTCCCAGGCCTTTTCCCAAATATCCATCCCAGGATTACACAGCTGCAGTGTGTGTGGAATGAAAAGGTGTCTCTGCCCGGCTGCTGGAGGGCCTGCATCCTGACCTTCGGAACAAAGCAAGCTTCCCTGTGTTTTTATGGGTGGGCTGGCGGTATCTCTTGGCTCACGCTTTAAATGGTCAGTTCTGCAGGTTTTAGAGCAGGGGAATGTGGAGAATTTGGGGTGGGACTGTCTGCTGCAGAGGGACTGAGAAGGTCAGGAGTTAGACCAGGGAGTTCCAGACTCTCTGGCTGGAAGAGCCATTTTCCTGATGAAATGCCCCAGAAACCCCAGTGTGCACGAGATGTAAGGGGAGAGCCTCCTTCCCTCCCGTTACCCCTCACCCACCTTGAAGATGGAGTAGGGCTGCATTAAACATGCATTAAACTCACAGGAACTCATCTGTATATACACGGGGTTACAGGGGAACACCGCCATGCCCAGAGATGTCTGGGGTACTGATTCTGGCTGGAGGTGGTGATGAGAGGGACTCCTGCATGCGGATTTTCTTTCTCCCATCTGCTCTCAGGCGAGTGCATTAGCTCCAGGTTAGACAGACCTTATGTTTAAACCCCAGTTCAGCCATTCCCCAGCTGTGTGTCTTAGGGTGAGTTATTTGACCTCACTGAGCCTCCACTTGGTTCCTGTAAAATGGGAATAATAAAGGAGCCCACCTGATAGGTTGCTCTTGCCCTGTAATTCCTTATTTCCCTTTTCCCACCTCATCTTCCTCTCTGGACCCTCACAATCAGGATGAACTGATGTTTCTTAGGAATGGAGCAATCCTGCCCTTTCTACTGCAGCCAGGTCTTTTCATCTTCACTTGCTGTCACTTGCAGCTGCTTCCTGGAAGCGCTGTCCCTTGTTTGAATGCCCCCTCCCTTTCCCCCAACGCCCTTGCTTCAGCAGGGCAGCGGCTGAGTGAAGGGCTCCTGGACTGCGCAGTATGGAGACAAGGTTGAGGCAGTTGTGGAGGCCGGGTGAGGGGGTGGTGCTGGGACAGGAGCCTCGGGAGCTTTTCCAGAAACATCTGGGTTGTATTCCGGGTTGCATGATAGCAGCTCCTTTGTCTTATTGATAACCAGAACAGTAATTCTTTCTCCGGCAGCCTCCGAGCTATAATTAAACCAAAATAGTTCCCAGCTGGGGTGCGTCCAGGGCTCTAGAAGAAGCCCAGCCCCGCAGCATGCTATGCTGGGGATGCCCCGTAGAGGGCACTGTAGCAGGTGTGCGGCTGGTGACTGACCGCCTCTTCCCCTTCTGAACTAGAAAGGGGCCTGAGGGAGTGCGGCCTTTTTCAGGGCCTTGGGCTCAGGCAGGAACGCCACAGTGGTCATTGGTTGGCACTGTCTTTTGGCCCAGCTTTCCTTCTGTCACGAGGGAGGATGTCTGTGCAGGAGGCCCTCATGGACCAGGCAGGCAAGAAGTAGGATGTCCTGGAGCTGCAGTTAGGGCATCTGAGGCAGCCCCGCTGCCCATCCAGAGGCCAGGAGACGGGCCTGGGGTCTGAACCCCCTCAGACTTGCTTCAGTACCAGCTCTGCCCCTTTCTCATGTAGCTCTGATTGGCATGTGGTTGAACCTCCTTGAGCCTCATTGTCGTTTGTTAAAGACGAATCACTGGGCGTGTAAAATGATGGGCACAGGATCTGGAGCCGGAGTGGTGCCAGTGGTATTAGCAGGAGCTGCTGTTCTGGTCCTGTTCTTGTTTCTGGTGTTCAAGGCAAAGTGGCAGGGCTGGCAGATCCCAGCGGCTACCCCGGTCTTCAGCGTGGTGTCTGGGGCTAGGAGCCTGAGGAGGAAGGAGGCAGCGCTGGGCTGCCTGGGCTTCTCCAAGTCCAACCAGAGGAGAAAGGAAAGGTCAGAGGGGCCCACGCTTCCCCCACCCTTGTGGGCAGAGCTGGCCCTTGGGGGCAGAAGCAGCATTTCAGGCTCTCATTGATGACTCAGGCTTCTCGCCCTCAGCCACGGCTCGTGCCCAGAGGAGAAAACGAGGCGGTGCGTGCTTGTGGACAGAATGTTGGCCACACTCCTGCCTGGGCCTTGGAAAGGGGTTACCATCCCCCAGGACCTGAGGTTCTCTGCACCAGCAGCTCAGAGCTAGTACTGGTGGGTTCCCGTGCCACCAAGGTGACCCCTCTGAGAGGGAACCTCCGTGTGCCCCGCCACTGCTTTAGGGCCCCCAGAACGCTCCCCAAAGCACACCCTCCCCATCCCTCCAAACCTTCCACGTGATCTTTATTCCTGCTTCCTTTCTCCCAGGTATCCAGTCTGAATTTTTCATCAACACCACCCGAGCAGGGCCAGGGACATTGTCCGTCACCATTGAAGGCCCGTCCAAGGTTAAAATGGATTGCCAGGAAACCCCCGAAGGGTACAAAGTCATGTACACCCCCATGGCTCCTGGAAGCTACCTAATTGGCGTCAAGTATGGCGGGCCCAACCACATCGTGGGCAGCCCGTTCAAGGCCAAGGTGACAGGTAACAACCACAGACACCTTTCAAAGTTATTCTTCCCCCTGTGGAGGTGATCTTGTCAGATTATCAGCAGAGCTATTCGATAGTAGAAACTGGATGATTTTAGAGATGTTGAATCTGCTTTGAATCTTGAATGTAAAGAAATGGTAGGACATGTCAGAGTGACTGCATGTTCGAAAACTTGCAAAATAAGCAGGCAGAGTAGGGGTGTAGAAGTTGAGAAAGCACATTAGGTGGTTTTCTGTCTCAAACAGAAAAGAAAGAATGTTTACATATTTGAGATCTTACGTATTTGTTTAGGTCAGGGCCTGAAAATTCCCCTCATTTCTAACCTTCACTTTTAAAATAATCAAAAGTTTTTATTAAATTTATAAAAATGTGCCTCCTTCAGATCACTGGAAAAAATACCAAACAGTAAAAACCACTTCACCGCCCACCACCCAAGGTAACCACCATAAATATTGCGGTGAATTCCTTCCACGTGTCTCTTTCTGCTTGGTTCACTGTCATATAAGTAGCATAGGTTCATTGCAGAAAATTTAATTAAAATTAAGTAAATTAAAAATTCAGATAGAAAAATCATCTTCTAATATGCCGAGAGGGGAACTCCTTGGCAGTCCAGTGGTTAGGACTCAGCGCTTTCACAGCCGAGGGCGCAAATTTCAGTCCCTGGTCAAGGACCTAGGATCCCACAAGCTCCGCTACACCACCCCAAAAAAAAAAAAATATGCAGAATCATTTTTGGTATTTTGTCAATGTCCTCCCACATGTTTACACTGCTTATATATAGAGTATTTTATATACATGGAAAGTTGTCCATTCCATAGGGTGGCACGTGGCTATATTCCTGGAGGCACGTGCTTATGACCTGGAAGGACTTCCAGGTCAAGTCAGCCAAGGCCAGACTCTCCCATATACCCAGAAAGCCAGATCTTAGTTGTGTGGGGCAGGACCCCAGAACCCCATAGAAGACATTATGGGGGGTGAGATGCAAAAGTTGTGGCATTTAGATCCAGGTGTTGGAGGGCGTGAGGTAGGGGTGTGATGGCTTTTGGATCCAGGTGCTGGGGAGCCGGGGCTCTCCTGGAGCTTCTGCATGGGGTACTTGCCTTGTCTGGTCAGTCATGCCTGCTTCTCTCCCTTCCATGTCCTAGGCCAGCGCCTGGTCAGCCCCGGCTCAGCCAACGAGACCTCATCCATCCTGGTGGAGTCAGTGACCAGGTCCTCCACGGAGACCTGCTATAGCGCCATCCCCAAGGCATCCTCGGATGCCAGCAAGGTGACCTCCAAGGGGGCGGGGCTCTCGAAGGCATTTGTGGGCCAGAAGAGCTCCTTCCTGGTGGACTGCAGCAAAGCCGGTAGGCAGCCTGGCCCTGCTCAGGGAATGGAGGGCATGGGGCGACACCCTCTGTTCTGTGTACTTTGGTCTTTCCTGCTCTGGTCTGCAGTGCCCACCCACCCATGTAACCCAGACATTTGCAAATAACCGTGTTCATTGCCCTGTCCTGCACTTAATATTTTTAAATGATTTGCCTCTTGATTTTTTCCAAATGACCTCAAGGTACATAGGGAAGGTCGTGTTATCCTCATTGCATTCAGTAACCTGGCCTCTCCTCTGTCACTAATTGCTGTAATTGCAATTTGAACTTGGGTATTTATTTGGGTGTCAATGATAGTTGCCTGGGTTCTGGCATCTAGCACATCTGGGCTGGAAACCTGGCTTCACCACTTACTTATTTCTCCCTTCCTCTCTCCCTCCCTCCCTTTCTTCCTTCCTTCCTTAATTTCCAAAGCTTATTAGCCGAGTGACCATGGGAAACTTACTAAATCTCTTTCTAAAAGTCAGTTTCCTCTGCTCTAAAATGGGAATAGTCATAGGACCTTCCTGAAGGTTCTCGTGAGAATAAATGAGATCAGAGTAGCCAACACTTACATAGCCTTTACTGTGTGCTAAGGGCTTCACATACAATAACTCCTCTAAACCTCACAAGAAGCCCATGAGGTAGGTGCTAGTGTCACCCCCTGTTTACAGATGGGGAAGCTAAGGCAGAGAGAGGGGAAGTTCCGTGTCCAAGGTCACCCACCCAGGAAGTGGCAGGGCAGAGATTTGAACCCATAAGAGTCCTGCTCGTAATTGCTGCACTCTCCCACCTCTCAAAGGTCCCCAGCATCATCAGAGAAGCTTAACAGGCAGTAACTGGTATCTTTCCTTTGGCTCCCATAGCCCCCCCTCTTCCTCTGCCTTCTGGGATGCATCTTCATGGAGTAACCACCTTCCTCTGCCTCCCAGGTTCCAACATGCTGCTGATCGGGGTCCACGGGCCCACCACCCCCTGTGAAGAGGTCTCCATGAAGCATGTGGGCAACCAACAATACAGTGTGACCTACATCGTCAAGGAGAAGGGGGATTACGTTCTGGCCGTGAAGTGGGGAGAGGAGCACATCCCTGGCAGCCCCTTCCATGTCACGGTGCCTTAAAACAGTTCTCATCAAGTCCTGGGAGGCATTCTGGTGGTTGCTTTTGTTGCTTGTTTGTAACTCGTTTTATACAAAGTCCTCCAGCCCGTTTGTGGGTCTGAAACCCCATCCCGAAAACATTGCCATGTTTTTTTTAAGTACCTTCAGAAAGAAGTCCTAAACTTGACTCTTCAGGGTCATGTTGGGGACTCAGGAAATGCAAATTTGTTCAATAGGCCCGGCAAACTGGACCTCTTTTGGCACAGATCACCCCCTGCAGACAGAACAAGAACAGACAAGGCTGATATTTTTAAGACATGAAGTTGGCTAGTCAGTTTGCAAAACAAGACTGGGAGGAAGGGCAGGGAAAATGGGGACGCCTAGTTTATGTTGTCGTTTAGAAAAGAAGATGACCCTATCACGTAAGAAAAGGCCATTGGGTGACACCAGTTTTAACACTACTGCCACCCCGCCCCCATCTCTCAAAGGGCAGAGTGTCCGAGGTGACAGACTGGCCGAAATGGCTTCTTGGTGCCTCTCTCCTCATCCTGCTACTTATTTCCCTGCAGAGTCATTGCATGTGACCATCTTGGCAGCCGTGTCTTTGCTTTTGTTTTCAAAGTCCGTTTCAGTCGCTGGGTCTGAGGAAATTCTGCAGTGGCAAGCAGCCCCCCCCACTTGCCAAAGATCCCCCTTTTTTTTAACCAACACTAGCCCTGTTCTTAACATACGCTCCAGCCATTTGTCTGTTTGATGAGTCTCACCAGCATGTCCAGAGACACCGCAGGTGGGTCCAGGTGTTAGCAGAGGCCTGTCACGTGACATAACACTCCACACTCACCCCCAGGCAGCCCCAGCGTGAACTTTTTCTGGAAGATAATTATAGAAGGAAACTCCTGCCAACCTTTGGCCTGAAAGTCAGGGAATAAGAGGGGAGGGAAGGACAGCAGCTCATTGGTGGTCCTTTACCATTTGCAGAAATAATGAAAGCATATTTGGCCCTGACCACATGTCACCCGAGGCTCTTTGGAAATCAATAGCAAGCAGGTGCAAAATTCTGAAAATGGGCGGTATCAGGCATTTTGCATGCCTTCTTGCAGACCTGCTTTGGAATAAAGTGAAAGCACTCGGGGACTGCCTGACCGCAGGGCCCAGATGTGTAGTGTGGTCTGGGCCGGCAGCCCTTTCAGATTTGCTGTTTCGTCCTGAGGAGGTGTCCACTGTCACCTCGAGTGTGTCCATGGATGGGACAGGGTGAGGTGGGTGACCCTCCCCGAGGTGTAGCAGCTGAGGGTGAGTGTTGGCAAAGCCCACCTGTTAGGAACTGGAGTGGCCCGAAGCCTGATGTGAAAGGACCACAGGCTTCGTAAACCGGGATGTGGAAGCAAAACTGGAACCAAATGCCAACTGTAAATTGTATCTTATAACTTATTAAATACAGCGTTTGCTCCATAAGCTCCCCAGGTGTTCTTGGATGGTGTCCTTTGGTAAATGGTTTGCGTCTCTGACCGGCTCTCCCAAACCCTGGCCGAAAGAACACAGGCTAAGCAACTTGTCTTAACAGGGAGCCTCGCCTCTTTTTTGCGGGGGGACGTTCTGTTTCTCCGCAGGCCTCAGTGTGAATTTATCAGGGTGAGGGGTCCTGGCACCAACACAGCCTCCCGGAGAGGTTTGCTAGGGTTTGCCCTGGTTAAGAGTTCCAGATATGAAACCCACTGAGGGGAAGGCTATGGTTTTTAAAAAAAAAAAAGGTAAGAGAAAGAGTCTTTTTCCTGATGACCTGGGAAACCCTTGAAATAGGGAAGCAGTATCACCTGTCATCCCATCGCCCTTGGACAACAGGGTTTGGAATTGGTGGTGCCGCCTTCCCTCCATCCTCTCTGCCTCTTCCTCCTTTCTGTTCGGGAAGCTTCTCCTTGCTGTGTGCTTAGGACACACTTAGCCCTTGCCTCCTCTTGCCCTACAGCAGTGCTGTGACATGATTTTATGGTGACGACACTAACTCAGGTGCTGTGTTGACATGTTTGCAGTCCCAAAGCTCACTTGGGGCAGACCCTGGGCCCCCTGCCGTTTTGTCCCCAGAGTGGAAGCTCTGCCTCCTTGCTTATCCCACCGTGGGAGCAGGCGTACAAAAGGAAGGGGACCCAGGAGCCGCCCCCCCCAGGCAAGCCTCTGACAGTTGCTATGATGATGGGAAGTCTGTTCTGGACCCCCAGCCTTGTTTTGGGGCTGAGCAGTGGACGGAAGGGCAGGGAAGGAAGACGCTAGATCTTTCTGTGTGTTTCTTCCTGACACCTGGCTGTTGATCAAGGATGGCAATTTGTGTCCCTCTGAGAGGTGGGAGGAGGGTTGGAGAAAAGGAGGTTCCTCCTGCCCGTCCTTCTGAAGGGAGCACCCTTATCTGTGGGCCTGCACCGTGAATGTCTGGTCCTGGACCGCAGGAGGCCCGTGGGCTTTGGGGAATGCAGGCTCTGCCCAGTGGGTCTGGAGAGGCAACAGTCGGCTGAGTTTGCCCAAAAAAGAAAACAGGGGCCCAGCTTGAAGCCAGGTGGTTTCTGGGGAGACCGCATTTGTAAGTTAACAGCTGGACTTTGGCATCAGGTAGTCTAGGGCTTAAGTCCTGGCTCGGGTGCTCCCTGGCTGTGTGGCCTTGAGGAGTTTGCTTCACCTCTCAGATTGTGCCCCCCTTGGGGTGGTCGTGAGGGTCAGATGAAATCTCACTGGGAGCTGTGAGAGTGTTGGCCGCTGCTCTCTATGATCAAACCCTGCCAGGTGATGTGCCTCCTCCACGGGCCGCTTGTTAGCACCTGGGGCTGCACCTGGTTTTCCCCCGACGGGTACGTCAAAGACGTCTCAGAGTGAAATTTGTGCATCTCTCTACTGGTCAGTGGCTAGAACCACAGGGCAACCGTTATCTGCACCTGGACTTCCTGCTGTGGGAACCGGCTGTTGTTTGTGCAGACACATTGAAAACTGAAACTTGACCCTGGACCAGCGGTGCCAGGCCCTTTCTGACTTTCACTGGCTGACTTTGCCCCTTTCCTACCAAGGGTTGGCTGGACGATCGCTCTTTTGGTGGCTGGTGGAGATTAGGCAGACAGCAGCTGCCACCTGCCCTGCAGAGATCCCCAAGCCAGAGGAGGCCTGGCCCCTTCCAAGCCCAGACGCCCTCCTCTTCCTCATCCAGTTTCCCTCTGCAACCCCGTGAAGCACTCATCAGCAGTGCTGCCAAGAAGGAAACATTTTATTAACGTTTCCCTTTGTTTCCAGTGCGTTTGTAAACACGTGGGCCCTTGACCATGTGTCTAGTCTTAAGACTTCAAAGGGGCCTTGAAAGCCACATTTTGATGAGTCTGGTGCAAAATGAGTTGGGCACATAGGGATTTAATTTGCCTTGAAAATTGCACAGCCTTAAAAGTTAGCAGAGTATCAGCTTCCCTGGTGGCGCAGTGGTTGAGAGTCCGCCTGCCGATGCAGGGGACACGGGTTCGAGCCCTGGTCTGGGAAGATCCCACATGCCGCGGAGCAACTAGGCCCGTGAGCCACAACTACTGAGCCTGCGCGTCTGGAGCCTGTGCTCCGCAACAAAAGAGGCCACGACAGTGATAGGCCCGTGTACCGCGATGAAGAGTGGCCCCCGCTTGCCGCAACTAGAGAAAGCCCTCGCACAGAAACGAAGACGCAACACAGCCCAAAATTAATTAATTAATTAATTTTAAAAAGTTAGCAGAGTAAAGGTTAGTGGCAAAATGAGTGCTCAATCCTTGTCAACCCCCCAAGTTTGTTTTTTCTTAGATTATTTTTGGCTGCATTGGATCTTCGTTGCTCCGCGCGGGCTTCCTCTAGTTGCGGCGAGTGGGGGCTACTACTCTTTGTTGCGGTGCACGGGCTTCTCATTGCGGTGGCTTCTCTTGTTGCAGAGGACAGGCTCTAGGCATGTGGGCTTCAGTAGTTGTGGCTCGTGGGCTCTAGAGCACAGGCTTAGTAGTTGTGGCGCACGGGCTTAGTTGCTCTGTGGCATGTGGGATCTTCCCGGACCAGGGCTTGAACCCTCGTTCCCTGTGTTGGCAGGTGAATTCTTAACCACTGTGCCACCAGGGGAGTCCACTTTGTATTTTAAAATGGGGAGCAAGATCGTTAATTTAAGTGCCCTTTGGCCTTAGTGCTCAGCCAAAGGAATGAAATCTTTCCAAGTCTCCATTAACTTGTTGGGGGAAGGGGCTTTGTAATCAGAGTATTTCAACTAATGAAAACTCTCCCAGAAACAGCTTGTTTAGCTAATTTTTTTCTTTTCCTCACAATAGCAACTCATAACTCCAAGAGGGAGTGAAAATGTCACATCGCTCAAGGCAAGCCTGAATCTGATTTTTTCTCTCTGGCTTTGGTCTCAGGATGCTGCCCAAAAACATGGTGGGAGGAATCTTTCTAAACAAAGGGATCCTTTTTGCTTTGTGATAAGGCTTTTGTCTGGGCCCCTGAGCCCACAGGGGACCGGCTCATGTGCAAGGAATTTAGGGTGGCCTACCCCACACCCCTTCCTTCTTCCGCTAGAGTTCTCCTAGAGTTCTCTGCTAAAGCAGGCTGGCAGGAGATGGGGAGTTTACGAGCCTGATTTGTGGCTCGCATCCAACGGCCCTGCTTATCTCCCCAGGACAAAGCTCAAAGATGAAAGAATCCCGCAGGCCTTTTATTGCCCACTTTACTCCCTCTGCCGTGACCACCGCCTTCCCTAGGCACCAGGACACCCCTCCCTGTCAGTGTGGACATTCTTAAGGCAAAGCTGATGCTGAACGCTGGTGGGATGATCTCAGAGGAGAGGCAAGTCCTGGCAGAGGCACCGAGCCCCGGAAATGCCTGCTTCAGGCCCCACTAGTAGTAGCAAAAGAACCTAATGTGTGCGAAACGCTCAGAAAGCAGCAGGTCAGATGCTGCAGGTGCAAGTCTGGATTCCAGTCTCAGCTGACAACTCACGCAGTTATCGCCTCTGTGCCTCAGCGGCTTTATCCATAAAATGGGAAGATAATGGGAAAAACCATTCTAAGATTAACCTCTAGAAAGATCCCACAACACATCCATCTCCCAACTGACTTGGGCAAACCTTCCTTCACCCAGAGCTGCTGGGGGAGGGGATGCCTGAGTTTTGGGGAGACTCAGCTCCCCAAGTCAGAGTGGAAGAGATACCTCACAAAAGGAAGCGTAGTTTGTAGGGAAGCCGTTTAGCGTGGTGGTTTTTAGCACAGGCCAGCGGGTTCAAATCCTGGTCCTGCTGTGACCTCCGGCTGATCGTTTACCCTCACAGAAAACAGTGCCTCCATTTTTTCTTCAGTTTTTCTCCATTTTTTGCCCCATACAGTGCTCTTAGGATTAACCAACAAAACACACAGAAAGAATTTCACTGTATCCAGTACACGGTAAGGGTTCACAGAATTACTATTACTCGTGTAAAGTGCTCTGAGAGCTTAATTCCAGGAGGGGCTACTTTAAAGACACAAGTACTGAGTCCTAGGAAAGGCCCTTGTCTTGGACAGAGCCCCAGGCTGGGGATTAGGGTTGGGCATCATCAGTGGAAATGGATAGAGTGGGTCCTTGGTGGCCTGGGAGCGTGGCCAGAAAGCTGGGAGGCACCTGTGCCCCTGCTCGACTCCTGGCCTCCCCTTGTTTCTGAGCTGCAGTGACCTCTTTTCCCCTAGCGCAGGCCTAGGCCAGAGACAGACCTGGGGGCCGCCTCCACACCTTCCCAGGGGTTGTTGGTGGCTTTTAAATGAGTTTTTAAATCTACAGTAAGACAAATGTCCTAAGTAACAATGAGGCACTGACTCTTAAGATTATCCCCAAATTTTTACAGGGGAGTTTGCCGGGGCTCAGAGAGGGTAGCGATGATCAAGTTGTGTTAAAACCTGGGAAACCTGAATTAAAACCTGGGGTCCTGAAGCTGCTCACAAGGGCCTGGCACAGGGTGGGCGCCCGCAGACAAGGGAAAAGAATCTGAAGGCGGCTCTCCTTGTGGGCGGTTGGCTGTCCTTGTGCCAACTGGAAGGCAACATTTCAGGGGTTGCCTCTCTGCACCCTCCCACTCCCCTCCCTTTGGGGGTAGCCTGTCCACTGGGCAGGAGGATAGCCGCCTGGGCTGTTGTTACTGCAGTGACCACCAGGGGCTGCCTTGGATCCTTAAGCTGAAGCCCCGTGGGCAGCCCGGGTGGTGGGGAAGGCACAGGGTCTCCGAAGCCCCAAGGAGGGGGACACCCACCTCTGCACTCTTTGTGCTCTGAACGCCTGGGCTTACCAGTCTGTGGGTGGGGGCGATCTGGGCCAGGGAGGCTTTCTTGAGTTCTGGCACCAGACCCCACTACCGTTTCACCCCAGGGTCTTGCCACCCCCAGCCCCCTAACTCTTGACTTTCCTCCCTCCGTCCTTACCCAACCTACCTTGCAGCAAGAGAGTTGCCATGAACCAGTGTTTATGGTTCAGTTCTTAATCAAAGGACACCTCCTCCAGGAAGACTTCCCAGACCATCCCCCAAATTCTCTGCCTGCCCCTCTATCCACCTGGTTAGGCATCTGTCTCTCCTGTACTGAGAAACCTTGAGGGCAGGAAGCCTGTGGGCTCTGTCCCTTCTCATCTCCCTTTAGTACCTGGCTGTGTGTCTGGCACAGGGTCAAGAGCAAGTGAATGTTTGTTGAATGAATAAACAAGAGCATACCCAGCAGAGTGGAAAGGCAAGTGGCCCCAGGGCATTGTGGGTTACCTCTTTCTCACTGGTACTCACCCAGAGGGTCCTGCTCAAGAAGGCAGAGGGTGTGAGGATCCAGAAGGCTGACTTCATGGTGCTGTTGAGGGGACTGGTGGGTCCTCCTCTGCCCCGCCCTGCCTGCACCTCTCTCACGATGCTTGTCACATTCCGTGGGAGAGTCTGTAACAGAGATGTGGGCTTTGGAATCAATCCCAGTGCGACCATTTAATGTTGCTGAGCATCACTTTTCTCACCTGGAAAAGTGACGTAAGAGAGCCTATTAGTGGGACTTCCCTGGTGGTCCAGTGGGTCCGGGGTTCAATCCCTGGTCAGGGAACTAGATCCCACATGGCGCAACTAAGACCTGGCACAGCCAAATAAATAAATAGATAAATAAATAAATAAATATGTTTTTAAAAAGAGCCTATTAGTCGTTGAGTGAAGTCACTCAGTGAAGCCCCAGCTCAGGGCCTGGCACAGAGTGGGTACACCAGTAGTGTGCCCTGGGGCACATCATTTCTCCAGGCCTCCATTTCCCCACCTGAAAAGGAGGCTCTGAGAGCCCCAGTAATCACGCAGGTGGCTTAAGGCACACGGAGTGCTGCCTAGCAGCTGGCACCTAGCAGGTGCTTGTTAATCATCAGCTGGCATTTACAGAGGGCTTCCCCAGTGCCAGGTGCTGTTTGTCTCAAGTTGTTAAACACTGTTCTAACGTCATTCTCTGAACACTAAGGGTAGTTCCCGCCATCATCTCGCTGTACAGATGAGGCCATACCGCTGTCAAGTGGCAGAGCTGTGTGTGAGGAGTTGGCTCGGCAGCCATGTAACCAGAGCTTCCTGGAGTGGAGACGACCTCTCTTTAGACCCCCTTGGGTGCCTGGCATGCAGTAGGTGTACACTGGGGTTTGCTGAATGGAATAGAGGCAGTGGAACCCCATGCGCCACCTGGGATCCTCTGGGTATGAGGAGGAAAGGCCTGGGCCCTGGGTTCCTCTGGGGCAGAACAGGGCCCCCTCCCAGGCACCCTGGGTAGGTGTGGCCTTTGCTCCTTTTTTCAGTCTGGTCTGTCCTACCCACTGCCTGTGTGTGGCTCGCAGTGCCCTGAGCAGCCCAGCCTCTCCTCTCAGGCAGGGCCTTGGCAACCCAGCCCTCATTGGCTGCACGTATCCTTGGAGATGAGGCACCAGCAGTGCAAACATAGGCGGCAGAATGTTTCCTCCCTCCCCCGCCCCCCTGCCCTCACTGCCATGAGGGATCTATTCACCTCCCAGAAGCAAGCCTGCCGGCAGGAGCACATCCAGAAGGAGACTGCCGCCCAGGTCGCCTGGAACACCAGCTATGGCCACAAGCACCTGAAGGAGGGACCCTTGCCCAGGAAGCGGCTCCAAAAGGCCCCCTTCAGGTCAGTCTGGGAGTGGGGCCATCCCAGGCCACCAGCTACCTGTTGGATGGCCAGAGACCAGGGGGCTCCAGGATCAGCTGTCCAGGGGAGTAGGTGTCCAGGGCCCTCCGCCCAAGGGAGACAGAGTCAGGCAGGCCCGAAGAGCAACTCGGGGGCTATCAGGCCAGACCAAACCAGAGGGCTTAGGCATGAAGCAGGTCCCCCCGCACCCTGCAGCTGCTCTTCCAAGGCATCTCCCTCGACGGCCAAGGCCAGGCCTCCTACCTCCGGGATCGGCACTGGCAGAAGCCGGAGGAGGAGTTTCCATCCTGGGAGTATAGCTGGCATGTGGGTAAGGGCCACCACCCTCTTGCCATTCCAGACCTTTGCAGGCAGGCCCAGCCTCGTCCCTCATCATATTCCTCTGGCTCACTATTCTCTGAGCAGGACTCCAGGCCTTTGCACTTTCTGGTCTTTCCACCTAGAATGTTCCTCCTGCCCCATCTTCTGCTGGCTAACTTTCAGATGTCACCTCCTCTGGGAAGTCTTCCAAGAGTCCTCCAGGAGATTAGTTGAGCCCACCTTTGTGCTCCTGCAATTTTTGAGTCTGCACAGCACTATCACCACTCCTTGAGGATCCATCTGGCCTGGTGAGGCCTTGGGCTTCCAGGGCTTCTTAGTTAATTTTATTAACGCCCTCCCAGCTCCCAGGTTGGGGCTGGCACTCAGTCACTGTGGGATAAATGAGTATGGACTAGGGAATGAGGCCTTGAATTGGAATCAAGAGGTTGTGAGTTCAAATCCTGGCTCCGCCACTTTCATGTTGTGTGAGCTCAAGCAAGAAACTTAACTTCTCTGGGCCTCAGTTTCCACACCTGAAAACTGGGAACAAATGAGTACCTCCCTTCCTTTGTCACAGGGTTTTGGTGAAATCAGGCGGGAAAACACCCCAAGCAGGAGTTATCCTCAGAAAACTGCATGAGGTGGGTAGGACACACATTCATTCTTTCAGCATATAATCCTGTCGTTCAGAACAGCCAGCAGAGGGAGATCTGGAGCCACTGAATCCCGGCTCTACCCCCAAATGAGTTAGTGAACCAACAGGCACAGAGCGACTCAGGTTGAAATTACCAGGCTGGGTTTGAATTCTGGTTCGTTCATTTGTTCATTCACTCATTCATTCATTCATCGTTCAACAAATGTTTAGTGAGCACCTAATATGTGCTCCTCTTTTTGTCCTGGGGTGTATAGCAGAGAGCAAGACAGACATGGGCCCTCACAGAGAGCCGATGACAGATATATGAAGTAGTGTCAGGCTGTGGTCCGTGTTACAGAGCTGCACTTTTCAGTCTTTACCATCACAGGAATTACCTGGGGATCGCGTTAAAATGTAGGTTCTGATCCTTCAGTGATGTCAGGGATGGGGTGAGATTCTGCATTTCTAACGAGCTCCCTGACGATGCTGTTGCTGCTGGTCCGTGGACCACACTTGAGTATCAGGGCTATAAGAAGAGGTAAATCAGGGCTTCCCTGGTGGCGCAGTGGTTGGGAGTCCGCCTGCCGATGCAGGGGACACGGGTTCGTGCCCCGGTCCGGGAAGATCCCACATGTCGCGGAGCAGCTGGGCCCGGGAGCCATGGCCGCTGAGCCTGCGCATCTGGAGCCTGTGCTCCGCAACGGGAGAGGCCACAACAGTGAGAGGCCCACGTACCGCAAAATAAAAAAAAAAAAATAAAAAAAAAATAAAAAAAAAAAAGAAGAGGTAAATCAGGAGAAAGCGATGGAGGCTGAGGGGCTGCTATGGTAGACAGGGTGGTCAGGGAAGGCCTGCTGGGGTGTGACGTTGAGCAGGGTCCCAGGTCGAATCTCCCCCATCGGATTCTTCTGAGAAGGGCCTGACTCTCTGCGCCCACAGTGCAAGACTCAGTTTAGGCATCACGTGGGGCTTCCCTGTTCCTCCTCTCCTGCTCGGCCCACAGGTCCATACCTACTGCCTGTGAAACCACTGCCAGGCATAGGGTCGCCAGATGGAGCAAATTAAAATACAGAATGCCCAGTTGCATTTGCATTTCAGATAAACAGTAATCTTTTAGTGTAAGTATGTACCAAAGGTGGCATGGGACATATGTATACTGAAAAAATTATTCATTGTTTATCTGAAATTCAAATGTAATTGGGCATCCTACGTTTTATCCAGCAACCCAAGCATTGGAGTCAGGGGAGCTGATTCTGGCTGCCCCCTGGGTAGAAGGGCAGTGCTGGGTTCAGGGCAAAGTTCAGTTTTTCCCCATAGTGTTCTGTTTAAACCCACAGTTGCTCCCAGAATCTCTGGAATATTCTATAAGCATCTGGCCTCATGCCCCTAACCCAACCAGTTCAGAAGCCAGATGGGGAACAGATGACAAACCTTCCACTGACCTCCCCAAACAGATACAGACAGGAGCTGTGTCTTCCCAATGGGTGCAAATATCCACAGAAGAGGGGTTGAAGGCACTTTCTGGGCCCCAGCTAGGTCAGCCCCAAGTGCCTTTTACACATAGAAAGCACCAGTCTGGTGCCTGGCACATAGTAAATGCTCAAGAAATGGTAACTGGTACTATCATTATTATTAATTCAACAGGGAGGATTTGCAGCCAACGGGCATTTGGGAAGCTAGTTCAGCCTTGGGCAGGACCCTGGAGGTATTTACCGTGGAGCATTGGGATGGCTGGGGAATCACTAGACAAGGGGAGAAATGTGATGAGGGGTAAGTGAGGTTGGGGTTGGGATGGGATCGAAATAGTTAACAATTAGCATAACCTGCATGCCACCAATCAGGGCAGGTCCTGGCCATGGAGCCAAAGCAGGGTCTCAAGATGCCCATGCTTTGCCAGGCATACCATTTAGTTACTGGATCCTAAGAAGGAATGGAGAGCCTAGGGTAGGGGTCAGGGGGCACAAGGGGCAGCGCTGTTGCTAACTGCGCAGAAGGATTTCACTGTTCTAGCAGCTGGAGCAGCTGTGTCATTGTGTTGTGTTGGGCTAGGGGTGGGCTGGCAGGAGGAGTGGTGGCCCCAGCACCGGGCCCTTGTTGTGTTGCAGGGGAATCCATGAAGGACACCAGGGCTCCAGCTTATGCCAGCTCATCACAAAGAGCTTTTACATCAAAAGTAGCATCTTCCATGTCCCATGGCGAACAGACCAGCGGATGTGAATTTCCTGGGGGTTCAGAAGCTGCTCCTTCCTTTTCCTGTGGTCTGTCTGGACCCTGAAGAGCAGAGACATTGCCAGCCCCACCCTCCCTGTGTTCTGTTCAGCTCTGCCAAGCGGGGAGAGGCACGAGTCCTTCTCTAAGGTGGGCACATGTCTGGGATTCAGGGGGGCCCGCCTGCTGCCTCTTGTCTGCCCTCAGGGACCTCAGCTCCTTGCAGAGCTCCTCGCCCCTGCCATCCCATCACCAGCACAGGTCACTCTCCTGGGGGAAGCAATGGAACCTCCAAGTGCTCCAGCAGCAGACCTGGGGCAGGGGAGGGGCATCTCTAAGTTCTTAAGGTACTAAGGGGAGAGGAGGGGGATATCTCCCTGTCCTTACTCTCTACATCCTGTTGAAGGGACCCATAGCAGAATTGCTCAATCCCAGGGTATCCCAGAGTTTAGGGAGGAAGTCGTTTCCAAGTTTACTTTCTGCTTCTCACACCTCCAAGAACCTGCACAGGTCAGGGTTGCCTCACTGCTATAACAAACAGCCCCTAAATCCCAGTTGCTCAAATGTACTAAAAAAAATAAATGTATTTTTTACAGCACAGTGCAATCTGGTGTTCAGCAGGCCACCTGCTGATCTGGGGACGCAGGCTTCTCCCATCTGGTGGCTGTGCCATCTCCTAGGGCCTCAGAGTCCTTCCCTGAGTCCTCTACACCCAGCTGCGGGATGAGGGAGGAGAGACAGAGGGCCTGGAGAGAACATGCCCACCCTTGACCACCTTGGCCTGGAGCTGACACATCCTGTTGGTGAGAACAAATCACATGACTTCTAGATGTGAGAAGGCTGGGAGTGCTGTGTGACCAGGTGGCCAGGAAGAAGAAGGGGAAGGGTCCCCAAACATCTAGTCCATCTCTGCCACAGAGCCCGATGTGCCCTGCGGCTGCTCTAGGGGTGGATTTGAGCTTGGCCACCACCCTAAACTCACAAGTCCCTTCCTGTATGAGTTTGCTAGGACTCCCATAACAAAGGACCACAAACTGGGTGACTTAAAATAACAAAAATTTGTCTCACAGTTCCGAAAATTAGAAGCCTAAAAATCATGCTGCCTCTGAAACCTGCAGGGAAACCCTTCCTGGCCTCTTCCTGGCTCCTGGGAGTTTGCTGGCATTCCCTGGCTTGCAGCTGCCTGACTCAGTCTCTGTCTTGGTCATCACATGGCCCCTGTGTCTCTGTCTTCATGTGGCCATCTTTTTTTTTTTATTTATTTATTTTTGGCTGCGTTGGGTCTTCATTGATGTGCGTGAGCTTTCTCTAGTTGTGGCGAGCGGGGGCTGCTCTTTGTTGTGGTGTGTGGGCTTCTTATTGCGGTGGCTTCTCTTGTGTAGCACGGGATCTAGGTGCGCGGGCTTTAGTAGTTGTGGTGTGTGGGCTCAGTAGTTGTGGCTCGCGTGCTCTAGAGCACAGGCTCAGTAGTTGTGGCGCACAGGCTTAGTTCATCTGCGGCATGTGGGATCTTCCTGGACCAGGGCTTGAACCCGTGTCCCCTGCATTGGCAGGTGGATTCTTAACCACTGTGCCACCAGGGAAGCCTATGTGGCCATCTTCTTTTAAGGACACCAGTCGTATCAGATTAGGGGCTTACCCTACTCCAGTATGTCCTCATTTTAGCTAATTACATCTACTATAACCCTATTTCCAAATAAGGTCACATTCTGAGGTACTGGTGGTTAGAACGTCAGCGTATTTTTTTTGAGGGGACACAGTTCAGCCCATAACCCCTCCCTTCTGATAGCTAAACCTTGGTTACTGGGGCCATCTTGAAGGACCTTCCTCTTTCCTTGGATTCCCTCCCAGAATCCCAGACATGTCAAATGTTTGTGGCTGGCATCCTACCCAGCATTGGTGCACACAGCATCTCATTGCTTACAAGGCCTCTGGCATGGAGGAAACCCAAGGATTCACCCTGTTACCAACCAGGGTTCTTGGCCCCCTTAATCGATAGAAGTTGATCAGAGTCCAGACAAGAAATTCAGGCAAGGCTTTACTGGGGCACCTGCTGCAGCGGGGGAGTGAGAGCAAACAACATGTTCCTTGCCTGCTGGCTCACTCCCTGAGGCAGGGGCGAGCTTGTTCCTTATATGGGGTGAGGGTAGGGGTGTGTCCGTGGGGTCGAGCGGGAGGGGTGGCTTAGGTGGTTGGCCCACCCCTTAGGTGCTATTGCGTGCAGGGGGCATGTGCAGTACCCTGCTTTTGCTCCTGACACCCTACATTTGCTCCAGGCTCTTCAAAAGTGGGAGTTGGGGTTTTTGGTCTTTTGTATCTTTTGGGCCCAGAATTTGCCCCAGCTGTGCATGCACGCAGTTATTTTAGTCACATACAGTTTCTTTGTACTTTGTTGCTGGAGGAGAGGTTGTGTCCAGGTGCAAGCACTGCAGCACTGCAGCAAAGGGCCCCAGGTCCCAGCCTGTCTCAGCCCTGCGCACAGCCCTTTGTGAAACCAAAATGCTCACGGGCCCACCCTGCTCAATCAGGGCACTGTGGTACCCTCCTACTCCACTTGTTCAAAGAGCAGCCCCTCAGTCTGGCCAAAGAAAGAACGAGGCAAACCAACAGCTCTGTGAGGACCACCCCCAGAGGAACTTTCCAGGTCTCTCCAAGTTTTCCCCTTAGCCTGAAACTCCACAAAGGAGCTAGTAGTTTTAAAACAGCAAATTGAACTAAGTTGCCTGCGTTTCCCTTATCAACTTTGGGAGAGTTCTTGAGTGGGAAAGAGCAAGGGGAAGATAGAGCGTGAACAAGGCTGGTGTGCATGTGATCCTGGGGGACTTGCACTGCAGCCTTGCGCCCTAGAGGCAGGTGCTTGACAAATACCTGCCGAATGTAATCAACCAGATAGCCCACTGGGTTCTTTGGGGCCATTTGACTGAATGCAACAAACCTCGATCTGATAGCTCCCAGGGGCCAGGTCTAGGCTGGGTCCCTGGGGCAGAGGGGGCAAATCTTCTTGGAGCTCATGGCACAGAGTGAGAAGAGCTGTGATGGGGGAAGACGGGCACCTTTGGAGGGCAGAGGGGACGCCTAAGCCAGCATGGGGTGTCAGGGTAGGCCTCCTGAGGGAATCACCATTATTTCTGTCATTAAATGAAACGATGCTCAGAAAATGCCTAGCAAATGGCTGGCTCTATATATGTGAATTATATTAGCTGTTATTATGATTATCTCTATCAGCAGCAAGGCTGCAAAGCTGCTTAGAAGAGGACAGGCTGCTACCAGGGCAGCTTTTCACAGCTGGGATTTTGCAAACAAATTAAGTCTTTCGGAACATGATTTGGGTGATGATGTTTTCAGTTCTCTCAAGGATGATGGCACATTGCTAGCACCATTCTAGAAGCATGGGAAAAGGGTTGATTCATAACAAGCAGTGGATGTTCCAGGTGGTTAGGGCTTAATACTTCTGGGGAATTTATTTATTTACGTATTTAGTGAGCACCTCTATGATATTTGCTACATGCAGGGCCTTATTCTAAACCCACACTGTCCAGTTCCATAGCCATGAGCTACATGTATCCACTGAGCATTTGAAATGTGTCTCATCCAAATAGAGATGTGCTGTAAGTATAAAAGACACACCGGGTTTCAGAAATTTAGTATAATAAAAAATGTAAAATAGCTCATTAATAATTTTTATATTGAATCACATGTTGAAATGACCAAACTTGGATATATTGGGTTAAATCAAGAATCGACAAAATTTCTCTGTAAAGGACTAGGTAGTGGGTATTTTCAGCTTTGTGGGCCATCCAGTCTCAAATAAGCAAATACTCAACTCTGCTGTTGCAGTGTAAAAGCAGCCATGGCTGGTACATAAACAAATGGGTGTGGATATGTTCCAATAAAACTTCATTTAAAAAAACAGGTGGTGGGGGCTTCCCTGGTGGCACAGTGGTTGGGAGTCCGCCTGTCGATGCAGGGGACACGGGTTCGTGCCCCGGTCCAGGAGGATGCCACGTGCCGCGGAGCGGCTGGGCCCGTGAGCCATGGCCGCTGGGCCTGCGCGTCCGGAGCCTGTGCTCTGCGGCGTGAGAGGCCACAGCGGTGAGAGGCCCGCGTACCGCAAAAAAAAACAAAAAAAAAACCACAGGTGGTGGGCTAGACATGACCCATTGCCTGTAGTGTGCTGACCCCCTATGTTAAATAAAATACATTATTAAAATTAGTTTTGCTTGTTGCTTTTTAATTAATTAATTATTTTTTTGGCCGTGCCGCATGGCTTGCTGAACATGGGCCACGGCAGTGAAACCGCCAAGTCCTAACCACTGGACTGCCAGGAAATTCCCTCGTTTTGCTTTTTTAATGTGGCTACTAGAAAATTTCAAATTACACATTGGCTCACATGCTATTCCTATCGCACAGGGCCAATCTAGGTGTTTTACAAGTATTAACTCGGAGGGATAGCTCTGTTGCCCTGGGAGAGGGGTGCCTTTGTGTGTGTGTGTGTGTGTGTAGGGGGGATGTGTGAATTCTGATGACAACCTAAAGAGAGCATGTGGAGTTGGTGCCTTGGCCTGGCTTCCCCACTGCTGAGTATGGAGTCCAAGGGCAGGCGGGTAGCTGCTTCCTGGGGGTATCTGGACCTGTGCCCTCTCTCTAGGTTCATCCTTTGACTAAAGCGAAGTTCCCGGCAAGACCACTAGGTGGTGGTGTTGGACCACAGGGTACCATGGTTGGACCACTGGAAACCTGCATTTTCGGCTTGGCTCTGCCATGCATTTGTTGTGTGGCCTTGGATCTCAATTTCCTCACCTGTAATATGGGGTTACACTAGACTAGTGAAAACATTAACTTTGGGGGCATACTGACTTGATTTGACTTCTGACTCCACCAGGGCCACATTATGACTTTTGTGGGTCCTAGTGCACTTTTGCCTTCACGAATCCCTTCTTCCATAAGAAAATAGTAAAAATTATATTTTACAACAACACTGGTATAAAGACAGTTATGTTAATATTATATACTAAAACTTTGTCTTCAACCTAAATTTTTATTTTTTTTCCTTCTTATCCTGAAGGAAATTAAAACATTTCCGTGGCCCCTAAAAGTGTTGTGGCCCTAGGCCCTGCGCCTACTCTGCCTCATGGAGCGAGGTGCCACCTCCACTACTCACAAGCTGTGTGACCATGGGCAAGTTGTTTAACTTCTCTGGGCCCGAGTTCCCTCATTTCTAAAATGGAGATGACAACAGAGCCCACCTTTTTAGTGCTATAGTTGGTATTTAGTAGATAGTGTATACCATTCCTTCTTAAAACACAGCCTGGCCCAGAGCAAGCTTCAGCAAATGGCAGCTGCTGTCATTGTTATTATTACTACCATCTTTAAAGTCATCTTCAGCTTAACCTCTATGAAACTATTAAAGTAACTCAAGCAGTAATCTCAAAATAAGTAAGTTGGAAAAATAAAATAAAACTTCCAGGGTATTTGATGGGGAAAGTAAAAGAGTTTCCTAGAGAAGAGACGGTCAGCAGAAGGACTTTCTGCAAATTAACACATTTTCTCCTGCCATCAGGGAACTCATAGGAGGTAAGAACACGGGCTTGTTAACAATCAGTGGAAACCTGGGCCAGCTGGGGTCTATACGCCAGGTGGGCTGACCCTCGGGTAAGGGCCGGGCATGCGTGCATGTGCGTGTAGGCGAGAGAAACCTGAGCGTTCATCTTAGAGAAGGAACGTTTGCAT
Organism: Phocoena phocoena; assembly: GCF_963924675.1. Lineage (NCBI taxonomy): Eukaryota > Metazoa > Chordata > Mammalia > Artiodactyla > Phocoenidae > Phocoena > Phocoena phocoena. Next base: position 31,175,592 of record NC_089228.1, on the reverse strand, counting down.
GGAGTTTTGGAGGCTCTGATAGCCCTAGACCCACAAAGAGAGGGACAATGTGTTCACAGGTTAGAGGGGCAAAGAGGGGAGGGCAGTTTAGGCAGAAGGCACCGCACTGCAAATACCTGAGGTAGGAGGGTGGAGGGCAAGTTTAAGGAGCCACAGTGAGGTTTACCTTTAGCTGGATTTTAAGGTTTTAGTTCTTGTGTCTCTGGTGCCATCCTGTTTTATTTTTTATTCATTTGTTTGTTTGTTTATTTTTTGCTGCGTGTTGCTGTGTGCAGGTTTTCTCTAGTCGTGGCAAGCGGGGGCTACTCTGTTGCGGTGTGTGGGCTTCTCATTGCGGTGGCTCCTCTTGTTGCGGAGATCGGGCTCTAGGTGCACAGGCTTCAGTAGTTGTGGCATGTGGGCTCTAGAGTGCAGGCTCAGTATTTGTGGCATGCAGGCTCAGTAGTTGTGGTGCACGGGCTTAGTTGCTCCGCGGCACGTGGGATCTTCCCAGACCACGGCTCAAACCCATGTCCCCTGCACTGGCAGGCGGATTCTTAACCACTGCACCACCAGGGAAGCCCTTCCTGTTTTAAGTTTAGTTTTTTGTTTGTTTTTCGATTGCATTGGGTCTTCATTTCTGCGCGCAGGCTTTCTCTACTTGCGGCGAGCGGGGGCTACTCTTGGTTGTGGTGCGCAGGCTTCTCATTGCAGTGGCTTCTTGTTGCTTACCACGGGCTCTAGGTGCACGGGCTTCAGTGGTTGTGGCACGCGGGCTCAGTAGTTAAGGCTCGGGGACTCTAGAGCACAGGCTCAGTAGTTGTGGCGCACGGGCTTTGTTGCTCCATGGCATGTGGGATCTCCCTGGACTAGGGCTCGAACCCGTGTCCCCTGCATTAGCAGGCGGATTCTTAACCACTGCACCACCAGGGAAGTCCCCCTATTTTATTTTATTACTTTTTTTGGCCACGCCACGCAGGCTTGCATGTTCTTAGTTCGGCCGCAGGGCTGTGGTAGTGGAAGCACAGAGTCCTAACCATTGGACAACCTGGGAATTCCTGCCATTCTAGTTTATATCCTTCAGGTGTTCTTTGAGAAACTACAGTACACTAGAGGGTACTGTTATTTTTTTAAATCCCCAGTTTGAACCAGCAAAAATCATTCCCTGACTTTGCAAATTAGGTATTTCCATCCGGAAGGATTTCTAAAAGAAAAATTACAAGAATTCTACTACCCAATGTTTACTATCTTTTGCTCAAAATAATTTTTTTTAAAGGATAACTGTGTAAAGGCTATTGCTTTTTACTCCAAGATGGCACAGTTGTGCTCCCTGAGTTTAATTAACCTGACAAAAATTTATTGAGCAGTGACTAAGAAGACATAGCTCTGCTCTCATAGAGGTAGTAGGTTGGGGATGGGAAACAGACATTGGACAGGTGATTACACATGTGATGAGGGTTAGGAAGGGGACACACAGGGCACTGTGGGAAGATGTAAGTGAGGGTCCCAAAGTAGACTGGGGAGAGCTGATCAGCGGAGGCCTCTCTGATTGAGTGAGTTTTAAGTTGAGTTTCGAGGAGTGAGAAGTTTGCTAACTAAAGGGGGAGAAGAGTGATGCAGGAGGAGGGAAACAGCACGTGAAGAGGCCCAGAGGCTGGGGAGAGCCTGAAGAACAGAGGAACAAAGTGATGTGGCTACAGAATGTACATGGTTGAAAATGGAGCTGGAAAGGTAAGTGAAAGCCAAGAACCACAGAGCTTTGTGGACCATGGTGAGGACTTGGGTCTTTATCCGGAGAGAAATGGGGAGCCATTGAGGGTTTAAGGCAGGGGAGAGATAGGATGAGATTTGCATTTTAGGGAGCACACCCTGCTTGTGGGAGGAGAACAGATTGTAGTGGGGAGGCGGTGGGACCAGTAAGGAGGCTGTGATGTCATCAAACAAGAGTCAGTGGCTTGGACTAGGGCCGCCCCCTTTGCCCTTGGCCCCATGAAGCCTGGGGAACCAAGCAGTTATTCAGCTAGTGTTGCATGCAGAGCCCTCACTGTTTCCCAACCCATTTTCCCAGAAGGATCGAGTGTGTATGTGTGCGCATCCTTGTTTCCTTGAAATTCCTTTAGATTTACTTAATTTCAGTAGTTTCCCTGAATCCTAAAGCTTGAACACACTGCTACCAGCGTCCTGTGGGACCGCGGTTACCCACTCCTCCTTCAAGATGTGACCTGTGGGTTAGTGACGTGGAATACTGGCTCCTCAGTGTGGCCTCTGCCTTCAGGACTATTTGGGTGGAAGCCCCGATAGGGGTCCTAGGCGGCTGACGCAGGTGTGAACCTCTCTCACCCACACATCCCTGGGCTGGGTGCTTTTTCTCCTTCTGGGAGGGAAGAGGGATGTGGCCTCCAGTTTGTCACTCTTTCCTCTCCCGGTTTGGCAACTGCCCTTTATACTTGCCTTCTTCAGTCCGAGGGAGAGATGGGAGCCAGGGTCGCTGACCTGGAGAAGCTCCCTTCTCTCCTTCCCACCCGTGCCACTGACTCACAGGGACAGGATGAAGGGCACTGGGGAGCATGTTTGTTTGAGGCAGGAAAGGAATGTTGATGAAGACGAGAAAATAGCAAAGACTGGAAATAGAGGCATCTCCATTTCTCAAGACTTGCCAAAATACTTGCTGTGTTGAACGATAAAGAAATGGAAGACTTCCCTGGTGACATAGTGGTTAAGAATCCGCCTGCCAATGTAGGGGACACGGGTTCGAGCCCTGGTCCAGGAAGATCCCACCTGCCACGAAGCAGCTAAGCCCGTGCGCCACAACTACGGAAACCCGTGCACCTAGAGCCCATGCTCCGCAGCAAGAGAAGCCACCGCGATGTGAAGCCCGCGCACCACAACGAAGAGTAGCCCCTGCTCTCTGCAGCTAGAGAAAGCCTGCGTGCAGCAACAAAGACCCAGCACAGCCAAAAATAAATAAATAAATTTATTAAAGAAAAAAAAAGGGAATTCCCTGGTGGTTCAGTGGTTAGGACTTCAAACTTACACTGCCCAGGGCCCAGGTTCAATCTCTGGTCGGAGAACTAAGATCCTGCAAGCCACCTGGCACGACCAAGAAAAAAAAGAAAGAAATGGAAACTTCGCCTGATTCCTTGTATGGCAGAAATTCATTCTAAATAATTAAGTGAGAGCCATATGTACCCAAAGGCTTGCCTGGCCTACCCTTCAATGAAGCAAGTCCTGTTAATAAAAATACAGCCTCTGGGCTTCCCTGGTGGCACAGTGGTTAAGAGTCCTCCTGCCAATGCAGGGGACATGGGTTCGAGCCCTGGTCCGGGAAGATCCCACATGCCGTGGAGCAGCTAAGCCCATGCGCCCCAACTACTGAGCCTGTGCTCTAGAGCCCGTGAGCCACAACTACTGAGCCCACGTGCCTAGAGCCCATGGTCCACGACAAGAGAAACCCCCACAATGAGAAGCCCGCATACCGCAATGAAGAGTAGCCCCGCTCGCCACAACTAGAGAAAGCCCGCGCACAGCAACGAAGACCCAACACAGCCAAACAACAAACAAACAAATAAATAAATTTATAGAAAAAAAATCAGGCTTACAGTCTCGTTTTCTTATATCGAAAGTCGCATCGTCCTGGATATATTTAGGAAAATCAGCAGAGAGGGACCACGTGTATAGAATGCTATACTCTGTATTTCTCAAAGTTACACACGGTGCTTATTTATGCAGACTCTCTGGTGGAATGCGTAAGCTGGTAGGAGGGGCTGCTTCTGAGACAGGACACCAGGGGGGCCAAGGCACAGCGTTCCTTCTCTTTGCTTATTCCTTGGTACTGCTTGCAGATTTAGCCCTGTTCATGTACTACTTGGACAGAGAAACAATATAAGGGAAAACAAAGCAAAACAAACCAAAAAAATGGTCACCGTGGATATAGGTAAAATGGTGCCTCGCTGCTGGACTCCTCTGCAAGTCTTTAGTTGCAGAAAGATAACAAAATCCTCCAGTCCCTCCCAGCCAACTGGACCTTTGTCCCACCAGGTCCCCCAAAGAGCCCAAATAGTGGCCTTGGTGACATGCAGTGTGGTGAATGTTATAATAGGGGTATGGCATATGTTGGGGTGGCCGGGGTTAGTTGCCCAGGCTCTGAGCTGGGCTGAGCCAGAGCCCAGAAGGAGGGAGAGCTTGGGGCATGCGGGGAAGGGGCAGTCCTGCTGGACAAAAGTGCAAGGTGGGACGAAGGTAAGGCTGACATGATAGGCCAGGTAATAGAGAGCTTCATGGGTGTCCAAATGCCCTGGGCTCTCTCCAGGTGGTGATGGGAGCTCCTTCAGGGGCTTTTAAAGCAGGGGGTGGGAAAGAGGGGGTGCTGTGGTCAGATTGGAATTCCAAAGGATGACACTGGTGGTTTCTGGGCTGGCTGAGTTGGAGGACTATTTGGAGGCAGGGAGACCAGTGGGAATGGCCTTCACCCTTCATCCCTGCAAGATATGATTGTGGCCTGACCTCAGACAGGAGGGCCATATCCTGAAGCAGTTCATTGCCCAAATCATGGGCTACAGTTGGGGCCTTGGTGTTCTTGGCATTTCTGGTCGTTTCGCATGGAACAGGACGCCCTCAAGAAGACGGAAAGCTGATGTTCCTCTTCCTGCGGCCTCTCTCGGCAGGTAGAGCAGTGACAGCTGATGGGGCTCTAGCTCCCGACATGAAGGCCATCGTTTTGGACTGCAAAAGACCCTAGTTTCCTTTTGAGTAATTCAGGGGAGGTATGAGCTCGAGCTCTAGAGGGAGAACAGAAGACACTCTTCCCAGTTTGGCTCAAGATGAATTAGATACAAGTTGAAAAATGAACGCAGTTGGGCCCGTCTTGTTTCCTGAGTGCCAGGAACAGTTCATACCTATTGGAGCTGCTTTATGTAGAGGCAAGAAATGGTGAATAAAATGGCACCCTTGTATCTAGGCGCGACTGGTCTTTTTTTTCTTCTTTGGAGAGACAGATTCTTTGCTGTTGATGAAGGCCCTTGAAGACTGAAGTTTAAATTCAACTGGAAAGTGGTCGCTGACATCCAGGGCCTGTAAAGAGAAAGGAGACATAAATTTGGGAATTAGGAGACACTTTCATTTTAGTGATGAACGAATTCAAGCTGAGGGAGGCCCAGGATGAAATGCCCCAAGTCACCCAACAGGACGTGCACTGGGAGCATTGTCCCTGCACCAGTTCAGTCAGAAATTGAGGCAGGTCCTCAAGTCACGGAATCATAGACTTTGAGACTCAAGGCCCAGTGGCTCAATGTCAGATCTCCATTGGTGACCTGAACCACCACTGGGTGACACCAACCCATCCTCCCAGGACGGTGGCACAGAAAAACAAGACGACAGCTGTACCTTCTCTTCAGTCAACCCGTAAGCTTTCTGGAAGTCAAAGATGCTGTTTGATTGAGGAACAACAGAGGTGACAATCTCTTGTCCTCTAAGCACGATCCTGGAGAAGAAGAGGGAAGATAGTCACGTTAATCCACCTTGTTGATTTCTGAGATCAAACCAGGCTTCCTGCTTGACATCTAGAATGACTGAACCGCTTGGCACTTCACATGGAGTTCAAAAGTCCAGCCCTGGTTTTAGCTTGTGTTGAAGCTCAGGGCGGGCCACCCCAAAATATGCCACAATGGCATATTGATTATTTTGAATTAAAGTTACTTAAACTAAACGGCTAATGCAGTAAGGACACTGACCCTCCTGTCAGTCTCCCTGAAAGCAGGAAGTAAGTCTCCCCTGTGAATGAAAGATGCACTCCCTGCATCTGGAGGTAGAAGGAAGGACCAGCACCCTTATCCCCAGAGAAAGGGAATTCAGGCCACAAAGACTGTGTGAACAAACCTTGTTACTTCTTTAATTCACTACTCCAAGCCCAAATTCTCTTTAGATTCTTCACTCATTGAGAACCCAAAACCTGAGTTTCTTTGTCCTCTCAATTCCTCACAAATGTATTGTTTTTTTGGTCTAAAAAGTATAAAAGCTGCCTGCTTTGACCACTTCTTTTTTTTTATTTTAATTTTATTGGAGTATAGTTGATTTACAATGTCGTGTTAGTTTCACGTGTACAGCAAAGTGACTCAGTTATACACACATATATATATATTCATTCTTTTTAAGATTCTTTTCTCATATAGGTTATCACAGAATACTGAGTAGAGTTCCCTGTGCTGTACAGTAGGTCCTTCTTGGTTATCTATCTTATATATAGTAGTGTGTGTGTGTGTGTGTGTGTGTGTGTGTGTTCATCCCAAGCTCCTGATTTATCCCACATTCCCCCTTTGGTAACCATAAGTTTGTTCTCAATATCTGTAAGTCAGTTTCTGTTTTGTAAATAAGTTCATTTGTATCTTTATTTTTTTTAATTAGATTCCACATAGGAGTGATATCATATGATATTTGTCTTTCTCTGTCTGGCTTACTTCACTTAGTATGATAATCTCTAGGTCCACCCATGTTGCTGCAAATGGCATTATTTCATTATTTTTTATGGCTGAGTAATATTCCATTGTATATATGTACCACATCTTCTTCATGTATTCCTCTGACAATGGACGTTTAGGTTGCTTCCATGTCTTGGCTGTTGTAAATAGTGCTGCAGTGAACACGGGTGCATGTATCCTTTTGGATTATGGTTTTCTTTGGATATATGCCCAGGAGTGGGATTGCTATATCATATGATAGTTCTAGTTTTAGTTTTTTAGGGAACATCCATACTGTTCTCCGTAGTGGTTGTACCAATTTACATTCCCACCAACAGTGTAGGAGGGTTCACTTTTCTCCATACCCTCTCCAGCATTTGTTATTTGTAGTCTTTTTGATGATGGCCATTCTGACTGGTGTGAGGTGATACCTCATTGTAGTTTTGATTTGCATTTCTCTGATAATTAGTGATGTTGAGCATCTTTTCCTGTGCCTTTTGGCCATCTGTATGTCTTCTTTGGAGAAATGTCTATTTAGATTTCCTGCCCATTTTTTGATTGTATTTTTGACATAGAGCTGCATGAGCTGTTTGTATATTTTAGAGATTAATCCCTTGTCAGTTGTTCCATTTGCAAATATTTTCTCTCCATTCTGTGGGTTGTCTTTTTGTTTTGTTTATGGTTTCCTTTGCTGTGCAGAAGCTTTTAAGTTTAATTAGGTCCATTTGTTTATTTTTGTTTTTATTTTCATTACTCTAGGAGGTAGATCAAAAAAGATATTGCTGCGATTTGACCACTTCTTAGGTCCTATTTCTATGAGACCTCCATGTGCACAAATTAAGGTTTGTTTCTTTTTCTCCTATTAATTGGTCTTGTGTCAATTTTATTATAGTCCAGTCATAAGAACTCAAGAGGGGTTGAGTCAGAAATTTCCCCCTCCATGACAGAGACCCTTAGGACAGTGCCTATGGTTGGGAAACAGGGTCAGCTCTGCGGTGATCTGTGAGCACCAGGGCAGTGTGCCTTGTGTGAGCAGGGAGCCCTGGCGGTAGAAGAGACATGGACATCACAGCACATTGCGATGGCTTGCGTCCTGAAAAGATGTTCCCTTTGCAATTATTTTCACTTTTCCTGATTCAATTATGGAGAAAGGTTCTGGTTTATCTTTTTTTTTTTTTTTTTGCGGTACGTGGGCCTCTCACTGTTGTGGCCTCTCCCGTTGCGGAGCATAGGCTCCGGATGCGCAGGCTCAGTGGCTATGGCTCATGGGCCCAGCCACTCTGCGGCATGTGGGATCTTCCCGGACTGGGGCACGAACCCGTGTCCCCTGCATCGGCAGGCGGACTCTCAACCACTGCGCCACCAGGGAAGCCCTCTGGTTTATCTTTAATGCCTCCCTAAGCTCCTATTTTGACCAAGAGAGAGCATTCTGCAGACGAGAGAATTAAGGTATAATGTAACATTGTTCGGTTTTCACTGGGCTTACTTTTACAATTATATTTTATTTATGGCAAGTGGTGCTGTTTTCTTACCTTAGCTTTATGAAATTTCCTTTTAAAATATATTTATTTCAGTAATAAATGAATAGATTTAAAGACAAATATAGAGAAAAACCATAGTACAGTTGCTTTGCGGTGATAACAGAAAATGGGGACGCGGTGGTTAAATGGAATCTAATGTATCCCAAGTGTGGTGATGCAGTTGGGGTCTGCATGGCCCCAGCTGACTGGCTGAAGAATGACAAGCTGGGTTAAACTGCCAGCCCATGACTGTCCAATGAGCTTTCCCCGATTCGGACCAGCTGACCTGGTTTCCTTTGTTTGCGACCAGCACCACCTGGTTAATTTTTAACTAATCTCCATAAGTAAACTCTTCGCATTTGGGTGGAGAGTTCGTTTTTTAAAGATTTTTTTCTTTTGATGTGGACCATCTTTAAAGTCTATTGAATTTGTTACAATATTGCTCCTGTTTGATGTTTTTTTGGCTTTTTGGCCACGAGGCATGTGGGATCTTAGCTCCCCAATCAGGGATCAAACTCCCTGCATCGGAAGGAGAGGTCTTAACCACTGGACCGCCAGGGAAGTCCCTTGGGTGGAGATTTCCTGAAGCCATCCTTTCAGACCCAGAGAGTCAAGAACAGCATAGTTAAGGCTCCCCCATTTCAGACTTCTGCTAGTTCTGTGTGCCGGTGAGTCTGCAGATCACACTAAGCTCCCTGAGGCTGCTCCAGTGCCCAGCCAGCTCTGGGCATCTCGGCCTGTCCACTAGCACTCAGCACATGGAAAGTGTTCAATAAATATTTGCGCACAGAACAAAGACTGGAATTAAGGCCATTTCATCTTCTCCCCTCATATGCCTTTTTACAAACCATAAAAGATATGTACTGTTACGGAAAACACAGAAAATTCAGAGCAGCAAAACAAGAAATTAATGTTTAAAAAAACACATTGTAATCCTGCCACCCTTTGGCATACAAGTGCGTAATACTGGGGGTCCTTTAGTAAACACCTTTTTTAACCTTTTCAGCCACCCCATCTAATCCATCTTTCCCTGGGATTCACTGTTCTTCTGCTCCATTACTTTCGATCACCTCCCTCTCCTCTGCCAGGGAAAAAGAATGGGACCACAGAAGGGACTTGACCTGCCCAAGGCCACACAGCTGGCATGTGCAAGTGGGCAAGTGGGTGAGTGGCCCTCTCCAACCAGCTTTGCTGCAGCCCCTCACAATGGGATGGAGGGGGCAGGTACCCAGGAAGCTCAGTCTCCTGTAACTTCTCACCTTGGTTCTACTTCCCCCAGGGCCAGGGCTGTTTCCACCTTGGGGAGCAGAAGTGATGATGTCTGCAGAGGGCGCACCAGCCCTGAAAGCTCTAACAGGAGCAGAGGAGGTCACGGGATGGGAAGGAAAATCAGAACTCAAAACTAGAGAAATGGAAACTGTCTGCTTGCAGATGGCCATCTCGTGCAGACTGAGCTTGGGGAACAGCAACCACTCCTGGGAACAGGGCTCCTAGGGACTTTCCTGCCTGTGGTGTCCACTGTGGATGTGCCAGTCATGAACATTCACACGCTTCAGGTCCCCCCCTCACCTCCCTCCTGACTTAAGGAGCAAAGTTGAAAGCTGACTGAAAATCTCCCGGGAGGCTTTACAAATACCGGAGAATGATATTACTTAAATGTATATATTTGCATTCAGAAATGTGTAGGAATTCCTTGGCAGTCCAGTGGTTAGGAGTCGGCGCTTTCACTGCCATGGCCCGGGTTCAGTCCCTGGTCAGGGAACTAAAGTCCCACAGGCTATGAGGCACAGCCAAAAAAAAAAAAAGTGTATAGCAAAAGCATTAGAAGTGTAAATTTCCTTGCACTAACTAGTCTCATTTTTAGACTTTTACCCTGAGGAAATCATAAATAAACACAAAATGCATATATAGGGGCTTCCCTGGTGGCGCAGTGGTTGAGAGTCCGCCTGCCGATGCAGGGGACACGGGTTCGTGCCCCGGTCCGGGAAGATCCCACATGCCGCAGAGCGGCTGGGCCCGTGAGCCATGGCCGCTGAGCCTGTGCGTCCGGAGCCTGTGCTCCGCCACGGGAGAAGCCACAACAGTGAGAGGCCCGCGTGCCGGCAAAAAAAAAAAAAAAGCATATATAGGATGTTCATTTCAGCTATGCTTTTAATAGCAAACCCTTGGTAATAACCTAATGCCCAGTGACAGAGGACTGAGTGAGTAAACTGTGGTATGTCTTTGTGATGGAATAATTGACAGCCAATGAATATATTGAGCATTTACCATATTCCAGACATTGCATGTGAAGGTTTATATATGTTACTTTGTTTAGTCTTCATGTATGAGTGAGGCACTACTACAGTCTCCATTTTACGGGTAAGGGAACAAAGACACAGAGAGCTTAAGTCTCTTGGTCCCAGACATATTAAGTGGTAGAGCCAGGATTTGAACCCAGGCCTGTCTGACAGCAAAGCCTGCTAAGCTAGAGTGACCAAGGCCACCATATATGGCCACGCAGGTTGCATACTGCACAAAGTACCCAGTGGAGAAGCTTAAGTCTATTTAGGTTCAGCTCTCCAAGCCAAGAGCTTCATCTGCCCAGAGGGGGCCACCAAGCACTGTGGCCACCGAGCACTGATGCCTCCTACCTGTCATAGGCACAGTTTGTGCAGATGCCTCCTACCTGTCATAGGCACAGTTTGTGCTCTTCTTGATCGTGGTATCCTCTTGGTCCCTGATCAGCCAAATGAACTTGGGGTCGGTCCTCAGGCGGATGTTCTTCCAGGCCTTCTTGGGGACGTAGCTGCAGCCGGCATTGAAGTCACCCATGAAAATGAAATTCTGAAAGACAAGATGCGAAACTGTCACCTGTAGGCATTGTTGTCGAATGCTTTCAGGCAGAACTGGTAGCAATGACTCCACCTCGCACACCCAATAAACGACGAGTTCTATTATCAGCTGAATTGTGTCCCCCCAGATGCATAAAATTCATATGTTCTAACCCCCAGTACCTAAGAATGTGACTGTATTTGTAGATGACCTTTAAAGAGCTAATTCAGGTGAAATGAGGTTATATGGGTGGACCCTAATCTGATGTGAGTCGTGTCCTCATAAAAAGAGATTAGGACATAGACACAGAGGGAAGACCAAGGAGAGAGGCCTCAGAAGAACCAAACCCTGTTGCCGCTTTGGTCTTGGACATCCAGCCTTCCAGAACTGTGAGGATATAAATTTCTGTTGTTTAAGCCACCCAGTCTTTGGTACTTTGTTACGGCAGCCCTAGCAAAATAATAAAGGGTCTTAATTTCATTTTGCTTTTTAAAAGAAGAGGCCACAGTTTTAAAATTGAGTCACAGTTCTGATGAGTATTTGACAGGCGAGTATGACAAGGGAGTGTGTCCTCGGTGGGAAGAAGGTTGTTTGCTGTAGCTGCTCCCTCCTGTTCTTAGTCACCAAATCTCTCGAATTTGGGGTGCAGATTTAGGTGGGGATGGAAGAATCCAGCTCAGTTATTCCCTCACTTCTTTTGTCTCTGGCTTAAACTACTGTAAGGTATAAACATATGAATGACTTGATGCCTTTTGTTTGCAAGCAGGGAAAATGAACTCGGGTGGTATATTTGACAGCTCTGGCACTGCTCTTTCTCTCCTCTTTTGAAACTAGGAACTTACTCCTGTGGAAATTTTGCCTGTTGGGGAAGTGAGAAGAGGCTTAAGTGGGGGGTGGAGGGGGGTGGTGATAGAATGAGCTGTCCGCCTCTGCCCCGAGGCCACTATCAGAGCATTCTATCTTGGAAGTGTTTTTCCTTGCAGGGCTCTTGAAACAGAATTTTAATATTCCTCAAGAGGAAACACAGATTTCCTTGTTTGTGCTATTGTTTGGCGCTGTTACTAACTTTAGAGTTTTCGTCAAAAACATTCTATTTTGACCTTGGGTATCATGGTTTTCCCTGAGGTCGGTGGGCGCAGTTGAGGACAGGATGTCATCCTTAACCAGAGCATCAACCAGCTTCTATTAATATAGGCATGATTTATTGAGCATTCACTGTATACCAGGCTCAGCGTTAAGCATTTTCTAAAGTTTAATTTAAATCTTAGAATAAACACCAGGAGGTAGAAGGAACCTTTGACAGCCCTGTGGAAAAAGGATAGAGGGGTAAAGTGACCCGCTCTAGGCTATTGAACCCTGATGAGCCTCACTGAAGGCCCCTCCCTCAGAGCACAAGAGTTTCCCCTCTTGTTCATTTTTGTGCCACGGATGGCTCCCCACTGCCTGGCACTTAACAGATGCTCAATAAATTCTTGCTGAATGAATGAGTGGAATTTATAATTTTAGGAACAAATGAGTCTTTCTCTTGCCCTGCTTTTTACAAATAAGTAACGAAATATACCCCTTGTGTGCGCCATGCCCCAGCTCTGTGTCCACACTTTATTTGACTGATTTTGCACTTAGAGCAGCAAAACTGAGGAGGAGGAAGTGGGTCACTGGAGTCATATCTCAAAAGGAGAAAAGAGAAATGAGGAAGAGCCCTCTGAAGCACTTCCATATTTGCCAAGAACTTTCATAGGCCTCGCAGACACAGGAGGTGGCATCCCTGTTGTCCACGTGAGGAAATAATTGAAACCAAGAGGGATGGTGGATGTATTCCCCTTCTGTGAGAATAGCACCCCTAATTTCTTTGGGAAACCATCTCCCTCCTCCACCTTAGTCCATGAGGTTGGGGTAAAGCTGAAACAGACTTAACCAATCAGAGCATCTCAACCACCTGATCACAGTGATTGGTTCACGGACGGACACGTGACACAATCATAGCCAATGAGACTCAATCCCAGGGTATTTGTTGCATTGTGGGGCAGAACATTTGTCAGTTGCTCTGGAAGCTGCTGGCAGCTATCTTACCATCCCAAGCGTGGAGCCAGCCTGAGAATGGAGCCCACCCAGGGGAAAGGAAGGTCAAGAGATGGTGAGAGAGACAAGACAAGTTCTGATTACCTTATCTGAGCCCTGTGTCCATCTATGCCTGAACCAATAAATTGCTCTTCCTTTTCATGAGCCATTTTGAGATTCTGTCACTTGTAGCTGAAAGACTCCTGACCTCTCTTTGTCTTACTGGTCTCACTCGTGAAGTGGGAATGATCAAAATAGTTATCTCCTCAGGCTATTGGGAGGATTAAATAAACTTGTCCATGTCCAGCCTTAGCACAGTGCCTGGCACCAGGTACTCATTCGCTCAGTGAATGTTGGCAGCCATTATTAGTGGAGCAGTGTATGAATTCCCAAGGCCCCCATGGATGGTACCCAGGCAGATTCAGCAGAGAGATATTTAGGGCTGAGGAAAGGCCTAAAATGAGACTCTAAAGTGGTGGTGGTCTGCACAGGCCCTGCGTCCTTGCCCTCCCTCAGAGCCACTCATGCCTCTCAGGGACCAGATTCTGCCCCTGCTAGATGGGCATTCAGCAGACACAGAGGGTCATCACCTCCGCCTTCCAGCGACGTTTCACATCTATATAGACATCAGCCAGCTCGTCAATCTCTTTAACGGATGTCTCAGGGGTGGTGTGCAGGGGAACAATCACGAAGTCCTTGACAGCTGAGGAAGAGGAAAGAGGCAGAGGTCACACGTTTCCTCTGGCGAGATTCCACGAACACTGCTTGAGGGAAACAGGCTGTGCCCCCAAAAGGCACAGACTGTGTCATCTGGGGCCCCCCATTTCCAGAGGGTCCAGTGGTTGAGATTTGAATGATCTTAGGGTCATAAGGCCGCTATTCTCAGCACACGAAAGCCTCTTTTCTCCAACTCGCCCTGCGTGGCTAAGAGAAAGCTGGTAGACAGTGTTCCTCACTGGCATTGTGGGTGTTTTTATTTTCTCATTTTAAAAAACCCTGTATTTTCTATTTTTTTAAAATATGAAGGCTGTCTGGCTTTGTACTAAGAAAAAAATGTTTTTTCTAATTTAAAAAATTGAGGCTTGTCAGTTTATACTCCTTTTGTAATCAGAAAAAAAAAAGCCTGGAAAAGTTTATTTAAAACACAAAGTGGTCCTTTGTGGAGTGTCTGAAAACCTCCCCCACCAGGAGGGACTGAGGGAGCCTGAGAGAGGGGTGGGCGTCTTGCCCATCTGTGTTGTTCTGAATACCTCCTCCTTGGGCTCTCCCTTGTTCTGTGCCTGCGTCCTCACTCCTGCTCAGGAGCAGGGGGCTGTTGAGTGATCACTGCTCAAGTCCCACAGCAGGGAGCCGGGACTCAGACCGGCAGCCTGTCTCCAGGACCACACCCTGGTCCAGCAGCCTGTCTCTCACTCTCCCCCCACTCCTCCTCTCCACTCCCCAACCTCTTTTTGGTCCCCTAAACACCCCAGCTCCTTTCCCACCTCTGAGCTTGTGTGCTCACTGTGCCCTCCTCCCTCCAGAACGCCTTTCCACCACCTCTCTGTGACTGGCTTCTTCGGGTCACAGCCACTGTCACCTCCAAGGGGCCATCCCTGATTGCCCTGTCTAAGGTGGCCCCTCACCCCGCTATTCAGTGAACCCTGCTTACTGCCTTCACGCTCTGAAATTACCTGCTTAGCTCCTTAGTTTGGCCCACTGGAACCTAAGCTCTGTGAGAGCAGGCTTATCTGTCTTGTTCACCCTCTTGGCTCCAGCACCTAGCACCGTGCCCGGCACATTGGAGGTGCTCAGAAATGTTTGTTGATTGAATACATGAATGAATGAATGAGAGAATAAATGGAGGAAAGAAAAGATAGATGAATGGCCAACTCCTTCATCTTTAATCCCAAACAGGCAGGACATAAAGACATTTCCCTGGGCAAGATAGAAGACTCCAAACATGACACAGCTGTAGTGCCATCCCAGCCGGGGTGGGTGTGTGGGAGGGAGGGGTAGGGAAGGGTGGAAGCTCCAGACAAACAGGTTTGTTCAGCAGTTCACAAAGGCTGAGGACTCTCTCAGAGAAGAAATAATGATTTGGGGGGAGGGCCTCTCCTAACACTGCCAGGTGAGCTAAATGTGAGTTGTGTACATGACAAAGACAATTATTGAACATGTTCTCTGAAAGGCATTTCTTGCCCTCAATAGCCCCCATCTCCTCATTTTTTTTGCTTTTTGTTTTCCTACTGAGAATTTCCTACTATTCTCCCATGTTTGTTTTCCTGAAATACTCTGCCCCTGAGCTAATTAACCCTCTGCCAAAATAGTGAACTTCATAGTTCAAGATGTTAATATTTGTGTGGTATAGATATAGGTGTTCATATGTACAGCTCTGCATATATTTATTTGGTCATTATCTGTCTCCCCCGCTGCAACATAATTTCACAAGGGCAGGGACCTTTCGCCTGTCTTGTCCAGTGCCCAGAACAGAGCCTGACATGTAGTGGGTGTTGAAAAATATTTGATTCTATATAGTTCCAGTCTATAAACCAAATTAATTCTTGACTGTCCATTGAGGGTTGCATGGTGGTAAAAAGTGTGGGCTCCCGAGATGCCAGTTTGAGTTGCAACCCTGGCTCGTCCACTTCAATAACTGCTGGGTGACCTTGAATAAGTGACCCCATCTATTTGAACCTCAGTCTCTTCCAATGTAAAGTGGAGATAATCCTAGTTGCTACCTTGCAGGGTGTTGCAAAGATTACAGGAACCTGACGCTAATCAGGGATCAATAATTGTTAATGACTAATACAAGTACTATTGTTGTCAGAGATCAGGGTGCAATCTTTTGGATCTCCTCTCCATCCCCAGTCTGTGCGGCAGATTGCTCAGTGGGTACTGGAGGGACAGTGTGATTCTAGGTTGGGAGATCATCTTTGCTGGCCATTGCTTGAATTTTTCAAATGAAGGAATAGCTGTACTTGATTGGGACTAAGGGATTTTTGTAAATAATTTCCATCAGCCTAAATGCTCCAAAGAGAGTAAGGTTATCATTGATTTAAGAAAGTGGCTTCTTAGCTGAGGAAGTCTTGAGTCGTGGCATTCTGAGAACCCAGCCTAGTGTCATCAAACTATACTGCATCCTGTACATTCAAGGGTTAGAAGTTCTTAACGGTCATCTCAAGCCTGATGCCTCACTAAAGGTACTGCATAAACCCTGGGATCACAGCCCACACTCAGGGCTGCTGCCCGTTTATGGGATCGCTGGGGATATCAGGGGTGAGAGGGGCCTGTGGGTCTCACCGGTGTGGGGTGACTGGAACCAGACCACAAAGGGTTCCCTGGAAAATACATCTGCATCGCCAGCCTGGTAGTCATGGTAGAGGTAGCTTGCTTTCACAGACACTAGCTTTTCCCTAGAAGAAAAAAAAAAGTCCTCCCAGATGAGTTAGTTGTCTTCTTCCTTCTTTCAAGAAGCAGAGACGTAGGTTCTCACAGCTCTGTTGGCCTCCCCTGCAGGCTTGAGCGCTGGAAGGGATCTTTTGCCTGAGAACAAGGCTCAGTCGAGTCTTCTCAAGGACCAGAGCCCTTTGGGAGCTGAAGATCTGAGCAATACTAGTTATCTAGGGAACTCACAACTTAAAGGTCAGATTCAAAACAAATTATTAGTAGGAAGAAGATGAGAATATGAAGTCCCAGAGCAGCCATGCTGGGTAACTCAGGTTTCCATCACCAGCCAGGACTTAGCCATGAAGAAAAAAGAACTCTTCGCTCTCCTGACCAGGTCACTGAGTCAACCAGTAGATTAGTTTTGAAGAGTTAATACTTTGCATCAGCCCTGATTTTGACAGCAATTATTTTGATCAATATTGAGAACTGGTTAGAGATCCAAATTTGGTTTTAAAGGAAAGATTTTGATTCTATTCACAGTCATAATTGATAAGTGAACCATGTTCCAGCAAGCATAATTTATACTTACTTGTAGAGAAAGGCATACTGTTCTTTGTATGTGTTTCTTCCAAGACGAGAGCTAATCACATAGTTATATGTTTTGCCTCTTCTTGAGTTTCTGGAAGACAAAAAAGAGTTTACATTTCATCTTAAAGAACAAACATTTCTCTACTGCCTAGGTTCCCCTCCTTCCAGTCTGCCTCTGTATCTCCCGTGACATCATGTAGGAGGGCTTCTGTTCATCATAAGCTTTGAGTCTCATAAGAAGGGCCACCACCATTGACTGGGACTGTAACATCTACCAGGATCTTTACAGCCATTATTTCTTGTCCTTATAAGGTGGGTACTGTTGTTACTCCATTTTTATAATTTGCAAGTACAAAGCTGAGATTTGAACTCAGATCCTACTCACCCCCAAATCCACCTGCTTTGGCCTGTACCTGTGGGACACCACTGAGACCATGAAACACTGTTCTGGCCCATGGCTGGGCTGTACCTCATACTTCCTGGTGGAGTATACCTCACTAGGTCACCCTGTCCATGCACCACTCCTAAGCATTTATCACATGCAGGATTCCCAGTAACATTTTTTTGGCCATTCTCTTCTGCTCTGAAAACCCCCCAGGCATTTTCTCACAAGTCCTGGAACTATAATTCCAAATCAGCTATTGTTTCTGTCTTGGGGGCTGAGGATATTGTCATGAAGTCCCATTGATCCTACCCCTCACCCTTATCAGGGAAACTTGACTCTCAGATGTGTTTGCCAAATTTGCTGATAACTCCACCCTGGGCAGAGCCTGACGCGGTTCTACTTCATCTTCCCACGAGAAGATCTGGGGCATGTCTAAGCTGTGGCGTACTCTCAGTTTCCGTTGGAAAAAAGGAGAATGTTTAGGGGTCAACTTAGACCCTACAGAAATTCCTGGGAATGAATATTCTAAGGCAGATCTGGTCATGGGAGCCCCAGGAGTGCAGACAGTGGATTCTGCTGGGCTTCCAGTTTGGGAAGGCTGGCCCTGTCCTGAATCTAACCTTGCCAAGTCCTGGGTTGGCAAACTACTCGCAATGACTCAGCTGTGAAAGGAGAAGGGCCCCTCCTGGCTAACAGGGAATTAGGACACAAACAGGCCTGGCTCTGCCTGGAGTCCATGGCACAGTCTAGGGAGGTTGGGGAGAACCGAGACCACTGGAGGTGGGAGGACTTAATCCAGACCAACTGTGGGCAGGTGCCTGGAGCCCCTGTCCCCTCTGTCCCTCATAATTCTGAAAACTGGCCAGGGCCACTCCAAGGACGGCTGAGGGGGCTCAGAATAGAGCATTGGCTTTGGAGACAGACATGACCCAGGTTCAAAAGTAGGTTTGGCCATTTACTGGCTGGGTGACCTTGGGCAGGTCCCTGCTCTCTGTGCCTCAGCCCCTCAGCTATAAGGGAAGCAGTAACTACCTACTCTACAGGTTGTTGTGGGGAGGAAATGAAATAGCACATGTAAATTGATTAACAGGATGCCTGGCAACTGTGATACCCTGGTTAGGGTGTTAACGGTAGCTGTTTCTTACGGCCCTCTGGACCATCACCTGCCATCACAATTCCCTTACTTTGACGAGTAATGAACATCCCAATGTTTAGTCTCCACTGCTCCATACCAGGCACAGCTCAACCACTTACATGCATGATTAAATTTAATTATCGCCACATCCCAGGAAGATGGTGGGTTCTATTATTATCTCCATTTACAGATGGGGAAAATGAGATATACAGTGAGGTTCAGTAACTTGCCCTTTGTGGCAAAGCCAGAATCCAAACCCAGGTGGTCTGAGCTGAGCGTAGGTGCCTAACACCTGGGCTACACTCCCTCTGTCATTGTCAAGAGCAGACTCAGAAACAGAAGACCTGGGAGGCTAAAAAGGAGACACACTTCTCCAAGTCTGAGGTTTCAGATGAGAAACTGAGGCCCAGAGTGGGTGGGTGCGGTCAGCCCAAAGAGCCCTGTGTGTGAAGGAGAGAATCCAAGGCTCTTCCTCCCCAGCCTAATGAGGCTGGATTGACCATTCATTTCTAAAACACAATGTGAGTTTTCCTAATTATAAAAATAGTATAATAATGGCCAGATATCACTGTTTTTTCAGTCTGAATGGGGGGGTACATAGCTGTTTGTTATCTCCGCTGTGCTTTTAACTATGTTTAAATTATATCATAAGAAAAGGGAAGGGGGAGTGTAACATGCTCATTGTAGAAAATTCGGAAAATACATAGAAGCAGAAATCACATGAAATTCCTTGTAAATTTGTACCACTGTCCACATTTTGGTTCATTGCCTTTGAATCTTTTATATGTTTTTTATTTCGTTTTGCTTTTTTACAGAATTGAACTTGGTACCTATTGTATACTCTATTGTTTAATCTTATATCTACAAAAGAAACATTATATTAGAAGTTTTAAGAAATTAGTGTGTCTCAGAAGTAATAGACGGGGGCCCTTGAATATGCATTTTTAACTCACTCTGGGGTGATTATTCTTTGAGAAATAAATCATAAATATAACCCAATATCATTGAAAGCTATTCGAGGACATTCATTTATAAAATTTTAATTTAGAGTCAATTCAGAATTTTTGTCAAATATTCAAATCATACAGAAGTATATAAAATAAAAAGCAAATGTTCCCCATTTTCTTCTCACACCCCTTCCACAATGGTCCTCCAGTCATACCCACCACCACCCCAGAAGTAACCACTAATAACAGCTTGAGCACATCCTTCCTGTCTTTCTTTTATGCTGACGCAAACTCAAGCACACCTTCATTCATATGTGATGTAGTGTGACTACTAAAATGGGCTCTTCTACCTACAATTCTGAGCTTGCTTTTTCCCATATATGGTAGCCATCTTTCCATGCTAGAATATTTAGCTCTAACCTATTCTGTGGTAACCATGACTTTTGATCGCTACATAATATTCCAGCCTGTGGGTATATCATGATTACATATTTGCGCTCAATCTTTTCTTTGTAACAGTACTTCTCAGCTCAGCCTCTAGTCTGTTTCTTTCATTTCTCTCGGTCCTGACTCCTTACCCGTTTCCCTCTTTTGCTTTATCACGTTAAAACTAGCTGGTTGGGGCTTCCCTAGTGGCACAGTGGTTGGGCGTCCGCCTGCCGATGCGGGGGACACGGGTTCGTGCCCCGGTCCGGGAGGATCCCACATGCTGCGGGGTGGCTGGGCCAGTGAGCCATGGCCGCTGAGCCTGCGCGTCCGGAGCCTGTGCTCCGCAACGGGAGAGGCCACAGCAGTGAGAGGCCCGCGTACCGCAAAAACAAACAACAAAAAAATACTAGCTGGTTGAACGTTCTCAGGACCACGGTTAATAAAGTTGAAAGCCTGGGCAGTGTTGGCCACGTGACCTGGTGTTCTGGGCCAGTGCTGGATCTCACGCTAGTTTCAGTTCCCAGGGACTTTCAGATGCCCTTGCACCTGGCTTTGAGCCGACAGTGTCCAGGGGCCCTGTCTTTACCCGTTCAGTCTCTCCAGCAGTGTGGGACAGATTATGTTGTTGCTGTCCTTGATTTCCATCAGGAGTATGATGTCACAGCGTTTGATGACCTGCAGAGAGAGAATTCCCGGGGTTGTGAGGCCATTTACTACAAATAATGAAATCTTCTATTGGGCACTTACTGTAACATAACATACGATGTTACTATTTTTTTTAATTGAAGTATAGTTGATTTACAATGTTGTGTTAATTTCTGCTGTACAGCAAAGTGACTCAATTATACATATATATACGTTCTTTTTTTTAGACTTTCTTTTTAATATTCTTTTCCATTATGCTTTGTCCCAGGACATAGACTATGGTTCCCTGTGCTATACAGTAGGACCTTGTTGTTCATCCATTCTATATGTAATAGTCTGCATCTACTAACCTCAAACTCCCACTCATTTCTCCCCTCCCCTCTCCCCCTTGGCAACCACAAGTCTGTTTTTTATGTATGTAAGTCTGTTTCTGCTTCATAGGTAGGTTCATTTGTGTCATATTTTAGACTCCACATATAAGTGATATCACATGGTATTTGTCTTTCTCTTTCTGACTTACTTCACTTCATATGATAATCTCTAGTTACACCCATGTTACAGCAAATGGCATTATTTCATTCTTTTTTATGCCTGAGTAGTATTCCATTGTGTATATGTACTCATTACCACATCTTCTTTATCCATTCATCTGTTGATGGATGTTTAGGGTGTTTCCATGTCCTGGCTATTGTGAATAGTGCGGCTATGAACATAGGGGTGCGTGTATCTTTTTGAATGATAGTTTTGTCTGGATATATGCCCAGGAGTAGGATTGCTGGATCATATGGTAATTCTATTTTTACTTTTCTGAGGAACTACCGTACTGTTTTCTACAGTGGCTGCACCAATTTACATTCCCACAACAGTGTAGGAGGGTTCCCTTTTCTCCACACCCTCTCTAGCATTTGTTATTTGTAAACTTTTTTTTTTTGTTTGTTTTTTGTTTTTTGTTTTTTGTTTTTTGTGGTATGCGGGCCTCTCGCTGTTGTGGCCTCTCCCAGTGCGGAGCACAGGCTCCGGATGCGCAGGCTCAGCGGCCATGGCTCACGGGCCCAGCCGCTCCGCGGCATGTGGGATCTTCCCGGACCGGGGCACGAACCTGCATCCCCTGCATCGGCAGGCGGACTCTCAGCCACTGCGCCACCAGGGAAGCCCATTTGTAAACTTTTTAATGACGGTCATTCTGACTGGTGTGAGGTCATACCTTATTGTAGTTTTGATTTGCATTTCTCTAATAATTGGCGATGTTGAGCATCTTTTCATGTGCCTATTGGCCATCTGTACGTCTTTTTTGGAGAAATGTCTACTTAGGTCTTCTGCCCATTTTTCGATTGGGTTGTTTGTTTTTTTATTGTTAGGCACTATGTTTTAAGTATCAAACTGGGTGCTTTGTTAAATTAACTAACTTCTCTGAAATAAATGATGGACTCCCTGAGGTAAGTACGGCTGGGCCCGTGAGCCATGGCCGCTGAGCCTGCGTGTCCGGAGCCTGTGCTCCGCAACAGGGGAGGCCGCAACAGTGAGAGGCCCGCGTACCGCAAAAAAAAAAGTCGTACAGCACAATGTTCACTGCAGCACTATTTACAATAGCCAGGACATGGAAGCAACCTAAGTGTCCATTGACAGATGCATCGATAAAGAAGATGTGGCACATATATACAATGGAATATTACTCAGCCATAAAAAGAAACGAAATTGAGTTGTTTGTAGTGAGGTGGGTGGACCTAGAGCCTGTCATACAGAGTGAAGTAAGTCAGAAAGAGAAAAACAAATACCGTGTGCTAACATATATGGAATCTAAAAAAAAAAATGGTTATGAAGAACCTAGGGGCAGGACAGGAATAAAGACGCAGACGTAGAGAATGGACTTGAGGATATGGGGAAGCTGGGACAAAGTGAGAGAGTGGCATGGACATATATACACTACCAAATGTAAAATAGATAGCTAGTGGGAAGCAGCCGCATAGCACAGGGAGATCAGCTCAGTGCTTTGTGAGCACCTAGAGGGGTAGGATAGGGAGGGTGGGAGGGAGACGCAAGAGGGAGGAGATATGGGGATATATGTACATGTATAGCTGATTCACTTTGTTATACAGCAGAAACTAACACACCATTGTAAAGCAATTATACTCCAATAAAGATGTTAAAAATATATATATAGGCTTGCATTTCATGGCATCAGCCTTGCAGGGTTCACCAAGGAGAGCTGGGTGCTGGTCATCCAGCCAGCCTGCTGATTTAGTCACTTATCACTGTCAGATCTTTCTGGAAGACATTTTAGAATATGTATCAAAAGCCTTAAAAAATGCATTAATCCTTTGGTCTAGTTTTCCCACTTTGAGGAATGTTTTCCATTGTAAAAAGGTATCTACTACTTCTCTACACCTCAGTTTCCTCATCTATAAATTGGCATAATAGTCATTCCCTCACAGGATTGCTGGAGGACAGATGGATACTTAGAGCAGTGCTAGACTTATAGGAGGCAAACAACAAAGTATTGTTATTATTATTACTTACACAGATCAAAGAGGAAGATGCATTGCAACAGAAAAATTGGGAACAGCCTAAGCATCCCCAAATAGGAAAGCATTAAATGAAACATGTTGCAAACACAGCATAAGGCATTAAAAGTTGTGTTTTAAAAGAATATGAATAACATGTGAAATACTTCTCATATAAAAGCAGAATACAAAACTGATGATATAGGGTGTCTCCATGCTGCAAAATAGAAAAATGCCCATAACAAAGTTACCCAAGTACCAACAACTGCTGTCTTCAAGTGATAAGATACTTCTTTATATGTTTCTGTATTTTCAAAATAGTCCATAATGACTATTTTTAATTTAATAAAATTAATTTGTAAATTATAAGTTTATAATTGAAAAATTATACCTCTATAATTTTAAAAAATTAAGCTGTTACTAAGAAAGAAAATTGCTTTATGAGGAAGGAATTGTGGGTGAAGAAGTGATGGCCGATATTTATGAAGACATGACAGGTGTGATCATAGCTTATTTAACATAAGTTAAATGAGTTGTCTTATATAAAGTGTCTACAGTGCCTGGCATATAGTGGGCTTAGCGAAGGCTTTATAAATGTTAGCTCTTATCATGGACTCATTACATTTTCACAATAACCCCGTGCTGCACTTACATTTCACAATAACCCTTTCTTGCTGAAAGGCATGGGGGGGGGGTGGCGCTCAGGGAGGAAAAAAGCCTTCTGGAGCGGGGGCACCTGGCTGCCAGGTGGAAGCTGAACCCAGGGCTCCTGGCGCTCCCACCACAATGTGGTGCCTCTGGGATTTTCTAAGGTAATAAAACCCAGAGTCCTGGGAAAGGTTTTAACTCCAGCATCAAAAATAAATTAACCACTAAATAAAGCGAGTCAACTGCCTCCAGAGGAATGTGAACACAGTCCCAAGACATTGGTCAGATTACCCAAGGAAAGTCTTATCTAAGTGGGGAGAAAGATTAGAATTGGAAGTTGGGATAAGGTTGATGGCTGGAGGGGGAGAGAACGAGGAAGAAGCTTGCGTACACACACACACACACACACACACACACACACACACACACACACGCTACCTTCACCCTAGGGACTAACTTCAGTTAAATTCCTCCTGAGTCTCTTAAAGTCTGAAAGCTGTAGAGAGAGTGTGAAGGGTGTCCAGCGATCCTTCTGACAGGATAGGGGACTCACCTTCACAATGACATCCATGGCATTACAGTTTTCCTTCTTGGATTTCCCAAAGGACCTCACATTAAAGGAGCAGATCCTCAGGGCCAGGGCGCTGTGGGTGGAGAGAAGCAGCAGGGTGGCCAGCAGCAGAGACATCCCGGGCTCCCCTGGCTTCAGGGCTTGAAGAGAGGACAGCAGTGTCTGGAGAGCAGGCTCCTGGCCACCGCCTCAGGCTCCGCTGACTTGTTTGGCTGACTTGTTAAGTCTGCACATAGCAGGAATTACTGGATTCCTTGTTGCTGTTTTCACTTCTCTGAGGAACTGAAAATCATGGGTTTCATTCCGCAGGAAAATGAAGGAAATGAGCTAGTTTTTGGGATCCCTTGTTTTTGTCACTCGGGTAAGGAAACTGGTCAGTTGAATCTAGGCACCAGTCTCTGCAAAGTCACTCTTAACCCAGCTGGAAGCCAGCTGTGACATCTGGACATCTCTACTGTGGTCACATACCATGTACCTTCTCATGGAAATTGATGAACTCGGAAATGGTCCACCCCAGAGGGCACCTGGGGTGTGGAGCCTTCTTCAGGGGGAAGGGGTGGGGCAGGGTCAGTGGGAAATTCTGCCAGATTTTCTGCCATCACTGGGATTTGGCAGCTAGCTATCCCTGGACACACCCAGATTCCAGCTCACCAATGACCCTGATGGGCATAATTAAGATAGAGTCTGGTTTGTTTCTTTTTAAATTTAATTAAATTAATTAATTTGTTTGTTTATTTATGGCTGCATTGGTCCTCGTTGCTGTGAGCGGGGGTGGGGGGGCTATTCTTCATTGCCTTACATGGGCTCTCATTGTGGTGGCTTCTCTTGTTGCAGAGCACAGGCTTTAGGTGCGCAGGCTTCAGTAGCTGTGGCACGTGGGCTCAGTAGTTGTGGCTCGCAGGCTCTAGAGCACAGGCTCAGTAGTTGGGGCACATGGGCTTCGTTGCTCCGTGGCATGTGGGATCTTCCCAGACCAGGGCTTGAACCCATGTCCCCTGCATTGGCAGGCGGATTCTTAAGCACTGCTCCACCAGGGAAGCCCCTGGCAGGCAGATTCTAAACCACTGTGCCACCAGGGAAGTCCAAGTCTGGTTTGAATTACATAATTTTTAAGGCAAGTTTTGTTGTGTACGGTTTAACATACCAAGTACTCGCAGTGTGTTGCCAGGAAAAGCAGTTGCTTGTCTGCTGGGATGGGTCTAATACCCTTGCACTTAAACCCCTGGAGAGATCCATGATTCAACCCGTATTATTTAATGTTTATGAGAGAGAGTTGTGTGGCCCCAAGAAAGGAAGGTTTTGCAAGAATTGTAGGATTTCAGTCCAAGTAAAATAGCTTTTAGAGATTTGGGCAGGAAAATAGGAAGTTCTGAAAAGCAAAAGAAGTTTGTTTTATATGGATAAAATCCAATCAAGTTATAAACCCAAGTAGGATTTGCAGACTTCGGCAAGGAAAATTCTTCTGCAAAGAGGGGAGGTAATGAGAATAACTTGAAACCAAGCTTTGGGATCTCCAGACTACCCCCTCCTGAAGTGATGGGCACGTGGTCACAGCCACCGGGAAAGGTGTGCAAGTATCTCCAACATACATCCAGTCAGCATCCTGGCTGAAGTCTGTGGCCAAGTATACCCAGGCATTCTCAGGAGATAATCCCAAGTAGTACATGAAAGGAAGTAATGGCTTCCTGAGCTCATGGAGATGTGAATCTCCCTCTTGGCCACAGCCCAGGCCTTAAGCCTGGTTGAATCACTGGTGAAAAGCTGATGGTGACTGTCCT
This sequence comes from Phocoena phocoena, assembly GCF_963924675.1. Taxonomy (NCBI): domain Eukaryota; kingdom Metazoa; phylum Chordata; class Mammalia; order Artiodactyla; family Phocoenidae; genus Phocoena; species Phocoena phocoena. The sequence goes on along the minus strand of NC_089228.1, from coordinate 31,149,773 downwards.
CCCTGGCGAGTGGGCATCTTCTGACCAGAGGAAGATTTAGAAGTCATTGTGGTACACATTTTTTGTGTCTTTCAAGAAGGAATTTGTACATATGTGGTTTTTATGATCTTGTAACATATGAGAGATTTTGACCTATTAAATTGGCAATCTTGAAATCCCAACATAAAATGTGCAATTGAGGGAATCTTTTTATTTTATTTTATTTTATATATATATATATATATATTTTTTTTTTTTTTTTTGCGGTATGCAGGCCTCTCACTGCTGTGGCCTCTCCCGTTGCGGAGCACAGGCTCCGGACGCGCAGGCTCAGCGGCCATGGCTCACAGGCCCAGCCGTTCCGCGGCATGTAGGATCTTCCCGGACCGGGGCACGAACCCGTGTCCCCTGCATCAGCAGGCGGACGCTCAACCACTGCGCCACCAGGGAAACCCTTGAAGGAATCTTTTTAGATTTGTAACTTTAAGTTGAAACCTGACTAAGTTTCTGTACAGTTCTGGAACATTTATAAGAATTTTGAGTTAACAGTGTTTTATAAGTTTAATTTTTTTAGAATTATTTAGTATTAAAAAGGGTGGCTTTTTTGTTAGTTCAGAAAACTGAAGAACTTTACAAGGAAATAGGTGTATAAAAGAAGTTTAACATGTTTGTAAATGGGTCCATAACCTTTACGGGTAATTATTTAAGTTTGTTGGATGTAGAATTGCCAGATTTAGCAAATAAAAGTACAGAACACTAGATCAATTTGAATTTTAGATCATTCAAATTTAATTGGGCATCCTGTATTTTATCTGGCAATACCAACTGGACTTAAAAAAGGAATATACACTTTTTTCTTAGGTTTATTTATTATTTATTTATTTTATTTATTTTTGTCTGCGTCAGGTCTTAGTTGCGGCACGCAGGCTCTTCGTTGAGGCACATGGGCTTTTCTCTAGTTGTGGCTTGCAGGTTTTCTCTTCTCTAGTTGTAGTACATGGGCTCCAGGGCACATGGGCTCCATAGTTGTGGCGCGCAGGTTTCAGAGTACGTGGGCTCTGTAGTTTGCAACATGCAGGCTCTCTAGTTGAAATGCGCCTCCCCTGCATTGTAAGGCAGATTCTTTACCCTGGACCACCAGGGAAGTCCCAGGAATAAAAACTTTTATAAGCTGAACTTAAAAGCATGACACTGCCTAAGGCAATAACCACCCTGCCAGGGTCCTGGGAAAGGTTTTAATTCCCAGCATCAAAAATAACCTAAACTAGGGCTTCCCTGTTGGCGCAGTGGTTGAGAGTCCGCCTGCCGATGCAGGGGACACGGGTTCGTGCCCCGGTCCGGGAAGATCCCACATGCCGCGGAGTGGCTGGGCCCGTGAGCCATGGCCGCTGAGCCTGCGTGACTGGAGCCTGTGCTCCGCAGTGGGAGAGGCCACAACAGTGAGAGGCCCACGTACCGCAAAAAAAAAAAAAAAAAAAATCTAAACTATAGAATGAGTGAGTCAATTAATGTTTTTGAATTTTTAAGTTTGATAATTATTCTTAAAATAAATTTATTTATTTATTTTTGGCTGTGTTAGGTCTTTGTGCTGTGCGCGGGCTTTCTCTAGTTGTGGCGAGCAGGGGCTACTCTTCCTTGCGGTGCGTGAGCTTCTCACTGCGGTGGCTTCTCTTGTTGTGGAGCGCGGGCTCTAGGTGCGCGGGCTTCAGTAGTTGTGGCACACGGGCTCAGCTGCTCCACAGCGTGTGGGATCTTCCCGGACCAGGGCTGGAACCTGTGTCCCCTGCATTGTCAGGCAGATTCTTAAGCACTGTGCCACCAGGGAAGCCCCGGGGACATCTTTTAAATTTGATAATTTGAATATTAATTTGAAAAATAAAGGAACCTCTGATTAGTGGTTTCTGTATATAGAAACTGCCCTTGAGGACTTCAAAAAAATCACATGAACAGAAGGAAGAGATTGACCCCATTCTGTAATTAGCACATTGACTGCATGGACTTGAACTTTTTTAAAAAAGTGCCTGGATTCTGGAAGTAAAATCCTAAGAGTCAAATTTAACTGAATCCAGCTAAGTGCAGGGGCTTTGATGAGTGCTTTCTGTTTCATCTCACTTAACGCTCCCCCAGGTCCTTATTTCGGTCCCTCCATTATGCAGATGAGTAAACTGAGGCTTTTACCCAAGGATGCACAGCTAGCATGTTGCAGAGCTGGGATTCGATCCCAGTCACTCTGACTCAGGGTCAGCCTTCTCCCCCACCAAACCAGGCACACCACACCTCAATGAGAAATCTGCAGGACTTCCCTGGTGGCGCAGTGGTTAAGAATCCGCCTGCCAATGCAGGGGACACAGGTTCGAGCCCTGGTCCGGGAAGATCCCACATGCCGCGGAGCAACTAAGCCCACATGCCGCAACTACTGCACCTGTGCTCTAGAGCCTGAGAGCCACAGCTACTGAGCTCACGCACCACAACTACTGAAGCCCTCACGCCTAGAGCCTGTGCTCCACAAGAGAAGCCACCGCAGTGAGAAGCCCGCATACTATAACTAGAGAAAGCCTGCGTGCAGCAATGAAGACCCAATGCAGCCAGGCAGTGAGGAGATAAAAGAGAACTTCCACTTTGTATGGTATACACTTGGGTGTTGTTTGAATTTTTTTTTAACAAAAATATGTACTTGTTCAGTAATTAGAAAAATAAAGTGCTAAAAGCTTTTTATTCTTTTAAGCTGATTAAACAGTGCCCATGCCAGCACGTCCTTCTGTGCCAACTTAGCCTCAGGCAGCTCTCACCCAGCCCCAGGAGTGACCGATAATGTGAGGGGCTGGACCGACAAGGCTGCACTGGTGGCCCAGGGACAGCAAAAACCCTCTGTCCCTCCTTCTGTCGGGCTTCCTTGTTGGGAATTGGGAGTTTGAGGCCATCTCTTCCGGCAGCCTGGAGCCTGGAAGGAAAGGCAGGCACTCACCTGACCCACATTGAACACTCTGAGGTGTCCTTCCTTCTGCCATTTAGTGGCTATAGATGACATTTCCTGTGACATGAACTTCCAAACACAAGTCTGTAAGATGCCCCTGAAAAAAAGGATACCCATATATTGGAAATTTATAATGTACATTAGCATATTAATGCTAATATTAAATGCTGAGAAGTCCTGTCATAAACAAAGCTGCTTAACTGTGTTGGAACAGTATGTCCTGAATTTATTGTCCATGGAACACTCTTCTTCACATAATTCCTTTCAGTATCTTGAGCTATGTCCACCTTGGGAAACACCATCCTGATTGAGCGGGGACAGTCTGATCCCCTCAAAGCCTTAAGCACTAGTCCTTGTCAGTAGTCCCTAGTGAAGAGTCCCATGTGTGTCATATGAGGGGGCAGACATGAGGATCAGCAGTTGAGATGCATGGCCCCGGACACCACAGGCAGCCACAGCCATTCACCATGGGCACTGGAGGAGCAAGAGTCAGTGGGGGACAAAGAGTACCTCAGAATTTGAGGAAGGCAAGATGGGAATTCTGGCGGGAGCGAAAGTATCACAGGCTGAGTTACCCAAAAGTAACAAAAAGAAACAAGGGGCCTGGGGCATCCCTGGCTGTCCAGTAGTTAAGACTCCGCCCTTCCGCTGCAGTGGGCACAGGTTGGATCCCTGGTCGGGGAAGTTCCCTGAAAAAAAAAAAGAAAAAGAAACGAGGGGCCTGTAGGGAAGTTTCCATTATTGGCAGGGGATGAACTGCATAACTCAGAACAGGTGTTTCCAGTGACGGATGCCATTCCGTGTGTAATAAGGAGTGAGCCCTAGCAATAATCTTGTAATAAATGCAAATTGCCCTAGTCATTAAGTTTCACAACCAGCTTGGGGTTTGGAGCAGGGGAGGTGCATTATTTAAGGTTGTGTAATTGTGACACATCCCACCTTTTTATGATGGTTTCCAACTGATGAAGCAGGCTCTGGTTTGACCTCAAGCAGCATCTTCCACAAGGGGCTGTGTCTGGACCTCAAGCAGGTTGCTCTCTGAAGGCAGTCACTGCTCTGACTAGAGCCTTTCAAAGGCTCTTTATTTGTCATAAAGACCAAACTCCTTATTGTGGCCTTTACCTACCCACCCCTTCAAGGTCACATCCTCTATTCTCTTCTTCTTCCCCTGCTGGCCTCCCCTTGCACTGCTTGGCTTTCAGTTCCTGCCTCAGAGCCTTTGCATGGCTGTTCCCTCCACCTGCAGGGCTCTTCCTTCCTCCCACCTCCAAGTCTCAGCTTTAATAAAGACTTCAATGAAGTCTCAGCTTCACGGGGGTGCCAAACAACTCTCTCCCTGGCCCCCCTCAGCCCATCAGGGGCTTCCCTCTTACTCTCTTTTTATGGAGCCCAGGTCTTTGCTTCATGGCATGTGTGACGATGTATTATTGTCTACGAGCTTATGTGCTGTCTAATGTCCGTCCACCCCCGACCTCTGACAGGTCACACCAGCAGGGACAACTATGTGTGTCTGTGCTGCCCAGGACAGGACTGAGCATGTAGCAGGTGCTCAATAAATCATTGCTGAATGCATGATGTGATGCTCTGACTGACACCAGAGCCTAGCTTCTCGACCACCTGAGAGGTTGCTGAGCCAGGGGAACTCAAGTCCCTGGATAACCGAGGGAGACCCCAGGCCACTGAGACAAAAGAAATAATAACAGAAACCACTACACCCCATCTGCCTTTCTCGGAGCACTAGGTGCTAAGTTCTCACATAACTCCCTGACCTTGGGAGCGGAGCATGGAGCAGGCTTCTCACTCTCGGCACTGATGACATTTGGGGCCAGATAATTCTTTGTTGGGACTGCCCCGTGCATTGTATGATGTTTAGCAGCATTCTTAGCCTCTACCCACTAGAGGCCCGTAGCAATCCCCTAGTCACGACCACCAAAAATGTCTCTAGACATTGCCAAATGCCCCCGTGAGGGTGGAGATCACCCCATGTTGAGAATGTTGGTGTGGAGGTTAAAGTATATGCACTTCCATTTACGGCTCTTCAACCTTGGGCAAGTGTCTAAACTTCTCCGTGCCCATTTCCTCGCTTTTGAAAATGGGGATAATAAGAGCTCTTACATGGTAGAGCTGTGAAGATTTAGTGAGTTAGGGGTATTTAGTGGCCCTCAGGGATGTTCAGTTAGGGTGATATTCTGTCTTCAGAATAAACTGTGCAAAGACGGGATTGCCATCCCCATTTTACAGATGAGAAAATTGAGAGAGATAAAGAAGTCAGGCCCCAGTTGCTGACTGTGAAGTGACATCAAAGGCAAGAATTCGGGTTCTCAGGATTAATTCCCTTTGCCAGATCTTCATGGGTACAAAATGGCCCATTAACTCTAGACCTCATCTGACCAATTGCAAACTCTGAGCTGGTGGTGTCGTATTTAATGGGTTAGATCTGCCAGGGTGGGACTAGGGTGAGGCAAATGAGACACTGGCCTTGGGTGTGAACTTTAAAGGGGTGCCAAACAACTCAGTAATCAAGATAAAGAATACTTTATGAAATATTTTGAATAATTAGTTTGAATAATTATTCAAATGAATGCAGAAACATCCATAATGAACAAAGTATCAAAATCTTAAATAAAGGCAAGATCCAACTGTGCATTTTCATGACTCTGCCTCATTCAGCTCACCCTAATTCTGCCCCTGGGATCTGCAGATCTGTGCAACCACTCAGTGGGCACACTCGGCGGGAAGGGTGACATTGGAGAAAACAGCGCCCTCTTCTGACTGGCAGTGAACGCTGCTCCTTTTCTGAGGCACCAAGTTCACCTTTCTTGCCCCTTGAAGCAGCATCCCCATGGTAGAAGAGTCTCTTCGGGCACCACAATGCTTTTCGCCCTGACCCCTTAATGAGGCATCTAGATTAAAAGGTTACAGGCAGGTCAAATGATGCCGTTGGCCCCCCGGCCCACCACTTCCCACTGGCCTCTGCCCTGCGCTGGATCGGTTGCCTTTCTCGTCACCATCTGTGCAGACATGCCCAGTGACCTGTCTCCACTTCTAGGGAAGATTCTAAAGCTGCCCATGAATAGAAAGTAAGCCTTTCAGGCTCACCACGTAAAGGGACCGCGAAGAAACAGGACCAAGAGGCTGCTCACAGCTGCTGACTAGCGAGCAGGGAGCTGGCTACTTCTGTAACTGCACAGTTCCTTTCTTTCTTTTTTTTTTTTTGGCTGCACCATGCGGGATCTTAGTTCCCTCACCAGGGATCGAACCTGCACCCCCTGCAGTGGAAGTGAGGAGTCTTAACCACTGGACCGCTAGGGAAGTCCCCTCTTATTCTTCTTTTAAATGTGTGGTAGCTCTTAGCTACGTTTTATTTATTTTGAAATAATTTCAAACATGAATGAAAGTTGCAAAAATAGCCCCCACACTCACATATCCTTCATCCAGATTCACCAATGAAGCACAGGATAATTATAATTATAAAATATTATAGCAATTATAAAACTAGAAAGTTTAGCAATTATATATTAGCTAATCTGCAGACCTTATTCAAATTTTACCAGTTATTCTAATAATGTCCTTTATAGCAATATTTTCTTTCTGATTCAGAAGCCCATCCAAGATTATGCATTGTTCTTAGCAGTCTTGTCTCCTTGGTCTCCTCTACTCATTTAATTAATTAATTAATTAATTATGGCTGCGTTGGGTCTTCATTGCTGCATGCAGGCTTTCTCTAGTTGCAGTGAGCGGGGGCTACTCTTCCTTGCGGTGCGCAGGCTTCTCATTGCAGTGGCTTCTCTTGTTGCGGAGCACGGGCTCTAGGTGTGCGGGCTTCAGTAGTTGTGGCACGTGGGCTTAGTAATTGTGGCTCGCGGGCCCTAGAGCACAGACTTAGTAGTTGTGGTGCACGGGCTTAGTTGCTTCGCGGCACGTGGGATCTTCCCGGACCAGGGATGGAACCCGTGTCCCCTGCAGTGGCAGGCGGATTCTTAACCACTGCGCCCAGGGAAGCCCGGTCTCCTCTACTCTTTGTCTTTCATATCCTCGACATTTTTGAAGCGTACAGGCCAGTTATCTCAATTTAAGTTTGTCTGAGGTTTCCTCATGATTACATTCACGTGATGCATTTTTGGCATGAATACTAATTTATGTGTCACATGGAATTTCTTTTTCTGTTTTTTTAAAATTAATTAATTTTTGGCTGCACTGGGTCTTCATTGCCGCGTGTGGGCTTTCTCTACTTGCAGCAAGCGGGGGCTGCTCTTCGTTGGGGTGTGTGAGCTTCTCATTGTGGTGGCTTCTCTTGTGGCAGAGCACAGGCTCTAGGCGCGTGGGCTTCAGTAGTTGTGGCACACGGGCTCAGTAGTTGTGGCTTGTGGGCTCTAGAGCGCAGGCTTATTAGCTGTAGTGCACGGGCTTAGTTGCTCTGCAGCATGTGGGATCTTCCCCGACCAGGGCTCGAACCCGTGTCCCCTGCATTGGCAGATGGATTCTTAACCACTGTGCCACCAGGGAAGTCCCACCATGGAATTTCTTAAGTGAGCTTTTTCTAGTGTTCACAGGGCAGCCAGGTAATTCTGAGACACAGGAAGCAGATTGATTTAAAAGCCCTTAATAACAGCTAACATTTATTGAGTGCTTGCTGTTTGACACTCCTCTCTGCATTTGTTGACTTGGGGCTATTCTCCCCTTGGAACAATGTTGTATGCGATACTTATGTCGGATCACAACAATAATAGCAGCTACAGACCCTGTTAGGGTATTGAGGCTATTAAGCTGTATTAGGCCCCATATTATATATACTGTTCATATGTACTAGGTTTTTAAAGCCTCCCTACCATCAAGTATTACTACTGTCCTCATTTTACGGAAGAGGAAACGGAGCCTCAGAGAAGGTGATTCACTTGCCACAAGTCTCCCAGCAAGTAAGAGGCACAACCAAGACTGTTCGATACAAGAGTTCAAGCACCTGCTCAGTCTTCTGTACCCTGTCTTCTCTGACGTGTAGCAGCGACAAGGCCCCATCAGTGTTCCATCTCAGAACACCGAGAACAATCCATGTCCCCATCCCCCAGACTCCCTGCAAATGGGGTGCTTTCTCCCTGTATTCCGAAACCTCCTTCTTACCCCGCACAGAAGGCACATGAGAGCTTGGGAGACACCACAGGCTGTGAGTAGGAGACCTCAGTAAGTTGTGTGGTGTTCTCTAGGGGCCGCCACCCCTTCTGGGTCATCATGCATTGGGCAATTATTTACAAACCATTGAAAATCACGTCAGTCCCAAAGACAGGGTGAGGAGGGTAGTTATGAGCAGAAGGTGTCAATCTTTAACCAAACTGTGATTCATGAATGAGTCTCAAGGCAGGAATCCCATTTCAGGATGGAATTTCCCCTCCACAGACAGAACCTGCTCCAAAGTCATCCCCAAACTGGATTTAGATGCAGGCCAGTGTCCTTCATAACACATGACCTTAAGAAATCAGCCTACTAAGTGTGCAGAGGGTACAACGATGAATAAGACAGCTTCTGCCCTTGGGGACTCAAAAATAGAGAGTTAATTGGACTTACCTTTGGTTTCAGTGAGTTTTCTGTGCCTCTGAGCTATCATTCTACATACTGTGGCCACAAAATGTCATGATTTTGAATTACCAATGTAAATCTGGGATTCAAACCTTCTTGAGCCCCACTGGCCACCATTTTATCTGGCCTATCATGACTTCTCTGACTGCAGAGTCAGGGAGGGTGGTCAATGGTCCTGGTTTGTCGAAGATTTGCAGGGGGGGTGTTCAGTGTAAAGACAGGGAAAGTCCCAAGTAAATCAGGATGATTGGTCACCCTGCTGTTGGGAACAGGGGCGGCAGGGGGGAAGGGGTAGGTGGGAGAGGAATAATGGTAGCCAACACTTACTTTGTTAAGAATTTGGTAACACTGAGAACAAATATATGAATTAAGTACTTTATTACCCCTGTTTTGTAGAGGTGTAAACTGGGACCCAGAGAGAGTAAGTAACTTGTCAGAAATGCATATTTAGTAAATGGCAGTCAGCCTTTCCAGAGAGCAGTCTGTGTTCCCAGCCATTACTCTGCACTGCCTCAGAGGTCTCATGTGAAAACGATGCAGATAAAGTCTCAATACTATATTTGAAGACTTGGCAGGTTCTGTGAAGCTCAAGAAAAGACAATATATGTCTGAATGCCCGTAAGTTACTGCTCAAATCACAAGTTCCTACTGGGGAATAAAGAGCACTAATTTTTTTTTAAAGCATAAATAATGTGTATAATTCCCAAACACCGTTACAGAAAGAAAAAGAATTTAAAATTATCGTCAAAAAAAAAAGCCAAGAGAGGAGAAAAAACAACCAAACAAAAAAACAGATCAGGTACAGCAAACACAGTACAGAGAAAACACAGTAAGATGGTAGATTTAAACTCAAGTATAACAGTAATTACATTAATCATAACGGACAAAGTATTTGAGTTAAGTACAAAGATTGACAGACTGATTTAAAAAATGATGCTATTTAAAAAGGACATATCTAAAATATGAAGATACAAAAAAGTCAAAAGCTGGAGAAAAATGCATGACGAGCGATTAACCAAAAGGAGGCTCCTACAGCTATAAGAATATAAAACAGACTCTAAGATAAAAAAAGGATTCCTGGAAATAAGGTGACTCCACAATCATCAAAGGCTCGAGTCACGAGGAAAATGTAGTTTTCAGCTTGTCTGGAAGGGATGAGCAGTCTGCTCAAGTCAGCCAGGGAGGTGACAGGCCGCCATATTACCTGACCCCTCCCCAGCGCCTCCGGCTGAACACTGTGCTGGCTCCAGAGGCCTGATGGCGGCCGGCCACGCCCCCGCCCCCTGCTGGCGGCCGGCCACGCCCCCGCCCCCTGCTGGCGGCCGGCCACGCCCCCGCCCCCTGCTGGCGGCCGGCCACGCCCCCGCCCACTGCTGGCAGCGCACAGGGACTCCCTCTGCCTGGAGCCTACTTCTCCCTTGCCTTCGCAAGGCTAATTCCACAGATCCTTTGAGAGCAGCTGCCAAGGTCGCTTCTTGGGCTTCCCTCTGACCCAAGGGAATCCCGTGGCCACCGGGCCTGCCCTCTGTCCCCTCTCTCAACTCCCAGGGCTGCCTTTGACCCGTGTATCCTCAGTGCCTAACCGGTACCTGGTATATATAAACAAGGGTGCGTGAGGGTTGTTAGTTTTGAAAGGGTAATTCATGAACACTGCCGCATTTTAACAGGAAATTATCATTTTAACCTTTAATTCGCCAAGAGGGTCAGTCTGGGCACAGCTGAAGACATCCAGCCTGGTATGCACGGGAACACTGGCCAACCTTCCTCAGAAAGGCCCCGCCAGGCAGAATTCCCTTCTCTCCCCCTGCACCCCTCACATCAGTCTTGAAGCCCCAACTCACTGCACTGCAAACTATGCTATTAGCGTGTCGTGGTGGTGACCGTGGTGACGGTGTTTGGCGGTGGTCCATGGGAGCAAAGGCCCTGCCCAACGCTGGAGAAAAAGGGAAACAAGCTTCCCTGGTTTAAAATAACTCAACTCCTACACGAGAGGAGGAGATGGAAAATCTTTCCAAGCCCCTAGGTAGGAATGGAGACTCCCTGAAGTGGATTTAAGGGAGGGAAGTGTCAACAGCAGAAAGTAGCCAAACTGAAAAAACAAAACCTGCCAGTAAGTGCCCAGCATCCTCCGAGGAAAGAAACAGAGACTTAGGAGCTCACAGGCTTCAGTGCAACATCGCCTCCCCCCTCTGCTCTGAATTCACCCTCATCTACAGCCTTCTAATTATGAGGTATCACCCTGGATACCCAGGAGGGAACACCCAGAATATGGGTTGAGCATGTCACCACCCATGGGAAAGGGACCACTCTGTTGCACAGTTTTAAAATGTCTTGCATGTTATATCCTTTCCACTTTCAGCGCATCCCTGAGTGGGGTCATCCACATCCTATCAATCATTCCCCAGGGACTGGGCCACACACACCCACTGCACCCAGGGCATGGCAAGGGACTTAACTGCTCCTGAGTCCAAGGAGCAGCTGATAAGTGACCCTTTGTGAGTAAACAATGACTACTATTAGGGCCCAGGAATCTAGAATCCCTGTCTCTTGAGCAATTCTCAGGCTACACCCTGAGGCACTAGAGTATGCTGACCAGGGAAATGGGTGTAGGGCCATTCCACCCAGGTTCAAATCCTGGCTCTGCACCAACCAGCAGTGCAACCTGGTCCCAAGAAGAGGCACTGATAAATACCTACACCAGAGGCAGCACAGAACCCCACACACACAGTAAGCACTGAGCATTCACTTTGGTGGGTTGGAATGGTAAGAAATACAGGACTACTTACAGAAAATAAACCACTCTAAAATGTGACAGTGGACTAGGTGAAAAGCATAAGCTGGTTGTCAGAGAAGAGGACTCACCTTTCAAACACCCCCAATTCCATCTAGTTTCTCCGTTTCCACTACCCCAGACAAAACCTCCTCTGCCTCTCGTCTGCACCCCTGCAGTCGCCCATTCTCTACTGAGCAGCCAGAGGGTCTCTGAAAAACCCAACCCCCTTTCCTAACACAACAGCTTCCCAGTCTGATGGACCTCTGGCCCCTCCATGTCTGTCTGCTCCCCTCCCCTCCCCAACAAGCCTGGCCGCACAGGCCTTCCTTCCCTGCTACAAAGGTACCGACCCTCCCCCACCTCGTGGCCTTGGCAATGGCTCCCCCGCGCCCACCCCCCACAGGCTCATGCACCTGCTCTTCCCACGGCTGGCCTACTCTGGTAACTCAGACCTGCAAACGTCACCTCCTCCGTGGGAACTTCCCCAAACACCCAGTCTTTCACATCAACCAATGTTAATCCCCATGTACGACACGACAACGACGTCTCCTGTTCACTTGTAAGTAGTTTCTCCATCATTTAGGTGGCATCTGCCTTCCTCCACCAGAGTGCAAACTCCCCAAAGCATGGATCCTGTCAGTCTCGTTCACCACCACATGCCTGGACCTTGAAGGGGGCCCGGCACATAGTGGGTGCTCCATAAATACCCAGACGGCAGCTGTCCGGACCCTGGTGGCCATCCTCACGGCCAGTTTTGTGCGCCCTGAGGTGGGTGGCAGGACCCGACAGCTCCCGGATCTGTAGCCAGAGGCACTCGTTCCTGGCTCTTGACCGTGTGGCACCCACTCTGGGTGCTTTGGCTGACGACCCTTGGGCAGCCAAAGGGTCGGCGCACTCCAGCTCAGGTCCCCACAAGGGCATTACTTTTTTTTTTTTAATTTTTCAAAAATTTATTTATTTAGTTTTGGCTGCGTTGGGTCTTCGTTACCGCACGCAGGCTTTCTCTAGTTGCAGTGAGCGGGGGCTACTCTTCGTTGCAGTGCCTGGGCTTCTCATTGCGGTGGCTTCTCTTGTTGTGGAGCACGGGCTCTAGGCACGTGGGCTTCAGTAGTTGTGTCTCACGGGCTCTAGGACGCAGACTCAGTAGTTGTGGTGCACGGGCTTAGTTGCTCTGCGGCATGTGGGATCTTCCAGGACCAGGGCTCGAGCCTGTGTCCCCTGCATTAGCATGTGGATTCTTAACCACTGCGCCACCAGGGAAACCTAAGAGCATTAAATTTTTTAAAAAGTAAAAAGAAACCATATTTGAAATTCATTCTCAGATTGGGAGCAGACTTCTCTGGAAGCAGAAGTCAGTGGAAGTTGTGTTTCCATGGAGACCCAATCACATGCAACCAGGCTGTGATCACATGTAGCCACAATGATGGGGAGCTGCCATCACTAAGATGAGGTGCATTTCTTTTTTTTTTAACTTTAATTTGCATTTATTTCATGCTGAATTAATTCCTAGGCCATGAGTTTTTGTTTCTTCGGTTTCTTCTGGGATGTCTTTTCCTTCTGGGCAGCCTCCTCTTCTGGTTTAGGACCAATCTGTTCTTTTTCAGTGAGGGTCATCTCAGTGTAGTGGGGAGAGCTCACGCACGGGTTAATCCACCCATGAGTTTGCTAAGTCCTGTACTGTATCTTGGGGGCTTTGTTCACCTGGATGTGCTCAATGACCAGAGAACCTACATCTAAACCCTTGAATTCAGTGTTACACTCTGCATTTTTAATCACGTGCAGTAAAAATTCACCACTGTTTTTGAGCCGTTGACCCTGCATCCAGCCCCTCTGTTTCGCCCGGGCACACCTAATGCTACCATTGTACCAACAGAATGGCCCACAAGGCTCTGTAAAGTGAACATCCTTCAGATACTTGGTGGATTTGGGGATATGCACACCCTTATTGGCCCGAGCAGTTTCACGAATGTTCTGAAAGTGAACACAAATGTTTGAATCTCTTGATATGCATGATTTTATGGGGTTTTCTGGGTCAAGTAAATAGCGAACCATTTTCAGAGGTCACCTCAGACCGCTTATGAGAAGAGAAATGAGGTGCGTTTCGTAAGGAAAAGACCCCAATGCCCATTCTGTTGTTCCGAACTTTGGGGAATCTCCATGGCAGCCTGCAAAATGTAAGTCTTGCACAAGGTCCTAGGAGGTAGTCATTGAGCACCATGTGATACAGCAGCTAGGAGCATGGATTCAGGAGACAAGTGTCTACCCCACCAATTGCTGGCTATGTGATCTTGGGCAAGTTACCTAACATCTAAGCCCTGTTTCCTCATCCGTTACATGGTGGAAGTAATAACACCCACACTCATGGCTGCTGTGAAGATGAAAGCAAATGGGCTAATGCATGAAAAGCACAATGTCCAGGACAGAGTGTAGGCAGTGAAGACATGTCCACTAGCCACTGATTGCCATCGGCCCACCCTATGGATTTAAATGAAAACAATCCATTGAGAACTAACACTAAGGAGTGGATGACAATCCATGCCCTACAACTGCCTTCTCCTCCTGGCTTTGCCTGCCGCACCCCCGGTGTCCGTCCCGTTTCTGACTCTTTGGCCTGTTCCTGCCACTCGTGCTGCTTCATTCCTCCTGCTCCTGGCCCTGTTGGGTACCCCGTACTACCAGTCCCCAGACCCCCAACCCAGGCACCAGAACTACTGCTTGAAGGGTGACCAGACTATGATCCATCCATATAGATGTGTGACCTGGCTCCCTGCATGACCTCAGCAGCTCAGAGAAGAGACAACGTGGGAAGAAATGAGGATGCACTAGCCTGTTGATAAATTAGATCAGGAAGCATCATGATTTAGGTGACATAATGTGATGCACATCTTTGAGAGTTTCATTACAATGTTCATGTTTAAGTGGCCTAAAGGCCCCAGCAGAGACAGCTAAGAGGGAGAGGTCTTGGTACAATGACCTGGGTGAAATGGATGCTAAAGTGAAGCCTATGAGGCACCCAGCAAGAAGCCTTGGAGAGATGTGTTCTCTTAGCAAGAAGAACTCTTGCCCGACATTCACACACGCACATGCACACACCGTCTGGCAACCTTCACCCATTTATTCCTGGCCTGCATTTGGGGTCTTCATACTCTCTTTTCCATAACGAACCTTTGACTATTCAAAGACAGTTTTCCGGCCCCTCTAAGGACTGGATGTGCCCCGTGAATGCTTGGTTTGGCTTGATCATCTCTGTAGACGCATGAGGTTGGTACCATTATCAGTTTTTCATCGTCATCCCCTGTCTCTACGTGAAGAAACTCAGGTTTACAGAGACAGCTAATAAGTGGTAGAGCTGGGCTTCATGAAGCCAGAGATCACCATCTTCACCTGAGGTATGTTCAAGTGACTCAAACACCTGGAGCTTGTGTTTCCACATCTGCACCACCATCTGTGTGTTCTTGCCAGCTCAGCATCCGCTGGTCACAATTTAGTACCTACATCCCTAGTTTCCCTGGGATGCTATATCTCCCCTAATCTAGCCATGTAGCTCAGGAGAGGTAGGAAAGGATTTCTTAAACAAGATATAAAAAGCACCAAATACAAAGGATAATTTAACTAAATTAAAATTAACGTTTGTTTATCCCAAAGTACTAAAGAAAGGGAAAAGATAAGTCACAAACTGGCAGAAGATATTTACAACACATATTAACTACAAAGCATTAAGACATGGACAGAAAAATGAGGAAATGATATGAACAGGTGTTTCACAGACACAGAAACAGGAATGGCAAATAAATACATGAAAAATTGCTCAAGCCCATTAATCATGGCCATGAAGATTAAGATCGCAGTGAGATACCATTTTACCCACTAGATTGAAAAAGCCTTGTTGTGCCAAGTGTTGGAAAGATCCTAAAAATATTCTCTTATACTGTCTTCTAAAAATTTAGTTTTGCCTTTTATGTTAAAGTCTTTCATCTATCTTGAATTAATGGGGGAGGGGAGTAGAATCGTTAAATTCCATATTCTTCTATACGAATAATTAATTGTTCTAGCACTTTTTACTGAATTGTCCTCCTTTCCCTGCTGATCTGAAATGTCAGCTTTGTCATAAACCAAGTTTCCCTATGTGCATGGGTGTGTTTCTGTTTCATTAGTGTTTTAATCTACCCCTACATGAATAGATACTGTCTTAATAACTATACATTTTTCATAAGCTTGATGCTACCTTTCCTTCTTCTTTGGCAGTATTTTGGCTTTTCTTGACCCTTTGCTCTTCCAAGGAATCTTAGAATCAGTTCATCTTCCTTGAAAAGCTCCGTTGAGATTTTGGTCAGAATTGCTTCTGATTTTGAAGGACGTATTCCTAACTTTTCATTATTGAGGATCATACTTGCTCAAACTGTAGGTCTTTGGTAAATGCCTTTTAACTGGTTAAGGAAGTTCTCTTAGTTCCCTAAGAGTTATTACCATAAGGGACTGTTGAATTTTATTTTAAAATTTTGCAACTATTTAGATGATATTATAGTTTTTCTTTAATATATTGATGAGGTTAACTACAAGAATATTTTTCTTATCTTGGTTATGAAGTATCAACCTTTTTATATATTGCTGGACTCAATTTACTAATATTTTGCTTAGGATTTTTACTTCTTTGTTTTTGATTTATTTATGAGTAATATTGGTCTGATGATTCTGGTACAGAATTTACATTGGCATTGTAGAGTGAGTTGGGAATATGTCCTTTCTTTCTATTTTCCAGAGGAACCTATGAGAGAGTAGAATGATCTATTCCTTGAAAGTTTAGATGTGCTTCTAAACTTTCGTAATGTTTCTGGACTTAAAGTTTTCCTTTGATTAAAGATTTCATCAATATCTTTAGTAATTATAAGATACGTTTTCTATAGTTTAGAACTGACATTTTGCTGATGAATTGAACTCTTTATCATTATGCAGTGATCCTCTCCATCCTTAATAATATTTTTTGTTAGTCTATGTAATCTAATATTAATTTAGCTACACTAGCTTTCTTTAGGACAGTATTTGTCAGGTATATAATTTTCCGTACTTTTACTTTCAACCTTTCCAGATTCCTGGGTTTTGGGAGTACCTCTTGAAACAGTGCCTCAGATTTTTTAACATTCAATTTGACAACTTCTGATTTTTAACTGAGGCATTTAGCTAATTTACATTAATTGTGATAGTATATCTGGACTTATTTTTACTATCTTTTTTGGGGGGCAAAGTGTCACTTTTTAATATACTTCTTTTGGGTTGATTGGTGTTTGTTTTTTTATTGGCTTATGTCATTTCCCTCCTATTGGTTCAAAAGATATATATGCATGTATGTTTGTACGTACATATATATGTGTCTTATTTGTATTATTTTAGTGAATACCATTGACTTTTTACCACACATATTTAACAAAGGCCAAAGTTATTATACTAATTCACTTCTCACACAAATGCAAAGGCATTAGGACACTTTAACTCCGATCACCTCTTTTCTAATTTATTGTTCCCAGCATTTTAGTTCTGACCTTGTATTAAACCTATAAATTTTATATTATTATTGTCACCATGATTGTTTTCTACTGACAGTTTTGTTTAGATTCACCATATTTACCGATTTCTTCACTCACTATTCCGGTTTTCATTTCAGTTCCTTTTTTTTTTTTTTTTTTTTGCGGTATGCGGGCCTCTCACCACTGTGGCCTCTCCCGCTGCAGAGCAGAGGCTCCGGACGCGCAGGCTCAGCGGCCATGGCTCACGGGCCCAGCCGCTCCGTGGCATGTGGGATCTTCCCGGACCGGGGCACGAACCCATGTCCCCTGCATCGGCAGGCGGACTCTCAACCACTGCGCCACCAGGGAAGCCCTCATTTCAGTTCTTGAGTCATGCTTCTTCTTTCTGAAGTATATCTTAGAAGTTCAGTTAGTCAAGTCTTCCAGTTGTAAAATTACTTTGTTTTAATCCATATTTCACCCTCATTCTTTTCTTTTTTCTTTTTAATATTTGGCTTGTATTTAGGATCTGTTCTTACAAAGACAACATGAGTTTTTACACAGCAAGATCTCAAAGTCTGGCAAGATGCCTGCACTGTGAGAGGTACGTAGGGACTGAGACTGTTCTCGAACCAGTGGAATCATCTCTACAAGCCCACACTCATCCTGGAGTATATTCTCAGACTAATTTTTCTTTTTCATCCTTAATTATTTCAGTATTTACCTCTCAAAGATAGACATAAATGAAAAGAACAATAATAACATAGCAAACATATCAAAACACAATACCATGATCATATCTAAATTATTTTTAAAACCAGGAATCTGTTTTTTTTTTTTGACAAACATTATATATTTTACTTATTAGAGGTATCTAAAGGTAGTCACATTCATAGAGACAGAGAGTAAAATGTTGGCTACCAGTGGTGGAGGTAAGGGGGAAATAGGGAATTATTGTTTAGGGGTATAGAGTTCCAGGTTTGCAAGATGAAAAACTTCTCTCAGACTCATTTTTTCTGTACCCTGCAGCCTGTGGGATCGTCCCTGACCAGGGATTGAACCTCACCCCCTGCAGTGGAAATGTGGAGTCTTAACCACTGGACCACCAGGGAAGTCCCTCTTAAGATGGAGAGTATCCAATTCCCAGGTCTTTGAAGATATTATTCTACTATCCGTTAGCTTCCAATGTTGCCATTGAGAAATCTGCTATCTGATTCCTTCTTTTGTGAGTAATGTTTTTTTAATATCTAGCTGCTTTTGAGATCTTTTTGTTTTTAGTGTTCTGCAGTTTTACTACAATGTTTCTTGGTGTGGATTTCCTATTATTTATCCTGCTTTATATGTTATGTTTCCTACATCTATGGAGTCATGTTTTTTTTCTGCTCTGGAAATTCTCAGCCATTATTCCTTCAAAATGTGGCCTCTCCTTCCTTCTTCTTGGATGTTGATTAAATGGATTTTTAGATCTTCTCAGTCTATCCTGCATATTCCATATCTTTTTTCCTGTTTTTCATATCATATCACTCTGTGCTAATATGTCTGAGTAATTTCCTCAGATGTGTCTTTCAAATCACCATATTTGGTTAATCATGATCTATGAGAATACTGGGTGCTCTCTTATGGAGAGCATCCTTATTTGTGCTTGGAGTGAAGGAACGCTACCCACCTGAGGCTGCTCTAGCCATTTGAGGGTCCTGATAACTATGGGACTCTCACATGCAGCTTCTTCAACTTAGAGCTGAAGGCTTAGTCTCCCAATATCGTTTATGGGTCTGCTATACATATCTGGTCTTGGGACAACCATGCATTTCACATTTATTTACTGCTCACTGCCCCCTACTCTTATTTTAACACGCTTTCAGCCAAGCAACCCACGACAAAGTCTATTTTATCCAAGATAGAGGTGTTTTGAGAAGAAGGGTGTTTCAGAATATCTGGTCCAAAAAAGAAAATAAAAAGAATATCTGGTCCATGGTATGCTGAGATACCATTTGAATTTTAAAAGCCTAAAGATGAGACTGTTAAATTTCACCATGTTTTTGGCATATTCCAAATTATTGAAACAATTTTGAACCCTGATTTTCTTCCCAGCTTTGTTTGATTTAAAATTTGATGACAAGATCAGATTTCTGTTTATCTAAATTCTCTTTTTTTTTAATGCCATGGACATAGAATTGGAGAATTTCCATTAGAAAATGGCTTCCAGTCTGATATTGTCAGATTAAAGAAAGTTGGGCCACTGTTGTTTAACCTTCCACGAATCCACTGAGCTGTGATGTTATACAGTCTAGATTCCTTCGTCTTGCCCATAAACAGGTAATAAAATGTTTCGTCCAAAGCCTACTACAGTCTGTATACAGTTCCTACAGCAGTCTTCAGATCTACTTATGCTAACTGTTGAAAAATCCTTCCTTTGGAGTGATTATGCATGCTGAACCCATGTGAGCTCTTGGTAGTTACCTATTTTGTTTCGGTTTAATAATCATGCTCAGAACTTTGCTAGAAATCAACACCATCCCTCTTGGTCTCTAGATTCCTGTATCAATCTTTCTCCCTATTTGAAGTGGGACCCTAACTCTAATTAGAGTCTTGTGGCATGACTTCTCGAAGATCACTTAATACGTCTCTGAAGTCATACCCAAATATCCTTGTGGTTCCCTGGGCAATAATTTCTTTTGATCTGGTAACTGGGACTAATTTTTTAGGTTGTTGGGTGTTCTTTCCATGTCTTTTCTTCCTATCCTGGACTTGGTTTCCCTCTTCGTGATGTTCTAACCTGACCAAATGGAGGCTCTTTCTGTGTGATGAAGATGAAGTAAACAGGAACCTGGTGGTTTTGCTTTCCCTTTGCCATCTGTTAGCATTACATATGCTCAGTTCCTTTTTTAAATTCGTCTTCTTGATCCAAATCTGAATTTAAATTAAACTTTTTCTGTCTTTGGCATTCCAGTCTCAACCATTCTGCATATTAGTCTCTCTTGCTGCTTGTTAAAAGTTCAGGTTAATCTTTTGGAAAATTTCCATTATCTTCTAACTTGGAAAATACTTGTACAGTGTTGGGGAGGAAGAAAATTTCCTCTACCCTTGTAAATTCTTTTGGCTGGTCTAAGAATTAAACTGACATGAGACACATGAACAGATGAAAATCAAACAAAAGTTTAATAATGTGTATAGAAGGGAGAGACCCAGGAGAACTGAGTAACTTGCCAACATGGCCCAAACCCTCACCTTAAATATCATCTTTGGCTAAAGACAGAAAAGGATGTTTGAGGTTAGTGGTTTGGGACTTTACAGGGGAGAAGGCAAGTCACATGAAGATGGAAAAGCAAATGTTTGGTAAATAAGTGTTTGCTGGGCCAGGCAGAGACAGTGGACACAGAGTGGACTCTGCTCTCTAGGCCCTGCTGGGGTTTCCCCCACCATGCCTACTCCATATTCTTTGCAGATATGTCTGATGATAACTCTGTCCTGGGAACAGCCCTTTTATCTAAATTGTTTAGGCAGCTAAGGGGGAGGTAAAAAGAAAGATTTCCTGAGTCTCCTGTTTCTTAAAAGTAAGGAGCCTAAATTAATCCTCATGCCAAAGAGACATATTTTGAGGTGGCAAATTTTGCTCCCCTGCAGCAGTCACATTGCTCTCTCAAAGGCTTCCCTTTCCTTCCCATCCACGATCTTCTCTGACCTAGGATTATGCTCAACCGGCATTTTCAACAAATGAATCAGTAGTGTAAGAACTGTCGTTTTAGAGCCTCCTGATTATTGAGTCCTTCTTTCCATGATCATATGCTACATTTTGACATATGTTGACTTGTCTCATGATATATTTTTACTTCTTAACTCTTGCTTTGATGTTCTGTTTTGGGGGTGTGTAATAATTCAACCTGTAATTTAGACTAGAGTCAAAATGTATCTCCCACAACTTGATCCTACGCATCAACAGAGGCTTGACAATTATTTAATTCACAAATAGATGTATAAGCAGTATTTTGAATTTTTTGTAAAGAAGATGCTTTTTTGCCTAAAAATGTTAGTATTTCATAGATTTGTAGATATAAGCTGCAAGGTGAGCTTTGCCATATCTTTCATAATTAATTCCATTACTAGTTATGGCAGTAGGCATCTCAGTGGTTAGAACACAGATTTTGTGTTCATACACAGCTTGGTTTGGATTCTGGCAGTATCAGCTGTGTGATCTTGGGTAGCTTAACCTCTTTGAGCCTCAGTTTCCTCATCTGTAAAATGGGGCTAATAATAGTACCCACTTCATAGAGTTGTTGGGATGATTCATTGAGATAATATATGTAAAGCACTGAGCACAAAGTGAGACACACAGGAAGAGCTCAACACATGGTAGCTAATATTTGCCTGCTCTGTGCCAGTCATCATGTTGGCCCCTGGGGAGATGGAGGTGGAAAAGGAGTTCACAACTCAGTGGAGTCAAGAGTCACTGAAATGAGTAAATATAGCTTCATGTACAATGTGATACAAGGGTATGGATGATGGAACAGTTAATTTTTTTTTAATAGTGTGGTTTTTAAAATAAATTTATCTTATTTATTTATTTTTGGCTACATTGCTGCGCACGGGCTTTCTCTAGTCGCAGCGAGCAGGGGCTACTCTTCCTTGTGGTGCGTGGGCTTCTCATCGCCGTGGCTTCTCTTGTTGTGGAGCTCGGGCTCTAGGTGTGCAGGCTTCCGTAGTTGTGGCACGCAGGCTCAGTAGTTGTGTCTCACGGGCTCTAGGACGCAGGCTCAGTAGTTGTGGCTCACGGGCTTAGTTGCTCCATGGCATGTGGGATCTTCCTGGACCAGGGCTCGAACCCGTGTCCCCTGCGTTGGCAGGCGGATTCTTAACCACTGCACCACCAGGGAAGCCCCAGAACAGTTAATTTTGCATAGGTAATCAGGGAAGACTGCTTCAAGGTGGTGACATCTGAATAGCCTATTGGGCAGGGGGCTCAGTGGTTGGCTCAGAATTGCCATGCAGTAAATTTTTGGAGAATGGATTGTGGAAATGGCTCATAGGCCCAGGGATGCTGCCCAGCTGGCATCTGTGGACATGTGGTATCATGTATTTTTCATTTTTCTCCTATGTATATTTCCGTATACTATCGACTTTTTAAAAATTTTATTTATTTATTTATTTTGGCTGCATTGGGTCTTCGTTGTTGCGCGTGGGCTTTTCTCAAGTTGCGGTGAGCGAGGGCTACTCTTCATTGTGGTGCGCAGGCTTCTCGCTGTGGTGGCTTCTCTTGTTGCGGAGCATGGGCTCTAGGCGCACAGGCTTCAGTAGTTGTGGCACGCGGGCTCAGTAGTTGTGTCTCACGGGCTCTAGAGCGCAGGCTCAGTAGTTGTGGCACACGGGCTTACTTGCTCTGCGGCATGTGGGATCTTCCTGGACCAGGGCTCAAACCCGCGTCTCCCGCATTGGTAGGCGGATTCTTAACCACTGTGCCACCAGGGAAGCCCTCCATATACTATAGCATTTAAGTCTCAGCCATGTTGCGTTTGTACTTGGCCTTTGTACTTATTGTTACTCATAATTCCGTCAGAGCTTGTGTATAATCCTTGATTCAATAGTTACTAATATTTTCTTATTATTAAAAGACTCTAAGTCCTTTGAGGCAAGATGTGTTCACCAGAGTGTACCTGGAATGTAGTAGGTCCTTGGTAATATTCGATGAATGAATGAATGAATGAATGAATGAACTTCTTTGACTGCTGGCCCCACCACTGGCTATGGGATCTTGAGTGAGTCGGTTAACCCGTCAGTGCTCCCATCTGTAAAGTGGGTTAGCACATCTCACAGGGTTATTGTGAGGACTAAGTGAGGTGATGTCCAGTGCCCGATCAGTAATAAGTGTGTATTAAACAGTGGTGACCATTGGCAGCACTCAGTTCTGACTGGTACGCTGCTGAGTCTAGGAGATGTCCACAGGCGGTGTGGCAGGGTGAAGTCTGGGGCCCTTTGCTGTACCAGCCGGCAGAGGAGAGGTTTCCAGACTCTTTCCTAATGCTGGGGTGAGACCTGTCAGGTAATAAGGAGTTTATACTTAAAATGACTGAAGGTGCCATTAGGAATGTGGATTGCCCCTGGGACTGCTCCCTGGCCTCCCACCCACCGCTGATTCCTCAGAGAGAGTGAATGGGGCATTGCTGACTTGAGGTGGGACCACAGGTGAGTCCCCTCCTCTCCTCCTGCCTTCTGAGCTTCACCGTGAAACAGAAGCTAATTAAGGCTTCTCTCCTGTCAGTCACCAGGTGGAGAAGAGTCACAGGGAAGGTGACTCCCACCTGGAGCTCAGTGTATCTAAATAAAAAACTCTGGGGAAAAGAAAAACCTCTCTGGATTTAGAAACTCCAGACCCTGGGAGGCCTCTGGGGCCATAAACTATGAATTAGAAGAAAAGATGAATTACCCATTTTTAAGGTTTTGGAGAGGAAAAAAATTAAATGTAAAAGACAGGTGTTTTCCAGTGTTCCAATACACCAGGTAAAGCTTATTGATGGCTTCCAATGTGGGGTCTTCCAGGAAGTCATCCATGCATTTCATTCCCTTATTTATTCATTCACCCCCTCACTGT
Source organism: Phocoena phocoena (assembly GCF_963924675.1). Taxonomy (NCBI): domain Eukaryota; kingdom Metazoa; phylum Chordata; class Mammalia; order Artiodactyla; family Phocoenidae; genus Phocoena; species Phocoena phocoena. Next base: position 31,126,392 of record NC_089228.1, on the reverse strand, counting down.
TTGGTGAATGCTCCCTGAGCCTGAGATTGCTAATAAGTTGTAAGTGAGGACTAAAGATCAGTCTTAGTCCCTGCTGCCTCTCTGGGCCTGCTGGGGGGTGTTGAAGGACTGCTAGTTTGAGGAGAGTTAAGGCCAGAGAAGGTAACATGGCCTTTGATGAATAAATTGTCCCCAAAGCTCTGAGAACAAGTCCATGAAGCAAGTCAGATGAAGCTCTTGAAGTCTGAATGATGAGGTGGCTAACATCTTAGAAGAAGATGCTCCAGCCAGGGAGATTGTCCCAAACTCCGGATGGATTCCAGCAGCCCTGACAGAAGCAGATTTTACAGGGTGGTCACCAGTGGCCTCAGAGATTCACCTTTGCCACATCTCTGGGGCTTCTCATCCACATCCCATTCTTAAAACCCAAGACCTGCCCAACTCAGCTAGGCTTTGCCAGTCTGGAGGGCTTGGCAGGCCTGAGGCTGCCTCTGTGGTGGATTTAAATGGACAAGAGAGTCCTGCTGGGTACTGGTCCCACCTAGGTCTGGAGTGAGAAGCAGACAAGCCAGAGACTCAGTGCAGGAGCAAGACATCTCTGTCGCAGCCACCACCACCACCACACACACACACACACACACACACACACACACACACACACACACATGGTGCTCAGCACATAGCAAGTGCTCAGTAAATATTTGTTAAATTAATGAATAAGTACTTTGGTGGAAGAAGCCCACAGTACAGTGTGGGTCCAAAGGGAACTTAAGGAAGGCTTCCTGGAGGAAGTGACATTTGAATTGAGGTATGGAAAAAAGAGAGGAAGGAGTAGCCTGGCCAAGTAGGAAAGGATGAGAGTTCTTGGCAAAGGCCGAGGTGGTAGAGTTCAGCCCAGGCGCCCTTGGAATGCTAGGAAATGAGGCTGGAGTAGTAAACTGAGGCCAGATGTTCAAAAACCGGGGCTTTGTGGCAGATAAGTTAGACAGAAAACAGTATTTGAATTTTAATGGGTGATAACCTTTATGCTCCCCTTCCTATTTTTTTGGCCTAGTGAGGTTTAATTGTCCTTAAAATGAAGAAGTGGCCATAGCGGGCATTTAACCAGTGGTGGCTGAAAGCCTTATAAGATGGCTATTTTTGTCCCCAAGAGCTTTGGAGCTAGACGATCCAGGGTTGGAATTCCCAGTTCTGTCCTTTACAGGGCAAGCCCCTCTTCTCAGAATTCTGAAACAGGAAGCCAAGCACAATGTCCACCTCATAGGATCAAATGAGATAACCCATATAAGGTAGGGTTACTTTGCTTGCCCGAGAACCTGTCTGTCTCTCCGAGCCCTTCGGGGTCAGAGATCCAGCCGGAGTTACAGCCGGGTGCGGTGCCCAGCAGCGCTAGGCACACAACAGGTGCTCAGTAAATGAAACACAATGCCGTGACGAATTCTGGCGTCGCATTGTGAAACTGTGTGTGGCCCTCTGGGTTCCGATCTCTCCCCCAGGGCGCAAGTGAGCGCCTTCGGGGCGGGGCTGGGGTGTTTGGGTTCTTCCCCTCTTCCCCCAACCCCGCCCCTGGCTTCGCGGCGTGAAACTATTGGATGCCTGGAGACGGGTTGCTGGGGTCAGGTTATGCGGAATACTAACTTTACACTCCGGGCTTAATGCTATAAGCCGGGGGCGCCGGGGAGCTAGGGGTTCTCGCCCCTGAGACCCCAAGACAGAACGCAACAGCCGGGGAGCAGCGCTGGGGGCCGGGCGCGAGCGGATCCGGCTTTTCTGTCGGAGGACGTAGGCCCTCACGCAGCGCCTTTAAGGCTCCCATCCGAGCCGGCCCCGGAGCTGAGAGCGGCGCGGCCGCGGGCGCGGGCGTTGATGCTGGACCTGAGCAGGAGCCCAGGGCCGAGGACAGGCGTCTAGATAGTGCGGCTGGTCCCAGGCGGCCGAGGTCAGGTGAGGTGAGCGCTGGTGGGGTGGGGAGGGCTGAGGCGGGGTGGGGGTGTGCACGTCTAGGAGGGAGTATCCGGGGGCTCCTCCAATGGCCCCGTGACCTACCCTCCACTTACCGAGTGCGGGCTGTCTGGCCTCCCTCCAAGCGGCACGAGGTGAAGAAGGGTCGGGAACATGCACCTCCCTTTTTACTCCGTTCCCCCGCCCTGGCATCAGCCCCTGCGCGCTTCCTTCCGGTGCCTGGATAGGTTTGACATTCCCGAATCCCTGGTCCCCCTACTTCCCGGGCCCGGGGTGCCTGCTTTCCTAAGGCCGCGAACAAGGTGAGGATGGGTCGGGGACCTGCAACCTCTTTCTGTTTGGCCTCCCCACTGCTTGCGCCATCATCTACCCGTGTGCGCTCCCCACCCAAGTGCCTGGGTGGTTTGGAGGCTCCTGCACCCCCGTTTCTCCCACTTTCTGGGGAAGGGCTGCTGCTCGGCTGCCCTCCCAGCCGCAGTCACCTGCCCCCGTCCTGCCCCCAGACATCTGCACCCCTCAAGACCTCTCCCAGCCCAAACCGACCTCCAGCAGCCTTTCAGCTCCCCTTTCCTCAGCCTGCCCCAATTCCCTTGCCCTTGCGCCCTCTCCTCCCCCCAGCTGGCGAGTCAGGATACTGGTCCAAACACCCTGACAGCCCGGAGCCGGCCGGCCAACAACCGCAGCATCCCCAGCCCACTCCTACAAGGGCTTCCTGGCAGTCTTGGAAATGCAGATTGTGTAACGCCAGCTGCAGGGCAGAGCACGTGCGTGTTTGCACCCCTGAACCCGCAGAGGAGTGGAGGAGGCCAAGTTGACAGAGTGAGGTAGGGAGGGAGGAAGAAGGTGCCGGAGGGTGAAAAGGCTGTACATCCAGGCCAATGTATGAGTCCTTTTTTGTGCCCCCGGGCCTAGCTGGTTAGGTAACAAAAGGTCCCTGCTGGGACCAGAGGCCAGCGTTTGTCTCACCTCTCACCGGCTCAGAAATCCCTAATGGCTGACTCCACCTGGCTGGGAGTTAAAAATAGTTTATTATTAATGATAGCTGACATACAATAAACAAATACAGGGTGCCAGGCCCTTTCCTAAGCACCTTAAAAAAACCTGCCTTATTCCTCTCAACAGCCCCATGAGGTAGGTGCCACCACTGTGCCCATTTCTTAGAGGAGGAATGTGAGGGGTTCAGATATGGTTCCCTCCCAGAACACACAGTGAGTCTGACCTCAAAGCCCCTATTCTGAACAACTAGACTTATTTTATTGTTACTAATAAATTCTTATCAACAATATTTTTAAAATATAGGAAGTTAAAAATTAGAGAAATTAATAACCTGTGTTCCTACCATCAGTTTATTTTTCTAAAATTAGATTTTCAGACCAGCAAGAAATCCTTGGTAGCCTCCTCAAGGATACTGATGCCTAGAGAGGAGAAGGGACTTGCTTGAGGCCACACAGCCTGACAGTGCCAGGACCGGGGTGCAAAACAGGTCCTGGGATAGTTACTTGGGTACTTCCTGGGTTCTCTGATGCTGCCTCAGCCTTTCAGCTAGGCCCCTGGAGACCCTGCCCCCTCCCCCTCTGCACTGTGACCTCCCCTTTCCTTCTCTGCTTCCTTTGCTCTAGCCCAGGCTAGTGAACACACATTCTTCCTGCTGCTGCCTTTGCTTAGGCTGTCCCCACCTCTGGGAATGCCCTTCATGGAATCTCTAATGTCTAAATTGTCAAAAGTTCAGAAATAACAGAAGTAAAACCGATGAATCACCAGAGTAGTAATTAGTAAAAATTTATTGTGCAAACACACCAACAAGACAGAACCCGGAGCACTCAAACCAAAACAATGGAATGAGACTCAGGGATATATTATTATAAAGCAGCTTACATAGGGAGAAAGCAGTGACGGTTTATTCTTTACAGTGGTTGGTTATGGTATTAGAATTTTCTTAAATAACAGGGAATTGGTTAATAGTTAACCTCATATCAACCTTGGGAAACAAGTTAAGGTTTTGCTTATGATGTTTAGGGACAAGCAAGAAATGACCCAGGTCAAGTTAGTCTTGCAAAATAAATTAAGCTTTGTTTGTATGACTAAACTGGTCTCATCTGCTCAGGGAATTTTTAAGGCTGGTCTCCATTTGTTTGTTTGTTTGTTTTGCGGTACGCGGGCCTCTCACTGTTGTGGCCTCTCCGGTTGCGGACGCGCAGGCTCAGCGGCCATGGCTCATGGGCCCAGCTGCTCCGCGGCATGTGGGATCATCCCGGACCGGGGCACGAACCCGTGTCCCCTGCATCGGCAAGCGGACTCTCAACCACTGCGCCACCTGGGAAGCCCCCTCCATTTGTTTTTGATTTAACAAAATATTACCTACCCCTTAGGGTCTAGCTCATCTGTCCCCTCCAAGAACACTCCCCTGATTTTTCCCCTGCCCCCAACTAAAATTTGTTTCTTTCTCCCTTGGGATCCCATAGCTGGGACCCTACTACCTTCTACTCCCCGATGGCGTTTGGAAAGTTCTGCCGCACGCATCTGTCTTGTCCTCTTGGGTGCAGTTGTGCTGGCAGGATCACGAGTGTTCCCCAAGACTCCTCTTCCACCTGCCTGGTGAAGCCCCAGGACAGAGAAATAGGTCCATGGGGGATGGGGTAGTTTCTGAAGTAAGGATAAGCTCAGAATTTCTGAACCCTGCTACCCCAAACTCCCTTCATTGAACTGCAGCTGATCAAAGAGAGAATGGCTCAGTGTGGTACCGAATGCTATAACTACATGTTTGTTTTTGTTTACAACCCAAAGGATTCCCACCAGAAAATCAGAGAGACTTGGGTCCAAATCCCATTTCTACCACTTGGTAGCTGTGTGGCCATGGGCCAGTTACCTAAACTCTGAGCCTCAGCTTCTGGTAATGGTACCTGCTTCAGAAGGCAGTGGTGAGATTTAGATAAAATAAAGCACAGGGCCCAGCATGTGGTAAGCAACTTAATAAGTACCAGCTATTATGAAGAGTGAGCACCACTTTGAATTACTGGAGAATTATTAACTCATTATTAAATGGCTCATACTCTGCTTAGAGGTGGGTCAAGGGAGTTCGGGCCGAGGAGAGTAAGCATTTTTTTTTCTTTTAATTTATTATTATTATTTTTTAAAGATTCTGTACTTTAATTTATTTTTTATTTATTTATTTTTGGCTGCACTGAGTCTTTGTTGCTGCAGTTGAGCTTTCTCTAGTTGGGGCAAGCAGGGACTACTCTTTGTTGCGGTACGTGGGCTTCTCATTGCAGTGGCTTCTCTTGTTGCGGAGCGTGAGCTCTAGGCGCATGGGCTTCAGTAGTTGTGGCATGCGGGCTCAGTAGTTGTGGCTTGCCGGCTCTAGAGCGCAGGCTTAGTAGTTGTGGCGCACGGGCTTAGTTGCTCTGTGTCATGTGGGACCTTCCCGGACCAGGGCTCGAACCTGTGTCCCCTGCATTGGCGGGCGGATTCTTAACCACTGCGCCACCAGGGAAGACCTCTTTTAATTTTTATAAGAGTATAGTTGATATACAATTTGTTTTTTTTGAGATAAATATTTTTTGTACTCAGGAAGGCCGGTGAGAGTTTCTTCAACTCCAAACCATCCATTGCCTTTACAATGAGATAGAATTGCCTTTCTATTTGTTAGCTTTTTTTTTTTTTTTTTTTTTTTTTTTTTGCGGTACGCGGGCCTCTCACCGTTGTGGCCTCTCCCGCTGTGGGGCACAGGCTCCGGACGCGCAGGCTCAGCGGCCACGGCCCACAGGCCCAGCCGCTCCACGGCACGTGGGATCCCCCCGGACCGGGGCACGAACCCGTGTCCCCTGCATCGGCAGGCGGACTCTCAACCACTGCGCCACCAGGGAAGCCCTATTTGTTAGCTTTTTAAAAATTTATGAGCTACTAGTTCTGTGAGAATCTGCACACCTGGAATGAATGCGTGAATGCGCTCTGTTCAATTGTAAATGATTATGAAACAATGATAGGAGAAAAAAAACTTGCTCTTAGAGATGACCTTGGTTTTCATTGTGTGTTGGTTCAGGCCTATCTTGGGGGCAAGAGGTTCCATGCAAAAGTTATCTGGGTTTGGAGGGAAGGAAAGCAATAGTGTTTTATCCTTGTTCTCTAATGAACTACTGAGAGTGGAAGTCAACTCCCCTGTGTCGTGTTCTTTTCCAGCTCCTGGTTATTCTGATGACTAGATCAACTATTACAATGATGAGTATTCAGAAGAAGAGGGCCAGGAATGCCCCCCTCAGAGCTGGGTTTGGAATATGCTGGGAAGCTAGTTATGCAAGTTGAAAAAAAGTTTTTTATTTTAAAATTTCTCCTAAATTGATTCTTTGTTGGAATACATTAGGATCCCATTTGATAATTTAAGGACTGTTGAGTTTAGACATTTTAAGACATAACGTTTTGTAAGTTTCACAGTTCTATGGAATTTAGCAGCCTTTAGGACTGTTCTTTATTTCTGTGACCCTGTAAGGACATAAACACTTATGGTACTATCCCTTACAGCGACCTTTAGCCACATGTGGCTATTTAAATTCAAATTAATTCAAATTAAATAAAATCAAAAATTCTGTTCTTCAGTCACACTAGCCACATCTCAAGTGCTCATGTGCCATGTGGCCAGAAGCTGCCGTATTAAGCAGAGCAAATAGAGAACACTCCTGTCTTCACAGAAAGTCCTATGGGATAGCACTGTTTATATCTATAAGGCCATGGGAAAGCCACTTGATTACGGGGTTAAGTTCCCTTCTTTCTGGCAAGTCATCTGCAGGCCAAGAAATGGAGTGTGCAGAGGATGTTTTACTGTCAAGAATGAGGATGTTAATAAATCCCCTTAGCCTCATTTTGGCTGAATGGCTCACTGGCTTTTAACACTGCCGGATTCAAAGGATGGGAGAGAGGGTGGGATCAGATGAAATGTCTGTGGGCAGTGCATCTCCTGGCTGCATGTTATAACCTTCTAGAGAAGGTTAAAAAATACCCATGCCTGGACTCTGCCCCAGGCCAGCTGAATCTGAATCTCTGAGGGTGGTCCCCGGAATCCGAGGAATCTGTATTTTTTTTAAAGCTCCCTGGGGGATTCTGTTGTGCAGACCGGGTTGAGAACCACTGCCTTCAAGAGAACAACTGCCTTCTAGACTGTGCCCTTAAAAAAAAAAAATTCCTGAGCACTGGAAGAAAATATGTCAAGGTAGATTTGGTGAGTGGCTAAAAATGTTCCTCACTGATTAACTACAGTAATAAAGGTTGGAGTTGAGTGGGCTCACTTCCTGTAGAAGTGGTCTCCCCTGAGGGCAGCTTTCCCCCTAGGGAGCATTTGGCAGCATCTGGAGACATTTTTGCTTGTCACAACTTGGGGGCCTCGCCTGCGATACTGTTAATTACCCTCACAATGCATAGGAAATGCATAGGAAAGCCCCTCACAACAAAGAATTAATCTGGCCCCAAAGACATAATTTTTGCAAACCAAAGTCCTCCTTGACCTTGGATGTAGTTGCCTCTTCAGAAGAGGTCAAGGGGGCTTCCCTGGTGGCCCAGTGGTTAAGAATCCGCCTGCCAATGCAGGGGACACGGGTTAGAGCCCTGGTCTGGGAAGATCCCACATGCCGGAGCAGCTAAGCCCGTGCACCACAACTACTGAGCCTGTGTGCCACAACTACCGAAGCCCATGTGCCTAGAGTCCATGCTCCACAACAAGAGAAGCCACCACAATGAGAAGCCCGCACACCGCAACAGAGTAGCCCCTGCTCGCCGCAGCTAGAGAAGGCCGGGGCGCAGCAACAAAGACCCAACGCAGCCAAAAAAAAAAACAGATAGGGAGAGATCAAGATATCCTCCTAAACGGAACCCTCAGAAACCCTCTTGATCATATTTCAGGTTTTTCAATCCCAGAAGCTGTGTAGGGTGTTGCTGTCCGTGGTTGGATGCCTTTGGGGCTGTACCAGGGAAGCTGCTGACTCAGGGAAGCTGTACCTCCTGCTGAAGGTGTGGGCAGGTTCTTACTTACACTGTTGCAGGTTGAGATCCTCTTCTTGTGAAGTAATTACCCAAAGTGACAGCAGCCTTTCTCCTAGGTGGTTTAAGCTGTGGCTTTTGGCTATTGGTATTGGGTGTTTGATCTGTGATATACCCAGAATAGGATTCAAGCTTGGACTTCCCTGGTGGTCCCGTGGTTAAGACTCTGCACTTCCACTGCAGGGGGCGCAGGTTCTATCCCTGGTCTGGGAAGTCCCACAGGCTGCGTGGTATAGCCACCGCCCCCCCCAAAAAAAGATTATATGGAATAGAATTCAAGCCTTATATGTGATGAAGTTTGGGAACTGAGCTATGGGTTACACTCTGGGAATATAAAGATAGCAGGCATCTGAACAGACCTGGGCACAGTGGCAGTGCAGGGTGATGGAGGTGTGGTGTTTCTGAACACAAGTTCGTGTGCCTGACACACAGAAAGGCCAAGCAAACCAAAATGTCAGATTTTGGAACAGAGAAAGTTTATTGCAGGGCCAAGCAAGGAGAACAGGGGACTCATGCTCAAAAACCCCGAACTCCCTGGTGGTTTTGGGGGAGACCATTTTAAAGTCAAATTTGGGGTGCGGGCTGCAGGTTGTGAGTTTCTTCTGATTGGTTGGTGGTGAGGTAACAGGGTAGTGCTCCAGGAATCTTGCGCTCATCCTGAAGTTACCATCCTCTACCTGGGTGGGGGACTTAGTGTCTGCAGAAGAGGGCAAAGATACTGTGATGTATATTCCCTGAGGAGGAACCAGGACCCTGCCCCAAGGCTGCACTATTCTGACAGCTCCTCTGTTTCTGCATTCCCTCTCTTCCCTGATTAGCAACTGTTTGAATATTCCCTTTGGAACTCAGGGAAGGTCAAGGAGGCTGAATGAAGCCTACAAACAAGAAATGGAGGACACAGAAGGGCTTTTGTGCCTAGGAGGGCCCCATAGGGTCCTGCTCGGTTTCAGTGGCAGGGCTTTCTAGCGCCGCCTTGGAAGGCAGGGCAGCTCTTCCCAGCTGTGCTGTGAGCAGTCGCATCCGCCAGTCACTGCTTTGAGCAGTCTCCATGCATCATCTCATTTTGTTCCCACACTGAGGCTCTAAGAGGTTCAGTGACTTGCCAAGGTCACACACGGATCAGTGACAGAGCAGAGAATTGAACCCAGGTTGTGGAACTGCACAGCTGAACCCTCAGAAGAGCATTTACAGATGGGGTAATATTTTCGTAGCCAAGACTTGAAGGTTGAGCGGGAGCTCACCAGGCAGGAGCATGCTAGGGAGAGGGGGGCGTTTGTGCCAAAGCTGTGCAGGTGTGAAGGAGCGTAAGGTGTAGGGATTGCAGATCATTCAGGGAAAGGTGGGGCGGGGGCCTTCCATGTCATGCTGAGGGCCACTGTGAGCCACCAGTGGAGTAGGGGCAGAGGAGAGAAGAGCTGTGTGCCATTGGGCACCTGGCTTAACCTCTCTGGGTCTCACCTTCCCATCTGAACTGGAGCCTCTAAAGCTACACTGCTCTGATGAGGAATGTTCATTTTACTGGTGGCCGTAACGAGCAAAGTGAAGGAATGGCCTGCAGTGGCGCTGCTGGGGCCGCCCTGCTGATTCATGGCTTCCATGCTTTCACTTGGTATTTATACCAAGTGACCACCAAGTGTTACCGAGCTCAAGCTCGCTCTGCTCGCCGCACAAGAGGCCAGTGAATTGGAGACGAGGTGTTGAGGCAAGGAAGACGACTTTATTCGGAAAGCTGGCTGACCGAGAAGATGGCAGACTAGTGTCTCTGATAAACCATCTTATCTGGACTTGGATGCCAGTTTCTTTTATAGAATCAGAGAGGGGGAGGTGGTGAGGAAGTAAAGTAATAAGGCAGAATAGAGGGGGAGAGGCGGAGAGGAAGTAAAGTAAAAGGGCCATCGATCTTGCAGAATATCTCCTGGAATGACCAGCCTCGGTGAGGGGATGTGTTAGTTTCTTTTTTTCTTGCAGCCGTTCACAGGTGGGCAGGGTTCCCTGAGGCAGGCCATTATGTATGAGTATAATAACAAAAGCAACGAAAGGCAAAAGTTAAAGTCTAGCGATCCAACGTGGGGTCCCATTTAGCTCTTCCCTTGCCCTTCGTGTATGCTAAAGTGCCATGGCAGATGCAGAGATGTAGTAAGACTTGTCTTCAAGGAGCTTGCAGCCTAGTGGAGGGTACAGCCAGTGTTTTCGTGAGTATTATGGTAAAAGATGCAGGTCATAAATACTTGTAGGTATGGAGAATGAAGCCGAGGTTGCTAATGGCTGGGGGACTGAGGAGATAACTCTTAGTTCTGCCAGAAAGATTTGTTAGGAGATGGGGATAGATAGAGGGTATCGTCCAGGTCGACAGAAAATGGGGCAGTGGAGAAAAATACAAAGCCAGTTCAGGTACAGTCACCAGAGAGTCTGATTATCAGCCTATCTAGTAACAGATTCCCCATAGTTTACAGGTTTTAGTGGGGAAGCAGACGTTATAACAGGAAAATATTCATTAATGGACTTGCCACTTACAAACTTGGGTCCCACCACGTCGTGCCTCCGTCTCTTTTCAACACTGGTGTCCAGCCATGCTCCAGGAGCATCCACCTCTTGGTCATCGTCTCTCCCCGGTCGCAAGGACATTTTACAAATACAAGACAAACCTTGGAGAGAGAGACATGGGATTTCATGAACTCACTGCAGAAGCCGCTTGACTGTGGAGGCAGTAATAGATGGGGTCTGGCAACGTGACACCTGTTAGTTGATGACGAGAGGGCGGGACTTGAAAATCAAAGGATTGAGAGGCCTGGGGCAAAGCAGTAAAGCATTTTTGCAAAAAACATCCCTTGTATAATAGCGCTGTGACAACCAAATGTTAACTGGAAGGACTTACCATACTCTAAGGCAATTTACATGCGATTTATTCTTTGTTCTAAGAATTAGCACAGGATGGCAGTTATAACTTAAATTTTGTTCCATATTTGCTATTGATCTTAGGATAGATTTTGATTTTTGTTTACTTATTTGGATAAAGTTCTAAACAAAACTGTGTTTTAACTAAAATTTTGAGCGTGGCATCACCTTTTTCTGATGCTGATTTCCCTGTGTTACAGAGATCTCTGGGGAAGAGATTCTGGCTAGAGAAGGTAGGGACCAGCTCATGAAGGGCTCTGAATGCTGAACCTCATGCTGGGAGCCAGAGTTCTTGTCCTGGTAGAACCTGCCAGCTGTTTATAACAGGGCTCCTTTTTGTCTCACACTGGCTTTGTCCCTGCAGTTAGAAAATACTGTAGACCAGCTTCCCTCCTTTAGAAATGACAAAGCCCTCTTTAATCTCCTTGCTTTTCTTTTGAGTTCGGAGCACAGATTCGAGCCATGGGAGAGTGTTTTGGGGCCCTGAGGTTCTATTTCCGGCCTTCTGCTATTGCATACCCATATAGAGGGCTATTTTAATTCCTTTCAGTCATGTGGAAAGTAGTCACTTATGTGATGCTCTTCCTAGCACTTTACCTTTGAGAGCTGATCTCAGCCAATGACAGTGCATGTGTTCGCATTAATTCATAGAGCAGTGTTCGAATTAAAGCTTGTTCTGGGCTCCCTGAGAGCCTGAAGACTTTGTGGTCCTTGGAGGTAAAGGGTCAAGTGGCTTTTGGCTCCTCTTTTATCCAGTGGAAGACTGGCTTGTATTTCTGTAGGATTTTCTTGCTTTAAGCATGATTTCAAGCAGGTGGTTATTTCAGACTAATCACCGCCTACATCTTGATCCCAGAGGCTGCTGCTTTGAAGGTGCTGGGCTAGTTCAGGATACGTTGTGCGTGTTTCATTGCCTTGCTTCTTGGCCAGTACGATTTTTTTAAGAAGATGTGCCACTGGGTATATAAGCCACCTGCCTTCCAGCTGAGCCCCTGATTGACCTGCCTGCCTCTCTCTCTTCTCGGGCTGTGTTCCTTCTCCTCAGGATTGGGTAGCAGGATTTTCTGGTTCTCTGATTCTCTGTCTACAGGACCAGCCTGCTGGGCTGAGCTTCCTTGCCCACAGTGCTGCCCCAGGTGGCAGAAGTAGGGCATAGGGCTGTGGGCTTGGCTGGCTCTTGAGCAAAAACCCCCGTGGGGAATCAGCTGCTAGTGATTTGGTACAAAGCAGGACAGAGTGAATCTTCTTATCAGTACCTTTCCCAGAACCATGAAGGAGATACACTTTCTGTGGCTATTGAGCATATGAAATGTGGCTAGCGCAGCTGAGGAGCTGAATTTTATGTTTTCTTTAGTTTTGATCATTTTAAATTTAAACAGTCACCATGTGACTAGTGGCTACTGTATTGGACAATGTAGGATAGACCATTGTACTTGAGGAGTTTATATTGTATTTTTAAAATATTTTATTTTATTTTATTTGCTTATTTTTATTTTTGGCTGCATCGGGTCTTAGTTGTGGCACAAGGGCTCTCTTCTTTGTGGCTTGCAGGCTCTTCACTGTGGTGTGTGGGCTTCTCTCTAGTTGCGTCGTGCAGGTTTTCTCTTCTCTAGTTGTGGCGCATGGGCTCTGTAGTTTGTGGCATGCGGGCTCTGTAGTTGTGGCGCACGGGCTTTGTTGCCCTGCGGCACGTGGGATCTTAGTTACCTGACCGGGGATCGAACCCGCGTCCCCTGCATTGCAGGATGGATTCTTTACCACTGGATCACCAGGGGAGTCCCTATATTGTATTTTTTAATTAAATAGGGAAAACCTTGAACATGCACATGGTAGCAATTCAAAAGGTACGAAAGGATATCAGTGAAAAGTCTCCCTCATCTCTGCCCCTAGCCTCTCAGTTTCCTTCCCAGCCCCAGTCATGATTACCATCTGTATCCATCCTGAAACATTTTACACACATATAAGCATAACATGCATATTTCTCTCTCTCAATGCAAGAGATGTTATTCTACCCATTCTCTTCTGTTCCTTGCATTTTTAGTTAACAGTGTACCTTGGAGGTCATTACCCATAGAGACAAATATGCCTCATTATTTTAATGGCTTATAGTTAATTTTATTTGTATTTAATGGCTGTACATTATACTTCTTTATAAAATAGTACCATCATTTACTTAACATATCCCCTACGAGTGGGCATGTGAGTTCCATTTTTTTTTGCCATGATAAGTAATACTATAACAAATAACCCTTCACAAACATGTTCTCAAACATGTTCAGGTCTGAACACAAATCAGTTCCTAGAAATTAGATTATTAGATCAAAGGTATGTGTACTGTACATTGCTGCAGATTTTGCCAAAATGCCATCTGTAGGGTTTGTTGTTGGGAGTATAAATCTGTACCTTGCCTGAGGGCATCTATTTTCCCACGGCCCCAGCAGCACAGTCTGTTATTACACTTTGTTCTTTGCCAATACAATAAAGATCACCATCGCCTTGTAGGTTTAATTTGCATTTCTCTTGTAAATGAGATTGAGCATCTTTTTATATGTCGAAGAGTCATTTGTATTTCCTTTCTGTTACATGAACTACTCAGATCATTCGCCCATTTTTCTACTGGATTTTGTTGTTGTTTTTATTGATTTGTAGGACCCTTTATTAGTCTGTCGTCTCTGATATGTATTGACACATTTTAACCTTGGTCATATCCTTTTTTTTAATATTTATTTTATTTATTATTTATTTAATTTATTAATTTGGTTGTGCTGGGTCTTAGCTGCGGCAGGCAAGCTCCTTAATTGCAGCTCGCCGGCTCCTTTAGTTGTGACACATGTGCTCCTTAGTGGCGGCCAGCAGGCTTCTTAGTTGCAGCTCACAGGCTCCCCAGTTGTGGCACGTGAACTCTTAGTTTTGGCATGCATGTGGGATCTAGTTCCCTGACCAGGGATCGAACCTGGGCCCCCAGCATTGGGAGTGTGGAGTCTTAACCACTGCGCTACTGGGGAAGTCCCACGATATCCCTTTCCATGTGGACATTGAAAAACATTTTTATGTAGTCAGCTTATTAATCTTCATGTTATGGCCTCTAGGTTTTAAATCTTAACTTAGAAAGGCTTTCCCTGTGGAGGTGTTTTCAAACAGAGTTCTCATGTTTTCTTCTAGAACTTTCATGGTATTTTATTTTATTTTTAAATTTTATTTTATTTATTTTTTATACAGCAGGTTCTTATTAGTCATCAATTTTATACACATCAGTGTATACGTGTCAATCCCAATCGCCCAATTCATCCCACCCCCACCCCCACCCACCCACCGCTTTTCCCCCCTTGGTGTCCATACGTTTGTTCTCTACATGTGTGACTCAACTTCTGCCCTGCAAAACGGTTCATCTGTACCATTTTTCTAGATTCCACATACATGTGTTAATATACGATATTTGTACTTCACTCTGTATGACAGTCTAGATCCATCCACATCTCAACAAATGACCCAATTTCATTCCTTTTTATGGCTGAGTAATATTCCATTGTATATATGTACCACAACTTCTTTATCCATTTGTCTGTCGATGGGCATTTAGGTTGCTTCCATGACCTGGCTATTGTAAATAGTGCTGCAATGAACATTGGGGTGCATGTGTCTTTTTGAATTATGGTTTTCTCTGGGTATATGCCCAGTAGTGGGATTGCTGGATCATATGGTAATTCTATTTTTAGTTTTTTAAGGAACCTCCATACTGTTCTCCATAGTGGCTGTATCAATTTACATTACCACCAACAGTGCAAGAGGGTTCCCTTTTCTCCACACCCTCTCCAGCATATGTTGTTTGTAGATTTTCTGATGATGCCCATTCTAACTGGTGTGAGGTGATACCTCATTGTAGTTTTGATTTGCATTTCTCTAATCATTAGTGATGTTGAGCAGCTTTTCATGTGCTTCTTGGCCATCTGTATGTCTTTTTTGAAGAAATGTCTATTTAGGCCTTCTGCCCATTTTTGGATTGGGTTGTTTGTTTTTTGAATATTGAGCTGCATGAGCTGTTTATATATTTTGGAGATTAATCCTTTGTCCGTCGATTCGTTTGCAGATATTTTCTCCCATTCTGAGGGTTGTCTTTTCATCTTGTTTATGGTTTCCTTTGCTGTGCAAAAGCTTTTAAGTTTCATTAGGTCCCATTTGTTTATTTTTGTTTATATTTCCATTATTCTAGGATGTGTGATTTATGTGAAAGAGTGTTCTTCTATGTTTTCCTCTAAGAGTTTTATAGTGTCCAGTCTTACATTTAGGTCTCGAATCCATTTTGAGTTTATTTTGGTATATGGTGTTAGGGAGTGTTCTAATTTCATTCTTTTACATGTAGCTGTCCAGTTTTCTCAGCATCACTTATTGAAGAGACTGTCTTTTCTCCACTGTATAGCCTTGCCTCCTTTGTCATAGATTAGTTGACCATAGGTGCGTGGGTTTATCTCTGGCTTTCTCTCTTGTTCCATTGATCTATGTTTCTGTTTTTGTGCCAGTACCATATTGTCTTGATTACTGTAGCTTTGTAGTATAGTCTGAAGTCAGGGAGTCTGATTCCTCCAGCTCTGTTTTTTTCCCTCAAGACTGCTTTGGCTATTTGGGGTCTTCTGTGTCTCCATACAAATTTTAAGATTTTTTGTTCTAGTTCCGTAAAAAATGCCATTGGTAATTTGATAGGGATTGCATTGAATCTGTAGATTGCTTCGGGTAGTACAGTCATTTTCACAATATTGATTCTTCCAATCCAAGAACATGGTATATCTCTCCATCTGTTGGTATCATCTTTAATTTCTTTCATCAGTGTCTTATAGTTTTCGGCATACAGGTCTTTTGTCTCCCTAGGTAGGTTTATTCCTAGGTATTTTATTCTTTTTGTTGCAATGGTAAATGGGAGTGTTTCCTTAATTTCTCTTTCAGATTTTTCATCATTAGTGTATGGGAATGCAAGAGATTTCTGTGCATTAATTCTGTATCCTGTGACTTTACCAAATTCATTGATTAGCTCTAGTACTTTTCTGGTGGCATCTTTAGGATTCTCTATGTATAGTATCATGTCATCTGCAAGCAGTGACAGTTTTACTTCTTCCTTTCCAATTTGTATTTCTTTTATTTCTTTTTCTTCTCTGATTGCCGTGGCTAGGACTTCCAAAACTATGTTGAATAATAGTGGTGAGAGTGGACATCCTTGTCTTGTTCCTGATCTTAGAGGAAATGCTTTCAGTTTTTCACCACTGAGAATGTGGGTTTGTTGTGTATGGCCTTTATTATGTTGAGGTAGGTTCCCTCTATGCCTCACTTTCTGGAGAGTTTTTATCATAAATGGGTGTTTAATTTTGTCAGAAGCTTTTTCTGCATCTATTGAGCTGATCATATGGTTTTTATTCTTCAGTTTGTTAGTATGGTGTATCACACTGATTGATTTGCATATATTGAAGAATCCTTGCATCCCTGGTATAAATCCCACTTGATCATGGTGTATGATCCTTTTAATGTGTTGTTGGATTCTGTTTGCTAGTATTTTGTTGAGGATTTTTGCATCTGTATTCATCAGTGATATTGGTCTGTAATTTTCTTTTTTTGTAGTATCTTTGTCTGCTTTTGTTATCAGGGTGATGGTGGCCTCATAGAATGAGATTTTGAGTATTCCTTACTCTGCAGTGTTTTGGAAGAGTTTGAGAAGGATGGGTGTTAGCTCTTCTCTAAATGTTTGATAGAATTCACCTGTGAAGCCATCTGGTCCTGGACTTTTGTTTGTTGGAAGATTTTAAATCACAGTTTCAATTTCATTACTTGTGATTGGTCTGTTCATATTTTCTATTTCTTCCTGGTTCAGTCTTGGAGGGTTATACCTTTCTAAGAATTTGCCCATTTCTTCCAGGTTGTCCATTTTGTTGCCATAGAGTTGCTTGTAGTAGTCTCTTAGGATGCTTTGTATTTCTCCGGTGTCTGTTGTAACTTCTCCTTTTTCATTTCTAATTTTATTAATTTGAGTCCTCTCCCTCTTTTTCTTGATGAGTCTGGCTAGTGGTTTATCAATTTTGTTTATCTTCTCAAAGAATCAGCTTTTAGTTTTATTGATCTTTGCTATTGTTTTCTTTGTTTCTATTTCATTTATTTCTGCTCTGATCTTTATGATTTCTTTCCTTCTGCTAACGTTGGGTTTTGTTTGTTCTTCTTTCTCTAGTTCCTTTAGGTGTAAGGTTAGATTGTTTATTTGAGATTTTTCTTGTTTCTTGAGGTAGGCTTGTATATCTATAAACTTCCCTCTTAGAACTGCTTTTGCTGCATCCCATAGGTTTTGGATCATCATTTTTCATTGTCATTTGTCTCTAGGTATTTTTTGATTTCCTCTTTGATTTCTTCAGTGATCTCTTGGTTATTTAGTAACGTATTGTTTAGCCTGCATGTGTTTGTGTTTTTTATGTTTTTTTTCCCTGTAATTGATTTCTAATCTTATGGTGTTGTGGTCAGAAAAGATGCTTGATATGATTTCAGTTTTCTTAAATTTACTGAGGCTTGATTTGTGACCCAAGATGTGATCTATCCTGGAGAATGTTCTGTCTCGCACTTGAGAAGAAAGTGTAATCTGCTGTTTTTGGATGGAATGTCCTATAAATATCAATTAAATCTATCTGGTCTATTGTGTCATTTAAAGCTTGTGTTTCCTTATTTATTTCATTTTGGATGATCTGTCCATTTGTGTAAGTGAGGTGTTAAAGTCCCCCACTATGATTGTGTTACTGTTGATTTCCTCTTTTATAGCTGTTAGCAGTTGCCTTATGGATTGAGGTGCTCCTATGTTGGGTACATATATATTTATAATTGTTATATGCCTTCTTGGATTGATCCCTTGATCATTATGTAGTGTCCTTCCTTTTCTCTTGTAACTTTCTTTATTTTAAAGTCTATTTTATCTGATATGAGTATTGCTGCTCCAGCTTTCTTTTGATTTCCATTTGTGTGGAATATCTTTTTCTGTCCCCTCACTTTCAGTCTGTATGTGTCACTAGGTCTGAAGTGGGTCTCTTGTAGACAGCATATATATGGGTCTTGTTTCTGTGTCCATTCAGCAAGCCTGTGTCTTTTGGTTGGAGCATTTAATCCATTCACGTTTAAGGTAATTATCGATATGTGTGTTCCTATTACCATTTTCTTAATTGTTTTGGGTTTGTTTTTGTAGGTCCTTGTTTCTCTTGTGTTTCCCACTTAGAGAAGTTCCTTTAGCATTTGTTGTAGAGCTGGTTTGGTGGTGCTGAATTCTCTTAGCTTTTGCTTGTCTGTAAAGCTTTTGATTTCTCCATCGAATCTGAATGAGATCCTTGCCAGGTAGAGTAATCTTGGTTGTAGGTTCTTCCCTTTCATCACTTTAAGTATATCATGCCAGTCCCTTCCGGCTTGTAGAGTTTCTGTAGAGAAATCAGCTGTTAACCTTATGGGAGTTCCCTCGTATGTTATTTGTCATTATTCCCTTGCTGCTTTCAATAATTTTTCTTTGTCTTTAATATTTGCCAATTTGATTACTGTGTGTCTCGGCATTTTTCTCCTTAGGTTTATCCTGTATGGGACTTGCTGTGCTTCCTAGACTTGGGAGGCTGTTTCCTTTCCGATGTTAGGGAGGATTTTGACTATAATCTCTTCAAATATTTTCTCTGGTTCTTTCTCTCTCTCTTCTCCTTCTGGGACCCCTATAATGCAAATGTTGTTGTGTTTAATGTTGTCTCAGAGGTCTCTTAGTCTGTCTTCACTTCTTTTCATTCATTTTTCTTTATTCTGTTCCACAGCAGTGAATTCCACCATTCTGTCTTCCAGGTCACTTATCCGTTCTTCTGCCTCAGTTATGCTGCTATTGATTCCTTCTAGTGTAGTTTTCATTTCAGTTGTTGTATTGTTTATCTGTGTTTGTTTGTTCTTTAATTCTTCTAGGTCTTTGTTAAACATTTCTTGCATCTTCTCGATCTTTGCCTCCATTCTTTTTCCGAGGTCCTGGATCATCTTCACTATCGTTTTTCTGAATTCTTTTTCTGGAAGGTTACCTATCTCCACTTCATTTAGTTGTTTTTCTGGGGTTTTATCTTGTTCCTTCATCTGGTACATAGTCCTCTGTCTTTCTGTGAATGTGGTTTTTGTTCCACAGGCTGCAGGATTGTAGTTCTTCTTGCTTCTGCTGTCTGCTCTCTGGTGGATGAGGCTATCTCAGTGTTATTTTTTTATGTTTAATTCCTTGACCCCTCTGGAATAATTCAGGGGTTTTGTGACCTTCAATCACCCATCTACCTGTCTCCTCATTTTTCTGCTGCAGTGCCTTTGCCAGCATCTCTGCTCTGTCCAGCCCTGTTTTTGAGCTTTGCAGTCCCCTTTCTGTAGCCACTCTAATAGAAATACTGTATTCATTTTCCCATTGGTTGCCACCTTCCTCTCATTCCTTTCTGAGTATAACTTTAGGTAACCCTAACCCCAGATGGAGAAGGGGAGTTTTCATCTTTATTTGAAGGTCTTAGTTAAGTTTCAAGCCTTCAGTATCCCCTCTCACCCAAGCATGCCTGTTTCCCTTATTGCCTTTCTCGCTCCTGCAGGCCAGGAATCACCAGCTCAGTTCCTTGCTTTATCCTCATTGCAGATTCCTTCTTTGACCTTCGCACCCTCCTGGCCAAGCTCTTTATCTCACTTGCCCTGCCTACCCTTGGTGCAGGTTGTTTAATTAGGGAAGGTGACCTGAATCGGACGGAGCTTGAAAGCCACAGGATATTTGCACTGCTCCTGTGCCAAGGAGGAGATGTTCCGCCTCCCCGGTTGGTTGTTAGCACTTCATTCCTATTCTCTAATATGATTTAATGCTTTGTCATTTTCTTTCCTGTGATTCCAGAGTCTCAATTTCAGCTTCTGCCAGAGCCAGTAGCAGTTGGGAAAGAAGGCTGTGCTCTTCGAAGAGTGAGTATAGATTTTTAACACCATATATTACGGGGTGGGCGGGCGGGCAAGGCAGCCCTTTAATGAGACTGGGGCTATAAGGAAACACAAGCTCCCTGGCACCCTTCTGCAGGCCAGCCTGTCTGGGGGCAGAAGTGTTCTCTGGTTCAGTAGGTCTGGTGGGGAGGGGATTGGGCACCTGAAGATTTTTAAAGCTCAAGATATATATCCAAAAGCCCTCCCTTCTCAAAGGCTGTGCCTGGAGCAGGGCTCTGAGTTTGAACGGAGTCGAGAAGACCTGGGCCTGTGGGGACCAGGGTGCTTTCCTGGGGAGTGTGACACTTGAATCAGCCCCAAAGACAGAGAGGAGTTCATCAGGCAGGTGGGACAGGAGTGCTCCACACGAAGGGGACAGTGTGAGAAAGATGAAGTGTGAGGCTGTGCGGGGCTTTCGTGGGGGCAGGAGTTGGATGTTTGGGGTGCAGGCGGAGGTGGGGGCCAGGAAGTTGAGTCGGGATGATACGGAGTACTCAGAGTTCACACTAGACCAGAGCCCCCCCGTCCTTGGCGTGAACTGAGAAGATTCCTCTGGCAGCTGGTGGTGGAAGGACTGAACGGGGCGTGAAAGAGCAGTCTTCACAGAAGTGGGAGCAAGGAGAGATGATGACCTGGATGCAGTGTGGCGGCTGAGGGAGGTGTGGTGTGACTCCTACGACGTCTCACACCTGGTGGGAATGTTTCTTCCCCCACGACGTTCCTAGTAAATGTTAAGCCAAAGGAATTGGTTGCACAGGCTTTCGGGGGTGTAGACCCCCTAAAACTGTGCTGTCCAACGCAGCAGCTCCTATTTGTATGTGGCTCTCAGGCGTTTACAGTGTGATGGATGTGACTGAAGGACTGAACTTTGAATTTTATCTAATTAATTTAAATTTAAATAGCCACCCATAAACAGTGCAGTTTGTCTAGACTCAGACAACTTGGCTCCAGCGCTGGTACCTCGTTGCCGTTGCCTGACAGGAGTGTTGAGCAAGGAGGAAGAGTGAAACATGCATCGGAGTCTGGGAGGCCAGACTGATGGGGATACTGTTGCCAGAAATCGACAAGTCAGGAGCAAGGGGAGAGAGGTACCTGAGACCTTGTAGGACAGGACTTTTGGGTCATGGAGATAGTGAAGCAGGCTTTTGGAAAAGTCTGGAAGAAGGTCCTGGCCAGGTATGTTGATTTTTGCGTTTCCTGTAGGAGGGAGTGGCAGAGGGTGTAGATATGGTGAGCTCTTCAAGGAAGGCAATGAAGAGCTCATCATGGGACTGTTCAAGGGGAAAAGTAAGGAGCGCATCATGGGAATATCCAGGGGAGAGCGGGAGCAGAGAATCTTAGGAACCAAGCTTTGCCTGCTCAGAGCCATGGCTTGTTTGAACAGCAGGGGTGTCTGAGCTGCAAAGTACAGAGGAGGAATGGGCTCAGCCAGAGTGAGGGGGAGACAAGGCCAGGAGGGCAGAGGTGAGCACCTTATGGCAGCAATCCTAGGGTCATGCCACATGTTCAGTGATGACTGGGCAGGCTTAACTACTTCCTTGGAACTTTCAGTGCGATTTTCCTTCGTGATGGAGAAGATTCCTGTGACAAGGCGTTAGAGCTGCTCATTTCTCAAATTACTCTATCTCATCAATCCTGGGGCTTCCATACAAGAGAATCTTAGTATCTTTTTTAGCTGTTGGTCATTAGTAATAGTTTGTTTTTTTTTTGTTTTTTTTTGTTTTTGCAGTACGTGGGCCTGTCACTGTTGTGTCCTCTCCCGTCGCGGAGCACAGGCTCCGGACGCGCAGGCTCAGCGGCCATGGCTCACGGGCCCAGCTGCTCCGCGGCATGTGGGATCCTCCCAGACTGGGGCACGAACCTGTGTCCCCTCCAACGGCAGGCGGACTCTCAACCACTGTGCCACCAGGGAAGCCCTAGTGATAATTTTGAGGAATTGGTTTATCTTTACCAGAACCTAGTTTCAGGGCTTCCCTGGTGGCGCAGTGGTTAAGAATCAGCCAGCCAGTGCAAGGGACATGGGTTTGAGCCCTGGTCCGGGAAGATCGCACATGCCGCGGAGCAGCTAAGCCTATGTGCCACAGCTACTGAGCCTGCGCTCTAGAGCCCGTGAGCCACAACTACGGATGCCCGTGTGCCTAGAGCCCATGCTCTGCGACAAGAGAAGCCCATGCACCGCAACGAAGAGTAGCCCCCGCTTGCTGCAACTAGAGAAATCACGCACGCAGCAAGGAAGACCCAACGCAGCCAAAACTAAATAAATTAAATAAGTAAATAAAAATTATTAAAAAAAAAGAACCTAGTTTCAGAAATCAGTGTTGGGTAGATGCAACAATGTTTAACAGCTGGCATTTTATACTCAGATTTCAAGAACTTAGTGCTTTTTCCAGGTGGACAACACTGTGGAAAGAATTTTCATATTGCAGAGTTAAAGAAAAAAATTATGAGCAGCACTGGTTAGTTTTTTGTTGTTGTTGTTTGTTGTTTTTTGGTATTTTTTGGGTGTGTTGGTTCTTAGTAGCGGCACATGGGCTCTTCGTTGCGGTGTGCGGGTTTTCTCTTCTTTAGCTGTGGCGCGCGGGTTCCAGAGCACGTGGGCTGTAGCAGGCTCTCTAGTTGAGGCGCGCAGGGCTTAGTTGCCTGCATTGTGAGACGGATTCTTTACCCCTGGACCACCAGGGAAGTCCCAGCACTGGTTAGTTTTTCAAAGACACCAGCAACAATAAGGTAACAAGTTGTTAACTTACAAAGTTAGCATGTTACATCCTCTTAAAAGAGTTCTGGAGAAGTGCAAAGAATGTCTATGGGAACACTGAACTGGGAACACTGAACTCCGTGCCTTTTGTGTAACTGATGTACAATAAATATCTGCTTAGCAAGTGCTGAGAGAAGGCAAAGGTAGCATGAACCAGGCACACCTACAGGATTGGACTGAAATGCAGCTCATGCCAGGTACCAGTCAGGTGACCTTGGGGGCATTTGTTAACTTCTGTAAGCTTCCGTTTCTCCATCTTTAAAATGGGAGAAGTGCTTCTTACTCCCAGTGTTGTGCAGGATAAAAATGAGAGGATGTATGTGAACCATCCACATGGGGCCTGGCACACAGCCGTCGTCCAATACGTGGAGGCTGTCGCTCCTCTATCTTTGGCTATGGTGGTAGTGGCCATGGTCATTACTGTTGTTGCTATAGTTATTAAAATAATCATGATTTTGAAGAGACCAGGACTTTAGTTTGTCAAAATTGATGGCATATGAGTAGATGTCCAGGGGAAGGCAAGATTCTATAAAAGTGTTTTACATTCTATTTATTCTTGGAATTTTGCTTTATACCTTAAGATTAAAGTATCAGAACTCAGGATGACGGGTTTTAAAAGTCAGTGAGAACATTAAAAGACAGTTGTGACACGTAATGCCTGACCTCTAACCCCTGACTAAACTTGGGAACATGAGTCCAATGTTTATCTGGATCTACTGATTAATTTTTGTCCCTGCGTTCAGAGATAAAGGCCCTGAATGCGCAGCTTGGATGTGCTGCAAGGCCGCTGAAATCACTGTCATTAACACTGGGGTGTCTCACGTGACACAACAGATACGTAAAACAAGTTCATTTTTCTTCTTCAGTCTATTCAGCCATTATCAAACACCAAAACGTTATCAAACATTAACCGCGCACCAGATATTTCCCAGATACTGTTTTAGGTTTTGGGGAAAATGTAACAGGGAACGAGATTCTTGTGGGGAGCGAGCCAGATCCTACTCTTCAATTGTCTGGCATAATTTCAGAAATGTTTTAAGTCACCAGAGTAGGAAAAGGCAGATGAGATGTTTTGGACGAATGCTCTCATTAATAGATGAGGAAACCAAGGTCTCCCAGCCGGTGTGTGGAAGAGCCAGCGGAGCGCCTCACCCCCAGCCGCGTGCCCGTCCATCACACACATCTGCCCCAGTGGCAGCCATTCATCTGTCACCACCATGATGTTCACCAGATCCGTGTATCACCTGTTAGCATTTTTCTTTAACTCATTTCCTTCTTTTAACTTAGATTAATGTGCATCACTACCATAAACTGAAAATATCCATAAAAATCAACACAATGTTTTTAAATAGCTAGATACCATTGCCTGCGGGAGGCTCAAGGGTTAGAAAGCTATTTTATAACCACACTGAGAGTTTCTCTTTGACCTAAGCAGGGCGGGAAAAGGACTGCAAAGAGATGACTTTCTCAGTGTGAATGTGAGTGTTACCTGATGCTGTGTAGCCCTGAGTGTTCTGCCCCCTGAAGTCATCTCGCAAACATCAGTTGTTTGGGCCCTGTGCTTAGGGAAACTCCACGCTCTACCCCTTAGTTGATGTTTAGTCATTAGTGATTCTGGGTTCACAAGGCTTCAGTTTCTCTGTGTCCAGCTTCCGCCTTGGGTACATAGAACATCCTATAAACAAACCCCAGCAGGGTAGGGCAGCTGCCTTTTCAAAGGCTGGGGCAAGTCCTTTGTAAAACGAAGAATGTTGCAGAGGTAGGAATAACGGTCAGCTCTTTATAGAAAACTCAGAAACCATGAGTTTCTTCACTCAGGGCCTGTCTGTATTTGATGTCATCAGGGAAAGTGTGCAGGATTCTTTGTAACAAGTCCAAGCCTTGCAAAATTGATGCTCTGCAAAAGCTCCTTATTAAAGACTTTATTCTGCCATTAAATGGAGGATGGAGCCAGATAAAACCTTCCCCCAAACTGACTGTGACATCCCTAGCAGGCATTGATGAAGCCATGAGGTTTCTTTTTGATGATCATGACTTCATGTTGGGGCTCCCATCTCCAGTGTCAGAGTCTGTGACATCTATGGCTTTGGGCATAAAATGTTCTAATTCCTAGTCTAAAAGAACAGCATGCAGTTAACTTCCTGCAGCTCAGGAATCAGAATTCACGGCGACCCTCAGCAGTTTTTAAGGCCTTTATGTGATGTGGAAAAGTCTTCATGAATCCAACAGTTCCCATCTTTAGCAACTCTTGTGACCCACACTATTCAAATAGATTCGTAAAATACCCTTCACTCTGTGATTAATTTGCTTACCCCTTGACAGTGGGGCCTTTGTAGCATCGTAAATTGTACCCAGCATTAAATAGGTGACTCCTCTGGGGAGTTTTGTAATTACCGAAAGAGAGAAAAGTCAGGTCTCTTAGAGCATCATTGGGAATGGTTGTCCCTAAAACAAATAGGATTGAACCCATTTTGTAACTTTGATTTTCATGAATTCATTTGCACCTTATTTGTGTACTGTGCTTATTCTAGGCACTAGAAAGAACATGTATGATTATTCCTACCGTCCAGGAGCTCTGGTTCTGGGAGGAGAAAGAGCCCAGTGATATAAGTGTGCTGGAAAAAGTGTTTACAGTGACTGAGAAACTGAGAGGACAGTTGAATCAGAAACACAGACAGTGCTTCTGCCCCTGAGAAGGCGGCAGCTTTCATTACCGTAGACTCAGTACTGTCCCCGGATAGAGTGTGTGTGAAACTGAAAGGAACCATCTAACCCACCTACAGATGTATCTGTTTCCCCCTCTAGACCGAGGGGCTTGTTTCACCAAACCTCTCACAAGAGACCAAACATCTAAATGGAGATGTCACATCTTCATGGAGAAATCAGGGGTGACAAATGTGGGTATTTAAAAGCAGAGAGGTTACAAAGATTGAGAAAAGGCCATTTGAAAAAAATTAGACCAAGTGGAGTTAGGAGCAAAGAGAGTGAGTCCAAGCCAGAAACTAGTTTTTAAATCATGACTACCAGCTGAGTGACCTTGGGCAAGTTACTTAACCTCTCTGTGCCTTAGTTGCCTCAGCCTATAAATATAGGGAATAAAACACTCGCCTTGCCTGTCTGATGGAGTTGGTGTGCTCTATCAAGGGTTAGCAAATTACAACCTGAAGGCTGTTTTTTACAATAAAATTTTATTGGCACACAGTCACACCCATTCATTACATGTTGTATGGCTGCTGTCTCACTACAAGCTTGAAGAGTTGTGACAGAGACCTTATAACCCACAATGCTGAAATATTTATCATCTGCCCTTTACAGAAAAAGTTGGCTGACCCCCATGCTCAGTGGTCATACTGTGCCATCATGAAATCATTATAGAATTGAAACACACATCAGTTGATAGAGGTGTATGGGACAAAGCCTTCCATTTCACAGGAAATATAAGGAAGACCATGATTTGCTAGATTGTTTGCTTTTTCTTGAAGAAGCCTCTTTTTTATGTTAGTGAGATGCACACTTAACACAAGTGGCCAAGTCCTCAGATGGCAAAGGGCCACACCTGACTTACAGATCCTTGCAGAAGTTGTTTTCTCTATTGGGGAGGATGACGGGACTTGAAATATTTTTTATTCCATGAAAAAAAAAAATAAACCATGTTGTGAGTGAGTTCATGAGACAGGACTGGGTGGGGACCTCTAATTCAGTGGTGATTTCTAGAGTGCCTAGAAATGGGTCAGGCCCTAGTCTGAATGCTGGGGATACAGTCCCTCCCCTCCTGGAGCTCACATCCTAGCCTTCAGATGTGTCCACCAAGTCTATGGAAGGACATCAGAAAGTATACTGAAAACTCTGCTGTTCTAATGTGTTCCCTCCTAACGTTTTACTGTATAGTACTTATATGTGAAGTCTATGCCTGTACATGATACATAACCAAAGATTTTAAAGGGTAGACCGTGAAAAGCAAGTCTCCCTCTATCCCTGACACCCATCTGATTCCCCACCTCAGATGCAACCACTGTTGCTGGTTTCTTGTACACCTTCCAGTGATAGTCTGTATGTAGATAAGCATCCATGTGTACATGTGTATATTTTCCTTCCTCTCTTCCCTTCCTCCCTTCCTTCCTTCCTTCCAGGCCTTCTGTCCTCCCTAGCTTTTCATTTTTAAAAATTGCAAACCTAGGGGCTTCCCTGGTGGCGCGGTGGTTGAGAGTCCACCTGCCGTTGGGGGGGACGCGGGTTCGTGCCCTGGTCCGGGAAGATCCCACATGCTGTGGAGCAGCTGGGCCCGTGAGCCGTGGCCACTGAGCCTGTGCGTCCGGAGCCTGTGCTCCGCAACGGGAGAGGCCACACAGTGAGAGGCCCGCGTATTGCAAAAAAAAAAAAAAAAAAAAAAAATGCAAACCTAGTAGGAAAGTTAGAGGTTACCAGTACATTTGACCACACTTAATTTCTCCCTCCCCTACACACACATGCACGCATGCACACACACACAGGCAAACCCAGATGCACACATGCATGCACACATGCATGCACACAATGCACACACGCTCACACACACACGCACATATACATTTTTTCTCTCCTCAACTTTTAAAAGTGAGTAGCAGATATTACTATTCTTTATCCCTTAATACTTCAGCAGACGCTAGGAACAAGGACGTTCTCTTACATATAAACATAACCACAATTTCATCACCACACTCACTGATAGAATAATATTATCTAATAACCAGTCCTTACTCACATTTCCCCAGTTGTCCCCAGTTTCCTTTATAGCTTAAAAAAAACTCCAGGGTCATCTTAAGGATTCCTCATTACATTTAGTTGTCCTGCCTATTTAGATCTTTTAAAGCACTTGTCTCCTGATCCTTGCTCTCATTCTGTGTCATTCACTTCTCTGTTCTGCTTTGCTTCTTCACCTTGTCTCCTGAGATGGACTTTCTTTTTTTTAAATTAAAAAAAAAATTTTATTTATTTTTGGCCGCATTGGGTCTTTGTTGCTGCACGCAGGCTTTCTTTAGCTGCGGCGAGCTGAGGCTACTCTTCGTTGCGGTGCGCGGACTTCTCATTGCGGTGGCTTCTCTTGTTGTGGAGCACGGGCTCTAGGCGTGCAGCTTCAATAGTTGTGGCTCACGGGCTTAGTTGCTCCAGTGCATGTGGGATCTTCCCGAACCAGGGATTGAACCCGTGTCCCCTGCATTGGCAGGCGGATTCTTAACCACTGTGCCATCAGGGAAGTCCCTGAGACGGAGTTTCAATACTGTCTCTCTCTTCAGCCCCTGCAGGTGTCAGCCAGCCCTAAAGAGCAGGATGGATCTTGACGTGGTTAACATGTTTGTGATTGCGGGCGGGACGCTGGCCATCCCGATCCTGGCGTTTGTAGCCTCATTTCTCCTGTGGCCTTCGGCACTGATAAGAATCTATTACTGGTAAGTTCATTTTATAGTTCAAGTTTTCAGGAGTATCATGACCATGCCACCTTCTCTGCTTGTCCTTTTTGGTTGTGGCTGTTCAACATTTATCATGAAATATTTCAAACTTAGAGAAAAGTTGAAAGACATCCTTTCTTGAATGTTGGGAGTGTTCCTGAAGTAGTGGTAGCTTCTGCCCAGGTAAATTCTTCCAGGTTTCTGATGGTGTCGTTACTCAGGAGACCACCCTGTCTCCCAACGTCACTGATTCATGGTAATTCCTTTGGTTTTTCTTGGTCGTTGGATTCTGATCCAGTGATGTCTTGACAGGTACAGTGAAATACACTGAAAAATGAGTTAGAAAGAGTAGGATCGTGGAGATGGCATGGATAGGACAGAATGGTTTTAGATTTTTTTTAAAAGCAATCATTAGTCGCACCCACCCAGGGACGCCCCAAAAAAACAAAAAAAGTATTCATTAGTAAAGTGACGGAAAAGAAGTTTCCAAAACTTCTGTCATTCTTGAGTCACCTTTATGCTTCTTGCTCTATCTGCATACCACCTCTACTTTTCTTTTGTATTTTCTTTAGAGTGACTTTTTAAGAAAACCTTCAATCAATTTAACAGTGACATATCACTACCTTAAGTGGAAAGCTTGCCATACATACCAAAAATATTAAATTAATGTAAGAAAGTAAAAATAAGCACAATGCCATTAAACTCTGTTCATAAATTCTAGCCTAGATACCATTGCCTACCAGACTCTCTCCTTTCTCTGTGTTAAAAAGTCTGAGAGGTGTAAAAGGTATAGAGCCTTTCTCCTTGATGGAATCAGAAGGTTAACAGTTGAAAAGAGAGAAGCTTTCTCATGATGTGCCTCAGGGACTTTTCATGCCACAGTCCATTTACCAAATAAAATCACCTCTCACACTCCCATGGATTCATCCCATGATGAAGGAAATACTGAAATAGACGTGGTTCCTCTCTGTGCCATAGGGAAGCACGCTGAGATTTAATCACAACTTCTGGAACTTAGGACTGCGTTCTGTGCCCTGAGAAAAGAATGCAGGGAGGTGGTGCCTGTGCCCTTTATCTGCCCTCTGTTCTGGCTCCCTTTTGTTTCATTAGAGTGTGGAATTTTCCGCCTGCCAGCCAGGCTCTGATCCTTGAAAAGAAGCTAATTGAACAGAAGGGAGCTTTCATGTTTCACTCACTCTTGTGGGGAGGTGATGACCCCTTCATGGGGTCACCCAGGACCCACCTCCGCATTGATGAAGCTAAGACTCTGCCTGCTTAAATGCCATAGCCCTTGAAGCACTGGCAGTAGGAGTGCTTTGGGGCCAAGGCTCCCATGTGGCCCCTGACGTGGAGAGGCCAGAGTGGTGTGCCCCTCTCCAGCCTTGAAGTGGAGCAGAGAATGCAGTTCAGCGATGTGACCCGTAACCATGTGTACGGCTGCATGCAGAGGTGTGATTATTCCACCCACCACATGCGGAAACCAGCCTCTGCTGCAGTCCCCCGACACCCAATTCCTTGGGCCATCGCAGAGAAGGCTTTCAGAGTCAGCATGTTAGAATAATTTTGATGCTTGATCTTTCAAGAGAAAATTAACTTCATAGCAAATAATGGACTTTTTTGAGTTAAAATTCATATAATTTAAACTTCACCATTTTAAAGTGCACATTTAATTGGCTTTCACCGTACTGTGAATTACCACTATCTAATTGAGAACATTTCCATCTCCCCCCAAAGAACCCCCATACTATAGAAAGGCTCTATACCTTTCATACCTCTCACCTCTCAATTAGCAGGTACTCCCAGTTTTCTCCTCTCTTCATCCCCTGGTAACTAGTAATCTACCTTCTGTCTCTTTGGATTTGCCTGTTGTGGACATTTCATATAAACGAGATCGTACGATTTGTGTTTTTTGGGGGTCTGGCTTGCGCTTTTCAAGGCTTACCCATGCTGCAGCGTATATCTGTACTTTGTTCATTGTGATGGCTGAATAATGGTCCATTGTATGGTTATACCACATTTTATTTATCCAAATGGACGTTTGTGTTGTTTCCACTTTTTGCTATTATGAATAATGCCTCATAGCAAATAATTCACTTTTATGAACAAGTAATACCACCAAAACCCAGAGAGGCCCCGCAGAGAACATTCAGTCCTTTGTTATTTGACAGCGCAGATGCAGGTGACCTTAAAGCCTGCCCATGCCTGTCACTTCACTCAGAGCTGTAGCTGGAGGACGAACACAAATCTCTTTATTTTGTGAACTCAGCCACACAGGCCAAGAAGAAACCCAGTTGGCTGGGGAGGATGAAAATCCTAGAAGTCCTTTCGGATTATGCCGGGTAGCGCTGTGGCAGAGGGGCTGTGATTATAGTAATAGAACCTGTAATGCCATTGCAGAGTCGCTGGAATTCCTGTGGGTGGCTTCCCCCACCCCACTGAAACGCACAGCCAGTTTGCTTCAAATCACCTCCCTGCAAGTGACACTTTCACAGTGGTTGTCATAGGATGAGCAGCTTTGCTGTGAGCCACTTAACGTCCCTTAACCACAGCTACTCCTCCAAAGGCCTTCATTTACTCAGCTGCCCGTAACGACCACCCACAGGTTCACCCTGCAGACCTGGCTTAGCCAAGTTAATTTTCAGGATTGCGATGTGAACAGGAACAGCAGGCAGTAGAGGTAGCTGGGCATCCCTGTTACCCCAAGCCACGCTGCCGAGTGAGCATATGGGTATGAGGAAGGCATCTCGGGGCACTCTCGCCTGGACTTCCCTCTAGGTCTTCTGAGTTCCTCAGGGCACAGTGTCCCCGGTGGGTCACAGCCAGCCTTCAGAGAACTCTCTCTGGGTCTTAAGTGTCCCTGGAGCATGGCTAGCATAGTTCCACAGAGATGGGGACTGTGATAGCTCCTTCAGGAGATGGCAAACACGTGGCTGTGAGAGTCCACAGACAGCCACACTGGAGATGCCGTGGCCACTGTGGGTGACATCAGGGGCTGCTCTGGCTTTCGTTTTCTAAACTGTCAAAACTGTTCACCGGGGCTTCCCTGGTGGCGCAGTGGTTGAGAGTCTGCCTGCCGATGCAGGGGACGTGGGTTCGTGCCCCGGTCCGGGAAGATCCCACATGCCGCGAAGTGGCTGGGCCCGTGAGCCATGGTCGTTGAGCCTGTGCGTCCGGAGCCTGTGCCCCGCAACGGGAGAGGCCACACAGTGAGAGGCCCGCATACCGCAAAAAAAAAAAAAAAAAAAAAAAAAAAGATAAGAAATCATACATAGAGAGAAGAGGATAATTGGAAAAGAAGAAATAAAACTGATGTTGTTTCTGACGGCATGATTGTGTACATAGGAAGTCCAGAAGAATCTATCGATAATTTGTTAAAATTAAAAATGTGAGGGGCTTCCCTGGTGGCGCAGTGGTTAAGAATCTGCCTGCCAACGCAGGGGACATGGGTTCGAGCCCTGGTCCGGGAAGATCCTACATGCTGCAGAGCAACTAAGCCCGTGCACCACAACTACTGAGCCTGCACTCTAGATCCCGCGAGCCACAACTACTGAATCCACACACCACAACTTCTGAAGCCCGTGTGCCTAGAGCCCATGCTCTGTAACAAGAGAGGCCACCGCAATGAGAAGCCCGTGCACCACAACGAAGAGTAGCCCCCGTTCACCACAACTAGAGAAAGCCCGTGCACAGCAACGAAGACCCAAAGCAGCCAAAAATAAATAAATAAATGTGAATTTGGCAAGATTGCTAAATACAAGATAAGTAAACAAAAATCAGTTGTATCCTTATATAATAGCAACAAACAAATAGAAAATGAAAATATCTTGTATCAACAAATATAAAATACCTAAGAATAAATCTAAAGAACAACGTGCAAAGCCTTTACTCAGAAAACTACAAAGTATTAGTGTGAGAGGAATTTTGAGCGATCTAAATTAATGGAGGGG
The DNA here is from genome assembly GCF_963924675.1 of Phocoena phocoena. NCBI lineage: Eukaryota > Metazoa > Chordata > Mammalia > Artiodactyla > Phocoenidae > Phocoena > Phocoena phocoena. Next base: position 31,094,440 of record NC_089228.1, on the reverse strand, counting down.
ATAGACAATATTTGTGAGTTGCAAGACTTTCCAACAGAGAGATGTCAGATTTCCCTACAGTGACCTGTAGATTCAGTGTACACACGTTTTAAAATCCCAGCAGGTTTTTTTCTTATGGAATTTAATAAACTGATTCTTACATTTATAAGGAAAAGCAAAGAGCCAAATTAAGCAAGACAGGGCTTCCCTGGTGGCGCAGTGGTTGAGAATCTGCCTGCTAATGCAGGGGACACAGGTTCGAGCCCTGGTCTGGGAAGATCCCACATGCCGCGGAGCAACTAGGCCCGTGAGCCACAACTACTGAGCCTGCGCGTCAGGAGCCTGTGCCCCGCAACAAGAGAGGCCGCGACAGTGAAAGGCCCGCGCACCATGATGAAGAGTGGCCCCCGCTTGCCGCAACTAGAGAAAGCCCTTGCACAGAAACGAAGACCCAACACAGCCAAAAATAAAAATAAATAAAAATTAAAAAAAAAAAGTAAAGAAAAATTAAGCAAGACAGTCTCGAAGGAGAACAGTATTAGGTGATTTACACTGCCAGCTATCGAGACTAATTATTAAGCAACAGCAGTCAAGACGGTGAAATTGGCACAAAGGACAAATAAACCAGCGGGACAGGAGAGTCCAGGAGCAGGTGTGCATAGATACGGTCTGTTGAATTGTGACAGGTAGCACTGCTCTGCAGCAGGGAAAGGGGACTAGGTTAACTAGATATCCATCTGAAAAACAGTCATACTTGACCCCTTTGGCAGGTAGAATGACTAAAACAGCCCCACCAAGAACTACCTCCATAATCCCCAGAACCTGTGAGTATGATGAAATATCACTCCCACGGTTATGTCATATCATATACACTTGACCTAAAGATGGGGAGATAATGGCCAATAAACATGTGAAATGATGATCAATTTTGTTGGCCCTAAGGGATATTCAAATTAAAACCACAGTGAGATACCATTTCACACCCATCGGAATGGCTAAAATGAAAAGGGCTGACTGGCAATTCCAAGTATTGGCAAAGATGTTGTATTAGTTCCCTAGGGCTGCTGTAACAAATTGCCACAAACTGGATGACTTTCAACAACAGAAATTTATTCTCTCACAGCCCTGGAGGCTAGAAATACTAAACCAAAGTGCTGGCAAGGTTGGTTCCTTCTGGATGCTCTGAGGGAGGATCTGTTCCATTTCCCCCTCCCTAGCTTCTACTGGTTGCCAGTAACCCTTGGCATTCCTTGACTTGTAGTTGTGTTACTCCAGTCTCTGCCTCTGTCTTCACATGGTGTTCTTCCTTCTGTGTGTTTCTGTGTCCTAATTTCCCTTTTATAAGGACACCAGTCGCATTGGATTTGAAGCCAACCCTAATCCACTATGACCTCAACTTAACTTGACTACATCTGCAAAGACCCTATTTCCAAATAAGGTCATATTCACGGTTTCCAGGTGGACATGAATTCTAGCGGGATACTATTAACCCACTACAGATTTGCAACAACTAGAATCTGGTGTATTGACTGAAATGTAAACTGGTTCATCCACTTTGGAAAACTGTTTGACAAAATGACCCACCAATTTCACCCAATAGAAGTGTGTATATGTATTGATCAAAAGATATATACAAAAATGTTCCATAGCAGCTCCATTTATAATACCTCCAAACTGGAAATACCCAATGTCCATTAATACTGTAATAGATAAATGAATTGAGGTATAGTCATACCATTATTCACACAATGGAGTACTATATAGCTATGAAAATGGAAAGAAGTAATGCTACATTTTACAACACGAATGATCCTTACAAACATAATACTGAGTGGAAGGAGTCAGATACAAATAAGAACTTATTGTATGATAAAATTCTAAAACATGCAGAACTCTCCTGTTTGAAAATGAGGTAGTGGTTACCTTTAGGAGGTATTAATGGGGAGAGGCATGAGGTGGATATCTGGGATGCTGGTCGTAGTCTAGACCTTGATCTGGGTGGCAGATAATGGGTTCATTCACTTTGTGCAGATTCATCAGGCTGTACACTTATAATATGTGTACTTTTCTGTATTATTTATACTTACATTGAAAGTTTCTCTAAAAAATAACAGTGAAGGTTGTAGAGAAATTGGATCCCTCATATACTGCTAGTGGAGAATGTGAAATGATGTAACCACTTTGGAATACAGTCTGGCAGTTCCTCAAAAGGTTTTTTTTTTTTAAAAGCTACTATATGACCCAGGAATTCTACTCCTCCATGAACTGAGAACACCCAAGAGAACAGAAAACATATGTCCATAGGAAAACTTGTATATGTATGTTCATAGTGGCACTATTCCTAATAGCTCAGAAGTAGAAACAACCCAAATGTCCATCAACAGATGAATGGATAAACAAATATGGCATATCCATATGATGGAATATTATTTAGCCTTAAAAAGGAATAAAATACTGATATATTCTATAATGGATGAACTTGAAAACACGCTAAGAGAAATACGCCAGACACAAAAGGCCACATATTGAATGAACCCATTCATGGGAAATGTCTAGAATAGGCAAATCCATAGAGACTTGAAGTAAACTAGTGGTTGCCAGGAGCTGCAGAGGAGAATGGCGAGTGAGTGCTCATGGGTATGGATTTCTTTCTTTTTCTTTTTTAATTGTGGTAAAATATACACAATATAAAATTTACCTTTTTAACTATTTGTAAGTATATAGTTCAGTTGGGTTTCTTTTTTTGTTTTTTGAGATTGAAGCAGTGCAAGCTTTATTCAATGGCCAGAGAATGGAGAAGTGGGAACTTAGTTTACAACTGTCAACTTAGTTTACAACTATTACCTTAATGGCGAGAAGGATTTGCTTTTCTGGAGATATAGTTGTTTTACAATGTTGTGTTAATTTCTACTGTATACAGTGAAGTGAAGTAGAGTACCCTATGCTCTACAGCAGGTTCTCATTAGTTATCTATTTTATACATATTAGTGTATATATGTCAATCCCAATCTCCTAATTCATCCCACCCCACCCCCCTTTCCCCGCTTGGTGTCCATATGTTTGTTCTCTACATCTGTCTCTATTTCTGCAGTCAGGTTTCTTTTTGATAAAAATGTTCCAGGATTAGGGGTGATGGTTGCACAACTTTGTGAATATACTAAAAACACCTCAGTTGTACCATTTAAAAGGGTGAATTTTATGGTATGTAAATTATATCTCAATAAAAAGAAATGTATATTCAACATCCTTGTCCTTAGGGAAATGCAAATGAAAACCACAGCAATATACTACACACACATTAGGATGGCTATTATTTAAAAAATGGAAAATAGCAAGTGTTGGTGAGGATGTAGAGAAACTGGAACCCTTGTGCTTTGCTGGTAGAAATGTAAAGTGGTATAACTACTGTGGAAAAGTTTAGTGGTTCCTTAAAAAGTTAAACACAGAATTACTATGTGATCCAACAATGGTACTTCTCTACCCCAAAGAATTGAAAGCAAGGACTCAAACAGATGCTTATATACCAATGTACATAGCAGCATTACGCACAACTGCCAAAAAAATGGAAACAATCCAAATATCCATCAATAGATGAATGATAAACAAGATGTGGTATATACATACAATGGGATATTATTCAACCTCAAAAAGGAATACAATTCTGATGTACGGTACAACATGGATGAACCTTGAAAACATTATGCTAAGTGAAATAAGCCAGACACCAAAGAACAAATGATTCCACTTATATGGCTATAATATTTGTCACAAAATTTTTCACAATTTTCCCTGGAATTTTGGCAAATGATATATTTGAAGGACAGAATCTTTTTTATATGATAATAAAACTACCATTTATTGAATATTTCCCGTGTGTTGGGCATTGAACCAGACTTTGTAATGGATTATCTCTTTTAATCTTAACCATATATATCCTTAGTAGAATGCAACATTTTCCCATATTATAGATGAGGAAATTGAGTTTCACGATCATATAGCCAGTAAATGAATGAGCTGGGATATGAATGACTTCTCACAGTATTTCCCACCTCCACTCCAGATACTCATTTTAATAGTACCTTGTATATGCTCCCATGCATTTTGTCTGCAGGTGTGAGTAAATATGAATATATATCCTCATCTCCCTCTCCCTTTATTTTACACAAAGGGTTAAAGTTGGTCCATTTAGGCTATTTGCTATTGTCAAGACTTGGCTACCTCTTTGGTGCGAAGTATACCACAAAGTGAATCTCTGATTGAATTAATTATCTTTCATCTTGGAGAGATTCTTCATGCAGAGAGTTCAATTTGTTTAGATGGTAATTTCATATTGAAATCAGTTTCAGGCCAAACTCCAGCACTGCCAAGTCTTATGTAACCAACAGAAGCTGAGCTTTCAACCAGCTGCCATATGTTGTAAGGAATAAAACCAGAGGACTGATGAGATAATTCTTATGAAACAAGTTCTCACTGTCAGAGTCTCTAGGAAAAATATATCTGGAGTGGAAGGCAGGGGAGGGCATATGACCTTTATCAAGCTTATCCACCATAGTGGAAATTATGTCTGTACAAAACCAAATGTTTGTTACCCATAAATTCTGCATCACAATTAAAATCCAAACAGTTTTGTTTCTTTTTCTTAAGCAGTCAACTCAAGCAAAATCCAATACTTGAGAATGAATAGCTTCTTTGAAACCACACTAACACTTAAATATGGTTAAGACTCTGATGGCCAGTCCTTGTGTCTGAGTGATTCCCTGGGCCCAGCAAAGGGACCACGTTTCCAGAGCCCTGAAGACAAGGGGGATAACACCCCAAAATATGGTCTGATTTTCCACTCCACGTTCATTGGCCAGGCAGCTGCTAAGAACAAAGGCTGCATCTCCCAATACCTGGCCAACAAATGCAGTATATCCTCATAAATTGATTGCTTCTCTGAGGTGCCCTCAAGTGTATTTGTGGAGAAGCTTCAAGAACAAGTCAAGGAGCAGCTGTCCTTCTATGAGGCTGAAGAGATTCCATGAAAGAATCTGGATGTCATGAAGGAGGCAATGGTTCAGGCAGAGGAAGCCGCCGCTGAGATTACTAGGAAGCTGGAGAAACAGGAGAAGAAACGCTTAAAGAAGGAAAAGAACAGCTGGCTGCAGTTCCCCTTGCATCTTCAAAAAACAGCATCAGTGCTCAGGGGGAATGCAAGGAGACAAGTGCAAGACCCAAAAAGAAGAAAGTGAAAGCCCCAGGAGGCTTTTCAGGAGAATGGCACGGAAGATTCGTCGGTCTCTTTCTCCAAACCCAAGAAAAAGAAATCTTTTTCCAAGGAGGAGTTAGTTAGTAGTGATCCTGAAGAGACAGCCGGCAGTGGAAATCTTCCCAAGAGGAAGAAATCTTTCCCCAAAGAGGAACCAGTTAGTGACGCTGAAGAGTCAGGAAACAAGAGTGCCCCAAAGAAAAAGAGGAAATTCTCCAAAGAGGAGCTATAAGCTGTGGACCGGAGGAGGCTGCTGGCAGCAAGAGCAGCAGTTCCAAGGAATGAAAAAGTTCCAAAAGCTCCCCCAGGAAGATTAGAATGGACCTTTCCCTGGTGGGGCGTAACCTGCAGGGATACTTCCCAGCCCATCTCCTGTATCCCAATCAAAACAAATTCACAAGAATAGATAAATAAATAAGGTTAAGACTCAAATGCAGAAATTGGGTTGGTTGAAAGGCTAATTAAACTTCCAGCTTGCTCAAATAGAATTACAAATAGGCCAAGTAGTGTTTTTCACAGCAGTCACTGGAATCACCCACACTGGACAGCTGTGAGGTATGTTGAGTCCTGAGACAATAAGGAATCCAGGCATCCATCAGACAGCCTCTTGTTGTCCTTTCTTGCCATCCAGAGATTTGTGGATGTGGAATGACACCACCGCCAGCAAGTGCAGCCTTGATGAGTCCGATTCTTCATCTCCATGAGTAGCGAGTTGTAGGTGACAAGAGGGAACACACTTTACCTTTAAGTCTTCTGATGCATTTCCTTCCAATTAAAGTACCTCTGCAGTGAGGTCCTCTAGGACTCCAGGACGACTGCCCTGCACCCAGAGTTACTCACGCCTGCACGTCCACAGCTGTTCGTCCCAGATTTCAGGTGTCAATGAACATGGCCCACCAGGAACTGCAAACTGGCTGTCTTCGAGGGGAAACCACCTTTGTCTTGGCATTTCTGGAGTCCTTCCCAGCCTTACCACCAGCCGTTTCCAATTCTGGGAAGCCCAAAGAAGCAAGGCAGAGAAAGGGCTCAAGTTAGACACCCAGTGAGGTCCCATTGTCTGCTCCTTCTTTGCACTGCGATTCAAAACTGCTAGAAATTCATGTTAACAAAGGGTTATTATGTGTCGTGCTTCTTAAGAAATCACCCCCTTTTCCCTTTCTAATAGACTGCTTAGTAACATATATACATGTTACTTACAGAATATTCATGTAAGAGTGCTTTCTGGAATGGTTTGTCTTCGTCCTCCTTGAGGGTGAAGCTCTGGGGGCTCCAGAGACATGCGTGGAGGACGAGGGCTGGGAAAAGCGTTGGTCTTACTTCAAAGTGAGACTATACAGAGTCCCCCTCCCGAAGCTGCTTCTCTGGAGCTCAACGACTTTGACTTGCCTGTATTTTCTGTCCCCAGGTACTGGAGGAGGGCACTGGGCATGCAGGTGCGCTATGTGCGCCACGAAGACTATCAGTTCTGTTACTCCTTCCGCGGCAGGCCTGGGAACAAGCCTTCCATCCTCATGCTCCACGGATTCTCTGCCCATAAGGACATGTGGCTCAGCGTGGTCAAGGTGCAGTCCTAGAGCCTTCTCTCTTCAGAGGGTGTCACTCAGTCAAGAAGAGGTTTCCACTTGGACACGGTGTCATCAGCAGGGGTAGAAAGCCAGGGGAACCCAGAACTGTGGCTCAAATCATCCTAAAATTAATGCAGTATATTATTCAGATCCTTTTATCAGACAAAATTTACTGAATTGAATGTTATTTGTAAAATCTGTGCCTTAAAAATCATTTCACCGTATGAGTATTTCTTAGGGAAGATTTCTGACACACCTTCATCTCAGGCCTGTCATGACTATCAAGATCCAGCTTTTAAAAACTCACTTGTTTTTTTATACTCCAAGATTCTCCTCTTCCTTCCCCTCCTCCTCCCTTTTCTGTTTCTCCTTCTCCCCTCCCCATCTCCTTCCGTCTTCCTTCTATTTCTGCTTTTTCTTTTCCTTAGCCCTTTAGAGAAACAGTCTTGATCTGGCAGCTTTCTGGGATAGTTTTCCAAATCACTCCCTTTCTGTCCTGGTTTACTTGGGTGTGGCAACTTGCTTTACTGGTAAGAGTGAACAGCTGGTGAAGATGGGGGCTGGGAGAGGTCTTGGGAGGGAAGCACCCCAGGCTCCCACCTCAAGCAGGACCGTGCCCGAATGACCCCAAGTATGCTTCACACCAGGAGGAAAAGGCTCATACATCCTCTATTTCCTTATGTTCTTTTTTTTTTGGCGGTACGCGGGCCTCTTACTGCTGTGGCCTCTCCCGTTGCGGAGCACAGGCTCCGGACGCGCAGGCTCAGCGACCATGGCTCACGGGCCCAGCCGCTCCGCGGCATGTGGGATCCTCCCGGACCGGGGCATGAACCCGTGTCCCCTGCATCGGCAGGTGGACTCCCAACCACTGCGCCACCAGGGAAGCCCCTTCCTTATGTTCTTATTTCCAAATTTCACTATGAGGACAGTCATCCTCATGCCTTAATGAACCTCTCACTTGCTGTCTCCATCTTTCATATAACTGGATATTTGTTTATTGATAGCTGATGTTTCTCAGATTCCTGGTTAAATGTGGCACATATTTAAATGGAAGAAAGTGTTTAGGATAAAAATACCCTAGGAATTAGACCTAATGCAGGAAAAAAAAAAAAGTTGAAACCAGAATTAGGACGATCAGACATGGTTCTTAGGAAAAGCATTGCTCCTGTGGGCTCTGGAGCTGGACAGGACTCTGGGAGAGCAGAACTATCCCTTATAGTCCCAAGTCAGTGGCTGCATGACAAGAGTTAAGTGTGGAAGGGGTGAGGGAAAGGAGAAGGATGTAGTACCTGCCAGGTGGTGTCAAGAAAGAGCAAAGGACGCAGGCCTGCTACCCTGACCTTTGTCCCCCTTTTCCAGTCATTCCCCCGAGTCCCCTTCCATTTCTGTATTAGATTTTGGGGGTTTCTGCTCCCTATAAGGCTACTGGCAATGTTTATTCACATCAGATGTTACTAGGGTAAGATACTGGGTGGTCCAGGTTCATAACCTCCCAGGGAGTGGCTGTCCACGTCACTTGGTAAGTGGGGGTAGCCTCCCCAGAAAAATGGGCAGACATGTTCTACACTGCACATACTGACACTCTGTGCCTGTGTATCCTCAGTTCCTTCCAAAGAACCTACACTTGGTCTGCGTGGACATGCCAGGACATGAGGGCACCACCCGCTCCTCCCTGGATGATCTGTCCATAGATGGGCAAGTCAAGAGGATACACCAGGTAAGCAGGAGGCTCCACCAAAAATTGCCCAGGTGGGTCTTGCCCACTATTGCATGCCCAAGTCTGAAGAGCAGGCAAGGGAGTTCCATTCTGACTCAACCATTCTCTAAGGCATCCTGTCTGCAAGTAATTGCAAACAAAATGGCAGCAGCCCAGTGGTGTCCTTGGTCAGCTGTGGAGGACCAGGGCTTATTGCAGACTGTTCTCCTCTAAGCCTATTGCAGTTGTTTCTAAGGAAATGCCACCTGGGCATTTTCTCAGCTCTTCAGAAAGGGAGTTTAGAATTCCTCAAGACCATTTATTTTTTTAGAGTCTATTTTTCTGCTTACCAGCTACATGATGACAATAACAGCATGTCTGCCTACTTGTAGAGGATGGGGAGGGTGCTCTTTGCATTTTGTTCTAATTTAGTATCTATTTTCAGCCCCCTCTGACTGGGCTTTCAAGGTCATGGGTCTCATGAACTATTTCAAAATTTAGTGGTTCATAAGCTTCAAATTGACATATTTTCCCCAGTTGAGGATATTTATTTAATGCCTGCCCTTCTCCCCCCATTGAACTGTGTATTCTGCTGAGGTCAGGAACCTTGTTTCTTTGACTCTTTGCTGTATCCTCAGCAGCTGACCATAGTTCCTTGTACATAATAGACATCCAATAAATATTTTTTAGGTGAATGGGCAGATGGGTGGATAGTTGGTTGAATGGTTGGATAGATGGAAAGTTGGATGGATGGTTGGATGAATGGTTGGATGGTTGAATAGACGGATGGGTGGATCGTTACCTGAATGGATGGTTGGATGGATGGGAAGGCCTGTAAATTAGGGCAGCAGTCAGCAAACTGTGGCCCGTGGGCTCTGTTTGGCCTGCCACCGAGTTTTGTAAGGTAAATTTTACTGGGACTGAGCCACACTCACTCGTTAACATGTTGTCTTTAGCTGCTTTTGTGCTACGACAGGAGAGTTGAATAGTTGCAACAGAGGTCATGTGCCGCACAAAAATTTTCCCAAGAAAATATTTACTCTCGGAACCTTTATTTTAAAAGTTTGCTGACTGATGAATTAGGAGAATCCTTGTTGATTTTATACTTACAAATGACCCTTCAGTAACCTGTGTCAGGTAAAGAGAAGTACATGCATGTAACAGGGCTCATCTGGATAATAGATCCAGTAGATTCCAGATTCCCTTTCATCAACAGTCCTTTTCACTTGTCCCCATAGGAAGTACAGAGGTTTTCTACTCTGTAATCACCATTGTCATTGTCCACAGCTGTATAACCAAGCCTCCTTCTCATTTCCCTTCCTAGTTTGTAGAATGCCTCAAGCTGAACAAAAAACCCTTCCACCTGATAGGCACCTCCATGGGCGGCCACGTGGCTGGGGTGTATGCTGCTCACTACCCATCAGATGTCTGCAGCCTGTCTCTTGTGTGCCCTGCTGGTGAGTTACGAGGCTGAAATAACCCTATGAGTGACTTGAGCACAGCAGGGTCTGAATCTCTGAAGACATAAATGGCAATGTCTGCTCTGACTGTTTTTTTTTTTTGTGGTACGCGGGCCCCTCACTGTTGTGGCCTCTCCCGCTGCAGAGCGCAGGCTCTGGACGCACAGGCCCAGTGGCCATGGCTCACGGGCCCAGCCGCTCCGCGGCATGTGGGATCCTCCCGGACCAGGGCATGAACCTGTGTCCCCTGCATCGGCAGGCGGACTCTCAACCACTGCGCCACCAGGGAAGCCCTGACTGTGTTTTTAGAATCATCTTTTTGACGATATTTTAGAGATACTAATCAGATTGCTTCAGTGATAGATACAATAGTTGTATAACCATAATCATAACCATATTTTTTTTATTTTAACATCTTTATTAGAGTATAATTGCTTTACAATGGTGTGTCAGTTTCTGCTTTATAACAAAGTGAGTCAGTTATACATATACATATGTTCCCACATCTCCCTCTTGTGTCTCCCTCCCTCCCACCCTCCCTATCCCACCCCTCTAGGTGGTCACAAAGCACCGAGCTGATCTCCCTGTGCTATGCGGCTGCTTCCCACTAGCTATCTGTTTTACATTTGAAAAATATGGAATGCTTCACGAATTTGCATGTCGTCCTTGAGCAGGGGCCGTGCTAATCTTCTCTGTATTGTTCCAATTTTAGTATATGTGCTGCTGAAGCCAGTGCTTGAGTTTTAAAATACAGAGCCAGCCTTGTTCCACAGGGTTTGTGGTGGTTAATTTAAATGTGTATAGTACTTTACAACATTTAAATACTTTGAAATATAATGATAATATTAACATACAACATTTATTGAATTCTTATGAGCTAAGAATTTATATGGATTTATATGGATTTAATTCTTGCCTTAACTTTATGAGGTGAAGGTACTATTATCGTGCCTCTTCCTTTTTTTGCTGAAAACTCAGAGATCTTTATTCATTATAAGATTTTTTTAATTAATTAATTTATTTTTGGCTGTGTTGGGTCTTCGTTGCTGCACGCGGGCTTTCTCTAGTTGTGGCGAGCGGGGGCTACTCTTCCTTGCGGTGTGTGGGCTTTTCATTGCTGTGTCTTCTCTTGTTGTGGAGCACAGGCTCTAGGCACGGGGGCTCAGTAGTTGTGGCTCCCAGGCTCTAGAGCGCAGGCTCAGTAGTTGTGGCGCACAGGCTTAGTTGCTCCACGGCATGTGGGATCTTCCCAGACCAGGGCTCGAACCCGTGTCCCCTGCATTGGCAGGTGGATTCTTAACCACTGCGCCACGAAGGAAGTTCCACAAGATTTTTTTTGTTTTAATCAACAAACTTCAGTTTCTCTGTTCTTACAGGTATTCAGGTCAACTTGAGCTGTACCGTGTCCCCTGAAATTATGATCTGAAGTTGGATTTTTATTTTTATTTTTAAAATATGGTACTTCATGAATTTGCATGTCATCCTTGCATAGGGGCTATGCTAATCTTCTCTGTATTGTTCCAATTTTAGTATATATGCCCCTGAAGCGAGCACTAAAGTTAGATTAAAAATTTTTTTAATATATATAAGCCTTCAAACTTGGATTTACAGTGTGTTAGTGAGAAAAATCTTAATTTTTCTCTCTTCTTCCTTCACTTGCTCCCCTCCCCACCCCCGGTACTTTATTGGAGTGTGGTTTACACATAATAAATTGTTCAGATTTTTAGTGTATATCTCAGTGACTTTTTACATATGTAATTCTTATCGAGATCGATTTAGTATGCCCATTTTATAGGTGGGAACATAGAAGTAATTACATTAGTGCTGGAGCCAGGATAGGGACTGACCCTAGGCTGTCTCACTCCAGAGCCCAAGCTGTGGTTTTGGGGGGAAAGTCCTTTCACATTCACTACCTCTTTTATATGTAACTTATACTCATTACCTCCTTTACCTGGTAGAATCCAGCCATGAATTGAACTTGTACACCTTCCACTGAAACATAACTGAATTTACCTTTGAAATCTTTTACTTACTCTGAAAGTTCAGTTTTCAGGTCTTTTAAGCTCATTGAAATCAAAGGCAAGCTCCCAAAGGGTTTTCTCTTCTCCTTTTCCCAAGCACTGTGTCTGAAATCATTTAGTCTTATAAAGTTTGAGAATTGGAGGAATAGCCCCTCTGGAAGGTTATTTAGATTTTAAATCACTTACGGAAGGTCAGATCTTAAATCACTTATGAAAGGTCTTTTTTGAGTTTATGTTCATTTGCTCAGAGAAAGAGTTTTACCCCTGAGTTTCCATTAGAAGTTTAGAATTACACTTGTTTATATACGAAAACGAAAAGATACGCTTTTTTTACTTTGAAATAATTTTACATTACAGAAATGTTGCAAAGATAGTACAGAGAGGCCCACATGCCCTTCACCCAGTTCTCCCCTTTAACAGCTCATGAACCTCAGTAAATTTGTCACAACTAGGAAACCAACACTGGTTCATTACTGTTAACTAAACTCCAGGCCCTATTTGGATTTTACTAGTTTTTCCACAAATGTCCTTTTCTGTTCCAGGATCCAATTCAGGCTATGCCACATGACATTGAGTTTAGGATTACTTTTAAAGCAGAAGGAAATAGATCATGTAATCTGCCCATGGCCATCATGAGAGCCGCACGATCCCCATGTTAGATTTCGAGGAGTTGCTGAATATAGGAGTTTTATAAAGTGTGGATTTCTGTGGCACAGTATGGATGCCACTGCCTCTCTTGCAAAGCTCTAGCTCTTCAGCTAAGTTAAACACCTGGAAATTTGCTCAGTGTTGGAAATGAAATTAGCTTTACCCTCCTGTATACGTCAGCTCATGTGAACTCTTGGTGTCGTGCTTCAGCTGATAGAAAATAATGGTCAATCTGAAAGCGGTTCCAGCTCAGGATCGCCTCATGCTCCCCTGGAGGAGGAGGGACTATGTGGGGGACAGCTCACAAGGGCACTCATTCTCGCTGTGTTTATGGATTGACCCCAAATAAGAGATTATTAAGCGGGTCCAGGCGGACGGAAGGAGTAGTCAGTCGCTCCAGTCCAGTCATGCATTTCACCAGGTCTCCTCTCAACCATACGGATGTGAAAGGGGCTCAGGCAAGCTGTCTTCTAGACTGGTGCTCCTTAAACTCTATCCTACGTATGAAATCCCCTGGCAACTTTAGTGAGATTCTGATTTAAGAGACTTAGGGGAAAGGCTGAGATGCTGCATTTCTTATGGGCTCCCAGTACTGCTGGTCCATGGACCACAGTTTGAGTAACGAGCCCCTAAAGTATTCTGAAGAATTTTTTTCTCAAAGTGTGGTTCTTACTTTGAGCAAGGATGTCAGTACCAATGAAAAAGAAATCTACTGGTGAAAAACACCAGGAATATATTAGTTCTGGGCTGATACTAGAAGTTCTCTATCTAAAATGGGGTTTGGTAAGAAGGTAGATATATTGCCAAGCTGTTTGGTTTGAATCCCACAGGTCTGCAGTACTCAACTGATAATCAGTTTGTACAACGGCTCAAAGAACTGCAGGAGTCGGCCGCCGTAGAGAAGATTCCCTTGATCCCATCCACTCCAGAAGAGATGAGTGAAATGCTCCAGCTCTGCTCCTATGTCCGCTTCAGGGTGCCCCAGCAGGTAACGTGGTCCCAGCAGCAGTGTGCCTGCCCTCTGTCCAGGGCTCAGGTGGCCAGTACCTGCTTTCTCCTTGCGTTCCTGCCTTGTACTCACCTGTTCATTCATTCAACAAGTATCTGTATCATGCCCATGATGTATCCGGCACTGTGCTTGAGCACCGTGGGGAGCAAATAAGTCAGAGAAGGTTCCTGGGCAGATGCAGGCCAGTGGGGGAGGCAGACAATTAACAAGAAGACAAATAATTACAAATTGTAATAAGTATTATAGAGGAAATGAAGATGGTGCAGTGATTGAAAACAGGGGAAGCCGGAGAAGCTTTGATAAGCCTCTGTGAGACAGCAGCATGGGCAGCGATGGATAAAACACAGTCAATTCAAGATGCTGGAAGGAGGCCAGGGTGACTGGAGCCCAGAGGGTGAGGGAAAGAATGGGTTGAGAAAAGGTTGGAAAGGGATTCTGGAGCTGAATCAGAGATTCTTATTTTTTAAAAAATCTCAGGACCCCTTTACACTCTTAAGAATTATTGAGAACCCCAATGAGCATTTGTTTATAGAGGTTATAACTACTGATATTTACCATATTAGAAATTAAAACTCAGAAGAACTTAAAACACAAGGATACACAGCACTTATTTCATTAGCCTTCAGAATGATGACATTATCCCTCATTATGTAGGCTCTGAACATCAGTATGCTTTAGAGAGAATGAAAGTGAAAAAGACAAGTGACATTTAGTGTTATTATGAAAATAGTTTGACGTCTTGGACTCCCAAGAACCTCTTTGAGAACCACTGGGCTAGATCATGTAGGACCTTATAGATTATGGGAAGGAGACTGGAGTTTTTTCTAAGTACAATAAGAGAAACACTGAAGATTGTAGGTGAGCACAGACAGAAGCAGAGAAACCCATTAGGGTGCTGTTGTGGCTTGGAGATGAGGGTGGTGTAGACTGGGGTGGTAGCAGTGGAGATAAGACCGGAGAAGCTTTGGAAGGAAGAAGACAGGACTTACTGGCAAATTGGAATGAAATATGAGGGAAGGTGAGGAGTCCTGGGTGACTTTCTGGTACTTCAGTTGGATAAAGGTAGTGTTTTCTGAGTAAGAGAAGGAGACGGACGGTGGGCTTGAGTGATAAGCTAAGAGCTCCATTTTGGATGTTTGAAGTTCAAGTTCCCTGTGAGACCATCAAGTGCAGGTGTCAAGTAGACAGTTGGCTATACAGGTGGAGCTGAGGAAAGTCTGGCCTGGAGTTGTACAGTTAAGGCCATCAGCCAATGATGATATTAAAGGTCTTGGGTGTAAATGAGGTTGTGTAGGGAAAGTGTGGGGAAAACCAAGAGAGGAAAGTGTGGGGAAAACCAAGAGAGTCTGAGGCTGAGACCTCACAATAGCAAATTATCTCACTCTGTTGCAGGAACTGGACCCTTCCTCGGGGTGGGGTGGGTCCTCCTAGGAGTTGAGAGAATGGGCTCTATTTAGAAGTTGTGAACATGACTCATGCATGGGTGTGGCCCATCTCTGAGGAAGCACCCAGAATCAGATTCTGCGGTATGTTCTATCCATGAAATCCTCTTTTCAGTCGTGACATTGCACTGATCCGCTCTCCACTGATCTCTTTCCAGAATAGAGTGGCCAAACAGGGTTTTAGAAATTTCCATGTTTTGAGTTGTCAGGGATGTGAAAACACTGGGAGAAAATAAATGCAGGTCCCGAAGTCTTTTCTGGAGCACCCGAGCACTCAGCCCATTGCGTCACATTGTGTTATGGTCGTCTGTTTGCTTGTTTGTGTCTTCCATTCTTACCTCTGTAAGAGCAAGGACTCTGTCTTTGGCTGTTCTTGCATGAGGTAGCTCCTAGGTATAGATTCGATGGATCAGTGGATGGGAGGAAGCCAGGATAATGCAGGGATGGAGAATGGATGTGTAGGAAGATACAGGATAGATGGATGCATGAACTGATGTATGTGCATGCATCGATGATTTAGGGATGGTGAAAATAGCTGGATGGCTGAATGCTTGGTTGGATGGATGGGAAAATGTCTGGAGATAGCAGGGATGGAGGGTGGATGGATTGGTGGATGCAGGATAGATGGATACATGGGTAGGCATATGCATATATGATTCAGAGGTGCAGGATGGATAGGTGATGGAGGATGGATGGGCAGATGCAGGATAAGTGGACACATGGATAGACATGTGCATGTCTGAGTCAGAGATGCAGGATGGATGGGTAGTTGGGTAGGTGGAGGATGGATGGATGGAAGATGGATAGATGCATGAGTGCAGGATAGATAGTAGAACAAAGAAAATGTCTGATGCTCAGCACTGTGTGTTGGACAGCTTGCCATTGGTCTCACCTGTGGGCTTCCACTTCCCGAGTAGTCAGATTCTGTCATGCTCCAGCGCTTTAGTCCAGAGCAGTTACGGCAGGATCTTCCCACTTCAGTCAGTGCACAGGACTCCTGAGAGTGCAGTTAAGGGGTTCAGACCATTCCCAGGGAGATGAGAGGAGTGATGGCTGATAATGTGAGCCCTGGACACTACCTGAAGAACCCTGAGGCGGGGGAAGAGGCGGGCCGTGTTCCTTCTGGCCACAGTACCTCTCTGGGCCCATCTCGCAGGTCCCGGAGGCCTGTCCTGTCCACCTGTGCTACTGCCTCACAGCCCGCGGCAGGGAGGGCCAGGGCAGTGTCACACAATGAGCACAGGACGCTGGAAGCCTTCCCACAATTTCCGCATTAGTTTATTTCTTCATTGTTTGAGAGGCCCTTCATCCCCAATGGTTTAATGTGTTTTAAATAGACCCGTTTTGCATTGGGTATTACTGAATAATTACTTGATATTATTTCCATCCTGATTGTGTCTCAGGCTAAGCGGAGATTTTCTCAAAGGTAAAGCAGCTATCAGGCCATCTCGGGTGTATTTTACATGCCGCAGGGGACCTTTGGCTTCACAGTATTACCAAAGTTCCTTTCTAATGAGAAAGAAAATAGCCACTTATGAACCTGACTCCCCATTACATTGCATGATAGTACATCATGGGAATTTGGAGGACCAGGCCCTACAGACATTGACAATGCCCTAAACTGCTGGACTTCTTTTCCTTCGTTGTCCCAGACCCATGTGAGGCCTGAGGATATGAATCTTCCCTTGCCTTCTGACTTTGGGATATTTATCCTCAGATCCTGCAAGGCCTTGTCGACGTCCGCATCCCTCATAACAATTTCTACCGAAAACGTAAGTAGCCCTGCGTTAAGCTCTCTGAACTTGTGTGACAAGTCAAGCTTTATGGGTGGCTGGCTCTTTTTTCTTACATTTCTGAGACTGACAGTTTTCTGGGGCCCCTCAAGAAAAAAGCAGTGGCTTAGACTCAAAGACTGTCTATACTCGGTGGTGTCCACAGCACAGCCCAGCATGCACTCACTTTATTTTCCTTCTCAAAAGTGTTTTTGGAGATCGTCAGTGAGAAGTCGAGATACTCCCTCCATCAGAACATGGACAAGATCAAGGTCCCGACGCAGATCATCTGGGGGAAACAAGATCAGGTATGTAGCCTGTCCCTGTGACCTCCTGTGTCAGTCACACCGGGCTCTGAGGAAAAGCTAGAGGTCATTTAAAATGGGAGCCTGGCTGGTTTCTGATCCCAGGAAGAGGTAGCACACACCTGGTCCAGGTGCCAGTGTTCACGGGGAGCAATCATTCTGTGAACTGAGAGCAATGACATTGACCTCTTAAAATGTAAGGCAATTTTTTTTTTTAAACACGCTTACAAGCTTTATTTTATAAATGTATTTATTTTATTTATTTTTGGCTGCGTTGGGTCTTCATTGCTGTGCGCGGGCTTTCTCTAGTTGCGGCGAGCGGGGGCTACTCTTCATTGTGGTGCTCGGGTTTCTCATTGCGGTGGCTTCTCTTGTGGCAGAGCACGGGCTCTAGAGCGCAGGCTCAGTAGTTGTGGCGCATGGGCTTAGTTGCTCCACGGCCTGTGGGATCTTCCCGGACCAGGGCTTGAACCCGTGTTCCCTGCAGTGGCAGGAGGATTCTTAACCTCTGAGCCACCACGGAAGCCCGTAAGGCAATTTTAAATCATTTTTGCAAATTATTTTTCTCAAAGCTGTATAATCAAATGGTACATAAAACTTCAAAGAGTACAAAAAGATTTATAATGCGAACTTGGTCTCTTTAACATTCCAGATCCCAATTCCCATTTCTTTGAGGCCACACTTACAGTCTTGTGTATATTTCTTAAATTTTCTAAGGCAGGAGTTGGCAAACGTTTTCTGTAAAGGGCCTGGTAGTAAATATTTGCAACTTTGCTGGCAATAAGTTCTCTGTCACATCTACTCAACTGTGCTGTGTGTTGCAAAAGCAGATGTGGGGACATGCAGACAAATGGCAGGCAGAGCTCCAGAGAACCTTTAGTCACAAAACAGGCAGGGGACCATTGTTTGCCCGCTCCTATTCTAAGCATATATCAATATGCGTAAATAAGTTTATCTGTAAGTTTTCCAAACATGCTATATATATACTATTTTGCACCTTAGTTCACATATATAAGAAAGATACACCTTGGAAACCACTTCACATCAGCCCATACAGATCTACTCATTCTATTTTTAAAAATATTTTATAAAAAAAAAAAAAAAAAAAAATATTTTATTTTGAAATAATGACAAATTTATAGAAGAATTGTAGAAATAGTACAGAGCACTCCTACATTGCTTTACCACATCTCATCTGTTTTAACTGCTTTATTGAAATATAATTCACATGCTGTAAAATTCACCTTGTGCACCCCACTGCAGCCCATTCGTAGAACACTTCTGTCACTCCCCAGAGTTCCCTCTTGCCCATTTGCAGTTAATCTCCATTCCTATCCCAGCCCCGTGCAACCACTGATCTGTTTTTTGTTTCTGTAGTTTTGCCTAGAATATAGTTTTCTAGAATTTTCATAAAATGGTATCGTATTGCATGTAGTCTTCTACGGCTGGCTTCTTTCACTCCAGCATGTTTCTGAGGTTCATCCATATTGTTGCATATACCAGCCGTTTGTTCCTTTTTATTGCTGAGTGTCATTCCATGGTATGTGTGTACCACATCTTATTTATTACCAACTTTTTAACAGTTGCCACACTGGCTTCATCATCCTTATCTAGATAGATCTAGAAATATGTATTTTTGGACCATTTGGAGTAGGTTGCTTACATTCTATACCTTTACCCCCAATATTTCAAGGTTTATTTACTGCAAACCAGGATATTCTCTCACGTAATCACAGTACGTTGTCACATTTAGGAAGCTTAACGTTGATGCAATAGCTTTTAACTAATCTACAGTCCATATTGCAAATTTATTTGTTGTTTCAATAACGTCCTACATAGACCCCTCCTCCTGCCCCCTGAACCAGGATCACATACTGCATGTCATGTCTCTTCCATCTCCTTTAATACGAAATGTTTCCCTCAGTCTGTCTTTATCTTTTGTGACATTGAGATATTTGAAGAGGGCAGGCCAATTATTTTACAAAATGTTCCTCAGTTTGAGTTTTTTGCTCTTTCCTCATGATTAAATTCAGGCTATATATCCCTGCCATATATCCCTTATCTCATGGGTCATAAGATATCACATCCTCAGAGGGACAGTGTCTTTCTGCCACTGGGTGATAGGGATTTTTTTTTTTTTGGCCACGCTGTGTGGCATGTGGGATCTTAGTTCCCCAACCAGAGGTTGAACCCATGCCCCCTGCGGTGGAAGCACAGAGTCTTAACCACTGGACTGCCAGGGAAGTCCTGGTGATGGGAATTTTGATTGTCTGGTCACGACGTCTTGTTTTCTTCATCTAGACTAATTGTTTCTCCCCTGGCAACTGATAACCAGTCTCGGGGGAGGCACTTTGAGACTGTGCAGATATCCTGCCCCTCATCAAACATTCCCCTTAGATTTATCATTTGTGAATGATCCTTGCCCAAAACAAAATTTTGTGTTCTCTTTGGGAGCTGCACAGTACTCCATTATATGGCTCTGCCGCGGTATATTTAACTAGTGCCCTATTGATGGTCACTTAGGTCATTTTCAATTTTGCCATTAAACAACACGTCAGTGAACATCATTATACGTGTGTGTTTGTGGAGTGTTGAGAGCATATCTGAAGGGTCAGTTCTTAAATGTGGAATCGCTAGGTCAGAGGCTTTGTACATTTTTAAATTTTGAGAGGCTTTGTCAGGTGGCTCTCTTAGTTTACTAGGGTTGCTGTAACAACGTACCACAAACTGGGTGGCTTAAACAACAGAAATTGACTGTCTCACAGTTCTGGAGACTGGAAGTCCAAGATCAAGGCGTCAGCAGGTTGGTTCCTCCTGGGAGCTCTGAAGGAGAGTCTGTTCCATGTCCCTCCCCAAGCTTCTGGGAGTTTGCTGGCAGTCTTTGGTGTTCCTTGGCTTATAGACGCATCACCCTCATCTCTGCCTTCATCGTCACATGGCATTCTCCCTGTGCCTATGCATTTCTGTGTTTAAATTTCCCCTTTTTGTAAGATGCCAGTCATACTAGATTAGGGGTCCACCCTGCTCCAGTATAACCTCTTCTTAACTAATTATATCTACAATGACACTATTTCCAAATAAAGTCACATTTTGAGGTTTGGGGGGTTAGGACTTCAACATATAGATTTGGGGAGGGGGCACAATCAACCCATAATAAACCCTCCAAAGAAATACTCATTTATAGCCCAGAAGCTCCCCTTTGGTTTGCAACTGTTCTTTAGAAATCATATCTTATTGAAAGTTCTTGGAAAGTTAAAAGCAAGAGGAGACGGTGGGAAATGGAGCCCACAGGCAGACAGAATTACAGTGTCTGTTAAAGGGTATCTAGCAGTCTTCTGCTGTTGACAGTCGTGAGAAAGGAAATCAGAGTAAAGCTTTCCCCGTTGAGACAGCTCCCCTGTGGACACCAAGGTGAAAGCCACCATTGTGAGCCCTGGGCAGGCTGCACATCCCCACTGTATGTGTGTGAAAGCACAGGCAGGAAGTCAGGCTGCACCACAAAGGCTCACGACTGCGGAGGACCCAGAAGAGACTGGGGAGGGGGAGCCAGGTCTGTGCGCCTGGCGCAGGCGGGGAGGCAGCGGTGGTGGCGTCGTCCGCATGCAGCCGAGTATGCACAGCACAGGAACGAGGGCATCCAGAGGAGGGAGGCCTCCTGTGCTTTCTTCGCAACAGCCAGGGACTGAAAGCAGCTTTGTGGACGCCTAATAGGAAAAGTGGGACCCAGGCTGGCCCAGCAGGGAGTCATTCAGTCAGAAATCAGAGTCAGAACAATGAAGGCCTTTCTTCATTCTAAAAATCCCAAAGGTGATGTGGGCTCTTGGGGACCAACAGGGAGAGGCGAAATCCTGTCATGCTCCCCATGAGCTGTTCCTTTCTGCATTTTTGCAGCCCAGGGTGCTCTGCATTCTGCTCCTCACCCCGCTTCCCAGTGGGCGGCAAATCTTGGTTTTAATGATCTGGGTTGATGAGGCTAAAGCTGAAAAACAGACAGTGCTCGAGTTTGTTGGGGTTTTGCTCTTGCTCTTATGGATGGAGGGGCCCACCTTGTCTGGGACGAGTTGAAGGTGAAAGTGACTAAGAGAAGGGGAGTCAATACAAACCCAACACCAAAGGAGGGTGTTGGGGAGAAAGTCGGTAGGTTGGCGTTAAAGTAGCAAGGTAACCCAGGTGAAAATGAAATTGCGTTGTTCAAAAGGTGTTGGCCCTGGAAAAGTGGTGGCCTCCACGTTGGAAAAGCACTCCCTGTTATTAACAAACTTCAGTGCCGGAGGTCCCACAGCTCAGGGACCCCCCAAAGGACCTTCAGGAGATACTCGTCCAGCTTGTGATAATTAGTCTTCCCCTCTTGCGCGTCTCCTGTGTGGCCTCCCTACAGCTTGGGCTCCCCTAGTCCAGGAGCAGGGTGCGTTCTCCTGGCCCAGCCTGATCACATCACTGGCCGCTGTCCTTGACACAGCCCCACGGCCCCCAGCTGCCCTCAGACTGAGGCCTGGCTCCCGGCGTGGCTGGAAGAGTGGGCCCCCTCTGTCCCACCCCACATCCATCCCCACTCAGGCAGCACCAGGCTCCTTGCTGCCCCCTGCATTTGCCATGACCTCCCACCCTTGGGCTGCTCCCTCTTCCGTGAATTCCCCTCCCGTGTGGTTTCTCGGCTCCCAGGATCCTCCCCCATCAGAGTCCTCGCTACGTCGTGCTGCATTTGTCTGCTGCCCTGTCTGGCTTCTCCACCAGACCGGGATGTCCTCAGGGCAGGGTCTGTGTTTCCACCTCAGTAATGCCGCCCGCGGCACACCTCCTAGCGCCGAGTGGCAGGATAAAACATGAGGCATGTGGTCACTTCCGTCAGAGAGCCACAACCCCCTACACTGAAGTGACTTCGTCCTAAAAGTCACCCCTGCCAGGCCTGGATGGGAGTTCTGTCCACAGAGCGCACAGGGGTCTGAACCTTTTCCGTCTAGTTTCCTCTCTCATCCTGCAGGTGCTCGACGTGTCTGGGGCGGACATGTTGGCCAAGTCGATTGCCAACTGCCAGGTGGAGCTCCTGGAAAACTGTGGGCACTCGGTGGTGATGGAGAGACCCAGGAAGACAGCCAAGCTCATTGTCGACTTCTTAGCTTCTGTGCACAGCACAGACAACGACAAGAAGCTGGACTGAGGCCCCAGTGGCAGCCTGCACTCCGCACCCAGCGTCCACTCCCATCTCCAGAATCTGACGCAGCCACCACTTCTCAGGGATCCTGCCCCAAATGCGGTGGGAGCGCCAGCGTCCCTGAGGAAGCCAAGTCCTCCAGCCCCAGTCTCTACAGATCCACAGAGCTTCGGGGGCCACGAGGAAAACTCCAAGATGTTTTTCACAAAATGCACATTCACATGGAACGAAATAAGAAAACCCATCCATGAAATCTACCCAGAAGTCTTCAAGTTTATGTCACAAAGCGCCCATATTGGACCATAACCACCGAGGACATTTTCTTTAAGATGTTCCTCACAGACTGAGGCTCGAGGTATTTCTGTTGCTTCTGACACTCTCCCGTGCATGCTCAGTGGCTATTTTAGGAGCGTTAGTCCCCATTCACCAAGCCCCTCCTGTTTATGTCTAATTTAAGTTTACGTAGAGTCCCATATGTGAATGCAGCCCGTCAACTGCAAGACCACGGAGGAACACGGCAGGCTGTAGAAAATATTTACACATGCAGAAGGGCGTGTTCTGCCTTGCCAGCTCTCAGAGCAGCAGAGAACACAGGTGGGTGATTTGACCAGCACCCCTGTGTCAGGTATGTCTTGAGTGAACCCGGGACAGCTGCAGTACAAAGAACACCTGGCAGGGTGGGTTCCCTGGGAATAATTTATTATTTTTTAAAAAGAACTAATAAAGCAATAATGTTCTAGACATCTATCTAAATAATCAGACTCGGGTTCCGCTCCCAAGCACCTCTTTTCTATCTTGCTGTGCTATTGAAAACCCTTGGATGTAAAATACTAGATTGTTAATGAATTCTGTGAATTCTGTGAACAGTAGTGTGATTGAAAATAAATCTAAACCGCTGTAAAAGTGACCACAATGACATAAAATAAATTTAATAAGTCTAGATCAGCAACATGCAAGTGGTTTCTGGTTTTGGGTGTTTTTTTAACATCTTTATTGGAGTATAATTGCTTTACAATGGTGTGTTAGTTTCTGCTGTATAACAAAGTGAATCAGCTATACATATACATACATCCCCATATCTCCTCCCTCTTGCGTCTCCCTCCCACCCTCCCTATCCCATCCCTCTACTGGTTTCTGTTTTTAAGCTCTTAATGAAGTGCAATGTTGGCAGATGTTCTGTTAACTTTAAAATGTGTTTTTTAAAGTAAGGCTTGTTCTACAGGCATTGGAAGACCTTGCTTATATGAGTTGCTACTTTCATTTCCGGAAATCATGTTTGCAATTTTTATTCAATTGAAATTATATATCAATTTTTAAAAATTTATTTATTTATTTTTGGCTGTGTTTGGGTCTCTGTTGCTGCGCACAGGCTTTCTCTAGTTGCGGTGAGCGGGGTCTACTCTTCGTTGTGGTGCGTGGGCTTCTCATCACGGTGGCTTCTCTTGTTGCGGAGCATGGGCCCTAGGGCGCATTAGGACTTCAGTAGTTGTGGTGCATGGGCTCAGTAGTTGTGGCTCACGGGCTCTAGAGTGCAGGTTCAGTAGTGTGGTGCATGGGCTTAGTTGCTCTGCTGCATGTAGGACCTTCCCGGACCGGTGATTGAACCAGTGTCCGGCAGGTTCTTAACCACTGGAAGGCAGATTCTTAACCACTGCGCTACTAGGGAAGTCCTGAAATTATATATCAAAAACAAAAAGCATGAGTCATCAAACTGTTCCTTTTGACTCTCTTCTGTGGCATTTAGGAACCTAAACTCCCCAGGAGATTCACTCTTTCAAATCTTCTTACAGAGTCTGCAGCCATATAGTTCTGGAAATAAAGTGAGAACTTTGGTGAACATTGTGGTCTAAATTGGAATTCAGGACTTGGTCTGAATATTTTAGTTTATCAAGGAAGAGTAGAATATAGATCTTAAATCACAAGAGATGTGAAAATGTGACATCAAACTTGTGGGGTGCAGCTAAAGTTGTGCTCAGAGGGAAATTTATAGGCTGAAATATGTATATTAGAAAAGAAGAAAGGCTAAAAAATAAGTTAAGCTTCTATTTTAAGAAGCTAGGAAAAAAAAGTAAATGAATCAAACCTAGAAAAAAAATAGAAGGAAATAATACAAATGAGAGCAAAAATCAATGAAGCAGAAAAGAAAGCAGATATTTGACATGTTGCTTGTTCCAGTCTCCCATATTCACCAAAAATTCTGAGCCTAGTAAGGCTCTGGGAGGAGTCAGTCTTGATAGGTTTGGGTAGGGAGAGATGGTTTCCTCGGGGAAGAAGAAGCCTGAAGAAGCCCCAGACCTGGGATAACTACCCCAGATCATTAAGCCTGTTAGATGCAGGAATTGTTATGTCCTGGGTTGAACTAAGAATCAGGTCCAAAGGAGCCAGTGCACTGCTCCCTCAGTGGGGTCATCCAGAAAGGGGCATGTGCTGGCCATCCCACCTGGAAGGATAGTGGGCAAGGTGTGCAGGACACGGCTCCTACCTGGAAGTGGAAAGCGCTCCACTGTCACTGGAAAGCGTCACTGGAACCCACACCGCCTGCAGTGGAAGCGCAGGGTCTTAACCACTGGACAGCCAGGGAAGTCCCTTGAGAGTTTTGTTTTTTAAATTTGTTTATTTGTGGCTGCACTGAGTCTTCGTTGATGCGCACGGGTTTTCTCTAGTTGTGGCTTGTGGGCTCTAGAGTGCAGGCTCAGTAGCTGTGGCGCACTGGCCTAGTTGCTCCGCGGCATGCGGGGTCTTCCCAGACCAGGGCTCGAACCTATGTCCCCTGCATTGGCAGGCAGATTCTTAACCACTGCACCACCAGGGAAGCCCGAGAGTTGTTTTTGACAAACCTGCAAAGTGGGTTTTCAAGTTTCTCTCTTAGCCCTGCAATTCTGGTCCCGTGGTGCTAGGAAGACTCGAAAGCAGAAAAGCACATCTTCCTCTTGAGCCCCACTTCATGCCTTTGTGATTATGAAGAGCCTGCTGGTTACTGCCCCACTGGGCCCTTTGGAGTGTCTTTAATGACGGTCTTAGAAAGAAGAAAGGGGTCAATCATCACAGCCCTCCCTCAAAGACTGCCCGAAGCTTCTGAAATAAGAGTGGAAAGCCCCAGGAATCACAAGTGGGCTCTTCCCTCACTGCCTGGAGCAGGGTTGTCGAGGCTGCTAGGGATGGAGCCTCCAGGCAGGTGTTGAAGAGGCTGAGGGACCAGCAGTGTTTAGAACTCAATCTGCCCGTTAGTCTGGGCTTCTTGTTCTGGGCAGAAGTGACACCAGGAGTGACTGATGCAAGACATTGGATGGAGCTGCCCATGTGTGTAAGTCTATCTTCTAGTTCGCCATCCCAGGGAAACTTAGTTGTTGCTTTGTCCAAAGGAGGTCCCCAGAAAGTACTGGGAAATTGTAATGCATGTCAGGCCAGGCTGAATCATGTAAATTACATGACTGAATCATGTAAATGTGCCAGGCGCTATTCTAAGTGTTTTCCATGCATCACCTTATCAAGCTCTCACACAGCCCTAAAAGGGACATAGGACACTGTGCCCATTTTACAGCCAAGGAGACCAAGGCATGGAGAGGTAAAGTGTCTTGCCCACGCTCACACAGATAACAAATAGAGAGAAGCCTCTTGGTTTATGATTGAAGGTGTCTTGCAAAAACCATGCTTTCACTGGTTCAGGCAGGAGCTGTCTTGCTCAATTACCAGCAGAGCCTGGGGCCCTGTTGGCTCGCCTAGACCAGGCCAGTGTGTGGCAGCTTCAACCACAGATCACTGAGGTCACACCTTGGGCCCCTACAGGTGGGATCTAGTTCCCTGACCGGGGATCGAACCCGGGCCCCCTGCATTGCAGGATGAATTCTCTACCACTGGACCACCATGGAAGTCCTTGGGGTACAAAAGCCTTTCTGTGTTCCCTGTTTCCTGTTTGTAGAAAAAGGCTTTAGTTTTCGAGGCCTTCCCTGAGTTCCTGAAGAGCAGATTCAAGAAGTTACTAATTAGGAAAGTGAGGGAATGCAGAAACAAAGTAAAAGCAGTTAAGAAACAATAGTTCAGTAATAAAACACAGTCCTAGTTCCTCCTGGAGGGATATACATAACAATCCGACACATATCTTTGAGTTGCTCGGCTGGAACTATGGACCCACCCTACACCCCCTGCAGGTGGAGGATGTTGACTACATGCTGAGCACAGGCACTAGACCCCAGACAGGTTGGAACCAGAAAGCTGATGAATAGGATTCCTGAAGCATCACCTGTTACCTCACCACCAAACAATTGGAAGAAAGTCGTCCACCCTGCAGCCCTCGCCCCAAACGTTGCCTTTCAAAGCTCTTCCCTCAAAGCCATTGGAGAGTTTGGGTGTTTTGAGCATGAGCTGCCCCTGCTCCTTGCTTGGCCTTGCCATAAACCTTTCTCTGCTCCAAACTCCGACCTTTCAGTTTGTTTGGCCTCACTGTGCCTCAGGCACATGAACTTGGGTTGACCAAGTCTTTTATTGAAAGTAGCAATTTAGGACTTCCCTGGGGGCGCAGTGGTTCAGAATCCCCCTGCCAATGCAGGGGACATGGGTTCCAGTTCTGGTCCGGGAAGATCCCACTAGCTGCGGAGCAGCTAAGCCTTTGTGCCACAACTACTGAACCTATGCTCTAGAGCCCACGAGCCACAACTACTGAGCCCACGTGCCACAACTACTGAAGCCCGTGTGCCTAGAAACTGTGCTCCGCAACAAGAGAAGCCACCACAATGAGAAGCCCGCGCACTGCAAGGAAGAGTAGCCCCTGCTCACCACAACTAGACAAAGCCTGTGAGCAGCAACGAAGACCCAACACAGCCAAAATTAATTAATTAATTTTCAAAAAGTAGCAATATATTGGGTCTATTTCAGAAATGTTTGCTGAAATACTCTTAGGCTGGGTTCGAGAGCATTTTTTTAAAAAACTCATAGTCTCTCTCTGTCTCTTTCCAAGTCTTTCTGTCTGTCTCTCTTCCCCCACCCCTTGCCCCATCTCTGTTTCATCATTTTGTCTCATACCCATCTGTCTCCATCACCCACACAGACACTCTTTAACAGTTGGAAACCTGATTCTTCTGATCCTTCAATCTTTCAAATCTTCCAGCGTCACTCCTTTAACCATACAGACTGGGCTTTCCCATCAGCCGCTTCTCCCTTCCCCTTTCATCCCTCCCACACTGGATGACGTTCATACAACCCTTCCATTCCTTGAAAGGAGGCAAAAAAGCAGTGCGAGTGGTCACAGATGGCGCAGTGGAAATGTCCTCAAGTTACCTGCCGCAGTCAGGGCCAGAGGGCAGCGGTGCTGGGGCTGCTGTCCTGGTATCTCCAGCTACCCTTGGGGCCCAGTGTTGCTCTCTGGGCTGGAGATCACCAGGATGTGGGCCTGGGGTTGCTAGTGCCTGTGATGGGATGAGGGTCTTGTGGGACCATAAGTCTAGTCAGGGTGAGGGAGAGGATGTCCTTTGAGCAACAGGACAGCCCCTCTCTCTTGGCTCCTGGAGGAAACTTTCTTTCCATGGTTTCTGGATCTTTGGTCTCTAAACCCTCAGGACAATGACTAGGAACCTCAGGGCACATGTAGAAGGCTGCCAAGCTCCAGCAGGGGATGAGAGGAGAAGAAGGGATTCTTAGGGGCAGGAAGTGGCACCAAGGTGACAATCCCAGTGACCCAAGGTGAAAGCTGGCTGGGATTGGGTAACTGTTGCTGAAGGGCAACTATTAGTGTGAGTGTAGGTCTGCAGTCCCTTACCACATCTCACAGAGCCAGATGTGATACCGAATTCAGAAACTTCAGACTTTACAGAGGTGGTATTTTATGTATACCATATGTTGTGCAACACCCCCAGTGGGATCTGGGGCAGCTTTACATGATCAAATGCATTCGTATTTCTGCTGTATGCTCTATGCGTATCCACAGCAAATGGGACAAAAGCTATAAAGAGCTTCACCTCAGTTCGGATTAAGCATTATGCCAGATGAGGAAAGATTTGGTTTCTGGATTTTTCTTGGATGTCAGGATTGCAGATAAGGGACAGTGAACCTGCACTCCCTGTCCCCTCTCTCTTACCTTGGTGGGTGGGGGTTGGAGCTGACATCTTGAGGAAGAGTCTGTTCTTCCAAGGTGGAAGGAGAGGCATCCAGATGGGTGTGGTCCATGGCTCCACCTTGTGACCATTAGGGGCAAGTCCTGAATTTTATTTAACAATTATCAGTATTATAAAAGTGATGCCCTGTCACTTTAAAATAAATCACACAAAATGAATGCTAAAACATTGTGAGCATCTCCTATACCCTCCACACAGCCCCACCTGTCTTCCATCAGTCCACTTGGAACCCTTCTAGACATTATACTTATGTATATATGTATGTGCACACACAGACACAGACATGTGTAACTGGATGAGGCAGGTACTGAGCCCAAGTTTGACTGCTTGCCGCTCGAAAGGTCAGTACTTGAGAGACAAGTGTTGGTGAAAAAAGTTATTTTGTTCAGGAGGCCAGCAACCTGCGAAAATGGTGGACTAATGTCTGAGACCATCTCCTAGTTGTGGGTTAGAGGACGAAGGTTTTAAAAGGGAGTTTCAGGAGTGCACAAGCAGGGGGCTACGTGCAGAACAGCACGGTCAGCTCCAATAATCATCTTGAGATGGGTCGTGCAGTGGTCTGGTCAGTGTCATCTTGGTGTTTTTAATGTGTACTCAATTAGTAATTTACTCCAAGGTTGGTCTGCTTCCACCTCCCTAAGTTCAGCCCCTGGAATTCTCAAACAAGCAAGATTAATTCTCTTGTAGTTAGACATGGAAGGAATTTTGTAGCCGGGAAGGCTCCACAGGGTCCTGCTTGGTTTCAGTCCCCCCTTTTCTTTGCTACCCTTCAATCCTGAGGGGAACAGGGGTGGGACAAGAAAGGGAATAAAGTTTTGGATAGGGAGATTAATCATAAACTTGTCGAGGGAACTCAGTTTTCGGAGAACTCGGTAGGAGTTGAGTGCCAGACACAGGATAGCAGTGGTGAGCCAACAAAGACAAGGCCCCAACCTCATGGGCTTTACACTCAAGTTTTGGCAGCCCCGAGGCCCTCTCCCATGTATACCCCTGGCTCATATCACACAATTGGTGGTAATACGGTGCAGTGTGGAGAAAACCATCTGAAGTCAGATGGCCCAATCCACCACTTATAATTGTGATCTTGGGCAAGTAACTTAGCCTCTTGTATCTCAGTTTCCACCTCTGTAAAATGGGGATGATCGTAATAATAGTTACTTTACGACTGTGTGAGAGTTCCATGAGATAACATATATAAAGATTTTTGCATAGTACCTGGCACAAAGTAAGCACTTGATTGTTGAATACACACGATACGTTTCACGATATCGTCTTGTTCCCAGTGCCTAGCACATAATAGGGGCTCAGCAAGTACTTAATAAACGAATAGATGAAACTTGGCTTACATTCGGAAATAGGACCATCTGGGTTTTTTTATGTCAACCCAGACAGAACACCTACTATGTGCTGGGAGCCACAAGAGACACTGAGAACCGGTTCTGTCCTTGGGGATTGCTTTATTTAGGAGATGCTCAGCAGAAGAGACGCTAGATATAAATTTTTTGAACGAATGAAGGCATAGATAAATGATTAAGAAGCACGCTCTCGGGCACAATAAACATGCCCTGAGTCCCTTACCCTATGCAGACATTTGCGCACACGGCTTTCTGCAGCGTGGGCACTAGAGGGCACTAAGCATGGCGAGTCTCAGATTCAGAGTCACGCCTGGGTCCTTAGGAGAATCTCGCGCGGTGACGTCATATCCTCCCTAGACGTCACGCATCCGGGGGCGGGACAGAGAGGAGCCAAACGTAAACACCCCGGAGTTCGGGCCGTAGGCTTCGGGAGAGCTCCAAGTCTTGGTGGATTCTTGCAGGGAAAAGGAGTCCGGGAAGCGTCAGACCAGTCCGACGGAGAGCGGGTAGGCGGATAGCAGGGCGGCTGTTTTCCGGGAGTGGGCTCAGTTGGCCGCACTGGTGACGTATGGACGCGCGCGCCAGGGGCGCATGCGCAAGGCGGAGGGACGGCGGGCAGCGAGGAGCGGTTAGCGGTACCTACCGCTCCGGCCGCGGACGCCAAGGGCTGAAGGCGAGGCTGGGCCGCGAACTTCCCCGGGCTTCTCTACAACGCGGTCTCAGTCGCGGAGGGCGGCTGAGAGGACCGAACGGCACACGTGTGCGCATGCGCCCGGCCCCAAGGTGGGCGCTAAATCAGTGGCGGACGTTAGTCTAAGAAAGTTGAAGACGACTTGAGCGCCCAACAGTACGGGATCGAGGATTCTGGGGTTTTTTTGTAAATCATTGACTTCGTCCCAAAGTTATATATTGAATGCTTGCTGTATGCGGTGTATTGTTTTAGGTTTTCAGGTAACATCAGAGAACAAGACAGAAAGATGCCTGTTTCTTTTGGAATGTATATTCTAATAGGGTGGGGTAGGGAAGTACGAATAAAGAATAAATGAATTTCACAGTTATGTTAGAGGGTGGTGAATGCTATGAGGAAAAAGTAGAGCAGTGGCATGGGGGGATGACATTAGATCTAAATGCCACTGGAATAAATGGAGGAATGAAATTAAGCAAAGCCATGAAGGAGGCAAGGGAATGAGCCGTGTGGCTATCTGGAGGAAGAGTATTTACAGCATGTGGAAAAGTAGGAGGGAGGCCCAGAGGCGGGAGGGAAAGAGCTAGGAGGCCTGTGTGGTGGGACTGAGCAGGGGAGAGCGGTAGGACGTGGGGTCAAGGTGGTGGGAGGAACCAGTGGTCCAGATCACGGCTGTAAACACTTTGGCTTTACTCTGAAACGGGAATCTTTGCAAGGTTTTGAGCAGAGGAATGATGTGGCTTGGATGGTTTTTAGTAGGGTCACTCAGACTGCTGTAGAGACTAGATTGGGGAGGGAAGCAGGGACACTTATTACTAGTAGATCAGCTAATGAGCATCCCTACAGCCACCAAAAAGGCTGACTTCAAAGATGATGATGACAGCCACCATGGAAGTGCTCACATTTTCCTAGGGAACCTGGTGAATATGCCTGGCTGTAGGGAGGGTTGCACAAGCATCATCTCCTTTAGTCTCAGGACAACCTGAAGAGGGCAGAGCTATCACTCACCCTGAGGCTCAGCCCTGTCGGAGGTGACTGCTCAATAAACACTTGCTCCTTCAGTCTTTTCTTCTTTTTGTAAAATAAACATAACCTAAAATTTACCATTTTTAACTGTACAGTTCATTGGCATTAAGTACATTCACGTTGTTGTACAACTATCACCATTATCCATTTCCAGAGTAGTCCTGCATCCTAAGCCCCAGTCCAGCCTCACTCCTCTACCTCAAGCAGCCAACTCCTCTAGGGTAGTCCGTAAGACTTAAAAAACACCTATCGTGTGCTGGATAATGAATGGAATGACTGAGGGTCCTGTTCTCCTTGCCCCTTTAGTCGGGGAGACTCTGGTGATGGGGAAAGAAGCACCAGGTAACTATTGCTGCAGTCCTGAAACCAAAGATAACTCTTGAACATACAGGCCTCACACTACCACCATTTGATCAATCCTGTATTCAGAAAGTGTTGAATACTCTGTGCCAAACTCAGCAAATATTCGTGTTTGTTGAATGGATGTTTGGATGTACCTGCTTGACCCTGACTTCTCATTTTCTCTTAAGGTTGTCATTTGGGAGTAGTTGGAAGTGGGCCCAGAGAGGTTTTTGTAAATGCTGGTCCATAGCTATGTGACCTTGGAAAAGTCCCTTTCCTTAGTTCAGCCTCAGTTTCCTGGTCCCTTTAGTGGGGGAACCAGATATTAAACAAATAGACAATGTTAAGTGATTGTGTAACAAGAGAACCTAACTTAGGGTGTCACAGAAGACCTCCCTGAAGAGGCAGTATTCCTGGAACAGGTGAACTTTAAGCTAAAATTTGAAAGATGAGTAGGAGCTGTCCAGAGTGAGAGTGAGGTAGGAGTGGAGCCAAAGGACAGGGATTCTATCCAGGGGGACTAGCATGTTCTGAGTTCTTGAAAGTTCCAGATCTGTTAGAAATGGCTTGAGTGTCCGTTCCAGAATTCTTCTTAAGACCTTTGCTGTTTAAGCTCAGTCTTTTGCAGGGCTGCCAAATAGCCCTGTACAGGCCTGGCTTCTAGACAGAGAACAGGCAGATCCAACGTGGGGGGAGGCCCAGAGAACTACCACCCCTCATTCTTCTGTTAATGTTCTATGTTGACAGAGTAAATAAGAAGAGGGTCTTCGGTCCCAGATTTTACTCCTTTACGCTTTTTACTTTTTTTTTTTTTGTATGAATAGGCATCATGCCAGAGTGGTCTTGAGGCAGCTCAGGAGTGGTTGGAATCTCTGCGTGCCTCTGGGCAGGTGTTAGCTATCTTTATTGAGCCTCAGTGTTCTCTTCTCAAAAATGGGAATACTGATAGCTTTTAGCTCATGGGATCATTTTGAAGACATGACCTAAGTCATGTAAAGTGTTTAGCACAGAGCTGGGTACTCAGTAAGGGAAAATGTTTGCTGGGATTAAATAAGAGTACGGTGGTCTGGCATACATAAAATATAGAAACTTCCATTGTGTCTGTATGGGTAACATCAGTTTGACCAGAATTAGGTAAGTTATTGTACAAAGAGTTCTTTACAAAATCATGTAGGTCAAATTCTCATTAAAAAAGTGAAAAATAGCTTGTATCTTGGTAATTTCTAGCCCCCTTGACCCTTCACGTAGGTGTGATCAGCACTGGAAAAGATGCCAGCCCCAGCTGCCGCATATGAAAGAATAGTTTACAGAAATCCCTCTGAGCACCACTACATGAAAGTCCACCTGTAAGTTCAGTCTCCTGAGTTTTATTTTCGACTACTCTTTTATGAATGTGAATGGCATGAAATTTAATTCAATGCATTTTTTAAAAAATATTTTTTACAGAGAATTTCAAGATCATGGCATTGGACTGAATGCTGCACAGTTCAAACAGCTGCTTATTTCAGCCCTGAAGGACCTGTTTGGAGAGGTATGGAATCACTTGGTAGTTTGAACACTCCTAAGGTCTTTGTAAGACATAGTGAAAGGACACTTTTCCCAACATTATTTTAAAACTTTAAAAGCACATTTGAAATTGCAGAAGCAGACTTGCAGAAGTGATGAGTTTTGTTCTCATATGCCTTCTAGTTGACAGGAGCTTGTTGGACAAATGTTTAGTGTAGTGCAACTCAGAGTATGGTGTAGACTGGCAACCTGCAAACTGCTGGGGTTTTTGGGGGGTTTTTGCCTGTTGTGGCTTGTACCAGAATGTAAATGAGCACACCGTTTCCTTTACTGAGACAGTCTCCAATGAAAACAAACTGAGCTGAACTAAACAGTGTACTCACTGATACTGTTGATTTCCACTCTGGCGCAGCTCCTTATCAAGACCAGCACTTTGAGTAGTCTGTTTTCGCATTCAATTGAAAACAAGTAGAGTTTTGTTTTTTTTTTTAATTTTTATTTATTTGTGTATTTATTTACTTATTTTTGGCTGCGTTGGGTCTTCGTTGCTGCGTGCAGGCTTTCTCTAGTTTCAGTGAGCGGGGGCTACTCTCTGTTGTGCTGCGTGGGCTTCTCATTGCAGTGGCCTCTCTTCCGGAGCACAGGCTCTAGGCACGCAGGTCCAGTAGTTGTGGCTTGCAGGCTCAGCAGCCGTGGTGAACAGGCTTAGCTGCTCCGCGGCACGTGGGATCCTCCCGGACCAGGGCTCGAACCCACGTCCCCTGCATTGGCAGGCGGATTCCCAACCACTGCGCCACCGGGGAAGCCCACAAGTAGAGTTTTGAAGAGAGAACAAAGACGGATGATTCTCAGGAAATTATTTCCTGATACATATTCTATCAAATTAAAATCTGTCAAGCACTCATCAAAATAAAAACTTTTACTCTGCAGAAGATTTGGTTCAGAGGCTAAAAAACAGACTACAGACTGGGGGGAAGATATTTGTAAACCACATATCTGACAAAGGACTAATTCTAGAATATATAAAGATCTCTTAAAACTCAGTAGTAAAGAAAAATACCCAAACACTCCAATTAGGAAATGGGCAAAAGTGGGAGTACCTTGGTGGTCTCGTGGTTAGGATTCGGCGCTTTCACCGCGGAGGCTCGGGTCCTATCCCTGGTTGGGGAACCATCCCGCGTGCCGCATGGCATGGCGCGGTGCAGCCAAAATACAAAAAAAATTCTTAAAAATGGGCAAAAGATATGAACAGACATTTCACTAAAAAGGGTGTACAGTTGGCAAAGAAGCACATGTATGGAAAGATGTTCAGCATCATTAGCCATTAGGGAAATGCACATTAAAACCACAATGATATCACTACACACTTGGCAGAATGACTGAAATGAAAAATAGTGATAACACTAAATGCTGGTGAGGATGCAGAGAAACTAAACCACTCATACACTGCTGGTGGGCATGTAAAACGGTGCAGCCACTTTGGAACAGTTTGGCAGTTTCCTTTAAAAAACTATGGTAGTTGTTTTTAAACTACCCTACAACCCAGCAATTGCATACCTGGCTGTGTATCCCAGAGAAATGAAAACTTATGTCCACACAAAAACGTGTACACAAATGTTCATAGCAGCTTTATTAGTAAGAGCCCCAAAATAGAAATAAGCCACGTTCCCTTCAGTGGGTGAATAGTTAAACAAACTATGGTACATTCATACCGTGGAATATACTCAGTAGTGAAAAGGAATAAACCATAATACACCTGACAAATTGACGGAATCTCTAGAGAATTACGCTGAGTGAAAAAGCCAATCCCAAAAAGTAATATACTGGGTGATTCCATGTATATAATGCTCTTGAAATAACATAATTATCATAATTATATAATCTAGAGAAAGATAAGTGTTTGCCTGGGTTTAGGGATGAGGAGGAGTGGTGGGTATGGCTGTAAAGGGGGTCGAAGGAGAGAGCCTTGTGATGCTATAGCTCTTTATCTTGATAATGGTAATACTTAAATTAAATTACCTGTATGGTAATATTGCATAGAACTACACATATATACGTGTAAACAAATATGAGTGCATGTATAATTGGCAAAATTGGGATAAGCTCTGATTTATTAATTTCGGTTTTCTGGTTTTGATATTGTACTGTAGTTATGCAAGATGTTGACACTGGGGGAGGCTGAGTGAAGGGTGCATGGAATCTTCCTGCACATTGTTTTTGCAATCTCATGTGACTCTAATTTTTCAAAATAAAAAGTATGAGAAAAAAAAATCCATGCACCCTCTATATGTCAAGTATAAAACCTGGTTCCTGGGGATGTAGTTGTAAACAAACAGACATGGCTTCTGCCTCATGGTCTTGGTCATTTTAATAGGAAACCATCTTGAACAATTAATGGCAAGAATGATGAGTATCTTGAAATAGGAAGTATGTGGGTCCTGTATGTGAAAGAGCGTAGCAAGCAGTTGAGCTTAATCTTGGGAATCAAGGAAGGAGCAATTTAAATGAAGACTTGCAAAAGGTAAAGAGGCCTTAGCAATATGAAGAGGTACAGGAAGAATGTTCCAGGCAGGGGGAAGTTATAAAAAAGCAGGCCCAGTACTCCAATCCATTAAATAAAATACTGATTTTTTTGGAGAAGAAAAGCAGTTGACAGAATTAGTTATTAGAGTTCAGGAGTAATGATGATAATAGTCTGCTGACAGCATTATTCCATACTTAGGTTGATGCTGCTTTACCCTTGGACATTCTAACCTACGAAGAGAAGACCTTGTCAGCCATCTTGAGAATATGCAGCAGGTACGACAGACAGTGGAACACTTCTAGTTTAACAGAGCAGAGACGGATGGCAAAAAAAGAGCAAAGGTGCTCTCTTCTGAGAATGAGAAGAATTTTGTCATTGTGAACTCCAACCAGCTTTTGGAAGTTTAAATTGGGGAGAATATGAACATTCATCCACCAGGAACTTACACCCTAGAGAGCCAAACTTGTGATTTGCTTACAACTATAATGTTTCCCAATTGATAGTCAGGGTTGCAAACTCAGAAGTGTATATTTTAGAAACATTCCTGATTGAGGTTCGTTTTTTTCTTTGCCTTTGACATACTGTGCTTTTATTTTTTATTTTATTTTTATTTATTTATTTATTTATTTTTGCGGTACGTGGGCCTCTCACTGTTGTGGCCTCTCCTGTTGCGGAGCACAGGCTCCGGACGCACAGGCTCAGCGGCCATGGCTCATGGGCCCAGCCGCTCCGCAGCATGTGGGATCTTCCCGGACCGGGGCACGAACCCGTGTCCCCTGCATCGGCAGGTGGACTCTCAACCACTGCGCCACCAGGGAAGCCCTGTGCTTTTATTTTTAAAGTTTTCTTATTTTAAATAGGTTTTCTGGTAGAAACTACTTTCTGGACCATCACAAACAAAATTACTAGGGAGATGTTGCAGGGACAAATCTTTACTTACGCTTTCTCGATCTTTCTGTAGTGGTCTTGTCAAATTGTGGAGCTCTTTGACCCTGTTAGGATCCTATAAAGGCAAGAAATGTGCTTTCAGAGTGATTCAGGTAAAGACCATTCCTTCACATATTCCAAATGAGCTGAGTAGTAGACAAGACTACTTATTAATATGTGTCTCATTTTTGCGCTTGCATAAACCTAGTGTTGTTAACATCATCCAGCTGGGAGGGGAAAATTCAGGGCTTCATTAATTACAAAGATGTGAGACAAAGCACTTAGGTTTTAAATTTTATGGGGGAGGTTTGGGGATAAAACTTGGAACACCTGTGGAAAAGTCTTAACTTTTGTTGCTTAATGCCTAGCACCTAGTGTATTGGAATGCTCTTTCTGAGTTTATCATGGCCACTTATTTATCTAAGGCTAGCTGTCAGGATGCTCTTTAAAATGCTACTACCTCAATTTGGCTTATCCTATAGAATAGGGCATGTTTCTACACTGTACTGTGTTGCAGTGCAGTTTTCTCCTGATACTGCCTTAAACTTTTTCTTTCTCTTATAGGTTTCTCCATTTCTCCTTGCATTATCTGGTAACAGTAGAGAACTAGTATTGAATTGAATAGTCTTCAATTTCAGAAGTATTCCTCACTCTCAAAAGTACATTTTGGTGCCAGCATAATGTATGAAGACTGAAACAGCCTAAAAGCTCCTGCTGATGGAATTTGAGACCTCTGAAGATGCTCCCAGTAATTTCTAGCCATCGCCTTTGGTGGGGTAGGCTTCAGAGGAGTATCTGCCTGAACCAAGCAGTGCTAAACAGGCAGCACTTACAGCATGTGCACATCAGAGTTGGAGACCGGGCTGAACTCAGTAGGGCCTTCACACAGAGGGATGTGGCTCTCTTCTCAGAATTAACAGGGGATGTCAATCCTTTGCATTTGGATGAAGATTTTGCAAAACACACCAGATTTGGAAAGACGATTGTACATGGAGTTTTGATCAATGGACTTATTTCAGCTCTCCTAGGTACTAAAATGCCAGGGCCAGGCTGTGTATTTCTTTCCCAGGAAATTAACTTTCCAGCGCCTTTATATGTTGGGGAAGTTGTTTTAGCTTCTGCAGAAGTGAAAAAGCTGAAGCGGTTCCTTGCTATTATTGCAGTGTCATGTTTTGTACTAGAAAGTAAGAAGACTGTCATGGAAGGCTGGGTTAAAGTTATAGTCCCAGAAGCTCCCACATCCTGAAATATGTCTTTAAAGATGCAAGTTCAGACATCAGTGTTACTATTACTGAACAGCCTCTGAGGAGAACAGGGATTGCTGTTCTTCACCAAGGAGGGGCTGATGGACCCATAAACCTACATTGGTGGAGGGGAGCTGATAGAGGGGTGTTCCATTGTCCACTTATGCTTTGGCCTTATGCATCACACAGGCTTAAGTATATTTATCATCTGTCTATAGGGAATTCCCTGATGGTCCAGTGGTTAGGACTCTGGGCTTTCACTGCCACGGGTGCGAGTTCAGTCCCTGGTTGGGGAACTAAGATCCCGCAAGCTGTGTGACACAGCCAAAAAAAAAAAAACAAAGAAAAAGTGACTAGACGAAATCAGAGGTGGGCTTCCTTGGTGGCACAGTGGTTAAGAATCTGCCTGCCAGTGCAGGGTTCATGGGTTCGAGCCCTGGTTCAGGAAGATCCCACATGCCATGGAGCAAGTAAGTCTGTGCACCACAACTGAGCCTGCGCCGTAGAGCCTGTGAGCCACAACTACTGAGCCCGTGTGCCACAACTACTGAAGCCCACACCTAGAGCCCGTGCTCCGCAGCAAGGGATGCCACCGCAGTGAGAAGCCCGAGCACCACAACGAAGAGTAGCCCCTGCTCTCTGCAACTAGAGAAAGCCCGCGCGCAGCAACGAAGACCCAACGCAGCCATAACTAAATAAATTAATTAAAAAAAAAGAAAATCATAGGTGATTCTAAGGTTGGACATTGTGTCCAGGCTCCCATGAGGTGCCATTTAAAAAAAAAAAACAAAAACTGAAAAAATATTGGGAGAGTTATCATTTAGCTTAATGTTCTACTTTTAGGATTTCAAACCTGATTAGATTTGCATTTGGATAAGAGAAACCTACCTATATCTGTGTAGAAGTTTCTCACTGAATTTATAACTAGCTGGCATTTAATTATTGAAGAAGATGGGTCATCTTTGAACACCTATCTTTTACTAGTAAATATTCTTAGATTCTGTTCTTCAGCAGTTTCTGGGTCAGAGTTTATTGTAATTTGTTACTGTTTACACCAAGATGGTAATTTGTTCAATGTTCAGTGTCACTTGCCCTTCAGATGGTTTTCCTGTTATCGGAGGAGGGCTTATGTGCAGATTTGGACTCAGCTATGTAAGTTCTCTTGGTCTCACGTATAAAACAGGGATAAAAACACCTGCCACACAGGATTGTTGGAGGTGACAGATACAAATAGTTAAGCACAAGGTCTAGCTTATAAACAGTAGCTACTACTGTTGCCCATTCTCTTCTGTGAATAAGGTTAGAGGTTTTCCTGAGTTTGGTGCTAACTGGCCAAAAGTTAGAGAACAGACCAGTCTTTCAGGATGTCAGCCAATCTCTGTTGGTGTTCTAAACTTGGAATAGATCTTGAATGCAAAGCTCCTATTTTAGTAATCCAGATTTTTTTTATCTCTCCCTTGAAAATACTGTGGGGGTCCCCCCTTATATAAATAATATATGCTTTTATTTAAAAAATTATAAGGTAAAAAATTTAAGGAACACTGTGGAGGCCACGTTCTTAAGAGTTGAGGGTTATTAGAGAGGAAATGTGCCTAATGTGTTATTACTAACTGGTCATGCCCAACATAGCCAACACTCTTAAGACAAGAATCTATAGTAGAACATACAGGTGGTTCACCTGTGCTCTGTAGCTTTAGATGGTGGCTCAGACCACAGCTAGATGCTTTGATCAGGAAGGTAAGATCAGGTTTAATTGGTTGCATCAACCAACATTTCCTGGAAAAAGATTTTTTTTCCTGCTGGTGGATGAGTAACTAGATTTTTTATTTATTTTTTTACATCAAGGGGGTCAGTTAGACTACTAGAAGGAATTATTCTAGTCACTAGAGGGCAGTGATGTGTATAAATAAAGTGAGTATTTTAAACTTTAATACTGTACCATACTCTAGTTTGTTGGTGAGATGAAAATACCAAAATCAGAGTGAGAAGCAAGGATGCCATTATCATGAGTTTCAAAATGGGCAGCATGTGTAGATTTAGATCCACCTGAAGAAGGTGTATTTATAGGTGAAATACTATACATGCCTAAAATTTGATATGACATTGAAAAACAAAATGGGAAACTTAAGTCACAAAATAGAGACTTGAAGCTAAGACTGTATACTCCTGCAGAACTCATTCTCTGGGACTTAGCAGCAGTCCTGAAGCATGGGTTCATAAGTAGAGTGTGATGTAATCATTAATACTATAAGCTACCATTCTTTCAATGATAAGCCAATTTTCTACATTAATTCTAATCCTTTAAACAGTTTTATGAAGTTAATGTTCCATTTTATAGGCAAGGAAACAGACTGATGTGGTGTGACTTGCCCAAGGTTGTACAGGTAATATGCAGTAGAGCTGGGATTCAAACAGCCCTGCCTGGCTCCAGGGCATTTTTTCCATCACCCTGTGGGTCTTAAAATGTTCCCATACTGGAACACTTTCAGTTTCTATAATGATATCTTGTTCTGTGGCAGTAAAGTATTTGGAACCACTATTCTATATAATCCTGTTTATATTCAGAATGTTCTAGATCTTATTCCCTTGCTACAGTTGTAGTGTTTTCCCCTTTGCTGTTACTTGATGGCTTCTACCCATACCTATTGCCTACACTTTTTCTAAGCTGACATTCAGTGATTATTTGTCTTCAGAGCAGAATTACTGAAAGAGTTATTCTAAAACTGAAACATCATGTGCAAGTCAAGTATGGTGGGGAGGGATGTATGTCAGATCTGGCGGATAGCTGATTAATACTCTGTAATTTAAAGTAGCTTCTCAATATGAGCATTTCCTTTTTTTTTTTTGTGCTCAGTAGATGTCATGGTCTTCTTTGTAAACCAATAAAAAGTTGGAATAGAGAAGCAGGCAAGAAGTTAGGGATACTTCTATGTACACAATGACTTGTTATTTTTACTCAGAGCCAAGATTCTCAGACCTCTCATGCTCTGTTAAAGCTGACTAACAAAAACTAGCTGGTTGGCTTTTTCATTTTGAGCTCTGTGCAAGTTGCCAGAAAGAATGACTCTTCTAATGAAAGCATGGGTGACCCTCAAATCAGGAAGTCCTCTCCCAGGTAATTGAGAAGTGGCTTTGTACAGGGTCACAAGTGGAAGTGAGTACAAAAGTACTGACTAAAGTATGAGGCCAAATTGTACTAGCACTTTCCACATAGGGGCATTATAAGACTGCAATTTATGTAATGTTCGATGGCCACAGAAATGTAACCCATCTTAAGCAATTTCAGTCGAATGTACTGGAAAATTGCTTAACAGATTTTTATATTCTATTAGAAACATTTCCATATTGGTGAAGTGCCACTCATTTCTTTTTCTGAGCAGCAAATCTTAAGTAGCAGCAGGGAGAAAGCCTCACCACAGCCACCATTCATCTTGTGTATTCAGCTAGAAAAAGAAGAAACTGCTAAATGCCCATTCGTACCTCTTAGGTAACCACAGGTTTTCATTTTGTGCTGAATTGTTAGTCATTTTTCTTCTATGTTCTCAGAGTATGATTAAGAGACCAATTTACTCCCAAAGAAAATTGCTACTAAATTACATCTATTAAGTTTTTATATTAAAATATACTCCACCAAAGGTTGACCGTCACTCTGAGCAGTTGTGCCACTCTGAATGCCTCATGTACAGGCATAATTTATTAACTGGCTCTATTTGAACAGAATGCAAGTGCTGTGGAATTACTCTTGGGCTGCAGTTGAGTATCTCCAGTGTCCCAGATGTTTCACTTCCTTTGTTCTTGGCTTTTCTTCATATGGATTACAAACACAGCAGAGACTAGAATTCTCGACATCTTCAGAGAAATTTTGAGTTGGAGCAAAATCGTAAGAAAACCCAAGACAAATGTGGACACTACATAAATAGAACAGGATTAATGGAAGTCTCCACAAGCAGTCGATTTCTAGGCTACAATCAATTTTTAGGGCGGCTCTTAGGTAGGCCACAGTTCATATGACCTTATAAACCCCGAGCAAAATTCCTCTGCGATGTGATGGAAAATAACACGTAAGGGAAGTAAGGAAGATCAAATGTGAGTTGTTTGATTATCCAGATGGTGAATATTTAAAGAAAGTCTTTCTGAGTTGGGAGGGGATGCTGCTTAGGAAGCACTGAGTTTTTCACAAGCTTCTGTGTCTTGATTTGTAGAGCAGTTGCCAGGTCTAGAAGCAACCTCACTAAAACTCATTATCTTCAGTCAGTCTGGCCAAATGTCAAGCTGTTAGATAAACAACCTGTGGGCCATCTAAACATTTGGCAACGTGCAAGAATGTAAATTTTTCCCCCCCCCCTGCCAGCCCTGAGTAGTGTATGTGGCAACAACTGAGGTACTGCATATCTCATTTACTTTACCCAGCATGAGACTGGAAGCGAAGTTGATTTGATTCAGGTCAGCTCTGGACTGGGGAGTTGCCCCACCTTCAGTATGAGCCACTTCAAAGGCCAAATGGATAGCGAGACTGTCATAGGATTGGGGCCAGGTCTCCAGAGGATCTATTTAGTATTTATTCTGAGAGGTTTACTTTAGTCAAGAACTTCTAGAGAATGAGAAAGGCTAGATTGAGAGTCTGTGCCTTCATTTCATTAAATATCTGGTTTCTTAGTTTCGTTTTCATAGTAAGGAAGACAACAGGCTGTCACTTGATGACCTTTGCAACTCAGTTATATAATACCATTATTTTTCTCCTAATCATACAAATAGCTTCACTAGAGACATTTTGAAAAGTGCAAGAAAAAAAAAATAGCATCAGGATTCCACTTGCTAGAGACCCTCAGTTAATACTTTGGTGGGCTTCCTTCTGGTGTTTTTCCTAAAACATATTTTTAAATCTTGGGATCATAAAATGTATATATTGCTTCCTTCTACTTATTGTTATATCTAGAGCATTTCCCAACATCACCATCCTTTGATAATCTCATTTTTAATCATTGCAAAATATCCTGTTTATGATTGTACCATGGTTTGTCCAATCTCCTATTGTTAGATATTTATCCTTGAGTGCTATATATTTGCACTTGTCTCTGATTATTTCCTTAGGATACTCTCCTGGAGGTGGGATTAC
Source organism: Phocoena phocoena (assembly GCF_963924675.1). Taxonomy (NCBI): domain Eukaryota; kingdom Metazoa; phylum Chordata; class Mammalia; order Artiodactyla; family Phocoenidae; genus Phocoena; species Phocoena phocoena. The sequence goes on along the minus strand of NC_089228.1, from coordinate 31,051,311 downwards.
TGCGTGAGAACATTTTCAAAGCCCTTGATATGTGTTGTCAAATCCCAGTTCCTAGTGCCAGGCCTATTACATGCTTAAGTACTCAGTAAATAATTGTTGAATGCATAAATGCCTTTTGGAAAGGTTGGCCCAATTTATACTCCCACCAGCGGTATGCGAGAAGAGCCTTTTCTTGATCAGCCCACATGATAGGAATAATGATTAAAGCAGAATTTTGGTTTCTGTGATTCTGGAAATGAAATAACCCATTTGCCTTAAAGAAATGGAAGTAAAAAGTTGAACCCTCCCTAAGTGATATATAGTTTTGTTTTAATGGACTGCTGCTTTTAAACACACTGGGACAAACATGGAATGCAGGAGAATTTTGATTATTTTAGGATGTAATCATGAAGTTCCATGTTTCCCTCTTCATATCTCTCTCTCCACTGAGTCTTGGCTTCTAAGTCAGTCTGTCATGGCTACTTGGCCACTTGGAGTTGCCCAACAATCCCCTTAAGCTTGTGATCTGGGGCGGGTACCCTTTAGATACTGTCTGGACTTGTGCTGTGATGTCAGATTGTGGTGGTGGTGGTGTTTCCAAGAAATTTTGTTCTCGTCTGAAGTGTAGAAGTTTAGGGAAGATAAATTTAAGAGTTAGAAACTTCCATCCTGAACTGTAGGGAAAGGAAGAAACTAATATTGTCTGAGGTTTTATTATGTGCTGAGCCCCTTCCCATCCTACTGCATTCCTCATATCAACCCTTCCAAAAAGTATTATCTCCATTTTGCAGATGGGGACTGGGGCTCAGAGAGGTTGGGTAACGAATTCAAGGTTCACACAGCTGGTAATTCCTGGAGCCCTGAAGATCCTGGTCATCTAATTCCAAGTCTAACTCTCTCCACTGTCCTGGGACACTGCCTGGGGAGACAGCACTGTGGGTGGGCCAGGATTATGGCCTCGAGTTTAGGCAGATGGGGCAAATTTGGGGCTGAGAAGTTGGTGGCAGAGTTCTCTGGCTCTGGGTTTGAGATTCTTGGAGCCAGTACAGTGGGACTGGCCACCGCAAGCCTGAGGTTGAGAGTTCTCAAGTTTGAAGGCCTTGTGGGCTGAGCTAAGAGCTGGGGCAAAGGGTAGAGGTTGGGAGTTTGTGGACCAATACCCAAATTTTAGGGTCCCCAGTTCAAAGAGCTCTGGGTCTGAGGGTGCTGGAGTCTTAGGGCTCCAACTCTGGGGTCCAATCTTGAGGGACCAGCTGTTAGGTTCTTGGGTCTGAAGAGCCAGGTTCACGAGTTCCCCATAAAACCTGAATCTGAGGGATTTGTTTTAGAAAGTTTCTGGGTCTGCAGGGCACAGACAGGGTCACATCCTGAAGCCCCTTTTTTTCTGGGTCTTAGGGTCCTTGGACCTGGGAGGCCTGAGTGGGAAAAGTCCAGTTGTAAAGGTCTCGAGACTGAGAGTCCAGCTTCTGAGGGCCTAATGCGAAAAGCCCATCAGCGAGAGGCTTGGGATCTTTGCGCCTGAGGGTTCCCTACCGCAGGGTTCCTGACCGCAGGGCCCCAGACGCGGTGTTTTCGGCTCTGAGGACCTCTGGAGGTGATGATGGCTTAGGGTGAATTGCCCCGAGATCTGAGGCCCGGTGCTAAGGGTACCGGGCCTGCGGTGCGGCCACGTGGAGGCGCGGGTCCAGGGCAGCGGTGACTGCGACAATTTGGCGCTAGGAACCCGCGGGAGGCGGCGGGGCAAAGGGTTGCCAGTGTTGACAGCAGCGGCGGAGGGGCAAGATCGGCGCTAGGACCCCGAGGGCCCGGCGGGCGGCGGCGGCGCGTGGGGCGGCGCGTGTTGACAGCGGCGGCAGCGGCGGCAGATCCCGGCGGGCGACGGGAGTCGGCGCCTCTGGTTCCTGTCCCTGGTCCCGAGGCGGTGGTGGACGGGCGTTCCGGGATGGCCTTCATGGAGAAGCCGCCGGCCGGCAAGGTCCTGCTGGACGACACGGTGCCGCTGACAGCAGCCATCGAGGCGAGCCAGAGCCTGCAGTCCCACACGGTGCGCGGCCCACCGGGCGGGCGGGCTGGCGGCGCGGGGCGGCCCCGGGCCCTGAGAGGGCTGCAGGCGACCGGGCGGGGCCCGGGGCAGGGGTCGGCGGCCCAGGCCGAGATGGCTCTGGCGTGGCGTCGTTCCTGGGCCAGGGTCCCCGGGGCCCAAGCGGTCGCTGAAGTCCGGAGGGGTCGAGGGTGGGAACCGCAGCCCCTTGGGCCAAGGAGTGGGAGGGGCTCGGCGGTGCCCTGGAAAGGGACTCCGAGTTGGGGGAGGTGTTGGATTCCCGGGCCCACGTCGGGCCGGCGGAGTAAAGAGACCACTCAGGACCCTCTCATCCGTTTCTGCCCTCCGCCAGCCATCTCCTCCTCTTTGGGGCCAGTTTCCCTCCTTTAGGCTGGGGATCTCAGTGGTGGGGTTGAGGGTGTGCCAGGCCAAATGGAAGTGTGACTTTAGAGCCTACTTGTTGGGATAGCTGTGGCCGGGGTCTGCAGCCCCATTTCCAAGTCAGCTGTTTGACCGAGGCACGGGGAGATGGTGAGGGAGGCAGTCTGGGCCCCTGCTGAGGCAGGTGTTTGAAATTGCTCCTTCTCTCCTCCAACTTGCTCTTTAGCAGGCAGTGGTAGCAGTCATTTGAGTTTAAAATCCACTGGAGTAGCATAAAGGAGTAGTAGGTCCTCATAGTAAACACAGGCAGAGTTGATTTCTGTTACATATAGGGTCTTTTATGGGTCTTTAAAACCGTGGTTGTTTTCATTTACCTGTACCTTTTTTTTGAAAAGCACGATATAATTTACAAGTAATAAACCCAGAAACCAGCAAAAAAACAGGAGCTGCCAGCCAGTGGGACTTTGTTTGGGAAATAATGAATGGGAAGAGAGAGATTCCTTAAATTGTAATGTTTTGTTAGGTTCCCAAATCAGATTCTGGCTCAGAGGCTTGTTTGTTTACCATTGCAGGGCGTTTGGGGTTCATCATCTGGAGGCTAAAGCCCCACAATAGTCTTCTGTTTCTCTTTTTGCTCAAGCTGTTCTGGGACTTCAAAGAGACCTTTTATTCTGTTGTATTAAAGTGGGACTTTTTTTAACCTCAGTTTCCTCTTCCGACAGCCATGCTTTGTAGGACTTGGATTGTTCAAAGTGTTCATTTCCAGTTAGGAAAATGATCACACATTTTCTTTCGTTGTGCATATCTTTAATCCTGTTCTACAGACTTGTGAGAAGGCACCGTATAGGACAGAAAGGAGTGGGGTTGAGTCTTTTAGGCTTATTTGGTACTGAAAATCCAGAGAGAAAAGCTTGTAAATGCTCACAAACCACTTCTTCCAGAAAGCATTTCATGATGGCCACTGCCCCAAGCCATGTGCTCACCTCCACCTTAACCTTGATCAGTTTATTCTGTATTTACTTCTTTAGTTTACGTCTCCACCAGGCTGCGAGAGGAGCAACACTTTTGTGTTCATTTTAGGGTCCCAGTTCCTGGCGTCTGATAGGATTTCATGTGTTTTTGAATGAATAAATAAATGAATTATAACCTTACTTCGTCTTTTTTTCTGTTTGTGTAAAATGGTAGTGATAAAAATTGGAGCAACATGACATCTGAGGTTCTGCGTTAAAGGGTGAGTGCTGCAGCAAGGTGGTGAAAGATGTAGTAGGATTCCATTTTTATTGCAGAGATTTTCTTTAAGAAATAAAGTAAAATAATTTAGGGTAGAGAATGGCAGTTCCTATAATGATGACTGAACACAGACAGTGACTCACAGGAGACACATAGAGGCAGATGTGGAGGAGTAAAAAAAATGCAGCATTGTCTTGCATAATTTTTGACTGTTTTGTGTTCTTGTCATTTTAGCTGTAAAACCTAAGAGTGAAAAGTATTGCATCAGCCCTGAACTTTATTGAGTAAATGCTATGTGATACAAACTTTTTGAACTATTAGTGTCATAAGAGTAAGTCCCTTTAGAACAGGAACTGTTGGAAATTGTTTTGGAAAGAAGTAGTTGCTAAGAGTGGTCTACAGAAGAAAAAGGCATTGTTTTCTGTTGGGAAGGTTGAAGATGGCTTTCTGGCTTGTTAGCTGAAGGGAGATGGTATCCCCAAAGTCAGAGGACTGTCCTCCCTTTCAAATGCCGAATCTCTAGGAAGTTGCTCCTTGGCTGTAGGACAGAAACCTACAGAGAGGGTACATAGTGGACATCCTTTGGGTTGGAAGAGGCAGGACCTTAACATGGGTTTGGGCTGACGCTAGTCATGTGATATCATTGGTTGGGCAAGTCACTTAACCTTTTTTGATGTTTAGTTTCGTCATCTGTAAATGGCAGTAATAAATGCCTGCCCTGACTGTCATCCACAGTTGTTACAAAGATCAAATGAAATAATCTTTATGAAGTATTTGTAAAGTGCATTCCTTCCTTCTTCCATCTATTCACTTTATGGCGCCATATATGCAAAGGATTAAACACATTAATGCGTTTTTATTGCAAGTAAGCGCATTTCTGTCCGTGGTTGCTTTCATTTATCAAGGTTGTTTAGTCTTGGGAAACAGGATTTATAGCAGGAAATTTTTTGTTACCTATGATTTAGGATTTTTGGACATGGGAGAGGAAAATTCTGTGGATTGGAAAATACAGGTGCCAGAAGGATGAAGGGAACACAAGGTCACCACCAGAAAGGCATATTGGGATAAGCAGCTGACGGAAGGTGCAGGTTCGTAGGTGATTCTGTGCCTGAATGTGGCTTGAATGATTTTATTTTGACTTTTATGGAGCCCAAATAATTTAGCTTCAGGAAATAGACCAGGCCTCTGCTGCAAGGAAATGAAGCTTCCATAAAATAAGAAAGGATGGTATTTAGGGATGCTTTCAGTAAGGGGAATGGAGGGTGGGGGGCATGGAAAGGGAAGGATTTTCCTGATAAAAGGGATTCTGGTAAAAAGCCACACAGTAAATTATGGGAAACTTTGGGAGCATTAAGAATGAAGACAAGGAAATATGTAAGTTCTTGACTAAAAGGGAAAACTTTTAAAGTCAGTAGACTGAAGAAAAATGCTTACTTAGCTGAAACAGAAACCAGAGGAAGCTGCCAGTTTTGGAGAAGGTTGTTATCAAATACACATATCTGGTTTTTGCTGGTGACTGTGCTGTAGTGCCATAGCTCTTAATCTCCATTTCCTCCTTTTTAGGAAGGAAAAAGTTTCTCGGAGGTTCATCTGAATCAGGGCCCATTGATTCTGTGTTTGGTGCATTTTGTTCTTGAGAAACAAAAGATAATTTCAGTGGTATTTGAGGCATAACAGTATTTTAAAAGTCTGTGGAAAAGATAATATTTCATGTTAAGATCTTTACTGAAAGTGGATCTCACCTTGAGCCTTTGATTTTGGAAACTGCATTCCTGCAGTTTGTTTATTCAACAATAATTCAACATTGCTTCACCAGAAATGTACTGAGCACCTAGTTGAGTGCCAGGCAGAAGCTGGAGATCTGGTGGTGAACTCCACCGCTTCTGCTTTCATGGAGCTTTGTTCTGTGGGATTCTGAGATCTTCTGTCTTCCAAGGTGTATACAAGTCAACCAGAATCTTTACCTGTCATAACACAGATACTTTAAAGTTCCTTTTGTGGCTTGGTTTAATGAGCTTCAGCCTCTTCATCAGTAACCTTTTTTAATAGTCTTTTAAACTCTATTCACATATCACTAGAATACCTGTTCAAATGGGATGCCAAAACAGGAGATGTCGTTGCCTTAGAGATCCTGACATTTTAAGGCAATCCAGTGCTCAATATCAGAATCCATCTCGGCTTCCTTTGGAGATGCTGTTTGGAGATTTCTTTCAAATTCCAATTTATACTGAATATTTTGAAAGTTTTTTTGAAGATGTGTGCCTAGACACATAGAGACAGTATGGTAGTTAACTTGCAGCACTTGTACACATTGTAAGAAGATAACAGTAGTGGTTTTCTGGGAATCTAATTGCTGGTCTTCCACTTGGTTATATATTTTTCTCCGCCTGTCCTTGAAACCCATGATGGGTGCAGCTGGAAAGCTGACTTGGAAGCTTAGAGACTGGTAATTCGTTAATTTGTAGAGTCAGTCTCTTCTTCATTCTCTTCCTATTGAAGAAGTCAGGTTTTTCGCAGCTTCATTTAGGGGCTGAGGACTCAATTCTCCTACATCACCTCTTTTGAGGAGTATCCCACTAGAAAGGTTTCTTGTTGTGGGAATACAAATAAGAAACTGGCTGTAGTTACTAGAAGGAAATGCAGGATTCTGGGGCTGAGGTTTATTTTATGTGAAAAGATAATTTGCTTTGTTCCCCCGGGGGCATAGTGGAAACAGCCACCCATGTGTACACAGCTTCCCTGTGGGTTGTGGTCTTGAGATTGTTCAAAATACAGGCTGTTGATTGGATGCCTAAATGGGTTCATTTGGGGCAAGTTAAGCAAACCCTCTGTTCTCCACTGCAGGCAGGTAGTGCTAGCAGTTGCCGGGGCAGCTTCACATGAAATGAAGCTCCTTTCAGTCCCACCCTGAAAAGGGCAGAGCTGGACCCAGACGTTGTTTTAGAACTCATAAGTGTGCGGGGCGTTGTGGAGGGAGAGCAATAGGCTTTTCCCGTTGTTCTCCCCTGAGCCTGGAAGTCATCCTTGTCCGTGACTTTTTTCATGGGTGACATGCACATGATTTGGGGAAATTAAGGTGTGCCTCTACTTCAGAGGTGATGATGGGGGCCCCGTTTCTTCAGTTTGAAACTTTTGACTCAGGGCTAAGGAACAAGTACTTCACCTTGGGTAAATACTCCGACCTCAGCCGGGGGAAGAGTCTATGCAGGTTGGCCATTTTGTCTCTGGCTGACTTTCTGACCACCAAATTTGAGGTAAATTTGGCCATTTCTAGCTAAACGTCAAGATATCACATGTTTCTTCTTGCTTAGTAAAAGAGCACAGTTGAAAGCAAAAGGGAATTCTGCTGTCTTCAAATAATACAGTAGTCACATTTTGGTGGCTAACAGGTATTTATTAACATAATGTTAGCTTGGGGAATCCACTGCAGAGTAACAGGAGTCTTCCTGGAAAGTTGTTTGTGTAACAGCTTTATATAATTCACATACCGTACAGTTTACCCATTTATGGTATACAACTCAATGGCTTTTAGTATATTCACAGAATTGTATATCTGTCGCTATACTCAATTTTAGAACATTTTTGTTACCCTGAAAAGAAGCCGCCAACCCCTTAACCCTCAGCCTGGAAAGTTTTATAACATTGCAGGATGCTAACCTCGGGGTATATTCTGAGTCCTTTAGCTCTTTGGGTCCAGCTCATTTAAGGATCTCGTCAGAGGGACAAATTCTCCATAAACAGTCATACACACGTTTATGTGACCTCTCAGAACCTCACTGACCTGAAGCCTGCTCTTGGGCTGTGGATCTTCAGGCTGGAATCACTGGAAAAATCTTGAAAACTGTAAACTTGGAGAGTTACTTATTTCAGTTGGTGAGAGATGTGCATCTAAAAAAATGTGCTACACTACCACATATACCCTTACTTTTTTTTTTTTGCCACGCCCCACGGCTTGTAGGATCTTAGTTCCCCGGCCAGGGAACCTGTGCCCTTGGCAGTGAAAGCTTGGAGTCCTAACCATTGGACAGCCAGGGAATTCCTACATACAGCCTACTTTAAGAAAACCCACTGCAGTTGACCCTTGAACTACACGGGGGTTAGGGCACCAGCCCTCCTTGCAGTGGAAAATCTGCATGTGACTTTATAGCCAGCCCTCTGTATTGGAGGACTCAACCAACCACGGGTGGTGTAGTACCGCAGTACATATTTACTGAAAAAAATCCCCGTGTAAGTGGACCTGCACAGTTCAAACCCCTGTAGTTCAAGGGTCAGCTGTATCTAGAACAGTAGATGAATTATGTCCTGTTAGTGTGAAGAGTTGCTCTCAGTCACAGCCTGCCTGGGGCATGTAGGTGTGCATGCCAGGTGACTTAGACAGAGTGCACAGGGGAAGGGCAAAGGGCGCTGTGCTGGAAAGCCCGGGCCTTGGATCTGCCTCTTATCACAGCACTTCTGTTTATGATATCCAAACAAGGCTGCCCACATTTCTTTGACATGGCTCATCAGAAACAGGCCATTTCTCCTCATTAATTCAGCTGAGGCTTTTTTGGGGTGCTGGGAGGAGGGAGTGAATGGAGGATTGCTATGGGACAATCCTGAATCAAAAAATGTCTGAGGACCGCCTGGAGATGTGAAGGGGAAGGAGTGTTCATCCATCCTTCCTTGGAGCCTGCCCTTGCCCAGGGGACAAGTGATTTCTTGGCAGGGGCTTCAGTCCTGCAGGCTTTGCTCTTTGCAGAAGCAGAGGGGAATGAAACCCGAGGCGGGCCTACTCACATCAGACCTCTAATGTCAGGGTAAGGGTCTGGCCAGTGCGATGGCACCCACTGACCCAGCAGAGCACAGGGAGTGGCTGGGGGCCCATTGTCATGCTCTGGGCATCTCTGCCTGTGACCACACTCAATAGCAGCCTTGCGCTCATTTGTCCCATGGGTCCTTCTCGAGCTCCGGTTCTTTCCGGGCAGTGTGGTCAGCTCTAGGGATGCAGTGGGGAGAGGCCCTGCTCTTGGTGCTCTCAGGCTTTTGAGGGTGGAGAAGTGGGTCTGCACTTGGAGGGCACACCTCTGCCCCTTCCCAGTCCTTAGATGGAAAGGGCCACATGGACCTCTTGTTCTGCCCATGTGGATGCCTTTTTCTTTGAGGTGTTTTTTTTTTTTTTTACTCTGAAATCCAGCCTTTCATGTCTATGTATTGCTATTTTGATTCAGTTTCAAACCATGTTCCTGCCACATAGATAGTAAGCATTCGGTAAGTATTGTTGAATGCGTGAGTTTGTTGAGTGAATGCATTTATTCAAGGCACAGCTCAGGAAACTGCTACCCACCATCTTACCTACCAAGCTGAGTGTGATTTCCTTCCTCTGAAATTCCCATTCAGTTTTATTTGTCCGAAAGTTGCAAGCATTTTACACACTGATTGTTTCTTATTCCCTGTTTTCTATGTATACCCTCCCTTTCCAACACACGTGAAACTGTAAATAACTTGAGGAGGGGGCAGTGCCTTAATGATCTTGCTTAATCTCTCCAGCCTCAGTTTCTTCATCTGTGAAGTGGGGATAGTAAGAGGATGCTAGGGCTGCTGTGAGGATTAACTGAGCTCAGACACATGGGGCGTTCTGAACAGAGCTCAGCACACAGATCTCACTGTTTTTGTTGTAGTTTATTACCTCTGTATTTTCTAGAGCACTAATAACTTTTTAGGCACTAGTACTTTTTAGGTGTTGAATGGAAAAAGGAAAATTATTTATTTAAAAGTATGCCTCACTGTCAACTGTGACTGCTAACAAATAGCAAAAAACCCAGTGACATCTCAAAGAACACTCCCACTGCCCTGTCACCCTTGCTCGTTTTCCCCTTTTACCCTGGAGGGACACGCTGTGACAGCTAGGCTCTGAGATATAGCACAGGGTCCCCTGCCTGGCAGCAGAGCTGGCTGTTGGTGTTCAAAGGTGGCAGAAGAGGTGGAAGAGGCAAGTGGGCAGGCCACGGGCTCAGCTGCGGGCCTGGCAGAGGAGCTCCCATAGGCCAGGCCTGAAGGGAGGAGACCCCTGGCCAGTGCCCATTTCATCTCCTCACATCCCAGCTTTTGTTCATCGCCAAAGGAATCCCAGTGTCAGTTCGCACCACTTGACCTCTGGCAGCGAAGTGAAAAAATAAAATCACCCTCTGCGTTGTTCTTTTTCCTGCCACTTCCTCTGACAAGTGACCATGCTAATTGACATTTGTGGGGGTAGGGGACAGCTGACATCTTTCAGAACGCTGCTTCCTGAGAAATGCATTTATATTCTATGTGGCCCAGCTGTCTTCCTTTCCCTAAGAGGAGTGCAGTCAGGCTGTGGGTGTATATCCTGGGCTTGGATGCAGTCTGCTCTATGAATGAAGCACACAGTTTCTGCCGTGTCAGAAAGCCTCTAAGATGTTGGGAACATTAATGAGCATTTATGAAGAGTCTTCTGCGTGCCAAGCACTGTGCTGTGTATTAAAGTAAAAAGATGAATGAAATAGGGAGCTTATATCCTGGTGGAGGTGGCAGACCTCTAAACCAAAGAAGAAGTAAGGTATTGAAAGTGCCAGTCTGGAAGGATTGGGACTTTGGGATTAGTAGATGTAAACTATTATATATAGGATGGATAAACAACAAGGTCCTACTGTATAGCACAGGGAACTATATTCAGTATCTTGTGATAAACCATAATGGAAAAGAATATGAAAAAGAATATATATGTGTATGACTGAGTCACTTTGCTGTACAGCAGAAATTAACACAACATTGTAAATCAACTATACTTCAATAAAATTAAAAAAAAAAAGAAAGAAGGTACCAGTCTGCCCTGGAGCAGGGAGGGCAAAGTGGGCATGGCTCCACCCAGGTCTTCCTGGGGGAACTAAGAAAGGCTTAACAGAGCCTTTCAGAGAACTTGTTCTAAATCAGCACTCCCCAGGCCTTTTTTTAAAAAATACATCTTTATTGGAGTATAATTGCTTCACAGTGCTGTGTTAGTTTCTGTTGTCCCAGGCCATTTTAACTGATATATATATATTTTTTCATTATTTATTTATTTATTTGGTTGTGGCAGGCAGGCTCCTTAGTTGCAGCAGGTGGGCTCCTTAGTTGTGGCTTGCCAGCTCCTTAGTTGCGGCATGCGAACTCTTAGTTGTGGCATGCATTTGGGATCTAGTCCCCTGACCGGGGATCAAACCCGGGCCCCCTGCATTGGGAGTGTGGAGTCTTATCCGCTGTGCCACCAGGGAAATCCCTCCCCAGGCCTTTTTTTTTTTTTTGCTGTACGCAGGCCTCTCACTGTTGTGGCCTCTCCCGCTGCGGAGCACAGGCTCCGGACATGCAGGCTCAGCGGCCATGGCTCACGGGCCCAGCCACTCCGTGTAATGTGGGATCCTCCCGGACCGGGGCACAAACCTGCGTCCCCCGCATCGGGAGGCGGACCCCCAACCACTGCGCCACCAGGGAAGCCCCCCAGGCCTTTTTTAACTTGCAAGCTCTTTTTTTTTGCGGTACGCGGGCCTCTCACTTTGTGGCCTCTCCCGTTGTGGAGCACAAGCTCCGGACACACAGGCTCAGCAGCCATGGCTCATAGGCCCAGCCGCTCCACAGCATGTGGGATCTTCCCAGACCTGGGCACGAACCCGTGTCCCCTGCATCAGCGGGCAGACTCTCAACGACTGCGTCACCAGGGAAGCCCTGCAAACTCTTTTCATAGTAATAATGAATTGTGAAAACCTCCTCTGGAAGTGATTTTAAATTTAAAAAATATTTTATTCAGATTAGCACATTTTTGAAAATTATATTAATGTTTGGAATCAGAATTATACTGGTTTCTGAAATCTTACAGACAGTAAGAATTGTGATAAGGTGAATACAACTTAAGGCACCGATAAAGAGCTTTTTCAGACAACTTGCAGAATAACCATTTTTATGATGATTCGCACTTCCTGTATTTCTCACTAATTTCTCACTAACTCATATTTTGCCATTGGCATTCCTTAAGCCTGCCTTTAGTCATGGTCCATTATGGGTGTAAATGAAAACATATATGACTAAGAACAAAATAATTTTAAAAGCTATGTAATGGTCAAAACCATGATAAACCAACTAAATGATGAGCACCCTCATCTGATCTCTGTGGTGCCTCCTGTACTTCTTGCATGCACACTTGGAGGCTCTTTGCCTGTTTTGAGTTAAAGGGAGAAAATATTTAAATAATTATTTATTGACAGATTTTTTTTTAAGTAGAAATAGAAACAAGCCTTGTAGCCTTTAACACATAAATTCTGCAACACTTTCCAGAGCCCCTAACTGTTCATCTTGTTCCAAACTCTTACTAATCCACCATAAGGATCTCAGTTTAAAAAAAACTAAAGAATAAGCAGCTATGTTTTCTGAGGTCAGGATGCATTTGCAGGCTGCAGGAGGTCATTCGTTCATTCAGCTGATACTGCTGTGAGTATGCCCCTGTGTTCCTGGCACTATCCTAGGCACTTGGGATGTAGGTCTAAGCAAGATAGATTTGGTCCCTGCCTTCATTTGTTCATTCATCCCACAAGGATTTGCTATGGAGGATTCTGGTGTGGAGTAAAAGATGGAAAAGGGGGACTTCCCTGGTGGTGCAGTGGTTGAGAATGCGCCTGCCAATGCAGGGGACGTGGGTTCGAGCCCTGGTCCAGGAAGATTCCACATGCCCTGGAGCAACTAAGCCCGTGCGCCACAACTACTGAGCCTGTGCTCTAGAGCCCGTAAACCACAACTACTGAGCCCGCACCTAGAGCCCACGCTCCGCAACAAGAAAAGCCACTGCAATGAGAAGCCCACGCACCGCAACGAAGAGTAGCCCCTGCTCGCCACAACTAGAGAAAACCCGTGTGCAGCAACGAAGACCCAACGCAGCAAAAATAAATTAATTAATTAAAAAAAAAAAGATGGAAAAGGGAGACTAGAGCCAATTGTGGGGTGCTTTGGATGCCAGGCTAAGGGATCTGAATGGCAGTGAGGGGGCTTGAGCATATATGTGGCAGAAAGTGGTATTTTAGGACGCTTAGTTTGCTGGTGGTGTTCGAGGTTCAGTAAAAAGGGTGAGGGAAGGGGAGAAGAGAGTCCAGGGTGATAACGAAGCAGTGCAGTTAGAAAGGCCACATCTCAGGTCAGTGGCAGAAAGGAGAGAAGGTAGAAAGAGAAGGAGGAGCACATCAGAGGAAAAGTCTGCTAGGTAGGGGCCGGGAGGGAAAAATAGGCACTAGAAATGATTAGAGAAATAGTACAAGGTAAGCAAGGGGTACCTGGTCTTCCCAGGAAGATCGTCAGTCTAAGTTTGGTTTTAGACAATACTTGTCATGATAACAGCTAACATTGTTTAAGCACTTATTATATACCCTTCCCTGTGCTAAGTGCTTTACATTACTTATTTGATAAGTTTTGACAAATGTAAATGTAACCACAGTGTAACGTTTTCATCCCTCCAGTTATTTCCTTGGTCCTCTTTGCAGTCAGTACTTTTCCTCTGCTCCCTGGCAGCTACTGATCTGCTTTCTCTTACTATTGTTTCACCTTTTCTAGAATGTCATATATAAATGGAATCTTGTAGGATATAGTCTTTTGTGTCTGGCTTCTTTCACTTAGCATAAAGCTTTGAGCTTCCTCCGTACTGTTGCATGTTTCTTTTTATTGCTGAGTAGTATTCTACTGTATGAATGCACTACAGTTTGTTATCCATTCACCAGCTGGAAGACTTTTGGGTTGTTTCCAGGTTGGGGCTGATTATGAATAGAGCTGCTGTGAACATTACAAGAAATGAAAGTAGACATACTTTCATTTCTCCTGGGTAAATATCTAGGAATGGAATTGCAAAGTCATATGCTAAGTGAATATTTAACTTTATAAGAAATTGCCAGACTTTTCTGGATTCTCATTTGATTCTCATAACCACTGTGAATTGAGTTTGTTATTTTTCCCATTTTTCAGTTGGAAAAAAGTAAAGTGCAAAGAGGGTACGTAACTTGCCCCAGGCCATAAGACTGGGGGCAGCAGAACGAAGGTTTGTATGATGCTAGTGGACTTTGAATGAAAGAGATACCAGTCGGGAGCCTTAGCCAACATGATCTGTTATTACGGCCACACCAGTATGATGGCTCCACAAAGCCTAGGCCTAGCCAAGGACAAGTTAGCGGTCCTTCCCTGAGCCGCAGAACCAGACACGGAGTTGGGTGACTATTTTCTCGTTCCTCCATTCTGGCTGCTAGGAGCGGAGTTAACTCATTACATATAGTGGAGGCCTTAGGGCAGTGCTGTCCAATGGAAGTATAATGCAAACCATGTGTGTAAATTAAAATTTTCTAGTAGCCCACATTAAAAACGTATAGAGAAACAGGTGGCATTAATGTAAATAATATAGCCTACTTAACCCACTATATCTGAAATACTGTCATTGATTATATGTAATCAATATAAAAATTATTAATGCATTTTACATTCTCTTGGTCATATGAAGCTTTTGAAATCTGGTGTGTATTTTCCAGGATTAGCCTCATTTCAGGCGCTCAGTAGCCACACACTGCTTGTGGCTACTATACTGGACAGCACAGATGTAGACATTAAAAATGTCCAGAGGCACAGTTACTAAAATGGAAAAAATTCACGTTATATTAAATGGGGAAAAAGCAAGATTTAACACTATGCTTAGTATGCTTACATTTTCATAAATATCTGTTTATATCTGCAAATAAGTAGTCTATAATGGTACTGTAGCCACTGGACTACTTAAATTTGATAAAATTTAAAATTCAGTTCCTAAGTCACACAGGCCACCTGTGCATAGTGGCTGCCATATTTGACCTCACAGCCTTAGGTCATTATTTTCTTCAAACCGTTGACCTGATTGGGGAAGGCTGAGCTAGAGAGTAGAACCTTTCGGTCTGCATCCAGTGGAGCTTTGTGACCATTGAGATCCAGAACCGCCGTGGTTTTTAACAGTAAAGCACAGGAAAGAGGTTCACTGTTCATTGTGCAGCTGTTGTTAGAGATTAATAGGAGCGTAGTGTAGAAACAGCACGGCCTAGTCAAAGACCCTGTTCTAGATTGGTGCAACTGCCATTCAGATGGCTGAGTACTCTGTAAATCTGTGTCCACTTTAGGCATGTTCATATAAAAATGCTTCTTTCTGCTTCTTCAGAACCTGCCTAGTGTTCATAGTGGGGCTTGTTTAAAATAGTTTTCTTACTTGTACACAGTCTCTGTGCAGTGCCCAGGTAACATCCAGCCCAGATGTACATAGACAACAGTCTGTGTACATGTAGTAGGAGGTTAGGTTGCAAAGTGCAGCGCACTGAAGTCAGGAGACTGGGCCGGGAGGCGCTGTGCGAGCCCCATATTAACTCAGATCACCCAGGCCCGGGTTCTCCGTACTTTGCCTCCACTCTCTCCCAGCCTCTTCCTGACTTGATGGACTGGTTCTGCCTGTTCAGCCAACCTCAGTTCCTCAGAATGAGAGGGTAGATGGTGAGAAAGCTTCTGCCCAAGGCCATAGAACCGAGGAACTGCTCTGCCCCTGGGTCAGTCAGGCTTGGGGTGGAGTCTGTTCTCAGCACTTACTAGCTAAGTGTCCTTGTTCAGGGCATCTACCCTCTCTGAGCCTTGGGATTCTTATAAAAGAGGAATAGTGATATCTACCGCCACACATTGCTGGAAGATGGAATAAGCTGAGGAACAGACGGCGTAGGGTAAGTGCTCCATAAACAGCAATTATTACCTTCAGCTCTGAAGAGACAGATGGCAGCATGGTGTGAATAGTCACGTATGTGGCTAGTTGTGAACTGGAACTCGTGTCTCAGGAAAGAGCACAGTGACATTTTTAGGCCAGGTAGAATAGATTTATGTGTAGTCAGCTCTCCATTATCCTTAGAGATGGTGGCCAGTTCTACTATAAATTATTGAAACCAGTAGGGACTCCCCTAGCTTGACTTCAACTTATAGTTTCAAGCTTTTTTCCCACCAAATGTTTTAGCATCCCTGATACAAGTAGAAGAGTTCATTTATTTGACTTTCATCTTCTGTTTTTCCAGTCTTCCCAGCACAGTAAAAGTGCTGATGAGTTGTAAAATGACCAAAAGATCCCTTGCCAAAGGAAAAAAGATGCTAGCTTGCATTTATCATTAACATCCTGTGCTCTTATCTAAGCTCAGATAATTTCAATCCTTATCACTCAGGATTCCTTATTTTATTTATTAAATTTTTATTTATTTATTTATTTTTGGCTGTGTTGGGTCTTTGTTGCTGTGTGTGGGCTTTCTCTAGTGGCGGTGAGCGGGGCTACTCTTCATTGCGGTGCGTGGGCTTCTCGTTGCGGTGGCTTCTCTTGTTGTGGAGCACGGGCTCTAGACGCGCAGGCCTCAGTAGTTGTGGCACGCAGGCTCAGTAGTTGTGGCACACGGGCTTAGTTGCTCTGCGGCATGTGGGATCTTCCCAGACCAGGGCTCGAACCCGTGTCCCCTGTATTGGCAGGCGTATTGTTAATCACTGCGCCACTTGGGAAGTCTGGGGATTCCTTATTTTAAAGTAGCATGTTTTAAACTACATGTGTGACAAACCAAGGAACTTCTTAAAAAATTGTTTTTCCTGATTGCAAATGTAATATATGCTCATTTAGGATAAAGTGAAAAATAGAAAACAATAGCTAAGAGAATTTAAATCACATATAATTTCACCTCTGGAGACAACAACTGTTAACATTTGGTGTAGTTCCCTCTTCCTATCAATGTTATCGCAGAATTTTTAATCCTTTTTTAATAGTTAACATTATAATATATACCTTTTCCCAAGTATTGAAAAATCATTTTAATACATCCTTTATTTTTTAAGATTTTTTTTTTTGACGTGGACCATTTTTTTTTTTAAGATTTATTTATTTATTTGGCTGCTCCGGGTCTTAGTTGTGGCAGGCTGCCTCCTTAGTTGTGGCATGCAAACCCCCAGCCCCAGCATGCATGTGGGATCCAGCTGCCTGACCAGGGATCGAACCTGGGCCCCATGCATTGGGAGCGTGGAGTCTCATCCACTGCGCCACCAAGGAAGTCCCTTTAAAGTCTTTATTGAATTTGTTACAATATTGCTTTTGTTTTGGTTTTTTGGTCGCGGGAATCGCGAGGCATGTGGGATCTTAGCTCCCCAGTCAGGATTTGAACCCTCATCCCCTGCACTGGAAGGTGAAGTCTTAACCATTGGACCTCCAGGGAGGTCCCAATACATCCTTTTAAAGGCTTGTGTATTCTTCCACTATGTAGATAAACCATAAACAGCTTGTCCAATCCTCTCATTGCTGATATCCAAGTTATCTTAGCCGGAGAGGCTTTTTAATTAGCCCCCTTTAAAACTGGGCGTAGAAGCTGGGATGATAGAGGCTGGAAGGATGGTACTCCTTGTTAGCAATCAGAGACTGATGACATTGTTTCCCATGTTCAGAGAAAACGGCTGCTGCTTCTTTCTCCTCGGTGCTCTTGGTGCTGCTGCTGTCTCGTGTGCGCTGATTCACCTGCAGACACCTTGCCTTCACTATTTTCTTGGCAGAAAAGAAAACTAAGTTACAAAGCTAGCCTTTGTGCTGGAAGTTTTGAGTACACGACCCTGCCTAACGCTCGCCACAACCCTGTTGGAATGGTATGGTTTTGCAGATGAGTAAACTGAGGCTCAGAGGAATTAGGTCACAAAACTAGTAAGTGGCAGAGAGCCGTTGCCCTTTCCCTGGGGCCTTGTGGTTGTGACGCGGGGAAGGGGCACACATCGTAGCCGATCTCCACATAGTGGCCAGCTCCTGCTGCGGGCTCCAAAAGGACTCCGGGTGGCCTGTCCCCGGGCAGCGGCAAACGGGGGTAGATAGAGAATTAGCCCAAGGAAGAGGAGCACCTCAGTCCCGGCAGGTACTTAGGTTGGAACCAGCTCAGGGCATGAGGGTGAGGAGTTGGCCGCCTTAGATACCAGAACCCACATAAAAATCCTGATTGCCGGCCAGATGAGAGTTTGTGTATTTGTCTTTTCTAGCCAGTTAAATATGTCGGGTGTGGTTCTCTGAGATTATGTTCACTGCCTCTGTTTCTGCCCTTTCAGGGCGTCGGCCCAAGACATGTGAGGATTATTGAACAAGCGAAGGTTGTATTTCATTTTTAATTACTACTAAATTGAGCCTCAGATTTTCCAGGGTTTATTTTCTTTGCTTTGACGTAAGATGGAATTCATGGGTTCCCATCTTAGCAAATTATGTAATTGCTTTGGCATCATTTAGGGGTCTCTGTACTATAGAATGCTACAGAAACTGCTGTTTAAAATGCCGCGTGCATTCCATAGTCTCAGGTCAAAGGATTTTGGAGTGCCGCTTTGCAGTATTTCTTCTGGCTGGAACATTGGCTGTCTTTGAAGTCAGCGAGGAGGCCAGCTCCCCTGGCAGGGCAGGAGACTGTCCCACAGAGGAGAGCATGGACTTCAAAAGGCCTGGAGAAGGAGGCATGCGCAATACAGCCGCTGAATCTCACTGCGGGGATCAGAGCATGTTTGTGATGTGTTCCTTGCCCCTTCTGTGAACGCAGAGTGGAAACTAGAGAATTTGTTTTGCATAAAGTTACAGCACAGGGTTCTATGATTCAGTCAGTTTTGGTTGAAAAGGAGATACACTTGGCTTCACTCAAAACTTAACCGGAGGGCTTCCCTGGTGGCACAGTGGTTGAGAATGTGCCTGCCGATGCAGGGGACACGGGTTCGAGCCCTGGTCTGGGAGGATCCCACATGCCGCGGAGCAACTAGGCCCGTGAACCACAACTACTGAGCCTGCGCGTCTGGAGCCTGCGCTCCGCAACAAGAGAGGCTGCGCACCGCGATGAAGAGTGGCCCCTGCTTGCCGCAACTGGAGAAAGCCCTCGCACAGAAATGAAGACCCAACACAGCCAAAAATAAAAATAAATAAATAAATAAAAAACTTAACCTGAGTTGCCAAAACTCAGGTTAAGATAGTGGTGATTCTTCAGATGCCTTTTAAAACCCTTAACACTTTCATTTGTTTGGGGGCAGGTTTTGTACATTATTGACTTGCACAGCAATTAAAGCAAAGGCACGTTCCATCCCTGAAAATCTGCAGATGAAACAACGATAAGTAATGAATATTCAGCAGAGCAAGGAGTAATCATTAATTCTAAGTGGAACATTAAGGATTGTAAGCAGCCAGGCAGGTGGCCAGTGGGCTGAGCAGAAGTCCTGCAACCATGAGAATTTCCTCAGAAAACTTGCTGTCCAGCAGGGTGGTGCCACCCACTGGCCCAGAGGCCGCAGCTCTTGTGCCGTGTGATACCATAGGTTTGAATATTGATTTTATAAAATCTGAGGGCGTGGGAGACCCGTGGGGATATTCCGGAGAGTGCTGTTAGACTTTACCTGCATATAGGTGCACATGAAGATAGCAACATGCTGCCTCCTTCCCGAAGGTGCAGGCAGTCAGTTAACAAATACCCATCACCAACCATTCGCTGCACTTCAGCCCGTTGGCTTGACCTTGTGCTGGGTGCTATTTGGAATTTGAAGAAACGTGTGTTCTAGCCCTTAAAGAACTTAGTTCAGTTGGAGAGGAAACCTGGCCCCCACCCCACCCCTCAAACATAGGCAGACACGGGACAAAGATAGCCGTAACATGGTTAAAAAGCTGACCTTCCCAGGTTTTGATTAGGTAGCAAAGCAAAGGGAGAGGAGTGAGTGAGGGGTGTTGAGGATACGCAGGGTCTGACTGGGTAGAGGAGGGATTAAGCAGAAAGAAAGGGTTAGGACAGTTCAGGCAGGCGATGGAAGAGCATGGAAGCTAGGCTAAGGAGTTTGGGTTTTATCCCGTGGCCAGTGGGAGCCCTAGAAGGTTCCTGCGTGGGGAAGTAGCATAACGTTGGGTGTCACTTGTGCTCAGCCTTCTCTGCGGGCCTCCCTGTGAAGGGGAAGTGCCGGGAGGACGCGGGTCTGGCAGTGAACTGGGAGTGGTGTGGTTCGTGGCGCTGGAGACGCACAGATCTGGCCTCCTATCGCAGAGCCACTGCTCTCCAGTCAAGGCATTTATGCTTTCAGAGACTCAGTGCCCCTCCCTGCTGCAAATGAGAGTTATTGTTCTTCCTTGTTCACCTGAAGGTGACGTTGGCGGATCTTGTGAGTGGGGCCACCGCCGTAGGACCATTCGGGGAACCCTAGAGGGCTCAGGTTAGGTACCTCCTACACCGAAGAAGAAAGGAGAGTGCCTGCCGAAGAGGCCAGGAGGGCTGAGGGTAGGCGGAGAGGATGCTGGGAGTTGTGGTGGGTGCTTGGTTCACTGGTTCCCTTCCTCTCAGGACAGGGTGTTTCTTTTTGTAGTGTGAAGCTGCTTCCTGTTGAAGAGGTTTTAGAACCGTGATTCTTGCCTCTGGCAGCACATTAGAATCACCTGGGGAACTTTTAAGACCTACTAATGCCTGTGCCTCGGCCCAGACAAGTTAAATCAGAATCTCTGGCAGGTAGGGTCAAAGCATGGTTGTTGGTTTTTTTTTGTGTGTGTGTGTGTTTTTTTAAGTTCTCTGGGTAATTCTAGAAAGTAGGAGGGTTGAAACCCTCTGCTTTAGAGGTAGAGATGTGGGAACGCTGACAGGTAAAAATACCTCCAGACAGCTGCCCGGTCTCTCTGTACTCTGAGTCTCAGTAAATCCGATAGCTGTGCCAAAAGGGAAGAGAGAAGAATGCCGTGGGTTAGGTGGGTTTGGACGTTGGCTTAAGTTTTGGCTTTAGCTTCTTTTACACATTTCTTTCCAAGTGGTCTGTGTTTGTACCCTCACTAAAGTAATTTGGGGCCAGAACGATTCAAAGTAAGTTTTCCTCCCTAGTTTTTCTAAAATCTCATCACACTGAGGCATCTTTGAATGCCTGCCAGCTACAGTGCAGTGAAATCTTAAGTATCTCTTCGGAAACTCGGGAGATACAAAATGTCAGTGAGGATGCTTACTGGGGAAATGGCCTGCACTGGAAGCATTAATCAACAGTTGTGGGAATGACAGTCCCTACCCCTGCACCCTCAGGATGAGTTCACCCGAGTTCCCCAGACTTGTGAGGACCCCCATCTTTCAGGGCTGCAGAAAGAGCCAGGCTCAGGGCGTCCCCAGGTCCCTGGGGGTTGCCAGCCATGTCTGGCAGGTTGGAGGGTCCTAGGAATCAGTGACTGGGGTTCCGGTTCCCAGTCAGCTGCTTCCTAGCTGTGCAACCCTGGACAGCTCACTTAATTTTGCTGAGATCTACCCTCCAGGCAGCTGTGAGGATTGGATGAGAAGTGTTAATGGGCCTAGGAAAGTTCCTGGCACAAGATCAGTGCTTATTTTACACTAATTCTCTCTTCTCTTCCTTTACTTAAGTCAGAAATCACGTGGTCCCAGTGCCTGTCCACTTTGAACAACTTCGGTCCCAACCACCCTGACTTGCCGAAATGCCCACCCTGCTCCGCCAAGATAAGGGTGTGGTGTCGTGAAGAGGAACGGGAAGAAGGCCCTTTGGGCGCATGGCAGCAGATGGCAGGGATGGGCAGCCGGCATAGGTCTGTGTGACGCAGAGCCACCCTACAGGGCTCTTAGCTCTCCCTTCTGTGCCTGGTGGTTGATTGTCTCTTACATAGACTGCAGGTTCTGTTCCACACAAGAGAGGGTGGCAAAGATGGGAATGATTCATCGGAGGATTCTGGGCTGGTGACTCCGACTCTGGAGGTGGAAGCCTGACTTCAAATGTCGCGTTTCTACTGGTCCCCAGGGCACTCCTCTCTCTGCTTTAATCAGTGCTTCAGCCTGGTTGCAAGCAGTAGAACAGCTGTACTATGTTTAGTTGACAAATTGGAGATTTGAGGTGAAAGTATTTCCTTTTGGTCAGGCTGGGTGGTGGTACCAAGCAAACGAAAAAAAATAAAATGTTTTGTAGTTAGGGATGAACTTGCTCCATTCAAGTGGAATGAAAGTATTTCTGAGCAAAATCACCGTACCTATTTCCCATTGTCTTTCTGTATCTGCAACCACACGGCAGATGGGACCTGAGGGCAACACTGGAGCCTTAACGTGTCTTAGTGTGTCTTTACAGAAGAAAGACAATGGGGTTTTTGAGGCCACCAGTAATTAAGCGAGCCCTCTAGGTGGGAGTGCACATATTCTCAACGGTGTGGTGTGTGGAGTACCAGTAAGCTGCAGCCGGGGGCAGATGATGACAGAAGTAACCCTTTCACCACCCTGCATCCCCAGCCTCCATAGACTGGAATGACCTGTTTTACTCGATGCACCTGGAACTGGGTTTCTCACCCTCAGCACTGTTGACGTTTGGGGCCAGGTAGTCCTTCCTTGTAAGGCTGTCCTGTGCATCGTAGGTGTTTATCAGCATCTCTGACCTCTAGCTGTCAGATGCCCATAGCACTCCCTCATCCTGTGACAACCAAAGATGTCTCCAGACATTGCCAGGTCTCCTCTGGGGCAGAACCACCCTCTTTGTAGAAACACTGATATAAACATAAAGAGTGTCTCGGACATTGCCAGGTCTCCTCTGGGGCAGAACCACCCTCTTTGTAGAAACACTGATATAAACATAAAGAGTGTCTCGGCAGAAACATTAATTAGGATGTCAGTTTGGGATATCGTAGTCTGACATCAGAACCCAGGCACCGTCTTGTAGTTAACTGCTTCCCTCTTGCCAAATGCTTTTCCCCAACATTATTGTGTGCCATATTATAGCCAAGTTAAAAAAAAAAACCCCAGCTCCGTAAACTGTGCATATACAGAGGGAAGGAATGGAGTCAGACTGTACCTTTCCTGTTTAGAATTATACCCCCAGCATGAACAAAACACAGGGATTGGAACATGATAGGTGCTTAATTGATGTTTACAATTGGCTGCAACATCTTTGTAAAACACAGGTCTAAGCTTTAAACCCAAAGTATATAAAGCAGGACAGCAGTGTTAGTACCTACCAAGTGCTCAACATTGAACTGAAATTTTTAAAATTAATATTATTCCTCTTATAAATCATAGTGAAGCAATGGATGCTTGAAATGATTTTTGAGAAGTAACAGTTCCTCCCTGACTTAGACATCAGCTTGTCTATGTGTAGTTGTTTGGAAGTACTCAATTATATGTGCTGATTTTAGCTCTATTATAAGCCCAGACAATTTGCCAGTAAGACAACCCTGAGAAAAAAAGAAAATTTTAAAGCTAATAGACTGATCCCCAAATACAAGAATATCAGATATTTCTAGTGTTTTATCTCTGTGTATTCAGAAATAATTGCACTGGCATATTGCTTAAGAGATTTGCTGTAGTACACAAGTTAATTTTGAAATATTTATTTTATAACCCCACATGTAACCAGCTAAGCAGGGTGCCAGGTACGTAGTTGATTCACTCGTAAATTGAGTGGATATTGTTGAATGTACCGTTCTTAACATAGTCCAGAGCAGGAGAAATTCCTGCGTATGTGGACTTTATCAACCTTTGCAAACTAAACAGAATGGAGGGCGCTTCCCTGATGGTGCAGTGGTTAAGAATCTGCCCGCCAATGCAAGGGAAACGGGTTCGAGCCCTGGCCTGGGAAGATCCCTCATGCGGCGGAGCAACTAAGCCCGTGCGCCACAGCTACTGAGCCTGCGCTCTAGAGACCACGAGCCGCAATTACTGAGCCCACGTGCCACAACTACTGAAGCCCATGTGCCTAGAGCCAGAGCGCAGCAACGAAGACCCAACACAGCCAAAAATAAAAATAAGTAAATAAATTTATTAAGAATAAATAAATAATAAACAAAATGGAAATGAATGGTAGTGAAAATAAGATCTATTTTAAAATTGAGTTACCAAGTTAACAATGCTTATTTGGCTTTATTTTCTAAATAACCTATTTAAATCAGAATTAATTCAGTAGAAAGGATTTGTTGAGTACTGTGTTGATAAGCACTTGTTGAGTAGTGACTATGAGTAATACCTGAATCATACCATCCAAAGATGTTAAAAGAATTCTGAGCATTTGAGGAAAAAAGTTAATGTTTTTTATATGATTTCATCTGTACCTTCATCATAACTCCCTGTGTATATAAGCAGAATGCTGGACTAGGTCTCTGTTTCCTTCTTATTTGATTAGTAAGAATTACCTGGGGAGGCTATTAAAACTTCTAATTCCCAGTTTCTATCCTAGGGATTCTCATTCAGCAAGTCTGGTGCAAGGCCTGTGAATGTGTATTTTTAACACCCTCTCTTGTCTTCCCTCCCCAGGAGCAGGAAGATTTCAATGCTCAGGCAGCTTTGGGGGTCACTAGATTTAGTTTCTTTGGAAAATGCCATCACTGCTTATCTATTCTACCTTTTTACTTGTTTTCTTAACCATAGCCTTTTCTAGTTGACTATGCATATAAAATGCAAACTTTGAGTGGTAAAAATCATGGATCTTAGTCTTCTGACTCTACCATAGTAGTTTTGAATGCCTAAGGTTAAAATTTTTTATTTGAGATAATTGTAGATTCTCATACAGTTATAAAAAGCATTGCAGGGCTTCCCTGGTGGCGCAGTGGTTGAGAGTCCGCCTGCCCATTCAGGGGACATGGGTTCGTGCCTCGGTCCGGGAAGATCCCACATGCCGCAGAGCGGCTGGGCCTGTGAGCCATGGCCGCTGAGCCTGTGCTCTGCAACGGGAGAGGCCACAACAGTGAGAGTCCCGCGTACCGCCAAAAAAAAAAAAAAGCATTGCAGAGAGATCCCATATATTCATCATCCAGTTTTTTCATTGGTAGTATCTTGCAAAACTTGGTACAATATCACGACCAAGACATTAACATTGGTGTAATCAAGATACATAATCAAGAACATTTCCATTGGTTCAGACATCCCTCATGTCTTAGTCCATTCAGGCTGCTATAACAAAATGCCATAAACCGAGTGGCCTATACACAACAGATATTTATTTCTCATAGTTCTAGAGGCCGGAAGTCCAAGACTAAGGTGCCAGCATGGTTGCCTTCTGGTGATGGTCCTCCTCCGGGTTCATAGCTAGTAGCACCGTTTCAGACTATCCTCACATGGTGGAAGAGGCAAGGGCCCCTCTGAAGCCTCTTTTATAAGGCACCAATCCCATTCATGAGGGCTTCACTGTCATGACCTAAGTACCTCCCAAAGGTCCCACCCCCTAATACCATCATCTTTGGGGGTTAGTATTTAACACATGAATTTTGGGGGGACAGAGACCTTCAAACCATAGCACTTCATTTGCCCTTCTATAGCCACACTAGTTTCCCTTCCACACACACCCTCCTACCCCAGTCTTAACTCTTGGCAACCACTAGGCTGTTCTCCATATCTATAATTTTGTCATTTCATGAATGTTGTAGAAATGGAGACATGTAGTTTACAATCTTTTGGTATTGGCTTTTTCACTCAGCATAATTCTCTGGAGATTCATCCAATTTGTTGCATGTATCAATAGTTTATTCCTTTCTGTTGCTGAGTCGTATTCCCTGGTGTGGATGTAGCAAAGTTTAACCATTTGCCTGCTTAAGGACATCTGGCTTGTTTCTACTTTGGGGCTGTTACTAATAAAGCTGCTGTGAACTTTCATGTGTGAGGTATTGTATGGACATAAGGTTTTGTTTCTCTGGAATAAATGTCCAGGAGTGCAGTTGCTGGGTCATATGATAGTTGCATGTTTTAGTTTTTTAAGAAACTGCCAAACTGTGTTCCAGAGTGTCTGTACCGTTTAAAGTTCCCACCATTAATTTATGAGTGATCCAGTTTCTCTGTTATCCTAGCCAGCATTTGGTGTTATCATTATTTTTTGTTTCAGCCATTCTCATAGGGATATAGTGATATCTCACTGTGGTCTTAATTTACATTTGCTTGATGACTAGTAATGTTGAATATCTTTTCCTGTGCTTATATGCGATTTGTATATCCTCTTGAATAGCAGAATATTATTGGATGGAGTGCTATTGTTGGATAGTGTTCTATAAATGCTGATCAATCTGTTGGTTGATGGTAATGAAATAAAATTCATATTTTATGGCAAGACAAGAAAAATTCGAACATAAAATTTTTCTCAGGAAAAGGCTTCCATTTAGGCTTCCTCCCTCCCCTTTAGTATGTATTGTGTGGCTGCACTAACTAGACCTCCTTAGGAGACAACATTCCTTCTTAATCTCGTAAAGGGTCACCATGACCCACGACTTGCTTTGTACGTGCAGATCTGGATTGTGTAAACTGTTGATATGTCATTTGATATATAACCTGTTTGTCTTAAAAACGTATATAACTGTGCTTTGACCTCTAACAGGTGGAACAGTCCTCAGAGCTTTCTGAAAGACTGTCTCCTGGGTTATAGTCTCCAGGTTGGCTCGAATAAAAGTTTTCATTTCTTTCTTAGATTAATTGGTTATTAATTAACATTCAGTAACATTATGAATCTTACTGATTAATTTTTCATCAATAATGGTATTGCTGAATTTGTCTGTACCCTTACTGGTTTTCTCTTCAGTTGTTCTATCAATTGCTGAGAGAGGGGTGTTGACGTCTCCAACTGTAATCATGGATTCATTTATTTCTTCTTCCAGTTCTATCAATTTTTGCTTCACATATTTTGCAGCTCTGGTATTTGGTGCACGCACATTTAAGATTGTTATGTCTTGCTGTGAGATTACCCTTGTATCTTTATGTCCCTCTCTGTTTCTAGTAGTCTTTGCTCTGAAGTCTACTTTATCTGATGCTTTCACTTAATATTTTTGACACTCTGATTTGGGTGTTTTTTTTGTTCTGTTTTGTTTCTTATTAAAAATTTGTTTTTATTAAAATATAGTTGATTTACAATGTTGTATTAATTTCAGGTGTACAGCAGAGTGATTCAGATATGTATTCTTTTTTAGATTCTTTTCCATTATAGGTTATTACAAGATATTGAGTAGAGTTCCCTGTGCTATACAGTAGGTCCTTGTTAGTTATCTGTTTTATATATAGTAATGTGTATATTTTAATCCCAAACTCCTAATTTATCCCTCCCCCCTGGCCCCCACTTTCCCCTTTGGTAACCATAAGTTTATTTTCTATATCTGTGAGTCTATTTCTGTTTTGTAAATAAGTTCATTTGTTTTTTTTGTTTTTTTTTTTTAGATTCCTCATATAAGTGATATCTTATGATATATATTTTTCTCTGTCTGACCTACTTCACTTAGTATGGTAATTTCTAGGTCCATCCATATAGCTGCATGATTTGGGTGTTTTGTAATTGAGGCTCTTTTCCCCTTCTTTTTTAGGAATATATCATTCGGGTACAAAGAGGAATTTCTGTAGAAAATAGCTGGCAGGTAAGCTTTTTTTTTTTTTTTTGTCATTAGAAAAATGTTTAAACAAAATTCTGACTTGGGGCATCTAAAAATCTGGAAAAACTATATTAATCATATGTCTTTTAGATATAAACGTTTAGCTCTAACACATGTATTATAAAAGGCTTTTATGTTCCCAGTTGTTCGGTTTAATTCGTGTATGTTACTACAAAGAGTAGGAATTTGTTCTCCAGGTGGACACAGAGTAAGTGGGCTAGGCAAAGTACTTGTTTTGTTCCTAGTAATTCAAACCTCCTCACCTGAAGCCATGGCTTGGGTGAGGCAGGTTAACGTTCAGTCCACCAGGTAGAAGGGTGAGACAGTGCCCTGGACATTGTGCATTTCATGGACTCCCAAGTCCAGTCATGGACAATTTCTAGTGCTACTTCCCACACTGACCATAGGTAAGGATCTGCTTACAGCCCCAGGGCCTGCTTTCCTCACAGGTGGCCTCAGAGAGGCAGAACTTACTATATACATCTAGAGGTGCTTCCCATCCCAGCTGACTTGCAGAGGGTGGCTGAATTCTGTACAGGGACCATTTATTTCCTGCTTTAGTAATTATAATGACCCTCCTGCCTTCCAAACATCTTACCTTGTCCTTCATAGCCCAGGTTGAAACTTACCTCTCACCTTAAGCAGTCTTTGACCTCAGTGACCCATACTTGGTCTTTTCTTTGCCTGAAAATTCAAACTGCTTTTTATTGGACTAATTATAATATTTAACATCAGTTGAGCATTTATTGTTAGGCACATTAATTCACTTAGCCCTTTAAAGCCAGTTCTGTGTGATAGTATTAGCCCCATTTTACATTCAAAAGGTAAGTAACTGGTCCAAGGTCACGCTTATATCCCTGACAGAACAGGGTTGGAATTTGCACATTCTCTGTGGTTAACTGCTGTACTCCCTTTTGCTCCTTTGCACTTATCAGGGATGCCCTCATGTTTAACTTTCTGATGTATATTTGTCAAACAGGCCCAAGGGCAATGTCCTACCAGAAAAATCAACCCTTGATGTAGTTTTCTAGATCCAATGCTTTAGAGTCCTGGGGGACACTTAACAAAAATCTAGATACTTAACCTCCTTAAATTCCTGAATTCCTAGGTGATCTCCAAGTAATTCTCATGCACACTAATATTTGAGAATCATCAATAAAGATTGAAAAAACTTTTTGAAAGCAAAATAACTTCCTTCCCCAGAGACTGAAGAGCTAGTGGAATTTGGCTATGGCCTAATCAATGGCATCAACATAACTAAGAAAGAATGCATACACAGTGGATGTGGACTGTTGGCCAAGAGGGGAAACGGGCAATCAGAGAGCGGTGTGGCCTCTCTGCCTGCAGATGCGTCCAATCTCTAGACTGGTTGGATCTCAAATGGGGGAAGTTTTATCCAGGGCAAGGATGAAATGGCCTCAAGACTGTCCACATGCTTTAACTTTAATTTCATGTTCACTAAAACTTTTTTTTTTTTTGTAAATCATTAATTCATCTTTCTAGGTGCCTGGTTAATAAAAAAAAAATACTTAAAGGGCTATTCACCCTGGAAACAAATGCATCATCATTCTTTCTTACCTGTTGGCATCTTGCGAGTTTGGCTAGCATTAACCAGTTTCCCATGGCCCAGCCAACTCAGGGGCACTGCTTGGTCTGTTTTCTGGGGCTGCTGAGTTAAGCAAGTTAATCACCAGGTATATAAGCCCTGCTACCCTTAATGCAAGTGCCTTGGCTCTAAAATGCCAATAAATATTAAATAGGGAAATGAAAATTGATGGTCTTTGCTGAATCAAAACACCACTTTTATTTCTTACAGATTGTTAGGAGATACAGTGACTTTGATTTGCTGAACAACAGCTTGCAGGTAATTATTTTAAAACACCAATGACACATTTATTGCTTGGGGTATCTTAGGAACTGGTTGGAAACAACAATATTAGGAACAAGAAGTTAGCAAATTTCCCTAGCAAAGGAGATAAGCTCATACGTTAAACAGATGATGTGTGACTCTAAAAATAAACTTTGGGGAATAAACATCATTTATAATAATCACCTTGCAGCTGGGTACCTTTGTGCCAGACTGCGTCCTTACCACAATCATGGGATGCTGTGTGTTATCTCCTTTTCGCAGGTTAGGAATGACTAAATGGGTTGCTAGAGTTGTTCACTGAGAGCTGGGACTCTCAGACTCTCTTAAACAAGGCTGCATAGTCAGCATTGCAGATCAACAGCACTCAGCAGTAACTAGAGACTCAGCCTTTTTCAGTGTAACTTTTTTTTTTTTTTTTTTTTACTTTTTAAATTTACTTTTTGGCTGCATTGGGTCTTTGTTGCTGTGCGCGGGGGTTACTCTTCGTTGTGGTGTGCGGGCTTCTCATTGCAGTGGCTACTCTTGTTGCAGAGCACGGGCTCTAGGGCATGCGGGCTCAGTAGTTGTGGTGCACGGACTTGGTTGCCCCACGGCATGTTGGATCTTCCTGGACAAGGGATAGAACCCATGTCCCCTGCATTGGCAGGCAGATTCTTAACCACTGCGCCATCAGGGAAGTCCCTCAGTGTAACTTTTTTCTCTTAAATATGTATTTCTAAATCCCTTTGATTTAAATGTTTGTAACTTGGTGGCCATAATGCAAAGAGGGATGAGCTGGAAACAAAGCTAATGCTGGTAATGATCGAAGGATCCTAGAGAAGTGTTAGCACCATAGGTACTGGCAATACCACCCATGTCTTCACCTGGTAGATTGGTCTTCAGGGGCCATGGGTTATTGAAGACCACTGGGCTTGTATCATATCTCAGCTTTGATTGGTAGCATAAACCCTTGAGCCAGAGTGCTTGGCTTACGACCAGCCCAGCTGGGAGGTGAACTGGCCATCATCAGTCATTCTGAGTGACCTCTGATCCTGTCCACAAAGGTCAGGAGGACTGCTGACTGGGAGGCAGCGTAATGCTTCATTTCCTTCAAAAGGCCATTTTTTATTGACCATACTTTGGAAAAATAGCATTTGTAGAGTCCAGACTTTCATATTATTTACAACATTGCTGAAAGCATGAATGCCTTATTTTCCTTCCAGTAGAACTGGCCTGAGTATCTGCAGACCTTCTTGTAATTGACATATGGTCCTGCATTTCACACATGTTGTCTGTCTACATTTTTTTAAAAATAAATTTATTTAATTTTTAAATTTTTGACTGCATTGGGTCTTTGTTGCTGTGCACGGGCTTTCTCTAGTTGTGGCAAGTGGGGGCTTCTCTTTGTTGTGGTGCGTGGGCTCTAGGCGTGTGGGCTTCAGTAGTTGTGGCACATCGGCTCAGTAGTTGTAGCTTGTGGGCTTAGTTGCTCCACAGCATGTGGGAATCTTCCCGGACCATGGCTCAAACCCATGTCCCCTGCATTGGCAGGTGGATTCTTAACCACTGCGCCACCAGGGAAGTCCCAGAAGGGGGAGTGATTTTGTACAGTGCTGTTCAGCCATGGCTGAGTAAGAATCATGGGAAAAATACTTCTGAAATTGAAATTGCCTAGGCCTAGCCCCCAAGAATGGGGGGTGGGGAGGAGGGTTTTATCTCCTATTTGTTCTTTCTTTGGGGATATAAAGTTGAATCTCCATGACTATTCAATTATAGCCTTTTTAATATAATAGAATTTTATTTTTGCATCAGTGTAATTTTCCTTTTTAAAATGGGCACTTTCACTGTGCATCTTATTTCAAATGCAAATATCCACATGTATTGATGTTGGCTTGTGCTGGGCAGGATATGGCCAGACAGCATTTCAGTGGGAGGTTTTTCTGGATCCAAGTAAACAAACAGAAGAAAGCACATACAGCTTTTTGGCAACAAAATAATTTCAAAACAACCTCCATAAAACAGACCAAAAAGATTCCAAAACCACAGAATAAAACTGTGACCATGAATTTCAGTGTCTGATTACCCTTCTGACAGATAAATGAGTTCCTGCTGAAAAAAGAGAAATATAATACACATATGCAGAGTTGTCTGAGTCCAATAGGAAACATACCTAAGCAAAAAAAACCCCAAAAAACAGCAGGATGTAAAATTATACATGCAATATAATAATTACATTGAAATGTTTAGGAAAAAAGCTTGGAAGGAAATATGCCAAAATGTTAACAATGGGGTTCCCCAGGTGGCAGGATTATGGGTTATGTTTATTTCTGGTTCTTTATACTGTTCTGTACTTCCCAAGTTCGGTACAAGTAAACACATGCAAGCTATATAAGTAGAAAAACAGAAAAAAAGCTGTACTTTCCCAACTTTTTATAGTGAGCATATCTTGTGGTAACAGTGAAGAAAAATCACCACCTTATTTTAAAGGCACCATCAAATTGGTGACCATCTAGGAAGATAGCATGCGACACAGAAAAAGAAGAAAGAACTGCAGTGATGGGAACTGGCAGGGAACCCTCAGACTTGGCATGGGACCCAGCCTCTGCCTCTTACCAGCCCTGAGACCTGGGCTCAGTTACTTCCTCTCTCTGTCCTCACTCTCCCTGTCTGAAGCCAAGGGGCTGAACCAGATGACTTCTCAGGTCTGTTGTAGCACAAATGTTTTGTGATTTGGTTGTACTGCCCATTGTTGACGTAGGAGAGACTACTGAACATTGGGGGGAAATGGGGACAAATTAGGGTCTGTTGAGAGCTTAGAACTCCCTAGAATACTCCCTAGAATGTAGTTGAAGACAATTTACAGATCGTTAAGGTCTGATAACAGAAATGAGAGACTAGTAGATTCAGAGTTAGGTTTTTCCTCCAGACAAAAAGCTAGTTTTCTTGAAACTGATAGAGTTTGTCATGGAATTTAGAAGCTTCTGCTAGGCTAGCATGGGTCAGATTATGGGCTCCAGACCCCAGTCTGGCTGTCATCCCCCCTTTGCTTTGTCACTCTGCAGATGTTATGAATGGAGGAACTTTTATGAATGAAGGAACTTTGGGGACTTCTCTGCTGGGCTTCTTGTTCTCTTTTCCTTAATACGAGGAACTCAAGAAGAGAATACATAGGGTACGTTGAAGAGGGAACAATAAAAAATGGGATGATTGGCTTGAAGCCATCCCTGTGGAGGTGTCTAGGAAATCACTGACTTAGTGGCTTCATCACTTTATGTGCTAGTAGTCTCTCTCCCTCCTTTCTAATTAGTCATGTGAGTTCTGAATTTTATATTCTGTGACTGGTAAGCATTTGAGAAATTCTGGGAGGAAGCTGAAAGAGAAGTTTCTGTTGAATGTTAATCTCCTTTCAAAGGCAAGATTTTATTTTAGTTTTATTTATTTATTTATTTATTAGTGAACTTTAAAAAAAAATTTTATTTGGCTGCACCGGGTCTTAATTGCGGCACATGGGATCTTTGTTGCGGAATGCAGGATCTTTTAGTTGCCACATACGGGATCTTTATTGTGGCATGCGGGATCTTTTTAGTTGTGGCATGTGGGCTCTTAGTTGCGGCACGTGGGATCTAGTTCCCTGACCAGGGATCGAACCCGGGGCCCCTGAATTGGGAGCACGGAGTCTTAACCACTGGACCACCAGGGAAGTCCCTCAAAGGCAAGATTTTAAAGTAACACACACAGCATAGTTTTAATACTTTTAGGAATATTTATTGTGAGATCTTAAACCAGGGCAGGAAAACACCTCCCATCTGTCTAGCAGACTGACATGGCAGGGACACTCTAATCACAGCTGTTGGCAAAGAACTCTGTTTCACCTGTTCATTTGGAAGAGCTGATGGGATGTCTGGGCAGATCAATACATTTTCCTAAAGAGAAATGAAGCATGAAAAACAAGATTGGTTCAAGCTTGGAGGCCACAAAGTTTGAAACAGATAGCTTATCAAATTCATGAATGAAAAATAGCACCCCCCCCCAAAAAAAATAGCCCTGTTGGGGTTTGAATCCAATGTTGTCAGATGTGACTGTCCATTCCGAGTGATGTGTGAGGTTTAGCTGGGTCTGCTCTTGGGCAGGTAGTGCAGGAAAATGGGCTGATATTGGCTGATAGTAATTTAAAAAAAAATCCTTGTTGTGTATATGATCACTTTGATGAGCAAAAGGGATTTTTCTTTCTTTCTTTTTTTTAATTGAAAAAAGTAGTAAGTGAGAAATGTTAACATTTCATAGTATAGAAATAAAAATTAATTCACCAACCCACTCCCAGAGGTAGCTATTCTCAAGCAGGTAGTGTAAGTCCTTTTAGACGTTTTTGGTGCATATATAACTATATGCCCGGGCTTATACACACACACACATACATACACACACAAATGAGATTATATCCTGCAACTTAATAAGGGAGCTTTTAAAAGAAATCAGTTATGTTTTCAGTAATATATTACCTTTGATTCCCCTGTATTACTCAATGCTCCTGAACAAAACTAATAATAAAACGATTGGCTTGGATGTGTGCTAGCTGAGTGATGTGCTTTCTTCATAAGTATGCTTTGTATTTAGCTAATAAAGGAGCTGCTGTTAGGTAAAGCCTAATTGTATGAGTGAGGAAAACAACCTGAAATTGAAGTGTGTCATCTGGCAATGAATTTTGCCATGGTTGAAAATTCACTCTAAGTATGTTCTGACATATTTTCATAAATATGTTGGAGAAATAGGCAATTTAGAATTGTCAACCAACCTCTTCATCTTGCCCAATATCAAGTTCAAGGTCTTCAGCATTGTTTGAAAAATACAACAGAGTGGAACAGGCTAAGTTAGGTTCACTCACATGGGTGATTTACATGACATGCTTGTCTGAATTCAAGATGCCCTTCTCTTTAGACCTTCCCCTTGATCAATACACATGCCACTTGGACAGCTCTAATCTACGTACAAGTGTAGACTAGCAGTGCTCTTTGAAAGCAGTTTTGCTCATTAAATTAAGATACCAATCTGACGCTTTGTTTTTTTAAGTTTAAAAAATAGATTCATAGGGAATTACCTGGCAGTCCAGTGGTCAGGACTCCGTGCTTTCACTGCCAGGGGCCCAGGTTTGATCCCTGGTTGGGGATCTACGATCCTGCATGCCGCTCGGTGTGGCCAAAAAAGAAAAAGGACTTATAAAGTTTTTTTGTTGTTTGTTATTTTTATTTCAAGATACCTTCAGCCACTATAATTTAATATTTAAATATCTGTGATTTCTTTTAGTGGCAAAAGTCAGATATTGCTAATAATACCAGGTTTATGGCCTACATTTATAATTGAGGGATATGCTAAGTTTGTTTTTTATAATTTATTTAATTAATTTATTTTCGGCTGCATCGGGTCTTCGTTCCTATGTGCGGGCTTTCTCTAGTTGTGGTGAGCGGGGGCTACTCTTCGTTGCAGTGCGCGGGCTTCTCATCATGGTGGCTTCTCTTGTGGCAGATCACGGGCTCTAGGCGCCTGGGCTTCAGTAGTTGTGGCTCGCAGGCTCTAGAGCGCAGGCTCAGTAGTTGTGGCGCACGGGCTTAGTTGCTCCACGGCATGTGGGATCTTCCCGGACCAGGGATCGAACCCTTTTCCCCTGCATTGGCAGGTGGATTCTTAACCACTGTGCCACCAGGGAAGCCCAGGACTCAAAGTTTTAAATGATCTGGAAAATAATAGATTGAGCACCCACATTTACTTTTCCTCTCTCCCGAAGCCACTCTAAAACAACAGTAAATTGATCTTAACACACACACACACACACACACACACAAACACACACACACACACACACACCCTCAAGGACAAATAGAATAGGAGAGGAGAAAATTACAACAAAAACATTTGAAACTGAAAATTCAATGGATGAGAGCTAACTAATTAAGCAGATATGGGAAGGCAGAATTCTGAGGTGGCAGTGAGGGTGGCTAACCCCATTGGGTCCCAGTTTATACCACAGAACCTCCAAAAGATTTAGCAATTGACAGCACCAGCTGCTGCCTGCAGCCTGGGCTGAGGTCAAGCTAAAATCAGGAGTTGAAAGTATGTTTAAGCAGTCAGATCACCAAGTCTCCCCATGTGAGCAACTTATGGCTGCTCTTCTCCCTCCAGTAGAAAAACTGAGTTTATTCTCTAGGGAGGGTAGAACAGTCTTTGGACTGGAGAATGCAGGCATAGTTGGAAAATTTACATAACAAACAGGAGACCTGACTACTCCCCACCCCTACCCCCAGCCAAGCCCTCTTCTTCCTTTCAGCTCCCAGAATAGTGGCAGTCAGGCGTAGACCCTCCAGGCAGGAGACTGGAAGATTCTTTTGGGAGGATCTGTCCAGCCTAAGAGGAAAGAGCTAAAGAGAGTGAGGTCACAGGTTCTTAGAAAAATTGTCTTTTATAATCTCAGATTAAAAATTGCATTACATTACATCAGGATGCTATTAAGGAAAGAAAAGTATTTAGAAGTAAAAAAGATAATAGTAGGAATGAAAACTCTTTAGAAGGGCTGAAAGATAGAGGAAATATCCCAGGGAGAAAATGTTTAACATAGGTGGAAAATGGGAGCAAAAAGATAAGAATAGAGAAAAAAAAAAAAAAAAGATAAGAATAGAGGACCAGTCCAGAAAGTCCAACATTGGAAAACAGGAGTTCTAGAAAAAGAAAGCAAAGGGAATGGAGAGGAAGAAATAATGACCCAATACAAGAAAATACCAAAGAATGTAAGGATATTAGTTTCTAGATTGAAAGGGCCGAGTACTCAGCACAGAGAATGAAAATAGAACCATATAAAGGCACATGGAATTCACAAACCGAGGTCAAAGAGAAGATCCTAAAAGCGTCCAGGGAGAGAAAAAAAACCAGAATGAAGAATCTACTGCTTGAACCTTTAACAGCAGCACCAGAAACTAAAAGACAATAATGTAGCTCCTAAAAATTCTGAGGAAGAAATGTATTTCCAACTTAGAATTCCATATCAAGACTCGTTGTCAATCAAGTGTGAGGGTAGAATAAAAACATTTTTTAACATGCAAGGTTTCAAAACACTTATCTCCCTTGCTCCTTTTTTAGGAAGCTGACAGAGGGTATCTCCACCCAAAGTCAGGGAATTATCTAAGAAAAGGGCAGGTATGGATATAGAAATGGGGTTCAGCAGGAGAAAGGGCAAAAACTTCTCCAGCATGATGGTGAAGGGAGGTCCCAGGATGCCAGCTTTGCATCAGGTATAGAGACCACCAGTCCTGCTTGGAGCATGTTGGTGGGTTCTGGAAGGTACTCCTTAAGAAGATAAAATTGATACATCTTTGTATCTGAATGTGTTGAGAAAAGGCTTAGGCGGAGAGTTTGGAGTTGAATAGAAAATTTAAAAAGACTACTAATTGACAGAAAGGAATAATAAGCATGCTCTTTGGCTCAGTTGTGAATATCATTTACCTAATGTAAATATGAATATTGCACTAAATAAAACTATAACATCACTATATTGGAAGGAGTAGTAATAGAACGTGTATGGAATGAGATTAGGATTGTGAAAGAGAACTTAATCCTAATCTTCCATAATTAGAAACTTACAGATAATGCCTAAACGTGAAAAATCAAGACATAACAATGTGAACATTCCCCTATTCTAGAAGATCAGCCGAAAGAGTTGAATGTGGCTGCCTCTGGGGAGTGGGGAATGGATATGTCACCTGTTGAGGGGGGGTAGTAGGAGCACTGTGGGACTGCTAGTAATAATAAAAAAAGAACTATTTGACTCTTGAAATTATGTTCATGTATATGTTTGATAAAAAGAAAACCACATTACAAAATTAAGTTTTAAAGTTGCTACACTGAATAAAGCATTTTATCAATTCTCAGTTGTTACGGTTTTTCACATTTTTATAGTTTGACAAATTAGGATGCATCCTAAAATACCTTAGACCTAATGAAATATGATGGCTCAGGATTCTGATAATGTATCTTATTTGGGGATGACATGAGTATAATACTTTTTTTTTTTTAATTAAAGATTGCAGGCCTAAGTCTACCTCTTCCTCCCAAAAAATTGATTGGTAACATGGATCGTGAGTTCATAGCTGAGAGGCAGAAAGGTCTTCAGAACTATCTCAACGTTATCACCACAAATCATATCTTGTCTAATTGTGAGCTGGTTAAGAAGTTTTTAGATCCAAACAACTATTCTGCAAGCTATACTGGTAAGTAGAGGGATCTATGAGCTACAGTCCCGGGACAAAAGAGGCGCTTTTCTTTGCTGGAGATAATATACGTGGGAGAAATTCTCCTTCCAAATGGGGAGATGTGTACATCTGTTATAGGGTGTTATTCATTTACTAATAATTACCTGATTGTATTTTTACCATAGATATATAAGAAGAACATTGTTCTAAAATGTTTGTGATGTCTGTTTAGAAAAATATGGAGGAGAACTTATTGTCTGTGTACAGAGTCTTGTCTTTATTATCTTCCCTGACAAAACAGAGAGTAAATAGTCCACAATAATCTATACAGTAATCTCAATTTGATTTGTATTTGGCTCTGTTTTTGTGTTTACAGTATATACTATGCCTGGTTTTCCTGGGAATTACTTTAAACACAACAGTGATCCAGAAGTGTTCTTTCTGTGTCTTCCCCGTTGCTTGCTGAAATCCACTCTGTGCAAAGCCTAAAGAAGACGTAGTTCTCTTCCAAACCTTCCCTGGGTCAGGGTGGCAGCCAGGGGCCTGAGTTGGAAAGGGTGCCAGTCACACACAAAGCTAGCATCAGTAATGTAAGCCCATTGTCAGCAGAATGAGTGATTAAATATTTAATACACTCTGGCGTGGCCTTGAAGAGACCAATAGAAACTGTTGTAGAACTGAACCAGTGACTAGAATTCAACTGGTATTTTAAAACTAAACCATGCTTAGAGTCTAAGTGGAACTCTGGGTATTATTAATAAGCTGATTTCCTTGCTAAGAGAATAGATTGTTTACAGGCTACATTTTAGGTCCTCAGAACGCTGCTTTTGAAGTAATTGGAGGGAGACACTTTTATTTCTGCGTCAGATAGAGGGGCTACTTTTGAAGTAATTGGAGGGAGACACTTTTATTTCTGTGTCAGATAGAGGGAAATAGAGGACTACTTGTCAGGCACCAAACTTTTCTGCATAATATAATCCACCTGGGGAGCTTTAAAAAATCCTGATGCCCAGGCTGCATTCATGCCAGTTAAATCAGAATATCTGTGGATTGGATTCCTAATTTGTAAAGCTTCCCTAGAGATTCTAATTGCCACCGAGTTTGAAAACCACAGTTAGAACTTGCTACTTGCAGTGTGGTCCTCTGACAGCAGCACTGGGAGCTTGTCAGTAATGCAGGATTTAGGCCCCAGCCTAAACCTAGGATCAGGATGTGGTTTTAACAAGGTTGCCATGTGGTTTGCATGCATATTTAAAGTTTGAGAAGCCTTGTCCTAGAACGTACCTGCCATCTTCTAATGGAAGTGCCTGTAAGAAAAATGCGTTTCTAGAATGCAATCAAGTGAAGGAAAGTTAATTTCAAACTCACATTTACTGTAAGTAACAATGAATTGTTACAAGGCTTGCATCCTTCCCCCACTTGTTTCTCGGTTCACGTAGGAGAAAAGGGGCTCCCAGGACAGCTTGCATTCTTTCAGAGTAGATCTCGCTTGGCTTTCAATTCACCATGCTTTATTTACCTCACTTGTTCTCAGAATTATCAGATCATGGGCCTCCTGGATTGACTTTTTTTTTTTTTTTAATTTATTTATTTTTGGCTGAGTTGGGTCTTCGTTGCGGTGCGCAGGCTTCTCATTGTGGTGGCTTCTCTTGTTGCGGAGCACGGGCTCCAGGCATGTGGGCTTCAGTAGTTGTGGCATGCGGGCTCAGTAGTTGTGGCTCGCGGGCCCTAGAGCTCAGGCTCAATAGTTGTGGTGCACAGGCCTAGTTGCTCCATGGCATGTGGGATCTTCCCGAAGCAGGGCTCGAACCTGTGTCGCCTGCATTGGCAGGTGGATTCTTAACCACTGCGCCACCAGGGAAGTCCCTGGATTGACTTTTATCAAATCAGTCCCAACCCAGCCCTCTTCATTGGTTTGTCCACATTTTTTCCTGAGGGTGTCTGCTAATGTTCTCCTAGGGCAAGTGTCAAGGTGTAGTGCACACATGATGATACCATCCATTCCATAAACCTTGACTGTCTGCTCTGCCTATGCCATGTGCTGGGTGCAGGGCTGGGTGTTGGGGTGCAGGTGTGAAGAAGATGTGCTTCCTGTTCTCAGGGAGCTTATACCGGAAGTACCTTGAGTTGCCGGGGGTCAGAGCTAGCAGGGATCTTGGAGCAGACGTATCAAAACTAACCCTCCCGTTTTATTTTTTAGTGTTATTTTTTGTTGTTGTTTTCCTTCCGGTTTTATTGAGATATAATTGATACACAGCACTGTATAAGTTTAAGGTGTACAGCATAATGATTTGACTTACATACATTGTGAAATGATTATCACAGTAAGTTTAGTGAACATCTCTCATCTCATACAGATGCAAAATTAAATAGAAAAAATTTTTTCCTTGTGATGAGAACTCTTAGGATCTACTCTCTTGTTAAATTTCATATATAATGTACAGCATTGTTAATTATATTTATCATGTTGTGTATTACATCCCTAGTACTTATTTATCTTATAAGTGGAAGTTTGTATCTTTTGGCCACCTTCATTCAATTCCCCATCCCCCTATCCCCTAGCCCCCACCTCTGGTAACCACAAATCTGATCTCTTTTTCTATGAGTTTGTTTGTTTTTGAAGAATAATTGACATACAACACTATGTTAGTTCCTGCTGTGATTTGATGTTTCTATACATTTCAAAATAATCATCATGAAAAGTTGATGATGTCAACTTATGATATGTCACCATACAAAGATATTACTTAGTTATTGACTGTATCCATCCATGTGGTTGCAAATTTCATTCTTTTTTGTGGCTTATTAATATTCCATTGTGACTCTTAGATTGCTTCCATATCTTGGCTATTGTAAATAATGCCACAATGAACATGGGGGTGCATATATTTTTTTCTAATTTTCATTTTCATTTTCTTCTGATATATACCCAGGAGTGGAATTGCTGAATCATATGGTAGTTCTTTTAAGTTTTAAGTTTTTGAGGAACCTCCATATCATTTTCCATAGTGGCTGCACCACGTTACATTCTCACCAGCAGTGCACAAGGGTTCTCTTTTCTCCACATCTTTACCAACACTTGTTTTTTATTTGTGGTCTTTTTGATGATAGCCCTTCTGATGGGTATGAGGTGATACCTCATTGTGGTTTTGATTTGCATTTCCGTGATGGTTAGTAGTGTTGAGCATCTTTTCGTATGCCTGTTGGCCATCTGTATGTTGTCTTTGGAAAAATGTCTATTCAAGTACTCTGCCCATTTTTTAATAGGGTTGTTTGGTTTTTTGATGTTGAGTTGTATGAGTTCTTTGTATATTTTGGATATTAACCACTTGTCAGCCATATTTTTTGCAAATATGTTCTCCCATTCAGTAGATGGCCTTTTTGTTTTGTTCATGGTTTCCTTCGCTGTGCAAAAGCTTTTAAGTTTGATTACGTCCCATTTGTTGGTTTTTGCTTTCTGTTTTTCCCTTGCCTGAGGAGACATATCCAAAAAAATATCGCTAAGACCAGTGTCAAAGAGCTTACCACCTATGTTTTCTTCTAGGAGTTTTATGGTTTTAGGTCTTATGTTTACATCTTTAATCCATTTTTTAGTTTATTTTTGTATATGATGTGAGAGAGTAGCCAGTTTGGTTCTATTGCATGTAGCTGTCTAGTTTTCCCAGTACCATTTATTGAAGAGGCTGCCTTTTCTCCATAGTGTATTCTGGCCTCCTTTGTCGTGGATTAACTGCTCATAGAAGTATGGGTTCATTTCTGGGTTCTTTATTCTGTTCCTTTGTTCTCTGTATATGCATGTGCATGTGTGCACGTGCATGTCAATACCATACTGTTCTGATTATTGTAACTCTGTAGTATACTTTGAAATTAGGAGCATGATACTTCCAGCTTGTTCTTCTTTCTCAAGATTTTTTTGGCTATTCAAGATCTTTTGTGAAACACAAAACCTGCCCTCAACAAAACCTGCATTTTGTTTCCATACAAATTTAGAATTATTTCTTCTAGCTCTGTGAAAAATGCCAGTGGTATTTGATAGGGATTGCACTGAATCTGTAGATTGCCTTGGGTAGTACAGTCATTTTAGCAATACTAATTCTTCCAATCCATGAACATGGTATATCTTTCCATCTGTTTGTGTCCTCTGCAGTTTCTTTCATTAGGGTCTTAGCGTTTACGAAGTACAGGTCTTTTACCTCTTTAGTTGGACTTATTCCTAGGTATTTTATTCTTTTTGATGTGATTGTAAATGGAATCGTTTTCTTACTTTTTCTTTCTGATAGTGTGTTGTTAGTATACAGAAATGCAACCAGCTTCTGTATATTAATTTTGTATCCTGCAACTTTACCGAACTCATTGATGAGTTCCAGGAGAACCCTCTCGTTTTATACATGAGTGGCCCCCCCAAGAAGGGCCTTACCTAGGGTTGCACATTTGTATGATTGTACAAGTGTCCAGTGTCTGAATGTTTCCCAGTTGAAATGCTCCTCAACCCCTGGAAGGTTGTCTGATCCCTGTATTTCCTTCTATTGTACCTCTCTCACATGCTGCTCTTGTCCTGATTTTTCCCCTCTCCCAGCATGGCA
Source organism: Phocoena phocoena (assembly GCF_963924675.1). Classification (NCBI taxonomy): domain Eukaryota; kingdom Metazoa; phylum Chordata; class Mammalia; order Artiodactyla; family Phocoenidae; genus Phocoena; species Phocoena phocoena. Next base: position 31,009,655 of record NC_089228.1, on the reverse strand, counting down.
GACAGTCAGGAGTCCAAAGCAGATGTGGGCAGGAGTATAAGAAAATTGTCAGAGACTCCTGCCAGAACTCAAATGCTCAAGAAGCTGCTGCTATTTAGAGGGCACAGTCCTGATGAAAAAGTAAGGGATGGATGCTGTTTTCAGAGAAGTGCTGATTTATTTCCCCCATTGCATGAAATGTCAGAACTTGTCTTTCCTGACAGAACTTGTCTATGCTGACTCACCAGCAGCCTCAGGAAAGGGAAACCCAGGCCACCTCCTCCACACCATCTTAACTGAGCCATTCCCCGAAAAGCCAGACAGACTTATTCAGGTTTCCCAAAACTTACAGCGTGGCTCCCTGCACACCTCAAACTTCTGGCACTTCCCTAAGCAGAGCCAGTTTCCCTTTAATGTGGATAACGTCTCTACCTCTCATCAGTTTCGAAATGGTCTGTGCTCACCACCCAGCTTCACTGCAGCAGGATTTGAGTTCTGCATTCAAATGTGGCCAAAATCACCATGCTCACATTCCTGCCTATTGCTCTGACTGAGCCTGAAGGTGCTTTGTTGGAGGGGAACTGTTGATAACACCCGTTCCCCAGGGGATGGGTGACTAGGAGCTCGGAGGACATCAGCAGCTGCCTCCTCTCCTCCCTGGGTCCCCAGCTTGGGATTGCTGGTCTCTTTTTTCTTTTTCTTATGTTTTCCTTATGACCAAATTCACAGAAGGGAAATAGGTCCTTGGTGCTTTGTTGAGGGCAGGTTTTGGGGTGTTCATTTGAATTAGAAAGTCTAATTGAGGGCCAGCTACTGTACAGGGAAAACAGGTGTCTCCTGGTCATGAGGGGTTTGTGTTGGGAAACATGCATGCACGCCCACACACACCACCTTATTCATCTTGTCAGCAAGGTGCTTCACTGCACTGTAGCCGTCTTTCCCCGGTAAACGACTCTGTAAGGAAGCTTTTAATGTCCACGCAGAAGTCACTTGGACCAGAAATCAAGAGGCCTGCATCCTGGTCCCAGCTTTGTTATTAGCAGCATCTCCACTCTGTAGGCCTTGAGGTCCCAACCTATAACACAGGAGGTGGGGGTCGGGACAGTGGGCCAGGTAGTGTCAAAGCTCTCTTCTAGTCCTAAAAACCCAGGAATCCTATGAACAGGTCAGATAGTAGAGGACTCCAAGATGAAGGGAAGGAGGGAGTGAGAGAGGGATTGGGCAGCAGGGGAGGGTGGGAGGGAAGATGAGGTTATATTCAGAACAAGAGCAGGATGCTTCAGAGAGGCTGGAGGCCCACATCCGCTTTGCAGGCCGCTGCAGTATCACATGCTGTAGTAGTTTGGGGGATCTGGAGCCCAGCTGTGGGATTGGAGGAGTCAGTGTTTATTCCCTTTAGCCATCCCACGGGGCTGGGATCTAGGACGTCAAAGGCTGCACACAGTGGGGGCAGCTGGTACGTTCTGAGCTGAGAAGTCTGAGCTCTGAGGGAAGCACAGGATGGACTTGAAGGCATCGCTCTGCATTTCCTGTCTGGGGCTTGTTTATCAGCAACTACTGAGCATGCAGCTTTTCCCATGTGTCAGTGCTAGAGAAATGGAGGGCAAATGCCTTCCTTTTCATGGATTTCATGTTCTAATGGGAGAGAGTGTCCACATCCATTGAACATGTATTGAACCCTTAGTTCTTACTTCATCAACTATTTATTGAGTACCTACTATGTGCCAGGTGCTACGAATATAGCACCGAGGAATGAATAGTCTCCTAATCCCATGCCCACCCTATGGCACTTCTGCAGGGAGATTGATAGGTGAAGACTGTGGCAGGTTAAAAACATGGCAGCACCTTGAGGGTGGGGGTCAGGGTGCAGATGATCCAGATCTGAAGATGGAGGAAGGCTTCCCAGAAGAGGTGATACCTACATAGAGATCTGTGGGGTGAGTAGAAGTTAGCCAGGCCAAGAGGCAAGGGCCAGTGCTCCCAGAGAGAAAGAAGTATTTTCGTATGGCTGTGGGCTCTGCCCTGTTAAGTTATTTCTTTCCAGCCAGAGTTCACAGTCTAGTGGAAGACAGTAGCCCTAATGTGAGACAGGATCCCATAGAAGAGGGACACGTGTAGCACCGAAGTGTGCAGAGGAGGGAAGAAGGGAGGGAGTCCTGGCTAGGGGAGCAGCAAATTTGGGCTAAGCCTCAAAGGATAGATGGGTAGGAATAGAAAATGCCAAGGGGTGGAGGTAGACCAGTCTTCAGGGGCCTTGGCAGGCAAATCTTAGTGAAAAGAGTGTGAGGCTCATACACTGTGGGGGGTAGAGACAGAAGGGTAAGGTAGAGCCAGAGCTAGAAGCTTGGTCTTGATTTGGGAAGGAAATGGGGCCCCAGTAAAGGCTTCTTAGCAGAGGAGTAGTTGTTTAGGTTTGAAGTGTGTTACCTGAACCTGGGGAGAGAAGGGATTAATATCAGGAGCATGGTAGTCCTGTGATTTATTGACAATAAATCATAGTTCAGAGGAAAGAAAATGTCCTGTCTACGATTCCCTGACCCCAAAGGTAAAAAAAGCTATTTTCTAGTCCTTAATTTGCCAGTAACAAATCTACCATATTCCACTTGCTCACAGCTGTTTCCCCCATTCCTAAAACAATGTATAATATATAGTAGCGTACAGTAAACATGGTGGAATAATGATATTGTGGGGAATTATGAGTCACTGTTAGTTTTGAACCAATTGTCCTTTACAGTCTCTGAGAATGACATTGTATCCCATTTAGAAAATTATTTTTCATAATCCTCAAAGTTGTTATGATTTTCACGTAAAAGAATATCTTTTTAAGTGGTTTATGTTCAAGTTATTTTGGAAATACTAAAAGCATTTTATATCCGCATTACTTATAGAGGAGGTTCAGAGTTCCCAGTGTCGGTTATAAAAATTCATCTGCTTCTGCCACTCCGAAAATCTCCAAATGCGTTCTCACATTGGAGTATTTAAAACAAATGTAAATGGAGTCTGTTCTGTGTCTATCCTCTCATGTTCTCTTTTGTGTGGACAACACTGACACTTTACATATTGAGTCAGTAAGATTGTTTTCTTCCCCAAACTTCCATTCATAATGTACTGTAAAATATATCAAAATGGTATTGTTTGCCTAGCTCTCGGCATAGTTAATTCCAGACTAGGTCATTTTGACACATGGAAAACATTTCTGCTAAATCCCTCGTGCCTGGGATGTAACTAATGCTAGGCAGAGGTGCAGTTCCACAGTGAATTTGCAGGATTGCTCTTTGCTTTCAGGGATCCAGTGTGGCTTCATTCACTCACTACATTGAGGGAAAATAGCAAATTATAGATGTTGCTTTTTGCAGGAAATGTAAAAACACAGTTATTCTGATAATTTCTTTATACAGTGAACTTTAAAGAACTTCCTCTTTTCATTGTCTTCTTAGAAGGGGGAAACGTTCTCATGATAAATAAACACAAAGAGAAGGGTGAATTTTTTTCCAGTAAACAGGCATACAGTAATTTCCCACCATAGAACCATATTGTTGCTGTACATGGATGTTTTTCTAAAACACTAGCTTTTATTTCCAGTATGTATATATTTAAGGCTAATCGCTTCTTTGTTGGTGAAAGCTATAATTTCATGAGGAATGAAGGTGGGATAAATATCACTTGGAGCAACACTTAATGCTATTCCAAGCTGAGCTTACAATACGCTTTGAGTTTTGTGCTCGGGTTGTTGTCTGGTGCATATATTGAATTCTTGGGTTAAGCCAACTAGTTTGCATATTTTAGATCTTCCAGTATAAGTAATTATTCCATTAGTAATTACTTTCTTTTCTTTAATAAACCTTTTATTTTGGAATAGTTTTAGATTTACAGAAAAAATGGCAGTGATAGTACAGAGTTTCCATATACCCCTCACCCGTTTTCCCCTAATGTTAACATGTTATGTAAGCATGGCACATTTGTCAAAACTAAGGAATTAGCATTGGTACATTACTCTTAACTATAGTTTTATTCAGATTTCACTAGCTTTCCCATTAATGATCTTATTCTATTCCAGGATCCGATCTAGAATCCCACATTTTATTTAGTCTGTGTTCATTTTTTTATAATTAAGTTTTTCAAGAATGTCATAGACCATAAGAATTTCATTTACAAGAATGGTATCTTAAGCGTATGGCACTTTCCTGATAATGTTTGACTAATGAGTTTCTAAAATATCTTTGCAGAGATTGCCTTACAACAGGTTTCCATGTTCTTCCGATCAGAACCAAAGTGGGAGGTGGTGGAACCATTGAAAGACATAGGTGAGAAACTGGCATGCCCATTTTGTTAAGAAAGATCAGAGAACTGGGTTCTCTGTCATGCTTTCTTATAAGTATCCCAAGAAAGTTTTTAGGCAGGTGAAATGCATAAGAAATGCAGGTGATTTCTTTTTCTTTTTGCCTCCGTACAGTTTTAGGATGCAGTCCTTAACTTTTATTACTTAATGAATCTTGGTTAAAGCTCCATCTGAAGATTTGGATGGTAGTAACTAATAGTTTCAGAACCATCATTCATTCTTGTTTTTTTTCATCATTCATTCTTGTTTTACCTTTTTCACTAAATCTAAACTGAAGTGCTGTTTTCCCTTTTCCATGAGTAGAGTAATTTCTTTGCTTTTTTTTTTTTTTTTAGTTCAGCTTTTACCATGTCAGTATTACCAAATAGTTGTTTAATGGTGCCTATATAGCTTAATTTTTATTAATTACTTGGTCACCAAAACATATCGGTGTAAAATCATGTAGCTATAAACACATCTCTGCTTTTATGACAGGTTGGAGGATAAGGAAGAAATATTTCTTGATGAAGATTAAAAATCAGCCAAAGGAACGGCTAGTGTTAAGCTGGGTAAGCTAGCTTTTTTTGCTTCAGGCTCATTTCAAGGACTTCAGATGGGTTTATGAAAGCAGATATTGACAAGAGAATTACAAAATTGTATTGTGCTCCTGAGTGATGTAAAGGCCTCCTTAGTCACACATCAAAGGAGAGTAATTTTAAGTCACTTTTTTATGCATTTGGTAGTATCGACGTGATTATATTTGATCAACTAGTAAACATTTGGAAAAAATTACAAACAGTTCAAAATAGTTCTCTGTAACCTCTTTAGGGTTGACAGGTGGGCAGTTTGTTTTAAAGAAAATACTTGGGTAATACTTTGTTTTATCTATCACTTTGAGAGTTCTAGTGATACACTTGATTAATGGAATTAGGTAAGATTACAGTTAAGTCCTAGTATTTGTATGTTTATATGCTGTCTCTCCAGAAAGGCAGTGAGACAGCAAGAAGTAATGTGGTTTTCATCTTTGGTTTACAGTTAGATATTTGGACAGATTAAAAAAAAGGGAAAGACTCGGGAATTCCCTGGTGGTCCAGTGGTTAGGACTCCCACACTTCCATTGCAGGGGGCACAGGCTCAATCCCTGGTCGGGGAACTAAGATCCCGCAAGCCATGTGGCGCTGCCAAAAAAAGAGAGAAAGAAACATGAAAAAAAGAAAAAAGGAAAGACTTAAAAGGAGTTTTTCTTTTGATGACCAAGACAGCACCCTGATATTTCTTCCCATGTTTGCAGGCTGACCTTGGTCCTGACAAGTATCTGTCAGATAAAGATTTTCAGTGTCTAATCAAACTTCTGCCGTCCTGTTTGGTGAGTACAAGTCCTTCTATTATTCTTGGTGCTGATGAGAGATTCACAGTGTTTTCTCATGAGTGACCATGGACAGAAGAGCCGGAAATAGTCTCTAGGCTTGAGAATGGAGAGGTACAGTGGATTTCATTTCAGACTGAGAGCACTCAGGGCTACTCTCATAGATCAGAGGCCATTTAAATGACATTCATGACCTCTAGACAATCCATGACACATGTGACAATGTAAATGTAGTTTTTGTGTTTTAAGCAAATACCAGAATAGGAAAGCAGCCACTTCTCTGAGCCTCTTGTTCTTGGTAAGGACGTTTGTATCAGTGAATTGAAAGAGCCGTTTCCAGCCTGAGAAAACAGAACTGATACAGTTTTAGGTAAACTGGATGAAGGATTCTAATCGAAGGCTTTCAGTGGAAAGAGTGTCATGAGTGTATTTCAAAATATATGCAGAAATTTTTAAGGAAAAGAGTAATCTGGCCGGAAAATTGAGTGAGTGTTGATGTTCTTTATCTGTTTTATGCATGAGGATGTGGGACCCTTGAATGAGCACAATTAGTCTGACCTGTCCAGTTGGGTTGGCAAGTTCATTCTTTTTTTTTTTTTAAGTTTTTCTTTTCTTTGGCTGTGTTGGGTCTTCATTGCTGCACGCGGGCTTTTTCTAGTTGTGGCGAGTGGGGTCTGCCCTTCATTGCAGTGCGCGGGCTTCTCGTGGTGGCTTCTCTTGTTGAGGACCGTGGGCTCTAGGCATGAGGGCTTCAGTAGTTGCGGCACATGGGCTCAGTAGTTGCGGCATGCAGGCTCTAGGGTGCACGGGCTTCAGTAGTTGCAGCTCACAGGCTCTAGAGCGCAGTCTCAGTAGTTGTGGCGCACGGGCTTAGTTGCTCCGTGGCATGTGGGATCTTCCCAGACCAGGCATCAAACCTGTGTCCCCTGCATTGGCAGGGGAATTCTTAACCACTGCGCCACGAGGGAAGTCCTGGCAAGTTCATTCTTGAAGATAGAGTATCTTGTCAGGCTAGCAAAACCAAGCTTTTAATGAGGTGTGATGCCTGGCCAAAAAACAAATGCTGTGGTCTTTGAATTTGATTAGTTGTGTCACACAGGCTGTGAGCACCCAATTCTAAATTTCTTTGAATGGATGTGCTTTTTAAAAAGAAGATAGTGCAGGACTTCTCTGGCGGTCCAGTGGTTAAGACTCCGCACTTCCGCTGCAGGGGGCGTGGGTTCAGTCCCTGGTTGGGGGAACTCAGATCCTGCATGCCATGTGGGGTGGCCAAAACAAACAAACAAACAAAAGTAAATAAATAAATAAATAGATGGTGCATATTAATTACAGAAACTCAGAAAACACAGATAAGCAAAATTAAATAAAACTTGCCCATAATTCCAACCAACCAGAAGTATGAACCAAAATGTCCAGTTGTTACTTTTCTAGAATTTTATATGATTATATTTGAAAAATTATATATTGTTTTAAAACCTGATTTTTTTGTTGTTAATGGTATACCATGAACATCTTTTATTGTTAATAAATATAGTATAATATCATTGTTACTGGCTGCGTTAGAATTATCCTTGGCTCTACCTCAGTTCGCTGAGCTAATCTATTAGACATTTGGATCACTTCTAGTTTTTTGCTTTTATTAAAAAAAAAAGCCATAGTGAACAATTTTGGCTAAACATTTGTACCCTTCCTTAATTATTTTTATAAGATAAATAACTAGAATTAATAAGTAATTGAAGGAGATTTTTTTTGAGACTATATAAATAGCCTGTTTTTATCAAAACCACTAGTTTTAGCATTCATAGAGATTTTCTAATTCCATCATTCCTCTTCTATTTATTAGTTGGCATTCTACTGTAAGGAATAGCTTCCTCTTCTCTCTTCTTTGTCTATTTAAATCAATATGGACTCAAGGACTTTTATTGTATTCATTGGGTTTCATTTTGAGGTGATGAAAATGTTGTAAAATTAGATTGTGTGATAGTTGCACAGTTCTGAGTGTACTGAAAACCATTGAGTTCACTTTATAATGGGATGTGAATTATATTCAATAAAGCCATTAAAATATCAGCAGCAGTCGCTTCGCTGTGATAATCAGGAGAAACTTCATGATTAATTTACTATATTTCCCTGGGCACACCCTTCCATCCCCCGACGCACTCAGTCCCTGCTCATCAAGTCCTTGCACAGCCCAGCTCCCAAGGGTTTAAATGCTCATGGTACTCCTTTGAGCTAATGGACACTAATACCTGAAGCCAATTGGTCCATGTAACCAAAATTCCAGGTCACGTGAGGACTTTTCTTTCAGTCATTAAACAATTTGTCTTACTCCCCACCCCACTTCGTTGACATCCATTGCACACTCCAGTAGAGGGACAGGAAGATTCATGCTAGCTGCCCTGGAAAAGGGCCATAATGCCGAAAGAAGGCTGCTGTTGCTTGTTTCCTGGCTGTTACACTCCCAGGCTTGTCAGTAAACAGCAGTGTGGAATGTTAGGCAAAGCTGTGAGTGAAGACACATTTATCCTGGTTCCCACTTGGCTGTTCTAGGATTTGGCTGTATTTCTTACCAATTTACAGAGGCAGAATATTAAAACCACTGTTCCAAAAATGCAGACTTTCTCTCTCTTGCACCACACTTTTGTCTGAACTGTGAGACTACTCGTACCAAAGCAGACACCTTCACTTGGAGAGCTTAGCTCATCATGTATCCACTTCCTTTTGTCACTATAGTTTACCTTCCTTCTCTCATCTAAAAAATGAATTACTAGTTGACCATGTAATAACTTGAAAATGCCATGTGTTCCGGGAATATTCTGCATTTATGTGCAATTAAACTATCGAGCTGGTACTTGACTCTGCATAACCAGATCCTGGATCTAAAAGGAGCGTAGATGCTGATGCGGATAAATGTGAATTTCTTTTTTGTTTTGGCAGCACCCTTACATCTATCGTATTACCTTTGCCACAGCTAACGAATCCTCAGCATTGCTAATTAGAATGTTTAATGAAAAAGGAACTTTGAAGGACCTGATCTACAAGGTACTTGTGGTGCAAATTCATGGTCATAAAGAAGTTCTCAAGTCCCTTAAGAACCTGTTATTCATACTTGATCCCTAGGCTTCCAGAAGCTAGGCCCTGAGGATGTAATTTTAATTTTATTTGGAATTAATTTTTATCTTAGCAATAGAAACTACCCAACTTGGCTAAAGAGCATTCCTTTCTCCACATGGGGAAGGTTGAACATTACATGATTATATCCATTACATTGTAGGCTGCTCTTAGGTCCGTTTTAAAGTTTATGACTGACTTAACAAAGCAATGTTGAACTATCTCAATAAAGCTGTAAAAAAAATTAAAAAAAAATACTGAGAAGCTTTACAAACTCATAGAAAAAGAGAACAGATTTGTGGTCCCCAGAGGTGGGGAGGGGGGTGGTGAAGGGGAAGTGGAAGAAGGCTGTCAAAAGGTATAAACTCACAGCTGTAAGATGAGTAATATAAATAAGTACTAGAGATGTAGTATACAACATGATAACTGTAATTAACACTTCTGTATGTTAAAAAAAAAAAAGCAATACTGAAGAATTCTAACAGTATACAAGACTTTGGCGTCTTCACTGCACTAGAGAAAGGCTGGAACCCAGGTCAGCCTCTTTCTATTAACTGTGCAGACTGCTGTATTTAAGAGCACACATCCTGCCAGCTGGACTCATCTGGTGCCCCCCAGCCTCTTAGCATCCTGCCTGTTCAGGGAGGCCGTGTGTAGAATTCAACCAGTCTCCTGCCTTCTTATGTGCTCTTTGTTCCTCTCCAAAGGCAAAACCAAAAGACCCATTCCTAAGGAAGTACTGCAACCCTAAGAAGATTCAAGGCCTTGAACTTCAGCAAATAAAAACATATGGGCGGCAAATATTAGAGGTAAGAGTTATTAAATTTTGGTGTAAGTTGCATTGGAATTTCACCCAGCCTCACCATACTCTTTTGGGAAAGTTCTCAGGCAATATCCAAAGTAGTTTAAGTTGTCTGATGGCTTATAAACTGGTGACATTGTCATATTTTATCCCAAAAAGCAAATATTTGAGACTAAGGCAGTAATTTAGATCAACAAAGTTCCAAAAGCTTAGCTATTGGAAATTCCTAAGTTAGTGTCTGATTTAAGAACTTTATTGTGTGAGTACCAACTTTTGTGTTATTTTTGGTTGATCTTTATCTTGGTGCCAAGATAACACAGCTATCTTGTTTAGTTTTTTTCTAGGAATCTCCCCAGTGACCAGTTTGGTTTTGTTTCAAAATATATTGACTGAAAAAGCAAAGTTTAACCTGTCTTGTATCTGAACGAGTTGGGGGTGGGGAATGTGACCTCTACCTATTTTTTAATAGGTACTAAAGTTTCTCCATGACAAGGGATTCCCTTATGGGCATCTTCATGCTTCCAACGTGATGCTGGAAGGGGACGCTTGCCGGCTGCTGGACCTTGAGAATTCCTTGTTGGGCCTTCCTTCCTTCTACCGATCTTATTTCTCACAATTCAGGAAAATCAATGTAAGTTGCTGAAAGTCATGAAACAGCAGGTTTATATTTAGGTATAAATTATCCCCATGGCAGGATGCATGATCTGCCACTGTAAGAGATATGCACTAAGCAGTGACAGGTACAGTTGGGGTAGGCATACCTGTTGGTGCTGTTCTCCCACAGCACTGCTGTTTCTCCAAGAGGCTAGTTGAGGTGGTAGCTGGGACAAGGAGGGCATAGAACCAGTGACTGGAATACCATGGAGGGTAGGACCAAGACCTTTGGTCAGTGCAATGCTTTGTGAGCTTTTACAAAAGTCTTTGGAATTGGGTCATCACTACCAGTTGTGAGTGGGGTTGCCCCTGGGCCATGTTTCCTAGTGGAAGCCCAGGGCAGGAGGCTTGGGATTCACAAAGCCAAAGCAAAGACCAAATACGCCGCTGCTCTCTTTTCTTCTGCAGACATTGGAGAGTGTGGACGTCCACTGCTTTGGCCACTTACTGTATGAAATGACTTACGGACGACCGCCAGACTCAGTGCCTGTAGACTCCTTCCCTCCTGCACCGTCTATGGCTGTGGGTCAGTATGGGGTGTGGAGGGGGCTTCTGGGCCCTTGTAATGTGCAGAGCTACTCACCCTCTTTCCAGAGTCCAGGGAAGACCCAGAGGAAGTTGCTACGTTCCACAGCCAGAAAGTCTTACTCGTATAAAAGTAATTTGAGTGACTTCCTTAAATGCATTTCCCTGAAAATTCATATAGCTTGTCTATTTGTCAGGCTACCTGAAACCTCAGGGGACATTTTATAACATGCATTAGAATTTTGGAGGCCAGAGAATATGAAGAGAAGTATGGCCAGACTGAGTCTGATACAGAAGCAGGAGCCAGGAGCAGGAAAGTTGCAGCCAGTCTTGTGGACTCAGGCAGGTGTCAGGAGTCAGACCAAGGCTGGAGAGAGACCTGCAAGGACAGCCACAGGCTAGACACATGGTAGAGGAGAGCCTGGCAAGCCCAGGGCTAGGAAAGGCAGACAGGAATGCAGATACCTGGCACCAGGATCCAGGAGCTCTTCTAGCATTACTGAGGGGGCTGAAGCGAGTGCGGGGATGGGTGGGCACCTGTAAGAAGAAGGGATGTGGGGACTGATGCAGAGTCATCCAGGGACCCTTTCATCCCCTCCACAGCCAGCTCAGAACTCACTGCCAGAGCAGAGGGAGCGGAGGGCAGGGCAGGTCTTGGACCACTGTGCCTTCCAGGCATGCGGGGCAACCCTCCACCAGTGTTAGTTTTGTATCAAATGAGGTGGTTCCAGAGAACAGGCCCCGAGACTTCTTTGGGTTGAGTTTGAACAGAACAGCTGACACTGAACAGTTACCTGCAAGTAGAAAAGTCTGGCTGCTTTTGTTTACATCATCCAGGGTGTGGGATGGTGCAATACTAACAGTTGGCATTTCCTGTAATGGTTTTGACTAAAAGCAGGCAAGCAGAGAAATGTCGCTCAGGTTCAGAATTTTACTTCTGTGTAGTGTTTACTTCTCTTTTCAGAGAGCAAACATATTTAGGGATGATATCTTGAATCCCTCCTCCAGTTATCTCTGGAATATATTTAGCTTTCTGTCAGCATGTGGTTCCTGAACCATTTCTTTTGAGGCGTCAGTAGTGTCAGTGTTGCCAGCATCCCCCTCCCCGGCACGTATGCCATCTGTCTGTGCGTGAAGAGTTTTGACACTGTCCTGATCAGCCCGCAGACAGTTGTTGCAAAGCGGTGTCAAACTTTTCATCACCAAGTGGATTTGCCAGCATGTTCTGTGGAACTAAACTGTGTATCTGTTCATTTCAAGTGGCCGTGTTGGAGTCTACGCTGTCTTGTGAAGCCTGTAAAAATGGCATGCCCACCGTCTCCCGGCTCTTACAGATGCCGTAAGTCAATCCCACACCTTGGCTGTAACCCTCCTAACCGTGTTGACCACTAGCCCAAGCGTCTGGTCCCGGTAGAGACTCAACAGCGTCCCCGCAGAGTCACCGTGGCCTGCTTGCTGGCGGTCACTTGCCGCATGATGTCCTGACCTTTCCTTGTGACCTCTCTGCACCATAGCCTGACTGCTGTCTCTTCACATCAATATCATCTTCACATGTGTCTCTCCCTGTCCATGTTGGCTTTGTATACGTGGACTTCCCGCTTGGGAGGTACTGAAGGGGGGCCACCCTGTTTCAGTGCACCGCGTGGCCCACGGCTGTGGCTGCTTCACTAGCCCCTGGCTGGGGAGGTTCTGGCCTCTCGGAGGAGGGCAGCGTGGCTCTGGCCTCCCCTGCGCTTGTTTGTTCATTTCCTCACTGGGTAACACATATCTAACGTCTGACGTGTACCAGGCACTGTGCTGGGGCGTAGAGCTCAGGAGACATTCTCCTTTAAACAGGGTTATGAATAGTCAATTGAGGTGGGTGAAATGGTGCTTTGGGGCCTTTCCTTTAGGTATGTTTTCTATTCCTTCATGGAAAGGCAGCAGGGTGGTTAAGAAGCATGTGTCTGAGGTTAGACAGACCTGGGGGTGGGCCCAGCCTTACCACTTCTACCTGGGTGACCTTGGGCAGGTTTCCTAACCTCTGGAAGCTGAGTTTCCCCATCTGTAAATGGGGACAATAATAGCCCCCGCCCCCCGCCAGAGGGCTGTTGGGAGGATTTATTGCAGTGATTCCTAGTACAGTGCCAGTTACTAAAGCACAGCTTATTCAGTGTTAGTTATGCTTACTATTGATTCAGCTTATACTCTGTGCCTTTCGACTCACCCAGTGCTGTGTAAACAGGTGTATTTGGGAAACAATTGTATGGGGAAATAAGGCAGGACAGCTTGAGGTACATACAGCCCGAGGTCAGAGGAGGCGGTGATAACTTCAGATTCCTCGTGTTAGGGAAAGTCTACTCCAGCTCCGGCGCCGTCCTAGGCCCTGGGGAGGCTGTGATGGACAGAGCGGCCCAAGCCCCCCCCACGTGGATGTGACTTCCTAATGTTTGACTGACACTGGTGCCTCCCTCCCCAAACCAGCCACCATTAATAACAGTGTAAACGTGGAAAAATAGATCTAGTCAGGGAAACAAAACAATTTTCACACACACTTTTAGAACATATGCATTTGTAGTTAGGGAACAGCTTGTATCCATGTTAATTTACTTGGGTTTGTAGTCGCACCCCCTGCTCCAAAGCTCTTACATTTTTCTCCCAGTCTTCCAGTTCTAAAGTGAAGCCAGATAATTTTTCTTCACTTAAGTCTTTCTACCGTGTGGGCTTCAGCCTTGAGACAGCACTTGGAGAGGTGTGAACTCTGTTCAGTTCAAAACGTGTTGTCTGGAAATAAGTGGACCCTCGGCCTTGAAGGGGAGAGTTCTGTCTCCACCTCCAGGCCACCCAGGGAGTGCTGTGGGGAAAAGTTAACCCTGTCACTTGTACTTGTGATGTAGTTCCTGTTTTTTAAAAAGGGGGACTCCGTTCAAGGAAAGACTTACTTAGAGCCTTTTGGGCACTGCCCAGACAACCATTTAAATTCTCTGACCTGTTTTAGCCAAAACAGTTCAGAATTCCTCATGCTATTGTTTTTAATAACACACTTTTGGCCCTCCCTGGTGGCACAGTGGTTGAGAATCCGCCTGCCAATGCAGGGGACACGGGTTCGAGCCCTGGTCCGGGAGGATCCCTCATGCCGCGGAGCAACTAGGCCCGTGTGCCACAACTGCTGAGCCTGTGCTCTAGAGCCTGCGACCCACAGCTACTGAGCCTGCGTGCCACAACTACTGAAGCCCGTGAGCCTAGAGCCCGTGCTCTGCAACAAGAAAAGCCACCGCAATGAGAAGCCTGCGCACCTCAACAAAGAGTAGCCCCTGCTTGCCACAACTAGAGAAAGCCCGCGCGCAGCAATGAAGACCCAACACAGCAAAAAATAAATAAATAAAATAAATTTATTTAAAAAAAAAATTGCTCCCTTTATAAAAACAAAAAACACACTTTTGAAGAGAAAATTGATATTTTCCCAGAGCTGCTATTTCTTTTTAAGAGAGCATGCGAAACACTACTTTCCTTAGAAGAAAATTATTTTCTTGTTGGATTCCAATGAGAACAATTCCTTTTTTACTTACTCTCATGTTTTTATTATATTGAGCTCTAGAATAAATTTTGTCCTCCTCTGGGGCAAAAAAAAAAAGGAAAGCCAATTATTCTGTTTAGAAATATCTACTGCATATATTATTTGCAATATAATATAAATACAATAAATAATGTGCAGATTTCTTTTCAAAACGTAAATTAATTCACTATGTAGCGTGAGAAGACTGTCACCCCCTCAGTGGGGAAATCAGCTCCCCTACACGGCTGGGAGAGCTCCAAGATGGTAGGGAGTGGCAGGTTTCTGGAGGTCACCTTGGGTGGCCTGGAAACTCCTTTGTGTTTGATAAACACGAGATGGTGTATTGGCCCGGGGCCAGGGGATGTTGTGGGGGACTTGATGGGCAAAAGATGTCTCATTCTGCTTTGATCCTGTTCTGGGAGTGCACCTGGTTTAAGAAAGATATTTTTGTTTGTTTCTTTTCTTTACAGATTATTCAGTGATGTTCTGCTAACTACTTCCGAAAAGCCACAGTTTAAGGTAAAGCAAATTATATCATTTCTTGGTTTGTGACATGAATGTGTACTTGGAAAGTTAGCGCTTTTTTAATCAAAAAAAGAAGGTACAGTATTTGTAAGTGTGGACTGGAAAAACACACACTTAAGAGCGTTTTTATTTGGGGACCTTACTGAGGACAGTAGCCGGGAGACAGCCTCTCAGATAGCTCTAAGGAACTATGAAGAGGCAGGGGAGGGGCCAGGATATATGAACTTTTTGCTGGGAAAAAACATGTAGTCAAGCATAAAAAGATTACTGCTAATCACAGAAGACAGACATCTGAAGTTAATGATTTTAGTGTTTTTCTATGTATGAAAGATGCCAAGAATCTGGGGTCATTGAAATTTTTCCTGAGATAGGCATCTTAACTCCCTAGGGTCCTGTATATCCAAAGCACAGAATGCTTCCTGTTTTTCTCCACCCTGAATTCCCCCCAGCGTGAACCTTCGGGGGGCAATTGCAATATGTTGCAGCTTAATCCTTGTGGAACGGGAATGGCCAGCAGCCTTCTTTATTTTACATAAAGAAAAATTGCAAATAATCTAAATATCCTATAATGAGGGAATTGCTTAATAATTTAAGTACATGTATTGGATTAAATATGTTTTACCTAATAAAAGTAAAATTTATAAAGACATTGTAGTAGCCTGGAAAATGATTATTATTTGGGCTAAGGGAAAAAAACAGGATATAAAATACAGTGTGTAAAAAAAAAATACCTCTGTCTAGAATAAGGACTGGAAGGAAGTATCCTGGGAAGTGGCAGTGTTATGTGGTGTTATGCAAAGAGCAGGGGCTTTGGAACAAACGTATGGACATCAAGGGGGGAAGCGGGGGTGGCATGAGTTAGGAGATTGGGATTGACATGTATACACTAATATGTATAAGATAGATAGCTAATGAGAACCTGCTGTATAGCACAGGGAACTCCACTTCGCTGTACAATAGAAACTAACCCAACATTGTAAAACAACTGTATCCCAATTTTAAAAAAGGAAAAAAAAAAAAAAAGAGCAGGGGCTTTGGAACTCCCCCAGACCAGGTTGATGCCTTGCTTTGCTTTCATGATACCAGCCATTTATCTAAGGCAGGGTTTCTCAGCCCTGACCTTTGACACTTTGGACCAGGTAGCTGTTCTTTGTTGCCGGGGCTCTGCTGTGCGTTGTGGGGTGTTGAGCGGCACCCCTGGCCTGTACCCACTAGATACAAGCAGTACTCTCATCCCACCCCACAACTGTGTGACCGTGAAAACTGCTTCCAGATGCAGCCAACTGTCCCCTAGGGAGGGGCCGGGGGCAAAATCACCCTCATTTGAGAGCCACTCATATATGGGCAAGGACCTATTCTTTGGGTCTACGTTTACTCGTTGTGTAGAGTTGGTGAGTAAAACTTGTCTGTTGTCACTGGACAACTGAGATGATCCCTGAGAACGCCTAGTTCAGGGCTGGGCGCTCACTGTTAGCATTGTTTTGGGTAGTGAGATGAAGGGTATTTCTCTTTCTCCTCTCTCTATTCCCCCAAAACCTGTAAAACTCTTTACGAAGAAATTACATTTGGGGGGAGAAAAAACGAAAGAAAACCCCAAACAAGGTGGGGTCAGAAGATTTATAGGCAAGGGAGAAGCTTTCCTCTGTCCTGTTTTGCCAGTTAGAGGAGTTCTGACAATAATAGCTTCTTTGGATCTGATGTAGGAAAAATAAAAACCTTTAAATTCATGTCTTTGTTACTGAAACTCTTCAGGAAATGCATTCAGCCTTGTAAATAAATATGCTCTCCTCAACCCTAGTAGTCCAGCCCAGGGGTTATCATCAGCCCTTGTTCTTCCTCCAAGCCAGAGAGCCTGCAGCAAAGACACTGTGATCTTAAAAACCAGTGTATGTCTGTTTTCTTTCTGGAAAGATACACAAGAGACTGGTGATGTTGGCTGCCTCCATGGTGGGGGCCTAGGTGGGATGTTTTTTACTGTGGATATACCCTTTTTATGCCTTCTGAGTTTTGAACCATATCACTGTGTATTACCTACTCAAAACTTTTTTAAACTTAAAAATTTTTTTAATATTCATTTTATTTATTTATTTGGTTTTGCCTGCATCGGATCTTAGTTGTGGCGCTCAGGCTCTTCGTTGTGGCGTGCAAGGCTTCTCTCTAGTTGTGGCACACAGGTTCCAGAGCGCATGGGCTCTGTAGTTTGTGGCACACAGGCTCTCTAGTTGAGGCACGCGGGCTCAGTAGTTGCCCCGCAGCATGTGGGGTGGTAGTTCCCCGACCAGGGATCGAACCTGCATCCTCTGCACTGGAAGGCAGATTAACCACTGGACCACCAGTGAAGTTCCCTAAACTTAAATTTTTAGAAGAATAGTAGAGACAAAAAGTTGAATGTGGTCTGGGTGTCTGTTTTCTAGGCCTGAACTCCTCATGGTTTGAAAAACTAATAAATTAAGAAATGACAAGCTCAGAACCACACTAAGCTTTTGTTAATAGCATCTTCCAGTAGGAAAAAACTTAATCTTGTGAAATTCAGAAAATAGGTCTTAAGAAAGAAAGGGAGGGAGGGAGGGAGGGAGAGAGGGGGGAAATAAGTCTTTCACAGAGAAAATCCCTCTGAAGTTATAGAATATTATAATTACTTGAATTTGTGTGTGTTTCAATAAGCTTTATATATTTTTTTGTTTTTAGTTATGATAAAAACATCATGTAAAATGTATCCTCTTAGCCATTTTTAAGTGTACAGCTCAGTGGTGTGAAGTGTATTCACATTGTCGTGTAACAGATCTCTGGAACTTTTTCATCTTGCAAACTGAAACTCAAGAACCACCTTAAGTACAACTCCCAATTTTTCCACCCCCAGCCCTTTGGCAAACACATTTTACCTTTTAGATATCTCATATAAGTGGAATCATACAGGATTTGTCCTTTTGTGACAGGCTTATCTCACCCAGTGTAATGTCCTCAAGGTTCATCCATGTTATAAGCATGTGACAGTATTTCTTTCCTTTTTAAGACTGAATAATATTCCCCTGTGTGTATATACCACATTTTATTTATCCATTCATCTATCAATGGACATGTAGGTTTCTTCCATCCCTTGGCTATTGTGAATAATGCGTCAATGAACATGGGGCATGCTTTGATATCCTGCTTTCAGTTCTTTTGGGTATATACCCAGAAGTAGGATTGCTGGATCATATGGTAATTCTATTTTTAGATTTTTTTGAGGAACTTCTATACTGTTTTCCATAGCTGCTGTGCCATTTTACATTCCCACCATTAGTGTACAATTTTTTCCATCCTCACCAACATTTGTTATTTTCTGTTTTTTTGATAGTTACCATCCTAATATGTGAGGTTATATCTCATTGTGGTTTTGGTTTGCATTTCTCTCATGATTGGAGTTATTGATCATTTTCCATATGCTTGTTGGCCATTTGTGTATCTTCATTGGAGAAGTGTCTGTTTAGGTCCTTTGCCACTTTTTCCTTTGATTTTCTGCTCTTTATTTATTTATCTTTTCAGGTTTATTGTGGCATAATCCATTTTTGGTGACAAGTCCATTTTTTAATTGATTACTTATGTTTTTGAGTTGTAGGAGTTCTTTATATATTCTGGATATTAACCCCTTAACAGATGTATGATTTCCATTTATTTTCTCCTATTCCGTAGGTTGCCTTTTCACTCTGTTGATTGTTTCCTTTGATGTTCAGAAGTTTTAAGCTTGATTTAAGCTTGATGCAGTCGCATTTGTCTATTTTGGCTTTTGTTGCCTGTGCTTTTGGTGTCCTGTCCAAGAAATTATTGCCAAATCCATTATCACAAAGCTTTCTCCCTGTTTTCTTCTAAAGTTTTATGTTTTTAGGTCTTAGGTTTAGGTCTTTAATCCAATTTTGAGTTAATTTTTGCATACAGTGTAAGGTAGGGGTCCAGCTTCATTCTTTTGCATGTAGATATCCAGTTCTACCAGCACCATTTATTGAAGAAACTGTCGTTTTCCCACTGTGTGCTTTTGGCATGAGGGTTAATTTCTGGGCTCTCTGTTTGTTCCATTGGTCTGTCTTTATTGCCAGTATCACACTGTTTTCTGTAGCTTTGTAACACATTTTGAAATCAGGGAGCGTGAGGCCTCCAGTTTCCATCTTCTTTTTCAGGATTGTTTTGGTAATTTGGGGTTCCTTGAGAATAACTTGAAATACTTGAAACATACCTCATGCTTATTTATGTGTTAGTTTTATATATTTATTGCTAAAACATGCTAATGAGGTGAGTGTGTTTGGGGATACCAGAAGTGGCCAGGATAGGAGTCAAGTGGACAGCTTGTAACTGATTTCATTCCAGGTGTCCTCTTCCTTGACTAGCAACTGTTTTTTATTCAGACTGGGACTTGAGAGACTCTCCAGCTATTTTACTCAATAGATTATATACTTTCTCTTCTTTCAGATCCCCACAAAGTTAAAAGAGGCATTGAGAATTGCCAAAGAATGTATAGAAAAGAGGCTAATTGAAGAACAGAAACAGGTAAGTTGCTAATAGTTCCTCATTGCCTTTTGATCTTTTAGTGTCCCCATCCTCTGCTGTGGTCATCACAGTGATTTACTTGTAACTGAGTGTTCATTCCATAAACAGTTCTTGCATACTTGCTCTGGACCAGGCTCCATGTTCAATGCTGTGAGACAGCCGAGTACTTCGCAGTCCTACCCTCAAGGAGCTCAGCCTGTGGGGGAAACAAACATGTCCACAAAGAGCAGTCCTCCTTTATGATCAGGACAGACTGGGTGGTGGTGGGGCATACATGCTCCATGCTCTAAAGGTGCTGGGGACCACACTCATTTTCCGTAAGAGAGAGAAAGGCAGGAAGGAACTCGGGGAGACAGAAAGGTCTTCATCTGCTGGCACACTCTTCTCCCAGACATGCAGACCCAAGCTTGGAGGCAGACAGGCTGAGCAAGGAAAGATTTTTCATCCAAGTGATTTGATTTGGCAAAACATGTTAAGAGATTTTCATTAGTGTAGGATATGCTTACAGTTGTGGTGAATTGTGGTCTCTTAAAGATCCACCAGCATCGAAGACTGACGAGAGCTCAGTCTCACCATGGATCCGAAGAAGAAAGAAAAAAGAGGAAGATCTTAGCTCGAAAGGTAAGTCCGGTGTCTCTCTGAATTCTTTCTTGCGAATTCCTGACTAGATGTGAAGAAAGTTCTAGGTTAATGGTGCCCATTTAGTTAATGACAGATTCTGTGCTTTATCTCCATGAAAGCTAAAACCATTTCCAGATGACTGGTTTGCAGCTTCTGAAAGAAAAGCCATATAATATCAGCAGAGAAATGGACCATAGAGCTTCCTGGCTTGCTGGGCTGATTATGGCCTTAATGTAATCGTGGGGAATGACTGGCCTGAGAGAGTGAACTCAGCATTCTTGGTTTTATTTCTCCCTTTAGTTTTGGCTTGTGGCTTCTTCACTGTATTCAGTTATGAGGCCAAATATGACTTTGTGTGTAGCTAGTCTAACTATGCCTGGAAAATGTTTTTATTCTGGTATGTTTATTCTTCGCTTTTCCCCCTCTATTTTTTATTTTTAAAGAAGTCAAAACGATCTGCTGTTGAAAATAGTGAAGAGCATTCAGCAAAATACAGCAACTCCAATAATTCAGGTAACTGGTTATAGGTTGTAGTGGGGCCAGGCCAATAATTCAGGTAACTGGTTATAGGTTGTAGTGGGGCCCAGGTCCCAAAGGTTAGGACCAGGAGTCAAGGGTTCTTGGGTTCTCCTGGGCAGTGTGGTGACCAGTGCAGAGAACAAAAGAACTCTGTCCCCAGGGAAGGATTGCCACAGCATTCGGAGGCTCACAGGACTCAAGTGCTAGAAGGCACCTCAGAGCTTACTGGGTAACCAGCCTCCTCACTGATGGCAGCATCAGCCCTGGAAGAAAAACCCACCCAACTTACAATGCAAGGCCTCCTGTGTATCAGCAGAGCCTATAGGAACTGAAATGGCCCTAAATCCCGCCCTCTGCTTGGTGCCCACGTGGCAGAAGGATATGCCCTCCTGCATCAAGGAGAGGCCTCTGTAGTGTGTGGAGATCGCAAAAAGCCACATTCCAGGAGGGCCAAGATGGCACAGAGTGCAGTGTCATGAGTTAGCCATCCTTGCTGTCACTCCTGGATGCCCCTTGCCCAGCCCTCCTGGCTTTGGGCCTTAATGTCCCCATCTTTGGAAATCAGATCAAGTGATCCCTTGGGACCTTCTAGTTCTTCTGTCTTATGGTCTGTGAAGTACAGTTCCACATAGAGAAGGGAAGATTTCATCCTAACAGGGGCAGCTTTGGTTTAGCCCTGGAGGGCCAAAGGAAGAGGAGTGTTTTTTTAGGTTGAGGGATAGCTGCATATACTTCCAGGCAAGATAAGGACCAAGTAGAGATGGAGAAGTTGAAGATGCAAAAGAGAGAGTGATTGTTGCAGGGAGTGAGGGGGCTGAGGGTCAAAAGGTTAGCATCCAGAGCCCAGCTGTCAGTCTCAGCCTTGGAGGAAACCCATCCATCCCTTCCTGGTGTCAGGAGCCAGGAGGGGTAGGTGAAGAGTTAGAGGTGTTTAAAAGTGGAAGGAAGGGAGGAAATTGAGGGTATTCACAGCTCATGCCTTCTCAGGTCTTCTCAGGGAAGTCAGTGAGGAAGACATCTGCCAGGGGCAAGAGAAGAAGAAGTGAGGGGTTCGCAAGACCTGAAGGCTGGTCTAGCCATAGCCAGAGAATGCAGGCAGTGTGGTTAGAGCTGAAATTGGAAGAGTTGGGATGGAAGAAGATCATAGACTCCAGAGGGAGGGTGGGAATCGTGCCCGCACCACTGCTTGGAGAGCCAAGCCAGAGACGGGCCCTGGAGGGAAGAGCTAGGAGGGAAGAGAAGGAGGGGAGGCTCCAGGCCCTGAAGGTCCCTGGGAGGACCAAGGCAGGCTCCCTGGGGATGGAGGCTAGGAGAGGAGAAGGGGCTGGAGGCTGTTGTGGCCGGTGGGTAGTTTCAGAGTTGGAGGTCTGTTTTCTCCATGGTTGATGGGATGGACATAGGCCAGTCATTGTCATCACTAGGCTGAGACTCATGTCTCCAACTAGCCTGTCACCCTGGCAGGCACTCTGTCTGGCATCTTTTTTTTTTTTTGCGGTACGCGGGCCTCTCACTGCTGTGGCCTCTCCCGTTGGGGAGCACAGGCTCCGGATGCGCAGGCTCAGCGGCCATGGCTCACGGGCCCAGCCGCTCCGCGGCATGTGGAATCCTCCTGGACCAGTGCACGAACCCGCGTCCCCTGCATTGGCAGGCGGACTCTCAACCACTGCGCCACCAGGGAAGCCCCATCTACTTCTTTATAAAGCAGAGAAAGCCTGACTTGGTATACTCCACCTTCCTGAGGCCCTGCCTGCCTGAAAGGCTCTTTGCCAGATGCAGCTGGATGGGACGCCAAGGACTCCCAGACACCACCTCAGGGAGTTTAGGAAAGCAAAGTAGCAGTTGATGGAAATGTATAGATCATCTCCAGACCCCACTGGAATCACAAATTCAAGCCTTCTCCCCCTTAAAATCTGTGTTAGCACTACAAGCAGTATGACATCAGGATGGGTTGAATTTCACCATCTTTTTCAGTGAAATGGCTCTCCCTTTTATAGGGAGGCGAGAGGATGTTGCAGATGGTGGAAGGGTGTTCAGCTGGAGGGAGGTGTGGCTTCATTAGGACATTTCTCCTCGTGCTCAGTGTCCGTGCTGTGCCCCCCACGTCCTGTGGGTGTGCGGGAGGTGGTGGGAGGCTGCCCCAGGACAGCTAGTGGCTTCTCAGGGGCATGGCCTCAGCCCTCCAGGAGCTTTGGTAACCCCTTGATAGGACTGCCATGTGAGGGAGGGGGCTCATGTGGGAGCTTCCATCTGCTCGTTGGGCTACTTCCATGTCAAGCCAGGAGGACGTATTCTGGGGATTTCTGAGCAATGGAGGAGATACTGGGAATTTGGCAATATCTGAAATATAAAAAGGTTACTAGGTCCAGAAAAAGCATGCAACGTATGGGAATATGCACATTATTTTGATGTAAATCATGGTATTTACTGAATTTCAGGTAAGAAAAGGCCTGGGAAATCCACACACTGAGTAGGCTGATCCTAATCAATTGAATATGCCTGCTGGTAAAATGGAACTTCTCCAGAGAGTATTCCTGGGTGGAATACTCTCGCTTCTTTTGGAGAGGCGATTGTCCTGCCCTTCTCTGTCACCTCTACTGCTGTGGCACTGTCATTTGTCTTTCATTACCCAAGGACAGGGCTTGGGTCAGGAAGAGAAACTGCAGCCAGTTGCATAAGCCATTGGATTGCACAAAGTTGGTTGCAAACCAGGCAGGCTGTGGGGAGCAGTGGGAGGCAACGAGGCCTGGGGAAGGAAGTGGGTTGGACGCCTGTGGTCAGGGGTCCCGTCCCTGAATTCTCTGCCCAACCTCGCTTTTTCCCACAAGGCTCACACACTCAGCCAAGTGCAGATTCTCAGACAGTGGTGGGTGCCGGCTCCGGCCAAGCCCCAGATGTCTTCCTTTGGTCCCCATGAGGGTCTCTCTGTGTTTTCTCTTAGCAGGATCCGGGGCCAGCTCACCTCTCACATCCCCGTCATCGCCGACTCCACCCTCCACAGCAGGTTAGTGAGGAGGAAGAGAAAGCTGCCTTCCTCCCCTTCTGCACCAGCCCGGGAGAAGGGTGGGGCTTTCTCTTCTCACCTTGGCCCAAACATTTCAGGGGTCAGAGGGGACCAGCATCCTCCAGAGAAACCAGTGGGAGTGCAGATTAGCAGTGTCACTTGGGAGAGACGAGGGTCCAGGTCTCTAAAGTCGGATTTCACGGGGAGCGGGATGGTCGGCTTCAGGGCTGCTCACTGCCCCCACCTCCAGCTCACTCTCTCTACTGAAAAGCCTCACGCAGGCTCCTCAGATCACAGCCTGTGTGGGTACGCGCTCAGCTGAATAAAACAATCAGCGCTGCTGCCCAGGGGCCCGGTCCTGCCAGGGCTCTCTCCTCAGGGAGACCAGCCACAGTGTCGGCTTTGTCACAGAGCACAGCTGGTGAAATGCCTGGGTATGGGAGTGAACTACCCACCGAGCTTCTGATTTCCTGATAACTATTTGTGCTTTATTCTGCTCTGCATTTCATCACCTGAATATTTTTCTGTGGCTAGCTAACCTTTGTTTTGCGTTTGTGACTTAAATCAGATAGATACTGGGAGTTTTGTTTGAAAAATGTAAAAAGAGTTTATTTCAGGGAATACTTATAAAAATTATCTCTAATTCTGTGGAGTGGCCTCATAATGCTATCTTTCTTCTTTCTTTTTTGAACTAATAGCTCTCTCCTAACCATTTTGCAAGCCTCATAAAAATGCACTGGGGCACCAGTATCTCCTTTCACTTCTTAACTGAACCAGATGTTCTGGATGTCAGAGAAGTCGGTTCTGCCACTCAGAGCTTGTCGGCTGGCTGTGCTTGGAAGAGCTGCTGCAGCTGTCTGGAGGGAGAGTCATGGGCTGGGGTTGATTTATGAGTTGATGACACCATATTCATTAAGGCTTAACGTGGTGCCCAGGAGCTACCAAGAGCATTACCCGACAGCTCTCAAATGCTTCTAACTGACCTTCCAAAAAAACCCCCCCAAACAACAGTCAAATGTAAGGAGACTGGTTTGAAGGCCTCGCATCTGTCTGGTGGGTGTCTCTCTTTGCTGGCCGAGCCTGGTTACTGGTAGTTTGCTGTCGAGTGTTCTGGGCCCAGGGCCTATTTTAATAGCAAAGTACCTGGCTGATGGGGGATAATATTCTATTTCCTGTCTGACTTTGTCAGCAGATTTTACAAGAAAGCTTCCAAATATTGATCAATATAGAAACTAGACTTCTCTGTCTTTTATAGAGGTGACCTGTATAGGCTGATCAGAAATTTCGGGGGAGCCACTGCCCAGATCATGCTGAGGGGTTTTCTAGAAGATAGGATATTAATTTCACACCACTTAGACATATTAAGGAAACTGGAGAGAATTAGTAGTGAGAATCTACGAAGCCTTCTTTAACAAATGAGGTGTCTATCCGGTAGCTCAGAGCACTTTGCTGTGTGCATTGGACGTGGGAAGTTACCTGCCAGTGCTCATTTTTAAACGCCTTGGAGAATTCAGTCTATATGGATTATTTTTGATGAATCCTCTAATTGACCTGAATTCTCAGTGGGAGGATTCTCCTACAGTAGCAGGTTTGCATGAGATGAGGTAACTTTTAGAACAAGAAGAAAAAGAGGAATCTTTTGTAATTAGACTCAAGGTTGGAAAAAACTTCATCTGAGGCGAGAGGGAGCAATTGGGTGGATAGTTCCCTATCCTGAAGGGGAGTTGTAAAGATTCAGAGGGAAACATATGTGAGGCCACAAGCACGATGCCTGGCAGTAATGGGAGGTTCCCAGCAAGTATTGGCTCCCTCTTTTCCTTTATGTCCTTTAATGTTTTATTGATGAAATTATTGATTCAGCCCCAGAAACTGTACTCTGACCTCTGCTGGTTATTTATTGTAACGCGTCTCATAAAAATAATAGCTAGTATTTGCCTATCAACCTAGCATTTCAGGCCCTAAGCGAGCCACCCATGGTGAGTTTATTTATTCATCTACTGGAGATGCATTTATTGAGAGCTGCTGTGTGCCCAGCACTGTGCTAAGCGCTGGGTCACAGAGATGAGCAGGCAGACAAGGCCCCAGCCGAGGTGGCCTCACATTGCCAGCACCTCTCAGGAGCTCCAAAATGATAGATACAATTCAAGCAAGTGCTTTCCTTGGGGTCCACCCATGGTAATTTTTTTCTCCCAGTAGTTCCCCTTCTTAAATAGAGAATCTCCACCTGAAAAAACTAGTCCACCAACAAAGTGACATCTCGAGCTTCTGTTCTGTACAAGGCATCAGGGAGCTACAAACAGGTGATAGTCTCATGCTACCGTACCCATGGGAGATGCTCAGTAAATCCTTATGGGTGGATTTGCTTGGACTTGGTCTGCCTTCAGGGTCTCTGCTGGGTGAGGGCAAGGCTGTCAGCCTACGGGAGGCAACTTCTGGCTCAGAAGCCCCTGCTTAGACTGGTCCTTTTCCTTCCAGGACAGGAGGCCAGGCTTCTCATTGGGCTCATCTATGTTGCCGCCTCTCTGCACACTGCCTGTCTTATTGCTGGAAACACATTTACTCCAATTTATGTCTTTACTTCTAGGCCACATTTATGGTTTATCTGGGAACTAAGTCAAGCATAGTGTCTTCCAGCTTTATGATAAAATGCAATTTTCTCAAGAAATGAAGAAAAATTCTTCATTTTCAAGGGCTAGTTTAGAAAAGGAATTCCTGCTAAAGGTAGCATCTCAAACACAACTCGATCTGGGAGCCCTTGGAAACTACACCTTGGGCTGTGGAACCTAAACTTGAGGATCACCACTCGCTAGTTCTGGGACCTTGGAGGAGATACTTGACCTCCCTGGGCTTCAGGTTTTGAAACCAAGTGAGGCCCTGTGGGACTCCTGCGCACGGAGGCCCTTTTGTCCTCTGTTTCTTGTAGGCAAGACTCCAGGTTCCATGACCTTCCCTGAGTTCCAAAGGGCAGATTGGAAGAGTTGCTAATCACGGGAGGAGCAGCCAGGAAACCACCTGAGTTGAGATTAAGGAAGTGCAAGTCCGGCACACACCCTGGTCTTGTCAGAGACTCCACCCTTGGACCTGTTGTTATCAAACCCTTCATCAGGTCCTCTGGGGTGGGGACACATAGTTTCTCCAGGCAGGAGCCTGCTGTGTCCCCGTTTGCCTGGCAAAGTAATAAAGCTATCCTTTTCTACTTCACCCAAAACTCTGTCCCCGAGATTTGATTTGGCAGTGGTGTGGGGAGAGGCTGAGCTTTCGGCATCAGTTTCCCATTTGTAAAGGAGGATAATAACAGTGCCTGCCTAGTGGGTTTATTACGAGGATCCAGAGGGTTCCATGCCCATGGAGTTAGAACAGCGCCTGATACACAGTAAGCCCTCAGGACACTGTTAGTTACTGAGAGACCTTGAGTGAGTCACTTTCCGTGTCTGGGTTTGGGTTATGTCCTCTGTAGAAGGCAAAAAGCGTGGGAGTCAGAGGAGACTATCTCACAGTTCTAATCATGCATCCTGTAAACCCACTGTGGACCCCGCCCTTTGGCAGTTTGTTCAGCAATAGATCAACTGAGGCAAGTTCAGTTTGACAGCATTGCCTTTCTTCCTGAAAGCATCAATTTTAAGCACATTCGTGGTAGCTGAGGGTGGTTTTCAGCTCAGTTGCTTTCAGGACGGGGCAGAAGTGACAGATGTTTCTAAGCGAAGGGGTGTTACTCTCATGAGCCCTTTCCAGCATTTGTGTAAGGACTGGGGCCTCTCCTGTTTCTTACTGTACTGTACTTCCCTGCTGTGGGCCTCTTCTTGAAATCCTTACCAAATTGATGGGAGAAATATTTCCGTAAGTCTGCTGGCGATTCCATCAGGTAGGGTGGGATTCTCTACAACTCTTTTTTTTTTTTTTCAGTGAGAACATTCCTAGCACTTTCTTTTTTTGCTAAGGTTTCTGTTTCCTGCCTCTAGAAGATCATTCTTTCAAGAACTTTAAAATACTTTATCTTGACTTATGTCACGGTCAGTGTCACCAACTAGTGTTTACACTCTGTATTCATGGAGCTGAGTGGTTTAGATGGTCCTCATTGACACACAGATATTTGTTCCTACCCTCCCTTTGGGAGGAGACAAACCTGTTGCCTTGCCATTGTGTGTGTTTAAACAAAAGATTTGCAGAAGAGTATTTGGGGAAAACTTAGTAAGCAGAAGACCCAGATTATTACTGTTGTTATTAATAATTGTGTTTAACATCTTTTGAGTGCTTATTCTGTGCTAGGCACTGTTCTAAGTGATTTATAGTTACTGTTTTATTTAATCCTCATGAATACCTCCCTATCCAATGAGCAGGGATTATACTTATAGCTCCATTTTACAGACAAATAAATTGAGGCACTAGTGGCGTTAAAGGACTTTGACCAAGGTCACACAAGTGGGGGATACTAGAGCCAAGATTTAAACTTGGTTCTGTCTTTGATCATCTACTTGATTTCTCCTGAGCGCCCGCTTTCTCAGGTGCACTACAGGGCCTGTGCTGCTAAACGCTCTGCCTGGCTGGTATGAAAAGAGCTCCAAAAGAACAGTTAGAAACCCCGGGCTTGGGTCGTAGCTCCACCACTTTCCAGATGGCCTTGGACAAGTAATTTCCATACTTTGAAGCTGTCTTTTAAGAGAATATCTGGTCTTTATGAGGTAGATAATGTACACAACAGGGCTTTATAAGCAGTAAAGTACTGTCAAGTATAAGCTATGAATGCCTTGCAAGAGAATTCTAGCCCTTCTTGCTTGAAGTTTATCATTTTCAGCAGTACTTTTGAAGAGAGAGCTGGCAGTCTATAGAAACCCAGTCTGTGAGCATGTCTGGAGAGAGAGGGAAGTTTCATATCTGGAGACCGGAGGAGGGAAAACAGGGCCTTGTGGGCACAGAGTGACTGAGAACTTGAATAACAGGAAGGAGGGTTAAGAATAAATAAGGCGCAAAAAAAAAAAAGAATAAATAAGGCGCAAACTATGATGCATAAAATAAGCTACCAGGACATATTGTACAACACAAGGAATATAGCCAATATTTTATAATAACTATAAATGGAGTATAACCTTTAAAAATTGTGACTCACTATATTGTACACCTGTAACTTATATAATATTATATAATATTGTATATAATATTGTATGTTAACTATACTTCGGTAAAAAAAAGAAAAAATTACAAAGAAAAGGAATAAGTAAGGCACGAGAAGAGATGAATTCATTTAGAATGTTGGAGCTTCCAGAATTTATCTAGCCAGGTCAAAATCTGAAACCCATTCTAGGCTCAAAATCGATGGCTCTGGCCCTAAGAACTGCCTCGTTTTCTCAAAACTACACAAACACAAAGCAGTTTCTAGGATACACAGGTCTGCCCTGTAGTGCTTCTCCGAACAGTGTTGGTTCTGCTGTCCTGCCGGCTCACAGCCTTCCTCCCCGCTTCCAAGCCCAAGTGTGTGAGCTTCTCTCCAGGGTACTCAGCTGCTGGGGGTAGGGCAGGCAGTGTCCCCAGCCTCCTCCCAGAGCCCCCCGAGATTGGCAGTGGTCAGCCTGCCCTGCCCCACGTGGGCCTCGCTGAAGGGATTCTCCTCTGGGCAGTGGGGCACATTGGTTTCCAACGCTGGGATTCACCGTCAGGGAAAGGGTTATCTTTCACAATTAACCTGGAATCCAGTCAGTTAAAAAGAAGATAGGAAGAAATGTTTGCCTTTTTTTTTTCGGGCTGCGCCTTGGGCCTTGTGAGATCCTAGTT
This sequence comes from Phocoena phocoena, assembly GCF_963924675.1. Lineage (NCBI taxonomy): Eukaryota > Metazoa > Chordata > Mammalia > Artiodactyla > Phocoenidae > Phocoena > Phocoena phocoena. Next base: position 30,980,412 of record NC_089228.1, on the reverse strand, counting down.
CCCCAAACTGGCCCGGCAGTGAAAGCGCTGAGTCCTAACCACTGGACCGCCAGGGAATTCCCACCCTTTTTTTCTTGAATGGCTTTCTAGCCTTAGGTCAGCTAATGCTGCTCGATGCCCTATTCAGCCTCTGGAGCCCGCTGCCTTCAGGGGAGGGGCCCCACCTTAGACGTCCCTGTGCTCTTGCCCTTCCCAAATTTAAAAAGACAGATCTCTATTTTAGACCACAGACTTGCTTGGGGAAGTGAAGAGTTCTAATTTTTCTCCCCTCTTGATAAACTGTCCTTATTTAGTACACTAGGTACGCTCCCAGTACCCATTCCGCTTTTCAGGGGAGGTAAAACCGTGATGGGTCTTCTGAAGTGAGTGCTGTGCTTGTAAATAACTAAAAATATCTCAGAAGAACGAAAGAAAAAAAAAGAATGAAGAGGAAAGTGACTCATTAGTTACTCTGTTAGTGTGTTTGCCATGTTCTAAAAGGGTCACAGTCATGTTTACAAACCAGTGCTTCTTGTGGTTAACTTAAGTATATCCTAGTTCGGCCGTAAGATTAATCAGCGTGTGATTCAGACTAATATTTTGCCGTCTCTTACTATTTGATTAAATGACACTAAAATCTGAATAATGACTTGTGTCCCCCCCTCCCTCTCTCTCTTTGCTGTTTTCAGTAGAGCATGCACCATTTTGAACGTGAATTTTCGGTAAAGTAAACTATACTGATTTTTCTAACTTTAAAGATGCTCTGTTTCTGTATGTGAAATGGGACCCAGTGTGTCTAGCTCACTGAAGTGATGAACAAATGGGAAAGCAGATTCGAGACGATTTCCTTATCTGAATATTTAAATGAAATACAGCATCTTTAAAAAGCACCCAAGTGACTTCATTTACATTCATTTCATTTTCATCATGACCTTCAAAATCTTCATTTTCACTCTGATTTTAGTTTTAAAATAGAGCTCTAAAACCTGTAAATCAACTGCATGGCATTTTGGTATCTTTTAATTTTGGAAACCAGCACCTCACAGTCCTGTTGCTGCAAATGTGTCGGTTCCTTGTTCCTCTGACAAAGGGGAAAAGGCGCTGGGCAGTTGCATTCTTGGTCACAGGGAAGCAACTTACAGCTTGTATAACTGACAATAGGGAAAAACAGTTCTTTTTTAAGCATCCTTAACAATACTTGAGTTGGGACATGAGTACAGCCTCCACGTCTTTCTGAGGTAAGAGGCCAAGGCGGTTCCAGAGAGCTGGGGCTTGCCTGCTTCCAGGGGTCCCCGCCCTCCACTCCCTCTCGAGGGTAGCTGGTAGGTGTGGTGTTGGTCTTGCGGCCATGTGGCCTCCCCTGATGTGTGTGGAGACCACAAAGGAACCCAGGCCGCAGACACGAGTAGACTGCCCACTGTCAGAGTTGGTCCAAGGCAAGGGGACGCTCAAACGTCCTTTTGACGGGGCTAGGGACGATGTTTCTGGCAAGACATTCCTACCCAGATCTAACCTGTGCTCTTGCTGCAACAGTCTGTGCTCTTGCTGCAACAGCCTCCGCTGGATTTCCAGGCTCCCATCTGAGGTTCTGGGGAGGGTGGAGTAGTTGGCTCTTGGGGTTTTTGTCTAAGAGAAGGTAAGATTGGAGAGATCAGGGCTGACCTGGTGATACTGGAGGTAAGCTGTTTCAGAGCATCCGTCATCCTGGGGTGTTTCAGGCCAATGTTTTTCAAAGGTGGGTGAATTCATTTGGCAATCAGCCTGACACGGAATCTGGTTTTGTCTGCGGCCTGGGGATGAGAGTGATAGGATGCCTCTGGGGGGGCGCCCCCTCATATTTGGGGAGTGGGGGGCCCAGGCATTAGGCAGTTGTTCCCAGGTTTGCTCCAGGCCAAAGAGCCAAGTCCGAATTTGGCCCCTTGTTAACATTCCCCTCTCCCACATCATTACCAATGTGTTGTAGCTTAAGCTCCAGTGAACCTTTAAAGGAATTTTGTGGACCACAAAGAGGCAAAAAGGAAAAACTTAAAAAAAAAAAAATCGATGGAGGCTGTAATTAGAGACTGTGAGTCCTTGCGTCTATGTTCTTGCCTCCTCCAGTGTTGACCATCAGACCTGGACCTCCTCTCCCCTTCCAGAGCGTTCTGAGCTGCTCCTGGCCCTAATCATACATATCAGGATCTGCCCTAGTTGTTGCAGGCCCAATGAGGAAAGGTGGACCTCATGGGACATTGTGCCCTTTACGACTGGTTGGGCCCTCTGTGAGGGGACCACAGGTGACCTGCTCTTTCCTCTTGGATGGACATAGTCTCCTTTCTCACAGCCCTCGGCATCATATTATAGGCACAGCCTACCCTGTGGCACTTTGGACAGTGTATTTATTTATGCTGCCTACATATTTAAAGCAATTCATTCAGACAGTTTCAGCCTTTACTTGTAAGATGAAGATCCATTTACGGAATACCACGCCCCAATTTCCAAACTCTGTGGTAGTGAATTTGCACTTTTAATTTAGAGTGCCTAGTAATGAGGCCAAAGTCAAGGGATGATTCCTCACGAGGGCCAAGCAGTTTAGTTCTGTGCCAAGATAGCAGCCTGTGCCCAAGTCCAGTTCCTGAGGCCCATCTCTAGCCTCCGAGAATCCTGGGCTAGAAGACTTGCAGTCTCTGGATGGCCAATTCCATGCCTTTAGTGGAACAAAGTGCTACTGCAGGCCTGTCTTCTTGTCTATAACCCTCACTGACTCTTCTGCCAGGGTCAAAGCACAAAGCTGGGAGGCAGACATGCTGGCACTCATTTGGGTACGTGTTGGGCCGTACATGTCAAGTCCAGATTCCGCTGCCCTTTTCTGGCCATTGGGTGAGAGTGCTGGGAAGGGGAGGGGGCAGCTGGGAGGGCACTGGCGCCCACTCAGTCCTCCGGGCTCTGCAGTTGAGTTCCAAGGGCTTCAGAGGCCATCTCTCCTCCTCCTGGTATTTTACGGGTCACTTTCCAAGAACCCCCTTCAGAGGAATGCTTATGTCACACACTTACTCTCCCTGCTCTTTTCATCTCAACAGTCATTTCAGGTTTGAAGTCCTTTTTATCTCTGTAACCCTGTAACGTAAAGCCAGGAACATTTCCCCATAATCCACCTTGGCATAGAACATAATAGAACTTCATTCATTAGTTGTTATTGTACAGAACCAGTGAAAATTACATTTTGTTCATTTGTCTGTATTTAATGTTTATTTGTATTGCTATATTATTATTTGAGAATTCCAAGGTTGCAGAGCATGAGTGTGTGCATCTGTGTGATTCTTTAATTTCAGCTGCCTTAGGTTTGGGTAAAGATGTAAAGGAAGGTAAGTGGTTTTCTATGAAATACAATGCTTTAACCATTGCCTATCACAGTTGGTAAAAAGGTTGCACTTACTGAAGTATTTTATGGATGATCCTGACCACTCATCCATATAAACTCAAGTAGCAGTTGGTATGTTTACCTAGTATCACCACAGCTCAGTAGCAGTTTGAGGGAGGTGGTAGGGGAGCCGTCTAGCAGAATGTCTTCTGTGGTAGCACTGGGGTAGGGTAGAGGGTAAGACTAGAAAGAGATGTGGAGTCACGGGGAGCTGCAAGGGTCACAGGAAATGGGACAACTGTGACACAGGCAAGTTCTTTAAAGCAGGGTTTTGTTTTTTGTTTTTTTTTTTTGTGGCCATGCCACATGGCACGTGGGTTCTTAGTTGAGGCATGCAGGATCTTAGTTCCCCAGACCAGGGCTCAAACCCACGCCCCCCTGCACTGGAAGCACGGAGTCTTAACCACTGGACAGCCAGGGAAGTCCCAGCAGGGTTTTTTCTGTACCTAGTGCTTATTTTGTCCCAAGAGGACAATTCATTCATTGATTCAAAACTATAAAATTCGAGCGCCCAATGTTTGTGTTTCTGAAAGCTAAGGGAGGTTTCAGATACCTGTCCAGTTACCTTCTCCTTGCCCACCAGGGTACAGCTCGGCATTCCAGTCTCCCCTGACACTTCAGCAAAGATGTAGGGTTAGGGCATTTCCATCCTGTCCCTGGGTTGGGCCACAGTGGAAACATGGGTGCTTGAGGAAGATTCCTCCCTGAGAATACCATTGCTGGAGAGAGAAAGCCCTCTGCGCCTTGCTGTGCATTGCTAACATTAGCATTTTATGTTTTTTTCATGCAACCTAATAGGAAATGATTATTCAAGACGGATGCCCCTGGGGAGCCCGTAACCCAGCAGACAATGGTTACTTGCCGAGAATCCTAAGTGATTTGTCATTTTATGTTAAATCACGTCCTTCAAATATTGTGTGTGTTGGAGCAGCTAAAGAACCGTTCATCCCTTACTAGTAATTGATACTCCAGTAGCCCAGCTCTATGCATACAGATGTCTATCTTTAATTGCTAGCTCAGGAATAGGTGGAGCTGCCTGGAACCTGGAAAAAGTAGCTAATGGAACTTTTCTTTTGGGACCATGATTAAAGTTTGGAAGTGGAAGTAGAGCCTCATCTATGCTGAGAATGTCGCTATGTATAGTTTCATGTAATCTGTGATATTGTTCAGTCTTTTCTCACATGACTATTACTTGGGAGAAATGGCAACTTTTAATTAATTCCCCTTTAATGCTTCTACATTTCTTGTTCAAGTATTTTAAAAAAATCACACAGTACAAGGTGTGTTGGCCCGTTTGAGGGAAAACATTTGCAGTCTCACCGAAGTCCTTTCTGCCCAGGACTGAGCAGTAGCACGGATACAGGGTGTGTGGAGATACTGACTGTGCCCTTTCCTCCACAGGGATGTCCGCGTTACCCCCACCTCCTCCACCTGCGCCTCCGCCACCAGCAGCTCCCTTGCCTCCTGCGAGCACAGAGGCGCCCACACAGCTTCCACCCCAGGCTGTGAATGGCGTGAGCCGAGGGGCCTTACTCAGCTCCATCCAGAATTTCCAAAAAGGAACTTTGAGGAAAGCCGAAACCTGTGATCATAGTGCTCCTAAGATCGGCTAAAGCTTTGTGTTTACACTTGGAGGGAAAATTTGTTTTGTTTTTCCTTCCACCTCCAACCCCTAAAGTACCCTCTATCTGGATGAATAATTGCTGAGCCAGTACAGTCACATACGACTTCGCAGATGCTCATGTAAGAGGCTTTTCAAGAGGGAAATAGTCTTCAAGTAGAATAAAGTCAGGCTGGCATTGCTGCCTTAAGAAATAGTTTGCTCCTTTGTTACTCTTGTAAAGGAGTCTTGCTCTTCCTCTAATGGTCATCTTTTGGTGGCAGCAGCATATTGGAATCAATTATTTCCACCAACAGAAGGAAGTGGACAAAAAACAATGACAATATACAGTCACAGCGGTGGATGGCCTTCGTGTCGCAATCCCTCCTATACCATCAGACAGCTCCTAGAAATGTTCCTCTCAGAGTTCATTTCTCTATTCTAAAGCATTTTCTGGTTATTTCTTAGATAACTCCCATTTTTGCTACCTTAATTTCATCCTAGACATTAACACTGTAGCCCAAAGCATAGTTATGTCGCTGAGAGTCAGAGAAGCAACTGAGTTCTTCATTTTCCCTACAAGTAGAACGGGGAAAGTTCGTAACAGTCTGTTAAGTTCGAACAGGAACTCCATTGTGGTTATAGAACTCAGGGCTGCTAAAGGAACTACTCTAGACTCTTAGTTCCTTTTAGTATGTATCGAACGGACAAAAAAATGTTGACATCAGAAAAAGCTCTTGCCAATTAGAGGATCTTCTTAATCCTCAGCAATTAAGTCAAGTTTGGCGTTTGTGGGGGTGGGTTATTATACAACACAAGTACATCTGGCAAAATCAGTTCTGATTTTCCAAAGATTTATCCAAATATATCATCTTTTTAATGTTACTCATTTATTAGAAAGATCCTTTATCCTATGATTTGCTTAAACCCTTAAATAAATTGCACTTTAAAGGATTATAAATAATCCATCTAAAAATTCAAGTTACACACATCAGTGTTGGTTACTATGCAGAGAGAATGTCATTGTGTATAGTTTCATGTAATCTGTGATAAATGTTCAGCTGTATTTTTTATTAAAATAAACCATGTCTAGAAAATGTGTTATTTGTAGCTTGGCTAGATATTTTAAATGGGAACTTTTTGTAGTAACTTTGGTAAATATAAAGATTCACACAGTATTTCTAAAGTTTCCTCCCTACCTATTCTATCTCTATTTTCTTTAGTGTCGTATTTTCCCTCTTAATTAATAAGAGATAACAATCCTGTCTTCCTGTTTTAATTAGGTACCACTTGTATGCTTCTATAACTAATTTAAATCTATCTTTTCCATCTCAACTTCTGAAGAGGGCAGTGTATGGCAGAGTGTGTGTTTGTTGGCAGTGGGAAAAACACCTGACACAGATTTTGGTTTAACTTTAAAGAGAACCTACTAGAATTAGGCATTTGAAGAGTCGGGGGGCAAGTTCCTGTTTTAAGTAAGTAATGCAGTCTAGGAGATTAATGATTACTGATTAGTTCCTGATGGCAGTAATTTCTTAACAGAATTTTAAGACTTCTATCCCACATTTATTATCTCAAGAATATAAAAATACAATTAGTCATAGTTAGGAATTCCTTTATTCCTTATCAAAACAGTCTAACAGTAAATGTAGATTATATGCTTTTATTTTTACATATAAGTTATGTTTTTTTGGAGATATCTTTCATCAGGACTCTTGCCACATTTATACCTTGTCCTTCTAATGAAAGGGTAAAATTTTACATTAATCTTATTCAAAGAACATGGCTATTGTAACAGATAAAAAAAGCGTGGACCCTAGGCAGGAGAGTGGAGAGTTTTTCCACAGACATATTTAAACTTCTTCCCAGTACAAAAACGTGTGTTGTTGCTTTAGACATAACTTTACAAATCAAAAGGTCTTATAGGACAATACAGATGAAATGTCATTAAGTATTTTAAGGAAATCCCAATGACTTGAAATTCAAGTCCAAGCTACATATTTAGTGTTTTCTTTATTGCAAATATGATGTCTTTAACCTGAGGTACAGAGTTGTCTTCTAGAACCTTTGCATAAGGCATAGGGACATCGGCACCGGTGACACGAACTACAGGAGCATCCAGAAAATTGAACGCGGGGCCTAAGAGGGAAGGAGGCGCAAATGAGAGAGGCATGAAAAACCAGCTGAGCACCACCACCTCAGCATAGCAGGTATGGCTGCCCAGAGAAGGAAAATCTGAAGAAGGAAATATGAAATCTGAAAGGAATGCTAATTACAGAGAATTGTTTCTGGCCTTGCTTTCTTAAACATTTACCCAAAGGAAAAATACCAAGCTGACAAGTTGAAAATTCAAGTCATTTGACCACCCCTAGCTTTTGATTGTTTTGTCCTGTAACACAGTGTTTATTACAGTTTAACTATTCTGGAATCAGTTTCTCTGAAATACCTTCCATGATCCTGGCACAGATTTCAGCTCCTACTCCAAACTGTGGCCAGCCTCCTTCCACAGTTACGAGGTGACTGGTCTTCATGACACTGGCTTCTATTGTTTCAATGTCCATTGGTCTGATGGTTCGCATATTTATCACCTAAACAGATAATAAATAGCTTTACAGAGCCACTTCCTCACAAATATAGTCTTATCCCCAAAATGCCACTTCCTTTCTTGTTTCCTTTTAATCTTTGGGTCTAGGGAAACATAATCTGCCCATTCATGAACAAACTGTCAAAAGGGAAACTGTAACTAAAACAAAAATCTTTATCTCTACTACAAGCAGCTTTGTTCACTTACAGAATTCACTTATCCTCCCTTGGCCTTAACTTCCTCCTCATCAAAATAATAACTAACATGTGACCGCTTACCCTGTACCAGGCACTACACTAAGTATAATTCTACAACCACCCTGACGGGACAGTAAATGTATTATCCTCATTTTACAGCTGAAGGCAGAGATTTCGAGTACGTAACATGCCCAAGTGTTAACTAGGAAGTGGTACCTCCTGGTTATGAAAGTGTTAGACTCGATGACTTCTAAGTTTTCTCTTCTCCCAAACTCCAGCTCCAAGGTTGGATCTTAACTTGACAAAACACATACTAAAAAGATCCAGACCCTAGGTGGTAGAAGGCTAGTTATTTGAAAAGCAAGTAGGCTCCCAGCTTTAAGCAGAGGCAGAACTAAGTGACAAAGCAAGATTTTATACCTAATTAACCTGTTACAGAACTCAAACGCCTCTTTTTGGGTCTTAAACTTAAAGGGACCTTTCTGATTCTTTATTTTTTTAATAAATTTTATTTATTTATTTAATTATTTGTGTGTGTGTGTGTGGTACGCGGGCCTCTCACTGTTGTGGCCTCTCCCGTTGCAGAGCACAGGCTCCGGACGCGCAGGCTCAGCGGCCATGGCTCACGGGCCCAGCCGCTCCGCGGCATGTGGGATCTTCCCGGACCGGGGCACAAACCTGTGTCCCCTGCATCAGCAGGCGGACTCTCAACCACTGCGCCACCAGGGAAGCCCTATTTATTTATTTTTGGCTGCGTTGGGTCTTTATTGCTGCGTGTGGGCTTTCTCTAGTTGCAACAAGCGGGGGCTACACTTCGTTGTGGTGCACAGGCTTCTCACTGCGGTGGCTTCTCTTCTTGTGGAGCACGGGCTCTAGGTGCACGGGCTTCAGTAGTTGTGGCACATGGGCTCAGTAGCTGTGGCTCACGGGCTCCAGAGTACAGGCTCAGTAGTTGTGGCGCACGGGCTTAGTTCTCTGTGGCATGTGGGATCTTCCGGAACCAGGGCTCGAACCTGCGTCCCCTGCGTTGGCAGGCGGATTCTTAACCACTGCGCCGCCAGGGAAGTCCCCTGATTCTTTAAGAACAAGTGAATGTCCACTCACCTCACATTCAATTCCCTCTTTAGATAGCACCGTTGCAGCTTCTAAGCAGTGGCTCACAGGTCTTGAATGGGAAACTATGGTTACATGTGTCCCTGAAACAAAGTGGTCACAGATAAGAGGTCAGGTTGAAACCAAAGACACTGTCCTGCTCTGCAGCTCCAGCGAGATGAGGAATGTGGCAGCCTTTCTAGAAACGAAATACAAATCTACTGGACCAAGATTTAGAAAAGAACAAATATATGCGCAATCAGGGCATGACACATTTTAAACTTGAACTCATCCTATAATTTCCTAGTCAAAGTAAAGGGCAGTGACTTCTAGACTGAATTTGACCAACATAAATAGAGGGCACAGATTACAAATAATGTTTACATGTATACTAATTTCTCTTACCTTGCCTTTCTATTTTAGCTTTTCCAATAGGAATCAGAAAATCTTTTGACTGAGCCTCTGGGGGAAGTTCAAAAGGAACTCCATACATCAATTCATTCTCCAGCACCACCACTGCAAAATATAAATATTTAAACCAAAGTAACTACATGACTAAAAATGTATATGCGGGCTTCCCTGGTGGCGCAGTGATTGAGAGTCCACCTGCCGATGCAGGGGACACGGGTTCGTGCCCTGGTCCGGGGAGATCCCACATGCCGCATAACGGCTGGGCCCGTGAGCCATGGCCGCTGAGCCTGCGCATCCGGAGCCTGTGCTCCGCCACGGGAGAGGCCACAACAGTGAGAGGCCCGCGAACCCCCCCACCAAAAAAAGTATATGCAACACTATCATTCATATTGTGAAAAGTTTCACTGTGCTGATTAGGAAGCCTCATACCTATCGTGTCCAGTAGCCTTGAGGATGATTTAAGTACAGACATCTGTAGTCTGGGCGATCCTGATTTTATCTATGGGGTTAAACCGGTGTTGTAGGTATGCAGCAAATTTCTCCGGTATCTAATTGGCCCCGTTATAGTCAGAAATAAGAACACCACATTTTTTCCTATCTTTACTATATCTGTAAATCACTGACATTTTATATGATACATCTAAGCCTAACTAGAAGTCTTCAATGGTTCCTTCCATGCAGATATTTCATTTTTGTTCTTTAATGTTCAAGAGACCCACAACACGTCACGCTACTGACCTGGATTGTTATCCCGAATGGCTGATTTAATAAGTCCTTTTGCATCCTCTGAACTCCAGGGGCTGACCACCTTTAAGCCTGGGCAGTGCCCATACCAGGCAGCAAAGCACTGTGAGTGCTGGGCAGCTACGCCTGCTGAGGCGCCATTGGGCCCCCTGAAGACTATGGGCACAGGCTGAAAGCCCCCTGACATGTAGTAGGTCTTGGCAGCTGAGTTTATAACCTGGTCGATGGCTTGCATAGAGAAGTTGAAGGTCATAAATTCACAAATGGGCCGCAACCCAGCCTGTCAAATCAAAAACATAGATGTTAAAAAGACGAGAAAGAGCAATTTAGAGTAGCACACCACCACTTCGCTCCCCCAACATTCAAGCAATGTTTTTAAACGGTCATGTTGAAAGTAATCTCTTTGGATAAGATTCATAAAGAGGACTACATACCATAGCTGCACCTACAGCAATTCCAGCAAAACCCATCTAGAACATAAAACGCAAACATAAGTAAAAATCCACAAAAATTAGAACAGTACACTTTAATAGACATGCCCCTCAAAGGTCTGCTTCCTGATGGAAGGCTTACCTCAGATATGGGAGTGTCTATGATCCTCTTATCTCCATATTTCTTCCACAGGCCTCGACTAACCTACAATTAAGCAATGACCCCATTACCTTTAATTGTACTGGGGGCAAATGGCCACCTCAGTTCTGTATAGCTTTCATGTATCTTGGTTACCTTATATGCCCCATCATATTGGGCAACTTCTTCCCCAAGTAGAAATACCTTCTCATCTCTTTCCAGCTCCTCATCCATACCTTGATTTATAGCCTCACGAACTGTCACCTGTCACAGGTATGGGAAAGCAGTCAATAAGCTACAGCATTACTTAGGAGACTATTGAGATTCTCTCTCTTGACCTAGGCTGCCCACAGCACACAATGTAAAAACTATCACTAGAACAGGCTTCTCTTCAAAAGTTCAAAAAGTAACATTTCTATCACTCATAGCCAGTCTTTGATTGGATGTGTAAATGAGAAGTATACTGAACACTTGATTGATGTGCACCTAAGCTTAAGAAATCTGCTTGCTGGCCATACCAGCTCATAGGTGGCTTCCTAAGTAGAAAAGTGTACTAGGTAATTTTATTTCCACATCCGGTATACTGTGGGGCAGCGAACAGTCAAGGAAGCCTAAATAATACCACATATTGAGCGCTCACTAGGTGCCAGGCACTGCCAAACACTTTGCCTTCAGGATGTAGGAGTTATTTTACTACACAGGTTGGTAGAATCCTCCAGTAACAAAAAGGGGAAGAGTGGGCAATTCCTCAAAATGTTGAACACAGAATTACCACATAATCCAACAATCCCACTTCTAGATATAGACCCAAAAGAACTGAAAAGCAGGGACCCAGATAATCGCACACCGATGTTCACAGCAGCATTATTCACAAATCCAACAGGTGGAAGCAACCCAAATGTCCACCAAAGATGAATGTATCAGCAAAATGTGGTATATGCCTGCAACGGAATATCATTCAGCCTTAAAAAGGAATGAAATTCTGACACATGCTACAACATGGATGAGCCTTGAAAACATGTTAAGTGAAAAAAGCCAGACATAAAAGGACAAATGCTGTATGATTCCATTTATGGGAAGTCCCTAGAGTAGATAAATTAATAGGCATAGAACGTACAAAACAGGTTACCAGGGGCTAATGGGATGGAGAGTTATTGTTCAATGGGTACAGTTTCTGTTTGGGATGATGATAAAGTTCTGGTGGTGAATGGACAACGTGGTGAATGTACTTAGTCCCACTGCATATACAGTTTAAAAGGGTAAATTTTCTTATGTATATTTTACCACAGTAAAAAATTTTAAGGGGGAGGATGAGGGAAGAAGCGTCAAGTCTAGTTCCCTCAGATCGGACATCTCATTCCCCTGAGCCTCGCGTGGGTGACATGCGGCCCCAGCCTCCGCGCCGGGACGAGGGGCCTCGCCGGCCCGGCTAGCTTCCAGGCCAGTTACCTGCAGAGCAGCCGGCGCGGTCCGGTGGAAGCGCCTCCTCAGCAGCCCGGAGACCTGGCGGGGAGAGAGAGAGAGAGATAGAGAGAGAGAGAGGACGCTCAGAGGGGACGCAGACTGGGCAGGGATCGCGCAGGGTCATGGGCCCGAGAGCCGCTGCCGACCTGCTCAAGGGGTCTCCGCGTCAAGCCAGCCACCACCGCCATCTTGACCGTGTCCTCTAGCCGCCGCCGAACGACAACACAGGAGGGATGCGGACTAGTCAGGCCCCATTTCCCCTGCCGGCGCGGGCCAATGGCAGGGCACGGCGTCTGCGTGTCCCGCCCCCCAGGGCGTCGGGGGCCGAGGGGTGGAGCCGAGGAGGCGTGTCGGGTGTCTAGCCACTCAGCCTGAGGCAGCTTGGGATCAATGTTATTGAGAGCTGCCGGCTCCTGGCGCGCCGCTTGCACGCCGGGAGCACGTCCCTGCGTGTTGATACGTGGATCGCAGGGACCAAAAATCAGACTCTAAGAATCATAACTCGAGGCCGAGGGACCTTCAGAATTAGGCCACGCTTCTGCAGGCGCTGAAATTCTTTGGTACGGAGTAGCCCTTATACCCCGTTTGGTGACTGGGGATTTACAGTCTTACAGGCGAGCCTAGTTTCTCTTGGAAGCACTGTTTGTTCGCTCTTTTTTTTTTTTAAACATCTTTATTGGAGTATAATTGCTTTACAATGGTGTGTTAGTTTCTGCTGTATAACAAAGTGAAGCAGCTATACGTATACGTAATCCCCATAGCCCCTCCCTCTTGCGTCTCCCTCCCACCCTCCCTATCCCACCCCTGTAGGTGGACACAAGACACCGAGCTGATCTCCCTGTGCTCTGCAGCTGCTTCCCACTAGCTATTTTACATTTGGTAGTGTATATATGTCCATGCCACTCTCTCATTTCGTCCCAGTTTACCCTTCCCCCTCCCCGTCTCCTCAAGTCCATTCTCTACGTCAGCGTCTTTATTCCTGTCCTTGCCCCTAGGTTCATCAAAACCTTTTTTTTTTTTTTTAGATTCCATATATATGTGTTACCATGTGGTATTTGTTTTTCTCTTTCTGAATTACTTCACTCTGAATGACAGACTCAGGGTCCATCCACCTCACTACAAATAACTCAATTTCGTTTCTTTTTATGGCTGAGTAATATTCCATTGTATATATGTGCCACATCTTCTTTATCCATTCATCTGTTTATGGACACTTAGGTTGCTAACATGTCCTGGCTACTGTAAATAGTGCAGCAGGGAACATTGTGGTACGTGACTCTTTTTGAATTATGGTTTTCTGAGGATATATGCCCAGTAGTGGGATTGCTGGGTCGTATGGTAATTCTATTTTAAATTTTTTTAAGGAACCTCCATACTGTTCTCCATAGTGGCCGTATCAATTTACATTCCCACCAACAGTTCAAGAGGGTTCCCTTTTCTCCACACCCTCTCCAGCATTTATTGTTTGTAGATTTCTTCTTCTTTTTTTTTTTGCAATACGCGGGCCTCTCACTGTTGTGGCCTCTCCCGTTGCGGAGCACAGGCTCTGGACGCGCAGGCTCAGCGGCCATGGCTCATGGGCCTAGCCACTCCGTGGCATGTGGGATCTTCCCGGACTGGGGCACGAACCTGTGTCCCCTGCATCGGCAGGCAGACTCTCAACCACTGTGCCACCAGGGAAGCCCTGTTTGTAGATTTTTTGATGATGGCCATTCTGACTGGTGTGAGGTGATACCTCATTGTAGTCTTGATTTGCATTTCTCTAATGATTAGTGATGTTGAGCATCCTTTCATATGTTTGTTGGTAATCTGTATATCTTCTTTGGAGAAATGTCTATTTAGGTCTTCTGCCCATTTTTGGATTGGGTTGTTTGTGTTTTTGATATTGAGCTGCATGAGCTGCTTGTATATTTTGGAGATTAATCCTTTGTGAGTTGCATTGTTTGCAAATATTTTCTCGCATTCTGAGGGTTGTCTTTTCATTTTGTTTATGGTTCCTTTTGCTGTGCAAAAGCTTTTAAGTTTCATTAGGTACCATTTATTTATTTCTGTTTTTATTTTCATTTCTTTAGGAGGTGGGTCAAAAAGGATCTTGCTGTGATTTATGTCATAGTGTTCTGCCTATGTTTTCCTCTAAGAGTTTGATAGTGTCTGGCCTTACATTTAGGTCTTTAATCCATTTTGAGTTTATTTTTGTGTAAGGTGTTAGGGAGTGTTCTAATTTCATTCTTTTACGTGTAGCTGTCCAGTTTTCCCAGCACCACTTATTGAAGAGGATATCTTTTCTCCATTGCATGTTCTTGCCTCCTTTAGCAAAGATAAGGTGACCACATGTGCATGGGTTTATCTCTTGAGTTTTCTATCCTGTTCCATTGATCTATGTTTCTGTTTTTGTGCCAGTACCATACTGTCTTGATTAATGTAGCTTTGTAGTGTAGTCTGGAGTCAAGGGAGCCTGATTTCTCCAGCTCCGTTTTTCTTTCTCAAGATTGCTTTGGCTACTTGGGGTCTTTTGTGTATCCATACAAATTGTGAAATTTTTTGTCTAGTTCTATGAAAAATGCCATTGGTAGTTTGATAGGGATTGCACTGAATCTGTAGATTGCTTTGGGTAGCATAGTCATTTTCACAATGTTGTTTCTTCCAATCCAAGAACATAGTATATCTCTCCATCTGTTTGTATCATCTTTCATTTCTTTCATCAGTGTCTTTTGGTTTTCTGCATACAGGTCTTTTGTCTCCTTAGGTAGGTTTATTCCTAGGTATCTAGGTATTTATTCTTTTTGTTGCAATGGTAAAGGAGAGTGTTTCCTTAACTTCTCTTTCAGATTTTTCATCATTAGTGTATAGGAATGCAAGAGATTTCTGTGCCTTAATTTTGTATCCTGCTACTTTACCATATTCATTGGTTAGCTCTAGTAGTTTTCTGGTAGCATCTTTAGGATTCTCTATGTATAGTATCATGTCATCTGCAAACAGTGACAGCTTTACTTCTTCTTTTCCAATTTGCATTCCTTTTATTTCTTTTTCTTCTCTGATTGCTGTGGCTAATACTTCCAAAACTATGTTGAATAATAGTGGTGAGATTGGGCAACCTTGTCTTGTTCCTGATCTTAGTGGAAATGGTTTCAGTTCTTCGCTATTGAGAATGATGTTGGCTGTGGGTTTGTCATATATGGCCTTTATTATGTTGAGATAAGTTCCCTCTATGCCTACTTTCTGGAGGGTTTTTAACATAAGTGGGTGTTGCATTTTGTTGAAAGCTTTTTCTGCATCTATTGAGATTATCATATAGTTTTTATTCTTCAATTAGTTAATATGGTGTATCACATTGATTGATTGGCATATATTGAAGAATCCTTGCATTCCTGAGGTAAACCCTACTTGATCATGGTGTATGATCCTTTTATGTGCTGTTGGATTCTGTTTGCTAGCATTTTGTTGAGGATTTTTGCATCTATGTTCATCAGTGATGTTGACCTATAGTTTTCTTTTTTTGTGACATCTTTATTTGGTTTTGGTATCAGGGTGATGGTGGCCTTGTAGAATGAGTTTGGGAGTGTTCCTCCATCTGCTATATTTGGAAGAGTTTGAGAAGGATAGGTGTTAGCTCTTCTCTAAATGTTTGGTAGAATTCACCTGTGAAGCCATCTGGTCCTGGACTTTCATTTGTTGGAAGATTTTTAATCACAGTTTCAATTTCAGTGCTTGTGATTGGTCTGTTTATATTTTCTATTTCTTCCTTGTTCAGTCTCAGAAGGTTGTGCTTTTCTAAGAATTTGTCCATTTCTTCCAGGTTGTCCATTGTATTGGCATAGAGTGGCTTGTAGTAATCTCTCACGATCCTTTGTATTTCTGAAGTGTCAGTTGTTACTTCTTTTTCATTTCTAATTCTATTGATTTGAGTCTTCTCCCTTTTTCTCTTGATGAGTCTGGCTAATGGGTTATCAATTTTGTTTATCTTCTCAAAGAACCAGCCTTTAGTTTTATTGATCTTTGCTATTGTTTCCTTCATTTCTTTTTCATTTATTTCTGATCTGATCTTTATGATTTCTTTCCTTCTGCTAACTTTGTTTTTTCTTTTGTTTTTGTTCTTCTTTCTCTAATTGCTTTAAGTGTAAGGTTAGGTTGTTTATTTGAGATTTTTCCAGTTTCTTGAGGTAGGATTGTATTGCTATAAACTTCCCTCTTAGAACTGCTTTTGCTGCATCCCATAGGTTTTGGGTTGTCATGTTTTCATTGTCATTTGTTTCTAGGTATTTTTTTTAAAACATCTTTATTGGAGTATAATTGCTTTACAATGGTGTGTTAGTTTCTGCTTTACAACAAAATGAATCAGTTATACATATACATATGTTCCCATATCTCTTCCCTCTTGCATCTCCCTCCCTCCCACTCTCCCTATCCTACCCCTCCAGGTGATCACAAAACACCGAGCTGATCTCCCTGTGCTATGCGGCTGCTTCCCACTAGTTATCTGCCTTACGTTTGGTAGTGTATATATGTCCATGCCTCTCTCTCACTTTGTCACAGCTTACCCTTCCCCCTCCCCATATCCTCAAGTCCATTCTCTAGTAAGTCTGTGTCTTTATTCCTGTCTTACCCCTAGGTTCTTCATGACATTTTTTTTTCTTAAATTCCATATATATGTGTTAGCATATGGTATTTATCTCTCCCTTTCTGACTTACTTCACTCTGTATGACAGACTCTAGGTCTATCCATCTCACTACAAATAGCTCAATTTCATTTCTACGTATTTTTTGATTTCCTCTTTGATTTCTTCAGTGATCTCTTGGTTATTTAGTAGTGTATTGTTTAGCCTCCATGTGTTTTTATTTTTTACATGTTTTTTTTCCAGTAATTGATATCTAGTCTCGTAGCATTGTGGTCAGAAAAGATACTTGATACAATTTCAATTTTCTTAAATTTACCAAGGCTTGATTTGCAACCCAAGATATGATCTATCCTGGAGAATGTTCCCTGAGCACTTGAGAAGAAAGTATATTCTGTTGCTTTTGGATGGAATGTCCTATAAATATCAATTAAGTTCATCTTGTTTAATGTGTCATTTAAAGCTTGTGTTTCCTTATTGATTTTCATTGTGGATGATCTGTCCATTGGTGAAAGTGGGGTGTTAAAGTCCCCTACTATGATTATGTTACTGTCGATTTCCCCTTTTATGGCTGTTAGTATTTGCCTTATGTATGGAGGTGCTCCTATGTTGGGTGCATAAATATTTACAATTGTTATATCTTCTTCTTGGATTGATCCCTTGATCATTCTGTAGTGTCCTTCTTTGTCTCTTGTAATAATCTTTATTTTAAAGTCTGTTTTGTCTGATATGAGAATTGATAGTCCAGTGTTCTTTTGATTTCCATTTGCATGGAATATCTTTTTCCATCCCCTCACTTGCAGGCTGTATGTATCCCTAGGTCTAAAGTGGGTCTCTTGTAGACAGCATATATATGGGTCTTGTTTTTGTATCCATTCAGCCAGTCTATGTCTTTTGGCTGGAGCATTTAATCCATTTACATTTAAGGTAATTATCGCTATGTATGTTCCTATTACTATTTTCTTAATTGTTTTGGGTTTGTTATTGTAGGTCTTTTCCTTCTCTTCTGTTTCCTGCCTAGAGCAGTTCCGTTAGCATTTGTTGTAAAGCTGGTTTGGTGGTGCTGAACTCTCTTAGCTTATGTTTGTCTGTACAGGTTTTAATTTCTGTGTCAAATCTGAATGAGATCCTTGCTAGGGATAGTAATCTTGGTTGTAGGTTTTTCCCTCTCATCACTTTAAATATGTCCTGCCACTCCCTTCTGGCTTGCAGAGTTTCTGCTGAAAGATCAGCTGTTAACCTTATGGGGATTTCCTTGTATGTTATTTGTTGCTTTTCCCTTGCTGCTTTTAAATATTTTTTCTTTGAATTTAATTTTTGATAGTTTGATTAGTATGTCTTGGCGTGTTTCTCCTTGGATTTATCCTGTATGGGACTCTCTGCACTTCCTGGACTTGACTGACTCCTTTCCCATATTAGGGAAGTTTTCAACTATCATCTCTTCAAATATATTCTCAGTCCCTTTCTTTTTCTCTTCTTCTTCTGGGACCCCTACAATTTGAATGTTGGTGCATTTAGTGTTGTCCCAGAGGTCTCTGAGACTGTCCTCAATTCTTTTCATTCTTTTTTCTTTATTCTGCTCTGCGGTAGTTATTTCCACTATTTTATCTTCCAGGTCACTTATCCGTTCTTCTGCCTCAGTTATTCTGCTACTGATTCCTTCTAGAGAATTTTTAATTTCATTTATTGTGTTGTCCATCACTGTTTGTTTACTCTTTAGTTCTTCTGAGTCCTTGTTAAATGTTTCTTGTATTTTCTCCATTCTATTTCCGAGATTTTGGATCGTCTTTACTATCATTACTCTGAATTATTTTTTCAGTTAGACTGCCTATTTCCTCTTCATTTGTTTGGTCTGGTGGATTTTTACTTTGCTCCTTCGTCTGCTGTGTATTTCTCTGTCTTCTCATTTTGCTTAACTTACTGTGTTTGGGGTCTCCTTTTTGCAGGCTGTAGGTTCATAGTCCCCAATGTTTTTGACGTCTGCCCCCAGTAGGTAAGGTTGGTTCAGTGGGTTATGTAGGCTTCTTGGTGGAGGGGACTGGTGCCTGTGTTCTGGTGTGTGAGGCTGGATGTTGTCTTTCTGGTGGGCAGGACCATGTCCAGTGGTGTGTTTTGGGGTGTCTGTGGCCTTATTATGATTTTAGGCAGCCTCTCTGCTAATGGGTGGGGTTGTGTTCCTGCCTTGCTAGTTGTTTGGCATAGGGTGTCCAGCACTGTAGCTTGCTGGTCATTGAGTGGAGCTGGGTCTTAGCGTTGAGATGGAGATCTCTGGGAGAGTTCTCACCTATTGATATTACGTGTGTCCGGGTGGTGTCTGGTGGTCCAATGTCCTGAATTCAGCTCTCCCCACTCAGAGGCTCAGGCCTGACACCCGGCTGGAGCACCAAGACCCTGTCAGCCACACGGCCAGGTATGTGGGGAGTTTCTTGCCTTTTGGAAAGTCTGCGGTTTTCTGCCACTGTTCAGTAGGTGTTCTGTAGGAGTTGTTCCACATGTAGATGTATTTTTGATGTATCTGTGGGGAGGAAAGTGATCTCCACGTCTTACTCCTCCACCATCTTGAAGGTCCTCCTCTCTGTTGGTTCTTTAGAATGTGAACAAGAGCTTTCATGTGTGCCAGGCATTGTGTTATTTAATTTTCACAAGAACCCTCTCAGGTAATTAGTGTTATTATTATGGGCTCCATTTCTCAGATGGGTAGACTGAAGCTGGGATTGGTTAAATGAGCCAGGATTTGGCTTTAGGGTTGTCTGACTCTGAAGGGTAGTCTTTTTGCACTGCTTCCTAAAGTGGAAGTTGGGGTCCCACCTGGGAGGGAGTTACAACAACCCACATTTAGAGAGACACTTATGGGGCCAAACACCCTACTAGGGAAGCCTCTGGAAGCCTCCTCTCCTTGGTCTCATTTCGACTGGGGTGGGGCTGGGAGGTGGGGAGGGGGGGTCAGGTGGGACCTCTGGGGACTCCCTCAGTCCTCACTCTTCCCCAGGACATTCCAAAAACTTCTCTGAGGGCTGCGGGCTGCTGGTCTGCAACCTCAGAATCTGGGTTTACTATAAGGGCTCTGGGAAGCCAGTGCAGCAGGGCAGCGACTAGGTCGCAGGAGTGCGTCTGGTTGCTGAGTGAGAATGAAAAGAGGGGATGAGCAGGGAGACCCCAGGGAGTCTTTGGCAGAGGGAAAGCTGGACTAGAGGGCAGTTTCAGCAGGAAGAGGAGGGGACAGGTTTGAGATCTATTTTGGACTGGAATCAATAGGATTGCCGTGAGGAAAGGGGAAGAGTGGAGGAAGATTTTGGGGTTTTTTGTTGTTGGATGGGTGCAGGTGGGGAGCCCGAGAGCAGGTGGGAGGTAAGAATCCATTCTGAATAAGCTGTATTTAGGTGACTGGATCATACCCAGGTTGAATATAGAAGCTTGGAGGTAGAGGCTAGGTGGCGCTAGAGAAATAAATTTGCGCGCAGCTGCGTAGAGATGGCCTTTAGTCTCTGGGCCTCTGCTTCGTCGTCTTTAAAATGGAGAGATAGTCTCTAAGGTATGAAGTCAAGAGCTTCTGTCTCCCTCATCTGGCACCGTCATCTAGTCCCTTCAGTCTGTGGACTGAAATAAAAGCTCACAATGTGAGAGCTGTGAGTTTCGTTTTATTTGGGGATGTACTGAGGACTATAGCCCAGGAGACTGCCTCCCAGATGGGGCTGAGGAACTGCTCCGAACAGGTAAGAGGGGAGGTCAGCACATACATGATTTTGGAGACGGGTATGCAGTCAAGCACACATCTTGGTAGAAGGTTATTGCTAGTCATGAGTAGATGTTTTAGTTAATGATTTTTAGTGCTTTTCTAAGTACAGTAAGATGCAAGAAATTGGGTTCATAAATTTTTCTCTTGAAACTATTTATTTGAAGGCCTGTTTAGCTAGTTTCCTCAGAGCATAGAGTACCTCATTGTCAGTCTCTGTCCTGAACACCTTTCAGGGTACGTTGATGGTCAGAGACTGCAGTGGCTAATGACTCAATACTTGTAGAGCATGATGGTGAGCAACATTCTCTATTTGACAAGTCCTTGGCAGGAGACCCCAGCACTTTCCAGACAGCCACGGCATCCCTGGGAAATCCCTGAATTTGAGATGTCAGCCCTCACGGATTCCTGGGTTCTACTCAGAATGAAAATGTGAGTCAGTTCTCCCACCACTCCCATCTGTCCCACCATCCAGCACTAAAAGATTTCAGGATTGGGAATTACCTGGCAGTCCAGTGGTTAGGGCTCCACACTCCACTTCAGGGGCACGGGTTTAACCCGTGGTTGGGGAGCTAAGATCCCACAAGCCATGCAGCATGGCCAAAAAAAAAGATTTCAGCATTAAAATTACAAAGCAAAAGGAGACATCAAGGTAAGGGAACAGTGACCCAAAGAGAAGCCAGAATTCTGTCCTTTGATCTAGACAAAGGACAGGATTCTTGGGCTGTATTTACACAGAGATCCCAAAAAGCCAGGAACCCTGAGTCCATGCAGCTAGTCTGGCCAGTTTAGTCAGGAAGACCGTGGCGACTCCAGAGGACTCAGCTGGCCTCAGGTGAGAATTTCCTTTTAAAATAATGACTGTGGGCATTTCAGACACATTGAGTATCTTCATCTGTATATGTGCTTTCCTTTTAAATTTTATAAATGGCCAGTTTGGAAAAGCTAGGCATAATTTTATGTTTCGGAGTAAAAAGCACAGAAGATGGAAGTGCTGAATTTTATTTTATCCTTAGTTTTTTAATAAACTTTTTTTTTTTTTTTTGATGTGTTGGGTCTTTTTTGCTGCGTGCGTGCTTTCTCTAATTGCAGCGAGCAGCAGGGTTACTCTTCGTTGCGGTGCACAGGCTCCTCATTGCAGTGGCTTCTCTTGTTACAGAGCACGGGCTCTAGGTGCGCGGGCTTCAGTAGTTGTGGCATGCGGGCTTCAGTAGTTGTGGCACGCGGGCTCAGTAGTTGTGGCTCACGGGCTCTAGAGCGCAGGCTCAGTAGTTGTGGTGCACGGGCTTAGTTGTTCTGCGGCATGTGGGTTCTTCCCGGACCAGGGCTTGAACCCGTGTCCCCTGCATTGGCAGGCAGATTCTTAACCACTGCGCCACCAGAGAAGTACTGGAAGTGCTGAATTTTAAATCCATTATCTTTTTAAAGCCACTTTACATTTATGTGCTTGCTGGATTTTACAGAAAGGGATTGGAAAGTGTAAGTTGGCCAACTAGGCCACTTTTCTCTTGGAATTAAATCTTCCCAAAGTTCCAGGAACATTTGTCCTCCAGTCTCTTTGGGTTGTCAGTCATCAGAAAGTCCTTTATCCAAAGTTTTCGATCTCCACAGGCTTGACCAATTTTTTGTGTGTGTGGGTTTTTTTTGTTTGTTTGCATTTTGGTCATTGCAAGCAAGGTTTATTAAAGAGGACTTCTCGCTCTTCCGTCTTTTTAGGTGTAACTTAAACAGAGTAAAATGCACATTTCCACCACCCCAGAAAGTTCGCTCATGTCTCCTCTTAAGTAATTCCCCACACATCACCTCACAGGCAAACACAGATCTGGTTTCCATAGTCATATTTCTGTTGGCCTGTTTTAGAACTTGAAACAATTGGAGTTATACACCGTGTGCTCTTGTGTCTGGCTCAGCAAAATGTTACTGAGATTGATTCATCCATGTTAAGTATTAATAATTTACTCCTCTTTTTTTTTCTCATAAATTTTTCTCTTGAGAGATCTTAAGACTCTCTTAAGAAGAACAAAAATACAAAGAGTATGCAAGAGTTTTCATATACCTTCCATCCAGCTTTGCCCAATGGTAATATTTTATATAACCACAGTACGTTGTCAAAACCCAGAATTAACATTAGTACAATACTGTTAACTCAGGTAGACACTTTATTCAGCTTTCACCAACTTTTATATGCATTTGTGTGTGTGTGTGTGTGTGTGTGTAGTACTACGGAATTTTATCATACGTACAAATTCATGTAACCACCAGCACAATCAGAATACAGAATTTTTCCATCACTACAGAGAAACTCCCTTGTGTTACCTCATAGATACACCTTCTCCAACCCCTAACTCCTGGTAACCACTAATCTCCTCTCAAACACTATAATTTGTTATTTCATGGAATCATGCAATATGTAACTCTTTGCGATTGACTATTGTCACTCAGCCTAAAGCCCCAAGATCAGTGCAAGTAGTTGCATGTATCAACATTTCATTCTTTTTTATTGCTTAACAGCTGTATGGCTATATCAGTTTATCCATTCATCCACTGAAGGACTTCTGGGTTGTATTCAGTTTTAGCTATTTCCAATACAGCTGCTGTGAACATTGGTTTACAGGTTTTTTTGTGAACATAAATTTTCATTTCTTTAGGTATCCAGCAGTATGATTGTATGTTAAGTGTATGTTTAACTTTTAAGAAATTGCCATACTGTTCTTCCAGAGTGGCTGTACCATTTTAGGGTCCCTCCAGCAATGTAGGAGACATCCAGTTGCTCTGGGGTCGTTGCCAGCACCTGATATTGTCAATAATTTTTATTTCAGACATTCTAATAGATGTATAGTGGTATCCCTCGTGATTTTGATTTGCATTTCCCTAATATTTAATGATGTTGAACACCTTTCTACATACTTACTTGACATCCATCTTTGGTGAAGTGTCTGTTCAAGACTTTTGCTCGTATTCTAATTAGATTGTTTTATATAGTGATAAAATATGAATAACATAAAATTTACCATTTTAACCATTTAAAAAATAAATTTATTTTATTTTACTTATTTTGAGCTGCATTGGGTCTTCGTTGCTGCGCACGGGCTTTCTCTAGTTGAGGCGAGCGGGGGCTACTCTTTGTTGAGGTGCGTGCGCTTCTCATTGCGGTGGCTTCTCTTGTTGCGGAGCACAGGCTCTAGGCGCATAGGCTCAGTAGTTGTGGCTCACGGGCTTAGTTGCTCTGTGGCATGTGGGATCTTCCCGGACCAGGGCTCAAACCCGTGTCCCCTGCACTGGCAGGTGGATTCTTAACCACTGTGCCACCAGGGAAGTCCCTTAACCATTTTCAAGTGTACAGTTCAGTTGTGTTAAATACTTTCACACTGCTGTTCAATTACCACCACCATCCATCTCCAGAATTTTTTCATTTTCCCAAAAGGAGACTCTCTATCCCATTTCTGAGCAAAATATCTTTTATAATGTTTGCATATTTTATTCCAATATATCCATATACACTTTGTTTTATATTTTAGTTTAAATTTCAAAAATGTTTTGAATAGGAAATTCATCCCATTGCAGGAAAAAATATTCAAGTAGTTCAGAAAGGTACAAAGTAATCGTCCTTCCTGCTCCTGAACCTCAGTTACACTGCCTCTGCCCCGTGCCGCAGCAGCCACCATTCTTATTTCTTCTGTCTGTTTACAGAGAAGGGCTATTTAGGTATAAGCTCTTTCTTTACACAAATGTTAGGTTTTTAAAAATATTGTTTTAATGAGCATATAGTTAAGTGTGTGTGTGTGTGTGTGTGTGTGTATGTGTGTGTTTCTAAGCTGGTATAGATTTGGGTAATGACAGCCACAATCAGCATACACAATGGCTCTCTGACCCCCAAAACTCCCTCTGTCCGTCCTTGTGACACCACACCCTCCATCCCTAATGCCTGACACCACCTAATCTGTGTCTCTGTTGCCACACTATTGCCTTTTCCAGAATGTTATATAAATGCAATCACACAGTATATAACTTTTTGAGACTGGCTTCTTTCACTCAACACAATGCCCTTGAGATTCATCTGTGTTGTCACATGTATGGATAGTCCCTTCTTTTTTATTGCGAGTATTATTCTGTTTTATGCACGCACCACAGTTTGTTCATCTGTTTACCTGGTAAAGGACATTTTAGTTGTTTCCAGTTTTTGGTGATGATGAATAGAGTTAATATAAAATTTTTGTGCAGAATTTTGTATGAACATACATTCTCATTTCTCTACCATGCGATTTTGGGATTGCTGGGTCATATGCAAGTGTATATTTAACTTTTAAGAGGCTGTCAAACTGTTTTCTGGAGTACCATTTTCTATTCTCAACAACAGTGTATGAGAGTCCCAGTTGTTCCACATCCTCACCAACTCTTGATGTTATAATTTGTTTTTGTTTTTTGCCTTTCTAATGGGTATGCAGTGATATCTCATCATGGTTTTGATTTTCATTTCCCTAATGGCTAAAGATGTTGAGTATCTCTTTGTTTTCTTATTGGCCATTTGTATATCATCTTTGGTAAAATGTCTGTTTAAGTCTTTGCCCATTTTTTCTTGGGTTGTTTGTTTTCTTAAGGTTGAGTTTTATATAAGTATCTGTGTGTGTGTGTGTGTGTGTGTGTGTGTGTGTGTGTGTGTGTATGTGTATATTCTGGATATAAGCCCTATGTTGAATATGCGATTTGCAAATACAGTCATCCCTTGGTATCTGTGAGGGGATTATTTCCAGAACCTCTCCCATCCTGAGGTTACCTAAATTTGTGACTGCTCAAGTCCCTTATGGTAGGATCCCAGGCTAGGACCTGGGATCTGGGACCCTCTACTGGAGTGCTTGCACCTGGACAAACATCTCCTTCGGCAATAAAATACAAAGAAAGTATAAGGGACTAAAAATAACCGCATGCATGTGCAGTTGGGGCAAAGTGTGAACAACAAGATGCAAAAAGGCCAAAACCCAACTGCCCAGAGCAAAAGCAGGGTACCCTGATGGTCCCTGCACAGAGCACTACCCAGGGGGTGGGCAGAGCATCGAAGCCTGCCCGCCTCTAGCCTCACCCCATTTAAGGAAGCAGCTCGCCACCCGCCTCGGGGAGTGAGCAAGGGTAGCTCTGACTTGTTCTCACTCCCTCATGCTGCAGCCCGAGCCCCAGTACAGTCTTGCCCGAATTCCTTGTCCAGCCTCTTATCAATTTCTAACAGTAGGACCTCTGACACTGTCCTCTGTTGGTTGAATCTGCAGGTGTGGAATCTGCGGATACTGAGGGCCCACTGTATTTTCTCCCAGTCTGTGACATATCTCTTCATTTTTTCAACACTGTCTTTCAGAGAAAAGGTTTAAATTTTGATGAAATTCAATTTACCAAAATTTTCTTTTATGGTTCATGTTTTGGTGTCATGTCTAAGAACTCTGCCTCACACCAGGTTGTAAAGCTTTTCTTTAATGTTTTCTTCTACAGTTTTATGGTTTTATGTTTAGCTCTATGGTCCATTTTGAGTTAATTTTTGTATAAGGTGTGAGGTTTAGGTCCAGAGGGCTTTTTTTTTTTTTTTTTGCAGTACGCGGGCCTCTCACTGTTGTGGCCTCTCCCATGGCGGAGCACAGGCTCCGGACGGGCAGGCTCAGTGGCCATGGCTTATGGGCTCAGCCGCTCCACGGCATGTGGGATCTTCCCGGACCGGGGCACGAACCCGTGTCCCTTGCATCGGCAGGTGGACTCTCAACCACTGCGCCACCAGGGAAGCCCAGGTCCAGAGTTTTTTTACATATGGATGTCCAGTTGTTTAAACACTGTTTGGTAAAAAGACCATCTTTCATCCATTGAATTGCCTTTGCACCTTTGTGCAAAAATCGGTTGTTTTGAGTGGTTTCTGGTTTTGGACTCTGTTATGTTTCATTGATCTCTGTGTTTATCCCTTTTTCAGTATTACACTGTCTTAATTACTGCAGCTGTACAGTAATTTTTTAAATCAAGTGAGTCTTCCAGCATTTCCTTTTCAAAGTTGTTTTACAATCAGCTTAACTGCAGCTACAAAAAAAAATCTTGATAGAATTTTGATTGGAATAGTGTTGAATCTATAGAACATTTTGGAAAGAACTGGTATCCCATTTACTTCAGTCTTCTTTGATTTTTTTCATCAGACTTTTGTAGTTTTCAGCATACAGATCTTGCACATAGTTTATTGGATTTATGCCTAAGATTTTCTGTACTTTTTAGGCTATTGTAAATGTTATGTTTTAAAAATTTTGGTTTCTGGTAGTTTACTGCTAGTTTACAGAAATGCAGTTGATTTTCAGGTGTTGACATAATGTTCTGCAACCTTGCTAAACTCATTTGTTATTTCTAGAAGATTTTTTTTGTAGATTCCGTGGGATTGTCTGCTTGGACAATTATGTTGTCTGCGAAAGAGACAATTTTATTTCTATCTTTCTAATATTTATGTCTTTTGTTTCTTTTTCTTGCCTTTTTTGCTGGCCTTCTAGTACCCATGTTGAATAGGAGTGGTGAGAAGGAACATCTTCGCCTTGTTCCCGATCTTAGAGGAAAAGCATTCAATCTTTTACCAGTAAGTGTGATGTTCGTTTTAATTTTTTTGTAGAGATCCTTATTCAGGCGAGGGAAGTTCCCTTTGTTTCTAATTTACTGAGTTCTTTTATCCTGAATGGCCATTGAATTTTGTCACATGCCTTTTATGCATCAATTTATGTGATCATTTGATTTTTCTTCTTTAGTTTGTTAACGTTGTGGATTACATTGATTGTTTTTAAAAAATATTTATTTATTATTTATTTTATTTTTAGTTTGGCTGCGTCGGGTCTTAGTTGTGGCACACAGTATCTTTACTCGTGGCATGCAGGCTTCCTAGTTGTGGCATGCATGCGGGATCAAGTTCCCTGACCAGGGATCGAACCTGGGCCCCCTGCATTGGGAGTGTGGAGTCTTACCCACTGGACCACTAGGGAAGTCCCTACATTGATTGATTTTTAAATATTGAACCAATATTGCATTTCTGGTATACACCCTGCTTGGTCACGGTGGGATATATGTACATACATATACACATACGCACACACATCTATATTGCTGGATTTTGATTTGCTAATTTTTGTTGAGGAGATTTCTATGTTTATGAAAGATAATTGGTCTATAGTTTTCTTCTGTTGTCTGATTTTGGTATCAGGGTAATGGTGGCCTCAAAATGAGTTGGGAAGTGTTCCCTCCTCTTCTGTTTTCTGAAAGAGGTTGTGTAGAATTGGTTTTATTTCTTCTTTAAATGTTTGGTAGAATTTATATTTGAAAACATCCAGAGATTTCTTTTTTATGGAGTTTTTTTTATATAAGCTTTTTTTTTTTACAATTTAATCATTCAACAATTTAAAAATATATATTTATTTATTTATGGCTGCTTCAGGTCTTAGTTGCAGCACACAAGATCTTTTGTTGCGGCACGCAGGCTTCTCTCTAGTTGCAGTGCGTGGGCTCTGTAGTTGCAGTACACAGGCTCTCTAGTAGTGATGCGTGGGCTCAGTACTTGCCCTGCTGCATGTGGCATCTTAGTTCTCTGACTAGGGATTGAACCCACGTCCCCTGCATTGGAAGGCGGATTCTTAACCACTGGACCACCAGGGAAGTACCTTTTTTATGGAGCTTTTATTTATATATTTTTTAAATTAAAAATTTATTTATTTATTTATTTATTTTTGGCTGCGTTGGGTCTCTGTTGCTGCTCATGGGCTTTCTCTAGTTGTGGTGAGTGGGGGCTACTCTTTGTTACACTGTGTGAGCTTCTCATTGCAGTAGCTTCTCTTGTCGCGGAGCATGGGCTCTAGGTGCGTGAGCTTCAGTAGTTGTGGCATGTGGGCTCAGTAGTTGTGGCTCATGGGCTCTAGAGCGCAGGCTCAGTAGTTGTGGCACACGGGCTTAGTTGCTCCGCGGCACATGGGATCTTCCCAGGCAAGGGATCAAACCCCTGTCCCCTGCATTGGCAGGTGGATTCTTAACCATTGCACCACCAGAGAAGTCCATTTATGGAGCTTTTAACTACAAATTCTATTTCTTTAATGAATATAGGATTATTCAGGTTATCTTTTTATTCTTGGGTAAATTTCAGTTGTTTTTATTTTTCAAGGAATAAGTCCATATCATCTAAGTTGCCAAATTTATATATGTTGATTTGTTCACAAAATTCACTTTTAAAGTCTGTGGGGTCTGTAGTCATATCCCCTTTTTCATTCCTGAAATTAGTAACCTGTGTCTTTTTTTAAAATTTTATCAATTTTTAATTTTTATTTTTGGCTGTGTTGGGTCTTTGCTGCTGTGTGCGGGCTTTCTCTGGTTGTGGCGAGTGGGGGCTACTCTTCATTGTGGTGTGCGGGCTTCTCATTGCAGTGGTTTCTCTTGTTGCAGAGCATGGGCTCTAGGCACGCAGGCTTCAGTGGTTGCGGCATGTGGGCTCAGTAGTTGTGGTACATGAGCTCTACAGCACAGGCTCAGTAGTTGTGGCACACGGGCTTAGTTACTCCATGGCATATGGGATCTTCCTGGGCCAGGGCTCGAACCTGTGTCCCCTGCATTGGCAGGCGGATTCTTAACCACTGCACCACCAGGGAAGCCCCAGTAACCTGTGTCTTTTGTCTTTATTTCTTCGTCAATTTGGCTAGAGAATGTTGATATTTTACATTTTTGTAGGTAATCCAGAAGGTTCGGTTCAGGTTGCAAGTTTCAGCCTGCCTGCTGTGGGCTGTGGTTCCAAAGTCAGCTCAGTTTTTAAAGCATTTGCAGTGCCCTTTGGATCAGTCCCACGTGTGTGCTACCCAGTGGTCAGTCGGGGACCTTGGTAGTGTGCTACCTTGTAGCTCAGATGGCAAGGCTTGTGATATGCTGTTCAGGGTCAGATCTGTACATGTAAGCTCCAGGGTGAGCCCAGGAGGTCATACATAGCTTTCTGGGATGTCTCTCTAGATCTCCCTCGTCTCTATGATGTTCTCAATACCTTTTGATGCCCTAGACCCTCCCTTCCTCGTCCCCTAGCCAGAAAGATAGGTGTGTTAGTTTGCTGGGGCTGCCATAACAAAATACCACAGACTGGGTGACTTAAACAACAGAAATTTATTTTCTCACGGTTCTGAAGGCTGAAATTCCATGATAAAATTTCCTGCAAGGTTGATTTCCTCTGAAGCCTCTCTCCTTGCTTTCTTGCTGTGTCCTCACATGGTCTCTCCTCTGTGCATGTACATGTCTGTGTCCTAAAACCCTCTTCTTATAATGACACCAGTCATATTAGATTAGGCCCTACCCTAATGACTTCATTTTACCCTCATTACCGCATTAAAGGCCATCTCCAAATGCAGTCACATTCTGTGATACTGGGGGTTATGACTTCAATATATGAACTTGAGGGGGACCATTCAGCCCCTAACAGTGTGACTTTAGTTTCCCTGCTCTGTTGTGCACTTCTTACTGCTGTGTCTGCGTCTGGGACCACGGGAGGACAGGGAGAGAAACAAAGCAATGGTATTCTCTCCATGCTCTTGGAATCACAGCTCCTCTGGTTAGAGACAAATTTCCCCTCCATTAGAGTTTTAAGCATCTGACCACCCACTACTGCCATCAACACTAAGGTATTGCCTGCAGACTGGGGCAGGAAAACAGAAAAAAGAAAAAGAATAACAAAAACCAAATGGAATATTCCCCTGATTCCCCACTTCCCAACCCCCAAACACACACACACACACACACACACACACACACACACACACTCCTCAGATCAGAAAGAGATGGCTTCTCTTGGAATTCTTTCTGTCTGCACCTGATGAACACTTCTGAGTTTTGAGCAGGTGCACTTGAATCCAGGCTGGGCAATACTGAAGGGAAAAAACCTGAACTTCTCACCAGTTTTGTGGACCTTTGGATTCTGGTCTCTTTCCCTGATTCACCTGCTACCATTTGCTTTTCAAAATCCTTAGGTCACTGCTCCATGGATTCTGAAAGGGCTTGTAGTTGCAGTTAGTGTGATAGATAGAGCAGAGTGTGTTACTCCATCTTTCCTGGAATCATCACCCTGTACATTGGCTTAAATGTTAGCTTTTAAGACACATGTACTGCCCTGTGCTGTTTTTTCATTAGAAATATACCTTGGAGGGCTCTGCATATCAGTGCAAGTAGATTTCCCTCATTCATCTTCACAGGTGTATAGTGTTCCAGAGTGTTTGTTTAACTGATGCCCTATGACACCATGTCCTAGTCTTCTGGTGTTTACTGTTATAATCATGGTGCAATGGAATGTCTTTTTTTTTTTTTTTTTTTTTTTTGCGGTACGCGGGCCTCTCACTGTTGTGGCCTCACCCGTTGTGGAGCACAGGCTCTGGACGCGCAGGCCCAGCGGCCATGGCTCACGGGCCCAGCCGCTCCGCGGCATGTGGGATCTTCCCGGACCGGGGCAAGAACCCGTGTCCCCTGCATCAGCAGGCGGACTCTCAACCATTGCGCCACCAGGGAAGCCCCCAATGGAATGTCTTGTCTATATGTTTTTGCACACTCATGTAAAGGCATCTGTGAGTAATTTCTAGAGGAAGAATTTCAAGGTCAAAGTAACTATGTGCGTTTTAAATTGTGTTCAGTATTGTCATATTGATTTCCAAATTTACTTTCCAACAAGGAATATCTAAAAGTGCCTTTTCCCCCACACTTTTGCTGATATAGTTCATGTGTGCACGTTTCTACATTGAAATCTGTATTAAAGGTCCACCGACAGAAACTGGCATCCCAGCACTGCCACTTACTAGCTTTGTGACCTTGAGCTCATTACTCGTGGCATCTGTACCTCATCTCTCTTTGGTTAAATGGGTGTCTTGAGTCTTTTGGGGCCACTGTAACAAAATACCATAGACTAGGTAACTTATAAACAACATACATTTATTTCTCAAAGTTCTGGAGACTGGTCAGTCCAAGATCAAGGTGTCAGCAGATTTGGTGTCAACCAGCCTGCTTCCTGGTTCATAGATGTATGTCTTAATGTCCTCAGATAGCAGAAGTGTATCTGAGGGAGCTCTCCAGGGTCTTTTTTTATAAGGGTACTGATACCATTCATGAAGGCTTTGCCCTCATGACCTAATCACCTCCCAAAGATTTCATCTCCAAATACCATCACATTGGGCATTAGGTTTCAACGTATGACTTTTGTGGGGGACAATACATTCAGTTTATTGCAATGAGGATAATAGTAGTGCCTACCTCATAGGACTGAGGGGCAGGTACCTTCCCCGGTTCTCTCTCCACAAGGACTGGAGGAAGTCTCTGGGTTCGTGGGCAGCTGGCAGGAAGGTGTGAGGCCTCAGAGAGATATTGGTCATGGCCAGCAGAGCGAATGGTGACTCACTGGTTTATCTATACCTGGTTTCCCCTGGTGAGGAAACGGATTAGTCTGACCAAATATACTTCAGTATGTGGTAAAACCCACATAGTCAGAGATGCTAACTAGGTCTCTAAAAAAAAAAAAAAAGTAATATAATGTACATATATAATGTAAATAACATGTAATGTAATGTATGTTGCATTTAAGTGTGTGTAGAGAAAAAAAGAGGCCTAGCTAGCATAGAATCTCTCACTACTTGGTTTTTACCACATACTGAATTGTATTTTATATTTATGTTATCTGATAACATGTATATTACATGTTAACATATATTATGTTAATATATGTGTATTGTATATATGTGTATTATGAATTACATATGTTATATGACACATATATTTAGAGATCTAGGTAGCATGTCTTTTTGGTTTTTACCACATACTAAATTATATATATATATAATTATATATATATATATATATTTGTGTGTGTGTGTGTGTGCGGTACACGGGCCTCTCGCTGTTGCGGCCTCTCCCGTTGCGGAGCACAGGCTCTGGACGCGCAGGCTCAGCGGCCATGGCCCATGGGCACAGCCGCTCTGCGGCATGTGGGATCCTCCCGGACCGGGGCACGAACCCGTGTCCCTTGCATCGGCAGGGGGACTCTCAACCACTGCTCCATCAGGGAAGCCCTGGAGTCACTGAGCTTTTTAGAGCCCTGTCCTCTGCTCTGTAACAGCCCTGTCATGCCTGTGTTGCCTGCCTTGGGGTGATCAAAGGTGATGAGTTGACTATGGGAACTGAAAGCAAATGAAGAGAAATGTGAGAATGACTATAGTTAGCATTTATTTATTGAGCAGGTACTCTGTGCTTGGCACTGTGCCAGGTATTTACATATATCTTATTTAATGTAATCCTCCCTCACAACACCTCTCAGAGGTGGTTATTATTATTAAGAAATTTATTTTTTTGGATAGATGATATACTGTGTACAAAATTCAAAGGACAAAGATTTTACTGTGAGTCTCTAATTGAATAATTCAGGCAAATTAATATAGAGATAAAGCAAATATGGTAAATGGTAACAGTTGTAGAATCTCAGTGGTGAGCATGTGGGAATTCATTGCACTATTCTTTAAACTTTTCTGTATGTTTGAAAGTTTCTCATCATAAATATAAGGGGAGGGAAAGTGAGTCTCCCCCCTATCCCCATCTCTTTCATGAATTTCTCTCCCAGGAGGCAAGCACTCTTACTAGTTTCCTGCTTCTCCTTCCAGAGATACTCAGATTTTATGAGTGTGTTCGCACAAACTTGAATGCACACATATCAGTGCCTTAGGTTACATCTGGCACTGCATTGATAGACTTCAGTTTTTGGAAGCTTTAGAAGCGTAGCTGCCTAGGAAAGGCCATCCAGGTGAATTCCCACAGTCCCTTTCCCAGGGGTTGGAGACTATTCTGTTCCCCAGTCTCACCCCTAGAGGGTGCCCTCCTCCACTCGACTGGAAGCAGCAAGTGGCAGAAGGTGCAGAAAGGACAGTATCAGGGCCGCTGCCACGTGACTCACGAACAGGGGGGCCTCCAAAAGTATAAATACTTTTGTTCTCTGACCTTAGCCACATTTTTTGTGGGAAGGAAAGCTCAGATTCTGAGCCCACAGTTTGGCTTTGCAGTAGCAAAGGGAAAGGTTGCTCAGAAAGCTTCACCCACATGCTGTACCGTGAACTTTTAAAGGATAAATAAAACCCCCCATTTCCGGGCACAAGAAACACTTCATAGCATCCCAGACATTTTGATGTTGATTACTTGACTAGACTTAGAAAATTCATTTTTGACCAAAGGAAAGCCATTTTGTTTAATACATTAGAACTTCTTTATAACACTGGGGTTGGAAGGTGTCTGTGAATTAATAATACCAGTCTTATTCTATGGCTGGTTGTTACATAATTTAGGGAGACAAGTTTTCACCACATTATCTCAGGATCTGTGAAAAAATGAACTGTATAATAATAGTGAGTATATAACTTAAAATTTTTATTAATTTTATTTTTTTAATATCTTTATTGGAATATAATTGCTTTACAATGTTGTGTTAGTTTGTTCTGTATAACAGAACAAATCAGTCGTATGAATACATATATTCCCATATCCCCTCCCTCTTGAGTCTCCCTCCCACCCTCCTTATCCCTCCCCTCTAGGTCGTCACAAAGCATCGAGCTGATCTCCCCGTGCTATGCAGCAGCTTCCCACTAGCTATCTGTTTTACATTTGGTGGTGTATATGTGTCAGTGCTACTCTCTCACTTCATCCCAGCTTCACCTATGAGCCTCAAGTCCATTCTCTACGTCTGTGTCTTAATTCCTGCCCTGCCACTAGGTTCATCAGTACCGTTTTTTTAAGATTTCATATATGTGCATTAGCATCTGGTATTTGTTCTTCTCTTTCTGACTTACTTCACTCTGTATGATAGACTCTAGGTCCGTCCACCTCACTACAAATAACTCAATTTTGTTCCTTTTTATGGCTGAGTAATATTCCATTGTATATATGTGCCACATCTTTTTTATCCATTCATCCATCGATGGACATTTTGGTTGCTTCTATGTCCTGGCTATTGTAAATAGTGCTGCAATGAACATTGTGGTACATGACTTTTTTTTTTTTTTTTTTTGCAGTACGCGGGCCTCTCACTGTTGTGGCCTCTCCCATTGTGGAGCACAGGCTCTGGACACGCAGGCCCAGCGGCCATGGCCCATGGGCCCAGCCACTCTGAGGCATGTGGGATCTTCCTGGACCAGGGCATGAACCTGTGTCCCCTACATCGGCAGGCAGACTCTCAACCACTGTGCCACCAGGGAAGCCCATGACTTTTTGAATTATGGTTTTCTCAGGGTATATGCCCAGCAGTGGGATTGCTGGGTCATATGGTAGTTCTATTTTTAGTTTTTTAAGGAACCTCCATGCTGTTCTCCATAATGGCTGTATCAATTTACATTCCTACCAACAGTGCAGGAGAGTTCCCTTTTCTCCACGCCCTCTCCAGAATGTATTGTTTGTAGATTTTTTGATGATGGCCGTTCTGACTGTTGTGAGGTGATACCTCATTGTGGTTTTGATTTGCATTTCTCTAATGATTAGTGATGTTGAGCATCTTTTCATATGTTTGTTGGCAATCTATATATCTACTTTGGAGAAATGTCTGTTTAGGTCTTCTGCCCATTTTTGGATTGGGTTGTTTGTTTTTTTGATTTTGAGCTCCATGAGCAGTTTGTATAATTTGGAGATTAATCCTTTGTCAGTTGCTTTGTTTGCAAATATTTTCTCCCATTCTGAGGTTTGTCTTTTCGTCTTGTTTATAGTTTCCTTTGCTGTGCAGAAGGTTTTAAGTTTCATTAGGTCCCATTTGTTTATTTTTTATTTTATTTCCATTACTCTAGGAGGTGGGTCAGAAAGGATCTTGCTGTGATTTATGTCATAGAGTGTTCTGCCTATGTTTTCCTCTAAGAGTTTTATGGTGTCTGGCCTTACATTTAGGTCTTTAATCCATTTTGAGTTTATTTTTGTGTATGGTGTTAGGGAGTGTTCTAAGTTCATTCTTTTACATGTAGGTGTCCAGTTTTCCCAGAACCCCTTATTGAAGAGGATATCTTTTCTCCATTGCATATTCTTGCCTCCTTTGTCTAAGATAAGGTGATCATATGTGCGTGGGTTTATCTCTGGGTTTTCTATCCTGTTCCATTGATCTATGTTTCTGTTTTTGTGTGAGTACCATACTGTCTTTGTAATATAGTCTGTATATTACTGTAGCTTTGTAATATAGTCTGAAGTCAGGGAGCCTGATTCCTCCAGCTCCTTTTTTCTTTCTCAAGATTGCTTTGGCTATTCGGGGTCTTTTGTGTTTCCATACAAATTGTGAAATTTTTTGTTCCAGTTCTGTGAAAAATGCCATTGGTAGTTTGATAGGGATTGCATTGAATCTGTAGATTGCTTTGGGTAGTATAGTCACTTTCACAATGTTGATTCTTCCAGTCCAAGAACATGATATATCTTTCCATCTGTTTGTATTGTCTTTGATTTCTTTCATCAGTGTCTTATAGTTTTCTGCATACAGGTCTTTTGCCTCCTTAGGCAGGTTTATTCCTAGGTATTTTATTCTTTTTGTTGCATTGGTAAAGGGGAGTGTGTCCTCAACTTCTCTTTCTGACTTTTTGTTGTTACTGTATAGGAATGCAAGAGATTTCTCCTTTGTCTAAGATAAGGTCACCTTATCTTAGACAAAGGAGGCAAGAATGATGTTACCTGTGAGTCTGTCATATATGGCTTTTATTATGTTGAGGTAGGTTCCCTCTATGCCCACTTTCTGGAGAGTATTTATCATAAATGGGTGTTGAATTTTGTCAAAAGCTTTCTCTGCATCTATTATCATATGGTTTTTATTCTTAAGTTAGTTAATATGGTGTATCACATTGATTGATTTGCGTATATTGAAGAATCCTTACATTCCTGGGATAAACCCCACTTGATCATGGTGTATGATCCTTTTAATGTGCTGTTGGATTCTGTTTGCTAGTATTGTTTTTTAATTAATTCATTAATTAATTTATTTTTGGCAGCGTTGGGTCTTCGTTGTTGTGCGCAGGTTTTCTCTAGTTGTGGCGAGCAGGGGCTACTCTTTGTTGTGGTGCGCTGGCTGCTCATTGCGGTGGCTTCTCTTGTTGTGGAGCATGGGCTCTAGGCGTGTGGGCTTCAGTAGTTGTGGCACACAGCCTCAGTAGTTGTGGCTCGTGGGCTTAGTTGCTTTGCGGCACGTGGGATCTTCCCGGACCAGGTCTCAAACCCGTGTCCCCTGCATTGGCAGGCGGATTCTTAACCACTGTGCCACCAGAGAAGTCCCTGTTTGCTAGTATTTTGTTGAGGATTTTTGCATCTATGTTCATCAGTGATATTGGCCTGTAATTTTCTTTATTTTTAATGACGTCTTTGTCTGGTTTTGGTATCAGGGCTTCATAGGATGAGTTTGGAAGTGTTCCTCCCTCTGCTATATTTTGGAAGAGTTTGAGAAGCATAGGTGTTAGCTCTTCTCTAAATGTTTTATAGAATTCACCTGTGAAGCCATCTGGCCCTCAGCTTTTGTTTGTTGGAAGATTTAATCACAGTTTCAATCTAATTGCTTGTGATTTGTCTGTTCATGTTTTCTATTTCTTCCTGGTTCAGTCTTGGAAAGTAGTGCTTTTCTAAGAATTTGTCCATTTCTTCCAGGTTGCCCATTTTATTGGCATACAGTTGCTTGTAGTAATCTCTCATGATCCTTTGTACTTCTGCGGTGTCAGTTGTTGCTTCTCTTTTTTTATTTCTAATTCTGTTGATTTGAGTCTTTTCCCTTTTTTTCCTGATGAGTCTGGTTAATGGTTTATCAATTTTGTTTATCTTCTCAAAGAACCAGCTTTTATTTTTATTGATCTTTGCTATTGTTTCCTTCATTTCTTTTTCATTTATTTCCAATCCGATCTTTATGATTTCTTTCCTTCTGCTAACTTTTTTTCAAGGTGAATATATGATCCAATTTTTAAAAAATTTTTATTTATTTATTTATTTTTGGCTGTGTTCGGTCTTCGTTTCTGTGCATGGGCTTTCTCTGGTTGCGGTGAGCGGGGGCCACTCTTCATCGTGGTGCACAGGCCTCTCACTGTCGCGGCCTCTCTTGTTGCGGAGTGCAAGCTCCAGACACGCAGGCTCAGTAGTTGTAGCTCACAGGCCTTGTTGTTCCACGGCATGTGGGATCTTCCCAGACCAGGGCTCAAACCCATTTCCCCAGCATTAGCAGGCAGATTCTCAACCACTGCGCCACCAGGGAAGCCCTGTTAACTTTTTTTTAATAGACCTTTATTGGAGTATAATTGCTTCAGAATACTGTGTTAGTTTCTGTTGTACACCAAAGTGAATCAGCCATATGTCTACATATATCCCCATATCCTCTCCCTCTTGAGCCTCCCTCCCATCTTCCCTGTCCCACCCCTCTAGCTGGTCACAAAGCACGGAGCTGATCTCCCTGTGCTATGCTGCTGCTTCCCACTAGCTAACTGTTTTACATTCAGTAGTGTATATATGTCAATGCTACTCTCACTTCACCCCATCTTCCTCCTCCCACCCCGTGTCCTCAAGTCCATTCTCTATGTCTACATCTTTATTCCTGCCCTGCAACTGGGTTCATCAGTGCCATTTTTTCTGTTTTGGTTTTTTAGATTCCATATATGCGTTAACATACGGTATTTGTTTTTCTCTTTCTGACTTACTTCACTCTGTATGACAGACTCTAGGTACATCCACCTCACTACAAATAACTCATTTTCATTTCTTTCTATGGCTGAGTAATGTTCCATTGTATATATGTGCCACATCTTCTTTATCCGTTCATCTGTTGATGAACATTTAGGTTGGTTCCATGTCCTAGCTATTGTAAATAGTGCTGCAATGAACATTGTGGTACATGTCTCTTTTTGAATTATGGTTTTCTCAGGGTATATGCCCAGTAGTGGGCTTTCTGGGTCATATGGTAGTTCTATTTTTAGTTTCTAAAGGAACCTCTATACCGTTTTCCATAGTGGTTGTATCACTTTACATTCCTACCAGCAGTGCAGGAAGGTTTCCTCTTCTTTCTATTTATTTATTTATTCATTTTTGGTGTGTTGGGTCTTCATTGCTGTGTGCGGGCTTTCTTTAGTTGCATCAAGTGGGGGCTACTATTCCTTGCAGTGTGTGGGCTTCTCATTGTGGTGCTTTCTCTTGTTGCGAAGCATGGGCTCCAGGTGCATGGGCTTCAGTAGTTGTGGCACAGAGGCTCAGTAGTTGTGGCACGCAGACTCTAGAGCACAGGCTCAGTAGTTGCAGTGCATGGGCTTAGTTGCTGCATGGCATGTGGGATCTTCCCAGACAAGGGCTCGAACCCGTGTCCCCTGCATTAGCAGGTGGATTCTTAACCACTCTGCCATCTGCCACCAGGGAAGCCCCGGGTTCCCTTTTCACCACACCCTTTCCAGAATTTATTGTTTCTAGGTTTTTTGATAATGGCCATTCTGACTGGCGTGAGGTGATACCTCTTTGTAGTTTTGATTTTCATTTCTCTAATAATTAGTGATGTTGAGCATCTTTTCATATGTTTGTTGGCAATCTGTATGTCTTCCTTGGTGAAATGTCTGTTTACATCTTCTGCCCATTTTTGGATTGGGTTGTTTGTTTTTTTGATATTGAGCTCCATTAACTGTATATTTTGGAGATAAATCCTTTGTCTGTTGTTTCATTTGCAAATATTTTCTCCCATTCTGAGGGTTATCTTTTTGTCTTGTTTATGGTTTCCTTTGCTGTGCAAAAGCTTTTAAGTTTAATTAAGTCCCATTTGTTTATTTTTGTTTTTATTTCCATTACTCTAGGAGGTGGGTCAAAAAAGATCTTGCTGTGGTTTATGTCAAAGAGTGTTTCTCCTATGTTTTTCTCTAAGAGTTTTTTAGTGCCTGGTCTTATATTTAGGTCTTTAATCCATTTTGAGTTTATTTTTTGTGTATGGTGTTAGGAAGTGTTCTAATTTCATTCTTTTACACGTAGCTGTCCAATTTTCCCAGCAACACTTATTAAAGAGGCTGTCTTTTCTCCATTGTATGTTCTTGCCTCCTTTGTAATGAATTAGGTGCCCATATGTGCATGGGTTTATCTCTGGGCATTCTATCCTGTACCATTGATCTATATTTCTGTTTTTGTGCCTGGGTGTTTTTTGTTGTTGTTGTTCTTTCTCTAATTGCTTTAGGTGTAAGTTTAGGTTGTTTATTTGAGATTTTTCTTGTTTCTTGAGGTAGGATTGTATTGCTATAAACTTCCCTATTAGGAATGCTTTTCCTGCAACTTAAAAAATTTAAATCAACACAAATAGATAAATGACTAGCTTAAATTAATGAAGTAGAAATGTTTTATTAGTATTGACTATGTACAGTAACTTGAAGTAGACTATAAATTTTTGCCATTAAGAATGTGTCTATACTCCACACACAAACTGCTAGAACTGATAAATGGATTCAGCAAGGTAGCAGGAAACAAGATTAACATACAGAAATCTGTTGTATTTCTTTATGCTAACAATGAAATATCAGAAAGGGAAAGTAAAAAAACAATCCCTTTTAAAATCGTATCCAGGGGCTTCCCTGGTGGCGCAGTGGTTGAGAATCTGCCTGCCGGTGCAGGGGACACGGGTTCAATCCCTGGTCCGGGAAGATCCCACATGCCGCAGAGCAACTAAGCCTGTGCGGGACAACTACTGAGCCTGTGCTCTAGAGCCCACGAGCCACAACTACTGAGCCTGTGCTCTAGAGCCCACGAGCCACAACTACTGAGCCAGCATGCTGTAACTACTGAAGCCCATGTGCCTAGAGCCCATGCTTCACAACAAGAGAAGCCACCACAGTAAGAAGCCATGCACTGCAATGAAGAGTAGCCCCCCCTCGCCGCAACTAGAAAAAACCCGCATGCAGCAGTGAAGACACAGCCCAAAATAAATAAATAAAATAAATAAATTTAAAAAATAAAATAAAATCACATCCAAAAAAGTAAAATACTTAGGAATAAACCTGACAAGGAGATGAGAGACTTATATGCTGAGAACTATAAAACATTGATAAAGGAAATTGAAGATGATTCAAAGAAATGGAAAGATATTCTATGCTCTTGGATTGGAAGAATTAATATTGTTAAGATGACCATACTACCCAAAGAAATCTACAGATTTAATGTGATCCCTATCAAATTACCCATAACATTTTTCACAGAAATAGAACAAATAATCCTAAAATTTGCATGGAACCATAAAAGAACCAGAATTACCAAAGCAATACTGAGGAAAAAGAACAACGCTGGAGGCATAACCCTCCCAGACTTCAGACAATATTACAAAGCTATAGTAATCAAAACAGCATGGTATTGGCACAAAAACAGATGTATAGATCAATGAAACAGAATAGAGAGGCCAGAAATAAACCCACACACCTACAGTCAATTAATCTTTGACAAAGGAGGCAAGAATATACAATGGAGAAAAGACAGTCTCTTCTGCAGGTGGTGTTTGGAAAGCTGGACAGCTGCATGTAAATTAGTGAAGTTAGAACACACCATTACACCATACACAAAAATAAACTCAAAATGGCTTAAAGACTT
The DNA here is from genome assembly GCF_963924675.1 of Phocoena phocoena. Classification (NCBI taxonomy): domain Eukaryota; kingdom Metazoa; phylum Chordata; class Mammalia; order Artiodactyla; family Phocoenidae; genus Phocoena; species Phocoena phocoena. Next base: position 30,939,457 of record NC_089228.1, on the reverse strand, counting down.
AAATATAAGACATGACACCATAAAATTCCTAGAAGAGAACATAGGCAAAACATTCTCTGACATAAATCATGCCAATGTTTTCTTAGGTCAGTCTCCCAAGGCAAAAGAAATAAAAGCAAAAATAAACAAATGGGACCAAATCAAACTTACAAGCTTTTGCACAGCAAAGGAAACCATAAATAAAACGAAAAGACAGCCTATGGACTGGGAGAAAATATTTGCAAACAATGTGACTGACAGAGGCTTAATTTCCAACATATACAAACAGCTCATATAACTCAATAACAAAAAATCACAAACAATCCAATCAAGAGTAGCCCCAATTCCGCAGTGGTTAAGAATCCGCCTGTCAATGCAGGGGACACGGGTTCAATCCCTGGTCCAGGAAGATCCCACATACCGTGGAGCAGCTAAGCCCGTGCGCCACAACTACTGAGCCTGCACTCTAGAGCCTGCAAGCCACAACTATTGAGCCCATGCCTAGAGCCCGTGCTCCACAACAAGAGAAGTCACCGCAATGAGAAGCCCACGCACCACAACGAAGAGTAGCTCCTGCTCGCCACAACTAGAGAAAGCCCGTGCACAGCAGGGAAGACCCAATGCAGCCATCAATCAATCAATCAATAAGTAAATTTATAAAAAAAAAAAGCAATGGGTGAAATAGATTTATGTATAAGATGATTCATGGTAACTATAATAACTGTTTATAATAGCAAAAAAAGGAAATAACCTACATATTCAGGGTCTGGATTAAAAAACTTATGTGGGACATCCATGAAATGGAATATTATGAATCTGTAAAAGAAATAAAGGTGCTTTCCATATACAAGAGGCATATCCATTTTTCTTCTTTACTAGAATATCTTCAGAATGGTTATGAAGGGAAATTTGAGAAATCAGATGATGCTTTCAACCATGATTTTCTTTTCTTTTTTTAAACTTTCTATTTTTAAATTAATTACTTGATTAATTTATTAAAAAAAATTTTTTTTTGGCTCTGTTGGGTCTGTTGTGGCGCACGGGCTTTCTCTAGTTGCGGAGATCGTTGCGGTGCACGGGCTTCTCATTGCGGTGGCTTCTCTTGTGGAGTGCGGGCTCTAGGTGTGTGGGCTTCAGTAGTTGCAGCACGTGGGCTCAGCAGTTGTGGCTTGCGGGCTCTAGAGCTCAGGCTCAGTAGTTGTGGCGCACGGCCTTAGTTGCTCTGTGGCATGTGGGATCTTCCCAGACCAGGGCATGAACCTGTGTCCCCTGCATTGGCAGGCGGATTCTTAACCACTGCGCCACCATGGAGGCCCTAAACTTTCTATTTTAAAACAATTATATATTCACAGGAAGTTGGAAAGATAGTACAGAGAGGTCCCTGTGCCCTTCATCTCGTTTTCCCCATGGTTGCAGCTCAAAGAACTATAGTACAATACCAAAACCAGGAAACTGATATTGGTACAATGTGTGTGTATGCTATTATGTCACCAGTGTAGAATGGAGTAACCACCACTGCAGTCAAGATACACAACTGTTTCATCACCACAAGGATCTCCCTCTTGTTACCCTGTGTCAGTTACACCCACCCTTCCCTGTACCATCCCTACCCCTGGCAACCACTAATCAGTTTTTCATCTCTAAAGTTTTGTTATTTTGAGAATATTATGTCAATGGAATAATGCAGTGTGAGATTTTTTTTTTCCACTTAGCATAAAGCCCTTGAAATCCATCCAAGTTGTTGCCTGTATCAGTAGCCTTGTTCCTTTTTATTGCTGAATATTATTCCATGATCTGGATGTACTACAATTTGTTTAATCATTCAAACAACCAAAATTGTATGACATTTTGGTTGTTTCCAGTTTGGGGCTATTGCAAATTAAGCTACTATGAACAATCACGTACAGGTTTTTGTGTGAACATAAGTTTTCATTTCACTGGGATAAATGCCCAGGATTGCGATCAGTGGGTTGTAGGATAAGTGTATGCTTAGTTTTTTAGAAGCTGCCAAATTATTTTCCAGAGTGCTGTACCATTTTACATTCCCAACCACAGTTTTCTTTTCATACAAAATGCTATTGACTAGTGTTACCACAACGGCACGAGGCCAAAGGCACATGAGAATCTGAGCTATTTTGAATTTATAGAGAAAATAAATTTAATATACATTAAATGGAGGAAAAAAGAGAGGTCAGGACTAATCTCTTTGCTGGCCCACTAGGTCCCATGTTTATTGTCCCAGGTTTTCAGAATAATTCTTCCCTCACCATCAAGCTAACCTTTGGTTGGAAAGCTGCAACACATTGTACAGGTCACCTGGGTGTACCCCTGACCTATGACCCCTGCTTGTATTCTGTCCCAAGGCACCCTCTGAAGCTTGGTCTCATTCTGGAATGTTCTACCGCCAAGAATAGTCATTTAGAGATTTTAGAGTCATTTCAGAACCATCCCCTCCCAGGGACCTCTGTACTTACACACCCTGCCCCCCAGATCCCCAGCACTAAATAGCATTAAAACCGTTTTGAATATGTCTGTCGACCTTGACCCCCACCCTCCAGGCTTTAGTTGTTAGGGTACAGGCGTGAGGTCACACACTTCCCCATGTCAGAAATGCAAGCTCCAGGTCATGCTGCCCTTCCTGATGTCCTTGGACATGTAATAACTCCTGAGCCTGAATTTCCTCACCTGTACAGTTGAGGTTATTGATAGCAACAGTACCTGCTAACAGGGCCGTTCGGTTGTTCTGCAGGTAGTTATAGGGTGTCTATTATGGGCCAGCTGAGGATACAGTGGTGAACGAAGAGGAGGCCTTGCCCTCTGGGAGTGCAACTAAAAGAGGAGACCATAACTACAGTGCTCAGCCCAGCCTTTGGCATGTAGTTGGCCCTTGAGAAATGTTAGTTATTTCATTATTGTAGTTAAACTCAATACTTGTTTGTGGACTTGAATGGAATGTGAACCCAGTATTACACATCTGGTCTGGTATAGTCTCACTCATTGTAGTCAGCCATTAATTGCCATTAATTGTTAGGAGTGTGCTGGTTTATCCCATTGCTAAAGTCAGATAAATTACTGACCAAAGTCACTCCATTTTGTGCTTAATACTTAGGTTTATTCTGAATTTAATATCTTTAAAAATATATATATTATTTATTTAGGCTTCTCTGGGTCTTAGTTGTGGCACGTGGGATCTTCGTTGCAGCATGTTTAGTTGCAGCATGCAGGCTTCTTAGTTGTGGCATGTGGACTCTTAGTTGTGGCATGTGAACTCGTAGTTGCAGCATGTATGTGGGGTCTAGTTCCCTGACCAGGGATTGAACCCAGGCCCACTGCATGGGAGTGCGGATTCTTACCCACTGGACCACCAGGGAAGTCCCCTGAATTTAATATCTTGAATATCAGATTCAGAAAGTGTCTCTTGCTGTAACAGCTTTGAAAAAAAGTCTTTATGCAAACTTGCAAAAAAGTCCCTAACAATGTGTTCAAAGGTCCATATATTATAGAAAGACTCCCACAACAATAAGGAACAATTTCATTGTTTATAAAAGGCAACATAGTTCATAAATACTTAATCAGAAATACAAAATTTAGCAGGGGAAAAAACCCTTAGAGGAAATTAATTTTTTTAATTTGTAAAAATGCCAAAAAAGGTGGCCAAAAGAAAAAAAAGATGGCAGCTGAATGAATGCAAAAATACTCAAAAGAGTATTTGTCTGAATTTTAGGCAAACTGTTCATTATGCAAATTGGTCAATGAACAAACTGGTCACTAGGTAATTTATCATTAGGACCTGTGGCTCTGGTCAGAGTAGTCTGTTCCTAGGGTAGAACCAACATGGCGGCCACGGGCAGGTTGGCTATTATGATAGGGCTGGATGGGAGTGTCCTATTGGATGAGTCTAGGTTACACCCCTGCTTCCAGGAAGTGGGGAGAGGGATATGGGGCCTCTCTGACTTCCATAGGGTAAGTTGGGGCCCTGTTCCCTTCTATGACCCACATAACCACAGAGGTCTCCAGATAGTAACCAGCAGATGTTCATTATGGTAAATGAATAGACAGACTCAGGTAACACGGACTCCAGTCATTGTTTATCAACCATCCAGTAATGTGACTTTGCAAAAGTTCCCTAAGCTCTCCGCAGCCTGAGTTTACTCATGCATAAAATGTCAGGGTGGAATTAGATGGTCGCTGCAGTCCCTGTAAGCTCTACGATTTCCTGAGATTTCACTGCTGTCAGAACTCCTCCCATGCTGTGACCTTTCCAGCAGACTAGAGGCTAGAATGGAGATAAGGAGTACCATTTTTCGTGAAGCGTTTGAAGACAGGCAAGACTTTGCTATAGCAAAGGTTAATGTGCTGTGTCTCAAAGATCCATTTCCCCAGGCTCTCAGAATGTAAATGTTAAAGTGATGAAAACAGTGAAATCTAGGCTCTGGTTCATTTGAATCAGGGCTGCCCACCCCTCATGGTGCAGCCCTGGAACAGAGGGCCTCCTCTGTGGCCTGCAGCTTCATAAACTTGGGTTTAGTCTGTCAGCACTGATTTAAAGAGATTTGGTTGTTCAGTTTACTTCTGGGAAAAAACCGACATTCACAGCGGGGTTTGGGGGCTAATAGTGAAACCTGAGCTGGCTTCTTCCCCCCTGGAGGGGCGGAGTGAGTCAGATGTTTGCACGGAAGGCTGTGGTGTCAAGTCTACAAATTCACAGGCCTTATGCTTTCTCCACTTTAAACTGAAAGGTGTTGCAACATAGTTTTAATTGCTAAACCCTAGCTGCAAACCCAAATCTCTGGATTTGATAAGAATTGGGTGTGAAAGCCTGTGAATAATGGCGGTTTTCTTTCTTTTTTTTTCCTATAAATTTATTTATTTTTATTTTTAGTTATTTTTGGCTGCGTTGGGTCTTTGTTACTGTGCGCAGGCTTTCTCTAGTTGCGGTGAGCAGGGGCTACTCTTCGTTGCGGTGTGCGGGCTTCTCATCGCAGTGGCTTCACTTGTTGCGGAGCACAGGCTCTAGGCGCGTGGGCTTCAGTAGTTGTGGCACGTGGGCTCTAGAGCACAGGCTCAGTAGTTGTGGCGCACGGGCTTAGTTGCTCCACGGCATCTTCCCAGACCAGGGCTCGAACCCGTGTCCCCTGCATTGGCAGGCGGATTCTTAACCACTGAGCCACCGGGGAAGCCCCCTAATGGCGGTTTTTCTGCCAGGTGTGTTTATTTGTTCCTCCCCTCCTTCATTTGCTTCCTTGTTTGTGCCTAAGCCCAGACCAAAGGTGTGCTCTCCTCCAGGTGATAGGCCTGTAGAGGTGACTACAGTTTACCTTCATTTCTATTCCTTGCTGGAATCTATGGACCTTGTATCTACCCCAATCTCCTGAGAACAAGCAACTCTGAATTCTTCTTGCCATAGCTGGTTGACTGACTGATTGTACATCTCAAATGCAGAACTTTGCATTTTCAAATACTTTTGTTTCTGGTTTAGAAGTGACAGAAAAAGCGAGAGGTTGCTGGTGGTACTGTCTTCCCTAAAAAATAAGAAATACCCTTCTAGGTCTGTTTAAAAAAAATTTTTTTTTTTTTTTTTGGCCTACTGAGACTTCTTCAATTCCTCCTTCTTTTGGGCTTCCTAGCTCCCAGCCAGACTCACTCAGGATGGGATGCCCTGCAGGGTTTTGGCAAGACAGTAGGAACTGGACTTTATTTATTTATTTGTTTGTTTTTGGCTGTGAGGCATGTGGGATCTTAGTTCCCCTACCAGAGAATGAACCTGTGCCCCCTGCATTGAGAGCGTGGAGCCTCAACCACTGGACCACCAGGGCATTCCCAGAACTGGCCTTTAAATCCTGGCTCGGACACTTGCTATTTGGGTGACCTGGGCTCATCATATACCTCTCTGAGTTTCCACAAAATTTCCATAAAACAGGAGCAATAATAAAACCTACTTCAGGGATATTGTGAGTATACATAGTAGGCACTCAATTTCTAGTTCTTACCTCTATTAATTGAATCTATCAATTTAAACATTAAACTTAAGGTTCTTCTGCAAACTAAGTAAAGAATGCCATGGATGGATGGATTTAGGAATTCATGTTTACCAATACAGCTTAAAGGTGACGTTTCAATAGGATGTTTTCAGTTGCAAGGAAGAGAAAATGCTGACCGAAACTGGCATAAATAATAAGAAAATATGTTACCCAACAGTGTGATGGTTGATTCAGTGACTTACTGGTGTTGGTAAGGACCCAGGTTTCCCTGCTGTCTCTCAGCCTCCTCTAGAGTAGGCTGTACCTACTCGTGGTCACAGGTAACTGGAGCAGCAGGTAGAGGCGTCATACTTAGACACAGCAATATCCAGAGGTAGAACAAGGGGGCTTTTATTCCAGTGTCCTCTTCTTCGGAGCCAGAAAACCTTTCCCAGAAACGTCCCATCAGATATATCCTTACATTTCAGTGGGCAGAACTGAGTCGCATGCTAGAGATGACTAATGAGAATTAAACTAATGAGTCTTCTAATGAGACGACCAAGATGGAATTAAACCAGTTAGGATTTATCTCTGAGCTAGGGATGAGGTGAGCATTTCCTAAGTCACGGTGGGGAGGATAGCTCCTTGAATGAAATCCAGGTTCCATTAGCAAAGGGATATGGGGAGGATTGTTTTTATCACCTCCTCTTCACCCTGTTAGTGAGGAGGGATTCCCACTGTAGGGTTATGGGGGTGACCAAACACACGACACTTGACACTGGGCAGATGAGATTGACAGCAGTTTATTAGTCACCTATACTCAGCCTTGGGGAGGAGGACACCACACACCATGCAGGGCCACGTGGGAGGTACACTCGGGAACACAGTATCTGTAGTCACAAGAGGCGAGGTGCCCCTTAGCTGCTGCAGGAGGATGTGACTGGCTTGTTGGAATAATTCCGTGGGCTGGCAGGAACTGAAGCCCACTTCTCAGGGATAAGCAAGAACTGTGCCTGGTCCCTTCGACAAGAAGGGTTATGTGGCTAGGGGACCTTATGGGCGCAGCATAGTGGGGAGGGGGACTTGCAGTTAGGCCACTTAAGGTCCTCCCAATTTTATCAGATGTCAAGGCAGCACATAACATTGAACTTTAATGTTAGGGCTTAACACCACAGGGATGGATGTGGGATATATATATGTGGCAGATGACCATCCATCTGAGCAACCGTCCCTTCCTGCCTTCTGTCATCCATCCATCCGTCCGTCCATCCATCCATCCATCCGTCTGTCTGTCCATCCATCCATGCATCCGTCTGTCCGTCCGTCCATCCATCCATCCATCCTCTATATCTTCCACAAAAGATTGACATTCTTTCTGCTTCTCTGGTTGGTTTCCATGGTGTCCAGCTCATAGTTGTTTGTGAGTGGTCAACATTTGGATCAGCCCTTCTAGTCTTGTTGCCAACTCTTCACCTTTTTCAACTCTGCACGAGCCAGTAGAGTCAACTCATTGAGTCTGGAATGTGCTTTTTTCTGTTCTGCTTCTTTTGCTAGAACCATCCTCCTCTCTTCTCCGCTTGTCCAAATTCCCCCTCCCTTGAGCCAAATCCCTCATCTTTCAAACACACCTTCTCTCCCTTCCCTGAATTCTGGTTCTTCATGTTAGCCCAGAACCTTCATGCCAGTTGCTTTGTGTGCATAACCACACACTCCTGGGTGTCACTGCAATTAAATCATCGAAGTCCCGTGAAAGATATCCATGATATAGATGCAAAAGCAGTATGACTAGAATCTCTAAGTGAACATTTATCTAGCACCTGACATGTAGAAGGCACTCAATAAAAAAGTGTAGAAATGGTCAATAAAACACCTGAATAGCCTTAAAATTCTGAACATTATTTTTAAAAGGCTGCATATTGATTGATATGCAGAGATTTTCAGGGCTCAGAGAAATGATTTCTTTTTCAATCTAGGTCACCGTTTAACTGGCTTCAACATTTGCTGCATACACCCTTAGAATTTTCACATTACCTATGCACTATGTTGTTACTAACATGTTTCTTTAAATTGATTCATTTTAAAACCTATTCTAGATCTACGCAGCAGTATCTGTGACATCGGGGGTTTTATGTGCTAGTTATTTTCATGTATCTTAGAAAAAATACACAATTAAGATATCAAATAATTGCCTATGTGACACCTAAGCTTATTTTATGTGACACACTTGGGAATCTCTAATCTTACTATGTTCATATCTACATAATTTATGATAAAAAGCCAGTCAGACACAAAAGACTACTATTGTATGCTTTTTTTTTTTTTTTTGCGGTACGCCGGCCTCTCACCGTTGTGGCCTCTCCCGTTGCGGAGCACAGGCTCGGGACGCGCAGGCTCGGCGGCCATGGTTCACAGGCCCAGACGCTCCGCGGCATGTGGGATCCTCCCGGACCGGGACACGAACCAGCGCCCCCTGCATCGGTAGACGGACTCTCAACCACTGCGCCACCAGGGAATCCCCAGCTTTTTTTTCTTTTTTCTTTTTTTTAAAGGACTGACAGCTTCCATTCCTTCCCTGTGCATGCTTTTTATTTTTTATTTATTTATTTTTTTCTTTTTCGCGGTACTTGGGCCTCTCACCGTTATGGCCTCTCCCGTTGTGGAGCACAGGCTCCGGACGTGCAGGCTCAGCGGCCATGGCTCACGGGCCCAGCCACTCCACGGCATGCGGGACCTTCCCGGACCGGGGCACGAACCCGTGTCCCCTGCATCGGCAGGCAGACTCTCAACCACTGCATAAACCAGGGAAGCCCCGTGTATGCTTTTATATGAACATTTTAGTAAACGCAAAACTCTAGAGACAGAGGGAACAACAGTAGTTGTTGTTGGAGTTGCCTGGAGCTAGGGATGGAAGTGGGGATTGACCTTGAACAGGCACCAGGGAACTTTCTGGAGTGACGGAAACATTCTAAAACTGGATGGTGGTGATGGTTGCACACTGTATGAATTTAGAAGAATTCATCAAACTCTATATTTAAAATGGATACATTGAATCTTTTGTAAATTGTATCTCAAAGAAGAAGGAGGAGGAGGAGAAAAAGAAGAAAGAAAAGAAATAATCAACAAGGAGGGGGCAAGACGGGGCTTCTGGAGTCCTGGTGATGTTCTGTTTCTTGATCTGGGTGTTGGTTACAAGGTATGTTCACTTTGTGAAAAACTAATCAAACCATTCATCTATGCTTTATGCACATTTCTATATGAATGTTATATCCCAGTAACAAAATTTACTAAAAAGAAGAAAAAATCAGCCAAGGTAGGGACACCATTTCTTTCCAAGTAATAAAAAGTTATTACTTTCCTGTTTATTATTTTGTATAATCACATTGCCCTGCCAATTTAGTTTCATGACATTAGGTGTTCGGGTTTTGTGTGTCTTAATACAGAAAGGATTATAAAAAGATACATTTAGCTACTCACACAAGTGCTATAAGAATGTTGGCGGAAGCAATTGTTTCTTAATTATTCATTGCAATTATCAACATGGACAATATTCAACTTGCAACCAAAATAAATAGATGTTTTAAGAGACCTTGGTGGAACAATCAAATCATCAGTCTCAAAAAGTAACCCCATCTCTCAGCCCAGTTCTGCAACTGCCTGCCAGAGTTTCAATTCTATATTTATCTCTTCAAATCAGCAGTATAGCAATTAGTTATTATAATAAGAGTTACCAATTTATTGTGTGCCGACTTTATGCCAGGCCCTGCATTATCAGAGTTTTTCATACTTTAATTGCCTCACTTCATTTTCACAACAACCCTGCCACAGAGTTGTTTTATTCTACTTTATAGTAGAGGAAACTGAGGCAGAGAGGTCCAGGCCCACATTGCTGGTGAGTGACAGAGCCAGAGAGCCAGCTGGAGTCCCACCCAGTGTGCTTTGCTCTGTCTGGGACCTGACGTCAGTAACAGGAAATAAGTGGCACGTGTAGAATTCTGAATCCCAAAACATGGCTCTTTACACGGTTACTATAGTTACTTCTCTACACGGTGCTCTTGTTTTTTGCCAGGATAACAATGGATCCACTATTAGCCATTGAAGTGTTGAACCTCCACCATCATCATGAAACCTGAGGACATTTCAGTAGGTTTAAAATAGTGTTCCTGCCTTTTAATCAGACCTTTTATTTCAGAAGCCCCTGGGATATTAACAGGGGCTTTGTACTATGGAAGCTTTACAAATATTGTTATTTGCACCTTGTGTAAAACATAGGGGCTTTCTAAAGGTAATACAGCTGTATTTTAGGCAGGGTCCCACAGGACTCCTTATAAAAGTGATGCATTTGGGTGGGGGGGGGGGTGTACACAGGTGCTCCCTCAATGCGTTGCGAGAGGGAGAGGGCATCCAGGCAGAAGACGTGTGGAAAGAGAAGACTTGGATGTATTAGGAAGAAGAGACTCAGCCTGAGAGGGACAGGACAGAGGGGACAGGAGCTGTGCTTTTCAAGTGAATAAGTCTCTTGCTAAACTAGCAAACCCATGCGGAGGAAGTGGTTTGGATTAGGAATGGGGCAGGAGGACAACCAAGGCCTGAAATGTGTTATTGACAAGCATTTGGAGCACTGAGCTGTCAGGGAGAATCAGAGCTCAGAATCTGGGGTTGTCTTGCCTCCTGTGTGCCAGCTGGCCGTGCTGTGGTCAGGCAGCTTTATTCCCTTTTGGCATTTATGGACTCTCAAGGCCTGTGAACTTCGCAGATATGGCACACTAAGAGACACATAGGACTAAAGACAGAAGCCAGATCTTCTGATCCCTTTAATTACAGAGTCATAATGGTGAAGAGGATGGTGACATCCAAGGACGACCACAGGGCCTCTCACCACTGGTGAGAACCAGATTCCTTCCCCTGGTTCTGTAGCTCCCAGCAGAGTTTTGGAAGCTGATTAAAGAGAAAATCAGTAATAATAGGTAATTAGAAACCTTATAAAGTGGAAGAGTGCTCTCATCAAATTTACCAAAGCACCTCCATGGCTGGAAATGGGGAAGGCATTGGAAACCTCGCCGACAGCAAGGGCCACTTACGCCAGCGGTTGGCCTAGAGGCTGGGGCAAGTGTGCAGATGGACTGGAGCTGGTCCCCAGGGATGGAGCGGGGAGACTGTTTAGAAGCGTATTTCCCAGTCAGCAGCCAGTGGGTAAAAGGCTAAGGAAAGCCTTTTACCAGCCCCAAGAGAACCTCAGCTGGTGAAACCAGTGGCACAATGACCAAAGGCGACTGAGGGGGAGAAAGGGAGAGACACACACACAAAAGAGACAGGACCCACCACCAAGAAAGGCTGAGTTGAGTGGGTTTCTCTACTGACCATTCACATGGCTATTCAGAATACCCCAGGAGGGTAGTTGGGAGGAGTTCAGCAAAGTCTTGGGTCCAGATAATCCATGCAATTAGCTGCTTTCAGGTCCCTTTCCTCTTGGGGTCCCTTGGAACCATCCGTGTCCATCTTGGGAGGGGTGGTGGGAAGTAATTGAATGACCACAGGTGGCTGAGTGTAGGTTTAGCCCCCAGGTGACCTGCTTGGACCTTGATAGAGGCGTGAGGGGCTCTAAGTGACAGAGGTGAGGTGGGGTGGGAAGGGGTGCTCCCCGCTGTGGGTAATCATCCAAGAGATTCATGCTGCTTTGGGGGCCGAGTTTCATTTGCTGGTTCCTTTTCCTATCTTGTTTACTGTTTTCTCTTTGGTGCTCTTTCATTTCTCTACTCAGTAAACCATACTGCCCAGGTTATGGCCAGGGTTGTCCCAGGTGAAGCAGGACACCCTGAGTGAAGACTGAGACACAGCCTTCTCTGTCAAGAAGGTCACATTCCAGCTGGTAATGGACAGTCATAAATGGAGTGAGTGTTTATGCTCAGTGGGGGCGAGCAGGGGGGATGGTTTGGGAGCCCAGGGATGGGGAGGGGTTGAGGCCAGGGAGGTCTCCCAAAGGAGGGGGTAATTGGTGCTGGTTTGTGCTAGAGTTGCCAGATAAAATACAGGACGGCTTGTATTTAAAGCAATATTTGTGACATACTTATACTTAAACAATTATTTGTTGTTTATCTGAAATTCAGATTTAACTGAGCATCCTGTGTTTTCATTTGCTAAACCTGGCAATCCTAGTTCCTGATGAATATACAGGAGTTAGCTGAGTAAACAGAGGGACAGAAGGAAAGGGCATCCTGTGGAGGGAACAGCATGTGCAAAGACCTGGTGGTGACCATGCTTCACTTAAGGAACTGAACATTGTCCAGTGGCTGCAGCATGGAGTCCAAGGGGAAAGGGAGGGGGCAGAGAGAAGGCACTGAACTGTCACCTGGTTGTTGAGGATGTGCTAGGTGCCAGGCACGTTGTGAAGATCTAGGGTGCTGTTGTGGGCCAGACAGACACAGCTTCTGCTCTCAGGGAGCCCATGGTTCAGCTGAGCAGCAGTGAGGGGAGGAGGGAAGGACAGGCACTGTGGAAGTTATAGCTGGGGGACATCAGCCTGGCTGGGAGGTCAGGGAAGGTCAGAAGGGCCTCTCTGACAACATGGTGAAGGACGAGGAGACAGGCTTGCCCCGGGCTGGGGGAAGCGTGTTTTAGGCTAAGGGAACAGCATAACGGAGGCCCTGAAGTGAAAAAATGTGCAGCGGGTCCCAGATGCCAAAATGTGGCAGAGGGGCTGGGGTCCTGAAAGAGAGAAGAGGTGCAGAGGAGGGGGCTGGACAAGTGGGCAGGGGCCAGATCCTGAAGGCAGTGGGAGCCACTGAAGGAGTTTAAAGCAGGGAGGGTGACACAACCAGCTTTGTGTTCTTTAAGGTGACTCACGGTGGAGAGAAGAGGACGGATGGGTAGTGTGGCAGCAGAGAGAATGAGGGAGGCCAGGAGGGGGCTACTGCAGATGCCCAGGATGGACAGTTTGGTGGCTTGGCCCAGCACGATGGTGGTGGAGATGGAGAGAGAGGGAAGGAGAGATGGATCCAGGCTGCACTGAGGAGGAAGACTTGGCAGGGCTGGGTGATCTGGCACCGGGATGTGAGGGGGTGGGAGTAGCAGGCATGACTCAAAGCTTCTGGTTTGGACAGATGGGAGGATGGTGGCACCACTTGCTGAGCTGAGCTGGGGACTTGGGAGGCTTGGGGGTGGTGAGGTGAGAGGGTTCAGGTTCGCACATGTTGAAGGTGAGGAAGCTGGTGGTGGACCACGGGGGACAGACTGTGAACGAGGAGAAACCCGAGGGGAGACAAGCAGAGCTGTGTTCAAATCTCTCTTCTCAGACTTGGCTGTGTGGCATTGATCACCGACTTCACCTCTCCTTGCCTTCGTTTTCTCACCTGTATTCATGGGATGATGTGGGTCGTCTTCATAGTTGTGGGTGTGGTGGGAAGCCTCCAAGGTCACCCCTAATGACCCCACCTCCTGGTATTCAGGTCCTTGTGTGGTACCCTCCCACACTGCAATAGGGTTGGTCTGTGAGACCAAGAGACTATGGGTATGTCACTTTCAAGGCTGGGTTGTAAAAGACATTGTGGCTTCTCTGTTAGGTTACTTGCTTTGGGGGACGCCAGCTACCAGGTTGTCAGGAGAGGCTCATGTGAAGAGGAGCTACTGCATTCTGAGAAAAACTACATGAGTGAGCTTGAAGCAAATGTTCCTGCCCCAGCCAAGCCTTCAGCTGACTGCAGCCCCAGTTGACATCTAGACTGCAAGATCCGCTCCCTACCTAATCTGCTTCCAGAGTCTTGACCTTCAGAAACTGAGATAAGAAACGTTTTTTGGGCTTCCCTGGTGGTGCAGTGGTTGAGAGTCCACCTGCTGGTGCAGGGGACACGGGTTCGTGCCCCGGTCCGGGAAGATCCCACATGCCGCGGAGCGGCTGGGCCTGTGAGCCATGGCCGCTGAGCCTGCGCGTCCGGAGCCTGTGCTCCACAACGGGAGAGGCCACAACAGTGAGAGGCCCGCGTACCGCAAAAAAAAAAAAAAAATGTTGGTGGACTTCCCTGGTGGCACAGTGGTTAAGAATCTGCCTGCCAATGCAGGGGACATGGGTTCGATCCCTGGTCCGGGAAGATCCCACATGTTACGGAGCAACTAAGCCTGTGTGCCACAACTACTGAAGCCCGTGTACCTAGAGCCCGTGCTTCACAACGAGAAGCCACCACAATGAGAAGCCCGAGCACCTTAACAAAGAGTAGCCTCTGCTCGCCACAACTAGAGAAAGCCCGCGTGCAGCCAAAAAAAAAAAAAACAAAAACAAAAAAAAGAAACGTTTGTTGGGAATTCCCTGGCGGTCCAGTGGTTAGGACTTGGCACTTCCACTGCCTGGGACTGGGTTCAATCCCTTGTCGGGGAACTAAGATTCCGCAAGCTGCATGGTGCAGCCAAAAAAGAAAGGTTTGTTGTTTTAAGCCCCTAAATTTTGGGACAACTTATGATGCAGCAATAGAGGACTGATCCAGAGGATAAAAGCACTTAGCATAGTGCCTGGCACAGAGTAGGGGCTTTAGGAAATGCAGCATCTGTACGTCTGGAGTTATGGATTTGGGAATCTTTTGGGAATCTTTGGGCTTAGAGACAAGAATGGAATCCACAGAGGTGGCTGAGCCAGCCCACAGAGAGGAGTAGATGGAGAAGAGAGTATGGCCTTGGCCAGAAACCTGGGCTTAAGGAGTGGGTAAAGCAAGAGGAGGAGCATCTCTATGAGTCTAAGAGGAAGGAGGAAAACTAGAACAGGGCTCGGGGAAGAGGTTGTCCCTAGGAGTGTGTGGTCAGTGACATCACTGCAGGGAGGCCTGAGAGGAGCTCTGAGGAGTGTCTTTTCGATTCAGCAACAAGGAGTTTTCTGGTGGCCCTACAAGAGCTATGCAGGTGGAGAACTGGGCCCTAAGGTCAGATTGAAAGCTGTGGGTCGGTATATAAGGGTAAACACTTTCCACCCCTAAGCCCCAAACCAAGATGGTTTACAGGAGAATCCTATAGAAAATCCAAACCACAGAAAAACCCCAATCTTTTTGCGGTACGCGGGCCTCTCACTGTTGTGGTCTCTCCCGTTGCGGAGCACAGGCTCCGGACGCGCAGGCTCAGCGGCCATGGCTCACGGGCCCAGCTGCTCCGCAGTATGTGGGATCTTCCCGGACCGGGGCACGAACCCGTGTCCCCTGCATTGGCAGGCGGACTCTCAACCACTGCGCCATCAGGGAAGCCCAAAAAACCCCAATCTTATAGAAGCTGCTCTAGTGAGTAGACACTGATTCCTTAATTTATTTTTAAAAATTTATTTATTTATTTATTTGGCTGCCTCGGGTCTTAGTTGCGGCACGCAGGATCTTTGTTGCAGTATGTGGATCTTTCATTGTGGCATGCGGGCTCTAGAGCGCTCGGGCTCAGTAGTTGTGCATGGGCTTAGCTGCCCTGCAGCATGTGGGATCTTAGTTCCCCAACCAGGGATTGAACCCCACGTCCCCTGCATTGGAAGGCGGATTCTTAACTACTGGATCACCAGGGAAGTCCCCTCTTAACTTATTTTATGAGGCTCATGTAACTTTGATAGCAAAATCAGACAAAGAGAGAATAAGATAGGAAAATAGTAGGCATATCTCATTCATAGATGTGGACACAAAAACTCTAAATTATTAGCAAATGAAATCCAGCACTATATTGGAAAAAAAAGCACATCATCAAGGAATGCGTGGAGAGTTTAATATAGTAAAATCCATGGTGTAATTAATTACATTGGGGGGAAAATCTCACATTTGATAAAATTCAACACCCATTCATAATAAAGCAGAATGGTACATCCTTACGTTGATACAGGGTATCTACCAAAAATCTACAACAAACACCATATTTAATGGTGCCATATTAGAAGCAGTCAAGAACAAGATAGAAATGTCACTATCATCATTGTTACTCAACATTGTGCTGGAGATTTTAGTCAGTGCAGTAAAATAAGGAAAAGGAAATAAAGACTGGACAGGAAGATACCAAATGTTATTACTTACAGACTCTATAACTACTTACATAGAAAATTCAAGAAAGCCTGTAAACTTCCTAGAACTAAATTAGAACTAAAAAAGTTTGCTGGATATAAGATTATTATATAATACGAACTACATTTCAATAACCATCAGTAGCTTATAAAATACAAATTTGAAAATATAATTTACAATAGTATTAAAAACTTTGAGATGTGTAGGAATTGTTCTGAGAAAACCACTGACAAAATTAATTCCTCTCAGTTTTTAGTTGAGGAAATAGAAGCCCCGAAAGGAGAAATGACCCCTCCAAGGACACCAGTAAGCCAGGGGCAATTTTGGATTTTCAGTGGCACCAAATCCTGGAGATCTGTGTTGGGTAATTTCAGCATTACCTTTCTTCTGTAAAATATAAAACTTGTATTTTTCTGATTATAAATTCAGCATCCGTGCATTCTAGAAAATATAGAAAATTCAGAAGAACATTTGGAAGTAGTTAAGTCACTAATATTCCCATCCTACTCCCTAGAACCAGGATCCATGATTTCGTGTATTTCCTTCAAAATTTTTGCCTGTGTATATTTACATTTTTTAAAATAAAATTAGGATTATACCATGTATACCATTTTGTGCACTGCTTATTTTCACACACATTTCCCTGTATCCTCACCTAGTCTTTTTGAATATGATAATGTAGCACTCAGTTATGTTGGTGAAGCATATGTCATTTATTTAACCTGTTGAGTTTTCAGAGAAAAACCAAGTAGCAGATATGACTGTGATGATCCTGCAGATAAAAGTTAAACCCCAGAGGCAGCTCATGCAATCGCAGCCATGAAGCGCAGGTGAGTTTCCAAGGCAAGTGGTTATCCTGCTGAAGGGGAAATGGCAAAAACCAACATCACATACCTGGTCCCACCTGGAAAGGGATGGAGATCTGGTTAGCAGGAAGTGAATGGGATTTGGAAAGACGCTATGCTTGGAGACCAATTAGCTCTGAGACTTTAGGTAATTCCCCACTCTTTGCAGCCTTGGCTTCCTTCGTGGCGGTAGCAGCGCCAGCTTCATCTAGGGCCGGCTCCTTCAGGCCTCAGAGCCTTTGCACTAGTCGTTTCCTCTGCTGAAGTCACTCTGCCCTTCTCCCCACCTGGCTGCCTTTCACTACTCCGCTGACAAGGCTGGAGAGGTGACCTTACTACCTATCCCACAGAAGGAAACGCCGGGAGGTGCTCTGGCCACAGTCCCAGAGTCCAGATCTTCCATAGCCACTGTATCTGAAACAGAGGCCCCCTCCCCTTATTCTCCAACTGATTCATGTACCTCCCAACATTTATAATTATACCTTGTCATTATTTTGGCTACTGGCTGTTTCCTTGGGTCTTTTCTGTTTTCTCCTCTCAGGATGCCCCGCCCTCTTGGTGGCCGCTTTACTCTCCAGGCCTGGAACATGGGAGTTCTCGGGGCCCCATGAGAGTTCGTGAAATGACAAGAGAAACAACTGTAGGGACCCTAGGCCTGAGAACTTAGCGAAAACTGACGGGGTCTGGGCTGATCCCTATCTACAGGCGGAGGCGGGATGTCGGGCGGATTCTGGGCGGAGCGCGGGGGAATCTGGGCGGAGCCTCAGGGGCTCGATTGGGGCGTCGGGGCGGGGCTTCGGGGCGGGGCTTCGGGGCTGCTGCGGAGTCGGTCTGACCTAGGCGCCCAGGCTACGCCTGATTGAGTTGTTCTGGCCGCTCGGCCCTCCGGCCACCATCCCACGCCGCCGTTAGGGGGCGTCTGCGCTCGTGGCGCCGCGTCTCGGCTGGTAAGGCGCCGCCCGCGCCGGGCGGCAGGAGCCGCAACTCCGGGCGCGGGCTCAGTCGTCCCTTCTGCCGCCGCCGCCGCCGCCACTGCCGCCGCCGCCGGGCGCGGGCTCACTCGTCCACGCGTTCTCGTTCTCCGGCCGCCGGCGTCTCCCGGCCCGGCCACCACCGCTGCTACAGCGCAGTGAGTAGTAGGGGCGGGCCCACGGCTTGGGGGCCTGGCTCGGAAGGGCCGGGCACTAGCAGAAACCCGCGCGGAGCAGCCCGGGGAGCGTGGTTGAGGGGAATCCGGGCGGCGGCGGGGCCGCACTGAAGGGACCGTGGGGAGCCCGGGCGGCGCGCTCCGGGGCTGGCACGAGCTCGCGGCGGGCTGGCTGCGGCCGGGGGCCGGCCTTGGGCGGAGGTTCCGGGCCCCGCCCGGGTGTGGGGGGACGTGCGGGGACGTGCGGGTTCGGCGGACCCGGGTTCCAGGCTCGGGTGCGTGCCACCCTCCCGGCCCCGAGAGTCTCCCGTCCCACGCCGGGGCCGGATCGGGGCGGGGGACTCCGCCTGCGGGCAACAGCGAAGCCCTGCCCGAGTGGGAGCACCTCGAGGTTTGCTCGAAAATGATTTGTTTGGGGTGGTGCTTATTGGTCACCGTTTGCCTTAATTTAAAGCCTACGGCAGGGCTTCTGAGCCCAGCCTTAGGAGATTTTCCGCCCCAAAGAGATTGACTGCAGCTGAGTTCTTTATGCTCAGATTTGTGTGTGTCAGGGCATTTTTAATGCTGGATGTCAGAGGTGATAAATGGCCGTGGAAAGGGGGAGCCCCTGAAGCACCTGCCGGGCTGTCAGTGGTGGAGGCTGTGTCTGGGGAGTGGGACTCGAGAAATGAAACAGATCCTGTTTGGATATTCTGCTGAAGTTATCATGTTTCTGCAAGTATACCAGTTCTAGAACAAGTTGATAATTCCAATTTTAGGGCTTTGTGATAGAAGAGGTTTGAGTGGTCAAGAGACCCGAGGTGACCTGGTTTGGCTAAGAATGTTTGGGGTAGCCTAAGTGTCCCTTACTCTTTCCCCTTGGCATGTTCATTTTCTTGCTGTCACAAATGCCTAGGTACATGAGTGATCCCAAGATAGGAAAGAAGGGAGGGGCCAGCATTTAGCACAGGACTGAGCCCAAGATTGAGATGTTTTCAAATGAACAGATGTGTAGCTAGGAAAAGGAAAATCTTTTTACCTGCATGGTTGGCAGGCTGAGAGAACTTGCCCTTGGCTGAGAACTGTCAGGCCATACTAATACTTCATTTTGTTTAACACCATAGATATTAAGGGTTGATGGTCAGGGACCGCCATAGATGCCATTTCTAAGGTTTGTGGGATTTGAATTTTCATAAATCATATTTTAAAGCATTACTGCATAAAGGAATTCTAGTGTTCTATGAATCCCTCAGTGTTTCTTGGATTTTGATATTTGGAGTCTGTTTAAAATGGAATACACGTATTTATTTGGATTTGGTTTTACCTTGGAGATAATCCTGAGTCATGCTTTAGAGAAGTTCCTTCTGTGATGAAGAGCTCAGCTGTCTGGTGGTCTCTGTGGAAGCCAGATGCTTCCCTTTACCTGTAGGTCTCCCTTCTGGAGCTCGGGGGAAAGGAGGATGGTGTTGGGGAGACTGGAAGCAGATTAAGAGGCCTTCTCTTTATGTATGTCCTGTCTCCATGCCCATGCTCTAAATTACTTGTGTTCACACTCTCAAGTTTCTCAATTTACCACAGAAATTTTATTTATGCTACTGCCACTAGTATTTTCACATTTGTTTGATACTTGTCAGTTTACCAGTGGTTTTTTTAAAAAATAAATTTATTTATTTTGGCTGCGTTGGGTCTTCCTTGCTGTGCGCAGGCTTTCTGTAGTTGTGGCGAGCGGGGGTTACTCTTCCTTGTGGTGCGCAGGCTTCTTATTGCGGTGGCTTCTCTTGTTGTGGAGCACAGGCTCTAGGTGCACGGGCTTCAGTAGTTGTGGCACACGGGCTCAGTAGTTGTGGCTCACGGGCTCTAGAGCACAGGCTCAGTAGTTGCGGCGCACGGGCTTAGTTCTCTGCAGCATGTGGGATCTTCCCGGACCAGGTCTTGAACCCGTGTCCCCTGCACTGGCAGGTGGATTCTTAACCACTGTGCCACCAGGGAAGTCCTACCAATGGTTTTTGATTCATGATCTCATTTTCTTTTCTGCAAGAAGCAGCTGGGCATAAAGAGTGATTTACTCAGTCTCATAATTAGTAATGGAGTCGACTTGGGATACAGATCCTCACTGGTGACCAGTTCTCTTTCTTCTGCGCTGGCCTGCCTGTGACTTCAGAATTCTAGTCCGGATCTTTTACCCTGTAGGCCAGTTGTTGCCTTTGTGTTGTGCCCAAGTGGTATCATTACTTTTGGGAAGGTGCTGTTATTCCGTTTTATTTTACAGAAACTGAGGGTAAGAGGAATTTTATGGTTTTGTGACTGTGGCAGCTCTTCAGTATTAAAGTCACTTTTCAACGTAGAGCACCTTTCTCCTAGACCACAAAAGGATTAGTTTTCGGACAAAACAATCCATTTCTGCAGTGGTTATGGTTGGGATAACCTAACACCATAATCACATTCCCCTTGTGCGCCTGGCTACCTATGCCACCTTGTATGTGAATGTTAACCCAAAAGACTCCTTTAGATGTCACTGAACTAGTTACTATAAAAAGTATTTCACTTTCAAACTCCCACATTTCAAGAACAGAGAAATTCAGCGCAAAGGTAACTCAGAGGGTATGTATAGATGGAATTTATTGAGTCTTCTTTTCTGAATGCCAGACACAAAGATTTCAGTAGGAAGGTGTTTTAAAAGGGCTACCTGGAAACTTTGGGAAGGCAGTAGTTATACATTTTTATTATTTATTCAAGTTTGGAGGTGTGTATTGCAGTTATAGGTTATTATGTAGGAGCAGGACTTTTAGCCCGGAGAATTCTTAGTCTGTAGCAGAAATGATAAACCCAGAATATTTGTGTTAAATTAGTTCATCATAACCATGAATCCTGTAATTGAGTTCTGCAGTGGTGAGGAGAATGACTTTCAGGTGTTCTTACGCTACTCTTTAAGTCATTAACTTGTTGAATTGTGTAGTTTTCACATTTGCTACTATGGAAAATTCTTAGCGATTTCTTTTAAGACTTTTTATAAATTCTTGAGTGTGTGTTTTCCTTAACACAATTATCTGCTAACATTACACTGTCAGAATTTGTACATTAGTCATAATTTTCAGTACTGCTTTAGATTCGTTGGGAACGGTCAGCTAGTTGTTTCCACATGTATTTTATTTGCGCCAAAGGTTAGCTCTTTTCAGGTGAACTGATTTTATAGGGTCAGAAGTCTTTCTTTGAACTTTACAATTGTTTGTGCTTGGCTGCATTCACTGTTGTTTAAAATGATTGTTAGAAAGGAAAGTCACTTTAAAGGAAATTTTTTTTCATTGTTACCTTCATAATCTCCATTCCTGGACAGTTTTCTGAAATGTTGGATTTTTCTTTGTCTTCATCAAGTAAAACAGGCCCATTTGATGCCCATTTCAAGATCTTCCTTCTGCTGCCTGTCTTGTGGTCCTTTAATTTCTCATTAAGCCCTCCACTGGAGAGTGCCAGAAGGGAGAGAAGATGAAAAGCAAATGAATCATTTTCTAACTGTTAGCAGCTCTGGAAGATGACTTGAAAATTGAAGCTATTCCGGAAATTCTTTTGCTTTCATTCATCTGCATTGTCTCTGAGACGGTCCAAACAGTCATCAGTCAGAGGTCGATTATCCAGCTCTTGGTTGACCAGGAATCTCTTTGCCTTTTTTTTGGTTTGTTTCTTGATGTATCTGACCATCTTCACAGAGGATGTTTAGAAGTAAGGTGCAGAGATAAAATTTAATCTAATCAATACTATTTTTCCCCCTTAGAGCTCTTTAGTGAATGTTTTGATTTGGAGGGATAGTTTAGTAGTTGTTATTGGAAGTGACTAATAGTAACTTCATTTTATTTTGATGTATCTTACATACAAATGAAGGGAGGCTTTTGGGTACTTTTTAAGAAACATGGGCTTATATAGATTCCCATAATTGCTTTCCTGAATTATTAAGTTTGAGGTTTTATTACATCTTTGTACTGGAACAGAACCTTGGCTTTTGCTGTGGAACAGGTTCAGGGGCATCATCTAATTTTGTGTGTGTGTGTGTGTTTGCTCAAAAAGTTTCCTTGTTTTGATTTAGCAGTAAAAAAGAAAAAAAAAGGATTAATAGTGGACAGTCCTTGCATAACAGCTGTAACTTTGATGATGGCTGTTTTTTTACTTGTCTTTGGTCTCCCATTTCTTACCATTTGGATATTCATGGAGTGGAGTTCTTTACTTCACTTAAGACAAAGGACAGGGCTTCCCTGGTGGCGCAGTGGTTAAGACTCCGCCTGCCAATGCAGGGGACATGGGTTCGAGCTGTGGTCCGGGAAGATCCCACGTAATGCGGAACAGTTAAGCCCGTGTACCACAACTACTGAGCCTGAGCTCAAGAGCCCGCAAGCCACAACTGCTGAGCCCGCGTGCCTAGAGCCCGTGCTCCGCAACAGGAGAAGGCACTGCAACGAGAAGCCCGCGCACCACAACGAAGAGTAGCCCCCATTCGCCGCAACTAGAGAGAAAGCCCACGCACAACAATGAAGACCCAATGCAGACAAAAATAAAATAAATAAAATAAATAAGTTTAAAAAAAGAGAAAAGACAGAGTATAGCAGCCTTCAGTTACACTAGTGAGTAGGTTCTTGCTATTTTGCTTCAAGGGAATTTTTACAAACCCATTGTAATCGCTCACTTTGAGTTACTGTTAAATAATAAATCCCTACTAGGTGGATAGGGTTAATAGATGGCTGTAGGGGTGTTTTAAGTTAATCCTTTCGATTTCTCATTTCTTGTATTCTGTTCTTTCAGTTTCTATCCAATGAGGGGTTTTATGGAAAGATCTGGACTAGGAGTCAGGAAACCCAAGCTCTTGTTCAGTTACTTTCTAGCTGTGGGGACTTGAGCAAGCCTCTTAATCTGCCGGTTCTCTCTTTTGCATCTCTAAAAGGGGCATAGTTATTCGCGCTCTGCTACTGTATCAGGAATGTTGGGGGGGACACTCCCCCCTCCCCGGCACTGCCCATTACTTAAATTGTTTCTTTATTCAAGAATCCCTTTTCAGGTTGTGCTAATATGCCTGCAGAGTTCCACTGAGCAAGCTCTTCCCGGAAGTCCTCCATTTTCACATTTGGAATGGTTCTTGTTCTTCCTTTGCTCAGGTCTCTGCCAGTCCATCTATTATATAGTACTTTTTGTTTGTTTGTTTGTTTTCATTTTTGGCTGTGTTGGGTCTTCGTAGCTGCACGCGCACTTTCTCTAGTTGAGGTGAGCAAGGGCTACTCTTCGTGGCGGTGCGCAGGCTTCTCATTGCGGTGGCTTCTCTTGTCGCGGAGCACAGGCTCTAGAGCACAGGCTCAGTAGTTGTGGCGCACGGGCTTAGCTGCTCTGAGGCACGTGGGATCTTCCCGGACTAGGTCTCGAACCCGTGTCCCGTGCATTGGCAGGTGGATTCTTAACCACTGCACCACCAGGGAAGCCCTTATATAGTACTTTTGAATTTTATTCTGTCCTTCAGTTGCTGCTTGTTGCCTTTCTTCATAGATTGAAAGCTCCACGAGGGCAAGGACCATACCTTTCCTCGCTCTACCCTGCAGCAAATGTCGGTTGACTGAATTATTTTTGAGGCTGTCAGTAATGAATACTTCAGGTGATGGGAAAATGCCAAAGATGGGCATCTTACCAGAACTTTGGGATGACTGGCCTTTTAAATCGCTCAGTTGCTGATCTACTGATCTGTCTGTTGGATCAGTAAGTGAATCAGGTGCTCGTAATACAAATTGGTAAAACGTGTTTCTTGGTTCTGTTACTTCAAATACTGTTTATGAAGCAAGTCAGAGGAATGAAAGGTTGTTACAACAGCCCTGAATTTGTTCCATTTCTCACCCTATAGCATGTGGAGACCTATCTATATCCAACTGCTGAGTGTGGAGAATAAAAACTGACCCCACGTTGTCTGGTCCACATTTTAGCTTGTTTGCTTTGAAGAATTTGCAAGGTAGAGAAATAGATGCTTCAGGCTCTGATTTCAGCCCCTGCTGTGCTATGCAAATGTTCTCTACATGCCTGAGTGACCTTTTGAGAAAGAGCCTTTGTGATCTTCTGTAGCCAGGGCCTGTTCTGGGAATTAGTGTGCCAGATTCCTCTAAAAGTGGGAAAAGTGAATCTGTGCAAAGACCACGTTAAGAAAAAAAAAAACAAACAACCAAAACAGCGCTTTTCCTGGATGAATACCGATAACTCCATGTTTCTTACTGTCTTTTGCCAAAGCTTTTGAAATTTGCTCTGGAGTTTGCTTTGCCGGGTGATTTGGGGAATGATGTGTGTGAGGGAGAACTGACTAAAGCAGTTCAGTAACTGGGAAACTGTTTAAGTGCTTTTGAATTGTAGATAAAAATAAATTCAAACTGGCATCTTTAGTATCTGGGTGTTTATCAGTGTCTTCAGGCTGGCTCTCCATAAGTGCCAGGGGACTGACTCTCAGATGTGTAAGGTTCTTTTTGCCCCCAATTGTGCTTTAATGGTTTGACATTTAACTGTTTTCTATTTGTTTTGATTATTGTACAAAATGTATCATTATTAAAAGTATAATTAGTTTTTCTATTTTACAAAAGAGCTACCATTCTGACATACTTCTCCTGGAAAGAGATACCGGTGTCTTGGAGGTTTATAGTTTTTAATGCTTTTGCTATGGTGTTTAGTTTATATAGCTGAAATGCTGATGAAAAAGTTTTCCCTTTCTCTCTTTCTCTTAACCTTTTTGATAAGGATCATCACAGGTTTGTACCAGGATAAGGTTGTAGAGGTAATCATAGTGTTCTCCTGTAGGAATTCTAAAAATTGAATTTTCGGAGAAGGTAGGTAGAGTTTGAATGACTGGTTTACTCACTAGGCTCTCTACCTTCTCTAAGTATAGGATAACTCTTTCTCTGTAAAGATTTGCCAGTCTCTTGGGGACCCATAGAAGGCCTTAGAGGAATCCTTTCCTCCCCAGATCTTTGCCTTGTAGCAGGTTTTAGTTGAGCAAAGATGAGTAGTTTTCTGGTGTTTGGCCTGCTCTGTTGGGTGAGAAAACTTTTCTATTCTGTTTTCATAGTTTCATGCACTGTCACATGTCTTTTTCTCTTCCCCAAGTTTCCCTGGAACCTGGGCTCCCCGAGACGCAGCACTGGAGCAGATGGATAATGGAGACTGGGGCTATATGGTGAGAGGCTTTTGCAGATGCATTTTGAAGGCTGGCAAATTATTTTTGTGTGTCTTTCCCTGCCTCTTATGTATTTTTAGGTATAATACATCTCATAAGAATGAAAATTATCAGTGGTGCAAACCGCCCCCACCCCCATTAGTTTAGATGTATTTTTTGGTGTTTTAACTTTGTTTGGTGTTTTTAGGTAAGCAAGCTCAACATGGACTCTCTATGTAACTTTTGATAATCATTTTTGTTTTTGGTCTTTAAAGTATGTTGCCCTTAAAACTCTTCCATCATAGAGTAGTGACTGTTAAATGTCTAGTAGGTAATGGGTAGAGAGGACATTTTCTTGTGGTTGGGAAGGTTAACGGTTGAGAAGGTGCCACTTCTCCCACTAGCACTTTTTCTCGCATGTGCATGTGTCTTCCTATTTTCCTTTTCCTTTGGTGAGAAATATTTTTATTTGTATAGTACCTGTCTTTGTCTTATTTTATTTCTTAAATATGATTTTAAAAACCAAAGGTATGTATTATTTAGAGGAGCTTGCTTTTCAAAATTAAAGGCCAGATTGCAACATTAATGTTACAAAAGTGAATATACTATCAGATTATGAAATTTGAAAGCTGCTATTAGCCTTTGGGTATATGAGATTGTGTTGACCAAACTGTGTATTTTAACTTAGTATTTGATACTGGTATTTCCACGAAAAAGTTAGGAAGATTAGGTCTACACAAATTTTTATTTTTAAAATAAATTTCATGATTTCCCCCCTCCTTTTGAGGGGGAAAAGACAAAAGAAATATTGAAAGTAGATGTTTTATGTTACCAAATCATTTTTATTCTATTTTATGTTAAATTGAGTTAAGAAAAATGAAAGTTTTTTTTTTTTTTTTTTTTACTCTGAAAAAAACTTAAATGAGTATATTTTAGTTTGGCCTCTCTCCTCCCATAATATACTCTGACCTGAAAACTTCTCTCTAGATACTGGGCCTGAAATAAAGTGGCTTTGGAAGCCATGTCCTCCTTTTTTAGTGTAAACCTTTGAAGAATTGGACGTATCCCTTTTCTCTATTGAAAGCAAATGTTAGATCCCTTCATCCGGGTGGGTTTCTCACTGAAAATAAAGCTATATTTTGCATCAGTGGATTGCTAGATGTGTCGTAGCCTGAATCTTTTGCTTTGCTTGTTACCACTAATTTTCTTAATCTGTCAAAGTTAGGATTTAAAAACATTTCAGATGACTGATCATTTTTTAAAAACTTTCAGATGACTGACCCAGTCACGTTAAATGTAGGTGGACACTTGTACACAACGTCTCTCACCACACTGACGCGTTACCCGGATTCCATGCTTGGAGCTATGTTTGGGGGGGACTTCCCCACAGCTCGAGACCCTCAAGGCAATTACTTCATTGATCGAGATGGACCTCTTTTCCGATATGTCCTCAACTTCTTGAGAACTTCAGAGTTGACCTTACCCCTGGATTTTAAGGAATTTGATCTGCTTCGGAAAGAAGCAGATTTTTATCAGATTGAGCCCTTGATTCAGTGTCTCAATGACCCCAAGCCTTTGTATCCTATGGATACTTTTGAAGAAGTTGTGGAGTTATCTAGTACTCGGAAGCTTTCTAAGTACTCCAATCCAGTAGCTGTCATCATAACCCAATTAACCATCACCACCAAGGTCCATTCCTTACTAGAAGGTATATCAAACTATTTTACAAAGTGGAATAAGCATATGATGGACACCAGAGATTGCCAGGTTTCCTTTACTTTTGGACCCTGTGATTATCACCAGGAAGTTTCTCTCCGAGTCCACCTGATGGAATACATTACAAAACAAGGTTTCACAATCCGAAACACCCGAGTGCATCACATGAGTGAGCGGGCCAACGAGAACACAGTGGAGCACAACTGGACTTTCTGCAGGCTGGCCCGGAAGACAGATGACTGACCTCCAGCATTGGGAGAAGTTCCTGGAAGTGGACTCTCCAGGAGATCGAAGAGGCTGATTTTTTTTTTTTTTTTAAATCACAGTGTGAGATTTTTTTTTTTTAATATTTGTATTTATTTGAAGGCACTGGGGACCAGAAGGAAGGAAGTTTTGTGCTTCAGCAGACTCCTCTGTGTTTTGTTCCCGTCACCCTGAGTATGCATGTGCCTGTTCAGAGCCTCCAGATACCTTTTTTATAAAAAGAAGTCTGAAAATCATTATGGTATATAATCTACCCTTAACAGAACTTGTTTTTATTACAGTGCTAAAATGATTTCTGATTAAATAGTCCCTAACTCAACTAGAAGGCTAAAAATGCAGGAATGAAAGAATAAACAGAGTACTCATGATGCCTTTGGGAAAAATCAAAACATCATGTAGGGTGACCTAGTTTTCAAACCAATAAGCAGTATTATAATATAAAGGAAAACTGTTCCAATCGTTTAAAAGTACTTGTTAAGTACTGCTTTTTACAGTTACGACAACTGTTTCTTTCTATGCATATAAATCAAGCAACCAAATATCTGTAGCCATGGAAATGTCTGACTAGAAATATTTATATTGGCTTCTGAATACAAAATGTCCCTGTGGTAGAAATCTTCCTTCTTATGCCTGGTGCAGTATAATTCCCAAGTGTACTGTCTACCAGAATGAATAAATAAATGAAATATGAAAATTAGGTTTGTATTTATTGATTATTGTCAGTTAAGGGGGAAAATCGTATTCTTTGTCTAAAATATGCATTGTTTTATGTCCCAATAAATGCTACCTATAGCACATTCGTATTTGATTCAGGAGGACTCAGTGGAACTTTAGGATGTGGTTTATAGAATTCTACTATGCTGTTGAAGCAGGGAATTGATGGAATTATTAGTTTTGTCGAAAAGAGTGCATATCTGGACAGTGAACGTACAGTTTGACAAATTTTTTTCAACTAGGACTTATTTTGAAGATTATAGATTTTTCTTCAGTAAGCCACCAGTTGTCATTGCTCTATGACCCTTATTCTAGCTTTCTATTGAGCACAGGGACAAACCGACTCTTTAGCCATTTTATTCTCATATATTATGGTGACCCACAAATGTATTTTGTTATTAAGGTTAAATTTCTGAGCAGAAGAAAACTGCAGTGAATGAAGGATCTAGAACAGTTGGAAATATCATGTACTTTTAAAATTTTTACTGTAGTCTTATTTTGCATAAGTTCATTTGATTTTGCATAAGTTCATTTGATTCCATTTCTTGGAAGTTACTCACTGGAAGGATTATGTTAACTATAGTGAAACTTCCTAGTTTGCTAGAACACCTTTTAAAAGAAAGTTCAGAAATTTCTTCCCTGTTGTCTAAGGGAGGAGTAGAGTCCTGAGGCTGTGTGACCCGGCGAAGCTCTCTCCTTTTCTCCTCTGAGAAGATTCTGAAATTCTCTTTCAAAGAAGGATGAGAACATTTACTTACATCCATTTCTGCCCATGTCTCTCTGAAAACTTAAGATTTGACAAATGACCAATATCCAGAAACCTGTAACTACCCCATTTTTACCATCTTCAAACTAAAATCCCTTAATGTTATTGGTAGGTTGCTGTGGTTTCAGTAAATGTACTAAGTATGAGGTTATCTTTTTAGAAAATGGTCTCCTCCTTCAAACTGATTAGTGGTTACCTAAATAAGAGACAAGAAAAGGAACAGCCCAGCCAGCTATGTGTTGTTGAGTTAGCTGAGGTGAATGAAAGATGAAATTATTTGGGTTGAAAACAGGTATGGAAATGGGAATGAATAGTTGTTCCAAGGTTTTAAGAGTAAAACATCTATGAGGTCTCTTCCTTGTCCAGATTACTGGAGATAAGTTTGCTTTTGGTAAATTTTCTCAGATTTATAAATTATTAACAATTAAATGATTATTTATATGAGTAAATTAGGAAAAGTAGCCCGCTGAGATTTTTTGCAATTTAATTTGTTTGATGGTATTCAATTTTGAGTGTTTTATATACTTGGGCAGTTGAAAATGATGTGAAAAATATAGGTTGGTTATATTTGGGTAGTTTGAGACAATTATGTCTTTTATGAAACTTTAAATCATTTTTACTTTGGAAGAGTTGATTTTTTAAACATTTATGTTAGTTGTATTCCTAAGGCTCTATTTTTTTCCTTTTCATTTTTTTAATTGAAGTATAGTTGACGTACAATATTATATTGGTTTCAGGTGTACAACATAGTGATTCGACATTTATATACATTACGAATTGATCACTATAAGTCTGGTAACCATCTGTCACCATACAAAGTTATCACACTATTATTGACTATACTCCCTATGCTGTACATTACATCCCATGGCTTGCTTATTTTATAACTGAAAGTTTGTACCTTTTAATCCCTTTCACCTACATCCCATCCCCACCTCCGCCAACCACCACTGTATCTATGAGTCTGTTTCTGTTCTGTTTTGTTTGCTCATTTGTTTTGTTTTTTAGATTCCACATGTAGGTGAAATCATATGGTGTTTGTCTTTCTGTGTTTGATTTATTTCACTTAGCCAGTACCGTCTCATGTCCATTCATGTTGTTGCAAATGGCACAATCTCATTCTTTTTTATGGCTGAGTAATATTCCTTTGTTTATGTACACCACAGTTTCTTTAGCCATGCATGTATTGTTAGACACTTAGGTTGCTTCCAGATCTTGGCTGTTGTAAATAGTGCTGCAGTGAACGTAGGGGTACATGTATCTTTTCAAATTAGTGTTTTTGTTTTCTTTGGGTAAATACCCAGAAGTGGAATTGCTGGATTGTATCATAGTTCTATTTTTAATTTTTTGAGGAACCTCCATACTGTTTTCCATAGAGGCGGCACCAACTTACATTCCCTGCAGCAGTGCACAAGTGTTTCCTTTTCTCCATATCCTTGCCAGTACTTGTTATTTATTACCTTTTTAGTGACAGGCATTCTGATTGGTGTGTGGTGATCTACATTTTATTTAGATTATACCAAGTATAGGCACTTTTAGAAGAGGATTGTTTGTATGCGTGTGTGTGTGTGTGTGTGTGTGTGTGTGTTCTTTTAAGCCCTGGGATAAATAAATGTGTGCTATAAGGACACAAGTGATAACTAATGAGTCTATTGGCTTTTGCTAGATCTAAAGCAAATCCTGGCATTTAACAAAATAGAAGCTGCAAATGGATAGTGCTGTTTTTTTATTGTGGGAAATTTCAAACATATTCGGAAGTAGAATAATGTAAACACCCACGTACCCACTGAATAGCTTCAACAATGATTCACTCCCCCTTTTTCTTCCCATGGATTATTTTGAAATAAATCACAGATATTTCATCTGCTTCAGTCTGTGTCTCTGGAAGATAATGATCCTTTTTAAAAATACATACATATGTAGTTGTAGATTTTAATGATGCATATGCCATAGTACCATTACCACGTGGTGGTGCCTCCTGAACGCTGTTGATTATTTCATAGCCTGGATCTCCAGCCTTGTAATAATGGTCTTATATATTTCTCATACGCAGGGTTCCCCTGTTTGTAGAAAAAAGTGTATTGTTAAGACAGACTATTTCTGCCAGGATTAATGACTTTTACTTTCAAATTAAGTTTTTAGTTTCAAAAAAGTAACATTACATATGATTCTTAATTTTTAAATTTGTTTTTAAAGTTCATTTTGTGTGAACATATGGGGAAACATTTTTTCCAAAGGGCATCCTTCCTTTTCTCATGCAGATTTTAAATTGTGGATGCAGGTGGCCAATTAAAAAAACACAGCTATCATTTGCTTTTGGGATTTAATACAAATGAAAGGCTTGACTCTTTGAGGCTCTTTGAAATTGAATATGTTAACCACAAAGCAAGGAACTAGAAGGTGAAATCAGGTAAGCAATATTCTATGTCAGAATTGGGTATCCCCATTATTTTCTAAGGTGATGTCTTGATTTCTTTTCTTCACAGATCTACCCTTATCTTTTATAATATTTACTTGTTTACTTTTTTGCCTGTCTCAGTTAAAGCTGTAAGCTCTTTGACGACAGGGTCTATGACCCTTTTGTTCTCCTGTGTCCTCAGTACCTAGAATAGTTTCTGGCATACATCATATGCCCAGTAACTATTTGTTGAATGATTGAATGAATGCATGGATCAGTAGGTGTGTTTAACGCATCTGGCAACTACTTGAATAAATTTCTGCAATAGAATAATTGGGGGGAAATAGGATTCTTATTTTGAAATTATCCCGAGTGGTTCTTTCACTGCTTGCATCTATAGGGAATCACTTAGATAGGAGTTCACGTGGGGAACAGGAACAGTCTTTTGCAGTTCATTTCGGAGAAACTGTCTTGAAATAGCATCCAAATCAGGAAAAAAGCCAAAAGGCAGAACACCATAGCGAGAGTAAGCCATGGGAGTGCATCATCCTGTCTGGGGATAAAGCTCAGCACCTAACCTGCCCCAGACAGGAGAGACTTATAATTCTAAGACTTTCAACACAGCATAGCACTTTTCTTTTGGTAGAAATGTCAGTGAAATAAATTCCTGTGTGTACTTTTGTGTCTACAAGGCATGTTTCAAAGTAGCTTTTGTTTTAATTTATCTGAAATACCTGTAGTGTGCCTTTTTCTGCTAGTGCAAATGAGGAAAAATGTCTCTAACTGCAGTTTCAAAATTACCTACAGCAGATTAGAAACTACACTTTAAAAGGGCTATTTTGATGGTGCCTAGAGGAGCCAGAAATGTAAGATTAGGGAGGCATATATTAGTTGTCAACCAAGTGTCGTTTTAACTAACTGGAAACATTCTTCAAGGTCACTTATAATCTTACATTCTTAAAATCGCTGTGCATGAAAGAGTCACGTTGCTGTACCTGTCACCTTTTGTGCAAGGTAATCTAAGCTAGGATGGCAAAAGTTTGCAGTATTGGGTATGCAGCAGGGTCCTTGTTCCGCTGCGTAGGTCACAGAACCATGTTCATTTACTCCGTAAATGCAAAGTATCTACTCTGTGATAGACTCTGGAGTTGGGAAGATGAAAACTCCATCCTTGTTCACAGTCACGTGGCCGGAGATAGGGAAGAGTGAATGGGATGGCGTGCATCACCATCTTACCAAGTCTGCTGATGTTGTGGGTCAGTCATGCCCCTCATCTAGACAAGCCTGCCCTCTAGAATTTAATCTAGTGTCCAGATTAAATTCTTTCAAGATGAAGAGTAGAAACAAGTAAAAGACAAGGAAGCCCCTGTGTTCTTTGGTGAATACGAGGAATCAGGAGAACTGGCATGTTTCCTTGTGTTGCTAGTAAAGCAGGTTTGAGCTAGATATGTCAGTGTTTCCTGACAGGTGTTAAGGCAGGGTAGGTTTTTCTCTCGAGTACCAAAGGGCATGTGTGTTTCTTTAGACCACAGGGGCTAATCTGGAGTGACAGGATTGCTGTAGGTCTATGCCAGGATTTAAATGTTAGAAAGTAGAGAGATCTAATCATTAGAAAAAGTAGCACACTAGAAGTAGCTTAACGGTACTAAGCAGTAAATGTATTGTATCTTCTTTAGGTAAGTTCTTTATCTTTCCTTGTTGAGTTAAAAGGATGCCTTCCTGGAGACAGGGATTGGCCTTCTGGCTGACAACCATCTTGGGGGTAACGTTGTGTTGCAACTTTAGATAACCATGTTAAATTAAGCTATGAGGTATGACAGGATGCAGAATTTTAAGAGCAAGTCTAACACCATGCTAAGTGTGAATGAAAGCCTGAGAGGTGCCAATTTGATGAGGTGTTAAGACACCTTTTCTGAAATTTGAAGAGGAAAGGGGTAAAAAACTAGACTTCATCATCTGAATTACAGATCTGCATTATAGAACTTAAAATAACCTGTTGTATAGCTATAGAGTGTTTTTGTTTTGATCATGTGTATCAAATCTGCTAGTAAATGTTGGTTCCCCAAATTGTAAATACAAGGTTTTATTTCTCTACTCCAGTTAATGTAGGCGTTGATATTCATAATGTTTCCCAATGAGGCTCATAGCAGAGAGTCTGGGATGCTGGCTGTAGACTGTTAGCATTTTATGAGTCCTCCCCCTTCTTCTGTTAGTGAGTTCTCGTGTTCTCTCCTGGGACAGCTGGGCATCTTTTTGCCATAACCCTTGTAATTGTCATTTATTTGGCTTTCCTGGGGTACTGATGGCAGTGCAGCAGGCTTCTTTGTCCCTGGGATTTTCTTCCTTGTAGAGAAGAGGGAGGAGGCATCTCTAGCAGGCATTGAGGGCTGAGAGAGAGACCCCCACCCCCAAGCTTCCTATCACCCCTGAATACCTACTGTATCAACACGAAACTAAGAGTTAAAAGGCTGAAATTAAGATGGTTAAATCAGTGCAGTGATTTATCTTTTTATTTCTGTTACTTAAAAGCCACTTTGCCACTATGTGTGTATGCCCTTGTGTATGTCAAGCCGTGATTTAGAGCTTGGGCCTTTCTCCAAATTCCCTTTGCCAAATTCTGAGCAATGCATTTTGCTTATTACAATTCAGACTCAGAGTTCCTACCAGGCCACATCCCTGCTCCTGGTTTCTTTTATGTATTCTCAAAATATTTTAAATAGACATGCTATGCCAAGCAATTTCTAACCTAATGGGAATCAATTAAAATGGGAAAACATGGAGGTATATTCACTGCTTGCTCTCGGCTCTCTTGCA
Source organism: Phocoena phocoena (assembly GCF_963924675.1). NCBI lineage: Eukaryota > Metazoa > Chordata > Mammalia > Artiodactyla > Phocoenidae > Phocoena > Phocoena phocoena. Next base: position 30,905,715 of record NC_089228.1, on the reverse strand, counting down.
TAATTTATAATGTGTTCTATTCAACTACCTGAGTATTGGTTGGTGACCTCTGAGCCCACTGGAACAGACGTTCGTAGACATTTCCGTCATAACAACCAAGTGCTGAATTTAAACACTGATCGGTGAAGTCAAAAGCATCAGTTAACAAGACAGCATCCTTTCTGAGAGAAAAAAACAAAAGAGTTGTATTTTAGATTGCTTTTACGAATCTGATTAATCTGGGATGGTGAATAACAACACCTAATTAGAAGTTGCATCATTATCCACTTTTCGAACAACTTGGCTTTTTTTTTCTTTAAGTTTTAATTTTTGATCAGTTATATAAGCACAGCATAAAGAGTCAAATAGTTCTTCAAGGCTTGTTATTGAAAATCAGCATATCCCTGCCTCTCCCCTCCGTTTCTTCCCCCCTACCCCTAGAGGCAATCAGTTTTAGTCTTTTAGCTGATATTTTGGGAATTTACCCGAATGACTCTAAATGTCTTGTTTGTATTACTACTTCATATTCATTGGTGCTAGATATTATCTGTTGACTATTACAGAAGATACGGATTTATTTTAGCACCACTCTCCTCAGCAGTACCGATCATCCCCCGTCCCCATCCCCCAACCTCTGCTTCCTCCCCACGGCCTTCCTGCCTCCCAATATAATTACAGTTTTGGCCAGACTGATATTCAGTGCTTACCTTGTTATGACTGTATGTATCCTGTGTGTTAGTATGAGTTTATGTATTCTGTTCACGGCAGAGCCACGTTCCCATCACATCTCTCCTGTTCTAGGGGTCGCTCTCCAGCACTTCTGTCATAATTCTTAGTGATTTCACTGTCTATGTGGAAGTTCCTCTAAAACTTGGTTTCTCAGTTCCTTGAATCTTCTCCTCCACTGACCGTGTTCTGCAGCCTCGCTCTGTCACTGTCTGCCAGGATCACGCACCAGGCCTTGTCATCCACACCTGCATCTCACCATCGTCTCAGCCATGTTCTTGTCACTGTCTCCTCTTTCTAGCTTACTCCCTCTACGATTCTGACTTCTATGATTCTTATTTTCCCTCTCAAGCGACAAAATTATTTTAACCTATGGAATGAAATATTAAAATAATTGTTCCCATGCTTCCCTTCCTTTTTTAGCAGAGGATATAAAATAAAATATGTGATTGTTTGTTTACACTCTTCCTTAACCCTCGTTTCACAGAGTATTTGAGGTGACTGAGATACTGGACTTATTTAATCCTTTCTGGATGGCCTTTAATCATTATTATGAAATGATTTTCCTACAGGGCTGTTCATGATTCACCTACTGCCTATTTAAAGTCCCTCATCTACACGGTGTCACTTCCCTCGTCTGTCTGAAATTCCATGGTCTATTATATTCACTCCCTCCAAACGATATTGAGCAATTTTTCCTGCTTTGTCATACTTGTTTAGCAAAACCCCATTCCTCGTTATTTCGAGTTGTCCACCGACCTTGACCCATACCTTTGTAACAATATATGGCTGGAAGAACCAATACTGACTGTTGTAATAAGGACTCAAGTGGGCCCTTATTGCTACCCAGCAGTCATATCACATTCTAATTCCTTTACTCCTTCATTCTCTTAGATGATTATCTCCCACCTTCTCTTTGATCTTCAGATCTACACTACTCACCTCCCCATCTCTCTCAACCTAGATGACTTTGAGTCCTATTTCACTGGTAAAATAGAAGTGGTAAGAAGAGTTCCACAAGTTCCCACCCATGCATTTAAACATATGGGGTTTTCTCTCATAGTACAGGTAAACTGTCCAGGTTCCCAGCTCAGACCAGTCCCTCCTCGTCCACTAGATGCCTTCCCCTCCTGCCTAGTAGAGAGCAATGTTCCAGAAGTCCTCCTGCCTTTCCCCTATAACGTCAAAATTCCCCTCTCTCCCGGATCATTTTCATCAGTTTACAAACAAGCTGTCATTTCTCCCACCTAAAAACAATCATTTGGGGTTTCCCTGGTGGCGCAGTGGTTGAGAGTCCGCCTGCCGATGCAGGGGACACGGGTTCGTGCCCCGGTTTGGGAGGATCCCACATGCTGCGGAGCGGCTGGGCCCGTGAGCCATGGCCGCTGAGCCTGCGCGTCCGGAGCCTGTGCTCCACAGTGGGAGAGGCCATAATGGTGAGAGGCCCGTGTACTGCAAAAAAATGAAATAAAATAAAAACAATCATTTGACTCTATTTCCCTCTCCATCATCTGACCCGTATCTTGGCTCTGCTTTGTGACAAAACTTGAAAGAGTTCTGATTGTTGATGCTTGCTCTTTCTGGTTCTTCTCCGCCTCTTCTCAACTAGATCTGTTCAGGTCTTCACTCCCACCATTCCACTGAAGCAGCTCTTGTCGAGGTCACCTCATCATCATCTTTGGAGGGTCCCAAGACTCCGTACTCACCCCTTGTGATACCATCCTTCTCATGGCTTTAAATACCAACCATATGCCAGTGACTTCGAAAGTTCTCTCTCCCGTCTCTCCTGCCTACTAACATCTTACTTGATTTCTAGCAGGCTCTTCAAACTTGATGTATTCCAAACCAAACTCCTGACCTTCTAAACCTTCTATCCATCCTGCCCAAACCTGGCTCTCCTGTAGTCTTCCCCGTTTATAGTAAATGGCGACTCTGTCCTGGCCCAAAACCTGAACTCCTCTCTGTCTCTTACATTCCATATCTAATCTGTCAGCAAATCTTGTTCTACCTTCAAAATATATCCAGACTTCTACCACTTCCCACCACCTCCAGTGCTATCACCCTGGTCCAATCCAGCAGCATCTCTCCCCTGGATTATTGCAGCAGCCTCCTGACTGGACTCCCTGCTTTTCACTATTGTCCCCCTCCCGAGTCAATTCTTAACATGGCAGCTGAAGTGACCCTTTAGAAACACACCTCAGATCTCCTCAGATTGTGTCTGTCCTACGCTCAGAAGCTTCCTTGTTCTCACACAAAGTGAAAGTCAAAGTCTTACGTCTTTGCAGTGACCTACACCCACTCCATTGTCGTTCCCAGTACACCCCTAGTTCTCTGACCTCTGTTCTCATTCTCCACCTCAGTCATGCCACTCCAGCTGCTGCGGCCTCTTCTCTGTTTGCTGGATGGACATGCCAGGCACTCTCTGGCTTCCAGCATTTGTACTTCTCCTTTGCCTGGAATGCACTTCTCCCAGCCAACCACATGGCTCCTCTCACCTCCCCACCTTCAGATCTTAGACATCACTCTCCCCGAGAGGCCTTCTCTAACCTATTTGAAACTACAGTCCTCCACCCCCACCCCCAGCATTCCTCATTCCCCTTCCCTGCTATCTTTTTCTTCGTAGCGTTTATTACCACTTTGCACACTATATGTTTGACTTATTTTATGTATGTGTGTTTGTTTCCTCTCCTCCAGTCTGTCACCTTTTCAATCTGAAACTCATATCCTTCATTTGAGGAGTATTTTCTTGAATTATTTTGTTAATGATTTGCTCCCTTCTGCTTGCTTTGTCTTCTCTTTCTAGACCTGTTCTTTAGATGATGGACAGTTAGGATCAGTCCTCTTACTATTTTTAGCTTCTCTCCTATTTTTGTCTCTTGCCTTTTTGCTTTCTTTCTGCGAGATTTCTGCAGCTTTGTCTTCCAGTCCTTCAATTGAGCTTTTCATCTTCACTATCATTAATTTCATAGAGCCCTTTTTTTTTTTTTTTGGTTCTCTGAATATTACTTTTTAGGAAATGACATTCTTGTTTTGTGGTTGCCATAGCTCCTCTTAACTCTTTGAGGATATTACTGATCTTTCAAAAAAGTTCTCTTCTCTGTGAAGTTCCTTTTGTGACCCTCAAGTCGCCTTGTTCTTGCTTGGTCTCTGTCTTTTATGTCAAGGGCTTTCCTCAGGTGTCTGGTGATCCCTGAGTGTCTGATCATAGCTAAGAGTGGGGCATTAACTAGCTGATTAGAAGTCTGGGTGTGCTTGTCAGTGTGGGGTTCCCTGTGGGGTGAACTGGGTATACCATTGGGGGACCTTGGTGTCAGTGTCTTTACTTCTCTCTCCTTTGGGCTGGTCAGATTCTCTAGAGGAGGATCATGTTATCATTTTCCTGCAGGACACGAGCCTGGCTGCCAATTTGCTGGGAACCAGTGGGAAAAGAGGGCTGGGGGAGAGGACTGTCAGCATTGGCCTATAAACATTTATTCAAGGCCCTGTTTTCTGTAGGGTAGCCTGATGTTCTTCATCCTCAGCTATGCCTGATGTCCCCTAGTCTGTAGACCCTCTGTTTACCCTCCTGCCAGAGTGCGGTCAGGGAAAGCCTTAAAACTACTCAGACAGGAGAAGGGGAACTGGGGATTCAACTCCTTCTGAAATAGACTTCCAACCCATCCTGTCACGTTTACCTTCACCCCCGTTGCCAGAGGTCCCTGGTGCTGTAGTTCTTGAGGTTCTTTGGTGGTACTTGTTTGCTTCTTGGCTTTTCCTACTGCTGGTTTATGATTCAGTTTATTCAGGTCTGCTAAGTCACTGTTTGTCCACCTACTCTCCAAATTTCATGTTTCCTCTGCTGTTCTCTTTCTTTGTGGGTTAATGCCTTTTAAAATTTAAATTTTTATGGGTTTATGCCTTTTTTAATTAATTTACTGACGTTTTAGTAGGGTTTCAGGAGGGAACAAAAATAAATGCATATGTTCAGTCTGCTGTCTTTGCCTGGAAGTCTCCCACCTGAGATTTTATGACCATTTAAACAACTAAAAACTGTTTTGGTCAGTTAATTACCATAACACAGAGAGCTGGTTGTTAGTGTCACTTAGAATAGTGTGCCGTCCTTCATTTGTCATCTCAGAAATCTGAGGGCGATACTGAATAATCGAGGCATGGAACACAGAACTGTTAAAAGCATGGAGTCTGTTACATACCTAATTACCCTGCAGTAGTCGGAAGGTTACTTAGGAACCATAATGTGAGTAAATCAGTTTGTGGGTTTGATGCATGCATAAGTTGTCTGTTTGTGTCAGTGCTGTCTTTCTTGTCTTGAATTGTAAGCCTCTGGGGCCAAGGGAAGCACTTAGCGTGCTGTTGGAGATTTAAAAAATCATGCTTATAGGTATTAAGGTGATCGTTTGTGTTTCATTATCACTGGCAATCAGGGCTAGAACATTATTGTCTTCATGTGCTTTTAAATGCCAAGCGTTTCAGAAAGTTAGATACGCTTGGGCTTGAACTGTGCAGTACTCAATCATGCTATTAATGGTTCCCACCAGTGGATTCTCTATATTAGGGAAAGTTTAATACCCGGGGCATAATTGTATCAAAGGTAGTTTTTGATAATTTTTGAAGATTTAATTAAACAGATATTTACTGACCACCAAATATCTGTTAGGTGCTTATTTGGAGTCATATGTAACATGTTGCATATTGTTAGAAAGAAAAAGAACCTGGTCTAGTTTTTTTTAAAACCTCCTTCATGAATATCTTATTTTATTAAAAAAAATTCAAATCTTTATTTATTGGCTGGGCCGCGTGGGATGCGGGATCTCATTTCCCTGACCAGGGATCGAACCCATGCCCCCTGTAGTGGAAGCGCAGAGTCTTAACCACCGGACCGCCAGTGAATTCCCCTTTCTTTTTGTTCTTAGTATTGTTGATAATGTGAACTATTGGAGGTTCTAGGGGAAAAGTCATATACACACGTGTCATACCACATCCAGTCCCCAACATACACAACAGGCATCCTATTTTTTCAGAAAAGGTGGTGTTATCAAGTTAGCTCATTTTCCATCTTATGGACAATGGTTACTAATTAGTATTAATTTCTGTTTCTTCCAGTGCCCTGGTCATGTTGGGGCTTTGGTTTTTACATGTTTTTAAAGTGATCATTTAGATTCTATATAAGTGACAGGATGGAAGTATTGCATTAGTATGTCATGACCCTACACTGCCCCGCCTTCTGCTGCATATAAAAGCTATATTATCATGTTACAAATCAGCATGTGAATTACTAGATTTTAAAAATGTCGTCTTGAAGCTGAGGGAGTATTAAAGTGAGCTTAGTCAACTAAGCATATTCAACAAAGATAAGGATACATTTGAAATAAACAATAGCCCACCCTTCACTTTTAACATACAGTTTAAGAGCACATGCTCTGGAGGCAGACAGGTCCTCGATTGTACCCAGACCCTCCTCTGGCTTACTGTGTGACCTTGGGCCCTAAGCCTGAATTTCCTCCCCTGTAAAAGGGGGAGCGTAATAGTATCCACTTCAGAGCCCTATCAGGGTTAAATGAGATGATGTATATAAAAGCTTTTGGCATAGTGCCTGCCACGCATAAGTGTTCCTTAAGTATTAGCTAAGACCAAGGCTCATTAATATTATTAATGTGTAGTATGCTTTTATTCATATTCTGTAGATTTATTTCTGGACAATGTTGAAGAGTTCGATTGAGGTAGCTAGACAATTTATTCTTAAGCATTTTTAGTTGTGATTTCCCCCCCATTTTTTCCTTTCATTAATTCATAATGCTTTATGTTGGTGTAATGATGCTAGGATGTAAACCTGTCCAGGGCTGGTGCTGCTTTTGCCAGACCCCCATTTAACAAGGTTTTAGAGTTGAAGGTTTTGGAGTTTGAAGTGAACAAAGGGCTTAGGGCGAAGGGCAGCCACTCACCGGATGAGGAGGAGAAGGTCCAGGTAGGCTTTTCTCGCCACATCTATTTGGGCGCCGGATAGGAAGCCATCATGGAGAAAGTCGCCCGTGTTAGTCATGATGCCATGTAAAGCATAGAGATCACAGAGACGTTTGAGCACCTGCTGAATTGCTGGTTGATTTTCCAGTTTCTCCAGAGCTTCTGTAAAAATCTTCACAGTGACATAGTAGAGGTGTGCCTACAAAGACACAGAGATGCGTTAGCGTCTGATTTCTGCCTCGACAAGTCATCCTGGAAGCTTGGCAAAACTACTGGAATAAGCTTGCTGTGGCCATGTGTTTCCCAGCAGGCTGACAAGCGCTGCCTTTCTACTAGCTCACCGCGTCTGAGCCTTTTTGACAGGGGTGTGTGCACACGTGTGTGTGCACGTGTGTGTGTGTGTGTGTGCTGGTGGCTGGTGGGCTCTGGAACTTGGTCCTTAGTTTCCTCATTTTCCTTGGGCCAGTCAAGAAGGTTTGAAAGCAGAGAGAGAGAATACAGCAGTATTGGAGGCTGACCTGGGGACAGTGGAGGACAGCACTGCTTTTCTCAAGAAAACAGCTACTTATTGTCTGCTGTGTTCAAGGCAGTGGTTGTGTGTGTGTGTGTGTGTGTGTGTGTGTGTGTGTGTATGTGTGTGCCTTGAAGTGAGAGAACAGAGGTTCAAGATGTACATGAAATTTATCCTAGCTAGACTGTAAACTCCTTGAGGTAAGCTACTTAGCCCATATACAACAGTCCGGCTTTGTCGGTGGTTAAAGTAATACTTTGATGCTGGTTGGTAAGTGACCACTGCCTTCAACTGGCGAGAACCCCCTCTGCCAGGCTTCTTCCCAGGGATGCCCCTCCTCCACACAGCCCAGCAACTAAAGGTTTAACGCCACCCGACCCAGCAGGACGCTTTTCCCTTAGGTCTGAAGTCCTTTCTGATTGGTGGGTGCTCCTGCCTTACTGGTTATTAAACCCTTCTCCCTAAGACAAATGCACATTATTTTTATCTGGTAGGATATACGAGTTCTATGGGAGGAGAGAGAAAAGGAGAGCATATATATTAGGTCTTCTCAAATTTTTATGTGTGTACAGGTTACCTGGGGATTTTGTCAAAATGCAGATTTTGGGATAGCTCCCCAGTAATGCCCATACTGCTGGTAGTGACTTGAAGTAGCAAGGCTTAGAGTGTCTCGAGGGATCAAAGGAATTTACCCGAGGGACAAGGAACGAGGGTAATAGTCATTCTTAGGCAGGGGAGAACTGCACGGGCACAGGGCTATACTTTCAGGAGGCTGCAGCAATTTAAGGGTAAGGTGAGGTGATGACAGGGAACTGTGAAAGTCAGGGTAGATGGGCAATTGGGACCCAGGTCGATGAAGGGCTGTGAATGACGTGGTTGGGATTTTATTCTGTGGGGGTCAGGGGGCCACCAGAGTCTTCAACAGGCCAGTGACCTGATGAGGTTTCTCACTTGGAGTGGATCTGCCTTTCCCAGGGAGGCCTCACGTGGGTGCTAACAATACCACTTTGCCACCTAGACCTGGGGTGCTCACAGCCATGCTGGGTTTGCAGCATTGGAATATGGAAAAGGAGAAGATGTGCTCTGCTGTCCCTGCTGCGTCAGACAGCCCTTGGTGTTCAAACTGGACCCAGTTTGGCACAGCTGGAGAGCCTCACTTTTTTCACTTAGGCCCTGTTTCCCTTTTCTAATCTGAGAGCCACATCCTTAAATTCTCAGGGACCTGGGTTTAAGAGTGGAGTGATGAAGAGCTGCCCAAGGGCCTCTGCCTCACAAAGCAGGAGGAGGACCAGAGAGAGGAAGGTGGCCTCTTCCTTTTGGGAAAGGCTGAGCCAAACCTTGGCACCATGCTCTGAACACAATGAACTTTATTTATTAGTGTGTGTGTGTGTCTGTTTCAGTCTTGCTTCCTGCCTAATTTGGGGGTGGGGGTGGGATGTGTAGCATTTGTAGCCTAGGTGGCTCTTCAAGTTGTACAGGTATTAACTCATTTAATCTTCACAATAATCCTACAAGTTAGGTACTATCAGTAGCTCCATTTTGCAGATGAGGCCTCTGAGGCATCGAGAGATTAAGTTCCTTGCCTGCCCAAGCACTGGCTGGTGAGTGGTAGCAGTGAGATCCAAACCGGGGTAGTCTGCCTCTCGGTTAAGTTTGTACTGTTAACCGCTGTGCTGTGTTGCCAAAGCCACCAGAGACTGAGGCGAGATTATAATGGGCTGGGACCAGAATTTAGGCCATGGTCCGATCCTCCTCCTCCACCCCTCTGCCACTGTTCCCCACCCCCCCTCGTGTTGCCGTCACTCTCCCTACACATTTGTGGTTTCCAGATGAGACCCAGTTGGGTACTTGAGGTTTCTGTAGAGTAGATGTCCTCCCAGAGCCCAGAAAGCGCAGATTTCCCTGCGCATTATGACTTTAGAGACTCGGCTTGGGCACCGCCTTCCCAGGAAGCTGCTCATCCTTAAAACTGAGGCTATGCTTACTTTCCCTCTCAGGGTCATTTAATATGAGGTAACCCTGGCAAGCAGTGTCTGGTGCATGGCCGGCCATGGGTTTGGAAAGCAGGCGAATAATGGGCAGATGTGGCTCCTTTTTAGGTGTCTGGTGAGAGCACAGCATTTGCTTACCCTCTTCTATGTTGACCGGACATTTGACACAGCAGGGGGGTGCCTCTGTGATGGCCGGAGCGGAATGGAGGGTGGCAGAGTCAATACCGGCGCCGGCCGATGTGATGGAGGTGGCAGGTCACCAGGTGGCGCTCATGCCCAGCCTGCCTGACCAGCCCTGCCCCGCCCGCCCCATGAGGGAGGCTGCAAAACGCTTCTGGGCTCCCCTGTTCTAGCCTGCTATTTTGGGGGCCTGCTAACTGAGGATTGAAGGGAACACCTTGGTTTTCCAGCTGTAGGTAGGGCCAGAGTCCCAGCTGCCTTAGCTAGAGCTCAGCAGTCATTCCTACCTCCTTCCCACTGCATTGCTCTCTGAAGCCCGTCCCTTTCTCCTACACCCTTAATATCTCTGCATCTACCCGCTTCTCTCCGTGCCCTCTGGCAGATTCATGGTCTGGATCACCCTCAGCGCTTGCCCAGACTGCTGCTGCCTGCTCCGTCCTGGCCTTTAGCCTCCAGTCCATTCCACCCCCTGAAGCCTGTATGATCCTTCTAGAATGAAACTGATCGCTTCGCTCCTCTGATACAGACCCTGCAGAGGCTTCCCACTGCAATGAGAAACAGAAGCCAGACTTCTCACAGTGGAGCAGAAGGTGCCAGGCCTTGCCTATCTTTCCTCCTCCCCTATCCTCCTTCCTGTACTGGTTTGTCTTCTTCCTTTCGGTTCTCCTTGGAAGGATGTACATCTCCTCCCAAGCACCATGCCTTTTCTTGCCTCCTCCTTCTACACCTCCTCATCCCTTTGCTGGGACACCTTCCTGTCCAAAGCCACAGCCTCCACCCCTTGCCTGGTTAAGTTCAGCCCATCCTTGCAGTCCTGGCCTGTACGCCGCTTCTGAGAAGGCTTTCTGACTCCTCAAGGTGGGTAGACTTGCAGCTGCTCTGGGATCTTGTGGCAGCCTGTACTTCCCCGTGACGGTGCTTTCCTGATCGCAGCCGTCTGTGGACACTGTTGAGCCCCCAGTACCCAGCCTGATGGCTGATGTTGAGTGGGCGCTCAAATATTTGCTGACTGACTGTGAATTATGCGCAAACACAAAACGTAGTGGAAATGGAATCAGACATCTAAGGATTGCCTGTGGGGCTGAGGAGAGACTTGACCTGCTTTTCTATCTGGGAGGAAATATTGAACAACCTGAAGCAAATCCAATAACACTGCCTCATTACACTTTTTCCCTAAGAGCTGCCAGTAAGCTTGCTTTGGAGTTAAGTCCTTTAATTAAAATACCCTGGACTAAAGCCTCGAAAGTCAAATGAAGGCAGCCACTGAGCAGGGTTGGGGAATAATGGCAGAGTTCTGATTTTCTCAGCAGGACAACCTGCTGGGGAAACAAAACAGGTCTCTTTCAGCTTTAGCTGATGGGCAGCTCACCTTGGCGGCCTGGAGATGTATGACAGTGGTCTGGTTCCATGCCTCGTGCCTGTCAGCCCCAGATTGCATGAGAGTCTGTAAATGATGCACTGAGTCCTTTATGAGCCTAAAGGCCAAAGAAAAAAGGTTCTGTTTTTGAACAAGTGGGGAAGAGATGGGTGGCATTTGGTCCCAGGCTGCCTGGGGTCCCACAGAAGTAGAAATAATACCAATTTATTGACCATTTGTTTGTGTTACAAACCTAAATACTTGATATACATTATCTCTTTAACCCTTTTAAGAGTAGGCATTCCCAATTTGCAGTGGGGAACACTGAGTGCTAGAGAGGCTAATTAACTGGTCCAGGGTCACGTAGCTAATAAGGAGTGGAGCTGTTCTTAACCTCCCGGCTGTAAAGCCTCAGGGCCCTGGGCCAGGCACCATCCCTTCTTTCTAATGCAGACTCCATCCTGCTACCAGTGTTTTCAGGCCATTCAACTGACTGACTTCCTATGGCTGAGCAAGGAGAGTGGTTTTCCTCTAAAGGCTGGTGAAGCCTGTCAGTCACCCAGTCTGCTCTAAGTTCTACCAAAGGGACCTTAAAAAAAAGAAAAGAGGAGAAAAGAAAACCAATCCTTGTTCTCCAAACCACGAAATTGGTAATTTGCCATTTAGTCAACCTTTATTCTTTTATTTTCTATTCCCTGCCCATCCACTCATGACCCTTGGAATTTGTATGCAAAACAAACTGTTTATTAAGCAATACTTATTTTGCTTTGTCATGGGATAGATAAGCACATGTCACATTGAGTTCTAAGCAAAAAGCAATATACAGCCGTCCCTTGGTATCTCTGGGGGGATTGGTTCCAGGACCACCACAGATACCAAAATCGAGATACTCAAGTCCCGGTATAAAAGTGTAGTATGGTCACCCTCCTTATTCACAGGTTCTGCATCTGGGGATATAGAAGACCAACTTTGATGGCATTTTAATTACCCTGAGCAGCCTTATTTTGCCTGCCCCACTGCTCCAACTGAAATGTTAGTTCTGTGAGACCTGGGCTTTTTTTTTTTTTTTCCCCTACATTGGGTCTTCGTTGCTGCGTGCGGGCTTTCTCTAGTTGCAGCGAGCGGGGGCTACTCTTCGTTGCGGTGTGTGGGCTTCTCATTGCGGGGGCTTCTCTTGTGGAGCACAGGCTCTAGGCTCACGGGCTTCAGTAGTTGCATCATGCAGGCTCAGTAGTTATGGCTTGTGGGCTCTAGAGCGCAGGCTCAGTAGTTGTGGCACACGGGCTTAGTTGCTCCGTGGCATGTGGGATCTTTTGGACCAGGGCTCGAACCCATATCCCCTACATTGGCAGGCAGATTCTTAACCACTGTGCTACCAGGGAAGCCCGAGGCCTGGGATTTTTGTCGGACTGGTTTACTGATAGATCCCTAGTGACTGGAACAGTGCCTGGCAGATTATAGGTACTAAATATTTGTGGTAAAACATAAATGAATGTCCCAAGTTGCTTGTGATCTTGAAATGACTATTAACCATCCCTGAGACCACAGGTTGGGATATAAGACCTCATATTATATAATGAAACTATTTTTTCCAGGATTTTTTGGTGTTTTAGTTGGGGAGGGGCTCAGAAGGTTTCCTTTCTAGGTAGCTAAATCTCTCCACCTTTTCCATGATGGTGTCTTTATTCCCAGCCCCCTGGCATGTTTGGACATTCCTGACATACAGTAAGTGTCTGACGATATTTGCTGGATGACAGAATGGAGGAGTCCTTGGTCTTGTCTGTGTTACCTGGAGCCTACTAGACCCTGGAAATAAACATATACTATCCCTTGTTATAGTCACATTTTTGAAAATTATTTTTAGATTGTGGGATATTTCGAATATGTGAGCACAGTTGTCCCTCTGTATCCACAGTTTCCACATCTTCAGATTCAACCAAGAATCAAATATTTGGGAAAAAAACATTCTAGAAAGTTCCAAAAAGCAAAAATAGAATTTGCTGCACGCTGGCAACTATTTACATATCATTTGCATTGTATTTATACCTATTTACATAATATTTACATTTTATTGGGTATTATAAGTAATCTAGAGATGATTTAAAGTAAATGGGAGGATGTGCATATGCAAATACCTACACATAATATTGCAAATCTGCAAATATCCCATTTTATAGAAGGGACTTGTGCATCCTGGGAGTTTGGTATCTGCAGGGGTCCTGGAACCAATCCCCTGCAGATACAGATGGATGACTGTATTGCTTTATTTATTAGTATTTACGTACCAATACATATGTAGTATTTACATATGGGTACATTCTTTGTAATGCAAACCACAGTGAGAACCTAAAGATTTAAAAAATTCCTTGCACTGGCTAGAGAGGTGATGTCTTCCTATCTTGACCAGGATGAGGAAGTGATAGTGGTCCATGGCTGACAGGTGAATTCTCCTTTCTGCCCCTGGTGGCAGGAGCTGAGAGGACTGAGGAGGTTGGGGAAGGGGGTGGTTTTTGGAAGAGTATCCTAGAATGTCCACCCAGCCAGTCCCAAAGGCCTTAGTGGGAAGGAGCCTGCCCCCAGGTGGGATGGTTGATTTCTAAGCTTGGCTTACCTGGCTGCCACGTGTGCCCAGGCCGTGGTGTAAAGCTCTGGGTGGAGAAAGTCGGCTACATTTTGGGCTGGGCACTTGGCCAGGTCAGGTGCAGTCAGGTATGCAACAGACTGAGGGAGAGACTTCTGTGATGTGGACTCCTGAGCCTGCAGGTAGCTCTTCACCAGAAACCTAGGGGGCAGGGTTACCAGCAGGTGAGAGGGTGGGGAGCCCTGAGGGACAGCCCAGCACCCCTCTCCCAGTGTCATGCACTCTTATGCTCCCCGTGGGAGAACCAGGGCCACCCACTTTCTTTCCCAGGTCCCTACTGATAGCTACTCTTCACTCAAAAGCCGAAATGCATCCCGAGGCTGTAGCTTCTTTCACAGTGAAATGGAGCTGGAGCTGTAGACCGCAGACATTCTCAGACCATGAACATAAATTCTTTTGATACCTGAACAAACAGTCTTTTCTCTTGGTTAAGATCTTATGATTCGGGGGTTTATGATGAATTATACAGTGATGGTGGAAATTAAATTTTCTTAGCTCATAAAAGGATAGATGCAAGATTGCAAGCATGTATAGGAGAACTACAGGTGACTCTTAGCTTCTTCCTTGTGCTAATCCAATGGTTAGCGGCTCTGGGTCAGACAACCCTGGATTCCTCTGCAGCTCCACACAGACCTGTGTGACTTCACTTCCCTCAGCCTCAGTGCCTCCATCTCTAGATGAGGATGGGGTCACCTGAGAGGGGGTTTGGGAAAACTGAATGAGATATTTGCAGAGCACTTGGCACAGTGCGGGGCATAGAGTATCTAATACATGATTTTGTATTCCTTTCGTAATTTGAAGAGAAAAAACAAATGTTGTATGTTTAAAATTTTTTAAAGAAATGTTACATAGCCAATTTGCCAGCAGGTCCTTTCTCCCTGCCTGGAGAAGTATGTGGCCTGTCTACTCACCTGAGATAGACGCAGGTGAAAGGCCTGGTCAGCCACAAGACCCACAGACATAAGAGAGAGAAAGAAACCGCCTGTTGCGGGGAGGGGGAATCAGCCATTCCTCCCTGCCTTTCAGGTTGGAGCCTCCTGGTGCAGACCCTGTGCTGAACCTGGAGATGCTACAGTGAACAAGGCCGGCAGACTCCCTGCCCTCAAGGCCCGTCACACAAAAAGAGACGCAGTGGGGGCGCATCTGAAGGAAGTGTCGTTTTAGCTGAGACCTGAAGATGAGGAGGAGCCTGGCGGTGGAGAGGATTAGGGGGAGGGAAGTGAGTGTGCAGGCCCCGAAGAAGAAACGTGTGGCTGGCAAAGTGAGCAGAGGAGAAGGTTGTGAGAGGATGGAGGGGAGGCAGGGACCATGTCTTAAGGTCCTTGCAGGCCACAGTGTGGACTGTGGCATTTTCCTGTGAGCGGTGGGAAGCCATTGAAGAATTTCAAGCAAGGGAAAGATGTGATCTTCTTTAGGCTTCAAAAAAATCCCCCTGGCTGCCTGTGGAGGAAGGACGGAAGTGGGGCAGGGTGGAAGCAGCCAACCAGTGAGGAGATTGATGTTGTCCCGGTGGAGGGTGTGGCAGCCTGGCTGGGAGCTGCATGAGTCTGGGGAGAAGTGGATGGATTGGAGACATAATGTGGGAGTTGGACAGTCTGCAGACGGTGGTCCCCAAAGTCTGCTCCCTCTGTGGGCATCAGATGGTGCTTCAACCCAGGCAGAAGCTTGGTGGGGTCCCTGAGGGTTGGACAGAGACGTGGGCCTTACCTGGCTGTCTGCAGGTAGAGCACCGTGTTCTCACCCTCGTAGGTGCAGGAGGCTGTCACTCTGGTGACCAGGGAGGGCAGACCGCTCAGCTTCGAGTAGCCATGTCCACCACAGGCCCTGCGGCACAGCTCAGCCCCCTGGACGCAGAAGTCCGACACCAAGGCCTTCATACCTGCACTCAGTGCGTGAAGCTGCAAAAACAGGAAGGGTGTCAGTTGGCCTAAGGGGCCGTTCAGTTACAGCCATGCTTACCACTCATGGAGCGCCCACTCTATGCTGAGAACAGCTCTGTGAGATAAGAACTGTTTCCTCAGCTCACAACTTTATGAATGAGAAGACTGAGACTCGGGTTACGTGACTCACCCAAGGTCATAAAAAGAGGCAGTGTTGCTGTAGGGGCAATAAGAACGAAGGAAAACTGTCTAGACCAGTGTGTCCAGGATCTTGGGAAGAGAGTGCTTCTAGGATTGGTCTCACCATTATCCAGGAGCTGTGGATTTTGCTGGCAGGGAGAGGTTTTGGAGGGCTTGTCTGTGAGGATGCAGGTCCACCATCAGCCCACTGCTCTGGGTTGTAGGAGGGGCTGCCAGGCAGCCAACCTGGTTTGAGTTTTTGGTTCTTGAAAGCCCTTACCCGTCTTTCACACTTTCAAGTCCTTGGGAGGAAGGGTCATGTCCCTTAACCTCTCTGTGCTTCACTTTCCTCATCTGTAAAATGGGTATATACAAATGGTGCCTGCGGTACAGTTGGAAGGATTGCTGAAGTAATGCTTACAAAGCAGAGAGCCTGGACAGACCAAATCTGTATGTAAGTCCACCATCCTTTATCTGAGAATCTTGGGTCCAGATGTGTTTTGGAATCAGATATGTTTTGAATTTTAGAAAGGTAAAGCAGCGCAGTTAAGGTAGATTATATATAATACCCCTAGAGGAGTCCAGGGAGACCCTAGTGATCCAATGTATTAATATTTTCAGCTGCAAAATGTATTCACACTCAGTGGGATAAATCAGCTTAATTCAGGTCAAACTGTGCCACCAAATGAGTTCTAAATGACTTTTGGTTTTCAGAGCTTTCCAGGTTTCAGAGACACACCAGGGGGGACTTCCCTGGTGGCGCAGTGGTTAAGAATCTGCCTGCCAGTACAGGGTACACGGGTTCGATCCCTGGTCTGGGAAGATCCCACATGCCGCAGAGCAGCTAAACCTGTGTGCCACAACTACTGAGCCTGTGCTCTAGAGCCTGCGAGCCACAACTACTGAGCCTGCGTACCACAGCTACTGAAACCCGTGCCTAGAGCCCCTGCTCTGCAACAAGAGAAGAGAGATTGGTTCAAGGTGGTGAAATAGGAGGACATGAGCTCACTTCTTCTTGCGGGAGCACTGGAATCACAACTAATTGCTGAACAGTCATCGACAGGAAGACACTGGAACTCACCAAAAAAGTTCAAGATACCCCACATCCAAAGACAAAGGAGAAGCTGCAATGAGACGATAGAAGGGGCGCAATCACAATAAAATCAAATCCCATAACCGCTGGGTGGGTGAGTCACAAGCTGGAGAATACTTATACCACGGAAGTCCACCCACTGGAGTGAAGGTTCTGAGCCCCACGTCAGGTTTCCCAACCTGGGGGTCTGGCAAAGGACCTGGGAGGAGGAATTCCCAGAGAATCAGACTTTGAAGGCTAGTGGGATTTGATTGCAGGACTTCAACAGGACTGGGGGAAACAGAGCCTCCACTCTTGGAGGGCACACACAAAATAGTGTGCACATCAGGACCCAGGGGAAGGAGCAATGACCCCATAGGAGACTGAACCAGACCTACCTGCTAGTGTTGGAGGGTCTCCTGCAGAGGCGGGGGGTGGCTTGGCTCACTGCGGGGACAAGGACACTGGAAGCAGAAGATCTGGGAAGTACTCCTTGGCATGAACCCTTCCGGAGTTCGCCATTAGCCCCACCAAAGAGCCTGTAGCCTCCAGTGCTGGATCATCTCAGGCCAAGCACCCAACAGGGAGTGAACTCAGCCCCACCCATCAGCAGACAAGCAGATTAAAGTTTTACTGAGCTCTGCCCACCAGAGCAACACCCAGCTCTACCACCACCAGTCCCTCCCATCAAGAAGCTTGCATAAGCCTCTTAGATAGCCTCATCCACCAGAGGGCAGACAGCAGAAGCAAGAAGAACTACAGTCCTGCAGCCTGTGGAATGAAAACCACCTTCAGAGAAAGATAGAGGACTATGTACCAGATGAAGGAACAAGATAAAACCCCAGAAAAACAACTAAATGAAGTGGAGACAGGCAACCTTCCAGAAAAAGAATTCAGAATAATGATAGTGAAGATGATCCAGGACCTCGGAAAAAGAATGGAGGCAAAGATCGAGAAGATGCAAGAAATGTTTAACAAAGACCTAGAAGAATTAAAGAACAAACAAACACAGATGAACAATTCAATAACTGTAGAAATGAAAACTACACTAGAAGGAATCAATAGCAGAATAACCGAGGCAGAAGAACAGATAAGTGACCTGGAAGACAGAATGGTAGAATTCACTGCCACAGAACAGAAAAAAGAAGAAAGAATGAAAAGAAATGAAGACAGCCTAAGAGACCTCTAGGACAACATTAAACACACCACATTCGCATTTTAGGGGTCCCAGAAGGAGAAGAGAGAGAGAAAGGACCAGAGAAAATATTTGAAGAGATTATAGTCGAAAACTTCCCAAACATGGGAAAGGAAATAGCCACCCAAGTCCAGGAAGTGCAGAGTCCCAGGCAGGATAAACCCAAGGAGAAACACGCCAAGACACACAGTAATCAAATTTACAAAAATTAAAGACAAAGAAAAATTATTAAAAGCAACAAGGGAAAAATGACAAATAACATACAAGGGAACTCCCATAAAGTTAAAAGCTGATTTCTCAGCAGAAACCCTACAAGCCAGAAGGGAGTGACACGATATACTTAAAGTGATGAAAGGGAAGAATGTACAACCAAGGTTACTCTACCAGGCAAGGATCTCATTCAGATTTGATAGAGAAATCAAAAGCTTTACAGACAAGCAAAAGCTAAGAGAATTCAGCACCACCAAACCAGCTCTACAACAAATGCTAAAGGAACGTCTCTAAGTGGAAAACACAAAAGAAGAAAAGGACCTACAAAAACAAGCCCAAAACAATTAAGAAAATGGTAATAGGAACATACATATCGATAATTACCTTAAATGTAAATGGATTAAATGTTCCAAACAAAAGGCATAAGCTTGCTGAATAGATACAAAAACAAGACCCATATATATATATATATGCTGTCTACAAGAGACCCACTTCAGACCTAGGGACACATACAGACTGAAAGTGAGAGAATGGAAAAAGGTACTCCATGCAAATGGAAATCAAAAGAAAGCTGGAGTAGCAATACTCATTTCAGATAAAATAGACTTTAAAATAAAGAATGTTACAAGAGACAAGGAAGGACACTACATAATGATCAAGGGATCAATCCAAGAAGGAGATACAACAATTATAAATATATATGCACCCAACATAGGAGGACCTCAATACATAAGGCAACTGCTAACAGCTATAAAAGAGGAAATCGACAGTAACACAATCATAGTGGGGGACTTTAACACCTCACTTACACCAATGGACAGATCATCCAAACAGAAAATTCATAAGGAAACACAAGCTTTAAATGACACAATACACCAGATAAATTTAATTGATATTTATAGGACATTTCATCCAAAAACAACAGATTACACTTTCTTCTCAAGTGTACACGGAACATTCTCCAGGATAGATCACGTCTTGGGTCACACATCAAGCCTCGGTAAGTTTAAGAAAATTGAAATCATATCAAGCATCTTCTCTGACCACAGCACTATGGGATTAGAAATAAATTACAGGGAAAAAACCCCATAAAAAACACAAACACGTGGAAGCTAAACAATACATTACTAAATAACCAAGAGATCACTGAAGAAATCAAAGAGGAAATCAAAAAATACCTAGAGACAAATGACAACAAAAGCACGATGATCCAAAACCTATGGGATGCAGCAAAAGCAGTTCTAAGAGGGAAGTTTATAGCAATACAATCCTACCTCAAGAAACCAGAAAAATCTCAAAATAAACAATCTAACCTTACACCTAAAGGAACTGGAGAAAGAAGAACAAAGAAAACCCAAAATTAGTAGAAGGAAAGAAACATAAAGATAAGAGCAGAAATAAATGAAATAGAAACAAGGAAAACAATAGCAAAGACCAATAAAACTAAAAGCTGGTTCTTTGAGAAGATAAAATTGATAAACCTTTAGCCAGACTCATCAAGAAAAAGAGGGAGAGGACTCAAATCAGTAAAATTAGAAATGAAGAAGGAGAAGTTACAACAGACACCGCAGCACATCAAAAGAGACTACTACAAGCAACTCTATGCCAATAAAATGGACAACCTGGAAGAAATGGACAAATTCCTAGAAGGTATAACCTTCTAAGACTGAACCAGGAAGAAATAGAAAATAACAGACCAATCACAAGTAATGCAATTGAAACTGTGATTAAAAATCTTCCAACAAGCAAAAGTCCAGGACCAGATGGCTTCATAGGTGAATTCTATCAAACATTTAGAGAAGAGCTAACACCCATCTTTCTCAAACTCTTCCAAAAAATTTCAGAGGAAGGAACACTCCGAAACTCATTCTATGAGTCCCCCATCACCCTGATACCAAAACCAAACAAAGATTCTACAAAAAAAGAAAATTAGAGACCAATATCACTGATGAATATAGATGCAAAAATCCTCAACAAAATAGTAGCAAACAGAATCCAACAACACATTAAAAAGATCATACACCGTGATCAAGTGGGATTTATCCCAGGGATGCAAGGATTCTTCAATATACACAAATCAATCAATGTGATACACCATATTAACAAATTGAAGAATAACAACTGTATGATCATCTCAATAGATGCAGAAGAAGCTTTTGACAAAATTCACACCCATTTATGATAAAAACTCTCGAGAAAGTGGGCATAGAGGGAACCTACCTCCACATAATAAAGACCATATATGACAAACCCACAGCAGGAATCATTCTCAGTGGTGAAAAACTGAAAGCATTTCCTTTAAGATCAGGAACAAGACAAGAATGTCCACTCTCGCCACTATTATTCAACATAGTTTTGGAAATTTTAGCCACGGCAATCAGAGAAGAAGAAATAAACGGAATCCAAATTGGAAAAGAAGAAGTAAAACTGGATCACTGTTTGCATATGACATGACACTATACATAGAGAATCCTAAAGATGCCACCAGAAAACTACTAGACCTAATCAATGAATTTGGTAAAGTTGCAGGATACAAAATTAATGCACAGAAATCTCTTGCATTCCTATATACTAAACAATGAAGGATCAGCAAGAGAAATTAAGGAAACAATCCCATTCACCATTGTAACAGAAAGAATAAAATACCTAGGAATAAACCTACCTAAGGAGGTAAAAGACCTGTACTCAGAAAACTATAAGACACTGAGGAAAGAAATCAAAGATGATACAAATAGATGGAGAGATATACCATGTTCTTGGTTTGGAAGAATCAATTTTGTGAAAATGACTATACTACCCAAAGCAATCTACAGATTCAATGCAATCCCTATCAAATTATCAGTGGCATTTTTTACAGAACTAGAACAAAAAATCTTCAAATTTGTATGAAGACACAAAAGACCCCGAATAGCCAAAGCAATCTTGAGGGAAAAAAACGGAGCTGGAGGAATCAGACTCCCTGATTTCATACTATACAACAGAGCTACAGTAATCAAGACAATACAGTACTGACACAAAAACAGAAGTATAGATCAATGGAACAGGATAGAAAGGCCAGCGATAAAACCACACTCCTGTGGTCAGCTAATCTATGAAAAAGGAGGCAAGGATATACAATGGAGAAAAGACAGTATCTTCAATAAGTGGTGCTGGGAAAACTGGACAGCTACATGTAAAAGAATGAAATTAGAGCACTCTTTAACACCATACACAAAAATAAACTCAAAATGGATTAAAGACCTAAATGTAAGGCCAGACATTATAAAACTCTTAGAGGAAAACATAGGCATAACACTCTTGACCTAAATCACAGCAAGATCTTTTTTGACCCACCTCCTTGAGTAATGGAAATATAAACAAAAATAAGCAAATGGGACCTAATGAAACTTCAAAGCTTTTGCACAGCAAAGGAAACTATAAACAAGATGAAAAGACAACCCTCAGAATGGGAGAAGATATTTGCACATGAATTAACAAAGGATTAATCTCCAAAATATATAAACAGCTCATGCAGCTCAATATAAAAAAGCAAACAACCCAATCAAAAAGTGAGCAGAAGACCTAAATAGTCATTTCTCCAAAGAAGACATGCAGATGGCCAAGAGGCACATGAAAAGCTGCTCAACATCACTAATTATTAGAGAAATGCAAATCAAAACTACAGTGAGGTATCAGCTCACACCAGTTAGAATGGGCATCATCAGAAAATCTACACACAATAAATGCTGCAGAGGGTGTGGAGAAAAGGGAACCCTCTTGCACTGTTGGTAGGAATGTAAATTGATACAGCCACTATGGAGAATAGTATGGAGGTTCCTTAAAAAACTAAAAATAGAATTACCATATGACCCAGCAATCCCACTTCTGGGCATACCCAGAGAAAACCATAATTCAAAAAGACAAATGCATTCTAATGTTCATTGCAGCACTATTTATAATAGCCAGGACATGGAACCAACATAAATGCCCATTGTCAGACGAATGGATAAAGAAGATATGGTACATATATACAATGGAATATTAGCCATAAAAAGGTACAAAACTGAGTTATTTGTAGTGAGGTGGATGGACCTAGAGACTGTCATACAGAGTGAAGTAAGTCAGAAGGAGAAAAACAAATATCGTATATGAATGCATATATGTGGAACCTAGAAAAATGGTACAGATGCACCCATTTACAAGGCAGAAATAGAGACACAGATGTAGAGAACAAACACCAAGGGGGGAAAGCGGGGTTGGGGGTGGTGTGATGAATTGGGAGATTGGGATTGACATGTATACACTAATATGTATCAAATAGATAACTAATAAGACCCTGCTGTATAAAAAAAAATAAAATTCAAAAAAAAAAAGAGAAGCCACTGCAATGAGAATCCCGCGCACCGCAAGGAAGAGTAGCCCCCGCTCGCCGCAACTAGAGAAAGGCTGCGCGCGGCAACGAAGACCCAACACAGCCAAAAATAAATAAATTTATAAAAACAAAAAAACACACCAGGGATTGTGCACCTGTGTTCTATACACTATCTGCGATCATTTCCTCTAACATGTTTGGAGCTTCCTGGGGGCCAGATGTAGGTGGATTTATATGTCAGGGTACAGTTCACCTGGGATGTTGGAAGTCTGCAGAGGGAGAAAGTGGAAAGAGCCCATGGGGGCAGGATTGGGGCTGCTTCCCAGTGGGAGGACCATTTCAGCCATGGTCCCAGCTCCTCCCTCCCAGAGAAAGCAGGTATACCTCAGGCAGGAGTCTGAAGTCTCTGTCCAAAATGGAACTGTAGGAGCGATGGAAGAATTCCAAGAGGCTCTTTGCCACGAAATGGAATGCATAGGCCTTGGCCAGCGGAGGAAAGAGTTTCTGCTGCTGCGTCTGGTAGTCCAGGACTTTTGCCTCTGGGTCACTGAGGGGAAGAAAAGCAGAAGATTTGCTACCTGCCACATCCATCTTCCCATATCCCCAATGCCATAAAAGCCTTAAAAACGGACAGTTTTTTATAGCTCACCGCAAAATTTGACGTAGACTGACGTGACGCTAGTAATAATCTTAAAATTCCATCTAACATGAATATCCACACATTTCACTGTAGAAATATTAACATGTCCGCTTATGGGTGCTGCCCCTTGTGGAGGTTTACAGTATACACACCGTATTAACCTGCTAAAAATCTGGAAAGTTCTGAATTCCAACAGATCTGGCCTCAAGGATTTTGGGTGAGGGGTTGTGGCCCTGAAGCCCTGATTATTTGAACCTTGACCTTTCACTGTCCAGGTGCATGTGCTGTGAGCTGGGAAATATGTGGAACCTAATTGATAACTCTGAGGATGTGAACTTGGGTTGGATGGAATTCCGAGGTAGGGATTGCACCCGCCTTGTCCGTTGCTGTGTTCTCAGTGCTGGAGACTCTGTTCAACATTAGGGGCCTTCGGTAACTATTAGTGGGTTGATGTGAATGTGAGACGCCTCCTGTGGCTGATGGGGAGAAACCTGGTGTCTCTTCTCTGGGCCAGCAGCCCCTCGCCTGGACATGTACTATTATAACCATCCCAGTCTTATGCAACCCAGAAGACTGGGCTCCGACAGGATATCATTGGCAGTACCTCCTTCCCAGCTCCCCTGTCCCCCAGAGAAGACTCCCTCAGCCCGGGATTCTGAAGCCAGGCTGGCTGAGGGTGATTTGGGTTTGCCAGTAAAGGACCCTAGGCTGAGGGCCTGGCATGCTTCACTGCGTTTCAGCCCTAACACCACCCTGGAAGAGCGTTTTTGTCACGCCCATTTAGTTGACGAGGAAGCTGAGGGACAAAGAGGTGGGGTGGCTAATCTAAGCTCCCAGAAGTGGCGGAGCTGAGGGTGGCACCGGGTCTGCCTGGTGTTCGACCCTCAGCCCGTTTTGCGTTAGAGAACTCTGGATCCTTGAGCCCATGGTGTGGAACACCACCGGCCTCTTGAGCCAGACATCCTCAAGTTCCAGTCCTGGTAACCTCACTCTTTCCTTTGCAAGTGAGAAGATAGGCCCAGAGAGGGCAAAGGACTTGCCAAGGGGCGCTTACTGTAGTTGGGGCGAGAACTGCCAGGTTAAAGCTCGTCTCTGCTCCATGAGTTCGGTCAGTTATGCTGTGTCCAGCCCCACCCTCTCTGCCTGTGCTCATGCTGCGGCCCCATATGCCCAGGCTCCAGTTTGCTGCATCCTGGGTATGTGCCCATTTGGGACATATTTATCCTAAAAAATTATTTGTTTACCTAAAGTTGAAATGTAACTGGCAGCCCTGTACTTTTATTTGCCGAATCTGATAACCTTGTGTGTGTGTATGTGCACATGCGTGCGTACACATACTCACATCAAAGCAGAGGGTACAGTGAGCCCTTTGGTGCCATGGAGTAGACCTATTAGCCAGACAGAACCACATACAACAAAATGGGCGCAGACGTGGACGTACCATGGTCAGATGTTGGCAGTCACAACCAGACAGAACCAACTGCAGCCAAATAGTCTGACGTGACAGCCGGGTTTTTCCAGACACAGTCACTCACACCTGACAGAACAATCTCGGGAGCCCCATTCACCCACAGCTTGGTGCCCAGCCGATCCAGATACACTCAGCCAGTCACAGCCATACCCAACTGGATTGAAACAGTCTGAGTTTGTTGGACAGACTGAGTCAGATCTGGTGGTACAGGGCCAGAGACACAAGATCACACAGAACCTGATGGGGCCAGACACTGACAGACATAGGTTGGGCCAGCTGGTCAGCCTGGATTAGAGAGAGCCAGATAGAGACCCCACAGACCAGATGGGCCAGGTCCAGGCGAATGTGTGTGCAAGGGGGGGGGGTAACGTGTGCTCCCAGCACCCCACTGTGGCGGAGGGTTGGTGTCAGGGGGTAGGCACTGTGGGATCGAGGTAGCCCGGGCTGCGGTGGCTCATCTGGGCGCCGCTTGCCTGGGCCGGAGCCGGGATTGGTGGCGTATGACCGAGTAGCGGATGGCAATGACACAGGCCTTCTGCAGCAGTGGTATGACCTCGTTTGACAGCATGTCCACCCGCACCACCACCATGCTGAGGTAGTTGCTCTTTGCTGTTCCGAGCTTGATGTAGGTACCATCTGGCAAGACCTGGTAGACCAAGGACAGGCAGTGGGTCTGAGCCAGGGCTCCCCAGCCTTCCCCACACCCAGAACTGTGGTCCTCCATGCCCTGAAAGCACCACGGTCCTCAAACTGCTCACCCGGGATAGGCACAGCCAGCCGCCAGCCAGAATGTGCTGGTGTGGCCACGCTGATTCTTAAAACTGAAACGCTCCTGTGCTTGTTGCTAAATAGCCACTGCCCAAGTGTCTTGGTTCACTGCTCCTCTCCTGTGACACCCCAGACCTCCCCACAATCCACAGCTCCCCACACTCCCATGGAAATGCCTGGCAAAATGGAGACCTCCAGAACTTCCTCCAGCACTTGGCTGTGTCCGGGCTGCGCTGTAGGTAGATATGCACATCATCCTTAGCCCGTTGCTCTTTTCCTCAGGTTGCCTTGCCACCCTACCCCACGATTGCGCTGCCACCCCATGAGGTGAGCGTTTACCCATGAGAACTCTGAGGTTCAGAGAGGCCAAGTGACTGGCCCCAAATCACAAAGCTCCTAAGCTGGGGTTTTACTCAGGTCTGTGGGACACCAGAGCCTCTCTGGGAGGGGTGCCCCAAACTCAGCTCTATAGAGAAGGGCCCGGAGGCAGCAGCAGTCTACAGGGTGCCTCTGTCCCCTCTCCAGGCAGTGCAGGCTTGCAGCCTCCCCGGGACCCCACCTGTGCGAAGCGGCTCAGCATGTTCTCCCTGGGGATGCGCACATGGTCCAGTTGCAGGAAGCCATTATCCGAGTGGTCAAAGTCCATCTTGGGCCCAATGTCTCCAACGGTGATTCCTAGGAGGAGACAGAGGTAGGAATGTCCATCAGTTGAGTGCTTGTGTGTTAGGTACCAACACCCACATTCCAGCTCATCTGAGCCTGTCAGCAGCCTGTGACATTGGGGTTATCATACCTGTTTGCAGGTGACCAAGCTGAGGTCAGGTGCTGAACCTTGCTCATAGTCATCAAGCCAGTTAGCGCCAGGCCTGTACAACTGGACCCCTCCCTGCCCAAGGGAGACATGCCCCAGTTTCTCCCATGGACCTCTGGGGCCCCCAGGACAGGGAGGCCTGGTGGGGTCTCCTGGCGGGGTCCTGGAGGAAGCAGCATGAGCTTACCTGGCAGTGGGCTGTGGTCCTCGAGACTCCGGATGGGCACAATAAAGGCATGCATGCCCTGCTGGGCTCCTGAGCAGATCAGCTGGGCCTGGACCAGGGCATGGGTGGCCGACCGTCCCACTGAGGGTAGAGAGGTGAGAAGACCAGCATGATCCCTGATGTACAGAGCAGGCAGGCTAACCTTCCCCATCAGGACCCTGGGTGTGGGCCTAGTCTGTGAGGACCAGTGTGGTGGTGTGGGAAGGGCAGGACACTCTGTGAGGCTGGAATGGGGCTTTGTTTGAACTACCTTGGAGGGTGTGGGTCAGGGGAGGATGCACGAGGAGGACAAAGGGTGTTTTCTAGGGGAGCCGCACAGGACAGGGTATGCAAGGCAGAGGGAACAGCCTGCTCAGAAGCTTGAGGACTGGACTGGCTTGTTGGGGCCAGGCAGCGGAGGTGGTAGCATCCAGGGCAGCCAAGGGGTGCTTGGTCAGGATACCCCTTGATTCATAAGGCCTTTACTCGTCCTTGGAAATGACTGGAACCATCCAGAGAGCTTTAATGTGAGTGTCTGGCTCTGGAATGCATTGGGTTGGTGGCTGGAGGTACAGGGGGGTTCTGTCTAAACGTCAGGTTTGTATAGGAACCACCCTACGATACACAGGCAGGATCCCCATGGGCTAGGGAAGGCTCAAGGAGGCTGATGGAGATCTTGAGGGGACGAAAGCTCTATGCCCTCTGGCCGCTCTTTCTTCCAAAGGCAAAGCTTGACAAAGGCTATGGATTTTAATGAAATCACCCCAAATGGAGCAATCTGGAAAAGCTCTGCATCTTTTAAAACTTGGTCTTACTACAGTCTTCTGACTGAAGTGTGTGCTCTTGAGTCATTTCCTTTGGAATCAAGGAGACAGGATTTTTATATCATAGCTGCTGGGGTACGTTTGTCAGGATCTGTGGTCAGAACATGGGTCCCAAGTCATAGGGAGATGTGTGCATTGCTGCCCACCCTAGCAGATGGGCACCTTTGAGACCTCAAAAAGTCCCTGTTCACAAAGAGGGGGAACTACCCCCAAAGAGCCAAACAAATCTAGCAGCGACTTGCAAAGGGCACTGTGAAATGAACAAGCTTGCTTTTTTTCTGTCCTCAAAAACTTCTTAATGACTCTCTCTGCCATCAGCCTAGTAATATGAATACAGATAGCTAGCATTTACCAAAATCCAGGTGGTACCACCCCTGTGCTGGTGCTTTGCGGTCTTTGCAGGGCAGGTAAGCTGAAGTCCCATTTTCCAGAAAAGGCAACTGAGGCTCAGAGAACGGAGTGATGTGCTCAAGGTCACTGGCCTGAACGGGGCAGAGCCCGGGTTTGAACCCTGCCTGATTTCAAAGGCTGGTTTCTTTTTTTCTGCAGTTTTGTCAGTGGTCATTGATCACCACGCCCCACCTCCCCGCCCCAAGCATCGCTCTCTTATTTCTCTGGCCTGTCTGTCCACTTCTCTCTCCTTCTCTCACTCTTTCTCCCTCTCTGCTTGTCTCTCACCTCTCCCTCTCTCTCTTTCTGCTTTAGTTGGACTCCTCACACTTGTATTTTTTTTTTCCCATGTAAGTGTTCACCTAATGTGTCCCCAAGTGCCACAGATGTATCCTCAGAGATGTATTCTCAAATCAGAGGAAGAGGGCCCTGGTGGAACCCTGCTCCTTGGGGCTTGGCAAATCACTGAGACTCTGGGAAGCATGGTGGGTGCGGCCTGCACCTGGTGGCCACAGGGGGTGGTGTGGCACCGGTGGCTTGATTGGCGCTGGGGATGGGCCTGAGCCCTTCTGAGTGTCTGGAGCAGGGGAAGGGAGGGACGTTTTTCGCATTGACTGTACCCTGTGTGCTGGCTGGTGGCAAGCTTAATCATTAATTTGGGAGATGAGAGAAACAGGGGCTGTGGCGAGTGCTGTGTGTGGAGGGCGTGGGGGAAGTGTGCATGTGAGAGACCTTGACCGTCAGCCCCCAAAGTTTGGGTCAGTTTCCTCAGCTATTTCAAAGTTCCCTTGGCGGCCTCTCAGCCACTCACTGATGAAATTCTTCATATCCCACCTGTTTTACTACGTAAGAACCTGGGGCTCAGGGAGACGTATTCACCTGCCCAAGGTCACCAGCCTAGAACAGGGAATCAACCTGAGGTCTGTTGAACATCAAAGTCAGTGCTATTCTGTGGTCCAGCTTTGTTCTCCTTGGGGGCAGATGGCGGGGGGTGGGGGGATGAAGAGTTACTATACTCACGGTCCCCAGGCCACCATTTGATGGCAGTCAGCGTGGGGCTGTGCACCACAAACTCCTGGGTGGCTGCATCGTAGGTGGCTTCAGTCTCCAGGCCCTGAAGATATGTCCCTGGGCATCAAGGAGGGGAGTTAGACATTGGGCCATGGTTGGAATCTCACCGGGGGCGCAGTGTCTAGGTTGGCCTGGAGCCCCCAGGCATCAGTGCAGTATGGAGTCGGGGTAGCTCCCAGCTGTACTCAACAGGCATTTCTCTCCTTTCACCAGTGGGCTCTTTGGGGGACACATGGCCAGCCCATGATAGGGAATGGTGGCTGACATTTCCAGAAGGAACACCTTGCCTCACCACTAGATCATACAATATGTGCGTGTAAATTAGAAAAAATCACCCCCTCCTCAAGACCTTTAACTGCCACCTGCTGTAACATCTTCATATTAAATATATAAATCTATGACTAGTGAGATGTGAATGGGCCCTCTGGAACTGTGCAGTGCACACCTGTACACAGCACCCAGCAGCCCTGGCTCACCGTGCCCCAGTTCTGTCTGGGCGTATGTCGCAAGGATCTGTAACTTGTTGCAGAGTGGATCCCACTTGGCAATCTGCTCCTCTGAGCCCAGGCTCCTGAGCGCTTTCTGGAAGACGAATTGTAACGCTAAGCCCAGATCTCCAGAAAGGCTTCTGCAGGGGAGAGACGCAGTGGTTGAACAGCCCATTGGAGACAAGGGCCCCAGTACCCTCAGGCTGGCAGGGTGCAGGAGGGAAGGGACACCTGATATCCTTCTTTCCCAACAGGTAGTACCTTTGTTGGGGAAAATAGCTCATGGGCTGGGTTTTCTGGGGGGTCCCAGGTGAATTCCTCTCTGGTGGGGTTGACCTGGGTGTGAGCACCTGTTAGCGTAATATAATTCACGACTGTCTTCAGACCAGCCCAGGCGCTGTGCTAACATCTGGATGTGGAATTTCTTCTTAATGGCGGCTTCATAACGTTCATTCTGGGTCATGAAATAATTATCCTTCAGGCTAAGCTCTGGGTCACTGTGAATGATGCTTTCTGTCAGGGACAGAGAACAGAGAGAGGGCTTAGAGTCCTGGGTGAGGTTCCTGGTACCTTCAAATCTTCCCATCCACTTGCCTCATGGATGTGGAAAGGAAGTCAGACATTGCTGTCATTTTACAGATGCAATGAATGAGGTCCAGAGGTGGCAAAGTGACATGCCCAAGGTTACAAAGCTATGCAGTGGAAGAATAAGGACTCTATCCAGGTCTTCTGCTGCCTAGGACTCTTCTATCCCTCAGAGGGGCTCAGGAAATATTGACATGTTAGAGATGCCTTCATAGTCCAAAAGAATGAATCTCTAATAGTGGAATTTTGGGAGCAGAGTTTGTTATTTGAAGGTGGGACTGCTATTGAGGGACTCTTCTTCCAAGAAAAGCATATGGGCACGAAGCAGATGCTCCATTCCCCAGCCTTCTCTTACCGACTTTCCTCCGGAGTGCAGTGTTCTGGGCCCCTCCATCAAGGATGTTGGTGAGCTCTTCCACGCAGAAGGACTGCATATGCCTCTCGCTCTCTATGTCAGGGTGCACTTGCCTGCTCCAGGTGTCCCCCATTGACACTCGGTGCACTGGACTGCCCATCCTAGCCCGGGTCTGCCTGGTGTCTGAGAAGAGAGACTTGTGGCCTGGGTGCTCTGAGCCTTGGGCTGTGCTACGAACCTGTGTGCAGGAGGAACTGCCCAGGGCTGAGTGTCAGCTGAGGCCTGCTTTGGAGGAAAGCAACCTCCCTTAAATGCTCGTGTGCCACTCCACCCCCGCACTCTCCCCTGTGGCCCTTGGCTGTGTACCAGGCACTGTCCAGGACTGTATGCAGTAACTGCTCAGTAAACAGTAGTTCAGTGCGTTCTAGCCAAGATTTGGACAGGGTCTGATTGCCTGGGGGAAATTCTCACATAAAGTCAATGAAGGTCACGTACGAAGAAATTCATGTTAGAGAGGTTAAGTGCATGGCCTCTAGCTGCACAGCTACTGCTGGCCAGGAGTTGGACCGGGTCCGACCACAGAACACATGCTCTGTCCATGCTACAGCCGCACCTAGGGGGCTAAGTCCCAGGCTCGTTTGGCCCATTTCCGTGAGCCTTGAGGGGTACTGCGGAGCTGAGGGGAGGAAGCTTGCCCTTGCCTGTGCCATGTTCCTCCGGGACCCCTGTGTGTCCTCCACAGCCACGGTGGGCCCTGTGTCCTTCACAGCAAACCCTCAGCCTCTCAGAGCCCCTGTTTCCCCACAGCCCAGCGACCAGCAGGTATAGTCCTTTCTACTTCTCGAGTCTCTCAGATGCATTTGTTCCATCCATTCCCTTGGCTACCACCTCGGCCACCTTCGTCGCTCACCTGGCCTCAGTGCCTCTCCTCTGCTCTTCTGGCTGCCAGGGTGAGCTCCTAAACTGCAGTCACGTTGTTTACCTCGTACCCTGCTGGGAGTCTGGTCCTTGGGGCCGGCTGTTTGTTGTATGGAGTCCATGCCCTCTGCCATCTCACCACCTCTTGCCCCTTGCCCCGTATCCACCCACTCCGCCTACCCAGGCCTCTTCTCCCTCTCCTCCTGCCCTTTGCCCCCGCTGTTTCCCCTGGTGTTCCTAGTGAGCCCCAGCCTCCAGGGCCACCTCCTCTAAGAAACCTTCCCGATGGCAGTGCCCCCTGGGAGAACCGAGCAGCCCTTCAGTGCCCCCACTGGGTGCTATTAGAGTGGACAATAGGAGCAATTCCTCATTCACTCGAATGTCCCTGTCCCAAGGCAGTGAGTGCCTGGGGAGGCCAGCTCTGCTTTTGTGGGGTCCCAAGAGCCTGCAGGTGGCCACTATTTTGATTCCTGTTCTTCTCTACCACAACCCTGCAGATACACTGCTGTCGTTACAAGTATTTTATAGAGAGGACAGGAGCCTCGGGAAGAGAGGAGACTTTGTAAGGTCACGCAGCCACACGTACAATAACACATGGGATTCATCCACAGGCTTACAAACCGACACCCCTAAGTGGGCAACAGGGCTGTGGGATGC
This sequence comes from Phocoena phocoena, assembly GCF_963924675.1. Lineage (NCBI taxonomy): Eukaryota > Metazoa > Chordata > Mammalia > Artiodactyla > Phocoenidae > Phocoena > Phocoena phocoena. The sequence continues at coordinate 30,874,301 of NC_089228.1, read as the reverse complement.
TGACAAAGGGCCTGGCACATTCAAGGAGCGCCCCCGTCAGCTGCCCCCTGGATCCCTGCAGGGCCTTCTAGCCTGTCTCCTCTCTCCCTGCGTCTTCCTCCTGCGCTCTAACTGCCGCCGCGTCCTTGCTGTGCTCCAACACCCAGGCCTCGCCCCTCACCCTCCAGCCTCTAGAGGCCAGGGCTGTGTGCTCTGCCTGGAACACTCCTTCCCCGATGTGCCCATGGCTCCCTCACTACCTCTGCAAGTCCTTCATCAGTGCCACCTTCTCAGTGAGGCCCACCTGACCACCCTGTTTAAAATCCCGAGCCCCTTCCCCCAGCATTCCCAGTCTCCCTCACTCTGCTCTAGCTTTTCTCTTTTCACTTATCATAACATAATTTGCTCCTTTGCTATGTTTTTGTTTATTGCTGTCTCTACCTACTTAAAGGTAAACTCCAAGAGGGCCAGGATCTTTGTCACATTCGTGCTGTGGCTCTCACACTTAGCACAGGGCCCGGCTCACAGGTAGCGTCTAGGAAGTAGGGGTCAAATGGAAGAAAGCAGCTCTCAGAGTCAGTAGGAGTTGCGGGGAGGGTGCAGTCCTCAGGAGTCTCCCAGTCCCTCCCGGGCCCCATGGCCTGGTTCACCTGACTCACCTCTGTCCTGTGTCTGCACAGTCGGCCTGGCCTGGCCTCTAGCTGCAGGCCTAGGCCTCTCACGGGTGGCCCGGCCCCTTTCTCCTCCCCTGGAGGGGCTGGACCACAGAAGACTGAAGGCGCGGCCTGGCAAGCCCTCGGCTCCCAGCTCTCCCTGGTTGAGCTCATTGCGTGTACTCTCCTGTCCTCCTGCCTCCCTCTGGTGGTTGTGACCGTGCTGTTCCTGGTCGGGGGCTACCCTGGGAGATTGCTAGGAGGGTGTGAAGCAGGATAGATAGCTCAGCACGAGGCTGGCTGAGCAGCTTAGTGAGTGCCAGGTACCGAGCCTCTGTCTCTCCCTTTCTCTCCCTGCCTGTCCGGCCCGCCTCCCAGAGCCTGGTGCTGGTCAGATGCACACACATTCACTCTGCAGAAAGAAACACCGCAGGCCTCTACCCGGAGTCCAGAGACCTGGGTTCAGATCCTGGAGGTATGACTGAGTTACTTCCCCTCTCTAAGCTTCCCTTGCCTTAACTATAACTCACAGGGTATGAAGGAAAGCTCTTGATAAACTGTAAAGCCCCAAGCATTTGTAACTTGAGAGTATTACTGTTTTCTTAGCTCCCCATAAGAGAATTTCTTAATTCCCAGGAGTGATGTTTAATGGTAGAATTTCCCGCTCTGTGTGGCAGGGTGCTGGTGAGAGTTCTGTGGGCAGGTGTGTGAGGGTTTGGGTCGCACAAGATGCGCTGATTTGGTTACGCGTCAATATTTATTTTTGAACGTCCACAGTGATCTAAGCACTGGGGCACAGCAGGAAGCCCAAACCACAGAAAACAAAGCTATACTAGTCCCCTGCCCTTGGGAACCTTCCAGGCTGGGGTCAGGGGGGCTGCTGGAGAGACAGATCATCACAGTAGGAATGGGCAGGAAAACCTAGCGGGATACTCACAGCCACTTCTAATGAACTTAGAACTTTTTTGAACTTAAAACCTTCTTGCCCTCTCTTCCTGCTACCGAAGTCCCCAGGGCCTTCCCGCTTTACCTGTCCAGCTCCTGTGTCTTTTTGTCTCACTATAATGTCTCACTCTTTTGGGAAGTCACCCCAGTCTGGATTAGAAGCTCCTGGCCTTGCTTTCTTAGCTCCAAACTTTTGCACTTTATGGTATAATAAAATGTATAGATTTGGTCTTTGTCCCTGGTTCCTGGCACAGAGCTTCTAAAAAAATCCTTGTAATCTGCTGAGTGATAAGACTGTCTTTTTTGTCTGTGGCTGGGGGGCCCACACATAGCTTCGAGATGGGGGCTTGTTGCCAGGAGGACCAAGCCTTAATTCGAGGGTTGGAACTTTCAGTTCTCCCCACTCCCCCTCCCCCAGCCTCCGGGGAAGGAGAGATGCTGGAGATTGAGTTAATCACCAGTGGTCAATGATTTAATCAATTATACCTACATAATGAAGCCTCGATAAAAATCCCTAAACAGTGGGGTTTGGGGAGCTTCTGAGTTGGTGAACACATAGAGGTGCTAGGAGGGTGGCCTCCCAGCCATATCTTGTCCTATGCATCCCTCCCAATGGCTGTTCCTGAGTTGTGTCCTTTCTAGTAAACCGGCAAATGCAAGTAAAGTGCTTCCCTGAGTTCTGTGAGTCATTCTGGCAAATTATTGAGGCCGGGGCGGGGGTTATGGGAACCCCTGAATTTATAGCTGGTAGGTCAGAAGTACTGAGATTTGCAATTGTTGTCTGAAGTTGGGGGAGTCTTGTAGGACTGAGTCCTAAACCTGTGGGGGTCTGCGCTAACTCCAAGACTTAGTGTCAGGATTGAATGTTGGACATCAGTGTTGGGGAATCAGAGACTTGCTTGTTGCTGGAGTGGGAAGACTACACGTTTGGTGTCACAAGTTGTGGTAGAAAGAGACAACACACCCTTGGTATGCCCACAACAGTGGTGGCTATTTTTTTCTTTAATTATTGGTTTTTGTCTAAATCACTGGTGAAAGCAAGAACTGTGTTGTTCTTGGTCACCAATGCGGTCCCAGCCCCAGCCCCAGCCTAGGGCCTGGCCCGGGGTAGGCGCTCAGCAAGTATTTGGTGGATGAATGAATAAACAGAGGTTGGCAGGAGCCATCAGGATTCTCTATCCCAAGGGCGTGGCCATGCTTGGGGAAGGACTCTGGAATTTTGGCCCTTTTTTGTTTTTATTTGGTATTGACTCTTTTCTGCTTGAATTTTTTTCCTTTATTTATTCACTGTTTTAATTGAAGTATAGTTGATTTACAATGTTGTGTTAGTTTCAGGTTACAGCAAAGTGATTCAGTTATCCATATATATGTATGTGTGTGTGTGTATATATATATAAAAATCTATTCTTTTTCAGATTCTTTTCCGTTATAGATTATTAAAAATATTGAATATAGTTCCCTGTGCTATACAGTCAGCACTTGTTGGTTATCTATTTCATATATAGTAGTGTGTTTATGTTAATCCCATACTCCTAATTTATCCCTCCCCCTCTTTCCCCTTTGGTAACCATAAGTTTGTCTTCTATGTGTGTGAGTCTGTTTCTGTTTTGTAAATAAGTTCGTTTGTATCATTTTTTTTTTTAGTTTCCACATATAAGTGATATCACATGATATTTGTCTTTCTCTTTCTGACTTCACTTAGTATGATAATCTCTAGGTCCATCCATGTTGCTGCAAATGGCATTATTTCATTACTTTTTAAGGCTGAGTAATATTCCATTGTATATATATACCACACCCTCTTTATCCACTCATCTGTCAAGGGACATCTAGGTTGCTTCCTTGTCTTGGCTATTGTAAATAGTGCTGCTATGAACACTGGGGTGCATGTATCTTTTCAAATTACAGTTTTCTCCAGATATATGCCCAGGAGTGGGATTGCGGGATCATATGGTAACTCTGTTTTTAGTTTTTTAAGGAACCTCCAGACTGTTCTCCATGTGGCTGCACCAATTTACATTCCCACCAACAGTGTAAGGAGGTTCCTGTTTCTCCACACCCTCTCCAGCGTTTATTATTTGTAGTCTTTTTGAGGATGGCCATTCTGACTAGCATGAGGTGGTACCTCATTGTGGTTTTGGTTTGCATTTCCTTAATAATTAGCAATGTCAAGCATGTTTTCCAGTGCCTGTTGGCCATCTGTATCCCTTCATTGGAGAAATGTGTATTTAGGTCTTCTGCCCACATTTTGATTGGGTTGTTTGTTTTTTCGATATTGAGTTGTATGAGCTGTTTGTTTATTTTGGAAATTAATCCCTTGTTGGTTGCATTGTTTGCAAATGTTTTCTCCCATTCCATAGGCTGTCTTTCAGTTTTGTTTATGGTTTCCTTTGCTGTGCAAAAGCTTTAAGTTTAATTAGGTCCTGTTTGTTTATGACACTTTTTTAAAAGGTGAGGGTTGGTGTGTACGTGTGCGTGTGCACATGCACATGTCCACCCTATTTGTACTTACTTGCATGCCCCGACCTGAGACCCAGTCCTCTAATGTCAAAGCTGATGGATTCCTCTGGGACTAAAAAAGCTGTATACCCAGCTACGTTTCCAAAGTGATCCTGACCTTTCTGCTGCCTCTCCTGGTCCTTCCTGATGGCTCCTGCCATCTTGTGCCCTTCAGGAACTCAAGCTGTTAATATCCCAGCAGCTTAGAAGGCTCCCCTCACATGTTTCTTCAGTGAAAGAATTGCTTTGTAATGTGAACGATTTTCCTCTCTCCCCATGTTTCTGCTCTAAAATTTGGCTTGTCTCATTCATGCTTAGCATTAGCATTTGTACACCCCTATCCATCATTCCCTGGACAGATATTTTTGGAGTATCTGCAGTGGATTGGGCACTGCTTTGAGTGGGACCCAGAGGGGAACGTGGCCTCGGTGAGTGGAGTGGGGTGTTCATAGGTTCCCTCACTTCCCTTGCATAACAGCACTGGAAAGTAGGATGCAGCTCCCCATTTTGCAGGGGAGGAGACAAGTTAAGAGAGGTGTTGTCGCTTGCCCAGGTTTGCACAATAAGTAGATTACAGAGCTGGAATTTGAACCAGGTCTTTTGATGGTAAAGACTGTCTCTTAACCCATTTGTGCAAGGTTGGAAAAGAAATCAGGAGACGCAGGCCTCCTGTCCTGGCAGGACTTCTGAGGTGTGCTGACTCTGGGCAGGCGCCCTCCCCTCTTGTGTCTCTGCTTCCCTATCTGTAATGTGGAGTGTTTGCTCACTGAGGGGCCTCACAGCTGTCCACCATATCCCCAAGGTAGCGCCCAGCTTGTGTCCTGAGGAAGGGGCAGGATCCAAACTCTGAGACATCACCTAGCAGGTCCTGCTGGGACTGGGGGGCCTGGACCTTTGGGTCTCCTGCTGCTGTGGCAATGGCCATACACAAGGTGGTGGCTTCAGGGAAGGTGGCCTTTACCCTGCTGTTTGGAGGGGAAAGTTCTGGGTTCCAACCTGGCTCTGCCAAGGATTTATCCTATTACTGACTATGGGAAATTACTTAATTTCTCTCTGCCATAGTTTCCACATATTGATTGTCTTGAGATAAAGCTCTTGATTTTTTTAAATGTGTATTTTATTATATGTTTCAAGTGTACGATATAATAATTTGACATCTGTGTATACTACAAAGTGACCACCCCCAAAAGTCTAGTTACCATCAGTCACTATTACAGTTAACCCCCTTTACCCCTTTGCTCACCCCTGCAGCCCCCTACCCTTCTGGTAACCACTGACCTGTTCTCTGAATCTGTAGGTTTGTTTGTTTCATGTTTTGTTTTAGATTCCACTTATGAGTGAAATCATACGGTATTTGTCTTTGTCCTTCTGCTTATTTCACTTAGTATATACCCTCAAGGTCTATCCATGTTTCCACAAATGTCAGGATTTCCTTCTTTTTTTATGGGTGAGTAGTATTTTATTGTATATAGATATACCACATTTTCATTATCCATTCATCCATTGATGGACACCTAGGTTGTCTCCCATATCTTAGCTATTGTAAATAATGCTGCAGTGAACATAGTAGTGCATATATCTTTTCAAATTAGTGTTTTTGTGTTCTTCAGATAAATACCCAGAAGTGCAATAGCTAGATCACATGGTAGTTCTATCCTTAATTTTTTGAGGAATCTCCATGCTGTTTTCCATAATGGCTGTACCAATTTACAATATGACCAACAGTGTGTGAAGGTTCCCTTTTTTCCACACCCTCTCCAGTACTTGTTATTTCTTGACTTTTTGATGATGGCCATTCTAACAGGTGTGAGGTGATATCTCATTGTGGCTTTTATTTGCATTTCCCTAATAATTAGTGATGTTGACCATCTTTTCATGTGTCTGTTGGCCATCTGTATGTCTTCTTTGGAAAAGTGTCTATTCAAGTCCTTTGCCCATTTTTAGTTGTTTGTTTTGTTGTTGTTGAGTTTTATGAGTCCTTTATCTATTTTGAATATAACCCTTTGTTGAATATATGATTTGCAAATATCTTCTCCCATTCAGTTAGATGGCCTTTTCGTTTTGTTGATAGTTTTCTTCACTGTGCAGAAGGTTTTTAGTTTGATGAAGTCCCATTTGTTTATTTTTGCTTTTGTTTCCCTTGCCTTTGGAGTCAGATCCACAAAAACATCGCTAAGACTGATATTAAGAAGGTTACCACCTATGTTTCCTTACAGGAATTTTATGGTTTCAGATCTCACATTCAATTCTTTAATCCACTTTGAGTTAAGTTTTTTGTATGTAAGATAGTGGTCTCGTTTCATTCTCTTGAATATGGCTGTCCAGTTTTCCCAACACCATAATGAAGAGACAGTCCTTTCTCCATTGTGTGTTCTTTGCTCCTTTGTTGTAAATTAATTGTCCATATATGTGTGAGTTTATTTCTGGGCTCTCAATTCTGTTGCATTGACCTGTGTGTATGCTTTCATGCCAGTACCATGCAGTTTTGATTACTGTAGCTTTATAGTATAGTTTGAAATCAGAAAGTGTGATACCTCCAGCTTTGTTCTTCTTTCTCAAGATTGTTTTGACTATTTGGGATCTTTTTTGGTTTCATACACATTTTAGAATTATTTGCTCTAGTTCTGTGAAATATGCCATTGGAATTTTGATAGAGATTGCATTGAATCTGTAGATTGCTTTGGGTAGTATGGACATTTTAATAATATTATCAATAATTATTCCAACCTATGAACATGGAATATTTTTTCATTTATTTGTGTCTTCTTCAATGTCTGTCATCAGTGTCTTATAGTTTTCGTGGGCTTCAGTAGTTGCAGCACGTGGGCTCAGTAGTTGCATCATGCGGGCTCTAGGGCACGCAGGCTTCAGTAGTTGTGGCACACGGGCTCAGTAGTTGTGGCTCATGGGCTCAGTAGTTGTGGCGCATGAGCTTAGTTGCTCCGTGGCATGTGGGTCTTCCCAGACCAGGGATCAAACCCATGTCCCCTAAACTGGCAGGCGGATTCTTAGCCATTGTGCCACCAGGGAAGTCCCAGTGAGCATCTTTATGATTATTACTTTAAACTGTTTATCAGATAGTTTGTTTACCTCCATTTTATTAAGATCTTTTATGGGGGGCTTTATCTTGTTCTTTGGTTTGGAACATGTTCCTTTGTCTTCTCATTTTGCCTGACTATATGTGTTTGTCTATACGTATTAGGCAAAACAGCTACCTCTCCCAGTCTTGAAGGAGTGTTCTTGTGTAGGAGATGATTCGTGGGGCCCAGATGCACAGTCCCTCTGGCCACCAGTACCAGCCACTCAAGGGAGTGTCCCTCATGTGGCAGGGCTGGAGCTGCTACGTGGGGTGGGCAGGGCAGGACACTGTACACTCGCCTGGCCAGGTTGTGGCTTGGCAGCTCCACAGTGTAGGCTGGGCTTGGGGTGCTCAAGCCACTGCTGCATGGGGAGGGCAGGGTGCAGGTTCCTTCAATGTTTGGTAAATTCTGTGTTTAAATAATTTCTTTATCAACTTTGGTGCTGACTCTGCTTTACATGTTTTTGGATGTGATCATTTCAGTTTGTTGTACCAACCTATTGAATCCTCTAGTTTAATTTTTTTTTTATTACGAAAAATTGAAAACCTGTCCAAATCTGGAGAGAGCAATATAATGATTCCACAAGTACCTAACACTCAGCTTTAACACTTATCATCTCATGTCTTCCTATTCTTTGTTTTTGACTTTCCATTTCAAAATAACTTTGGACTTTCAGAAGGTTGCAAAAAATAGTAGTAGTTTCTGTACGCCTTTCACCCAGCCACCTCCAGTGTTGACATCTTACATAACTGTGGTGCGGTTAGTGAAAGCAAGAAATTATCATGACATACTACTATTAACTGATCTTCAGAACTTATTTGAGTGTGTTGGAAGGTCCCCAAGATGAACTTCAGGTTCAGTGACTTGCCTGAAGTACTCACAGAACTCAGAAAAGCTAATATACTCATGGTCATGGTTTATCACTGCGAAAGGATACAGATTAGAATCAGCAAAGGAAAAGACATATAAGGTGGAGTCCAAGAGAGACCAGGCACGACCTTCCAGTTGTCCGTCCTCTCCCAGTGGAGTTGTATGGACAGCATTTAATTCTCCCTGTGTGGCAACACACACACTGTACCTATAACCAGGGAAGCTCACCCCAGCCTAGGCATCCAAGGTTATAGGGCATGAGTCATAGAGCCCTGGGATGCTGGTGTGGCTGATCTTAGTTACTCAGTCTCCAGCCGCTCCAGAAGCCACACTGATACAGCATGACCGGTGACCCCACGTACATCACGTTGTTAGTGTAAACTGCCTGGCGTGGCCCAAGGGCCCAGGTGGACAGAGGTACTCTTTTCAGGCAGGATATTCTAAGAGTTTAGAGGTTGGCTCCCAGGAGCTATCAAGGGCCAGTGCTTTCTTTGGAACGTGCAGGGTTCGAAATCCCGCAGAGTTAGTCATTTACTGCACACTGAGCTTTGCCTGTTTTCCCACTAATACCTTTTTCGTCGTTCAGGATCCATTCCAGGGTCCCACACTGCTTTTAATTGTCCTGTCTCCTCCAGCTGGTACAGTTCCTCAGTCTTTCTTTGTCTTTATGACCTTGATACTTTGAGGAATACTGGTGAGGTGTTTTTTTCAAAATGTCCGTCAATTTAGATTGGGGTGTGAGAAGGTATGGGCGACACCTCCCCCAAAAAAGGGACTGGGAGAAGGGCAGAGGATCTTGGGGTGGCCAGCCATGAGGGAGGGGTGGATGCCAGACAAGCTTAGGGACTAAGAGAAGTAAATGAGTGGAAATAGAGCTTGGAGGGGTCCGGTCAGTGACAGATATGACAGACAGAATGAAACTACCAAGGAAAGGGAAGACAATAATTAACTTTTACTGAGTGCTGGCCATGTGCCTGTGCCTAACAGATATTTTATATTTGTTAATTCAGCCCTCTTAACAGTCTGTAAGGCTGGTACTATTGGAACCTTCGTTTAACAGATGAGAGACTCAGAGATGTTAAGTAACTTTTCCAAGGTCACCCAGCTGGTGAGTGGCAGAGCCAGATCCCCTACCCAACCCCCAAGTCTAGAGTCTGCCTGACTTTGTGGCCTGGGCTCTTAACAGCCATGCTGTGCTACCTGTCACGATATCCTAACAAGGGGAGAGAGAGGTGGGGAGAAGGAACTTTCATCCCTTGAAATGTGCCAGGCCCTGGGCTAGGTGCTCTGTGTCTGTTCTCTCATGTTCTAGGACCTACCAGGCATATAGTAGATGCTTAATGCATGTTTCTCTCCTTCCTGCTCCTTCCCTGAGCTTCCTGGGCCAAGAGCAGGCATGTGGATTCCTGTGTCCCATTTGGCCACTGGCTTCTCTCAAAGCCGTGAATGTCCCTGGGGCCCACTCTGCCTTACCAGATTGGCTTGGGCCGGGCCACCTGCTGGCAGAGAAGGAGGAAGGAGGGAGGTGGATGGCCATTTGGCCTCAGCAGGCTTGCAGAATATTTCCGGCAACAGATGGGAAGGCTTGAATGTGGGTGCTTTGCAAAACATTCTCCTGAGCCTCCATCAGCAAATGCTGATATGCCAATATAAATGCGCAGGCTCCAGCCAGGTGGATGTGAGTTCACATCTCGCTTTTGCCACCCGCTGGCTGTGTGCTTTTGGGCAGTAGCTTTGCCTCTTTAAACCTCAGATGCTCCATCTGTAAAATGGAGGTAATGACAGTTCTGGGGGCTGAAACGAGAGAATTCATACAAAGTGTTTAGGCCAGTCCCTGGCACAGACACTAAATGTTCAGTAAGAGCAGATATCATTACCTATGTCACAGATGTGGAAAATGTCGTTCAGCAAGTTGCCCAGACTTGTGACAAGGAGTGATTGGCAGAGGTGGGGCTTGAATCCAGATCCAGGCACAGAATTAACTCTTTACAGGGCAAGCCTGGGACTGACCTTGCAGGGGGAAATGAACAGTTTAGTTCAGGCACACAAAAGCGTGAGCTAGCTGCCTTGGTCCCATGGGAAGCCCTTCCTTGGAGCGGGGAGCCCTGGCTAGCTTAGCTGTTGCCAGGGTCCCTCCCTGGGCAATCCTGCTCATCTCTCTTTAGAGGTCCTTTCTGGGAAGTGGATGGGCACACTTAATGAGAGGGCCAGATTTGGAAAACAAGCCCAGCCCCGTGTCCTCTCTGGGCAAGTGCCAGCCGATCATCAACTCAAATAACTGTGATGGGCTGAGATGAGGACAGCAACCGCTGGGATGTAGGGGCTCTGTTCTCCTGAGGCCCAGCAAAAGGGGGCACCGTAAAACAAGGCCCTGGTGGGAGCAGGGTGGTTGGGTTTGATGGGTCTTTGGGAGCAATGGAACATCAAATGGTCTAGGCCACTGCTCAGCCGCAGGTACAGTTCTGCAAGGGGGCAGGAGTCCCGCTGTGATGGTAGATTTTTAAAATTAATTTATTTTTGGTTGCGTTTGGTCTTCGGTGCTGCATGCGGGCTTTCTCTAGTTGCGGCGAGCGGGGTCTACTCTTTGCTGTGGTGCGCGGACTCTAGGCGCACGGACTTCAGTAGTTGTGGCATGCGGGCTCTGTAGTTGTGGTTTGTGGGCTCTAGAGCGCAGGCTCAGTAGTTGTGGCGCATGGGCTTAGTTGCTCTGTGGCATGTGGGATCTTCCTGGACCAGGGCTCGAACCCGTGTCCCCTGCATTGGAAGGCGGATTCTTAACCACTGCGCCACCAGGGAAGTCCCCATGATGGTAGATCTTAACCCGTTGGTTGTCCCCAGAGACTGGTTGGGTTTGGGGGTGGGGGTGTGATATTGGGGACGGGGCCATGTCTATAGTGTGTAGATATTCCTCACCCCAGGACTCATGTTAGTCTATGATGGCCCGCATCTATGTTTATGGGTGGAAGCCAAATGCCTCAAGTTCAGATGGACAAAAGGAAGGTGAGATAGGTTCCTGAATCTTGTGTCAAAAGGTTAGGATGGCATAGGGACCTCCTAGGAGCCCTTTCTAAGAGCACAGCCTGGCTCTGGTGGAAAAAATGTAGGCTTTGCCGACAGATGGCTCTGTGTGAATCTCATCTCTCCCCAGGAATTGTTTTGTGACTTCTGGCAAGTCCTTTAGTTTACCGGAGCCTTGGTTTCTTCATCTGCAAAACGGGGAGGATGATACCAAATTGCTATGAGTGGTGACATTGCTGGCTCTCCATAAATGAAGTGATCATTACTGATACCCGTTCACAACTTTTTTGAACACCTACTATGTGCAGAGTCCTGGCTGGGAGTGGTAAAGTTCAGCGGAGTCAGAAGGGGTCCCTCTTTTCATGAGGCCTGGAATTTGGATAATCTCAAGTGTGGTGAGGTTGGCCTGCAGAAGCTCCCTTGGAGCACACACTGCAGAACCAGGGAGGGAGTGTCCCTTCTTCTCCTGAGTTCTTCTGTCTCTCTCCCAGGTTTTGTATTTAGTGCTGGTTTGCCTTTGAAGAGGGTGTCTCCAAATCCAGACCAGGACTTGTGGTCTGGTGGCTGTGAGAGTGTGGCCTCAGTGAGAACAGGGCTTGCTGCTGTTGGCTCCCCATTTAGGGCAGGGTCTGCCATCAGAGCTACTGCTGCAGCCTTGTCCTTCTCCAGGGTCTCCAGGACTGGGTGATGGCCTGACCGCTGCCTTCAGGGATGAGCTAACTCTCTGGATGCCTGGAAGGTGGTGTGGAGGAGCCATGGAGCTCCAATACGAGTTCTGAAGGCACAAGTGCTAGTAGGGCCCAGGAATAGTGACAAAAGCCCAAGAGGCCAAAGGAAAGCTTCTGGACCAAATTGACACCTCTGGGCCAGGGTCAACATTGTGGAGGAAGGATTCAAGTGAGTGATGGTGATGAGAGGGGCTGAACCTGGGAAGAGGCTGGATGTATTGCAGAAAGAAGAAGAGGGAGAAGGGGTTTCTCATTCACTCATTCATTCAACAAACATTTAGTAAGCACCTGCTATGTGCCCTATGCCCCAAGTGGCCAAATGCCTTTTCTCAAAACCTGAGTGGGATGGGGCTGGGATTCTTTTCCCTGGGGCCTAGATGCCAGCATGGCACAGGCTAGGCCACTTGCTGGCAGGGAAGGAGGAAGGAGGAAGGCCATTTAGGATTCAGCCATAAACAAGACAGACAAAAATCTCTGCCCTCATGGAGCTGACATTATCGTTAGGAGAGACACACAAGATAAATAAATAAAATATATGTTAGACGGTGATAAGTGGTAAGGAGGAAAAATAAGGCAGGGAAAGAAGGGATAGGAAGAGTGTAGGTGATGTTGAGATTTTAGGAGGGGCGACCAAGGGGACCTGGTTTAGAAAGAGCATGAAAAAGACCTGAAGAAAGCGAGGGAGTGAACTGTGCGGCTCTGTGAGGGAAGAACACTCCCGGCCAGGAAATAGCAGGTGAAAAGGCCAGGGGGCGGGGGGCACATGCCTGGTGGGTGTGAGGCTGGGCTGGCTGGAGCTGCGTGAGGAGGAGGAGAGCAGTGGGAAGTAGGGCCGAGGTTAAGAGAGCTGGACGCATAGGACCTTCTCGGTCACAGGAACGACTCTATTGGGAGCCAGACAAGTGACAAATCTGCCTTAGATGGTAACGGGATTTTTAACATCTTAACATTTTGACTGCTCTGTTGAGAATAGGCTGTAGGGGGCAGGGGCAGAAGCAGGGAGAACAGCAGGAGGAGGCCACTGCAATAATCCCGATGTTTTATTTCCCACTGTGCCCCCAGCACGTGGCATGTTTCCTGGCACAGAGCAGACACTCAACAAATGCTTACTGAATGACGTGTGAATTAGCGATGCCCAAATACCGGTTCTCAGACTGGTGCCATGTAGGCTATATGGAAAAAGTGTAGACAAACAGATCCCAGGCACTGTTGCTGGGGATCCTGATCCAGTAGGTTTCTGATGGCAAAGAGGAATTGGGCTTTTCAGTACAGTCTGCAGGTAATTCTGGGCAGCAGGGTTGGCCTTCTGTGTCAGCTAGGAATGCTTTTGGCTGCAGGGAACAGAGAACAACCAGCAATGGCTTAAACAAGAGGGTTTTATTTTTATTTACAAGAATTCTGGAGGAGGATGGCTGCTGGCATTGGCTTGGTCAAGTGAGGATAGGTCAATGTTTCTAAAATTCTCTTGGCCATTTTCTCATTGTAGCAAGATGGCTGCTGTGGCTCCAGGCATCCCATCATCAAGGTAGGAAGAAGGGAGGAGCAGGGAGTTGTTATCCAGTCTGTCTCTTTTATCAGAAAAACATAAGCTTTCCTAGGAGCCCCTGTAGACTTTGTCTTAAATTTCACTGGCCATACCTGGTCACATGGTCACCCCAAGCTGTGAAGGAGGCTGTAACAGTGAGACTCTGTATTTACAGCCTCTACAGTGGGAGATGGCTGGAGAGAAGGAGTTGGGGCTGACCACTGGGGAGTGATCAAGGGTGTCTGCCATGGCCCCATGGACGACATAGTACTTGAGTTTCCTTCTACTTCTGGGGCTTTGTCTCCATGATTTGCCACCTCTGTGGAGCACCTGTGGGGCCCACACAGTGAAATCCCAAGCATTCCCTTGGAGGGGCCTACTTCATCCTAGATACTCAGTCTTGCTTTTCCTGTCTGAACAACACACAGGGGACAGCTTCTTTGGGGAAGGGGTGGTCTTTATTTAGGGACTGTGCATTTTTAGCATTCTCTCACCTGGCAGACATTTAAATCAGTATTACCATCTTCTCACTAAGACTGTCACATTTGAGAGACTTTTAGAGCCGCCGCCCCCCACAGGAAAAGGATGATGTCTTTAGTCCCTCTCCAGCCACCCAGTTAGGCCTAAGACCAGGATGATCCCTTTCCTCCCACCTTTGGTCCAAGTATCAAAGGGCATCCCAGCGGTAGCTCTTTCTGGTAGCTCTGTGCCAGTCTTGGGGTGTGAAGGGAAATGCTTTTCTAGCACTGCCCTGCTACCTTGAATGATGGGGTTTACAAAGCCAGAGGCAGGGACTTCAGGGGAAAAAGAAACAGGCCCGGTTTAGTCTCTAAATCTTTAAATATGGGATAGGAGCAAAAGGCTGAAACGTTTGGTCTCGCGTTGGGAAGGGCGTTTGGAGGAAGAATGGGTGAATTCACTGAAGCTGGTCCAGGTGATGGAACCAAATAGGGGTGGGTCCCAGGTGCAGAGGCTGGAAATGGGGACTCAACGGGACCAGTTTGGAAGGGTGGCTGTAGGGTCTTCAAGCCGTTTTTTGTATTTTCAGAAGCCTATCGGAAACCACTTTATAATTTGCTCTTCATAGGCTTCAGGAAAAGGTTTAAAAGTTTTGTGGGAGTCTTTGGCTAGAATTGCATCAGTGTGGTAAGAAATGCAGATTGGCGATTACATACATTTCTGGTCACATAACACAATTTGCTAGGCAAGAGCCTTCCCAGGCCTGAGGTCCCTGGGGTGGGTGGAAAATAAGGAGCCCTTGGGGGCTGTGGTGGCAGGTGGGAATCTCCAGGGCAGAGGGCTGTGGGCGCTGTGGGGCAGAGATGGCCTCATTGACCACCCCTGGACGCTCCAGCCTTGCCGGGTGCAGCGTGGGCCTCATCAGCCCAGCAGTCTAGGAGCTTCTTAGCAATGAGAATCTCCGCCCTCACCCCAAATCTACTGACCCAAAAGCCGGTCTTTTAGCAAGACCCCCAGTAATTTATAGGCACTGTGAAGTTTGAGAAGCACTGTTCTAGCCGTCCAGTAGCAGAAGGGCTGCAGCCCTGGCTAGGTGTGGTTACAGGGCCTGGAGAGGGTAGGGCTGTGGAGAGGAGAAGATAAAGGCATGGGGGTGAGGAAAGGCTGGCAGAGTCTGAGAAAGAAGCTGTCGTCGTTAGACAGACCCGTCCTCCCCTCAGGCGGCTTGCAGAGCAGGCATCCCGGGATGCTCTGCCGAGCTGCCCCACACCGGGCTGCAGAGACCACCCCAGGCAGGGAAGTTCTTGGAGATCTGGGAGCTGGGCTGCCCAGAGAAGCAGGGCCCCACGGGGCCCGGGCAGAATGGACAGCTTGTCCAGCCAGAGATGCCCCTGTCCCTTCTCAACTCTGCCAGAAAAATCTTGTCAGAGCTCAGAAGCCCCCTCAGGGAGAGGTGCCTGGTGAAAGTTTTCCCAGCAGTGGCTTCTTCTTGGAGCAGGAGGGAAGAGTACTCAGAACGAAAAGGCTGGGAGCTCAGGAGTTCCCATCTTCGGGGGGTTGGGGGGAGGGCGGCCCTCTGGGACAACGCATTTTACAGAAGCGAGTGTGAACATCACAGATGTGTCAAGACCAGGGGCCCAGGGCTGCCGGCTACAGCAGGGCTGCAGGAAGGTGTGGGGACCAGGGGCGGGCTGCAGGGGGCGCTGGAGCTCCAGCAGCTGGCTCTAAAGCGCTCTCTCTTCACTGGTCAGGGTGGTGATTCTCCGCAGGTTTTCCCTGACTTTAATAAATTCGGGGGCATGGTCCTCTTCCTTTTCTGGTGGTTTTTCCAGCTGAAGGAGAGAGAAACAGAGATGTGAAGTGGGTGGGCTAGGGGAATTCCCATTCTCAAAAGCCACTGGGTTTGGACCAAGGGTCCTCTCTGGGGACACAGAATGGGGATCAGTTTTGCCCCCAGCCTGGTAGCTGGGGGGAACAGAGCATGAGACTGTTTTCTCCCCGTGAAGCCTGGTTCAGATTGCTGACCTCGTTTCTAAAATGGGAACTCCACTGAGCTCGCGGGGCAGTTGAGAGAAGGCAGTCAGAATCAGCATGCCATACATTGGGCCCATGAGGAAACTGAGGTTCAGAGAGAGGAAGCCACTGGCCCAAAGTCACACAGCAAAGGGAGTGGCAGAGTGAGGACTCAGGCCAGGGGTGGACTCCTGGTGCAGTCCCCATTTTGCTCAACCTCGTGGTCAGCTGTGGCCGCATGCAGAGCTCCTCCCTGGGCCAGGACAGTCTTGGAGGAGGCGTGGGCCGGGTCTGGGGGCCCCCACCCACCTGGCTCAGCCTCTGCTGCCGTTTCAGGAGCTCCTGCTCAAAGGGGCACTGCAAGCGCTTGGCCTCCAGTTCCTCCTTCTTCTTCTTGATGAGCTGGTTCCGCCGGCGGTGCTCCAGGACACGCTGCAGCTCCGGCTTGCTGTCCACGCCCAGGCCCCTGGGGTGGCGGGAGGAGGTGTTTGTTAGGAGACCCCCAACTTCTCCCCACCCAGGGCTACACCCTGCACAGACATCAACCTATACCATTACATCGTGCAGTCCTCCTGCTAGCCCGGGGAGGTGAAACCATTACTGTCCCATTATACCCGGAAGGGAAGCGAGGCTCCTAGGATTTAAGACACCAGCTATGAAGGGACTGAATGAGGATTTGCACCTACGCCTGTCTAAGTTCAGAGGATATTACTGGTTATTTTCTCAGGATGAGTTTCTAGAGGTAGAGCTGCTGGGTCAGGTGCTTTTAAAAGATTTTGGATACATAGTCCCGTCTTGTTCCTTAGAAAAGATTATCCACTTTATACTTCCATCAACAGTATACGAGAGCATCTGTTTCTCCCTATTGTCACTATCCGATCTTTTTGTATTTGAGAATCTAGCAGGCAAAAAATATCTGGTTTTCCTTTGTTTCTTTGATTGCTAGTCACATGGACCAGCCTTGGAGATGTTTGCCAGCTACTTGCATTTCTTCTTTTGCGACCTAACCATACCTATCATTCTTTCCTTATGAATTTACAAGAGATACATATATATTTTTATCATTTATATTGCAAATATTTCCCCTGATTTGTCTTTAGGCTTTTGTTTAATTGTGATTTTAAACGGGATGACTCTAAAAGGCAACCTGAGAAAATACTCATACTACACAGTCAGCCCTTTGTTTCCGCGGATCAAATCGGTGGTTGGCTGACTCCGGGGATACGGAGGGCTGGCTGTACTATGTATGCCATTTTAAATACATAAGGGACTGGAGCATCTGTGGATTTGGGGTTCTGTGGGGGGTTCCGGAACCAACCCTGTGTGGATACAGGGGGTGGGTACAACACGGAGGAGGCAAAGTGAGATCTGAGGAAGGGATGTTGGGCACAGCTGAAAACAAGAATGAAAATCACAGCCAGCGCCAATACCAAAAACGGCCAGTAGAGGGAGCGTCAAAGGCACTGCGGCCTTTGTCCTGGTGCTCTGGCCTCGGAGGGGCGGAAAGCTCAGCCTCCCTCGCCCCTTCCCCACAATCCCTCTCAATAATCCAGTCCCAGTCCTGATGCTCCAAGCCTGCCTTGCTCCTTGCATGCTCCTGGCCTCCTTGCTCCACTCATACCCCCTCCACGACCGTGACACCCCTGCTTGAGACCCTTCACAGGTCCACATGTATCTTCTGAACTACCTTACAATCTTTGCTCCAGCCACTCTGAGCTACTCCTGTCTCCTGTCCGTTCGCACATGCTTATCCATCTGCTGGGAACATGCTTGCTTCTACCGGCCAATGTCCCCCTCCTAAGCTGGCTGACTTGTGCCCACCCTTCGGGCCTTGACCTCATGGAGGAAGTGATGGTATCTTGGAACACTGCCTGGCGGCTCCTCTGGGGTCGCAGGCCCATTTATGGCCCCATCCAAGCACCCATCCTACCACCTGGTTATGCATCTATCTCCTCTGTGAGGGCAGGAACTGGGTCCCATTCCTTCTTGTAGCCCCAAGTCTGGGCACGGTGCCTCACACATGGTAAATGCACCTCGAGGGCAGCTACAGGTAGGTAGCTGGGTGGGAGAACAGGGCCTTTGGACCTTCACAGTGTCTGCTGGTGACCATGTGGGGCGCCCTTTGACCTCCTCAGCCTCTAGGAGCCCTAGGATGACTACCAGGCCTGCCTTTCATGAGGGGCACCTCCCCGCGCCTCAGCAGGCCTGAGGCGGTGCTTGCCAGACTAGGCAGCCGAACTCCACTCCCACCTTCTGTGATTCATGAGCAGCTCTCGGTGCAGCTCCTGGTGGCTCCGGGAGGCCTTCACGGGGTTCAGCAGCTTCTTGGGCTTGATGAGCTCCGGGTTCCACTCTCTGTATTCTTGCCGGGCCATCAGGCCTCCGATGTCCGCCCGCTCCCTCTGGATCTCCGAGTACATGGAGGCTGTAGAAGTGACAGGGGAGTTGGTCAGAGCTGGGCCCACAGTCTCACCCATTCTCCTGGGCACAGCTGAAGGGCAAGGGTTTTGGTGTTAGATGGATCTCAGCTCACTGTGCGGCCCTGGGCAAGCTACTTGCCTTTCCGAGCCTTGGTTTCCTCATTTGTGAAATGAAGATAATTGAGCCTGTGCACAGGGTTGTAAGGACTGGAGATGATGGCTGTAAAGTGGGGTATAGAAAAGTGCTACTTTTCTTGACCCCTAAAAGTGGGGTCACAAAGTGTATGGGTTGACACGTGCAAATGTTTTTGGCCTGACTTTGAAAAAAAACTTTTCCCTCCTATAAAAGGAATTCTGTTTCTCATTGAGCTTGTATCAGAAAAAGAAAAGATATTTAAAAAGAACAATATGTACTTGTTAAGGATAACTTGGATAAATGCAGTGATCAAAAGAAAATATCACCCCTTATTGTCCAACTTCCCTATCTGTAGTTCCAAATTTCCTCATGGACATGTCCAGCTTTTCACTTTCTCCAGACCAAAGAGGAGGGTATTGAAATCCCAGGACTGCCATGTCTACTTACAAAGGGGTGGGAGTGGGGATTTTTTTTTTTTTTTTTTTTTTTTTGCAGTATGCGGGCCTCTCACTGTTGTGGCCTCTCCCGTTGCGGAGCACAGGCTCCGGACGCGCAGGCTCAGCGGCCCTGGCTCACGGGCCCAGACACTCCGCGGCATGTGGGATCTTCCCGGACCGGGGCACGAACCCGTGTCCCCTGCATCAGCAGGTGGACTCTCAACCGCTGAGCCACCCGGGAAGCCCGAGGGTGGGGATTTTTAAGAAAAAGTCTCAAGAGGGTGACACAGACTGGCCATTAGCTGCATGTAGTATAGGCCTTGGCTCTGCTCCCTTCATGAGTCCCGCTTTTCTGAGGTTGAGCCTCTACTATACGCTAGGCATTGGCAGTGTCTGGTCTGTTATATAGTAGTCACTCAATAAATATTTGTTGGCAATTTATAATAAAAGCTTTGAGGTTGTACAGATGAGAAAACTGATGCTCAGGGAGGTTGGTCTTGGGGAACCAGTGCTTTAAGGCATGTGGTTTCCATGATGCAACTGAGGGGCTGTGTTCCCACTGCATACGTCAGGCTCTAGTCCCCCTCTTAAAAACCACCAACCACCATGTTGCCTGTGGACAGACCCTCACTTCTTCCCTCCCACTGGGAAGAGGATGAAAGCCATTTTCTGCTTGATGAACAGGAGTTCTCCAAGTAAACTAGACAGGGATGGTGGTCTGTGCAAGAACCTGGAAGTGGGTAATAGGTCAGTGGGGTTGGAAAACACAGGAGGAGGGGGTTTGATGGGGTGCAGATTGCAAGGTGACATGTTAGGGAATGTGGGCATCAAAGGGGAGATGATGCTTTGCAAATGGTAGCACTCCAGACACATGTTTGGCATTTCTCTTAGTACGTACTGCCGGGTGCTGTGAGGAGGATTGAGACCCCATTTGTAAAGATGCTGTGTAAACTGAGAAAAGTGTTAATCTTGCTACATCCAAAATATCTTATAATAATTAAGTGTCAGAGCCTAGAGACAGGGTTGCTAATTTTCTTTCTTGAATTCCCATTCTCAAAACTACTTCTCAAATGAGAATTCTAATTAATTTTGTCTTCTTTTTTCAGAAGGCTATTTGTTTTTCAGGTTATACCTTTCTTAATTTTTTGGTCCTTAAAAAATGATTGTGGTAGGGTTTAGTAGTTAGTTAAAAATGGGCACTTGACAAACAGTTGGCTATATCAACTCCCTCCTCCTTTAAAAATGTGGATATTTTCTTAGTCTGAGATTAAGTTGTTTGGGAGCCAGTGTGTCAGAATATCTTGATTCAGGTTGGAGTTTGGGGAATTTTTCCCCCTTCCACTGCCTTTTCCCATTACCAAGTCTCACCAATCCTTTATCTGAGTAATTCTTAGCTACACTCTTTTCTTCCTATGTGCTCAGCTCTCATCTTTCCCAGCCCATTATCACACCACACTAATTGCTTCAGCTCCTTGGCTAGTCGTCCTGCCCTTAATTCCTGTGTGCCCCAAACCTTCCAAAGCTTCATAATTTTTATCAGTCACACCATCTTTAAAACAACTAACTGTATGTTGCCAAAGCAATGAGTTAAGAAACAGAAATAAATTATATAACTTTAGGAAAGGAGAGGGCAGAATTAATATTTGCGTAAGATATCACTATACACACCCAGAATTCCCAAATGAATTAACAGAA
Organism: Phocoena phocoena; assembly: GCF_963924675.1. Classification (NCBI taxonomy): domain Eukaryota; kingdom Metazoa; phylum Chordata; class Mammalia; order Artiodactyla; family Phocoenidae; genus Phocoena; species Phocoena phocoena. Next base: position 30,853,844 of record NC_089228.1, on the reverse strand, counting down.
AAACTTTTGGAACTAATGAGAAAATTCAAGTGTGGCCAGATACAAAACGGGTCCACAAAACCAAGAGCTCCTGCATAACAGGAATGGCCATTGAGAAAGTACACAATCATACAATTATTCATTCATCCTACCATATGTTAGAGTTTCTATAATCTGCCAGGTATGGTGGTAGACAGAGATGAACTAAACAGGCGAGGCTCCCACTCCCACAGAGCTGACATTCTGCTAGGGAGGCAGACAGCAAACATGTACACAAACCAACAAAAATAAATGACTGCAAATTGCGAGGAGCCTGCTCAGGGAATTGGGGGGTGGTGGCGGGCGGCGCTAGGATAGAGACTAACAGGAGGACCCTCCTTCAGCCAGGTGCAGCAAGAGGGCCTCTCTGGGAGGTGACCTTTAAGATCTGACGGTTGAGAAGGAAGAGGGAGCCTGTGTGGGGCAGAGGGAACAGCATGTGTGACTCACGTACCTTGAACAAGCTAAGTCTGTTCAGGAAACAAAAAGGCATACTGTGCCTGCAGTGGCGTGAGGGGGTGACAGGGGGAGAGCATGGAGTGAGGGTGGACGGGTGGTTTCAAGCTGGGGAAAGATCGCCTCTGATTTGATTTTAAGAAGGTCATTCTCACTGCTGTGTGGGGGAAAAACTGTGAGCAGGTTTTGGGAATTTTTGATATGACTTTGGTTTCTTTTACTTCCAATGGGCAGCCTCTGTCTTTCCCATTAAATTCCAGAGGAAAAACATCTGACTGGCCAGGCTGCGGACCTTCATTTCAAAGGTCATCCGCGAGCCAATGAGTTGGCTGCCCGGGGGCCAGTCCTCAGCCCAGCAGGGACCACACAGGATCGTGCTTACAAGGGGGTCCTGCGTTTTCATTTTGCACTGGGCCCTGCAAATTATGTAGCCAGTCCTGCACCCCAGGTCCGATCATTGACCAGCTCTGGTTCAAGGATCTGCTCTAGGCATATTTAAAAAAAAAAAAAAAAAAAAAATCAGTGGTGAGGTGTGACAGATGATGTTTTGCTGAGACCAGGGTGGTGTGGTCACTGAGGCAGGAATCCTGAAGGATGTGGCTGGTTCTTTAGCTCAGAGCTGCAACTTGGGAAGACTGCTGCCGTTGCCAGTTAGTGCTCTAAGCTCCAGCAAACACGTGTGAGATCCATGGACGTGTGTGTGTGGCCCCCAGGGTTTAGACAGCTGCTGAGCCAACCTTCCTGCCTTTAATTTAATTAAAAGAGGCCTCCATGTAGAAGAGCCTCACATAGGTGTTGGAATAAAAGAGGCTGCTCAACAAAGCACAGGAGCTAGGCCAGGAAAATCGGGCTCTCTTGGGGATCAGCTGGGCCCCCTGAGCAGAGGAGGGGTCCATTCTCAGGGCTGCCCTGGCCAGGTCTCTCAGGCTGCTGGGGTGTCCTTAGAGATCGGAGACTTTTGGGGAGGTGGCCGTGATGGGGCAAAGATGCGAGGTAAGGTGAGCGTAAGATCATCTCTGAAAAGAAAAAGGTGAACGCCCCCAGGAAGAGCTGGCAGGGGAGAAGACCCTTTGAGGAGAAATTTGAGGAGCTACTGAATGTCCTTCACTGGTTGTCAAAGAAAGGCAGAATAACGTTGGAGCCATTAGAACCTGGGTTGAATGCTGGCTCAGCCCGTTCCTAGCCATGGGCAAGTGTACCTATCCTCTGCAGCAGGAGTCCAAAAGCTACAGTCTTTGGGTCAAATCCAGCCCCTTGGGAACAAAGCCACACCCACTCATTACTTATTGTGTGCGGCTGCTTCCTCTAGAACAGCAGCGTGGAGGAGGTGTGACAGCTGCTCTTGATCAGCACCCTTCTTCATGAGGTTGTTACAAAACAAAGGAGGTGACGCTTGCATGGTGCTTGGCACGTTAGTGCCTAGCACTGAGTCGAGGACTCAATAAGTGCCGGCTACTAGAGCTGCCACATACAGTGAGGCAGGCTGTGCACTGAACAACTCCAGGGCCTCACTCCTATAGAGGAAACTATGAGTGGGGCCACCTCGTTAGCCGTTATTAATAAGCACTCTTAAAATATCCAACTTCTAGTCTTGGATTGAGCATTCTCCTTAAACACTACTAGTTAAATCAGTGGATTTTAACCCTGGCTGCATACTGACATCCTCAGAGGGAGTTTAAAAACTACCAATGTCTGAGTCCTACCCTGGGATTCTGATTTAACTGGCCTGGGAGACAGCTTGGCCTTTGGGATTTTAAAAAACTCCCCCAGGGGGTGGAGATAAGATGGCAGAGTAGAAGGACATGAGCTCACCTCCTCTCATGGAAACACCAAAGTCACAACTAACTGCTGAACAACCGTCAACAAAAGAATGCTGGGTGACTGTACCAGCATCCTGGGTGGCGACCGAGACCCAGATATTTGGAGCTGCCGGATGTCACATCACATCATGGGAGAGGACTTTCCAAGATGGCAGAGGAGGCCATGGAGTTCATCTCTCCCCACAGACACATCAAGAATACACTTACAGGGCTTCCCTGGTGGCGCAGTGGTTGAGAGTCCGCCTGCCGATGCAGGGGACACGGGTTCGTGCCCCAGTGCGGGAAGATCCCACATGCTGCGGAGCGGCTGGGCCCGTGAGCCATGGCCGCTGAGCCTGCGTGTCCGGAGCCTGTGCTCCGCAATGGGAGAGGCCCGCGTACCGCAAAAAAAAAGAATACATCTACAAATGGAACAGGTCTCACAGAGCACCTGATGAACACTAGCAGGGGACCCCCAGACACCTAAAAGGATAAGAAAGATCCCCACATAACCGGGTAGGACAAACAAAAGAAGAAGGGAAAAGGAAGAGGAGAGGGAGCAGGATGGGACCTGTGCCCCTGGTGGGGAGCTGAAGGTGAGGAGAGGTTGCTCATCTGGGGAAGGCCCCTCACCGGCGGGGAGATCAGCTGGGACAGAAGGGGAGCCTCGGGGGCTCGGAGGAGAGCCCAGCGACCAGTCCGTGGCTGTCAGGACAGGTAGAGACCTACACAGATGGTCCGTGCCACAGCCCTGCATACCCCAGCCTGAGATGGGTGTCCACCGGTGCTCACCGGGGCTGGAACGTGGGGTTTGGAGAACAGACCTGGGGAGGGGACTGCTGTTGGCCATGAGAAGACAGCCTGAGGGGATAGGACTGAGGAGCTCCTGCCCCGGGCAGCCTGCTCTCCCTGAGCGCTGCCTCGGCTCCTTCCTGCCCGATGGGCTTGTGTGCTCCGGCACGCTCTGGAGCAGACTCTGGTGGGGGGGGACACACACAGAGGTGGGGCTGAAACCACAGCCGAGCACTGTGTGACTAAGGGGCCAGAGGCCCTGTGACTAAGGAAGAAGAGCTGAAATCTCTCCTCGTGGCTGTGTGAACCATGCAGATACACGTCCACTGACGGCTTCCTAAATTCAGCACCTGCGAAACATCAGAAAGGACAGCAAGGGCTCCTGCAGCTGGGACGGGTCTGGCTTTAGCAGCTGTGGGCTCTGTGGGCACGTACACTTGGGGGCTGGGCTAGGCCAGAGTCTGAGCTGCCTCCACAGCTCCCACCGTGGGTCCAGGTGCATGACTACTGCAGTCCTGGGACCTGACCTCAGTGGACCTGCACCAGTGGCCTGGTGAAAACAACATCTAAGAGTCAGCAAGGCCAATTGCTGGCATACCCGCAGTTAAGGTGGGACCGAGAGCAGTGCCAGCAAGTGTACTTTGTGAGCCTGTACAACAGGCGAAAGGGGACACAACAGAAAAACAACATCTAAGAGTCAGCAAGGCCAATTGCTGGCATACCCGCAGTTAAGGTGGGACCGAGAGCAGTGCCAGCAAGTGTACTTTGTGAGCCTGTACAACAGGCGAAAGGGGACACAACAGAGCACGTTCACAGGTGAACAGCTCCAGAGGAGGACTACGCAGTGGCTTCTCTACCATTGGGAGTTCTCCAGTCCCATTCACCTCACACTGCAGATCAGAGACACAGCTAAGAAACAGATTTACGGGCCTCTACTCCAACAACTAGGGAGCAGACTCTGCCCCTGACAGGGCAGTGACAACCACAGAGCAAAGGGGAGGCCTCACGCAATAGCCAGGGCAGGCCCTGGTCGCCAGAACACCAGTCAAACCCCCTATCAAGGGGATAATGGCACAAGCCTCAGGACCAACCTCACCCACCAGGGCGCAGACACCAGAAGCAAGAGGAACTATGATCCTGCAGCCTGCAGAAAGGAGACTGCAAACGCAGTAAGTTAGACAAAATGAGACGATAAAGAAATACGTTGCAGGTGAAGGTGCAAGATAAAAACCTATAAGAACTAAATGAAGAGGAGATAGGCAATCTACCTGAAAAAGAATTCAGAGTAATGACAGTAAAGAGGATCCAAGATCTTGGAAAAAGAATGGAGGCACAGATCAAGAAGGTACAAGAAATGTTTAAAAAAGACCTAGAACTAAAGAACAAACAAACAATCAGTGATGACAACACAATAAGTGAAATGAAAAATACACTAGAAGGAATCAATAGCAGAATAACTGAGGCAGAAGACCAGATAAGTGAGCTGGAAGACAGAATGGAGGAAATCACTGCCACAGAACAGAATAAAGAATGAAAAGAAATGAGGAAAGTCTCAGAGGCCTCTGGGACAACATTAAATGCAACAACATTCAAATTATAGGGGTCCAAGAAGAAGAAGAAAAAGAGAAAGGGCCGGAGGAAATATCTGAAGAGATTATAGTCAAAAACTTCCCTAACATGGCAAAGGAAACACCCAAGTCCAGGAAGCACATAGAGTTCCACACAGGATAAACCCAAGGAGGAACATGCCGAGACACATATTAATCAAAGTAACAAAAATTAAATACAAAGAAAAAATATTGGGAAAAGCAACAAATGCCACACAAAGGGATTCCCATAACATTATCAGTTGATACTGATAAACTCTGCAGGCCAGAGGGAGTGGCAGGATGTATTTAAAGTGATGAAAGGGAAGAGCCCACAGCCAAGAAAACTCTACCCGGCAAGGCTCTCATTCAGATTTGACAGAGAAATCAAAACCTTTACAGACAAGTTAAGAGAATTCAGCACCACCAAACCAGCATTATAACAAATGCTAAAGGAACTTCTCTGGGGGTAGGGGAGAGAGGCCACAACTAAAAAAAGAAAATCACAAATGGGAAAGCTCAATGGTAAAGGCAAAAATACGTAAAAGCAGGAAATCATCTATATACAAGTATGATATCAAAACCAGTAACTGTGAGAAGAGAGTACAAATGCAGGAAATGGGAATTACATTTGAAATTAAGAGACCAGCAACTTAAAACAACCTTGTGTGTATGTATGTGTATATATAGACTGCTTTATCAAAACCTCATGGGAAATGCAAACCAAAAAACTATAATAGATACACACACACACACAAAAAGCAACCCAAACACAACACTAAAGATGGTCATCAAACCACAAGAGAACAAAAGAAGAAGGGAAGAAAAAAGACCTACAAAAACAAACCCAAAACAATTAAGAAAATGGTAATAAGGACATACATATTGATAATTACCTTAAATGTAAATGGATTAAATGCTCCAACCAAAAGACAGAGACTGGCTGAATGGATACAAAAACAAGACCTGTATATATGCTGTCTACAAGAGACCCACTTCAGATCTAGGGACACATACAGACTGAAAATGAGGGGATGGAAAAAGACATTCCATGCAAATGGAAGTCAAAAGAAAGCTGGAGTAGGAGTACTCATATCAGACAAAATAGACTTTAAAATAAAGAGTGTTATAAGAGACAAGGAAGGACACTACATAATGATCAAGGGATCACTCCAAGAAGAAGATATAACAATTGTAAATATATATGCACCCAATTTAGGAGCACCTCAATATATAAGGCAAATGCTAACAGCCATAAATGGGGAAATCAATAGTAATACAATAATAGCAGGGGGCTTTAATACCCCACTTAAACAAATGGATGTATCATCCAGACAGAAAATTAATAAGGACACACAGGCCTTAAATGACACATTAGATCAGATAGACTTAATTGACATATATAGGGCTTTCCATCTGAAAGCAGTAGAATACACTTTCTTCTCAAGTGTACACGGAACATTCTCCAGGATAGATCACATCTTGGATCACAAATCAATCCTTGGTATTTTAAGAAAATGAAATTATATCAAGCAGGTTTTCCAACTGCAATGCTATGAAATTAGAAATCATTCTAATAAATTAGAAATCTAATTATTGTATTAGAAATCAATTACAGGGAAAAAACTGTAAAAAACAAACACATGGAGGCTAAAAAATATGTTACTAAATAATCAATTGATCACTGAAGAAATTAAAGAGGAAATAAAAAAATACCTAGAGACAAATGACAATGAAAACACGACAATCCAAAACCTATGGGATACAGCAAAAGCAGTTCTAAGAGGGATGTTTATAGCAATACAGTCCTACCTCAAGAAACAGGAAAAATCTCAAACAACCTAACCTTACACCTAATGCAACTAAAGAAAGAAGAACAAACAAAACCCAAAGTTAGTAGAAGGAAAGAAATCATAAGGATCAGAGCAGAAATGAATGAAATAGAGATGAAGAAAACAATAGAAAACATCAATGAAATTAAAAGCTGGTTGTTTGAGAAGATAAACAAAACTTACAGACCTTTAGCCAGACTCATCAAGAAAAAAAGGGAGAAGACTCAAATCAATAAAATTAGAAATCAATAAGGAGAAGTTACAACTGACACCACAGAAATACAAAGGATCATAAGGGACTACTACAAGCAACTATATGCCAACAAAATGGACAACTTAGAAGAAATGGACAAATTCTTAGAAAGGTACAACTTTCCAAGATTGAACCAGGAAGAAATAGAAAATATGAACAGACCAATCACAAGTACTGAAATTGAAACTGTGATTAAAAATCTTCCAACAAACAAAAGTCTAGGACCAGATGGCTTCACAGGCGAGTTCTATCAAACATTTAGAGAAGAGCTAACACCTATCCTTCTGAAACTCTTCCAGAAAGCTGCAGAGGAAGGAACACTCCCAAGCTCATTCTACAAGGCCACCATCACTCTGATGCCAAAACCAAAGATATCCCCCAAAAAGAAAATTACAGGCCAATATCACTGATGAACATAGACATAAAAACCCTCAACAAAATACTAGCAAACTGAATCCAGTAACACATTAAAAGGTTCATACACCATGATCAAGTGGGATTTATCCCAGGGATGCAAGGATTCTTCAGTATCTGAAAATAATCAGTGTGATACACCAACATTAACAAACTGAAGAATAAAAACCATCTGATCATCTCAATAGATGCAGAAAAAGCTTTTGACAAAATTCAACACCCATTTATGATAAAAATCTCTCTAGAAAGTGGGCACAGAGGGAACCTCCCTCAACATAATAAAGGCCATATATGACAAACCCACAGCAAGCATCATTCTCAATGGTGAAAAACTCAAAGCATTTCCTCTAAGATCAGGAACAAGACAAGGATGTCCACTCTCACCACTTTTAGTTAACATAGTTTTGGAAGTCCTAGCTGTGGCAATCAGAAAAGAAAAAGAAATAAAAGGAATCCAAATTGGAAAAGAAGAAGTAAAACTGTTACTGTTTGCAAGATGACATGAGACTCTACACAGAAAGTCCTAAAGATGCTACCAGAAAACTACTAGAGGTCATCAATAAATTCAGTAAAGTTTCAGGATACAAAATTAATGCACAGGGCTTCCCTGGTGGCACAGTGGTTGGGAATGTGCCTGCCGATGCGGGGGGTGTGGGTTTGTGCCCTGGTCCGGGAGGATCCCATGTGCCGTGGGGCGGCTGGGCCCATGAGCCATGGCCGCTGGGCCTGCGCGTCCGGAGCCTGTGCTCTGCGACGGGAGGGGCCACGGCAGTGGGAGGCAGGTGTACCGCAAAAAAAAAAAAAAAAAAAAATTAATGCACAGAAATCTCTTGCATCTGTACACTAACAACAAAAGATCAGAAAGAGAAATTAACATTCCCACCCATGGCAATTTACAAATTCAGTGCAATCCCTATCAAATTACCAATAGCATTTTTCACCAAACTGGGACAAAAAATTCTAAAATTTATATCGAAACACAAAACACCCTGAACAGCCTAAGAAATCCTGAGAAAGAAAAGTTGAGCTGGAGGAATCAGACTCCATGATCAGACTATACTACAAGCCTACAATAATTAAAACAGCATGGTACTGGCACAAAAACAAATATAGATCAATGGAACATGATAGAAAGCCCAGAAATAAACCCACATACATATGGTCAACTAATCTACAACAAAGGAGGCAAGAATTTACAATGGCGAAAAGACATTAATAGTGCTGTGAAAACCGGACAGCTACATGTAAAAGAATGAAATTAGAATACTCCCTAATACCATACACAAAAATAAACTCAAAATGCATTAAAGACCTAAAGGTAAGACTAGATACTATAACTCTTACAGGAAAACATAGGCAGAACACTCTTTGACATAAATCATAGCAATATCTTTTTCAATCCGTCTTTTAGAGTAACGACAATAAAAACAAAAACAAACAAATGGGACCTAATTAAAGTTAAAAGCTTTTGCACAACAAAGCAAACCATAAACAAAACGAAAAGACAACCCACAGAATGGGAGAAAACATTTGCAAACGATGCAACTGACAAGGGATTAATCTCCAGAATTTACAAACAGCCCATGCAGCTCAATATCAGAAAAACAAACGAGCCAATCAAAAAATGGGCAGAAGACATAAATAGACATTTCTCCAAAGAAAACACAGATTGCCAAGAGGCACATGGCTCTTCTGATGACCCTGGAGGTCCTACAGCTCCTCCCCAGAGGCTCCACACATGTCAGCCCAGTGCCAGACAAGGCTCAGCTAGGATCACTTAATTTCTCCCAGGGTGAGTTCATCAGGCCACTGGGGCTGATGAACTATGTGGCTAATGCTAGGGTGGCAACTTTGAAATGAAACACTGGCGCCCTGCTGGCCACAGGAGAGCAATAAGGAGAGACAGAAGGGAAGTGGTGCTGATGGAGACCCAGGTCCCAGTTCATCCTGAGGATGGCTGTGGGACCCTAAGCTAAGGCTTGTGTCCCCTTCATCTGCCTTTCCCCTGCCCTGGTGGTTCTGGTTTTGTCTTTGATGGCATCAATTATAACAAATGACACATGAGGCAGTAAAGCAAAGTGGTTTAGGCAGATGTTTTGGAGGCGCCAGACTGTGTTTGGATCATCATGGTACCCCCTTCCTAGCTGTGTGACATTGGGCAAATAGCTTAACCTCTCTGAGCCCCTTTACAGTGGGAATAATGGTAGAATCTATTCACGGGGCTGTTTGGAGGGTGAAATGATATAATGTGCAAGATATGGTTAGCCCAGTGCCTGGCAGTGATACTCCTCCTGTCCTGAGGGGACCTGTGCTGAGCACTTGGCATTTGATGAAGGCTCACTCACTTGCATCTGGATCTCACAATCACCCCAGGAGGCAGCCAGTGGTAGTTTTATTATTCCCATTTTCTAAATGAGAAAACTGAGGCTCAGAGAGGCCAAGATACTTGTCCAAAGATACACAAAATAAATGGCAAAGCTAGAACCTTTAGACCCCAGATTCAGTGCTCTTTCTACCACTCCACTGTCTTCTAGGTGCAATGCGTCTTTCAGTCAACAAAGCAGGTTTACATCCCTTTTCACTCTCTGTACACTTGAGAAACCCCAATAAAGAGGCAGTGTGAGCCCATTATACAGATGAGAAAATGGAAGGCGGTAACTGAAGTACTCCTTGCCCTCTCACTGGGGAGCCCCAGCCGGGCCCCAGCTGCTTTGGGTTTAAGCCAGAATCCACAGGCCTGTCTGCCCATGGCTGGTTTTTGTTAGGAGGGGGCCCAGCTGATGGTGTTTCCTCCCAAGGGTGTTGGTCAAAGTCTTCATTCCTCTGCCCTCCCTCCCCCTGCCCTTGTTCCTTATTACTGTTCAAGCTGCTGTGTTTAGAACACAACCAGGGATCTTCTTGGTTCAACATTTCATGGGGTGGAGGGGCAGAGGAGACGAGATCCTTTTAAAATAACTACTGACCAAAGAAAAGAGGCATTCAGTAAAAGTGACAAGCGTGGCCACAGGATTTCCTAACCCTTCTTGCTTTTTTCCTCCCAGTGGGGAAAGTACCCATTTGTATTTCACTGGCCAGCAACCAAAGAACGGGGTATCTGGGAACCTCCTCCCCATCTCCAGCTGCCTGTGGCCAATGCCTACAAGCCCCTGTCAGAGCTGCTTGTTCACTGGGATGCAACCTCCCCACACCATGAGAAACTGACTCGAGACAAACTTCCTGAACCTGTTGCCTTGGGTCCACTGTGACCTCCTAGTTTGAGAGAAGGTCTGGGTGGGCATTCAGGATTTCACGTCAATTCCATAGCAGAGTCCCAGGCTGGACATGGAAGGTCGCGAGCGAGGCTGGTGGGGAGTATTGTGCAGCTAGCCAGGGACCGGTGTCAGCAGGTCAGATATTCGTGCTGGCCCACCAGTGGCATGATGCCAGCCACTCCACTTGGCAAATGCCTCCAGGGGGAGATCCCGGCAGGACTTAGCACCAACAGAGCTAAGAGCCACTCAGGACCCAAGCTGACCAGAGACACAGGTACTGGGGCTGGCTCACAACTGGGAAACCACTGGGTTTGGTAGCAGTTCAAAAAAGTGACACACCCAATCCTATAACCTCTGATTTTTGGCCCAATACCAGCCTTGCCTCACACTGCAAAGTGCTAAAGCCAAATCCACCAGGAAGGCAAGCAGGTAACACGTTGCCGTGCACTCACCATGTGCCACGTACTGTGCTCAGCATTGTAGCCATATTTCATGAAATCCTTACAATAGACTGAGGAGATGGGTACTCTTGAGACCCCTTTTTACAGATGAAGAAGCTGAGGCTCCAAGGGGTCATGTAATTTTCCCAGATCCCACAGCCGGCAAATAAAGGCTCTAGAGTCTGAGCCAAGCTGTTTGACCAGTTTTCTCTCCACTGTGCCACCCGCAACACTCTGGCATTTTATCTATCAGTTCTTAAGAGAATTACAACTGCTATACTGTATGAAGATAGACTTAGGTGAGGTCACATCATGCATGAGTTCAGAGTCATCTGAGCATTTAGAAGAAAGAGATCAACCAGAATGGTGGGCTGCATCTGGGCACTCCCTGCACTTCATCTCCTATCCTTTTCCCAAACCCAGGGTGCCAGGGGGCACCACCAAGTCATTTTACAGAGAGAGGACATAGCACAGGTACCTGGGCTCAAAGAGCTCTGCTCCCCTGACAGCCCACCTGGTGCTCCGAGGCTGCCCTCCATCCCCCACACCTCCTCCCTGCACTGCACCCAGCTCAGCAGCAGGTGGAAAAGAAAAGAAACCGTCTTACTTCTCAGCTGTGCCTGTGCCATTGGGAAGGGAACTCGAGCGCAGTGTTGCTGGGTCCTCACTCCACCAGAGTTCCAGACTAGCAAGGAGGGCCGCCTCCAAGGGCGGTTCCTAAAGCCCTGGGGATGAAACGTGCCACCAAGTGAGGCAGCTCCACATTCCTGTTTATTCTGGTATCAATAAAAAGGAACTGTTACTATAGTAACGGGTATTGCATTTGGTACTTGGCCACTTCCCCGATGTGGAACACCGTGTCCAGGCCACATGCCGGGGAGGCACAAATAAATACTGATTTTGTCAGACTGTTGGGGAATAAGAACACGCCAAGCTTTGTTCTGAGCGACCTAGCTCATGTAGAGGCATTTCCCTTGTTTCTAATGGGAGAGTCAGCAAGAATGCATTCTGGTATTTCCCTGATGGAGAGGGAGCCAGGCTTCCTGCTGCAGTGTTCAACTCTTCAGGAGAAAATGGCTCTCAGTGCAAAAGGAGGGGAAACTATGCTGGGTCAGGTCCAGGGCATCCACTTATGGGCCAGAAACTCCATCCATGTTATTTACACGTTACCCTGAACTTCATCTGAACATCAGACAGGAGCCAACAGGACGTTGCACAGGAGACAGCGGGGCAGTAGAAGCTGACCGGCTCTGGGCCAGGCCGGTCCTCGTGTAATTCCCTGCTCGGCTTGGGCACCAGCCCCTTTGGCAGCCAGTTAACACCCCTGAGCCTTGGTTTCTGTGTTTGTCAAATGTGGAGAACAGGGTGATTGAGAGGAAACACAGATGATATGACATTTGTGAAAGCATGTAGTCAATGCTCAGCAAGTAGGACTCTTCCTACAGAGAGAGCTGGACTCAATGTGATCAGAGGGCAGGGCCCCAGCATGCAGCACTGTGCTTGGCAGAATCTGTGTTCCATAGATCTTGGTTCAATGAGTCAATGTGTGAGTCTGAAAATAAAGAACGTGTGTAGATGCTGAAGGCCAACATGGGTACTTACAGATAACAAAGGCATTCTCCTAATTTCAGGATCAGTGTTCACCTGAAAATGTGGAAGTGTTTTCTGGCTTTTGCTGTCATTCTTAATCCTCTAGCAAGGAAGCTGGCATCTACCAGTTAAACTTGGCCCTTTTCCCACCTTTACTGCCTCGTGAAGAGTCTTGGTTGGCTGGGAAGTGATTAGGCCCAGGACATACATCAAGTATGAATGCAGGCATTAAAAATGCAATTTTGCTTCTATAAATATATTAGCAAACTGAATTCAACAACACATAAAAAGGACCATACACCATTATCAAGCTGGATTCATTCCAGAGTCACAAGGATGGTTCAACATACACAAATCCATCAATGTGGTACGCCATATCAACGAAAGACAAAAGCCATATGATCATTTCAATAGATGCAGAAAAAGCATTTGATAAAATTGAACATCCATTCATGGTAAAAACTCTCGCCGAAGTGGGTATAGAGGGAACATATCTCAATAATAAAAGCCATTTATGACAAACCCACAGCCAATATAATACTCAACAGTGAAAAGCTGAAAGCTTTCCCATTAAATTCTGGAACAAGAGAAGGATGCCCACTCTCACCACTTCTATTCAACACAGTATTGGAAGTTCTAGCCATGACACTGTGATGAGAAAAAGAAATAAAAGGTATTCAAATCAGAAGGGAAGAGATAAAATTGTCATTATATGCAGATGACATGATACTCTATATAGAAAACCCTAAATACTCCACACCAAAACTATTAGAACTGATAAATGAATTCATCAAGGTAACAGGATACAAGGTTAACATACAGAAACCTGTTGAATTTCTTTACACTAACAATGAAATATCAGAAAGGGAAAGATTAAAAAAATCTAATTTAAAATCGCATAAAATAAAAAGAGACCTGGGAACAAACCTAACCAAGGAGGTGAAAGACTTATAGGCTTAGAACTATAAAACATTAATAAAGGGAATCAAGATGATTCAAAGAAATGGAAATATGTCCCATGCTCTTGGATTAGAATTAATATTCTTAAAATGTCCATACTACCCAAAGCGATCTACAGATTTTTTTTTTCTATTTTTTAGCTGCACTGCATATGAGGGATCTTAGTTCCCTGACCAGGGATTGACCCCATGCCCCCTGCAGTGAAAGTGCAGAGTCTTAACCACTGGACCACCAGGGAAGTCCAGCAGTCTACAGATTTGATGTGATCCATATCAAATTACCCATGACATTTTTCACAGAACAAGAACAAATAATCCTAAAATGTATATGAAACAGCAAAAGACCCAGAATTGCCAAAACACTCCTGAGGAAAAAGAACAAAGCTGGAGGCATAACTCTCCCAATACTACAAAGCTGCAATAATCAAAACAGCATGGTATTGGCACAAAAACAGACATATGGATCAATGGAACAGAATAGAGAGCCCAGAAATAAACCCACACACCTATGGACAATTAATCTTCAACAAAAGAGGCAAGAATATACAATGCGGAGATGACAGTCTCTTCAGCAAGTGGTGTTGGGATAGCTGGACAGCCGCACGTAAAGCAATGAAGTTAGAACACTCCCTCACACCATGCACAAAAATAAACTCAAGCTTAAAGACTTAAACACGACGTGACACCATAAAACACCAAGAAACTCACAGAAAAAAAACAGACAAAATGTTCTCTGACATAAATTGTAGCAATATTTTCTTAGATTAGTCTCCTGAGGCAAAAAAAAGCAGAATCAAGATGGCACAGGAGTAGGACGTGGAGCTCATGTATTCCCACAGATACATCAAAATACATCTACAAGGGCTTCCCTGGTGGCACAGTGGTTGAGAATCCACCTGCCGATGCAGGGGACGCGGGTTCGTGCCCCGGTCCAGGAGGATCCCGCATGCCGCGGAGCAGCTGGGCCCGTGAGCCATGGCCGCTGAGCCTGTGCATCCAGAGCCTCTGCTCTGCAACGGGAGAGGCCACGGCAGTGAGAGGCCCCTGTACCGGGAAAAAAAAAAAAAAAAAACATCTAGAAGCAGAATGATTCGCACAGAACATCTACTGAATGCTGGCAGAAGATCTCTGACTTCCGAAAGGGCAAGAAAACCTCTATGTAACCAGGTAGGACAAAAGAAAAAAAGAAAGAAAAAAAAAAAAAGAGGGAAAGGAATCAGGATGGGACCTGTCCCCAGGGAGGGAGCTGAGAAGGAGGAAATGTTCCCACACCCTGGGAAGTCCCCTCACCAGCGGGGAGATCAACCTGGATGGAGGGGGAGCCTCAGAGGAGAGCACAGCAACCGGTTTGTGGAAGGCAAGATGGAGAGTGACCTGCACAGATGGTCAGTATCACTGCCCTGCACCCCGCAGCCTGAGACACTTGTCTGCCGCTGTGGGCAGGGTTTGGGTGCTGAAGCTTGGGCTTTGGAGGTCAGACTCAGGGACAGGACTGAGGTTGGCTGCATGGAGACAGCCTGAAGAGGCTGGAGTGTGGAAACTGAGGGTGCACTCGGAAGAAGCCTGGGCCCTCCAGAGAGGCAAGTCATCATGTTGGAGGGCATGTGAGAACAGGGGCAGGACTGCCATAGGAGCTTCTTTCCCTGTGATCACTCAGGCAATAGGACACTACCTACCTGAGCTCTGGAGGTGGGTGCAAGCTGCCACCACCCGTGTGGTGGGTTCCAGAGGTGGGCGTGGCCACGGCCGCTGCTAAGAGACCTGCAAGTGGGCTCTGGTCACTGTTCCTGCTGTCCTGGGAGGGCATGGGCTGCTGCCACCGCCACTAGAAGAGCCGGAGCAGGTGCTAGGAGACCCAGAAGCAGGCACTAGTCACTGCCCTTGCCGTCTGGGGAGTGTGCATGGGTGGCAAAGAGGCATCAACCACTGCCTCTGCTGTCTCAGGAGTGTGTGGGCCATCGTTACTGCTGGGAGACATGGGAGTGGGTGCCAGCTGCTGCCCCTACTGTCCCAGGGGCATGCAGGCCACTGACACCTCTGGGAGACCTGCACACAGGTGCCAATCACCACCTCCACTGTACAGGGAGTGTACATGGGGCCGCTGCACCTACACACCCCATATCAAGGGGATAACAGCCAGCACACACGGAGGAAAGAGGCATCAAGCATCCAAACTAAAAGCAGCCCCTCGATTCCAGACAAGATGGTGGAGTAGAAGGACTTGAGCTCACCTCCTCTCATGAAAACACCAAAATCACAACAAACTGCTGAACAACCATTGACGAAAAAGACTGGAACCTACCAGAACACATATGTTACATCCAAGGACAAAGAAGAAGCCACAATAAGACAGTAGAAGGGGCACTTTCGTGATATAATGAAATCCCATGCCTATCAGGTGGGCAACCCACAAACTGAAAAATAATTATATTTCAGAGGTTCACCCACAGGAGTGAGAGTTCTGAGCCCCATGTCAGGCTCCCCCAGCCTGAGGGTCTGGCATTGGGAGGAGGAGCCCCCAGAGCATTTGGCTTTGAAGGCCAACAGGACTTGAATGCAGGAGCTCCACAGGACTGGGGAAAACACAGACTCCACTCTCGGAGGGCGCACACAAGATTTTATGTGCACCGGGACCCAGCACAAAGCAGTGACTTCACTGGCCCCTGGGCTAGACCTACCTGTGGGTCTTGGAGTGTCTCTTGGGGAGGCGGGGGTTGGCTGTGGCTCACTGTGGGGGCAAGGACACTGGTGGCAGAGGCCAAAGGAATATTAATCAGCATGAGCTCTCCCAGAGGTTGCCATTTTGGCACTGAGACCTGGCCTCACCCAACAGCCTGCAGGCTCCAGTGTTGGGATGCCTCAGGCCAAACCACCAGCAGGGGGGTAACACAGCCCCACCCATCAGTAGACAGGCTGCTTAAAGTTGTACTGAGCTCACAGGCACCGCTAAACATACCCTTTGACACAGTCCTGCCCACAAGAGGGACAAAACCCAGCTCCACCCACCAGTGGGCAGGCACCAGTCCCTCCTACCAGGAAGCTTGCAGGAAGCCCCTGTGCCAACCTCACACACCAGGGGCCAGACACCAGCAGCAAGAGGAACTACGATCCTGCAGACTGGAAAGGAGACCCCCAACACAGAAAGTTTGACAAAATGAGACAGCAGAGAAATTATATATATATATATATATATATATATATATAGAGAGAGAGAGAGAGAGAGAGAGAGAGAGAGAGAGAGAGAGTGCTATATCAAAAGCTCATGGTAAAAAAAAAAAAACTCATGGTAAGCACAAACCAAAAATCTACAAGAGATACACACACAAAAAAAGAAAAAGCAATCCAAACACAACACTAAAGATAGTCATCAAATCACAAGAGAACAAAAGAGGAAGGAGAGAAAAAAGACCTACAAAAATAAATCCAGAACACTTAACAAAATGGCTATAAGAACATACATATCGATAATTACCTTAAATGTAAAGGCATTAAATGCTCCAACCAAAAGACGCAGACTAGCGGAATGGGTACAGAAACAAAACCTGTGTATATGCTGTCTACAACAGACCCACTTCATATCTAGGGACACATACAGACTAAAAGTGAGGGGATGGAAAAAGGTATTCCATGCAAATGGAAATCAAAAGAGAACTGGAGTAGCAACACTCATATCAGACAAAACAGACTTTAAAATAAAGACTGTTACATGAGACAAGGAAGGACACTACATATAACAGTTTGTAAACATATATGCACCCAATTTAGGAGCACCTCAATATATAAGGCAAATGCTAACAGCCATAAAAGGAGAAATTGACAGTAACACAATAATAGTGGGGGACTTTAATAACCCACTTACATCAATGAACAGATCATCCAGACAATCAATAAGGGCACATAGGCCTTAAATGACACATTAGACCAGATGGACATAATTGATATTTATAGAACATTCCATCCAAAAGGTGAAGAATACACATTCTTCCCAAGTGCACATGGAACGATCTCCAGGACTGATCACATGCTGGGCCACAAAGCAAGTCTCAGTAAATTTAAGAAAACTGAACTCATATCAAGCATCTTTTCCAACCACAATGCTTTGAGATTAGAAATCAATTACAGGAAGAAAAACTGTAAAAAACACAAACACGTGGAGGCAAAACAACATGCTACTAAACAACCAATGGATCACTGAAGAAATAAAGAGGAAATAAAATACCTAGAGACAAATGAAAATGAAAGCATGATGATCCAAAACCTATGGGATGCAACAAAATCAGTTCTAAGAGGGAAGTTTATATCAATACAATCTTACCTCAGGAAATAAGAAAAATCTCAAACAAACAACCTAACCTTACACCTAAAGCAACTAAAGAAAGAACAAACAAAACCCAAAGTTAGTAGAAGGAAAGAAATCATAAACATCAGAGCGGAAATAAATGAAATAGAGATGAGGAAAACAATAGAAAAGATCAATGAAACCAAAAGCTGGTTCTTTGAGAAGATAAAGAAAATTGATAAACTTTCAGCCAGACTCATCAAGAAAAAAAGGGAGAAGACTCAAATCAATAAAATAGAAATCAATAAGGAGAAGTTACAACTGACACCACAGAAATACAAAGGATCATAAGGGACTACTACAAGCAACTATATGCCAATAAAATGGACAACCTAGAAGAAATGGACAAATTCTTAGAAAGGTACAACCTTCCAAGACTGAACCAGGAAGAAATAGAAAATATGAACAGACCAATCACAAGTACTGAACTTGAAACAGTGACTTACAAACTTCCAACAAACAAAATCCAGGACCAGGTGGCTTCATCACAGGCCAATTCTATCAAACATTTAGAGAATAGTTAACACCTATCCTTCTAAAACTCTTCCAAAACAATTGCAGAGGAACACTACCAAACTCATTCTATGAGGCCACCATCACCCTGATAGCAAAACCACACAAAGGTATCACTGATGAACATACACTCAAGAATCCTCAACAAATACTAGCAAACCAAATCCAACAACACATTAAAAGGATCATACACCATGATCAAGTGGGATTTATCCCAGGGTTGCAAGGATTCTTCAATATCTGAAAATCAATCAGTGTGGTACATACACCACATTAAGAAACTGAAGAATAAAAACCGTATGATCATCTCAATAGATGCAGAAAAAGCTTTTGACAAAATTCAACACCCATTAATGATAAAAAAAAAAGTTGGAATAGAGGGAAGTTACCTCAACATAATAAAGGCCATATATGACAGACCCACAGCTAACATCATTCTCATTGGTGGAAAGCTGAAAGCATTTCCTCTAAGGTCAGGAACAAGGCAAGGATGTCCACTGTCACCACATTTATTCAACATAGTTTTGGAAGTCCTAGCCGTGGCAATCAGAGAAGAAAAAGAAACAAAAGGAATCCAAAATGGAAAAGAAGAAATACAACTGCCACTGTTTGCAGATGACATGATACTATTTACTATTTAGAAAATCCTAAAGATGCTACCAGAAAAGTATTAGAGCTCATCAATGAATTTGGTAAAGTTGCAGGGTACAAAATTAATACACAGAAATCTCTTGCATTCCTATACAGTAACAACAGAAGATCAGAAAGAGAAATTAAGGAAACAATCCCATTTACAATCACATCAAAAAGAATAAAATACCCAGGAATAAAGCTACCTAAGGAGACAAAAGACCTGTACTCTGAAAACTATATGACATTGATGAAAGAAATCAAAGATGACACAAATAGATGGAAGGATATCCTGTGTTTTTGGATTGGAAGACTCAATATTGTCAAAATGACTATACTACCCAAGGCAGTCTACAGATTTGGTGCAATCCCTATCAAATTACCAATGGCATTTTTCAGAGAACTAGAACAAAAATTTTTTTAATTTATATGGAAACACAAAAGATCCTGAATAGCCTAAGCAATCCTGAGAAAGAAAAATGAAGCTGGAGGAATCAGACTCCCTGACTTCAGACTATACCACAGAGCTACAATTATCAAAACTGTATGGTACTGGCAAAAACCCCAGAAATGTAGATCAGTGGAACAGGACAGAAAGCCCAGAAATAAGCCCCATGCACCTATGGTCAATAAATCTACTTCAAAGGAGGCAAGAATATACAGTGGAGAAAAGACAGTCTCTTCAACAAGTGCTGCTGGGAAAACTGGACAGCTACATGAAAAGATTGAAATTAGAACATAACACCATACACAAAAATAAACTCAAAATGGATCAAAGACCTAAATGTAAGGCTGGATACTATCAAACTCTTAGAGGAAAACATAGGCAGAACACTCTTTGCCAGAAATCACAGCAATATCATTTTTGATCCACCTCCTGGAGTAATGACAATAAAAACAAAAATAAACAAATGGGACCTAATTAAACTTAAAAGCTTCTGCACAGCAAAGGAAACCATAAACAAAATGAAAAAGACAACCCACAGAATGGGAGAAAATATTTGCAAACAAAGCAACCAACAAGGTATTAGTCTCCAAAATATACAAACAGTTCATGCAGCTCTATGTCAAAAAAACAAACAACCTGATCATAAAATGGGCAGAAGATCTCAGTAGACATTTCTCCGAAAAAGATATACAGATGGCCAAAAAGCACATGAAAAGATGCTCAACATCACTAATTTTTAGAGAAACGCAAATCAAAACTACAATGAGGTATCACTTCACACCGGTCAGAGTGGCCACCATCAAAAAGTCTACAAACAATAAATGCTGGAGAGGGTGTGGAGAAAAGGAAACCCTCCTACACTGTTGTGGGGAATGTAAATTGGTACAACCACTATGGAGAACAGTATGGCAGTTCCTTAAAAAACTAAATATAGAAATACCATATGATCTAGCAATCCCACTCCTGGGCGTACATCCGCAGAAAACCACAATTCAAAAAGATACATGCACCCCAGTGTTCACTGCAGCACTATTTATAGCAGCTGAGACATGGAAACAACCTAAATGTCCATCAACAGAGAAATGGATAAAGAAGATGTGGTACATATGGACAATGGAATACTACCCAGCCATAAAAAAAGAATGAAATAATACCATTTGCAGGAACATGGATGGACCTAGAGATTGTCATACTGAGTGAAGTAAGTCAGACACAGAAAGACAAATATATGATACCACTTATATGTGGAATCTAAGAAAAAGGGTACAAACAAACTTATATACAAAACAGAAGTAGAGTCACAAATGTAGAAAACAAACTTATGATTACTAGGGGATGGGGGTGGGAGGGATAAACTGGGAGATTGGGATTGACATATACACACTACTATACATAAAATAGATAATTAATAAGAACCTGCTGTATAGCACAGGGAACTCTTCTCAATAGTCTGTGATGGCCTATATGGGAAAAGAATCTAAGAAAAAAAAAAGAGTGGATATATGTATATGTATAACTGATTCACTTTGCTGTACACCCGAAAGTAACACAACATTGCAAATCATCTGTACTCCAATAAAAATTAAAAAAAAAAAAAAGTGAAATGTTGCCATTTGCAGCCACATCGATGGTCCTAGAGATTATCATACTAAGTGAAGTAAGTCAGACAGGGAAGGAGCAGTATTATATTTGGGTTGGCCAAAAAGTTCATTTGGGTTTTTCCTATGATGTTACAGAAAACCCAAATGAGCTTTTTGGGCAACCCAATATTGTTGGGTTAAATGTGGAATCTAAAAAGTAATACAAATGGACTTATTTACATAACAAACAGACTCACAGACACAGAAAATTATGGTTACCAAAGAATGAGGTGGGGTGGGGGGACAAATTAGGAGTATGGGATTAAAAGATACATCCTACTATATTTAAAATGGATAAACAATAAGGATTTACTGTATAGCACATGGAACTACATTCAATATCTTATAATAACTTATAATGGAAAAGAATCTGAAAAAGAATAGATTTATGTGTACATGTATTCAGCCATGTTATATATATAACCGAATCACTTTGCTGTACACCTAAAACTAACACAGTATTGTAAATAAACTCTAAAAATGCAGTTTTGATCCTCTTTGGCCTATGTTATTCATTTAACCAACATTTATTGAGTACCTACTGTGTTCCTGGCACTGTTCCCAGTGTAAATGAGACAGTATCCCTGTGCTCAGGTAACCTACTTTCAAGATGGGGTTCAGACAAAAAAATAAGGAGACAGACAAGAAAATGTAGAGCTGCAATGAACACTGTGATGAAAGCAAGACTGGGCAAGGCGCAAGGGAGGGACTGGGAACTGAGGTAGGGTGGACAGTGGGGAGGCGACATTTTAGGGAGGCTGGAATGGTGAGGAGGAGAGCATTCCAGAGAGTGGGAAGAGCTAGTGGAAAGGCCCCAGCGAGGGAAGGAGCTGGGCATGATGGAAGGAGGCCGGTGGGGTGGAGTGCGGGGTATGAGGGAGATAGAAGGAAGAAGGGGCAGGCAGGTCTGCATGACCTGGGAGCTGTGGCCAAGCCCCCCATTCTGGAGCCACTTCAATTTGCAGGGTCCCAAATCCTCGAGTTGTTTCTCCTTCCTAATTGTTTCTCTTAAGGTACTTTGAGTGGTGCCTCCCGCAGCTCCCCATCGTGCTGTGGCTTAACTTCACTGAATTCTGATGGTGGAAGACCGCAACCAGATTCTTGTCAAGCACTCTTCACTGCCTCTGGTCCCCACCCACGTGTTGTCCTGCTGTGCAAATGACTAGTACTTGGGGCATGTCCCAGGGCCCACAGTGGCTTGTCTGAACCAATCCCAGTGTCCTCTGACAGGTGGAGGAACAAGATAGATCCTTGGGCGGGAGGACTCTGCTCACCACCTGAGGCAGACAGACCCCACAGTCCCTCTCACTCCAGAGAAGCAGACTCTCAGTCCTCATACCAGCCATGTCCTCCATCCCCACTTTGTGTTCCCTTTCTTGGAAGATTCTGATGGCAGCCCCAGAGCAATTGAGAGCCAAGGAGAGCTGGGCAGGAATCCCGCAAGGTTGGGTGCCATTTTCCCCAGGCAGCTGGGACTCACTGTCCTTCTTCCACTAAAGCTCTTCTCATGGTCCAACCTGTGCACAAACCCACCAGCCTCACCCACCAGACCACCAGCCTGAGGGCCGGGGCCTCACCTTATTCCTCTTAGTATTTCTGTCCCAGTAGCAAGGTGCTCAATAACTAGTATTGACTTGCAGACACCAAAGATGTTGATGTCCCTGAGCTTGTGGCAGCACCATCTTGCTGTGTCTGTGCACGTGTGTGAGCACGTGTGTGTGCATGTAACTGTATATGAGGTCAAGCCACCATTTCTCAAGCCATACCCCATCAGTAAGAAATTATGCTACGGCCCATAATGGGATGCCATCAATAGCACATCTATTTATTACCCTAAAAAGATGTCTTCTACATGTTTGGTGAAAAATCAAAGAGCAAAATCATATATAGTCTGATTCCTCTACCCTTTTTTTCCAAGATAAAAAAGTTAGTATATGCATAGAGAACCAATCTGGAGGCGTATACACTGAACTGTTAATGGAAGTCAGTTCTAGACCAACGTATCTCAAATGTCATTACTAGCCTGCAGTCGGAATGAGGGTTAAAATGGAATTACTGGGTCATGTTTCTGGATCACTGTATTAGAATCTATGAGGGAGGGGCCTAGGAGTCTGGAATTTTAACATGTCCCCAGGGGATCTGCTTACATTTAGCACCACTATTCTACAGCAGAAAATTACAGGTCCTTATCCTTTATCTCAATATTTCTGTAATGTTTTTAGCTTTAAAAAAAAAAAGCATATAATTTCTTTTGTTATCGGAACAAAACAATAAAGGTGAAAAATATGGGAAAGAGCAACCTTTTCCAACTAACCATAGTTAAAAGTCATATCTGGTTCAGTCATGTACATTTTGCATATTGTAAAATAGAGGCCTTTTGGTCAAATGAGGCTTTTAAGAGTTTACTCCAGGTAATGGCCAAATTCAACCCCGGTTCCTGCCTCCTGCCTTGGTCTATGTGGCTTTTGACGGAGGCCCTCCCATTCTCCCATAAGGTAAGACTCTGGACTGCAGGGGCCTGAGGATCCGAATTTTTGCTCAGCCCCTGGAGGAATGAAAGGGGATCCTGGAGGCTGAGCACACCTGTCCCACACTCCCCTCCTGTCCCTCTGAAGTTTGTTTTCTTGGGAGCTAGAGCAGCTAAAAAGAAGGGGGTAGTGAAAACCAGGAGAGGCATTCATGCGTGGAAGCTGAGGAATTTTCCTGCAGCTATAGTGGGCTAGGGCTGCAGCTTGCATTTAAACTCCAAAAACCTCTTTTCCTTTAATTCCCCCCCCCCCCCCCGCCCCACCCTTTCTCCCAGCTGACAGACACCTGCAGCAGCTTATCTGGGCCTACAAACATCAGACACGAAGTTTCCATGGCAACTCCAAACTTACTCCTCAGCCCTGTATTCAGTCTAAATCTCCAAGGCCCCTTTTCAAGGCCTCAATGAGGTTTCTGAGAAGCCACCCACAAAATAGCCTTAGGATCCAACCTTCCCCCACCCCCAACATGCTCTTTTCAAAGGACATGGCAGGAGAAGCTGTACTGGCAAGAAAACTTGTCATGGGATCCGTGGAGAGATTATAAAAGGAATGAGCGTTGCCTTTACAACGAGTTTGAACCAGGAAGAATTTACCCGGTGGAGGGATTTCAAGCATGGAAACAGGAAAGTGCAAGGGAGTGGGGAAGAACCAAGAGTCTTATTTCAGAAAGCTGGCTCTCAACCCAGCTGCAGTCAGGCATGGTTAATCTGGTCTCTTAGCTGCAGAAGGACCCTGGGGTGCCCCCAACCTCCAGCATATTTTAATTCACTTGTAGCTAGACAAAATATGGACAGTAGATCGAGGCACGGGGAAAGGGATGTGAGTATGTGAGTGGGTGTGTGTAGAGGGGAACCTGGGCAGACCATGGCTTGTCAAGCCAAGCAAACTTCCATAATGCCTGGCAGTGGGCTTGCCAAATGTAGCTAACAAAAATGCGGCATGTCCATGCATGTAAATCAATGAAGTTAGAACACGCCCTCACACCATGCACAAAAATAAACTCAAAATGGCTTAAAGACTTAAACGTAAGACATGACACCGTAAAACTCCTAGAAGAGAGCATACGCAAAACATTCTCTGACACAAATCGTACCAATGTTTTCTTAGGTCAGTCTCGCAAAGCAATAGAAATAAAGACAAAACTAAACAAATGAGGGACCTAATTAAATTTAAAAGCTTTTGCACAGCAAAGGAAACCATAAAAAAAGGGAAAAACAACCTACAGAATGGGAGAAAATATTTGCCAGTGACGCAGCTGTCAAAGGCTTAATCTCCAAAATATACAAACAGCTCATACAACAACAAAAAAATAAACAACCCAATTGAAAAAAGGGCAGAAGATCTAAGACATTTCTCCAGAGAAGACATACAGATGGCCAGTAGGCGCATGAAAAGATGTGCAACGTCACTAATCATTAGAGAAATGCAAATCAAATCTACAATGAGGTATCACCTCACACCGGTCAGAATGGCCATCATCAAAAAGCCTACAAATAACAAATGCTGGAGAGGGTGTGGAGAAAAGGGAACCCTCTTGCACTGTTGGTGGGAATGTAAGTTGGTGCAGCTACTATGGAAAACAGTATGGAGGTTCCTCAGGAAACTAAAAATAGAACACCATATGATTCAGCAATCCCACTCCTGGGCATATATCCAAACAAAACTATAATTCAAAAAGATACATGCACCCCTATGTTCATAGCAGCACTATTCACAGTAGCCAGGACCTGGAAACAACCTAAATGTCCATCAACAGATGAATGGATAAAGAAGATGTGGTACATATATACAATGGAATACTACTTAGCCATGAAAAAGAACAAAATAACGCCATTTGCAGCATCACAGATGCAACTAGAGATGATCATACTAAGTGAAGTAAGTCAGAAAGAGACAGACAAATACCATATGATATCACTTATATGTGGAACCTAAAATATGACACAAATGAACCTATCTACAAAACAGAAACAGACTCACAGACATAGAGAACAGACTTGTGGTTGCCAAGTGGGAGGGGTGGAGAGAGAGGGATGGACTGGTAGTTTGGGGTTAGTAGATGCAAACTATTACATATAGAATGGATAAACAACAAGGTCCTACTGTATAGTACAGAGAACTATATCCAATCTCCTGGGATAAACCATAATGGAAAAGAATATAAAAAAGTGTATATATGGGTAAAAAAAAAGAAAAAAAACAGCATGTCCAGTTAAATTTGAACTTCAGATAAGCAACGAATAGTTTTTTAGCATAAGCATACCCATATAATATTTGAGACACACACTAAAATAACATTCATTGTGTATCTGAGATTCAAATTTAACTATTTTATCTGGCAACCCTACTTGGCAGGCAGCAGTAGAAGCTATGACCACCCTTCTGGGTGCAGAGAAGCACAGTTGCTGATGCCCACAGGCACCTGGGGAGGTGTCCCTCGGTCCATGCTGCAGAGAGATGCTTCCCTCCCTAGCAGGAACCTGGGCTGAGCTCCAGGTAGGAAACGAGCCTCAGGTGGACCTTTACTACAGCACTGCATAGCTTACCAGGCATGGCCAAGCATGAGTTATTCCCCAGAGGTGACCCTTCCATCTTAGTGGTTAAGAACATGGGCTCTGGTGTCAACCCAGATACCGATCCTGGCTCCACTGTTGGGTAGCTAGGTGACCTTCAACTTCCTGTTTCCTCGTCTCTAAAATGGGGCATTCTTTTGAGGAATAAAGGAGGTATGACATGGGAAGCCCTTCACACAGTGCCTGCCACAGTGTCAGTGTTCCAAAGTGGTAGCTGTTATCTCAGTAACCCATTTAAAAACAGTAAGATTTTTATGCAAGTGAAAAAAAATGGGATTAAAAATTAGAGTCAGTACAATCTCAGCAATGTGAACCACACAACCCCACACAAGTCTCGCATAGCAAAACTGGAAGGAGACCTCCCCTGATATTACCAGCGGCTGCTCATGGTTAGTGCGATGACGGGTAAGGCTTCCCCCTCTTCATTCTCCATTTTCCAAAACATTCATGATGAACATGTATTACTTTAATACTAAGAAATTATTTTAAAATAACTTGGAATGAAACATTTTCTCGAAGCATTATATTACTTGGTGCATGCTTCCAGGCTATTGTAAATGAACGTGGCTGCCGTCTTGGGTTTGATTCTATAATCCCATCCTTGGGGGCTTCTAAAAGAAGGAGGCTCTTGCCTCTTTCAATAAATGGCCCAGCTGGCTCCTCACCCCACTCTTACTTCTTGCTCTTCCTTGTGTGAGACAGCCAGAGTAGTGGCTCCAGAGGCACATGGCCCTGGGTTTGGATCTCAGCTCCACCCTTGACTGGCTGTGTGACCTCAGACAAGTCAAGTTACCTTCTGAGGCTCCGTTTCCTCATGTTTTAAAATAGAGGTTAATAGTACTTACCTCCCTGAGAGGAGGGACTTATCCATTTAATTTATCAGCACATCCCCGTGCCTCGCACTGGGCTTAGTGCATAATAGTGGTCAACAAATACTGGTTAAATGAATAAATGAATGAAGTTGATGAGAAGACAGATCTACAGTATTTGTCAGAGAGAGTGGCGATAGCTAGTGACCAGCAATCATTTGCCATTATTACTATTCTCAGAAGATGGGCAGACTTCGCATAGATGGACCAAAGTTTGAATGTGCTTTCTACACGTTAGTGGGATAGAAGAGTTCCTGTAGCAGGACCACGGGCATGCTGCTTAAGCTCTCTGAGCCTCAGTGTCGTCATCTATGAAATGGGGATGACAATCAGCAGTGACTTTGAAGGATTGTGAAGACTGAGTCAGTAGCACAGTGCAAGCGGTCCCTCCACGAGGCCCCAGTGACCAGCCTCTGCTGCCTTCCTGACTTACAGCTGTGTGTGGTACAGTTGCCGGGCAAACATGTGGCCCCTGGAACGACTCTGGTATGTCTGCTATTCTGGCTGTGTTGCGAGTGGAAAATGTGACTGTTTGAGTGAGCCTCACCGCTGCAGTTCCAGGTTAGAGGGAACACAGGATCTTCAGGTTAGAGATACCCTATTCTCATCTGAGTGAGAAGAAAGGAACTGGATAGTGACACCTAGGAAGAGTGTTTTGTAGGGACATTTCTGGAGTTGAGGTTTGAAATCAGCCTCTTCGAATTATAGAGCTCCTCGCTTTCTGCCTGCCCTGGCTCAGCCAAGATTTAAGATACCGCGCTCCAGGAAGGCGCCGCCAGTCCTGAAGTCTTGCCTAGACCGTGCTTTTGGACTTAGAGAACCGTTGTTTCAAAGCTCCCAAGCAGTAACTCCGCGGCGGGATCTCCCCGGGGCGGGGCCAACCTAAGGAAGAAACGCCAATCGGTCCCAGAGCCGACTACGTGCGGGCGGCGGGCGAGCGCCGCTCCTGCAGGCCCGCGGCAGCGGCTCCGGCTCGCCTAGCGCTTTCGGCTGCAGGGGTCAGTGGGCAGGACTACCGGGTGGGGTAGGTTCCTTGCCCAAGGCAGAGGTTAGCTTGCCTCGGGAGCCCAAGGCCCTTGACGTTTTCTAATCACACACCCCCAGCTGGCAGGGAGCCGGCAGGAGCCCGATTTTCACCCCCTCTGAACGTCTCTCTCCAAGCGCAGAGTCCGGAAGGAAACACCCCAGATGCTTACTGCGGGCATGATTTTTCTTCTTTCTACATCCCTGTACGGGCCAAATTATTTTCACACTGGCCCTATATAACTTTTGTTTCATTTTCCTAAATAAACAAGCTATTGTCCAGAGTAGAAAAGTAGTATGTGCTTACTGCAAATGAGTAAAAAGACAAATTAAAAAAACACTTATCCAACTCGCATCCTCGAAAACAATCACCAGGTGTTTCTTTCCAAATCGTTTTCTCCTTAAATGCATACCTATAGAAAACCCGTTCCTCACCTTCCTGTAACTTGTTCCCCCCTCGCCCTTTCCCCTCACTGGACATTGGAAGTCCTTCACCAGTGGGCTTGCGCTTCTTTACGCCCCACCGCGCGCGCTACCAGTCTTACCCATGTCCGTTCTCCCACGCCTACCAATGCCTCCTTCCCCCACTTTGTGTGAGTCTCTGCTTAAGGGGCTGGCCAGGAGGTGGAAGCTTGCGGGACTTATGTAGTCAGGGAACACTGAGTGTGCGTATGTGCGCGCGCACCGCAGGTGCATATAAAGGAATAAAGCAATATATCTAATAAGGGTAGATCCCCAAAAGGACGAATATAGGAAGGAAAGAAGAAAAAAAGTAATTAAAAAGAATGAAAGAACGGAGGATGGAAGGAAAGCAAAGGAGGAAAGCAGACCAGTAAAGAAGGACCGAGGCGCCCTGCTAGCCAGGGGCTGAGGGCAGTGCTCCCGCCATGACCTCCTCGCGCTCTCCCGGAGGCGGGGGGCCGGGTAGACTTGCCCCCACTTACCGGACCTGAGCAGCACGGCCCGGTAGAGGCCGGTGGCCTCGCTGGGCCCCCGGACCCGCTCGCTCAGCCTCTGCGCCATGCGCCGGTGCACGGGTCTGCGAAGCCGGCACTGCAGGCTGGGAGCGCACCGCGGAGTGCAGTCCCGGGTCGGAGCGCAGTCCCGGGTCGGAGCGCCTCCGTGACGGTGACGCTGCCCGAGAACCAAACCCCGCCGCGGATCAGGTTACAGTGGCTGCCAGAGGGCCAGGCCCAGAGGCGCCCGCGGGGGAGGGACAGGGGGCAGGGGCCAGGTAGGTATCCCTGCCCAGGCAGCAGACTGGGCACGGGTAAGCGTCTGGCATGAGGACTCCTAGCTTCAGGGTTCCAGGGCCAAGGTGAGAACCCGGTGTCCTGATTTCCAGCCTCGGTCTCCTACCTACTCTTCTCTATTTCCCTGGCCGCTGGCCTTGTTGAATGCTACAAGCGGGTGTGGGGTTCTGAAGTGCCACCCCTGGGATCAGGTCCAGCACCACTAATTAATAGCTGTGTGACCCTACGATTTAGTTACCTATTCTCACAGAGCCTCAGTTTTCTCATCTGTAAAATGGGGATAACCATGGTACTCATCTCTCAGGTATGAGGGTAACCAACACATTATCTCTATCTCTGAGCACAGTGGCTAGCACAGAACAAACACTATATATTGGTATTTTTTTGAAAAGTGTTCCAAGGCATCCTGTGGTGGGTGACACTGAGAAGCGGGGGCTTTGCTGGGGGAAGAAAGTTGGGATGGGAAGCCCGTGGGATTCCACAAGACTGATTTCTCTGGCTTTGTGAAATTCCTTTAACATCCAGAAATGGGAGGACCAACCAAGAGTCTAAAGGTGGAGGGGCAAAGTCGAGCAGATAGTTTGGAAAATATAAGAAAACAACAACTTTGATTATCTACCCTGTGTCTGGTGGTGTGCTAAGTTTCTTCTAAAACAAAAACTAATGTTCATGTGCTGTATGTCCTATTTTGTTTCATCTTCACAATCCTATGAATTAGGGTCTGTTAGTTTTCCAATTTACAGAAGAGGAAACAGGCTCAGAGAGGTTAAGCAGTTTATCTGAGGTCACACAGTGTGGAGCTGTCATACAAACTCAGATGGTCTGACCTCAGAAATGGGCCACTCTGTTGCCTCTCCGCTATCTTATTTACTCTTCACGAAAACACTGAAAGGTAAGCATGTTAACATGAATGTAGGAATCCCATCCAAGATACCACCTTAGAGATGATGTAGTTGAGACTCCGGGAGGTGAGGTGGCTTCTCCACCCACAAAACCGATGCCCCTGAAATCTATAGACTGCTCTCCACACACGCCGCCAACCGCCCCCCCCCAGAGCTGTCCAGGGTACTGGATGGCCTCTGTTTAAGGCTGTGTCTGCGGATCAGTCTTGAGCTGGCTGCCGGGGCCTTGGCCACACAATACCACCTCCCTCTGCCTCTGTGTCTTCTCCAGCCTTGGTGCCACCTAGGCCAGCTGCCAACCAAGTTGTCTCTGGCTCTCCCTTGACCACTGCCCAGGCCCAGCTTCTGCTCTGACTCAGAGGTCCCTGTCATCACACAGAATCCCAAGGACCAAAGTGACACACTTTGATCTTTGGATACCTCAGTCATTGGCCAGACTGATCATGTTTCTTATCAACAACCAGCCACCACGAGTGCCAGGCACCATGCCAGACATTTGGCATTCACTATCTCATATCCATTCTTCAAAGGATGAAATTATATCTAATGTACCATTCATCTCATTTAACCCACTCTTTGAACAAGCATGGTTATGCCCCTTCTAGAGATGAGGAAAATAAGGCTCAAGTGACTTGCCCAAGATCACGTAACTAGTTAGTAGTGGAGAAGGAATTTGAACCCAGATGGTGCCAAAGCTTTTACTGCAGGAGGAAAACCAAGCCAGCTACTGAACAAGGTGCGGGTTTAGGAAAATTATGACTGAGGAATGTGCTTTTACAGAGCATTACCAAAAGATCAACTCTGGTTGCATCCCCAAGGAATTCTAGGCGGGTCTGACTTACCTGATCCATTTAGTCTCTGCTTCTCATTTTCATTATGAAATATGGCCCCAGGAGAGTATTCTTTCTGTGAACAGAAAGAAAGTAGGTGGAGGTGAGGACCCTCTGTTCCTTGCCAGGGGGAGGAGTGAAGAGATATTCAGAGTGACCCTGGCCAGGGTCAAAGTCCTCTCCAGAGAAACAAAGTACTATAGTCCTTGGAGTGTGAGTGTGAGTGAGTGTGTGTGTGTGGGGGGGGCATCATTTGTGAGGCTCATGCTCTTTTTTTTAAATGACTATTTTTTAGATCAGATTTAGAGAAAAATCGAGAAGATAGTAGAGAGAGTTCCTTATACTCTGCATCCAACTTCTGTTATTTCTCTCTTATTAAGATCCTGCATATATGTAGATGTACATGTACATAGTATGGCATATCTTTTCTAATTAAACTAATTATTAAACTGTTAACTAATTATTAACTAATAACATCATTATTAATTTTTTTGAATTCCCCCCAATTCATGATGGAAATCACTTTATTGAGTCTGACTGGGTGTGAGGATGTCTATTTTTTTAAAAATTTTATTGGAGTATAGTTGATTTACAATCTCATGTTAGTTTCAGGTGTACGGCAAAGTGAGTCAGTTATACATATACATATATCCACTTTTTAGATTCTTTTCCCCAGTTACAGAATATTGAGTAGAGTTCCCTGTGCTATACAGAAGGTCCTTATTAGTTATCTATTTTTATATATAGTAGTGTATATATGTCAATCCCAATCTCCCAATTTATCCCACCCCTGCTTACCTCCTGGTAACCATAAGTTTGTTTACTACATCTGTAACTCTTTCTGTTTTGTAGATAAGTTCATTTGTACCCCCTTTTTATAGATTCCACATACAAGCGATATCATATGATATCGCTTATAACATTATTATTAACTAAAGTCCAGACCTTATTCAGATGTCCTTAGTTTTTACCTAATATTCTCTTTCTGTTCTAAGATCTCATCCAAGATACCACATTACATTTAGTTGTCTTATTTCCTTAGGCTCCTCTTGGCTGTGACAGTTTCTCAGACTTTCTTTGCTTTTGATGAACTTGACAGTTTTGAAGAGTACGGAGAGCCATGTTCTGGTATGTGAGATCTCATCCACACTGTTTCTTCTACCTGGATTGCCTTTTCCCTGCCTTTCTGGCAAACTCCTCATGCTTCAAGAGCAATTTCAGAAGGCTTCAGGGTTTGGTCCTCAGTGTCATTTCTTAGGCACCTTTTGTTCTCCCTCTACTCTGTCATGACTTGAAAAACAACTCTAAGCCAATGATTCCCAAATGTTTATTTCTAATTCAGACTTTCACTCTGAGCTTAGTTAAACTTTGTCCAACAGGCTACTTGACATCTCCACTTGAAAGTCTAATAGGCCCCACTCACCAGAGCCCAAATGGAATTCTTGACCACTCCAGCCCCCAGCCTGTTCCCCCTCTGTCCTCCCATCTTAGCAAGTGGCTCCATTCCAGCCCTGCGGCTCAGGCAGGAGTCTGGGGTTTGCCTTGCCCTGTCTTCCTGCAACCCCATAGTCCTCAGCTCACCAGGTCTACCTCCTGGGATCTCTTCAATCCACCCACTTCTTCCAGTGCCCCCACCCTAGCCCACGTGCCTCCCCACCCCATGCCTGAATGTCTGCAGTAGCTTGCCCTCCTTCAAACCGTTCTCCTCACAGATTCCAGAGCAAGCTTTTAAAATGTAACCCAGACTCTGATCCGGCCCTACTCAAACCACACTTTGGTCCTTCCCTTTGCACTTGGAATCAAACTCACCTGCCTTCCCCCTGACCTTCAAGGCCTCTGCAGCCTGTCCCCTCCCTGCCAGCCTCTCAAATCCCATTTATTTGCTCCTCCACATGTTCAAGGACTTGGGATGCCTCGGTGCAAATAGACAAAGGTCCTTGACCTTGTGGAGCTGACATTCTAGCGAGGGAGATAGACAATGAGCATAATGAATAAGTAGATAGTGTGTTAAAAGGTGATAGGTACGTGGAAAGAAGGAAAGTTAGAGTTGGAGAGGAGTGGGAAGTGGTAAATGGGGGCAGTGCGCGGTAATAAATGACCGCTGGGGGGGCCTCATTGAGAAGGCGAGATGCGAGCACAGACTTGTAGGAAGCCGGGGAGTTAGCCACACAAGTGTCTTGGGGAAGCAGGTCGCAGACAGAGGAAACAGCTAGAGCAAGAGTCCTGAGGCTGGAGTGTGCCAGAAGTTCAGGGAACAGCAAGGTGGCCAGAGTGGCTGGAGTGGAGGGAACGCAGGGGCCATGATATGAGGGAAGGTCAGCGAGGAAACGGGGCCGCCTCCCTCATACCCCACACTCCAGCCACTGGGAACCACTTGGGTCCCCTGAAAGCCATGCTGTCTCTAACTTCCCCACTCTTTCAGAAGCTGCCCCTCTACCCAGGGGGCACTCCCCAACTCTGCCTGGCTATTCCTTTTTATCCTTTAAGTCTCTGCTGAAATGCCACTTCCTCAAGGAAGTCCCCCTTGATCACATACATGATTCCACAGCACCCCAGATTGCCCTTATATTAATAGTCACCACTCAGTTGTGATTGTTTGAGCCCCGTCTCCTCCACCAGATTGTACTCGCCTTGAGGGGGAGCTGGAACCTGTTCACAGCTGTCTCCCCAAGGCCTGATCCAAAGCTGGGCTTGGATTGGATGCCCAATAATGATTTATTAAAAGAACGAATGAAGTGAATGAGTGAATGGATGAATGCACCCACACTGGGAACCCCGGGCTCTATGAGGAAAGTGGGTGATTCCACAGTGAGTTAATCAGGGCTGGAATGATGGAGGCCCCCTGCTGCCTGCCCAAGGATTACTCGGTGTGGACAGAAGGGCCTGGGGTCCTGATGTTTCCCCCGGCGTGCTCCAATTTTGAGCTCTGCCACCAAGGAGGGCATAGAAAAGGGAGGGTGTCTGGGATTTGGCCAAGCCTCTTTCATGGTTTAAACAAAAAGAGTAAGAGGACAAGTAACCTCATCTGTAGAAGAAAATTCTGGGACAAAGAAAAAGGACATGCTCCAGAGGCCTGGAGTGGGATCTGAGCTTCTTCTCACATCTCCCCACACACACCAGGGAAGTGAGGCTGGGTCCCAAGGGCAACGTTAGCATTACAAAGCCAGACTCTCCTAAGGAGCAGCTCCCTGGACTTGGAGTTCAAAGAATTGTCCCTTGCACGCCCGCCAACCCCCCTTGCATGAAAGATTTGTTGGAAGTCAGGCCAACTTGTGTTCAGTAAAACTCAGTGACCCCAGAAGAGTCCTCTCCCTGAAGTGACTGGAGTTCGGTGACCAAGAAAACGTTCCACTTGCCAAGGCAAAGCCGCCTGGATCTTTGCTGACGTATTGCCTTTGGACTGGTGGGGGAGAGGAGGGGGCAAACTGCCAAAATGGCATCTTAGAGCAACATAGAAGGGCCTGAATTCTGACTTTAGGGGAGATGAGGGTAGGACCTCAGAGTATTTGTCCTTGTAGCCTGGAGTGAATCACAGTGAGGGGTGTCTCTGCATGTCTTTACTTAGCCCCCATTAAACTGGAAACACCATGAGAACAGGGACTGTGACTTATTCAGGCGTGTATCTTCAATGCTCAGGACGTTTCCTGGCACACAGGTGCTTAGTAAAGAAGAACCACCTTAATGACTGTGGCAAATGTTTAAGCACGTCCTAGAGCTGAGCACTGTGTTACGACTTTACCGATGTGGTCTCACTTAAATCTCATCATACATAGTCCTTTGAGATTAGGGAAGAGTTGGGGTCCTGTTTTGTGGATCAGGAAGGAAGCTGCAGCCTCGGACAGGTTAAGATACACAGCTGGCAGTGGCAGCATTGCAATTAGACTGGAGGCAGTCTGACTCGGGAGCCTGCGGCCTTAGCCACATTCACAAATTGGGGGGCAGGGTGTGGGTAAGAGCCTGCACCCCACTTTACAGAAAAGGAAACTGAGGCTCAGAGAGGTTAAGGAACCCTTCTGCATGGATTCAGCTGGAGCAGCCTCCCCACCAATCTGATTCTTAAAGGTGGGTTTTTTGTTTTTTTTTTTTTTTTTTGCGGTACTCGGGCCTCTCACTGTTGTGGCCTCTCCCGTTGCGGGGCACAGGCTCCGGACGCGCAGGCTCAGCGGCCATGGCTCACGGGTCCGTGGCTCACGGGTCCAGCCGCTCCGCGGCATGTGGGATCCTCCCGGACCGGGGCACGAACCCGTGTCCCCTGCATCGGCAGGTGGACTCTCAACCACTGCGCCACCAGAGAAGCCCCAAAGGTGGAGTATTTTTAACGTGACCCTTGGCTCCTACCCACCCTCCTCCCGTTCCCCATTCCTGAGCCCGTAAACACAGGGCTCACAGCGCGCCCCACACCCCGCGAGCCTCTGCCTCAGTGCCTCACTCTCAAAGAGCCACCGAGCTGTGTGAGGTGACACCTGCTGCTTCTCGCTTCCATCCCCAGGGACAGGGAGAATCAAAGCCAGCCATCCTTCCTTTAAAGTGCTGGGCACTGTTTGGAGAAGGTGTGAAACCCTGGGACCTGTTCCTTTCCAGGGGTCCATTTACATCACACTGGTGTTGGGTTCCATCAAAGGCAGCCTCCAGGGTCTCTTCACTGTCCATTCATTCCAGCCCCTCAGGCCTCAGAGACCCAGAGCACTGCCCTCCTGGAACCAGGCTGAGGTACTGGGCCAGTACCTTCCTCTCCTCACCTGCACTTGGCAGGTGGGCTGTTTAATTTGCCTTAAAAGCTTGTAAAATAGTTCCCGCAATATATAAATCCATTGCTGCTTTAAACATTTGGAACAACGCAATGCATATAAATTTAAAACATTTCTCCTTTCTGTCCCCTCTCAGCCTCAATGTCACCCCTTCCCCAGAGTTATCACTGTTTTTGATGCCGTATGTGTGTTTTGGTCATTTTTCTGCAGCTTGCTTTTTAAGCTCTACAATATGTCTTGTAGATATTTCTATTTTAATATATGTAGATCCACTTTCCTCTTTTATCTACCGCAGCATACAATACAGCATGATGCCGTAATTTTTTTTAAAAAAACAAATCCCCTTTAGTTGAACATTTAGGTTGTTTCCAGTTTGTCCCTATTGCAAATAATTCTGCTCCAAACATCCTTGTGCTTGCCTCTGTGTGCATGGATGTGTTTCCCTAGGGCGGACACTGTGACATAGAAATGCTGGGCCAAAGGGTACATATACTTTAAATTTTAGCAGATGCTACCAAATTACCCCTGTACCGAGCAGGACCCTATGGGAACTTCCTGGAACAGATTCCCTCCCCCCCTCTTCCTCTGCTTTAGCTCCTCTCTGAAGTACCTAGATAATAGTATCTGATGCACATTCCCTGAGTTGTTTTACAGATGCTAAAACCCCCCACCAAATGGAAGGAATTAACCACTTGATGACCATGAGCTTGTAGCCCCCAGACCTACTGGAGCCTAAGGATTGATAATGCTAACTCCTGTGACACCACCCTGATACCTCACCATCAACCAGTCAGAGAACTGTGCATGAGCTAATCACATACCCTGGGACTCCCCTCCCTCACCTTGCTTTTAAAAATGTTTTGGTGAAACCCATCAGAGAGTTCGGGCTTTTTGAGCATTAGCTGTCCTGGACTCCTCATACGGCACCTTACAAGAAACACTGCACTTTCCCTCACCACAGCCTGGTATCAGTAGATTGGCTTTACTGCGAGCTGGTGAGCAGACCCAAGTTTTGGTTCAATAACAATTGTGGCACCCAATGTGGGGCCGTAGTCCTGAGTGGATGTCTCCCCTGTGGCATATCGTGCCCTGACAGGTGGCTCCCGGGTCCTGTCCAGCAGCTGCCTGAGCACCTGTGTCTCAGGGACAGACCTGAGCACTTGCCGCCAGCCGGGTTGAGACATCTTTGGTAAGTAATGGGGCTCGCGTATGGCAACACCAGGGTGTTCTTCCCTATTGCATTGGTTTTGCGTATGGCAGAGCATTTGTTGGGATTTTCCCTTCTGGACTAAGGCTTGGTCATTTTGGCTTCATCTCTGACGGGGCATTGGCTGGGGTTCTCCCCTTCGGACTCGAGCACAGTCCTTTGGCTTTGTCTCTGACTGATGGGGCATCGGTTGGGAATCTCCCTTTCTGGGGCTAAAGAACTGTGATCCTGAGAGACTATTCTGCATTGCTTTGGTTGGTTTGCTTGAGAGTTGAGAACACCTGCCATGAATAATTAAGTATGGATAATCGTAACTCTTCTATCTCATAGTGCCCCTAGGGTGGATTTTGCAAAACCGGAAGACCTTCAGCTATGCTCCCACAAACGATTTTTTTAAAATTGTTAACTCTGTTTGGCCTCAGTACTCCCTGAGATCTAGAGAACAATGGCCCCTAATGGCTCTGCTATTATATGAAAGTGAGCCTTTTGGAATTGCTTTGGCTTTTATCTTGGGTGTGTGCGCATGAGTATTTTGGTACCTGAGTCCAAATCCTGTTCTCTGTTCCTGGTTTTGACCTCCATTAAAGGGTCTAGTAACTCGAATGCTGATTCATATTCCTCTGAAAGTGAGGCCTGTGCATGTGAGTGAATAAGATGTGTTATTGTCGATTACTGTTCTTCGTTTAAACTGAATTGGGTATTTGGAAACGGAGGGGAAAAAAATCCCTGAAAATGGCCATGATGACGGGTTTTTGCATATGCAGTTAGGGGAAGCTTGTTTTCTACGAGGAACTTGCATTTCTCTCCCTAAGCCGCCTTTAAAATGTAAATGTTCTGCCTGGACTCTCAGGAATTTATCTGATCTTCTGTAGTCCCTGAGACTGAAGGGAAAAAAGAGAGGTATTTTTAATCTGAAGCGGAAAAACTGTGAGATCTCTGGTTCTGTCTTTATGTAAAAATTAACTTGTAAATGAGCTCATTTAATTGACTTAGTAAGCTCTTACAAATTAAATACTTCTAACTGTAACAGAAACTGGCCAGAAAAAGTTTCAGTTTCACATGATCTAGGAAATATTCAATATGAAATTAGTATCTGATATTAAAGCTAGCTTAAACTTGTTCATTTAATCAATACAGACATGTCTTACTTTTATTGTTCCTAGGTTTACTAATGGCCAATAAGTTCATGTTATTTTTGTTACAGAGTTTGTCAGAATATTAGCTTGCTATGAGTTTCATAAGTTATAAAATAAAGGTAAATGAGTTAAGAGTTTTCACGTGAACTTTTTTTTTTTTTTTTTAGGAATAATTATGTTGTAGGTATGTCTATCTAAAATACTTTCTCCAGACTTTCGGTAACCTAAGTTTTGCTAAGTTAAGTTAAATAACGAACATTCATTGTTCGTTAATTCATTGAACATCTAGGTCATTTTAAATAGAGGTTATGGAATATGTTCATAAGTTCCAATCAGGAAGTGCTGGTATGATAGTTCAAACTTGCTTGTTTCTTGGTGGCACAGTGGTTAAGAATCCACCTGCCAATGCAGGGGATGGGTTAGAGCCCTGGTCTGGGAAGATCCCATATGCCACGGAGCAACTAAGCCCGTGCACCACAACTACTGAGCCTGCACTCTAGAGCCCGGGAGCCACAATTACTGAGCCCACACGCCACAACTACTGAAGCCCACGCGCCTACAGCCCATGCTCCACAACAAGAGAAGCCACCGCAATAAGAAGCCCACGCACCGCAATGAAGAGTAGCCCCCACTGACCGCAACTAGAGAAAGCCCACGCACAGCAATGAAGACCCAATACAGCCAAAAATTAATTAATTAATTATTTTTAAAAAGTACACTGGAAATAACATTTTAAAAAATTGCTTGCTTCTTGGTGTTTGCTAGAGATTAAGATTTTAAATTATAATAAATGTAATTAAAGCTACTAAAATAATAAAGGAAATATTTCAGTATTCCAGGAAGGTAGGATGTATACTTTCAGTTAAAGAAGGTGTGAAAAATGAAAATACATTTTTGTCAAAGGGGAAAAAAAGGTAATTTTATTTTAGAGCTGGTTGTTTCTGGATGTAAAAATAAGGGACAAGCTAATATGGGTACAGAAAGTTATGGAAGGTTTGTAGAAAGGGAGCCCTGAAAAAGGAGTTTTGTGCATGGTCGGACTGGGATTAGATTAAATTTAATTAGGTAAATGGATTTTCTTATTAAAAGTAGGCTGGTGCAGGACTAGATTTGGTTTCTCTCAGTTAAGAGAACAAAGTTTTCTTAGAATGTCACTTTTGGTAACATTGTATGAATTTTCTTGCCTTCAAGTGATCTGTATCTGCTTTTGAAATCTTTTGTCACTTCGGTTAAGTGAATAAATATTCACAGTGACCTTTGATCCTATTTGACCAAGTGTTTTGAAACTTTTTGATGTTTTTGACAAAATTCCTATCAAATTCTAATTAAAGTTCTTTTGACCTCAGCTAACTTTGGGATGCTTCAGAGGGCCCCTAAGTCATCTCAGAGAGAAATATTAAACTAACTAGGATTCTTTGGTATGTTAAATTACACAGAAAGCATTGTCAAATGACTGATAAACCTCCTCATATTATACTTTATAGGTAAATGTTATTTACATTCTAGAAATCATATAAAGTTTATGAAATTTGGATATGTCCTGATATAATGTTATCAGTCATAAACCTAGTAACCTTAAAATATTATATGTCACAGCAACTTGTTTATGCTTCTTTTGTGAGTAACATTGTAATCAGATCTTTAACCCTGTCTTTTTAAGTATTGTTATTCACAGACAGTTAAGCTGATGCTTTGCAAAAATGCTTCATCTTCAAGAAGATTCATAGAAAGGACTTTCTGTTGAGTACACATTTCTGGTAACTTACAGATCATACTGCTGAACTTGGGTAAGAAACTTAAAAAGTCTAATGGAAACTCTGATTTCATAAAACCTAGCAAAAAGGATTAGTTACATGGGATTAGGTAAACTCAAGAATGTGGTTATAATTTTTTGGTTTTGTCTGAAATATTACTGGCTTTTAATGTGTTTTCCAAATGTAGGAGACCTTTCCCCTTAAGCTAATTACGATTTGTAGCAACTTGGTCAGTTATACCTTTGTAAGTAGAATTGAAACATTTATCTTTTTTCTCTACCTTATTCCTCCAGAAATTGGAAAATTCTTTAGGTTCCCAGAAGCTTTATCAGGTAAATAAGGAAGGCCACCTCCTAACGGGTGCAAGAATCTCAAAGTGTTTTTGGGACCTTGGAAAGGTAGGAATTCACCCAAATCTGTAAGATAAAATATGTGACAAGCCCTTGGTGTGGCTTTCCTGGCCTTTTAAAAGTTCAATCTGAAATTCCTTATGAAAAGTTCCAGCACAGCCAATTTAAAAGAGCCTATGTGATCAATTAACCAGACTTATTTTGTAAACAAAGTATTCTTAACTCGGCCATATTGATAAAAATGAGGGTAATTTTAGAAAAAGATTATGTTTCAATGGACATTATATTCTAGTTTTATTAAATGAAGTCAGTATTTACTGCCTAAGACTCACTTCCCAGATGGCTCTTTGTTGCTTTATTATTGTAAAGTTTGGTTGAGTTACTAAGAGGATACTCTAAGTTTGTTCCTGAAGCTCATCACAGCAGTCTATCTTTGGATGAGTATTGGATGCCCCATGACTTGCAGCTAGGGGATTGTGCATGCTGGAAGGGGAATCATAAAGGACTCTCTCCAACCGATAAAAGGACCCTTGTCAGGTATTTTTAAGTAGCTCATGTGCAGTGAAGCTAAATGGAATTGACTCTTGGACTCATATTTTCCCACTTGAGAAGAGCCTCTGCACTGCACTGGTCTGCCAAGGGGACTGTTGACCCCAAAAGACATCCACAGCAGGATGAGAAGAAGACAGCAGTGGTGAGCAGCTGACCCAGGAGTCTGGACCAGGCCTGTAAGACCTATCATACCAATCTAATTGAACTGTTTACCAAATGTTTGTCTCCCTATCAACACTGAAAGTTATTGTTTTACTTTTAACCACACTGTTGTCCTCAGTGTTTATCAGGGGAAGTAGAGTTGTCACAGAGTATAACTACTCATGATGTGTAACACGGCTTGCTTTAAGTCTATTGCTGAAAGCACATGTACAATGCTTGTGTGACAATTGGGTGTGATTGATAAAATGTATAGCCTGTATAATATTTCCCTGTTAACATACCTCTGAGCTATTTACTATGTCTGATTAGTTTCCCCCCCAACGTGGATAACTGGGCAAATATATATAAACAAAAAGTAGGCCTAGCAAGGCCTAGCACTGAGGGACATGATGGACCCAGGGCAGGCATGGGCCACCATGGCATCAGGGGCCAATACTTTGGTCTATCAAAAGATTTGCAGTCCAATGGCCAACAGACACATGAAAAGACGCTGAACATCGCTAATTATTAGAGAAATGCAAATCAAAACTACAATGAGGTACCACCTCACACCGATCAGAATGGCATTCATCAAAAAATTTAAAAACAATAAATGCTGGAGAGGGTGTGGAGAAAAGGGAACCCTCTTGCACTGTTGGTGGGAATGTAAAATGATACAGCCACTATGAAGAACAGTATGGAGGTTCCTTAAAAAACTAAAAATGGAACTACCATATGATCCAGCAATCCCACTCCTGAACATATACCCAGAGAAAAACATAATTCCAAAAGACACATGCACCCCAGTGTTCATTGCAGCACTACTTACAATAACCAGGACATGGAAGCAACCTAAATGTCCATCAATAGAGGAATGGATAAAGAAGATGTGGTACGTATATACAATGGAATATTACTCACCCATAAAAAGGAACGAAATTGGGTCGTTTGTAGATACATGGATGGACCTAGAGACTGTCATACAGAGCAAAGTAAGTCAGAAAGAGAAGAGTGTCATACAGAATGAAGTCAGAAAGAGAAAAACAAATATATATTAACACATATATGTGGAATCTAGAAAAATGGTATAGATGATCTTATTTGCAAAACAGAAATAGAGACACAGATGTAGAGAACAAACATATGGATACCAAGAGGGGAGGGGTGGTGGTGGGATGAATTGGGAGATTGGGATTGACATATATACACTATTGATGCTATGTATAAAATAGATAACTAATGAGAACCTACTGTATAGCTCAGGGAACTCTACTTAATGCTCTGTGGTGACCTAAATGGGAAGGAAATCCAAAAGAGAGGGGATATATGTATACATATAGCTGATTCATTTTGTTGTACAGTAGAAACTAAGACAACGTTGTAAAGCAACTATACTCCAATAAAAATTAATTTTAAAAAATAAATAAAACTTGCTTCAAATTAAAAAAAGAAAAAAAAGATCTGCAATCAAAAGGGGAAATGGGGCTTCCCTGGTGGCGCAGTGGTTGAGAGTCCGCCTGCCGATGCAGGGGATGCAGGTTCGTGCCCTGGTCTGGGAAGATCCCACATGCCGCGGAGCGGCTGGGCCCGTGAGCCATGGCCGCTGAGCCTGCGCGTCCGGAGCCTGTGCTCCGCAACGGGAGAGGCCACAACAGTGAGAGGCCCTCGTACCGGAAAAAAAAAAAAAAAAGGGGGAAATGAGGGAAAAATCTTCATATATTGAGGTATGGGGATGTCATTCTGGCTTATACGTGGTTTAACTTAAACTTTACTGACTGGAGTAGCCTATTTTGTGGCTTATTAAACACACTTTGTACATCTGGTTTGGCCATTGAGGAGGAGAATGCATTTAAAAGTCAAAATAGAATAACTTTTGTTCCGACATCCAAGATAAAGCTAGGTGGCCATTGTGGACGTGATTTCAGACATGTTTGTGTATTGCTGAGAACTTGAATTTTCTGAACTGTATGGGATTTAAGGACACCACCAGTCATTCTCAAAACAATATCTGCTAGCTGCTGCCAACTGCAACCTTACTGTCTGAAGGTCTCCTCTTATAACCATGTAACTTTTCCCTTAACTTTCAGCAGAGTAGTGACAAGAGAGCTCAAGCTATAGATTCCCAGCAGAAGGCACTAGATTCTTTAGGTATATATTCATACCCGTGGAAAAACTGAAACCCAAATAAACAGAATAATTCAAAAGGCTGCTTGGTTACAAGATATTTGTAGAGAGGACGCACTCCATAACTTATTGTCCTGGTTGCCATATGGAACACGAAGACTCCTTTGGGAAATAATACAAGGGTGCATTTTGATCATTACCCTAATTGTGATATGTCTACTAATTTTCAAATGTCTGGGTGCTATGACAAAGCCATCAAAAACAGAGATAATGTTTTCAAAGTAAAATATTGATGCTAAGCTTGGGACTCTAGAATTTGTTGAAATGGAAGTCAATGACTTTCTCTTCTCTAATCCTGAAAAATTGACTTCACCCCTGTTCAGTAGGAAGTAGACATAGCAGTCATCGCCCCATTCCCCTTCTTAGGATTGAGGAGTATCAAAGAAAAGGGGGGAATTGTAACCAAGCAGGACCCTGTGGGGCCTTCCTGAGACAGACTCCCCACCACCCCATATCCTCAGCTTTAGCTCCTCTCTGAAGTTCCTAGATGATAGTCTCTGATGCACATTTCCTGAGTTGTTTACAGATGCTAAAACCCCCCACCAAATCGAAGAAATTATCTAATGACAATGAGCACATAGCCCCCAGACCTACAGAGCGAAGGATTGATAATGTTGACTCCTGTGACACCTCCCTCTTACCTCATCGTCAAGCAATCAGAGAATTGGGCACAAGCTGATCACATACCCTGGGACCACCCCCTCCCCACCCCACTTTGCCTTTAAAGATCCTTCAGTGAAACTCGTCAGAGGGTTTGGGCTTTCTGAGTATTAGCTGTTCCAGATTCCTTGTATGGCACCTTACAATAAACCCTGCACTTTCCTTCACCACAACCCAGCATCAGTAGATTGCTTTAACTGCGCGAGCTGGCAAGTGGACCCAAATTTTGGTTTGGTACCACCTCCAGAATGTCTGTACCATTTCAAATGCCCATCATCAGTATCTGAGATTACTGGATGGTCTCACCCACACTAACTCTAGGTGTTATGAATCTAAGTTTGTGTACTAAAAACTAACCTATGGTATTAGAAGTTAGGATCGTGGCTACCTGTATGGGGGGGTGACAGTGGTTGGGAGGGGAACGAGGGGGCTCTTGGGGTGCTGTTGACATTCTGTTTCTTGATCAGAGTAGCGGTTACACAGGTATTTTCAGTTTCTCCAAGTCCATTGAGTGGTATACTTATGGTAGTGCAGTTTCTCTATGTATTTTTCAATTAAAAGTTCAAACTATTTCCTCCCTTCCCTCATCTGATAGCTGACAAAACAGCATCCCATGATCATTTTATTTCGAGGGCTGAA
This sequence comes from Phocoena phocoena, assembly GCF_963924675.1. Taxonomy (NCBI): domain Eukaryota; kingdom Metazoa; phylum Chordata; class Mammalia; order Artiodactyla; family Phocoenidae; genus Phocoena; species Phocoena phocoena. The sequence continues at coordinate 30,809,535 of NC_089228.1, read as the reverse complement.
CCTTCCTTTGTTGGTACATTGGCCTCTGGATTCCTTCTTCTGGAATATTTTATTTCCGTGTCTCATGAGAATGCTTTACCTGACAGAAGAAACCCCTTTTCAGAAAGGGGAGAAGGGCCTTGACTTTCCCTGGGCACTGACTATATGTGCTAACGCTCACAACGGCCTTTCAGGGTAGGTGCCATCCACCCTGTTTTATAGGCAAGGAGGCAGGGGCTCAGAGCAGCAAGGTGATCTGTCCAAGGTCATGAAATTGTCTGACTGCAGAGTTCTACCTTCCTCAATACCCTTTAAGCTGCTCATGTGACAGGGATTGGGCTAACCATGCAAAAGGCATGAGCTCAATCCCTGCAACAGCCCAGTGAGGTAGCTATATTGCCATCCTATTTTACAGATGAGAACATTGAGGTTCAGAAAGCTTAGATAACTTGCTCAGCTCACCCCATTAGTAAGTGGAGGAGCAGGGCTGAGCCCAGGTCTACCTGGCTGTAAACCTGTGATAAGACAGTGCTATCCAGTACAATCTTATACAGTGATGGAAATGTTCCATATCTGTGCTGATAGTATGGTAGCCACTAGTCGCACGTGGCTGTTTACCACGTGAAATGTGACTAGTGCCATCGTGGAAATGAAGTTCTAGTCTTATTTTCATTAATTTAGGTAACCTACATTAGACAGTCCAACTCTAAGGAGTGAGGTGGGGGAAGGAGAAGAGCTGCAGAGCACAGGCATAGATAACAGAGCAGCTGCCCCTATGGGAAACCATCCAGCCCACCAGGAGGGACCCACTTGCAGAGGTCCTGACAAAGCCCACACACAATGAGGTCTCAGGGCACAAGAACCACACCCTGAGGAAAGAGCCAGGGCTTTGTAATCAGATGTAGCCTTAACAAGCCTCTTAACTTAGGACTCAGTTTCCTCATGTATAAAATGGGTATCAAAATAGGGCTGGTTTTAAGAGTGAATGAGAGAATACACAGTACCTGGCACATAACTGGCATTCGATAAGCTATTTAACAGAATACTATTATCACAACTATTATTACTGATCGTAGGCTCACTTTTAAACTTTTAAGTTTTTTCATTATATAAAGGTAGAGCATATGCATGCTAATAATTTAAACAATGCAGATGGGTATAAAGTGTGACCTAAAAACCTCCAAATATTTTAATACCAAATCTCCCTCCCAAATGGAAACTGTTCTAAGTAGTTTCCTACCCGCCCACCCAGGAATCGTCTCCACTTCCATAAACATCTACAACAACTCTGATCTCTCCTTTTGAAAAATGCAAACATGAAACACACTCTTCTGTAACTTGCTTTTCTCACTTTACCACGTCTGGAGGGCATCTTTCCACACAAGCACATTCAGTTTCACTGCATTATTTTACTGTTTGCACGATGTTTCCTGGTAAATGTCATTTGTAACTCTTTTTGCAGGTCCTTACTGGTGCACATTTAGGATGTTACCACATATTTTGCTGTTGTGAGCATTTTACACATGTGAGCATTTTTACCAGTAGAATCCCTAGGTCAACGGTTGGGGTATTTTCAATGGCGATAGATCTTGGCATATGTGCAATCTTATTTTAAATCTCCCAGGAGCACTGGACTCTAAAGGAATGTTCTGAAAAGGCTCCTCAAGTCATGCTAATAATCACCCCTGGAATGTATTTGCTGGGTGGGTTTGGAATTTGAGAAAAGATTTTTTCTTTAAGCAGATCTGGTTTCTAAAATCTCCTTGGCACAGGGATGTGGACAGGGTGAAGAGAGGGGACTTTGTGAGGGGGCACCTGGAGGTCAAGGAACTGGACCCCACTAATCCCAGCTCCGGCTGGCTGGGGGATCTGAGGATGAGGACTCAACTTCCCTGAGAGGCCAATCCTGTAGCAAGCAGGGCTTTGCTGCTTACGAAATCACACTCCAGGGGAGCCACTGAGCCTGTGGCTCGGGGTGGAGAAGGGGAGAGAGAAGAGACACCCACAAGGGCCTCGCCAAGGACTGGACAATGGCACATGTCAGCCAGTGAAATCCAAATGGCCCACAGACGTAAGAAAAGATACTTGGCCTCTCCAGAAACCCAAGAAATGCACACTCAAGCAACAATGGAGTATTGTTTTTCACCTATCAGATTGGCAAAAATTAAAACAAAATGATCCCTAGTGTTGGAGATTGCTGGATACCTAACGTGGAGAAATGGCCGCGCTAGTACACTCGTGCAGGGAGTTATAGTACAGTCCTCCTGCAGGGAAACACGTGCTTCCCAACAGCTATACCATTCCATTCCTAGGAATTGTTTTTAATAACTGAACACGTGCGCAAAGAAACACGGTCAAGGATTTGCATTTACCAGCACTGTTTGTACCAGTAAAAAAAAAATTGCCAATGAGGTAAATGTCTAGATAGGGGACTGGTTAAATAAGCTGTGTTATCTCCATAAAATGTAACAATCTGTGGCTAGAATTGACCCTGTAGATCTGTGTTTACTAACACGGAAGATACCCACTTCCTATATGTGAAAATCAAGTGGAAAAAAAACAGGTTGTAGAATAGTATTTGTGATTACCATTTTTTGATAACAAAATTGGTTAAGTGTATATTATTACATATGCACTGTTATATTATAGGTTTAGTGTTATATATGTATGCACATATCAGTATATGTTTGCATGTTTAGATATTTGTATATGTGTGTATCTATATATGTATATTATGTGAATTTATGTGGAAAATGTTTGGAAGGATATGAATGAATATGTCCTCAGTGGTTACACTCAACTGGTAGGGAATTTTATTAACTCATTAATTTGTTTTTGTAATTCTCTGTGCTTCCTTGAGGGTTTTGTTTGTTTTTGTAATCAACTTGTGTTGTTTTTATACTAGAACAAATAAATTGTTAATATTAGCTTAGGAAACAAAGAAAGCTAATAACTCTGCTCTAAGTGTATTAGCCAATCTAAATGCAATTATCCCCTCATACCAAGATGGTCCCCAGCTCTTGTCCACATTAGAAACCCCCTCTGATCCCAGGACTGTCTTTAATCACAGTAACAAACATAAGAGGAGGAGAATGATGACGTCCATTTATTGAGCACATACTGCGTGCCGGACACTGGCTGGTACTTCACACACATTCTCTCACTGGATCCTCACAGTGGCCTAAGACATAGGTTCTCTCATGGCTTTGGATTTTCCAGGAGAGCCTGAAATGGGGACTTTGTGTAAGTGATTTGTTGAGGGCAAGCTCTCATGGGAAGTCTGTAAAAGAGTAAGGGAGGGAAGCAGGATGGGGCAGGAGAAGTTAAGCAAAGTTGTTGGTTCAGCTCAAGTCTAGTCTCAGCCTGATCCCATGGAGAGTTCTGGACCGTACATGATACCACAGCATCGTCCCACTTTGAGACAAGGACACTGGGCTTTTATCCCCCCATATCAGTTTGTCATTGGCTGAGGCCAATGGGCAAGGATAACCAGGGAGATGGGGTCAACCTCCCTAGTATCTCCGGGTGAGGCACTTCCCATCAGCCAAGGGCAACTGTTTTGAGAAGAGTGCCCCTGTCAGCAGCCAATGCTCACAGCAGCTGGGGGATGGGTATGCTGGGCCAGTAAAGGGGATGTGGGTGATCACTAACCTCCTACATATTATTATTATCATCCCCATTTTACAGATGGGGAAACTGTGGCTCAGAGAGGTTAAGTAACTTGCCCAAGGTTACCCAGCTAATAAGAGATGGAAGCAGGTTTTGAACTCAGATCTGAAGTCCTAGCTCTGAGCCTTAAAACTAGACTGCTGGTAATTTCACAGAGGGAAAGGGGATTGAGGCTGTGAGTGGGGTACCTTCCCTATATCCCCTGCCCCACCAAGTGCCCCCACCATCTATTCCCTGTGCTTCACATTAGCATCTTGGCCCATAAGCAGTTCTAACCTGGGCTTTTGAAGAAGGGAGCCACAAAAAGCCTTTGTGTTCCTGCTGAGGTCCCTGAAGCTTGTGTATCAGTAGAGCTGGTTGCTAGGAGACGTTTCTCAAGAAATGTCTTTGGAAAACGAGCCCAGGCTCTGCCCACAGCACCAAGTTATTGCCCCTGGGAGAGATATCCCAGCACGTGTTTCCCCCAAGGTATTAGGAATAGATACAATTCCTTCTCCACCTGGTTCTTCCAGGCCTTAGCTCAGAGTATCCTGGCTGCAAACAGTTCCTGTGCCAGACAAACTCAGAATCCTGGAGAGAAAGGGCCCTTGGAGCTGACCTGCCTGCCCCGCCCATTATATGAATGGGGAAACTGAGGCACAGGGCATGAGGGACTCACATAATGAGTTAGTGGCAGGGTCACAACTCATCTCTCTCATTACTGCACAAAGCAGCCCTCCCACCCCAAGCCCTGTATGGTGACACAGAAGGAACTCAGTATATGAAGACTTGGTACGTTTCCCTTTATTGACCCTTGGGTTTCAAAGCTTTCTGGGGGCCAAATGATTCCTTTGCTCAAGTGGAGAAGAGCAGCTGCATTTACTGGGCATCTACTATGTGCAAAACCCAGGAGGAGGTGCTTCAGGGTCTTCATCTGCTAAATCTGACTTCTGGACTGTCTTAGGATCAGTGTCTACTGGTTGCTTTTTCTTTTGTACATCTAGAAAACTTTCATTGCTTACTGGACGTTGTGTACATGCATGTGTGATGTGTCATAGGGACTCTGGGTTCTGTTTTCTTCTTCTGAAGAGTGTTACATTTTGTTTTAGCAGGCAGCTCCATCACTGGTTGAACCCTTTAAAGTCCCATGGGTGTGGTTTTACACTTTGTTAGGGAGGGGCAAAGCCCGAGCTATTTCCCAAGCCTCCCTAACTTGAAAGGACTTGCCTCCAAACTCCCTCCTCTGAGGATCTTGAAAGATTTGGTTTTAGTCTCTGTTCGGGCTGGTTTAGAGCAGCTTTTATACTAGAGTATGATCCTCACTTCTAGGGCTTGGCCTTTCTCATGTCTCAGCTTGATGCCTGGGATTAAGGTCTGTCCAATGTCCCCCAGCACTGCTTGACCTGTAGTATCTCAGTGTGGCCTCAACCCCCTACCAGCTGCCCTCTGGTAAACCCTGGATAGTCCCACTCTGCATGCATAGCCCAGCCTTTGGGCAAGGACTTGTGGGTTCTGGGAGACCCTTAAAGACTTCTGGGGTCCCCTGGCTATGCAGCTCCCTCCTCTCCAGTGTCTTGTCCTGCACATTCCTTCTTTTGTTGCCCCAGTGGCCCCAAACTCTGGTCAATGCCTCCTGCACTCAGAGGGACTGCTGTGCTCTGTGTGGGTTCCCTTGCACTATGCCAGGCTTGGGAAGCTGTCCCAGAATGAAAGTCCACGGGATGAGGGACTCACTTTGTGAGTTTCCCTTCCCTCAGAATCACAGTGCCTGTGGTCCACTGCCTGAGAACAGTTGCCTTTTATTTTTGTGAAGTGTTACAATATTTTGTGTTGATGTGGTACCAGGTTCTCCATCATGACCAGAAGTAGAAGTCCAACTCACAGCTGAACACTGTCTCCCTATGTTTATCTTGGAACGCTCATGAGGACCCTGAGAAAAAGGACTTGACATCCTCATTTAACAAGTGAGGAAACCACGGTTCGGATGGGTGCAGTAACTTTCCCAAATGGCAGAGCGGTAGAGGCAAAAACTAGTTTTCTGGACTCCAGAGCCCATGTTTTGTCCCAGTACTACCCCTGCTTTCAGTGGGAAAGCTAAAATCAAAACTAAATTTCACTGTCAGCATCACCAAAACAGCGTTTTCTGGGCCCATTGATATATTTCCCTATGTCCCATTTCTCACCGTGTACCTTATTCCTGTTTCTGCCACTGACCCCCTGGTCTGGCTGATCATCACCCTTCACATGGATGATTATAGTCATCTCCAAGGGGGCTTCCACTGTTTTCTTCCCAGAACACTTTTGCTGACTTACTTTCTTGCTCTACTGCCTTCAGTGGCTCCCTATGACCCACAGTGGCACTTCTCAAAATGCAGAATTAAGAACTGCACCTTAGGGAATGCTGTAGCCCACAGCTCTGCTCTCAAAGATCCACAGCTGGAAGTGTCAACATGTAGGGGCACCGCAGGAAAGAAACTTGTTTAACCAGACTTAACCCAGATTGCTGGCCCTAAAACCCTGAGCTCATCGAATCCCTACTAAAATCTTGTGGAACACACTGGAAAATGTTGGACCACAGAGTCAAGGCTAGTCTTTCTGCCTTTCCGTCCTTCTACATTTCAACCTCCTGTCTCAATTTCATTCCCCACAACTTCTTGTCACAAGCCACGCTCTCCCCCATACCTGTGTATCCCTTCGAGCTATAAGAATGATATAAGCCTGCAGCTCCGACTTTCTATGAGGGGGCGACTGGCCCCGAAATGGGATCAACCAAAGGAGAATGAAGCCATGAGGAAGAGAGGAACTAGGTTTTGAAGACTTAATTTAAAACCCTGGATGCAGCCTTGCCTGAAGCCATTACTCCTGGACTTTCTGCTATAAGAGCTGATAAATTCTCTCTTCTTCCCTTTTCACTCAGGGCTCCTGCAACCAAAAGAGCACTTGGCTGGTATATTTTTCCAACCGTCTGATAAGTTTTCTGAGATTGAGCACTACGTCCTGTCCGTTTCTGCTCTGCCTCGGGACCATGGTACTAAGGGTTGGGGTTCAGGTGTTTCTTAAACATCATGAGCCATTGTCCCACAAAGGCCACTTTTCTTGGTCCAGCATATGACTAGATGTTGGCAATGTGAAAGTAACTTCACAGTTGCCAGCTCTGAGTTTTCTCCTGGAGGGTGGGGTTGAGGAAATGGGTGGGGAAAATTCAAACATGAGATATCCCACCTCCTGTGTTCACACCTTGGTGTAATCCCCTCCCTCCGAGTGTGGGTGGGACCTGTGACTTGATTCTAACAACAGACTGTGGCAAAGGTGATGGCATGTCACTCTCATAATTATGGTAAAGTGTGTGTGTGTGTGTGTGTGTGTGTGTGTGTGTGTGTCTTGCTAGCATGCACTGACAAAGAGATTCTCCTTGCTGACTCGATGAAGTGAGCAGACATGTTGAGATGCCCACATGGCCAGAACTGTTGGCAGCCTCTAGAACTGTGGGTGGCCTCAAGGACCTGAGGAGAGCCTCCGATCAACAACCAGCAAACATCTGGGGCCCTCTGTCCTACAACCACAGGAAATGACTTCTGCTAAAAACCTGAATGAGCTCAGAAGCAGATCCTTCCCCAATCAAGCCTCCAGATGAGAGCCCAGCCTGACCAACCCCTTGTGAGTCTCTGAACAGAGGATGCAGCTAAGGCAGGCCACGACTCCAGCCCGTGGAAACTGTGATAAATGTGTGCTGTCTGAAGCTGCCGATTTTGCGGTAATTTGTTACACTACAATAGAAAATCAGTACAATGGAATTTGGAGAGAGATCTGTGTTTTAGTTCTGCCTCATTTGCCAGCAGTGTGATCTTTTTTTTTTTTTTTTTTTCAGCAGTGTGATCTTAACGTGAGTCACATCACTGCTCCAAGCCCCTAGCTTTTTCCTTATGAACAGGTGCAGACTTGGGAGAATTAGAGCTAATGCATGCAAAGCACCCAGCACGGGGCCAGCCTGGAACACAGTAGATGCTCAATAGCAGTTAAGAGTTATACTTAATTTTCTTCATTTTTCTAAATTTTTAGTACGTATCATGATTACTTTGATATATAGAAAAGATAACTTTGCTTCAAACAATTAAGGGGATTTACTTATCTAAGAACACAGAGCTGGTCAACAGTAGAGCAAGATGACCGCCCGAGAATCCCACGTGGGTCTCTTTCCCAAACATCCCCTTCCTCATACCTGGAGTAACAATAGCAGCCCAACAACAGCTACCCAAAGAGCAAGGCACCTCACCTGTACCAAATGTGCAAGGTGTTATCATTATCCCCATTGTACAGGTGAAGAAACTAGGGCTCAGAGAGGTTGAGTCACTTGCCCAATGTCCCACAGCTGCCAAGTGGCAGAGCTGGGATTTGCCTCCCACACCTACAAGGAACCACCCAGTCCACAGCATCCAAACCTGGCTTGGATTCTCCCCCAGACCCCCCACGGGGGGTCTGGGGGACAACAGGGCTTTCTGGAACGGGGCAAGGGCAAGGAAATCAGCAGCAAGACCTGGCCCCAGATCCCATTACGCCAGGGGAGATCGCGTTTCCCCCGATCTGGCGCCATGAGCAGGGCAGAGAAGCGGGCAGGCAGCCACTTCCCTGGCTATTCAAGTAGAAAATTACAGGTGCCCAGAATAGCCTGGGCATTCTTTTATTTATGAATAAGCAGTGAGTCCGTGGAGCTGGAATGGGGGCTTACATGCGTTTTTTCCACTGGCCACGTTCCTGAGATCTGCAGGGTTCCCTAGCTCTCTCAGGGGACTCTCTCACGAGCTGGGGGAACTGGCAGGATTGGGCTGTTTTCAGGACACGGTCATGGGAAAAGGAGAGACCACCATGTCCTTCTTGCTTCTTGCTGTGTGACCTTGGGCAAATGGCTTAGCCCTTCTGGGACTTCATTTCTTCTGTAAAATGGGGTGAGTCCTAAACTTACAGAAATGTTTTACTTTCTTCTGAGCATAAAATTAACACTTGCTCATTGTCAACAACGTAGAAAGTGCAAAAAAAAAAAAAACCACCACACACAATGACCATTGTATCCCATCACCCCTAATTAAGATAATCAGGGTTAACATTTGGTATATAACCTTCCAGTCTTTATTTCTATGCATATGTAAAAAAATGATGGGTAGAGCCCAATCCCTGAGCCCCTGTGCTCTAGAAATGGGACCCTCACTTACAGTCAACAAATATTAGTCAAACAGCATTTATTGAGCTCTGCCCCAGTCATGGGGTGGCTTAGAAGCAGCTTACCTCAACACCCCCCGATGTTCTGTTCTACAACCCTCTGCAGACAACCCCCAAGCCCAAGCCACCTGCGGGGCTGGTGGGAGGGAAAGCCATTTTGCAGGACTCAGACACAGATGTGAGGCCTGGAGTCTCCTGGCAGGACATCCCCCAAGCCTGATGCACAGACAGGCTGGCTGGGCCTGGCTTGTTGACCCCTGACTCTCCTCCCTGGTGGGTCAGTGTGGGAAGTTGCTGCCCTCTCCCGGGGCTGTGTCTTGACTAGTTAATATGTGAGGCGCTGAGAAATGGCACCTGACACGCGGTCAGTATATCTTAGCTGCCTCTATGACTATTACATTGTTATTATTCCTAGTTGGGAGCTAGACAGCCTGAGGCCGTTCCCTTGTGGACACTGATTTGTACTGATCTTGAGGAAACAGCAGCTGAATCATTTGCAGGATGGAAGTCACGACAGCACTAATGACAGCCACAGCACTGGGCGCCAGATGCTCTGTGGAATCATCTCACTTGCTGCCTACAGACACCACACTCAATGGCTATCTCTAGTCCCCGTTCACAGATGAGGAGACTAAGGCTCAGAGGTGTTAAGTAACTCTCCCAAGGCCACACAGCTGGCAGGTGGCAAACAGGGACTTTATCCCAGGTTTGTCCAATGCAGGATCCCTCATCCAGGAGGCTCAGTCTGTTGGGGTGAGGAGGTCCTGGTCCCTGCCCCCAGGAGCTCACCGCCTGGTGGCAGAAGCCCCAGTTTGGAACTTTCAAGTTCCTTGAGTTTGCTGAGGGTTAGGGGGAGAAAGCTGTGGTCTCTGGATCTAGGCTGCCTTTGTGTAGATCCCTACTCTGACATCTCCTAGCTCTGTCACCCGTTTAGGTGTGGGGCATAGTAAGTGCTCAGTAAATCCAACTGCTAATAAGTTATCACTGATATTGTTCCCAGAGGACTTACTGAAATTCCAAGGGCCCCGAGTGGCAGGCAGAACTGTGGCTCCTTTAGCTCAAGGAAACTTGGGCCTTTGCCCAGCATTTGGGCTTGGTTGCTTTGTGCCAGATAATGCTGTCCTCAGTCTGGGCTGCTGCATACACGAGCCCCAAAGCGAAAAGAGGTGGCTGAACAGCATGTGGCTCTGCCCAGAGACCCCCAACATCCGCTCCACCCACTCTACTTCCCCCTCCTGGTCTGAGATCAGCAGAACTTTGACAACCAACCTTGTACTCCCAGAGAGTGTACTGCTCTGAGCAGCTAGAGGGGCAGCTAGTGTGGTTTCAACAGGACCAGCCAGGCCATGATAACATTTGCCCACCCGGATCAGGCAGATGCTCTTCAGCCAGGCAGGTCTTAACTTTCTGCAGCCTCTCTTTATGGGCGGGTACCTGGTAGAAACTCAGCCCAGAGAGCCATGACAGGTTGATCTAGAGAAGCGAGGGAACTGCTGCTTCAGGGCTTGCTTCCTGGCTCTGGGAAGCACTGCCACACTGGGCAGTGATGCTGGGGCCAGTCCACGGCTCAGAGAGTGGGCTTTGAGACGGCCGCCTGCCTGGGTCTGATTCCTAGGTTCACTGCTGACCTGCTGTGTGACCTTGAGCCGGGCACCTAACCTCTCTGAGCTCAGTTTCCCATCTGTAAAATGGGGATAACAGTAATGCCGACTTCATGGGGTTGTTGTGAGATGGTACCTGGCACATAATAATTACTAATTAAATGGGATATTACTTCCATGAAATGAAGTTGTTTAAAGCTCTATGGGTCCCAGTTGCCAAACTGCTCTGTATGAGAATGAACAACATTCTGCAGATTATATTTTCTGCAGCTGAGATTCTTGTCTCTGGGAAATGTTGTCCCTTGAAGACCTGACATGGCCATGCTCCCTCTTCTTAGAGAGTCTGTACATCCTCATGTACACACAGCATTTTGTACCCTACTTCACAGAAACCCACCCATGGGCCTCAAAGTGGAATTTATCAGAAGGAAAGGATAAATGGTATGCACCAAAATACATCTAATAGGATGTGGTAGTACAAAAATAAATACCCCCAAATCAAGGACGGGTCAGGCACATTGCGGCAGGTCCCTTTTAGCAGAACACGACGAACCCATGAGAAAGGAACTGACAGGAAAGGACGGGCGTGATCTATAGTGCAGTCTGGACAGCAAGTCCTAAGAGATCTTGCTTATAACACAGGTGACAACGTGGGCTACAGAGTCTGAAAGGATTCGCACCACGTGTCCGCAGTAGTTATACTGGACAGAAGAATAATGGGTGATTTTCTTTGTCTTTTCTGTACTTTATGATTTTTCTATAATACAGTATTTGAGTAATAAATAAGAAAAATTTTAAATTAGAGGAGCAAAGTCCACTATTTAAAGTGATAAAGATGGAGTGCTGTGGAAAGTTTGGAACATGAAGACAACTAAAAACCCCAATTCAAGTATTTCCTTCCCCTCATGTTTACTATCACCCATCTTTATGCACTGCTGGGAGTCAGGTTTATCTGACTGCACTAGCAGCCGTGTGCAGTCTGTTCCCCATAGGAAGCACATCTGCTTGCCCCTCCTCTGACTCCTCGGCCATCCGTGGAGCACAGGGGTCCGTTTCTGTTGCTCTCCCCCCTCCCCCCATCACCGCCTCCACCCCTGGGCTTCAGTTATCTCTTCGGAGGACACATACTGCTGATGGTGGCAGCTCCACATCGCCAGCCCGGGGGAGCCGACCGACTCTGATCCGATAAAATAACGCAACAGAAATAGTAGCCCTTTGTTGAGCCCTTACAGTATGCCAAGTGCTGTGTTCCGTAGGTTCTGTTATGAACCCATTTCACATGTGGGAAAGCTGAGGTCAAGGAGGTAGCCAGGGTCACAAAGCTAGTGAGCAGGGCAGCCAGGAATCAGCCGAGGTTCTCCTGTTTCCATGGCCCAGGCCCCTAATGCGGCACTAATACTGTCTCTACCAGGCTAACCTCAGACTTCCACGCCCAGCTCCTTGGCCTGCTTCCCCAGGCCTGTCACCCTGTGGCCTCCACCGTCCTTGCTCCTACAGCACTCACCCCTGCCCTGGTCCTACTCAGCTTCTGCCTCTGTCTCTTCACCTGGAACCTTGTCACCCTCCCCTTGGCCCGGCTCACTCCTCCAGGGCTCTGTTTAGACAGCACTTTCTCTGGGAAGCCTTCCCAGATGCCCTTGCCCCACCTCCCAGGGTTGGGCGCCCTCAGGCCATTCCCTCCCTGTGAGGGGGTAAACTTGGAGGAGGCCTGCTCTCTGCAGGAGACTGTCCTTACACTGCCCTCCCAAGGAGCCTGGCCTCCCATGGCTGCCACGTCCTTGCCCTGGGACACTGGAGCCTTTGCAGGGCAGAAGGCAGGAAGCTTCAGCCCTTATGGCCAGTCCAAGGTCTGCATGTCACATCTGACCCAGACAGCCTTCTGGCTCAGCTCCTGCAGGTGTCTGCTGCCCCTGGGATGCAGGCCTGGGCTCACACTGCCAGTGGGCAGGACTGGGCCAGCAAGGTCACCCTGAGACATTTCTCTCTCTCTCTACAATGATCATCTGGGTGAGGCATCTCCGGAAAAACTGCCACTGGAACTTTCCACTGACTCTGGCCTGACTCTGGAACAGCAGGATTCAGAGAGGGAGCCCGTGGTCATTTCAGGCCCGAGTGCCTCACCTGCTCGGGCCCAGACTAGACCCACAGAGAGGAGATGTCTGTAGCACACGGGTTCAAAGTAATTCCAGTGCCACCAGGCCCTGGCTGTGGGATTTTGGAGCCCTGCTTAGGATACTTTTTGCGTCAGTGTATGAGTGGATTGGCCTGCAATTTACTTTTCTTTTACTGTCCTTATTGAACTTTGATATCAAAATTATTTTACCATAAAATGAAGTGGGGTGTGTACCCTCATGGGGTTTTTTTGTGTGTGTGTATTTTTTTTTTTTACACTAAAAGACATTTCAAAAGCTCAAACATACTTAAAAACTTTTCAGATAACTAAAAAGTTGTAGATTTTGAAACGATCACTATTTATCAAAGACGCATTTTTAAAGAGGAAAAACTGAAGGAGGCAAGAATATACAATGGACACGAGCAAGACAGCCGCCTTACTAAGTAGTGCTGGGAAAACTGGACAGCCACATGCAGAACAGAGACCAGAATATTCCCTCATACCACAAACACAAATAAACTCAAAATGAACTAGAGACCCAAAAGTAAGACCTAAACCACAAAACTCCCAGGAGAGAACACAGTCAGAACACCACCTGACACAACCACAGCAATATTCCCCTGGTCTCCCAAGGCAAAAGCGAAAACAAACCAGTTACACCGAACCAAACTCAAAAGCCCCTGCACAGCAAAGGAAATCATCAACAAAACGAACACAACCCACTGAAAGGGAGAAAATACCTACAAACGACATGACCAACAAGGGGTCAGCATCTAAAACGTACAACAGTTCATACAACTCAACACCCAAAAAGCAAACAACCCAGGCAAATAATGAACAGAAGACCTAAACATTCTTTTCCAGAGACAATACACAGCTAGCCAATGGGTACATGAAGAGACTCTCAACATCACTAATCATCAGAGAAATGCAAATCAAAAGCACAATGAGATAACACCCCACACCTGCCAGAATGGCCATCATCAAAAAGTCAGCAAGTAACAAATGTGGGCGAGGATGTGGAGGAAGGCGAACCCTCCCCTCATACACTGTTGGTAGAAATGTAAATTGGTTCAGCCATTATGGAAGACAGCATGGAGGCTCCTCAAAACTAAAAATGTAACAACTGTGTGATTGAGCAACCCCGCTCCTGGCTGTATATCTGGAAAAAATGAAGACACGAATTCGAAAAGGTAAATGCACCCCAATGTTCATAGCAGCACCATTTACAATAGCCTGTAGATGGGAGCAACCTAAGTACTCATTAACAGACACATGGATTACGGTGTGGGGTATATATACACAATGGAATAGTTCTCAGCTGTAAAAAAGAATGCAGTTCAGCAATTTGCAGCAACGTGGATGGACCTAGAGAGCACCACGCTTAGTGAAATAAGTCAGATGGAAAAAGACAAACGCCTTGGGCTTCCCTGGTGGTGCAGACGTTAAGAATCCGCCTGCCAGTGCAGGAGACATAGGTTCAAGCCCTGGTCCGGGAAGATCCCACATGCCGCAGAGCAACTAAGCCCGTGCGCCACAACTACTGAGCCTGTGCTCTAGAGCCCGCGAGCCACAACTACTCAAGTCCGTGTGCCTAGGGCCCGTGCTCCGCAACAGGAGAAGCCACTGCAATGAGAAGCCTGCGCACCACAACGAAGAGTAGCCCCCGCTCGCTACAACCGGAGAAAAGCCCTCGTTCGGCAATGAAGACCCAACACAGCCAAAAATAAAATTAAACAAAAAGACAAACACGATAATGTCACTTATATGTGGAATCTAAAAAATAAATGTATATAGCAAAACAGAAACAGACTCACAGATGCAAAAAACCAACTAGTGATTACCAGTGGGGAGAGGGAAGGAGGGAGGGCGGTGGGCTACACCCCGCAGGCCTGCAAGCCTTGTAGTTGGCCAGCCTCCAGAGCGCGAAGAAAGAGCCTGGAGACAGTGACAGAGACATCAAAGGCTTATTGTGTAGGGGGTCTTACATGTCTGAAGCAAAAGGTCCTGGAGCCACACTCCAGCCCGTAACGCACGCAGGCAGGTCACGGCAGCCATCTTTGCTATTCAGGGAAGAAGGCGGCTCACATTTATAGGGGAATTGACGGTCAGGTTAGTTCATCAGTTACCAGGGAAACCAGCAGCTGGGGCATATCCCGCACAGCCCCTCGGGTTAACGAGCATCACTAGGGCAGCTGTTTCCCTGTAATAAGCTAGCAGGAGGAGCCGTTCTGGCCTAAGGATTAGATCAATCACGAGCTAAGCACGTTCACGTGAGCGGTGTAGGTGAAGCCAGGACTGGTCGAGCAGGGGATGCACAGAGAGCAAGAGAACAGCCATCTCGAGTGGTCTGACCGTACACTCCACCCCTACATACCCTGCACGACCCTTACCACCTTGGCCTTCCTCCTACAATCCCTGGGGTCGGGTATGTAGAGGTGCAATGCAGCCAAATACAATACAAATACAAAACAAATGCAATACAGAGTCCAAGGGGTGGGCAGACTTTGGAGCCAAGCGCTTACTGAGTCAAGTTTTCATGCAAGTCCAAAGGAGGATGACAGCGGCATCTCGCTGTAGACCCAGCAATCATGGCAGTGAGGCCACCACTGTCGCCCAGTTGCTCAGACTAGGGACAAAATGTAAGATGTTTAAGAGGTGCGATACAGGGAAGATCAAGACCATGAAGCAAAATACAAGCAGTAGCAGCAGCATTCTGAGATAACACCAACCCTGCCAGTGGTTTTGTCCTGGCCTACGGTTCCATACCGCCTGTCCACCCTCAGGTCCCATAGCCGGCGCCAGATACCGAAGCGGTGGTAAAACGACTGACCGCGGGGTTGATATAACGTTGCCTTTCTCCCGTAGGGGGCTCAGATTAATTACCTTAGCAGTCTTATTTGTGGCCGGGGTAGAAGACAGGTGAAATCTGTTAAGTCCCTTTCTAATCTTACTCCCCACGGGGCAGCAAACCCAAACCACCAGGGGTTTACCTGCCCATCCCAGGGCCATTTTATGTATTCGCCTGGGGGTAGATCCTGCAGCAAGGGCAGGCACTGGGACGATTGCTCCTGGGATGTGTCCACGTGTGGAGAGAGCGGGTTTCCCATCTCAGCTGTTGTTTAAGCAGTACATTCATCCTTTCAATTAGCCCAGCAGCAGTGGGGTTGTAGGGTAGGTGGCAATGCCAGCATATGTCACTTTTATTGGCTCGTGCCTGAACTTCATGGATGGTAAAGTGGGTTTCTTGGTCACTATCAGTGTCCATGGGGGTCCTTTATATCGGGCACAGCTGTTCTAGACCCCCAATGGTGGGTTTTGGGCATTGCTCGACGACTTGGGTAGACCTTTTGTAACGTCTTCCACCTGTTGTAACACATCACAGATGGCGTATAGCTGTTGTTCCATTATACTGTATCATTGCTCTGCCCCTTCCACAGGTGGGACCAGGAGCCCAACGGTACTCTTATTATTTTGCCATTGTCACAGGCCCCAACCAACCCCTTTGGGGTAACTGGCCACGTCCAATTCACAAGCCTATCCCTGAGTTAATATCCCTAAAGCTTGTGACTGTAGTTGTTTAGGGGTGGTGGGTTGGGAGTATGCTTGTCTTACCCGACCAAATAACACCCAAATATCTGATAGATAACCCAGGTCCTTGGGTTTTGTCTGTATGTACCAGCCATCCCTCGTGCAGTCAGATGAGCCACGAGTATGGGGCTGCTACTTTTAAACTGGAAAGAGACTCTGAGGTTAATAGGAGATCATCACTATGATGGAAGAGAAAGACATTTCCCGTGGTGGTCAGCTGCCACAGGGCCCTACAGGCTAGTGGACTGCCTCCTTGGGATCGCCCCCCGCAACTTCCCGTACCCTGTCTTTATTTCCCCACATCTCGGGTGCTCACGGGAATTGCCTCGGCTCCCTGGCTGGCTCACCAATCGTTGGGTTGCACCTCGCAGGCCTTCAAGCCTTGTAGTTGCCCAGCCTTGAGACCCAAGAAAGAGCCCAGAGACAGTGACAGAGACATCAAAGGCTTCTCGGGTAGGGGATCTTACACGTCTGAAGCCAAAGGCCCTGGAGCGATGCCCCACCATGTTCAGCAGGTGGGCAGGCCATGGCCACCATCTCCTTCCCTCATTTGCTATTGTCTAGATGACTTTGTATAAAACCAAACTGATGAATAGCTTTAAAGTTTAATAGAACTCCCCTATAAAACTGATGGGCTGATGGTGTCTTTGTGGAAGATTAACTCATGATTTAATCTCTTTAAGTGTTATTAACTATTCAGGTTTTTTGTTTCTCCTTAAGCCAATTTTGTTCAACAATATGTTTTAGATGTTTCTAGACAGTTTAAAAATGTACGGGCATAAAGTCAGCCATATCATTCTCTACTGTCTTTTTTAAAGAACCAGCTTTTGGCCGTATTGATCTTCATTATCATATATTTGTTTTCCACTTCTTTAGTTTCTGCTCTTATTTTTATTTTCTCGTTACTTCCACGTTCTCTGGATTGGTTCTGTTGTTATTTTACCAACTTCTTAACTTTGACATTTAGCTCATTAAATATCAGCCTTCTTTTCTGTCTGCACTTAAAACTATAAACGTCTCCTTCAATTCTATTTTACCTGCATCCCACACATTTTGATATATAGTATTTTCATTATCGTTCAGGTCTAAAGATGTTGTAGATGTGTACTCTGATGTGTATGATTCTTTGGTATCTGGACTTTTTTTGTAACCTAGAATGTGGTCAATGTTTGTAAATGCTCATGAGTGCTTGAAAAAAATTTATAGCTTTCTAAATATATCTTTTAAACCAAACTTGCTGTTTTTTAAAAGGAAAGCAATAATGAGATACCAGTATACACCCACCAGGTTCACAAAAATTAAAAAGCTTGAAAAATAGAAAATATTGGTAAAGATGGGGGGCAACTGAACACTTATATACTGCTGGTAGGAGTGTAATTTGCTATAACCACCTTGGCTTTATTTTGTAAACATGCAAAGTGTGGCAGAATATGCCCCCCAAATATGCTACTTTGGCATAAGGATTATTTTGAGCTAAAGACACTTGAAAAACAGCAGATGTGAGACGGGCCCTCTGACCTCTCCTTTTCTTCCTGAAAGCAGCAGATAAAACTCCCTTGTGAAAGATGCCTTTCTTATACCAGGAGGAAAGAAACATTCTTATCACCAGAGACAAGGAATTGAGGGCAAGAGAAATCTGTACAAACAGATCTTGTTAAAATAACTCTTATTTTCCTTTAGTGCCACCCCTCCCCCATTTATTTCAGTTACTTTTCCACAATTGCTGTTCTTTGTTCAACCAGGTATATAAGCACTTGGACCTATCCACTTCTGGAGTCTTCATTTTCCTTTGGGGACTCCCACGTACATGTAAAATCCTTACACTTTTTTCCTGTTATTCTTTTTTGGATTGATTTAATTCTCAGGCCCAGTGGAGACCCTAAGGGTAGAGGTAAAGTTTTGGCAGGTGAGAATGTGTGTGCCCTCAGATTCAGTGACCCTACTTCTAGATCCACACCTGAGAGATATATGGGCACACTGAGATATGCAAGAAAGTTCACAGGAACATTTTTTGTAATGGCAGATGTTCTGGGAACAAGGCAAGTGTCCACCAACAGCCGTGTGGCTAGATGACTGTGGCATATTTAAACAATGGCACACTATACAACCTGGCAAATACCTTACAGATGCACACGGCAAAGGGCATCAATCTCAGGAACATACGGTAAATGAAAAAAACAGATTACAGACAAATACGCCCATCCCATTTACGCAAAGCTGGAATCTCAACAGTCTAGAACCTAGGGATTCTGGGATGATGTTTGGGAGGGAAAGAGGTGTCCTCTGAGAGGGGAAAGCAGGGGAAACATGGGCAGAGGCCCGGGGTCTTCCCAGGTAATGGCTGACCGCTTTTTTCTTTAGCTAGTGGTTAGATACACGAGTGTTTGTGGGTCATGCTTTGTTATACCTCATATATGCATGTTTTCCAAATAATCTTTTGCTGTTACTTAATATTTAATCAAAATGATTTTAAAAACTTAACAATTAAAATAAAAAATTTTGTTGACCTATCCAAAACTCATCTCTGAGGAAGAATGTGACAGATATTATGCAAGGACCAGTTCATTCCATACTATCTTCCCAGGAAAGACCGAATCCAGTTATATAAAAGGACCCAAGAGGGATTCTGGAAGAAAGAAAAGAACTAATCTCAGGTGTGACCTCACCTGGGGACTCCTGAGGGCAAGGGCTGAGGCTGGGTGTTCTCGGGAAGGTCCTGCTTGAAAGAACTCCCAGGCCTAAGGATTTAGAGTATATGGGTATGGTTCCCCAAACAGGGGCTTCTAAACATAGGAAGGCCGTGCCTCCCAGATCAGGCCTGGCTGGGCCAACTGATGTGACGCGCTGAGATGAGCAAGGCCATGTGCCACACTTGCTCTTGTCGCGATGTTCCTGGAAGTGGGGGCTCCCAGGACACTCCTCCCTGCAAGCCTGAGAGTTTCTTCTTGATCCCCTCATGGAGTTTGAGCACCAATGCAAGTCCCAAGCTTGCTGGGTGTCAGAAACTACATCTCCATCGTTTTGAGGTCCTGCTCTTTCTTCCTCTGCTCCAGGGCTGTTAGAGGTAGAGGGCTTATGGTGGTAGGAGAGGGGTGCTAAGACATCAGGAGGAGGCAGTGGTCCCTGGGGCCATCTCCATGTTCACATCCAACCGTAGTATGGTAGACGGTACAATTGGAATTTTCAATTTTCTGGCAGTGGATGGCGAAGGCCTGTGTCAAGGGCTCCTTTTTCTAATTCTTGCTGGTCAACCATTCAGCGCGGCCTGTACTCTCTGTCTCACTGGGCCGACCATGGCCCTGGGACTGGGCTGGGCTCTCCTTCATACCCCAGGCCTGAGGCAGCCTCTGGCTCAGAGTGGATACTCAGGAAATATTCGTGAGTTCCCTGGATGGTAGCTATGGATTCATTTATTCATTCATTCATTCACTCATGCCTAGTGTATGTCACCTAGCAACCAGAGGTAGTGACGGAAGGTTCCTGCCCTCATGGAGCTGACATGCTGCTTGGGAAAGCCTGATATGAAACAGTTAAAGAAATAGCCAAGTGTAAGTTCTGTGAAGCGACTGTAGGACTGGGGACCACGATAGGGGTAGTTTAGCTGGAGGGGTCAGGGACAGCCTCTGTGAGATGAAACCTGAAGGAGGTGGAGGGAACAGCAGAGACAGAGGCTCTGAGGTGGGGAAGAGCTTGGCTTGTTGGAGAAACATGTGCAGTGCAGTCTGGCTGAAGCGGAGTGAGTGAGAGCGGGTGTCTCAGGAGGCCAGGCCGGAGTGAGCCCACAGAGGGCCCAGTGGTTGTGGATTTCCCTGTAACTAGGAGAAGAGACACAGACAGACACACGAGGAGAACGTCACATGACAACGGCAGCAGACTCTGGAGTGATGCGTCTACCAGCCAAGGAATGACAGGGATCGCCGGCCACACCTGAGGCCAAAAGGCAGAGAACAGAGTCTCCTCCAGAGCCTTCAGAGGAAGCACGGCTCTGCCGACACCTTGATTTCAGGCTTCCAGCCTCCAGGACTGTGAGAGAACACATTTCTGTTGTTTTCAGCCACCCAGCCCTAGGAAACCAATACGTCACTTCCCAGTGCCTGGTTGTGATTAGAGTCTCCATGGGACCCTTACAAATGCTGACCTGATGGCAGGACTCCCCATGAATGTTTGCCCCATCGTACACCCCAAAATGCCCCTAAAGTGTTCCCAAGAGCTCAAGTGCATAAGGAACGCCTGTGGGGTGATCCCTCAAAACAGCAGGCACCTCCTGGTTTCTGGCTGAGTTCCACAGGTTCTGGGTATGACATCCCTTGTGGGATGCCCCCGGGCCCGTCCTGAGTTTCTTTGGGAGCAGGATGTCACCAAGTCCAAGCCAGCCTCTCTTAGCTTCCCTGGGGCAGCCTCGCTGATTGTTTTTGGCTCCCCTGGGACTTTAGATGAAGAAGAAAAGCTCCAGCTCCTTGCCCTTTCCCTCTGCCCCAGGCCTGAGATCTGATCTCTCGCTTGAACAAAGCCCCTCGTTCATGTCAGCTTGGGAGACACAGTGTTCTGAAAACAGATCCCTGGGCCCCAGCGAGGGAGCTGCTTCTGGGCTTCTGCCTTCTCAAAAGCTGCCTTTTGATTTGGTCCCTCCTGCCCCACCTCCAAGCCCTTTCACCATGGAAATTAAACTCTTCTGAACTTTAAGGCCCTTCTGCTGCTGCTCCCAGCGGGACTGCAGCCACCACCGGCCAGTAACTCTACCCGCAAGGTGAAGATTTATTCTGGTTGGAGGCGCAGTTTCATCCTGACGCGCAAAAAAACAAGTCGAGGAGAACGTGGGCTGAAGAGCCAGAGGACCTGGGTTCAAGTCCCAGCTCTGGCGCTTGCTGGCTGTGTGAACGTGAGCATAAGAGTGAATTCACCCTCCCTGTATCTGGATCTTTGCCTTGGTGAAATAAGGGCATCCATACCTCCGTTGTGAGGATTCTGTGGGAGCTCAGTTATTGGAAGGCTTTCTTATTTTTCTTCAGGAAGTGCCTGTTGTACAGATGAGAAGTTTGGAGGCCTGAGAGGAATTGGGACTCCTTAGGCTTCTGAACCATTCGGGGTGGGTTCAGTCCCTCCTGCAGGCGTAGACCAAGGCCCAGCTGTGCTGTGTGAAGTTTTCGCAAGCCCTTAGCTTTGGTGCATGTGGGAGGGATCTAAAGGCCAGCCAGGTGCTTCCCTGACTGCTCCCCTCTCTTTGCGGCCCCCCTCCTGTGCCCTGGGTCCTCTGTGTTCCTTCCCCTCATCAGAGCACCCGGCACCGGCCCTGTCATTGCTCGTGACTCATTTCTCTCCTGCTGGGTTGTGCACCCCTAGGGCAGGGCCTGAGTCCTGTTCACTGGTCTGTCTCTGGTGCCTGGGACCCTGGGACCCAGTAGGTGCCCAGTCAACATTTGTTGAGTGAATGATGAACAATCAATGAGGGATTTTGCATTTGGCCAGGAAACTGTGCAGGTGGAAGGTCTGTGTGTGTGTGTGTGTGTGTGTGTGCGCGTGTGTGTGTGCGTGTGTGTGTGTGGTGGGCAGGTGGAAGTGGGGTGGCGAATCCGGGAATTTGGGTCAGAGCATTAAAACCATTGGAAGGAAAGGAGGGGACGTGTGGGAAGAGTGGAGGGACCCAGGTCATGTCCTTCCCACTAGCCCAAGGTTCTGTGTGGATCCTCCGTGAGCTTGGCTCTCAACCCCACCCTCAAGTCACTTCCATGAGGACCGAGACTCCCTCTCTCCTTCCCTTCCTTCCTCAGTTTGTTGAGCATCTACTATGTGCTAGGTACTGGGGACACAGTGGGGAGTCAAACATTACACTCAATCTCCCTTCCCTCAGGGATAAATCATAGAACTAAGTATGAAATTGCAACAGTGGTCAGCGCAGTAGAGAGAGATTTGAGAGCCTAATGGGTTTGTCCTAGTCCACAGGAGAGCGGTGGTGCAATGGGGTCCCCGTAGGAGCTTTATTCTCTTCTGATTTCCATGGCCCCTTCCCAGCTACCCCTGCTAATCCTCCAGATTTAGTAAAACATGCAGACCTAGTTATGCAAACACAGCTCTGAGACAAGCTTGCCCCTTTCCTTGCTTATCTAAGCCCCTTGTCCTGTGTAGACATTTGAGGTCCATGCAGGGAAGGCTTCCTAGAAGAAGTGTCACCTGAGCTGGCATCTTTCTTTCTTTCTCCTTCAATGTCTTCCCCACCCCAGCTGGACTTCCAGCCGTAAAGACACACAGGGAAAGTTTCGGTCTTGGAAAAGGTGATTGAAGGGCTTTAAGTGATGGCATTGTATAATTACAGCACTCCTGCCTCTAGGTAGACCTAACCAGGGCCTGTGCACAAACCTCCAACGGCAGAGGGGAGATGGATTTCCATCCCTACGAACCCATACACTCATTCCTTTTCCTGCTTCCAAAGGTCACTCCGCCTGCCTTCAAATGCCCCTTTCTGCTGCCCAGAACGATGAATCCTTGAGTGTCGCTCATCCATGACATGGGCATGGCAGCCTCTGCCTTGCTGGGCTAGGAGGGCTGAAGGGAAGCATGTGAAAGCACCCAGCTTAGGGGCTGGCAGGTCGGTGCTCAGAAACTGCTATCCCTCCGCCTCATCTTCCTTCACACCTTGTGATGGAATGTCTGTCAGGCGTGCAGTCGGAACTCAACACACACCGGCCCTCAGAACACTTACAAGAGCAGGTGGGCAGGTGCTGGACCCGGAACTCAGGGAAGGGCTGGATGTGTGGATGGCAGTTGGGAGCGCCTTCCAGGCAGCTGCTGGTGTGAGTGGAGCCTGAGAGGCTGGAGGGATGCTGGGAGGTGAGGGCTCAGCGAGGAGCAAACCTCTGTTTTGGTGGGGGTGAGGAGAGGGCCTCCCGACAACCTTCTCCTCTTGTCCTCAAGCCTCCCATTCTGAGTCCTTTGGGAAGCCAGTGGTGGACTCCTTGTGGTGCTGAGGAGTCGGCCGCTTGGCCTCCTCCCCACTCAGAGAAGCAGTCTGAGGCGGTGGGCAGAGAGGGGGCGATGGGTTAGTGCGGATGGCAAGGGCCTCCTAACACGGTCCCCCTGCCCTGCTCAGCTGGGGGCTGGTGAGCAGGAACCCTCCCTGGGGCCGGGGCTGGGGGCACCCCTCCATCAGTGGTGGGGATAATTGTTTGGGGAGCCAGTGGAGCCCTGCCAGATATGTGCCTTTTGGGCTCTATAAGAACGAACACTCCCTTCCAGGCCATTTATAAAATTTAGCCATCTCTCCCATATTTTTTCCTTTTTGTTTCAGCCAAGGAAACTTTCTTCTAATGAAGATGAATGCAAAGCACTGAGCATCTTGGCAAACAACAACAGAGTCGTTCAGGGAAGTGAAAACCCTGGGTGGTGCTGAGTTTGGAGAAATACTTCAGAGAGTGCTAAGTGTCCTAGCCCTCAAGGGGTGTCTGAGACCCGTGGGAGTTGCTTTTCCTGGACCCCTTGATGCCCAAGGACCTGCCACCTCACTGTCGCAAGGACTTAAAACAAGGCTCCATCCAGGACATGTTGCCTGCACTCATCTCTCTAGAATCAATGCATGCCCAACTGGCCAATGTTTGCAGCTTCTGGAATGTTCCAAACAGTTAGATACATTGCTTCCATGTATTGAAAATGCCTTCATTTGATCCTTGCAAAAATCCTGAGTGTGGCTTGGGTACCTACTTTGTAGATTAAAAAATGCTGAGTTCAAGGGAAGTTCATAACTGGCCCAGGATGAAGAGAAGCAGCAATGTCTGTGTTTTGACTCTTGGTCCAGCACTCTTTCTGCCTCACCCTCAGACTTTTCAATTTCTTCCCATTCTCTCTGTTTACACCATGGTCAGAGACACCACCATCACCTCTCCCTCTGGGTGGGGCATTATGATCAAATGCCCAGCATCCATCTTCCCCTCTCACATTGAGTTTTGGGGAGATGACATTGGGGGATTGATCTCCAGCCCCAAGGGGTCTCTGGTTGGCTTCAACCAATCATATGGTCCCACTTCCATCATTTCCCAGCATCATTTCCCAATCATATGGTCCCACTTCCATCAGGATTCCAGGCGAAGCCAATGCCCTTGGCATTCCCCAGGGGAAGAGGGCTGCTTTAGGAATGGGCATGTGACAATTTGAGCCAATGAAATTCAAGAAAACCTTGGCTGTGGGTTTCTAGAAAAAGTCCTGGAGACATTACTGAGCCATCGGATTTCCACTTAGGGAACCCAATACCTTTCCTTATTGTTTCGACCAGGTGGGGTTGGGTTTTCCACTCCTTGCAGCAGACAGCATTGTAAGTGAAATCCAAGTTATGGGGATTTCAGCAGCCATCTCCAACCTGGAGTCCTCACACCCAGTCCCTATGCTGCAGCTGGAGATGGTCTTGACGCTCATCTGACCAGTCAGCCCCGTCTCTACTGTCACATGGGCTGTTCCCACCTATCATTATTTGCCTGCCTGTCAGTCTCCCCAACTAACAGAGAAGGCTGTGAGGGCAGGGACCATCCCTTTCCATCCCTGGCTCAGTTCCCAGCACAGGGCAGCAGGTACCCACTTAATAGTCTACTGTGGAAGGCTGGGGCCGGAGAGAATGAAGATGCAGTGGATAGAGTTAGGTACCAGGAGAGAGTGCATTTAGTGGGCAGGAGCCATCTCCAAGGTGCAGCTCCGTCCCCTCTTCATGGTGCTGGGGAAGGAGCTCCATGGCCTCTCTGGAGCTGCCAGGCATTGCAGAAATGCCCTGGTCCTGGCTGCATGACCCTGTGCAAGTCCTTCCTCTCTCTGGCCTCAGTCTTCCCAGCTGTTCAACGGGGAGGGGATTGGGCCACATCACCAAGGGTTTTCCAGAGCTGTTATGTTGTGACTGTGATTAAGCCATAACTATGGGAGGGGGTCTGGGGATCTCCTGAGGACACTCGGGTGAACTTTATGGGACAAGCCAGTGGGAGAATAAATGCATGGGTGATGAGGATTATATTCCACATAGCAGGCCTGTTACACATCACACAAAGACCAGTGGGGCTGCTGCTTCCAGAAAGAGAGAGAGAGGTGGGCATGTTGGGGGTTGGGTGGGGTTGGTCCACAGATGGAGGACTCTCCAGAGGGGGCCTGGCCTGGGCTTGCTCACAGCCTTTGCTCCAGGCTGGCTCACCACTGACCAGCTGGGGGAAGCACGTTTGCTGGATTTCAGCTTTTACATCTGCCATTGGGTTTGATATTGATGCCCTCATTGGCTCAAAGGAAGAGTTGTGAGGCTCAGAAGAGGACGCAGGTACGAGAGGATCCAATTCAGGGAGAGACAACATGGACTGAGTGCCTGTTTTGTCCCAGGCATGACATCATTTAGGTTTTGCGATAATCTGAGGATTATTATCTTTTGTTTACTAAGGTAGAATCTGAGACTCAGAGAGGTGCGTTGACTTGTTCAAGGTTACAGAGGATGTGGAGGGACTGACTCAGTCCTGTCTGACTCTATAGATCCTGTTCCCAGTCATTGTACCCTGCTGCCTTCTCCCTGGGGGGGCTATCCCTGGGCAGGAGAAGGGCTTGGCCCAGGAATAGGTTTGGCTTTCAACCTGGGACGAGTTCTGACTGACCGGTATGGGAGTGGGATGCTGTGTTGAGGACTCTGAAGCCGTCTAGACTTAGTGGGAAAGTGTGCAGGGATGGATTGTGATGTCTGCCACGGATGAAGAAATAGGGAGAGGTAGTACATGAGCTATACTTTCCCATTCCTGGGCTAGACCTTGTTAGGGTCTTTTCTAGGCCTGGGAAGCTGGCTTGCAAGATGACTCCCTGCCTTCATATTCAGCACAGATAGGATCTAGAGGCTGAGCTCATTCTCCTCTGGGAGAGGAAGTGTGTTCCTGAAAGAGGGGATTGGCTGGGGCCAGGGCTCAAGGCTTGGCTGGGAAGGCAGCTCTGGGACTCCCAGGGGCTGTGTCAGATCATTGACCTGCCCTGACGGCAGGTGACCCACACTTACCCCTGCAGGCAAGAGTGAGCATTCCAGTGGGGGGAGCTAGGGCGGGGAGCGACGGCCCCAGAATATCAAGCTTTTAGGGTAAGGCTGCTGGGAATGCTGAGGGAAGGCAGGAGAGTCCAGGCCTGACTGCACATGTGAAACAATGGGAGGTGGGAAGCAGAGGCCAGCACTAGGAGGTCCCTAGGGGTTATCTAGCCCAACACTCCCATTTTGCAAATGGAGAAACTGAGGTCCAGAGTGCTTCCTCCACGACGTCCACGATGTGTTTTTCTTCAAATTTAAAAAAATGTGGGATGGGCTGGGTTGGCAGAAAGTTTGGAGTCAAGCAGAAGGGAATTAAAGTCCTGCCCTTTGTCCCACTAGCTTGCATGACCCTGGCTAAGAAATCACGTCTTGCCTCTGAGCCTTAGTTCCCTGCCTTTAATGTAATAGGTCATCACGAGTTGGCTGAGGATTAGAGCCTCCGTGTATCGGGCCCTCTGGGTGTCAGGCAGCATAAGTACTTTACCGGCATTATCTCACGGAACCTCCCATGAGACGGGTACCAGCCCCACTTTACAGGTGAGAAGCTGGGATCCAGAGGGGCTTAGTTCCTCACCGCAGTTATTAGGAGGAAGAGCTGGGATCTGGGACCGCAGTCCCGGCCAGTGTAGGCTGTGAGTCTGTACCAGAATCCCCCGGGAGCCGGTGAGTAAACTCAGATTCCCCCTCCCTCCCCAGAGGCTCGGACCTGGGAGGTCTGGGTGTGCCCTGAGAAGGCGACTGTTAAACAAGCGCCCCCTCCCCCCCCCCCCCCCCCCCCCCCCCCCCCCCCCGTCTTTAACGCTGAGGCAGGGGGTCTACAGACCTTATTTTCAGAAATGCCGCACTGGCTGTGTTATCTATAACCACCCCCTTCCCAGTGCAGATCCCAGACTTAGAAGGTGATGGATAATAATATGAAGAGAATTCTATTAACAACAGATTAAAGCTTGTATATAGCCCACTATGTGCTAGGCACTCTTTCAAACACTTTACATGGTTCTTTTAATTCTCACGACAAGCCTCTGAGGTCGTGGCTACTATTGTCCTCACTTCACAGACGAGGAGCTGAGTTACAGAAATTGGTAGCAATTGGTTGGCCACCTTAATTACAAGGATCGTTATTTTTTCTCTTGCTCCTGCACCCACCTGGGCCAGGCTCCCCTGGCGCTCAGGGAGGGGCGTCAGGGAGCCTGTATGCAGGGCAGTAAAGAGGTGTGTGTGTAGAAGACCAGGGAGGGCTAGGCAGCCCAGGTCTCTTTCAGAGATGGGGAGATCAGACTCCAGCCTTGCCCTGAGCCTCAGCCAGGTTTCTAGATGCAAATCTTAGCTGTGAGCTCAGGGAGGGAGGCCGGTGGGCAGTGCCTGGCTGAGGCTCCAGGGAGCCGGCGGGCGCTGGGTGAGGGCTCCCACCTGGCTCGTGCAGCCTCCCTTCCCGTGTCCAGGGCCCCAGCAGGGCCCTCAGGGGCTCCTACCTTCTTCCCCTGGGCAGCTCCCATGGCACGAAGAGGGCACCAGGCCCGGGGGTCCTCACTGCGGTGCTGTCTCAGGAGCCGGGGCCCGAGGGGCTCCCTGGGCCAGCGCCCCCCGTCCTCCGGCGGCTCATTCTTCTCAGGCACAAAGGCGGCTTTCACAGCTGCTCCTAAGCCGGCAGCTCCTCAGACAGGCTTAGGGTGATTGATCCTGACCGAGGGGCCCGGTGTCCCCGGGCGGCCACATGCCCTCCTGGGGTCCCTGTGGCTTCTCACCTCCTGCACCCCTGCTCCTCTCAGGAGGGGACACTGAGGCAGCCGGGGTCGGGGAGAAGCAGAGCGGTCCTCTGCCCTCTGTAGCCGGCAGCTCGGCAGGCGGGTGACCTCTGGCGGCCCGGCGGGCAGGCCTTGACCTTCTCGCCAGCAGACTGGCCCAGACGGTGGAGGCTGCCTGGGGCGGCCGGGGCGGGGGATCGGGCGGGCTTGTGTGGGGATGTGACCTTCAGGCTGCTCAGCCCCATTAATAATAGATCTCAGAAGACACTCGGGGCCGGGGCTCTCCCCGAGCAGAGACACTGCGAGCAGAACACTTCATTCACCGGGTCGGCTGTCCAGGCAGGGCGGCTGGTCTGGGCTCGGGTCAGGAAAATACCTGGAGGCCGGCTTCCAGGCTGGGAGCCAAGCTCTCGGCGTCCCCCCACAGTCACCCTCCTCCTCACTTCCACCCCTTTCCCTCTGCTTGTCGCCGGCCTGGAGCAAGATTCAGGCTGGAGTCACCTTGGCCTGGAGTCACAGCTCTGTTCCTCACGTGATTTGACCTCTGAGCCACAGGTTCACCTGCATGCGTGGGGTCAGATAACCACAGCGCACGGGGCTGCTCTGGGGGCTAGAAGGGAAGGTGGGTGCAGCTGAAGCCATCGTCTTGTTACAGCTTAAATCAGATCCCGTCATTCCCTGCTTTATAAATCTTCCTCTTGACCAAAGCGGACTGACAGTGGTCCCACCCAGTGGGGCTGTGAGGGTGAAATGAGGTAATTCGCGTAAAGCTCTGAGCAGAGGATTCGGACGACAACAATTCTCCATAGACTTTAGATGCTGCTGTTAATAATTCCAGTGATTGACCCACTGCCCACCGCCAAGTCCCGGGTAACCAGTTTGATTAAGCACAATACCCTTTCCCAGGAGCTGGGTGGGTGAGGAAACCCTGGCACCATTCCCTTTCTTCCAGCACAGTGCCTGGTGCAGTGATGATTTATGACACAGATGATTTATGAAATGGCAGTTGGTGGTGAAGAGTCAAGGATTAGGTATTCTAGATCCAACTTTGCCCATAGAATGGAATCCCCCCTGGTCCACAAGGTCTGATTTATCAAGTGTTGCTTGCCTCTTGGACTTCGTTTCCCACACCCCTATCTCCCTGACAGTTTCCGGTCTTACCACTTTCCCCGTCACCTCAGGACCTTTGCACTTGCTGCTCTCTCTGCCTGAAATGTTTCCCATCTCTCTCCCTGACTCCATTTTTTGATCTTCGCATGATTCTTTCCTCTTTATCCTTCAGGCTCAATTATCACCTCCTCAGAGAAGCCTTCCCTGATTCCCTATTACAAAGTAGCCTCCCGGGCTCTCTGTTTATTATTTATTATAGCACTTGTCAGAAACTGAAATGATCCTATTTCTGTGTTTATTGTTTGCTTTCCCTACCTGAATGGCAGCTCCACAAAGGCTGGGACCTGGTCTGTCTTGTTCATCAGTTTACCCCCTGGGTCTAGAATAGCGCTTGGCATGTTGCAGTCACTCAGTAAATACTGGTGGAGCAGATAAATAAATGATGGAGGATTAGATGAAATAGTCTAAGTATGTAGAATGCTCAACACAGCCCTGACTCACCGCAAGTGCTCCCTGTATGGCAATTATCAATACTGTTATTGTTGTTGCTGTATTTCCCCCAACACCTTTGCCCCCTCCAGCCAAGCAGAAGTGTGGTTTCTTCCTTCTGCTGCTTCTCCTGGTCCAGCCCCTGCCTCAGTTGCTCCCCGTTCCTTTTCTCCCTGTTCCAGTCATGGCTGGGTGCAGTTTCTGATTTCCTGCAGTAAGCAGAGCACCCACAAAATTGGAAAGAGCAGTGACTAAATTAGCAGTCAGCCAGAGCAGGAAAAACGCCGTAAGTCAGCCCTGAAGATCAAACTCCTTTGTCAGCCATCCCATAATTATCCACCGGCTTGGCTCTTGGTGGGATGGGAAGAGAGAAAAGGAATTTTATACATTTATTAATTTTTCCCCATCTGCTTGGAGTCCTGCTGAAATATGGCTTACGAGCCACACTAAAGGCCTGCCTGACTGGAGGCCTTGATTGGCTGAAGGTCTGAAGCCCGGCTCCTGGCAGGATGCGGGTCTGAAATGCACCCTTTGGACCCCGTGCCATGGGTAGGAGGAATGAGGGTTGTGGCCCCGGAGCGCAGCTCAGGGCCTGACACCCGGGAGATGCTTGGTATACAGACACACATGATTTATGGAATGACGGTTGGTGGTGAAGGGTCAAGACTAGCTGTTCCAGATCCAGCTTTGCCTGGTCTCACTGTGTGGCCTGGGCACAGCTCTTAACTTCTCTTTCTTCATCTGCAAAACGGGGATAAACTTCTGCTCCTTCTTGACCCACAACCTTGTGGAGACAAGCAAGAACTGCAAAATGTGGGAGAGTTTTGAAAAGAGGAGTTCCAAATCTCTCAAACCCAGCCCTCTCCATCATTCCCAAAGAATGATGGTAGACGGTGAGACTCTTAACTCAGAAGTTCTGAGCAGTTTTCAAATGTCTTCAGAGGCATGCAGGAGGAGGAGGAAGGGGAGGGGGAGTAAAAGGGGGAAGGGTACAGGGGGACAGGAAACACTGTTTACCTCCGAGTAGTTTTAAGGCAAATGTTTCTGAAGAGGAGTCTGTTTCCTATAGTGATAGAGATAGACTGGAATTCCAATCTTTATTCTGAGGCTCCTTGGCTGTGTGACTTTGGACAAGTCACTTGACCTCTCTGAGCCTCATTTTCCTCATGTGTAAAAGGAATAACAAGGATCCCCACCCCAAGGGGCTGTGAAGATGAAATGAGGTAATTCGTGTAAAGCTCTGTGCAGAGCATATTTGGACAACAGCAATTCTCCACAGAAGTCAGGTACTACTATTATGACGCTGCTAATGATAGTGGTGTTAAGTCCACTGCCCATTGGTAAGTCCCAGGTAACCAGTCCACTAAGCACAACACCTTTCCCAAGAACTGGGTGACCGCAGGGAAACCTTACCACCCTTCCCTTTCTATCTTGGGCTGCCACCTACTGGCGGGGATCAGAATTACAGCTACTGGAAAGACCTCTCTGTGGCTTAGGGAACAGATACACCCCCTCCCCTCACGGCCCCATCCTCACTCCGGCGGGAGAGCAGTGGCATGTTGGTGGGCAGGGGGTAGGGAAATATAAGACCCAAATTCCGAGGTCATGAGTACCTTGCAGAGATTCCTGAAGGCTTGTCCACCCCGATGATGAGAAGGTCAGTCCCCAAGTCTTGTCCATTTTATTTCCTGAATAGCCCTGAGACTGGTCCCCTTTTTCCATCCTGTCTCCTGGCCAAGCCACCACCCTCTCTACCTGGATGATACAGCAGCTTCCTCACTGGCCTTCCTGCCTCCACTCCCTTCTCCATACATCATCCAGGAGGAATTTCTTAAAAACAGCATATCCGATCATGTCGACCCCAGCTTAAATCTCTCACTGTGTCCCCAGGGCTCCTGGGCAAAGTCTGAGGGACTTTGGCCAAGCCCACGGGCCCTTTGGGCTCTCAGCTCTGCCGCTCAGCCCTTGGGTCCCACCCTCTGCCCCTTGCAGGCCTGGTTCATGCTCTTGCCTCGCCTGCACACCCCTCCCTCCCCTCTGCCTGGTGACTTCTGACACACCCCAAGCCTCACCGTTGTTGCTGCCTCCTCCAGGGTGCCTTCCCTGCTCCTGCAATCTTTCCCCCAACATAGTCCTTATCAAGCCATATTGCCTCTTGATCCGTGTGCCTCCTAGGCTACGAGCAGGAGCCGTGCCTGGTTTTCTTCACCAGGGTATCCCCAGTAAGTACCCAGTTCCTGACACATAGCAGGTGAGCAATAACTTTTGGCTGAGTGAGGAAACTGACTCTTAGTGGGTAATAGACTCAGCGTTACAGACTCAACTCTCTACAGCTGTTGTTTTTGGACTCTGTCCTGCCCCAATCTCAAACTGACCTGGGCGTCCCTACAGTGGCCACAGTGCCCTGAGATGACGTTGAGAGTCTGACGGGTGTTTGCCACTTTGTGATGCCCGCCCCAGCGAGGCCCGGGGTGGCCTCGAGAAGTGACGTTTAAGGACATTGCCTGCAGGCAGGGTGGTCTCGTCTCTCAGTCCAGGCCTGTGCTCAGTCCCATCCAGCTGGCCACGCCCACTGCCTCTCCTAGCACGGGTCCCCCAGAAGCTGAGTTTGGGATGAGGATCTCATGCAGGTGATTTATTAAGGACTGGCCCCTGGGGGGACACAGGTAAGGGAGTGGGGGAGCAGAGGATGGGGAAGTGGAAGCAACTGAGCAAAGGGACGCTTCCAGGCAAAGTCCCAGCTTCCATTTGAGTCCACAGGGAACTCTGGAGTATAAATTACGCCTCATGGTTATCCTGCCCCAAGACCAGAAGCTGGGCTTTCACGTTCCCAGCCAGGCAGTCATTAGCTATGGACCATCCCGGGCTGATGTGAACTCTGGCACTTCCTGGCCTCTCTTCATTTTTTTTTTTTTTTAATTAATTAATTTATTTTTGGCTGCGTTGGTCTTCCTTGCTACACGCGGGCTTTTCTCTAGTTGTGGCGAGCAGGGGCTACTCTTCGTTGCAGTGCGCAGGCTTCTCATTGTGGTGGCTTCTCTTGTTGCGGAACACAGGCTCCAGGCTCGCGGGCTTCAGTAGTTGTGGCACACAGGCTCAGTAGTTGTGGCTCACAGGCTCTAGAGCGCAGGCTCAGTAGTTGTGGCGCACGGGCTTAGTTACTCCACGGCATGTGGGATCTTCCCAGGCCAGGGATCGAACCCATGTGCCCTGCATTGGCAGGTGGATTCCCAACCACTGCGCCACCAGGGAAGCCCCCTGCCCTCTCTTCTTTGCACCTGGGAGCAAAGAAGTTTCAAGGAGCCCAAGAGCAGTTCTCCCAAGAAGAGTGCAGACTGACCAGTCTCAGCACAAGCTGGGAGAGAGGACATGGGTGGGGCACCAACCTTCTCGCTGTGTTGCCCTTCCAAGCTCCCTGTCTCCAGGAGACCCTTCCCCGATTCCCTGATTCATCCTGTTGACGTTTTCTTTTCTTTTAATATTTATTTTATTTATTTATTGGTTGCCTGGGTCTTAGTTGCGGCTGGCGAGGTCCTTAGTGGCAGCTTGCCATATCCTTAGTTGTGGCACATGGGCTCCTTAGTTGCGGCATGTGGGCTCGTTAGTTGTGGCATGCTGGATCTTTTTTAGTTGCTGCATGCAGACTCTCAGTTGCAACTTGCTGGCTTCTTAGTTGTGGCACGTGAACTCTTAGTTGTGGCATGCAGGTGGGATCTAGTTCTCTGACCAGGGATCAAACCTGGGCCCCCTGCATTGGGAGTGCAGAGTCTTAACCACTGCGCCACCAGGGAAGCTCCCCCCATTGACATTTTCTTCCTTCTTTGAAGTGTTGTGCAATGCAGCTTCTAAAAAAGTACTACAACCAGGTGGTCCTTTTTAAAGAGTGGCCCCTGCTGAGAGCTCTGCCTAGCCCTGTTCCTGGCTATGAACTCACTTTAGCAGTCTTTTTGGTTCTCTTTTAATTTTATAAGGTTATTTTGCTTGTTTTAAAGAAAAAAAATCCAAAATTCAGAAGTCGTGTATGGTAATCATGGACACTGCCTGCACCTTCATCCCCAGAGAGGGTATCTGGCCAGATGTTTTCCCAAACATCTTATATACATATTTTCTTCTTTGACTTCTGGTGATGTGGCTATTTTATCTTATTTAATGTCCACAAGCCCCTGAGAGACTGATACCCTCCCCGCATTTCTCAAAGGAGAACTGTGGCTCAGAGAGGTGACGTGACCTGCTCGTGTTCAGCTAGCGGGTAGCAGGGCCAGTGCTCAGAGCCGGGCCAGCCTTTCTGTCCGGCCATGCTGCCTGCGAGGTGTAACTACCCATTAGAATGGAAGTGAGTCAGCTAAGAGAAACTGAGGGGCTTGGTCAGGGTCCAGGGCCTTCAGAAGCAGCCTCCCCTCACCCCAGGATTGACCAATTGGTCCTGGGGGTCAGGAAGGAAGGGCACTGGGGTTCAGGGGCAGCCCTCTGTCAGCACGTCAGGTGTGGGAGGAGGGTCCTGCCACTTGGAACAAAAAGAGAGGATCGGAGCAAATCCACTTGCTCCCAGTGCTGTCAAGCGGTACATGGATGTGGGTGTCTGTGTAAGTGGTTGGGGGGGCTGCCAGCAAACTCTCCCCTGAGAGTGAGCGACTGTGCTTGGGGGAGGAGGGGCTACGGAACCGGCAGGTGGCTGGCTGGGCGCCTTCTGCTGACTTCCTCAGTCAAGCCTGCTCAAGGCCCTCTGAGCCAGCCGTGATCATGGATCACGACTGCAGCCCCTGCCCCAGCCTGCCATGGCCCCTGACACAGGTTCCCACACTCTGTCCTTCTCTACCCCAGGCCCTCTCGGCCCATTTGAAGCCCTGCCTGTCCCCAGAGCTTGGTAACTGTGAGCCTCACGCCAGCGGAGTTCACAGGGCTTCAGCTTCTGCTGTCCCCCTGCTTGGAACGTTTGCCCTTGGGGCCTGGGCATCTTCTCCACGAGCCTTGCAGTCTCCCTGGTACACACTCCAGGAGCCCGAGTACCGGTGTTTTCTGCTCCCATGCCCCCTCCCAGGATTTGGTCTCCCCCCTGCCCCCCCGCCCTTCTCAGAGACCCCAGGCTGGGTCTTAGCACCATATCCCTTGGGCCTCACCACTTCAGTGGCCTCCAGCAGCTGGTATTGACATCTCTCGGCCAAGGACTCTCTGCAAAGGCAAGAAGGCCGCTCTTTCCCACACAGGTCAGACCAGAAGGGCCCAGGAATTCACATCAGCCCCAACACCAGCAGCCCTCCAACGATGGCCGATGGGAGTTGGTGTATAAGTACCCCAGCTCCCTCACCTCTGACTGAGATCTCTGAGGTGTGTGTCCTACACCGATTCCTAAGGTTTCCCCGTGGGATTAAGTTCCACTCACCCCCAGCAGTAGCTGAGTCGACAACACACCCCTTCTTGGCTGCCTTCTCTTTCTTGTCTTACTTTCCCATCTGCCAGGGGTGTTTTCTAGAATCACTTCCCAAATAAACAACCTGTACTCGAATCCTTATCTCGGGGCTGCTCCCGAGGGAACCCACACGGAGACAGCCGGGATGTTTTCCCCGAAGCCTTTCGGTCTGGCTGTTCCTTGCAGCCTTTCTCAGATCTCCTTGCTTCCCCCTCTCCAGATCTGGATTTTCTCCAGCTCTCACTCAAACAGCAGGTGAAGACAGTGTTCTCCGTGTCGGGTCCTCTGGCTGTCTCTGTTCCTGTGGATCTTACACCTCACACTGGGAGCCCAGGATTCTTTCACACCTAAAAGTAATCCCTGTGGAGCCGACCTCCTTTCTAGCTGCATAACCAGGTGCTTGAAGCCGTCACCAACCTGTTGGAACTTGTGGCCGCGCAGACTCAGTCTAGACCACCCCAGGGGAAATGCTGCACATCAAGGGGTGGGAAAGTTTGTTCAAAATCATCAAAAATAAAATTTAATTGTGCTCAGGTGCAGGCAGTCCATCCTGTCCTTCCTTGGGAGCCACAGTCAGCAGTCCCTGAAGGAAAGCACACCTGTTCTCTCCACAGACAGCCGGCTCCGGAAGGACCCTCTGAGGCCGGCCACCTCCGGGTAGGACGCCTCCACCCAGCGGGGGCTTTGTTTCCAACGGGGAAAGCGTGCAGGGTACTGGAGGACCCTCAGCACGTTCCACACTCCCGTTCCCTCTTCCCTCTCCTCCTCTGCTGGCCGTCTCCTCCTGTCAGTCTGGCTCGCAGTGAGCCTGGGCTCTGACTCCTAAGTCAGGCAGAAGCATCCTCGGGCCCTGGCCCAGGAAGAGCCACGGCCGCCCTAATATACCTTCTGGGGCACACAGCCCTCCAGCTCCAGCAGCTCCGGCCAGCCGTCGTATTTATTCACGTCTGGGTTGTTCTTTAAGAACTAGAGAGACAGAAGAGAGACACTGACAATGTTAGGACTCACGCCTGCATCTGCGTTGTGCTTTAAAACCTAAATGGCTTCACTTCATCCTCGCCACTGTCCCATGAGGGGCATGGGAGGGTTGGATATTTCCAGCCCATTTCACAAATGGGTAAACTGAGGCTGGGGAGGGTAACTTGCCCAAGGTTTCAGAGATGAGATCAGAGCCTAGTCACTGCCTGTCATGCCCTGGACAGGGGGCGCTGGTACCAAGTATGTGGGGAGTGGTGCTTGAAGAGCTTTAGCCCCTCTAGGACGTCCCAAATGATAATAAGAAGAAGAAGAAGAAGAAAAAGAAGCATCCTAGCTGCAAACTATTATATGTCGCATGGATAAACAGCAAGGTCCTACTGTGTAGCACAGGGAACTATATTCAATATTCTGTGATAAACCATAATGGTAAAGAATATTCAAAAAAGAAGGTATAGAATGTATACGTATAACTGAAACACTTTGCTGTACAGCAGAAGTTGACACGACATTGTAAATCAACTATACTTCAATAGAAAAAGGAAGCATTCTAGCAATTCGTGAATGCTTGCTCTATGCCAGGCACAAAGCACCTTCTGTAATTAATCCTCACAATAGCCCTAAGAACTGCTCGCTGTTATCATCTCACCTTACAGATGGGGAAACTGAGGCACAGAGAACCAAAGTAACTGCCTATGGCTATCCAGTTGGTAAGTCGTGGAACCAGTGTGTAATATTAATTAATATTAATAATAAATGTATAAAGAGAATAAAATCAGTTAAGATTGTGTTTCAAATGCTCAGGTTTAATTTATGGAAAAAAGAATGTAAATGATAAAATCTACAGGTGGGATAACTGTGGCTAACCCTTAGGAAGGAAAACTAAATTCTAGATGCTGCTTCTCTGAAACCCTGTTTCCCATGTGGGAGAACAAAAGACAGAATGGTGTTAATCACGTCGGGGGTCTTTGGTTCATTTTTGGGTGATGGGATGCAGTCAGCTGATCAGACATCAGAAAAAAGGTGGTGCCGACTCTTCTCTACTTACGTGCTCCTCTCTGCTGTAATTGGCCCAGTTTTGTTGGGGCTGGAAGCTGCGCTTTAAGGAAGAACAGCGCCCGCCCTGCCTCTTCCTAGAGAGTCCTGCCCCTGACACCTTCCAAAGGGACATTCTGGAGCCCCAGGCCCCTGCCCCTGTGTCCTTCACCCAGAGGGTATAAACAGAGGGTCCTCTCCTTTTCTCCTTTAGCACAAGCTACTTTGCACTATTCCTTACTTTTTAAAAAAAAATTATTATTTTTGGCTGCGTTGGGTCTTCATTGCTGCACGTGGGCTTTCTCTAGTTGTGGTGAGCAGGGGCTACTCTTCGTTGCAGTGTGTGGGCTTCTCATCGCAGTGGCTTCTCTTGTTGCAGAGCACGGGCTCTAGGTGCGCGGGCTTCAGTAGTTGCGGCATGTGGGCTCAGTAGTTGTGGCTCGTGGGCTCTAGAGCATAGGCTCAGTAGTTGTGGCTTGCGGGCTCTAGAGCACAGGCTCAGTAGTTCTGGTGCACGGGCTTAGTCGTTCTGCGGCATGTGGGATCTTCCCGGACCAGAGTTCAAACCTGTGTCCCCTGCATTGGCAGGCAGATTCTCAACCAGTGTGCTACCAGGAAGCCCTGTTCCTTACTTTTTAAAAGTAATTTCTAATTACCTGAATATATTCTCTTGGAAACACACACATACAAACCAGGTCTGCATTTTCCAGACAAGGCAAACCCCCTTGCAGCCCACTCTAGCCTCACCCCCACCTCCCTGGATCTCAGCACGAGGCTTCTTGACTGTCCCTTTTCTGCCTCCCACAGCCCCTCCCGCTCCAGGCTGCTGGGTCTCATCTGATTATCGCATTGGCTTCCTCCCTGCCTTCTGACTTGCGCCCCTTTCACAGTGCTCTCCATGCACAGGCAGGGAGGCCATTCTAAAAGTATGAGGACAGGAAGTCCTTGGGGAAACTGCAGACCTGGATGAGAAATGCATCCCTATCACTGAGCAAGCGGGTTAAAACTTCTCCAAGGCTCTGGATCCTTGTCTGTGAGACGGGATGGGTGCTCATGGCGCCTACCTTGTTGTGGGTTAAATAAGATC
Organism: Phocoena phocoena; assembly: GCF_963924675.1. Classification (NCBI taxonomy): domain Eukaryota; kingdom Metazoa; phylum Chordata; class Mammalia; order Artiodactyla; family Phocoenidae; genus Phocoena; species Phocoena phocoena. The sequence goes on along the minus strand of NC_089228.1, from coordinate 30,771,526 downwards.
CTGCAAGTCATTTGCTCAGCCGCGCCTGCACAGAGCAAGCACTTGCTGAATACTAGTCTTTCTTGTTGTCAATCTGATCTGTTTACTCTCCCGCTTAAACCTACCATGGCTCCCCCTTGCCTCCAGGACAGAGTTCCCTTTCCTCACTGGTCCTATATATGTCTGAATCATTGACTCTTAGCTTCCCGTCTTGGATCTGGGCAGAGCTGAACGTTCTTACCACCAGAGACTGGCCAACTTCACGCTGGGGAAGCCTGGCCAGTTCTCCCAGGTTTTGGAATTGCTCTGAGCTGGGGATGCACACATGGCGATTGTCCTGCAAGGGGTGCAGGGGAGAAGGTGCAGCATTTCCTTGGGGCCCCCAACAGTCATTGACTCCCCCTTCCTCCTGTGAGGGCTCCTCAAGCCCTACCTCTGGATGCCTCCCAGGTGCACTTTGCTTGGGCCACACCTGGGTAGTGACTGTAGCCAGATCACGGACCCCTCCTAACTCCCTCCGTGTACTCAGGGCGGCCCTCCTGTGTCCCCTTCTTGGTGCAAGTTCACCCTCTCCAAGGGAACTTAGAAGGGAACTTGGGGCTCCCCTGGCACAAACCTGCCCCTTTACAGGTGGGGAGACTGAGGCAGGGAGGAAGGAGGGGATCGCAGCGGGGACCAGAAGCTGGGCATCCCACTCCCTGCTCTGGACTCTCCCCCTGCCCCATCATGCGAGCTTCACCTCTACATTCCTTTCCCTTTCTTCCATGCCTTAATTTCCTTTCATCCTTTTTATTTTTTTATCTTTTTCCTTCTCCTTTTTGGTACTTACCTATGTGTCTATGTATTTATATATGACCCACCTGGTCAAGGCTGCTTCCTGCTGGGGGATTAGCCAATCAGGCCGCCCTGATCTCCGGGGTGGACGACCGCTGGGTAGCCCTCCTCACATTGCTCCATGTGTCCTTTCCAAGCCACCCCGGCCCTTGTCTGTCCATTCCTGGCACTGTCCCCCACAACTCCCATCCCCTCCTTCACTGGGACAGGGAGGCTGCGAGGAACTCACCTCCTCAAAGGGGCTTTTACTGTTGAGGTCTTTGGCCCCCAAGAAGACCCAGCTGTCCCGGAAGCCCAGCTGCTTTGCATAGGTGCTGCCCAAGTTGGAGAAGAGCTTCCTGATTTCATCATTCATCCTGCAGGGGACCAGAGAGGACGGTGAGCTCGGGATAGGAGAAGAGGGAGCGTCTCAGGCCCTTGACTCACCCTCCACCCCTCCTCCAGAGAGGGCAGCAGCCTCTCCCGAGCTCAGGAGAAACAGGGCAGAGTGGCCAGGATGCTTCTCCGAAAGCCAATCCGAGGGGCTGGCGAAGCGTTACAACGGTTTTGCTTCTTTTTGCAAATATAATAGATGTTCACTTGGAAAATATGGAACTTTACAAAGCAACTAAAAATTACTTAGTTTCACCCCCCTTGACATAATCATTGTAAAATTTTAGTATATTTCCTTCATGCCTTTTTTCCCTCGTGCACTGTGGGATTATACCAATTCTTTTGTAAACTGCTTCTTTTTTTCCTTTTTTTAACTTAATACTAAAGGGTGAACATTCTTTCGTGTCCTTAAATATTTTCTACATCGGCATTTTTGATGCAGTATATCCTCTTTTATGTATATATAATAATACGTCCTATATCGCCATATATCATGATTTCTGTCACCAGTTCGCTATCACTGCGCAGGGAGAGTGTGTCCAGTTTTTCACTCTTGTGACCACGGCTGTGATGAACCCCCCAGAACATCTCTTTGTGCGCTTGTCTGCTTGGTTCCTTAGGAGAAGGTGTCAGAAGCTGGAGCCAGCAGGATAGGAGGAAAAGGACCTGCAGTTTGGAGGTCTTTGATTCGCTTCTCCCCGTGGCCTGGCAGGCGGAGGTTCCCACTTACTTGGTCCCCGGGTCATCGTAGGAGGCCACCAGCACCAGCGTGCCCTCTGGAATTTCTTTAAGGAATTTCACCAGGAGGTTAGCATCTGTGGGAGGAAGGAAAAACGACGTGCTGGTCATTTAGGCGAAAGACTGCTGTTCATTCTCATCCTCTCCTATGGCCCTAACGATCCAGGAATGCCTGGGCAGCCTGACACTGAGCTCCATCTGCATAGGGTGAGGGCATCCTCATTCAGATGGTCTGGGGTGGGTTCTGGAATTTGAAAGTCTCCCAGGCGATTTTGCTCTGCAGCTGGGGTAAGAACCATGGCGTAAGGGCCCTTGAAGGTCTACCCCCCCAGGGGACCGAGCACAGTCACCTCTCAGGAGCTCCGCTGCCCCTTCTACACTGTTTAAGATGCACCCAGCCTGTCTGTGCTGACTTTAGAGGGTACACCCACCGGGCAACTCGGGCCACTGAGAGAGAACATGGGGCTTCCACAACTCTCCAGCTTATGTCAAGGAGCAGGGCTCCATTCTCATCTCTAACGCCTGCCTGCACTTGAGAGATCTCTGGATTGAACACAGAGCAGGTCTGGGGACAGCACCTGGGGAGGCATCAGCATGCAGCTTGCCTCAACGACGCTGGTTTTTTTTCTGTTGTGCTCATTTTTACGGTCACCTTCCATGAATAAAAAAAGATAACGGCTTTCTACTTAGGGCAGTGATATAATTTCCTTTTAAGATATATTTAGTTAGGTTTAAAAAAAGTGAATGAGCTGATTTAAAGGAACACACAAACAGTGCAAAGAGTACTCTGGATAAGGCATAACTTATACAGAGGGCTCTTGAACAGTGGAGGAAGTATGGGCAAGATTGGCCTGGTGGGCAAAGCAGGGGCTACATCTGTCAAAGGAGAATAATTAATAGCCCTGCTCAGAGCATTTCTGTAAAGCTCAAATGTGACGATGACTCTGGGCTTGCAGTAAGTGCGTTATAACAGAATTACAATTATTAGCAGGATTGGCTACATAATTTTCAGGGCCCAGTGCAAAACGAAAACGTGGGCCTTTTGTTGAAAAATTATTAATAATTTCAAGATGGTGAAGGCGGAGCATCAAATCAAGTTTCTTCTAAGCAAGGGGCCCTGTGTGACTTTCCTGCTCACAGCCTGCGTGCCCATGAAGCTGCCCTGATTCTTACTATTCTGTGGGTATCCCTTGAATTCGGAGGAAAAGCCGAGTCCCCCAAGCAAGGCCAGCCACCAACTTGCTCTGTAACACGGAGACCTCCAGTCAATGACCACAGCAGCCCTTGAACTCTTGAGACAAAAAGTGGGAGCTCTGAAAGTACCATCAATTGGTTTGAGCTGTCAGCAGACAGCAAGAGCTGGCTCTTGTCTGGAATGGACAGTGGATGTTTGGAAAAGACGAAGTGTACCTTCTGATAACTATCTTCTCACTTCGAAAAGCCATCTTCTTTTTTTTCGTCTTCTGTGGGAAGTGGCGGCTTATTCTCAAAAGGCTTCTGTTTCTTGTTCCCCATCAGCCATGGTTACATCCAAGTTTATGATAAGGCATTATAAAACTTGGTTTATCTTTTTATTTTTTTCCCTTTTCGTTTTGACAGATGACCTCCTTGCTTCCGAATCACATGGATGGAGTGAGGGAAGAGGGAAGGGAGATAAAGCTTCCCTGGGCTCCTCCCCCAGCCAGGCTGGGTCCCTCCCCCTGATTATTGCAGGTTATCATTTAATTCTCACATCCAGCTTATGAAGTGGAGGTCTATGGCTACCTCTATTTTATAGATGACAAAATTGAGGCTCAAGAGATGTCACCTGCCTCAGGTCACCCAACCTGAAATCTCTGACTCCAGAGATGACCTTTACCATAACCTGGTCCCAGGCCACCCTGGACAGAGGACAAATGAAGGTCCCTGCCCTCGGCCCATGGCCTGTTCCGCTCTCTCCTCACCCGTCTCCAGCTCTGTCCTGTACCAGGAGGGGCTATGCATGCCTGCATGTGGACACCCACCCTGCCTGTCCAAGCTCTGTCATTGCCACCCTCTCCTCCAGCAGCAGCCGTCCCCTGGCCACCCCTCAGTCCTATGGGTGTGTCTGTAGCATGGGGGGCACACCTGGAAGAGGTCTGCACGGGCCCTGATGCAGGCTCCAGGTGAGCACGTCCTCTGGCCCTGCAGACCCTATCTGTGAGGTGGGACTCGGCTGGAAGACGGCCATCGTGGGAAGCCCTGAGCCCAAGACACATTCCCGGCTCCTGTCTCTAAGGATGCTGTCACCGGTCACCTTCTGAACACCTTCCCCTGCTGTGACTACTGGGCGGCAGACTTCCATTTCCCCCATTTCGGCCCCTCCTTTGTCTGTAAAGCCAAGGGGGCTTCCTGCTCTCTGCTGCTTGGTGATTTCTCCCCTTCTGGGCTCACATATTTAGGTGGGTGCAGTGAGGCAGGTTTTCCCTGGAGACGGAGGCAAAGGTGGGAGATTGAGGATAGAAGAAAACAGCTGATTGGCAGCAGGAGGGCCCTTCCATTCTGCGAGGAGCTTCTGGGGTGAGGGGTCTCACGCTCAGCGCCCTTAATGCCCGAGCCCAGAGCTGGCCCTGTGATCGCGGGGACACAGAGGGATACTGAGTCGAGCCGGGCGCCGAGAAGGAGGCTGAGCTCAGTTCATCTATCCTGGCGGAAGCCAGTCCTTGCAGGGCCCAGACCTCTGCTGCCTGCAAGGGGCCACCCTGCTGCTTTTTTCTCCTGCTGAGGCTCCTGTGTTGGTGGGGGGCTGGGTTGCCGGCTGGGCAGCAAGTGGCATATTGGGCCCGGGACTGATTCCACCATGTTTTGGAAGAAGTCTCAAGCCTGCGTGAGAGTCCCGCCTCCACCCACAGCTTTGCCGGGCGGCCTGTCAGGGAGCAAACTGCTGGTGGGGACTTAGGTATCCGGGCCTCCAGCCCAGGTGAGTCGGTGCCCTGTTGCTGGGCCGTGCTAAGGACAAGGAGAAAGTGACTTCCTGAGTAAGGGGTGCCCATGGGTAGAGAGCAGCTCAGAAAGCATGTCTAGGTTAGAGAGAAGAAAAGACATCTGCAGAAAGATGCAGAGAGCTTGGAGCCTCAGAGCTGTCCTTTCTGGGCCTCGGGAGGCTTTGTCCTGTCCTTGGGCTTGATAGCGACCCTGTGGCTTAAAAAAAAATACCTTCTACCTAGCAGAGCAAACTGGGCCACATTCCCTCGTCCTCAGCATTTCAGTGCACACGTGCCTGGCCTCCCACTGCCAGCAGCAGCATTTCTTTGCCTGAAGGTCTTCTCCGGCCTCCACATCCTCCTTTGTACCCTGGGGCAGGCCAGAAGCGTGGGAAGTGCCAAGGAATAGGGGTAGGAGCACCGCGGCTTCCTTGCCCCTCGGGGTGTCTCAGGGGCACGTGTTCTACACTGGCTCCCCGCAGCGATCGTGGCTCCATAACGCTCTGCGCTGGCTGCCTTCCTTTCCCCGGCTCACTCCCCCACTCCCTACTGACATTCCCTGAGATCACCTCCTCCCAAATAAACACCGCACTTGAATCCTTGCCTCAGGATCTGCATCAGGGAGTGCACAGTAAGACAGCAGAAAGGAGTTTCAAAGGCAGCAGGATGCCCCCCCCCCCCCCCCGCACTGTGCTGCTTTCTGATTGGGTCCCTGGAAACAAGAGCCAAACTCCCTGGCACCCAGATAGCCTCTTGCCACAGGAAGGAGCTCAGCCCGCCCTCGACTTCAGTGCCAACAGTGGTGCCTACCTCCAGAGTACATGTCGAAATATTTCTGTGTCATCACCTTTCCCGTGGTTCCTAAGGGATAAGAGAGCAGAACTATTATTTGCCGTAGCACGTCATTCTGTCTTTCATGTTATGGAGAGTGGCTACTCTGTAGTCTAAGGTCTAAAAACAGAATAGAATAATAGTGGAACAAAATTAGGTCCTGTAGAAAGCATGCAGGACTAAATTAGGTGCCCAGTAACCATTGGGCTGATCTGAGAGGTACTAGCACATAACGGTGCAGGGTCTCTGGAACTGAATGGAATCCAACCAGTCTGGGTTTGTGTTCTGCCCTGCCACTTCCTAATGTAAGACTTAGCATTTGACCTCAATTTTTGCATCTGTACCATGGGCTGTGGGAACTAAATGAGATGTATTTAAAATATATGCCTGTGAGATAAATCTTACCTATAAAATAGTAACTAAAAAAACTACAACCATCATTACTATTCTCACCTAAATAGGAACTCTGCAATTTGAGTGCTCCAACTCTTTAAGGCAAAGGGATTTTCAGTGGGCTGAAGTGTACTCAGTGTCCGGAGTCCAGTAATCTGGATTGCCTTGGTGGGCTTTGCAAAGCGTACAAATCCTACAGGGTATCAGGTGTTCTGGAGGAAAATTGCAATTCTTACCTTTGGCCACTGGATGGGGGTGTTGCAGAGGGGATGGCAGCTCTAGTTTCACCTTCACTGCCCCCTCCCCCTAATTCAGTTGGTAGATTTGATAAGAGGGTGACGACAGGGGCCTGGGTAGTGGCAGCTCTCCTGCGGAGTGGGAGCAGGCTCTCATTGCAGTCCCCCGTGAATTCTTGGAACCGCTAGTGTCCGAGCCCGTCCAGACACTTTAACCTGGGGTCCTTGGGAAGGAATCTATGAAGCCGGTGAAACTACTTTTGTGATCCTGTGCATTTGCAGATTTTTCTGGAACCGGGGGTGGGGGGGGCGGGGCGGAGGAGGTGGAGTTTGAACAGTTTCTCAAAGGAATCCCTGCCATCTAAAAGGCTGCGACGTAGCAATCCTTTTGTTGTTCTGGCTCGTTATGTAGATGAGGACCCTGAGGCCCGGAGAGTGATTTGTTAGACTTTCCACAGCTGGCATGCGGTAGGCACTGCGCATGTGCTTGGATACATTTCTAGTCTAGCGGGTAGTTTCGCTGAGTGATTAAGACCTGGAGTCAGCCAGAGCCAGGTTCAAATCTAGATGATTCTATTGGCTGTGTATCCTGGGCAAGTTGCCCAGCCTCTCTGAGCCCCCATTTTTTTTACCTGGAGAACAGGGACTGGGCATAGCTGCCTTCTAGCATTGTGATGACGATCAGTGAAATAGCTAGCACACAGTAAGTGCTCGATAAATATGAGCTCTCCGTGTTATCAGCGGTTGTTTTTATCTTTGGGCTTTGCGAGGGACGGGGAAGAGGGCCTCCGTCTGAGCCCATCTCCTGGGAGAATATTCAGGCGTTTTCTCCCACAGTGGTCCATTTGGGGGAAGAGAAGCCCAGCAGGTTTCAGCCAGGTTGGCTGCAGCTGGAGCCCTTCCCTGCCCTCCCCACTGTGGGGTGAGTGGAGACTGGGTGGGACAGTTGATGTAAGTGAGGCTGCTACAGTCTCCTGGGGCCTGGCGTGCCGGGGGTGCTCTGAGACCGTCTGGAAGGGGCCAGCAGCAGGGGGACTCAGGCCTCCCTCTCCTTCTCTAGACTCTGGAGGAGGAGAGGCCCCCCCCTCAGCTTCCTGCCCCTCCTGGTCCACACCCTTCCTGGAATCCCAGGTAGTTGGCCAGAGCTGTCCTCTGACCCCTGTCCGGCAACGCTCCTCCTTTGTTCCAGGCTTTGACCTCTCCCCTGACGCAGCAGGCTTTCTTGGCAGACGGGAAATGGGTCCTCTAGGAGCAAAAGGCCAGGGTTCCAATCCTACCCTGTCACTTCCTAAGTGTGGTTGTGTGGTCACACTGCACACAAGCTTGAACCCTTTTTCTCCCGAGTGTCCATTGTGCCCTTTTTCCATCTGCCCTGACCTTTGTCCCAGGAATAGCTCTTAGATCCACGCAAATAGCCCCCGTTCCCCAGATCATGTAAGAGCTGAAGGCAGACAGGAGGGGCTTGGCTGGGGCCACACCACCTGGTCCTTCTCGGCCCCTGTAACCTACCCCCTCCTGAAACATGTCCCTGTTCCTGGCTTGGCCTGCAGTTGGCTTCCTGCTCATCACCTGCTGGAGATACAGGGTTACTGAGACTGTGGGCCTCCCTGGGTCTCCCTGCCTCTAGCCTCCCTATTCCAAGCTAGAAGGAGGTTTCAGGAAGGCAGGGCTGGGCCCTCAGCCCCTGCTCAAAGCCTTTCCAAGGCTCCCTATTTTGCTCTGCTTCAGGTCCAGACTTCTTAGCAGGACACTTAGCCCCTCATCCTCTGGCCCTGCTGGTTCCCCAGCCTCACCTCTCACCACCCTGCTTCTATGTTATAGCCAGAGAGAGCCTGTGTGGACCCCCAAGCACCTCTCCTCCTTCTTCCCTTCCCTGCGCCCTGCACAGTGTTGCCCCTGCCTGGAAGGAGCCTTCCTCTTTTCTCCTGGTCAACCCCTACCATCCCTCAGGCCTCAGCTGACCATCACCTCCCTCTGGAAGCCTCCTCCCCCGACTACCTCCGCTGCCAGCTCTGTGTCCTGATCCCAGAGCTGTGTTTCCTTTTCCTTCATATGTGCTCACCACCTTCTGATTTTTTTGTGAACTTCATGGGCGCCCACAGGGGCTTGTCAAGCCAGGGTCTGTCCTTCTGGTTCACAGGTGACCCCCAGAACTCCATACGGGGCCTGGCCCACAGTAGCTGCTGTCGCTCTTTGCTGAATGAGTGAATGAAGGCGTGCACTCAGCTTGTAATCTCACATTGTCCCCTGTGGTTTCACGTGTGTTGGTTTAAGCCCAGACGGGGTCACGTTTCATAGGAGCAGCGTATCCTCCTGAGATAGGTGCACCTGGCAGGGACCTGGCCATGACTGCAGGGCAGACCAGCTCTTTTAGACCTGTTCCCACAGGCCAGCCAGGCTTCAGAGCGTGGTGGGGGCCGGCGGGGGGTGGATCGGCAACTCACCGTTCACCAGGGCGATGTTCAGGCCTCTGCCCACGTTGTTTTTCACAGGACTCATGATCCTGAAGAGAAAGAAGAAAAACAAAATACAACAGTTGGTCCCGAGTGTGGAGTGGACACTCTGGAACTCTGCGAGGGCCCACATGGTGTGATGCCGCAGCATCGGGAAACACACGGAATTATTGGGGCCATCTGTTATCTCCCGGAAACAAGCGGTGGGCTGGATTCTCTGAGGAGTCTCTCATGGCATGTTTGGACCAGAACAGTCTGCCCGGGGAAGAGGGAAGGTCCCTGCCTGGGGCTCGGAGGTGCTGGAGGCAGGGTCAGCCCATGTCCCCAGGCTAGGCGGAAGGCAGAGCCCGGAAAGTTGGTCCTGTCCTGCCATGTCTGGGATCCCCAAGTGGAGCCCAGCTGTGTTCCTGCGGCCCGGCATCCATACCCCATCCTCTTGTATCCCTGGGAAAAGTGTACTTCTCCGTCTCAGGCCAGGAGGGTCTCAGCACTGACCTCTCACAGTGATTGGGCCAGTGTGGTCATGTGACCCAGGCCAGCCAATGAGCCCCAGCCCCAGGACTTTTGCAGGGTTAATTCAGATGGGAAAGCTCTTCCCAGTGGGGTGCTAGACAGGGCTATTATGTCAACCCAGCTGGTGGCCTCCCTCCTTCACCACATGAAGAAGTCCATTTTCAGTAGAGAAAACCGAATCTAATAACAGAGGAAAGCAGAGCTGAAGGTAGTGTGAGAGGGAGCCCTGATGACTTGGTCTGAACCCTTGGATTCAGCTGGTGCTGGAGCCCACTGCCTCTGGCCTTTTGGGTACGTGAACCAGTAGGTTTCCTTGTTTTGCCTAAATGATTTGGATCTAGGTTCAGAATCCGTACTAAAACACCTGTCTCTGGCTTCTTTTGTAGGATGAACTTGCTGTCCCAGGGACTTTACTACCTCGAAAGCCTGGTATATAGTCTTTCTCCTGCACCTGGGTAGAAGCCCTGGCACCTGCTGCGTCTGGGCTTTGATGCCTGGACCTTGATCTTGAACATTCCCCTTAGGCATCCCCCGTCATAGGAAGCCCAGCAGCTTGGCTATCAGACAGACCTGAGTTCAAATCCTGGCTCTACCAAGGGTTAGCTGGGTAACACTGTCTGAGCCTCAGTTTCCTCATTTTTACAAAGGGGAGGATTATCGCCCCACCTCCAGGAATGCTGGGGGATTGAGGGAGACGATGCTGTAAGGCGTCTAGCAAGGTGCTGGCAGATTTGCAAGATGTTAGGATTATTATCATGTGTGACCCACCCACCCAGAGTAAAAGGAAGCATGTCGAAGGTGTGGTCTGGTCTCTAGGGCCCGCCCTTGAGGCCTCTGAACTTGCTAATGAGTGAATTAATGAAAGAAAAGAAAAGAAATGCCAGAAACTTACATTTGGCCTTCAAAGCACACGGAGGGGCCCACGACGTTGGCGGCCCCGCTGGTGATTTTAAACGCAAAGAAGTTGTCTGGGCAGGATTTGCTGAGGCCACACTTGGTCTTCACCGAGTGTGAAGCTGGGGACGGAACAGAATAGCTTTGGTGGCGGCAGCTAAGGAAGGGGCCTGGGAGGAGGAGAGGGGCAGGGACAGGGGGCCTCCCCCAGGGATGCCTTCCCTGACCACCTAGGTCTGCGGATTTGCCCCTTTCTGTGCTCCCACAGTGCTTCCGACAACCCCATCAAAGACACGGGACGCTGCGTGTCTGACCGCTCAGCGTTCATTTCTGGGTTTCCCATCACAGCCCCAGCCCTGGCACAGCTCCTGGCTGCCCGCAGACCTTCAGTAACTGTGTGCAGAACCGTGAGTGGTAGTTAATGACCCGAGTCACCGTGATTAAGGGATTCTCTTGAGAACTTTCTCTTGAGACATGGCAGGCTTTTGAGCTCAGAGAGGCCCCTGTTGACAAGCTCCTGGGGGCCCAGCATGGTGGGTGGGAGTGCTTCTCACCAGCCAGGTTCCCTTGAGCAAGTCTTCAACCTCCTTGTAAATCTGCTCCTTCATCTGTGAAATGGGCTAATGATGGTACTTCTCCACTGGGTTCTTGTGCGGGATTAATGAACTCAGGTTAATGCTCAGGGCTTATTCCCTCCCGGGGCTTAGCACGGTCCCTGGAACCCACTGAGGACTCAGTATGTGGGACCTCTGGTTATTGTGGCTGCTATGAAGACCTGCGTCCTCTCCACGCGGCCCTCCCAGGGCGAACTCTGGAGGCCTGTGAAAGGCGGGAGAGGCAGACGCGCCCCCAAGCACAGCCGCTGAAATGTCACCCACACTTCCAGCCTGGCAGTTTCCAACTTATATTCATGCATGTTGTTTTAACACCACCTGACAGTTCAGAAGGTGCCAGGAGGGAGAAGTGGGTAAACAGGGAATTAGAGAAAGTTCACCTGCAAAGGGAGAGCAGTGATCAGGCAGCCTTTCTCTCCTTCAGCCCCCGCGCCAGGCGACTGGCTGAGCCTCGCCAGAGTGTTTGGAGCAAACCCACAGGCTTCCCAATAGACGCTGGCACACGCCAGGGCCTTGCTGCCTGCCAGGCACTGTGGCAAGCCCTTTGTCTTTACTGTCTTGTTAAATCATCCCCATAACTCCTGTGCCTGCCACATAGGAGGCACTCGATAAATCTTCACTGAATGAACACCTAGAGCATTTGGGCGGGTCTGAGCCCAAGCTGGGAGGGGGGTGATTAGGGTCTCCAGGGCCTAGAGGGAGCCTTAATGGGAATCAGGAAAAAGCGTCCCTCTGAGGGGGACACAGCCCACTAGTGCCAAGCTCGGCAAGCCTGTGGTGCCTCGGAGTGGGTGATGGTGCCCCTTCTTAGGAGCGAATGCAGCCTGCGCCAGGGCTCCCCTGGTGGAGTGGGCGGCCCTGATGATCTGAGCAGAAAGCCCATCCTAGGCTCTTGTTCCCCACCCCGAGTGCCAGCATACAGGCCTGGTGGGTGTAACCAGAGCTCCAACTGGGATACTATCACCGGAGAGTGAGGGCCGGGAGTGGAGACACCCCCTAGTGGCTCAGGAGAGGGATGGCTGGAGATGTGGACCCGACGGCCCTACCCCTCCCTCTGGACAGAGCCCTCCCCCAGAGTGGCTAGTTGAGGGTGAGGCTGGGAGGGGTCTTCTTCTCCAATGAGCCTTGGGACTCCACCTCCGCCCCCCCCGCCCCCCCCTCCAGAGAGCCCAGTTTACTTTCGAATCCAGAGGTTTTCACCTTGCCAGAGGGGCTGGGCCAGGCTTCGGGGACACCCTGGAGTTTGCCCAGAGCCTAATCAACAGCGGCTGAGTCGGATAAACCCCATGTCAACAGGCCGGCTTAGCAAGCTTTTCCCAAATTGATTTTCTGACCATCCAGCCTTCACAGTCAAGCTACTGGATGAGGGGGGGAGGAGGCCCAGGGGTCTCAGTCACTGGGAGGCAGAGGATTTGCTCTGTGGGTTTGGGTTTCAGCGGTTTCCTAAGCTGCCCAACCCCTCTGGGAACCCAAGAGGCTACTGCTCAGGGCATGGAACTGAGCACCGGAGGGGCGTTGCCGTCAGGGACGATTACTGAAGTCGCCCACTTCAGTAATCTGCTGCGTGACTTGCCAGAAATCTCTCCCTTTGGCTTAAAAGTGCCAACTGTAAAATGAGGGAGTTGGTTTAGGTCAGGGTTGTCAAACAGGTTTCCTCTTCAATGTTAACGGATCTTCTATTAAAGGCTTAATGATAAAGCCTTGAGGCTACCTGTGGGCTTGGAGGGAGAGAGCGCTGGGATTGATTGGTGATGTCTACTGTGGGAACCGGTGAAGGTGAGAGGCAGCACGTGTGCTTGGATTTGCCTTCCCCCCAGTAGGTGACATCTGAGCGTTCAGCACCAAGATGCTGTGTGACAGTGTCTACTTCACAGTGTGACTCAGGAGGCTTCAGTGAGACAGGGTTCAGGGTGTGGGGTGAATGGTTTGTGTTGGTGCATAGTCTTTGCTCTCTGTAATTCCACAGTGCACAGGGGCTCCCATGCCCTTTTCTTTTCTTTTTTAATATTTATTTGGGTGCACTGGGTCTTAGTTGCGGCATGCGGGATCTTTTTTAGTTGTGGCGTGTGGGATCTAGTTCCCTGACCAGTGATTGAACCCGCGCCCCCTGCACTGGGAACATGGAGTCTTAACCACTGGACCACCAGGGAAGTCCCCTCCATGCCCTTTTCAGTCAGGGAAAGTCCCACTCCCCGAGCTGCATCCCCCTTCAGTCACCACCGTGTTGGTGTGGAAAGGGGGACTCGGAGGTGCTGTCTCTTGTAAGGAGGTGTTGAGAGGGTGGGCTCTGGATTAGATGGGGAAGTTGACTCCCTCCCCGCCACTTACAGCTGCATTGCCTTGGCCAAGAGATTTCACCTCTCTGAGCCTCAGTTTCCTCATCTACAAAATGGGGATACTTATAGCATCCACATAGGGTTGTGGTGAGGATTGCATGAGATGCCTGTAAAGTTCTGAATACAGTGTCTGGCACACAGTAGGCACTCAGTCACTGTTACTGTTATCATCACCATAATTGTCCCTTCCTTCCACCTTCTCTGCACTTCTCTGCACTGTTCAGATGTCTCAGCACTCCTGCCCTCCCGGTGCTCTCTCCACTCCCCACACTTGCGCCCCTGACTCAGCAGCCAAGTTCTCCACTGGAGCCCCAGCATTCCTGCCCCTAGGCCTTTGCACAGGCCAGTCTCTCCTCCACAAGGCACAGCTAAATAGCCGCCTCCTCCCTGAAGCCTTCCCTGACCCCTTCCCATTGGAAGCAGACGGCCCTCCTGGAGCCCAGGGCATGCCGCCCCACCTCTCTTGGCACATATGGCCCTTCTGCCCCCTTAGACTATCAGCACCCCCTTCTGTTTGCCTCTGGGGGCCCCTGCGGTGCTCAACATGGCCCTGGTACTTTGGAGCAGGAAACATAAGCCAGTTCTGGGGTCACTGAAATGATAATAAGCACAGCCCGCATCCTTGGGGCTCCCAGCTGGGTCAGGGGATGAAAGAGGGGGGCAGGGTGGGTGCAGTCCAGACTGCAGGCTGGGGGTGCTGGGGAAGGGAGACAGTTGAGCCCCCGCTATGAGTCTGAATGGCTGAGAAGGGGCCACAGGGCTGGGGGCTTTGGAAGGCTCCATCAGGCCATGCAAAGAGTGAGCTGGGCAGACTCTGGGAACCAAGGTTTTTCTAGAACCTGCAGGGCTGGGACTAGAGACTCTGGAACACCTCACCCTAAGGGAAACGGGGCTGAGTCGACACTCACGGTTCTCCTTGTAGACTGAACCTGTTGGAGAGAAGACAGAATCTGGTTAGAAAGGGATTTGGGCCCCTGCACAGGGTGGAGGCTGGGGGCTGGGGAGTGGGAAGAAGGGAATTCAGGGAGGTGTTGGCCTGGCCAGGCGCAGTCCCTGTCCCGTGGCAGGGGTTGAAATGAGTTGAAAGTCCCATCTGGTCTGGAAGTCCTCCCTAATTTGCCACCGTCACCACTTCTCTCTCTCACGCGCAAACACACACACACACGCACATACACACAAAGCGTGCGCACAGACGTATACACTTACACACGTGCATAGACACACATGTGCGTGCACTGCACACACACGCACGCACACAGAGGACTCTCTCATGGTTAAAAAGAAGCAGACCTCTGTTGTGAGGCCCGCTGAACTTGGAGCCTGACCGTGTGTGACCACGTGTGAGTTTTCTCCTCTGGGGCTCGGCCTCCTCGCCTGCGCAGTGGGGGCCATCACACCCACTCTCGCCGGCTGTGGAGAAGAGCCAGTGAGAGGCGCCGAGAGCCCTGGCCCCCGGGAAGGACAGGATGGTGTGGCTGTCACTTTTCGGGCCCGGAGCATCCCTTCCCGACTCCCGCAGCTCCGAACATCTGAACAGGTTTCACGTCTTAGCTGTGCTGCGTCCTGCTTATTTCTGCGGTTCTACGTCCGGTCTCCCACCAGCTGAGTGCTAAGTCCTAGAGGACACGGCCCCCAGGGGACACAGAAATGCTGGCAGGGAGCAGGGGAACGCTCCTTTTTGGGGGACACCCACACTGACACACTTTCCGTTTGGTCCTTGAGAAGCTGTCCCCCTACCCTTGCCTCCAAGGCCCGAGGGGTATCACGTGTCCCAGGCTGGGCCAGTTATAGTGTTACATTCGTCTGGAGACGGAGCCCTTCTAGGGGTTGATACGTGGCCCTGGGGGAGAGAGAAGCATCTTGCAGCTGAGCTGCAAGGTGCCAACATCCAGAGAGCTGGTAGCCACCATGCCTGCCTGGGAGAGAAAGCTGCCCATGGAATGAGGTTAAACAGCAAGGAGCAGAGCCCAGGGACACAGGGACAGACTCTGAGGCCTTTGTTGGGGCCCCTAGATCCAGCCACACCTGAAGTCTGATGCCATGGGCTTCCCAATGACCTGACTCAAAAGACACCCCATTTTGCTTAAACCGCTAACAGTTGGGTTTGTCACTCCCGTCTGAAAGAAGCCTGCCCAATTTATTAGGTAAATCAGAAATTCCTTAATCACCTGACTTCTGTGCCATGGACCCCTCTGGTGATTTGGAAAAGCCTATGAACTCCCCTTACAGGAAATTTATTCCCACTTCTCTTGAGACACTCAGCACTTCCTACTCTACCAGATGGCAAGTTATTAAATGCATAAAATAAAATAGATTGGATTAAAAAGGAAACCAACTATGTATCAAGATAATAATAAAAACATTAGAACATTCTGTGCCGTAGTAATAGATGTGCTTCCATATTAATGCATTAAATCATCAGGTGGGATGCATGCAACCAGGTCAGGAATGTTTGAAGTAGATGAAGGTTCCCCTTTCCGTGTCCGAGCACACTAGTGGTTTTGGATGGCTGCTTTCCCCACTGGTTACATTTCCTGCCACTGTGAGCATTTTGCAAGACTCGGGTCATGTTACTGCACTTCCATTTTCGTATATTCTATACAGTAAGTCCCCTACATATGAATGAGTTCCATTCCGAGAGCACATTCCTGAGTCCAATCTGTTCGTACGTCCAACAAAGTTAGCCCAGGTACCCAACACCATCGGCTCTACGGTACTGTACTGTAATAGGTTTATAATACTTTTCACTCAAATAATACATAAAACACAAGCACAAACAATAAAGAAGACATTTTTAGTCTTACAGGACAGTGCCTTGAAAAGTACAGCAGTTACAGTACAACAGCTGGCATCCAGGGGCTGGCATCGAGTGAACAGGCAAGAAGGGTTACTGACTGGAGGAGGGAGAGGAGGTGGGAGATGGTCGAGCTGAAGGACTGTCAGCAATAGGAGATGGAAGGCAAGCTGCATGTGACAACGTACGCCAGACATGTGAACTAACTCACGTGACTGGAGCTGGGGCCACGTGCTCCTCGTTCTGGGGTCTTTGGGACCTAACACGGAACAGATGCTTGATGATCGTTGGGGGGAGTGTTGATTTGTCAAACCCCAGGTGGTTGAGTTCTGAGAGGGAAGCATCTGGGGCTCCTTTCAATTACTCCCCTCTCCCACCCCAAGCTGAGGCTGTCTTCTCTAGAGCTTACTCCTGAGCTCGCCTCCGGCTCTGAGCCTCTTGTGCTCGTCTGGCACATCTCCTCCGAGTCCAGCAGCACAGCCAAGTCAATCTCTAGTCTGTAAAAGTAGGGCCTAAGATACATATCCATATAAATCATCCTGACCTGGGTGCGGGCCATGCTCGACAAGAAGCACACGAGGTAAGGGCCCTCTGAGATTCCACTGTGGGGAGTTTGTGTTAAAGGCGGGGTGACTGGCTTCTCACTGCTGTGAAGCCATGAGCTGGTCTGGGCCACTAGAGGTTATTATGTTTGATTATGTTGATGGAGGTGGTTCTTGGTCTTTAAGGAGGACGAATCCAGAGGTAGAAATTCCTTCCCTTTCTCTCCTTCCTTTGAAAGGATTTGGATCTGGGAGACCTGTGTTCTCATTCCCGTTCTGACATTTACAAGGGACATCTGGGTAAGTTTCTCAATTTCCCTGAGCGTCTCTTTTTCTCGGACCACACATAAAACCACAACATGAGGTCATGCATGAGTCCACTCCACAAACATACCATGAATCACCCCCTAGGTCATTTGTGCAGATTAAATGAGACGATGCACGTAGAGCAGATAGCATCCATCACCCATCCACCATCCATCCACCCATCATCCACCTATCTACCCATCATCCACCTATCTACCCATCATCCATCCATCCACCCATCATCCACCTATCCACCCATCATCCATCCATCCATCATCCATCTAGCCATCCACCAATCCATCCCTCTTTCTTTCACTTATCAAATGTTTCCTGAGCATCTGCTCTGAGGTGCTAGAGAGATGGATGTACACAATGCAAAATTCTGGCCTTCAGGAAGCTCACATTCTATGGGATGGGGATGGGCAACAACCAAGTGAACAAATAAATAAACAACCTAATGATGGGTGATAATGATGTTCTGAAGGGAATAGGCTGACATGAAAGACTCTAAACTAAGAAAAGCGGGTGCAAGCATAGCTGGGGTGGTAACGGAAGGCCTCTCTGAGGCGGTAACATTTGAGCAGAGGCTTGAAGGCTGAGACGGGGCTGGCCACAGGGAGGTCTGAGTGAAGAGGGTTCCAGGTGGAAGGCACTCAAGTACAGGTGGAAGGCACTCAAGGTCCGGGCAATTTTCTCCCTCCCTTCTTTTCTTCTTCCCTCTGTCATTCCTTCTTGGGTCACATTTCCAAAATGGCCCTTGATGCAGGCACATGTTCTGGCCAGGGCCTTGGGACACTTCTCTGGCCCCCATGGGCTCCCAGCCTTCCTGACAGCCTGGGGGTTCCTCTTCTCCCACCCTGAATGCCTCGGGTCCCAAGGGCAGTCCTCACCTTGCCATGGCTGGCCACCTCCTGGGTCACCCAGGGATGGAATAGATCCTTGGCCCCTAGCCCTGGTCCATAGGCCTTGCCCCAGTAGTGAGCTCCACTCACCCAGGAGGATGGTTTTCATGTTGAAGTTGATATATCTGCGGACGAAGACCCATGTGGTGACCAGGCCAAAAATGAGGACCAGGAGGTGAAGCAGACCTGCAGAGCAAGGAGATGCTGCCATGAGACCACAGCACCAGACCACATTGCAAGGCCAGGCAGCAAGACTACATGTGGGTCCTTCCCAAATCCCCTCAGTGAGACCACATCCTGTAGGTCCGGACCCTGCCCACACTGTGGACCAGTCCACGGCCTGCATGGCGGGGCTAGCGTGAGCCTACGTGATGACCATGCTGCAAGGTTACATGGCAGTGTTCCCCAAAGTAGGGCTGCTGGGAGAGAGGGTTAGAAATGCACCTTCCTGGGTTCTACTTAGCGCTCCAGAGAGCATCTCTGAGGTGAGGCCTGTGAATCAGCATGCTGAGGGGAGGCCTGAGAACTGCGGCAGGAGAGCAGGAGGCAGGAGAGCCCCGGCATGGGAGGCAGGAAGGCTCAGGGCGGCCACCTGCCACTGTGTGACCGCAGGCAGGGTCTCAGCACCTCTGAGCTGGAGTTCCTCAGTCACAGAGTAGACAGGGCGATGCCCTTGCTGCTGAGCCCGTGGCTTGTTGTCACCACTAGGCAGCCTCCAGGGTGGCTTGGGGGGTGGGGTTGGTCTCCTGTATTTGCCATCCACTCCCCCCAAAAGCCACCACAAATAGCACACAGTGCTGTCTGAAGGAACACACACCAGCCTAGCCGACGCGGCCTCCCCTGCCTCACAGCCATATTGCTCCCCATGCCCCCATGCATCACTGAGGAGCAACTCCACACACATGATGGACCACCAGAGCCCCCGGCCGCTCTCCCTGTCCTCACTCTTCCGGGAAGGCTGCACCACACCTCCTGCCTCAAGGACGCTGGTGGTCCCACAGCCTTGGGAGTCAAATGTAACCATCAGGCCAAGTTCCCTTGCTCCTTGCCTGACCTCCCTCTCCATCTATGGCCATACCACCCTAAACACGCCGGATCTCGTGTGACCTCCCTCTCTGCACCACCCTTGCTCCTCAGCCCTGAATTCAGCTGTGGCCTCCTGCTGGCCTCAAGCTACTGCGGTGGGGGAGAAGGCCCCCTGGATCCCATGGGGTGGGGTCAGGTCTGTGGGGTCCTCGTCTTCTAGGGCATCAACTCACATTATACGGCACTCATTTTGTGTCGGGTGCTGGGCGAACGGCATTTACACACATTATTTCAGTTCATCCTGGAAGTAACCCTCTGTGTTGTACGCTATTGATTACCCCCATTGTACAGATGAGGAAACTGCAGCTGGGAGAGCTGGTCACTAGGCTAGTAAGTGACAGGGGGGGACCTGAACCCGGGGAAGTAAGCTGACTCTAAAACTCGTGCTTGGCACTTCCCTGGTGGTGCAGTGGATAAGACTCCACACTCCCAATGCAGGGGGCCCCGGTTCGATCCCTGGTCGGGGAACTAGATCCCACACGCATGGCGCAACTAAGGAGCTGGTGAGCCTCAACTAAGGAGCCTGCAAGCCGCAACTAAGACCCAGTGCAACCAAATAAATAAATCTTAAAAAAAAAAAATTCATGCTCTTCAGGGAACTATATTTAATATCCTGTGATAAACCACAATGGAAAAGAATATAAAAAAGAATGTATATATGTATAACTGAATCATGTTGCTGTACAGCAGAAATTGACACAACATTGTAAATCAACTCTACTTCAATAAAAATAAATAAATAAAACTCGCTCTCACCTTTCTCCTGGTGTTTGAAAATATAAATGAATTGTGTCAGTTTCCTATTTGGTGCCTCAGTCTCCCTACCTGTACAAAGAGGGTACAGTATGAGGGTGTAGACCAAAAGGCAAAGGCCTCTCCTTGTGCCCAGCCCTGTGGTTTGAGGATTCTAGAATAGCCCTCCTTGAGGCAAATATTTTGTCTGTAATTGCCAACCACAGTGAAGTGTTTCCAAGATAGGATGAATCTCCATGATCCCAGCCAGGTGGGGCCATGGTGCCGAAGTTTCTGTAGTCCTTCAGCCTTGAGGCAAGAAGTCACCTCTTATACTCTTCCAAGCTCTCCCTGTATTGGTTTCCTCCTGGAATTCTGGCCTGACCAGTTGAGAACAAATAAAACCAAGTAACCTCTGAGTCCAGGATGGGCAGACACTGCTGGCAGAAAATGGTTTCCAAAACCAGTTTCAGACCTCAACCTTGAGGCTTAGAATCCTCAGAGCCTGGCCCTACCTGACACTCTCATGGTGTCCAGGTGAAGAGTGGCTTGGGGTCAGTGTTCCTGCGGAGAGAAGAAAATAAAATGGGAAACTGGTATCTAGGGTCTGAAAGTGAACAAGACTGAAGATGAGGAAAGGGTACCTAAAACTGAGGGGATCGCAGTCCTTTCAGTTTTGTTCCTCATCATCTGCCATCATCTGTTCCTTCTCTGCTCCCACCTCTTCTTCACTTTTGCCCCTGTAATTCTGTATTCAGTTCAACGTGCCTTTTTTGAATGCAGAGATTAGGGAGCAGAGGACGATGCAGTCTACCAGCCACTGTCCCTGGAGGATTGATTTATTCACTCATCCATTCATCTATCCATCCATCTGTCCATCCATCCATCCATCCATCCATTTGTCCATCTATCCATCCACTTGTCCGTCCGTCCATCCGTCCTTCCATCCATCCATCCAAACATCCATCCATCCATCCAACCATCCATCCATCCATCCATCTGTCCATCTATCCATCCACTTGTCCGTCCATCCATCCATCCAACCATCCATCCATCCGTCCATTCATCTACCCATGCATCTATCCATCGTTCTGTCCTCCAGCCAGCTGAGAGACATTGAGCTGGCCAGCCCCAGTGAAACCCTTAGGGAGCAGAAGCTCAAGTGATCTTTGCTGATGGACCAAAATTAAGAGTAATAGGGACCCACATAGCACAGGTGAGCTTGCGCCAGGTGCCATACATGCACTATCACCTTTAATCCTCAGAGCTCCCCACTTTAGGGGTAAGTAAGCTAAGACTCACCACTGTTAGGCCCACAGTCATTCAGCTTGCAAGGGTCAGGGGCAGAATTTGGATGGTAGTCTTGGCTGCCCAATCCCCACAGGGAAGCACTGCCAGTGTCTTTTGTCTCAGAGGAGAGTTGAAACCGAAGTTTCCTCCCTTCCTGAGTCCTGGGCCGGGGTAGGGTCAGCCTCAGTCCCACTGCTCCGCTGTGCCACCCCCCAGGTACCAGTGACTTGGCAGCGCTGAAAACCCTCAGGAGGTCTCTGGAGTCTCCAAAGAGGGGAGGGCGGGGCTAGTGGTCGCTGTCCCGGGTCTCAGACCCCCCCCCGTAGCCATCTGGAGGGTCTCTGACTGCAGTGACTTGCTTCCACCACTCTTCCTGCACCTCCACCCCAGAATCCTCTTTAACCTAAGAATCCATCTCAGCAGACATTGTGTCCAAAGCCCAACTGCCAAGGATCCAGACAGGAGACAAAAGACCTGGACAACACCCGGCACCGAGGCAGTCGGACTGGGTCAGTCCTTGGCATTTCAACAACAGCAACAGCAAAGGCAAACCCACGTTTCTATCTGAGAAGGATGAAAATCCCCCCATCCACCCTGGCCCTACCCCTCTAGGACCTTCCAGGGGAGGAAGCTGAGCTATCACCTGGCCCCACCCACAGGGATTTTGTAGAACTTTAAATTTCTGAAATTCGTATTACCAACCTTCTTTTAGATACAAAAATATACTGTGCTCTTGAATGTTCTCAGGATGTGACCTACAGTAGTCCAGGAGCCCAGGCCTCTGGATGAGGCTTAAAGGACATCCTGTGGGGTCCCCCATGTGAGGAGAAGCCAGGAGACCAGGGGGCTGAACAGGATGGAAAGACAGGCACAGGGTGTGACAGATGAATGGACAGACATGGATATTCATGGAGAGAGTGTCACGGAGACAGAGAGTAGAGAGACAAAAACAAGGACAAGGGGGAGAGGCACATGGTAGAGGTACAGAGACAGAAAGAGAGAAAGAAGACAGAGCAGAGAGACAGGAACAGAAGACGAGAGGGACAGAGAACAAGTACTCATGACAGGCTTACACCTGGCTTCAGAGAGAGGGAGTAGAGAGACAGGATGGGGGCACATACCCAGGCAGGGGGCTAGCCTCTCGCGTGGTGCCCTTGCCAAGCAGGGCTCCTGGCTTTAGGGGCGGGGGCGGTGAGGGCTCTTCTGGCCTGACGTCCCTTCTGGCCAAGTCCCGGTGACCCCCTCAGCCCTTGCAGAGCTCGCTGGGCTCCTGAGTCCCCAGCCCGCTCACCCTGGCAGCCAGCGGGGGCTCTGGAGCTGGATCTGAAGGTGGAGCAGGAGGGAGAAAGGCACCCGGGACAGGTATGCAGGTGGGGCAACAATTCTCTCTGCAGCTACCCAAACCCCAAACAGTTTCCTTCCTCCTTGTTTCTGGGGTTACTTCAACCTGTTATCCAGGTTACGAAATTGTGAGGCAAAGGCACAGGAAGAAATATCCCCGCTGCCCCGCCTGCTGGCTTGACTGGCCCGGGCACAGCCTCGGTGGCCCCAGGGCAGAACTGGGTCACAAGGTAGGTGGAGCGGGGAGGGTGGAGGGTGGGAAGTAGGAGATGGAGGTGGGGAGGTAGGCAGTGGAAGGCATGAATGGCTGAAAACTGCCCCACTCCGACCTGACCAGAGAGACCATGGTCCACCCTCACTGTCCATGAGCCTCTCCATTTTTCCTGTCCTTCCCCCTGGACCACTTCTGATTTCTGGCTTCAGGTCTGGCCCTGTGCGTTAGCCCCAGGCAAGCTTTGCTTTTCCACAGCAGGCCTTGTCTTCTGCAGGCTTGGTACAGCGCTGAGCGCTGAGGAGGTGCTTGGTAGATATTTGAGGACTGAATGAATTGGATTCCTGCGTAGTCCTGGAAGCTTAGGAAGATGAAAGCACCAGGTAGAGAAGGAAGCTGAAGTTCAGGGAGGGCAAGTGACTTGTCTAAGGTCACACACCAATGGTGGATTGTATTCCTGAAGCATTCTCTGAGCACTGATTGGAAGGCAGGCTGTGCATGCTCTAGGAATGGAGATATGGCTGTGATCAAGATGCGCCCTGGAGCATCCCTGGGCCTTTGGTATTGCTAGTCCCTCTGTGTGAACACTGCTCCTCTGCCTCTTTGCCTGGAACACTCCTACTCATCCTTCAGGTCTCAGTGTAGAAGTCACTTCCTCTGGGAAGTTTTCCCTGACCCTCCAGATCAAGATTAAACATGTACCTGCGGTCTTGAATGGGAGAACTCCTTTCATGGTACCCCAACCTGTCAAAAGGGGCCGACCAATCAGAGCACTGTGATTCCTTGTGATTGGTTCAGGAGGGAGCAGGTGACCCAAGCAAGGCCAATCAGAATTTTTCCTGGGATGGATCTACGGGAACCGGGGAGAGGGAGGCACTTTTCTCCTTGATGATGCTAAGCTCAATGTCTGTAATTCTGGGGCTGCTGGAGTCCCTTTCTCAGCCACTGCAACACATCACCTCCCGTTATAGACAAGTCCCACAGGAAGATGCAAACGCAAGGGCTGAGCAGCAGGGGCAGTGCATGTGGTCTTTGTCTTAAAAGAGTCAGGCAGCAAAAAGCATGTGAAGTCAGGAAAGAGGATAGATTTGGGGATTAGACAGGCCTGGGTTTGTCACCTACCAGTTGTGTGTTTTGGGGCACACGTCTCTGGGCCTTGGCTTCCTCCTTTATATAATGCGGGCGATGCTATCTACCTGTCCTGAAAAGGATGCCAGGTAGGGAGGCCACCTGTCTAGAAGGGGTTTGCTGCTCTGACAGCATCCGCCTGGTCTCCTCCCTGTGGGCAGGCCCCATTCGCCCTGCTGCTTCCTGCTAGCATACCCCCACGGCAGGATTCCTTTACGGATGTATGCTGTTTCTGTGGAACCAAAATCCCATCACAGCGTCTTTCTGCCAGCTTGTTTGTGATATTTCTTAATGACCCTACAGGAGCTGGGATGTCAGCATCTTCCTGTTTCCTGTTTCCTGAGCCTTTCAGCTCAACCTTGACCTGTCCCAGAGTACAGACAGATGAAGAAAGGGTTACTTTCTCTCCAGGCTGGGAGGGTTGAGGAACGCACCCTGATGGAGAAATAAGTGGGTATTTCCCCTGATTAAATGGTCTATGGTCCTTGTTGAGCTCGGGATAAAGGCCGAAGTAGTTCATGTGGCTTATATGGCCTTGAATGATCTGAGGCCTGACATGAGGGTGACCTTGCCAACCTCATCAGGTACTGTCCCCACTGCACATTCTGCTCTAACTCCCAGAACTGCCCTGAGTGAGGTCCTCTCCCCTTCCAGCTTTGCACACGTTGTTCTGTCTACCTGGACTGCCTTCCCTGCCTCGTCCCAGTCCTCAGGTCCTTACCCAGCAGCCCTTTGTTGTTGGAAAGACAGAATTCAGAAGCTCTTTCCTAACCCATCACAGGGATCCAGGCTTGGCCAATAGTCATTTCAGGATCAGCCCTAAGTCGCAGGGAAAGGGGACACTGAGCTCTGTGAACATGCTCGGCATCTTGCCTGTTGTGGGCATTGGCCACAGGTCAACTTCGAGGTCTGTTTACCAGGGCATTTCTAAGGGGGTGTGAACTTGAGGCCAGATAAAGAGCTTGGAGAAATCAGGTTTCAATGAGCACTGGCTGGAGCTTTACGTCTGAGCTTTCAGTAGCTTTAGTCCTTCAGCTCTTCCAGCACCTCCTGGCAATCAGGCTTCTTCCTGTCTGCCCAGAGCCACACCTCAAATTACAGGCACACCTGGGGGATATGGTGGGTTCAGTTCCAGACCACCGCAATAAAGCGAGTCGCACAAAATTTTTCATTTGCGAGTACATATTAAAGTTGTATTTACACCATATTGTAGTCTATTAAGTGTGCGATGGCATTGTGTCTAAATAAACAATGTACGTATCCTAATTAAAAAATGCTCTACTGCTAAAAAATGCTAACCATCATCTGAGCCTTCAACAAGTCGAAATCTTATTGTAACAGTAACATCATAGATCACTGATCACAGAAACACATAGTAATAAGGCAAATGTTTGAAGTATTTCAAGAATTACCAAAATGTGACACACGAAGTGAGTAAATGCTTTTGGAAAACTGGCACCGATAGACTTGCTTGACACTGGATTGCCACGAACCTTCAATTTGTAAAAAATCCCGTATCTGAAAAGCCCAATGAGGCAAAGCATAATAAAATGAGGCATGCCTGTCCTGCTCAAATTCCAGATCCTTAGTTCCTACAAAGCAGGAAAAAACCCATTTATTTATACCTGGCAGAAGAAATGGCAAACACATGGTATGCATGCTGCCTCTTGGTACTCCACTGCCCATGGCAGACATCAACAATCAATCATGGTCTTGGCCTCAGTACCTTTTCAATGTAGCACCTTAGGCAGAAGCAATCTATTCCCACTCCTCTCTTACAGGTTTCCTGGAGTAGAAAATAGCAGACATTCACCATTCTAGGACATACTCTTCGTGTTCTATCACAAGATCCTGTGACACCCCACCTGAGGGCTTTCTCTTGGCCCATTCGGGGGCAGGCTGGGACGGCCAGGGAGTTCCTGCCCTCAGGAACAGTCCTCAGCTAGTATGGTTGAGAGTGTGAGGATAATACTTTAGCTTTCTCACTCCTAGACGGGTGACGGAATCATGTCCCCGCAAATTCATATGAAGTACCAACCACCCGCCGTACCTCAGAATATGAACGGACTTGGAAATGGGTTGCAGGTGTAATTAGTTAAAACGAGGTCAGTAGGGTGGGCCCCGATCCAATATGACTGGTGTCCTTCTAAAAAGGGGACATTTGAACACAGAGAATGTCATGGAAAGACAGGAGCTACCCTGCCGCAAGCTACGGAACTACCAGAAGCTAGAGAGAGAGAGGCTCCTTGCTCCCTGCTCAGTGACTTACAAGGAAGCCCGGCCCTGCTGACACCTCGGTCTCAGGCTTCCAGCCCAGGACGGGAGACAATGCATTCCGGTGGTTTCAGCCACCCCGCCTGTGTACTTGGTTATGCAGCCCAAGCTGACTGGTACAGCGGGTCAGCCCTGAGGTGTGCCCCGCTCTGCTGCCCAGAGTCCTGCAGGGGTATCGGGCTTCATTCACCCACAGCAACCTGTTGGATACGACACCCTCTACAGTGTCCTTCCCTTCCTGTCTCACTTCCCCAGCTCCCTGCCAGGGCCATCTGGAGTCACGTCCCAGATAAGCTACTTTCTCTAGTGTCTTTTTCTTAGGGTCTACCTCTGAGGAAACTGGCTCAACACAGCACAAAATTGATCTGTCCTTCCCTCCCCTTGGGTTTTCCAGTCCTGGGCCCCCTGCCTTCCCACAGCATCACCCTTCTCCCCGCTTCTGACCAAAGGCTCTCCCGGAGAAGTAGCCTGGCCCGTGGGTGGCCTGGGTGTGGGCGTGGTCTCTGCCTCTCCTCCCCCACCAGACCTTCTCACCTGTGTGCGAGACGCCCTGACCGTCATGTTACCGCTGCCTGGGGGCAACGACCTGCGTGATCCCAAGCCCAGGAGGCGGAGCCCGCATCTAGCCACACCTCCACCTCTTCTTGGGAGATGTTTTCCTGAGTTTTCTTCATTGCAACCCCAGGTCCCGGGATCCCCTCCCTGAACCTCTATCAGGAGAGATGGATCAGACTGTTTTCTGGGTGATCTCATGAGCAAGACTTGTTTGAGCTTGTAATAAATAAATTATAAATAAAATAATAAAAAGAGCTACCATTTACTGAGTGCTTACCGCGCAGGGTGAGAATTTACACACCTATCTCGCCAAATGCACACAGCAACCCGATGAGAGGGATACACTGCTGTCTCCACGTCTCAGAGGAGCAAGCTGAGGCTTGAGGAGGGTGAGTAACATGCCCACGGTCTCCCAGTTGTGGCAGCAGAGCTGGGATTCACACCACTGACAGCAAACAGCAGAGGGTGAAAACACTGGGCACTGCGACGGGTGGGTCCGAGGCTGACCCGCACTCCGGCGCCCCAATGAGGAAGGGCAACGGGTGTGGAGGAGTTTCGTGTGTGTAGGAATAAGACTTCACTTGTGGAAAAGTACGTATTGAGAACCTACCGTACAGCACAGGGAACTCTACTTAATGCACTGCGGTGACCCGAACGGGAAGGAAGTGCAGAAGGGAGGGGATATATGTATATGTATGGCTGATTCATTTTGCTGTACAGTGGAAACTAACACGACATTGTAAAGCAACTATGCTCCAATAAAAATTAATTTTAAAAAAGGTATTTTAATTTGAATTCAAAGGATGAACGTTCTCCAGGGTAGATCGCATCTTGGGTCACAAATCAAGCCTCTGTAAATTTAAGAAAACTGAAATCATATCAAGCATCGTTTCCGACCACAAAGGATGATTCTACCCCAAGAAAATGTCCTGGCTTCAGGGACAACAATTACATGCCACTGAAGGCCCAAGTTTTCCTTCATTTGAGCACATGAACTTTGGGGGCAGGGATGGTAGATATGAGCATCTGTGCAGCTCTTCTGCTATGCCTTACCCGGGGCAGCACTAGTGAAGCCAGGGCAGCACTTGTTCCGGGTGACAAGAGGGCTCAGGCTTCTCCCCGCCGTCTCTCGGGGGTGGCGCACCAGATCCCCGTTCCCTGCAGTGGGGCCCTCTCAGTGTGGAGGGCACGGCCTGGTAGAGAAGGAGCTGGGAACTCCCCACAGCATCAGCCTGCAGGAACCAGAGGAAACACACTGGGTGTGGCCGAAGCCTCCCTCTTCTCACAGACACGCCTGAGACACCACACCGTCATGAGCTGAGCAGGTCTGAGCCCTTCCCGAGTTATCTGGGGATCTCTGTGACTTTTTTTTTTTTTTTTTTTTAATTCAACTCAGTGATTCATCCTACAATATTTCCTGAGAATCTCCTCTGTGCCATCACTATGCTGGTCAGGGGGCAGGGAGAGAGAAGAGAGCCGACAAGGTTCTCCCCTTCTAGAAACACAAGTGTAAGGGGGAAGGGACAAGTCCATGGATGGCTATGGGGCAGTGGGACAGGTGCTCTGGTGGGGTTCCTTCAGGAGGTCTCCTGGCCTGGGGGGCTGTCAGAGAAGACTTCCTGGAGGAAGTGACATCTAGGCAGATGAAGTTCTCCTGGAAGGGGTCCCAGGCAGAGGGAACAGCATGTGCAGAGGCTCAGAAGAGAAGCCAGAACATGACGCTCTGACGGTAGAGACCAAAGTGAAGGGGGGGAAGGGAACTGAGTCACTAGGGCCTTGAGGACTGGGCTGGTGACCTTGGGCTTTGTTCTGAGGGCAATGAGGGGGGCGCAGGAAGAGTTAAACAGGGCCAGGGATGAAACCTCAGCTCAGCTTGGAGGAGGTAGCACTTCCTCCTAGAAGCCGTCCCTGAGCCCAGGCTCCTGGCCCTTCCCTGGCGCCCTGAGAAGCCTTCCATAATGCCACCTTGCCATGCTTCGTGGGCAGCCCTGATTTGGGGGCTGGCTACCCCTCCAGTGGCTCTCGAGTGCCACCTTCATCCATGTGGTGCTAGTGTCAAGGCACGTAGTAGGTGTGCAGTAAGTGTTGTTAGAAGGAAGTGAGTGCTTTCCGTTTGGGAAAGAAAATAAAGGAGGGAAAATAAAGGACGGAACAAACACACAGGGGTTGCTCCCTCCAGCTAAATGGCATCTTCTTTATGACCCCGCACTCAACATTTTTCTCTAAAGTTGAACTCTGTCCGGAGGAGTTAGACTTCAGAATCTAACAAGCATTTTCTGGAATTCCACCTCGCCGCTTTGCTCGTCATCCCTGGAAATTTTGTGGACTAAATGTCATCACCAAAGGCGGGGGTCGGGGGGTGGGGAAACTATCTATTCTTCCATGGGCTTCTTTCTGTTCCACTCATGCATGGGCAGGGGTTCAAAGAGAGGGACGAATTCTGCATGTGTGGGTATGGGAGAGGGAAATGCTACAGAGGGAGTGACAGGGTCCCGAGGAGACAGACTCAGGAAGAAAGAGAGAAGACTGAGGTATAGACCTGGTGGTGGGAATGTAAATTGGTACAGCCACTATGGAGAACAGTATGGAAGTTCCTCACAAAACTAAAAATAGAGCTACCCTATGACCCAGCAATCCCACTCCTGGGCATGTATACGGGGAAAGCCATAATCCAAAAGGATCCGTGCACCCCAGTGTTCATTGCAGCACTATTTACAATAGCCAAGCCATGGCAGCAACCTAACGGTCCATCGACAGAGGAATGGGTAAAGAAGATGTGGCACATATACACAACGGAACATTACTCAGCCATAAAGAGAGTGAAATAATGCCATGTGCAACAACATGGATGGACCTAGAGATTGTCATACTGAGTGAAGTAAGTCAGACAGAGAGAGACAAATATCATATGCTATCACTCATATGTGAACCTAATTTTAAAAATGATACAAATGAACTTATTTACAAAACAGAAACAGATTTACAGATACCAAAAACAAACTTATGGTAACCAAATGGGAAATGTGGTGGGGAGGGATAAATCAGGAGCTTGGGAGGAACATACACACACTACTATATATAAGCTAGATAACCAACAAGTTCCTACTGTATAGCACAGGGAACTCTACTCAATATTCCGGGATGACCTATATGAAAAGAATCTTAAAAAGAATGAATATATGCATATATATATAACTGAATCTCTTTGCGGTACATCTGAAACTAACACAACATTGTGAATCAACTACACTCCAATAAAATTAAAATTTTAAAACGTTTTTGCTAAAAAAAAAAAGATTGAGGTAGAGAGACATGAAGAGAACGAAAAAGAAGTGGAGACACTAAGAGACTGAAAGTGACAGACATCTGGACAGACATACGAGCACCCACGTGGGTTCACTCGCACAAGCACGCACAACACACACCTGTGAGTCAGGGCATTGCTGAGTCTCGCCTGGAACCAGCGGATGCATGTAACCCCACCAGACCCGGGTGTCCCTACCCTGAGTTTCCAGTCACTCCCCAAGGCTGTCCTAAATGCTTACCGTTGCGGCCCAGGCCTGTGTGAGGTCATCACAGTAACCAGAGGCTGCATTTCATTCTCTAAATGGTCCTTCCTGTAAACTCTCAGTATTTATAGGCAATTATTCATCACGTCACCAATACAGAGGAAGACAAACAGCGAATAAATCCATAAACAATAAGGCTGGTGGCTGGAGCAATTTGTTCTAGTGATGTTTATTTCAGAGGGAAATAAACCCATTACTTCCATTATGTCCTGTTTTAATTTTATTTATTGGTTTTAATGGTCTTCTCCAGCTCTGGCCAATGGTAGAATTACTGGGCCATGCAGGGCCGTGCAGCCAGAGATGCAAGGATATGTGAGGAGGTGCAGGGCTCTGAGGGCTTTTACTCCCAACTTCCTGGGGTGTGTCCCAGAATAAGGCAATAAATACACATGCCAGGTGCTGCTCTGAGACTCTTCCTTGTTTTAACTAATTTAATCCCACAGCAGCTCAATGAGGAATTTGAGGAAACTGAGGCCCAGAGAGGTCAGGTCTCACAGACGGTAACAGTCAGAGGAAGAAAAGATCTCAGAGGCAAAGCAGACAGAGATGAACCTAGGAATCCACACTCTTAACCGATTGCCCCCCTCTCGACCAGGGCTTGGCAGTTTTCTGTGAAGGATCAGAAAGGAAATATTTTGGGCTTTGTGGTGCCCTGTGTTCTCAATCATGACTGTACAACTCTGCCGTCATAGCGGGAAAGGATGTAGACAGTATGTAACTGAATGAGTGAATGAATGTGGCTATGTTCTAATAAAACTTCATAAAAACAGGTGCGGGAATGGATTTGGCCGTGGGTAATGACTTGCCGACCCCACTGGGTGTAGCCCCTCTTAGCCCTGGCTCTCCCGCTGCTGAGCCTCAGCCGGCCTGGGTTTGGCTTAGCCATGGTGGTGGAGAAACAACGCTTCCGTGAGATAAGAGGGAGTTTCTAAGATTCCATCTCTCCTCCTTCTTTGCCAACCACTGCTCTCCTCAGGGCCCTGCTCGCTTTGGAGGGAGGCCTCAGCTGCCTGTCCTCGGTCCTCGTGTGGGTTTTTAGAGGGACTTTCCTTCCCGTTCACCTGACTGGATTATCACCTGAAGGTGCCTTGCTCAGGGCCTGGCACCCAGGAGGCCTCCAGTATACAGCTGCTGTAGCCGTATTTGCACCTTCAGGTCTGCAGAGGCCTCATCTGACCTGGGCATTGCCGTCTGTATAACATGGCGGTTAAGAGTAGGGGCTTTGGAGCCCCGTCTGGGTTCTGCCATGGGACTATGGACACAATCCTCTTTCAGCCTCAATTTCCTTGTCTGTCCATGGCCATCACACTCCCTAATATAATGAAGATTAAATGCAAGAATGCACCCAAAGCATATGGTACGGAGGAATTTGTTAATCAAGCAGGCCCCTTGCCCTCTTCCTTGGGGATGCCCCCCGTGCCCTCCACTCTCCCTCCCAAGGAGGCAGAAATCCCTCCAGGATGACAGAAAAGTGTGCTCTGAATGGGGAATGGGTTCTTCCATGACCTGACAGAACAGTGGGAGAAAGGAGGAGGTCGTCTGGCTAAACACGCAGACTCTTCCCCTCCCCTCCAGCGTCCAAGGGGACAGGGTGACCTCAGGCTGCTGGGCATCTTTGGGTACAATAGCCTGCGGGGCTAGTTTCTGCCACCAGAGTTTTTCTTTGCTGAGAGCCTGGCTGTGCATCACCAGAGAGGACTATCTGAATCAGGGTGGGGCTGCCTGCAGTTTCTGGGTTCATCCTCTGAGCCATGGCAGGCCTGCTGTTGGCCTGTCTGAACCACTTCAGCAGGTCAAGCATGAGAAAATTCACCTCAGACTCAGTGGGTAATTCTATTCCTTTTCGTCAGAGGCAGCTGGGTCTTGGCCTTTTTGATTAGCCAATATGGCGGCCCCCACAATGACATCAGTGGGATGTTGGGAAGGCACTGGGAGATAAACTTTACATAGGGAGGTGTGGGATCCAGAGATGTCTGAAGGAGAAAGAATCTTAATAATAAACAAATTAATGATTGTAATAAGTATTATTATTCCTCTGCCAGCTTTGAGTCCTTTTATTTAATCTTCCCAACAATCTCGTGAATCAGATCCTTTTTTCTGATTGACGTATCGTTGGCTTACCATGTTGTGTTAGTTTCAGGTGTACAGCAAAGGGATTGAGTTATATCTTTTTCAGATTCTTTTCTCTTATAGATTATTACAAGATATTGAGTGTAGTTCTCTGTGCTATACAGTAGGTCCTTGTTGGTTATTTACTTTATATTTAGTGTGTATAATTTGATCCCAAATGCCTAATTTATCCCTCTCCCTCTTCCCCTTTGGTAACCATAAGTTTGTTTTTTCTCTCAGTGAGTCTATTCCTGTTTTGGAAATAAGTTCTTTGTGTCAGTTTTTTAGATTCCACATATAAGTAATATCATATGATATTTGTCTTTCTCTGTCTGACTTACTTCACTTAGTATGATCATTTGTATGCAAACACAAAAGACCCTGAATAGCCAAAGCAATTCTGAGAAAGAAAAACGGAGCTGTAGGAGTCAGGTCCCCTGACTTCAGTCTATACTACAAAGCTACAGTCATCAAAACACTATGGCACAAAAATAGAAGTATAGTTCAATGGAACAGGATGGAAAGCACAGAAATAAACCCATGCTACTATGGTCAATTAATCTATGACAAAGGAGGCAAGAATACACATTGGAGAAAAGACAGTCTCTTCAATAAGTGGTGCTGGGAAAACTGGACAGCTACACGTAAAAGAATGAAATTAGAACATTCTTTAACATCATACACAGAAATAAACTCAAAATGGATTAAAGACCTAAATGTAAGGCCGGACACTATAAAAGTCTTAGAGGAAAACATAGGCAGAACACTCTTTAACATAAACCATAGCAATGTTTTTTTTGATCCTCCTAGAGTAATGAAAATAAAAACAAAAATAAATAAATGGGACCTAATTAAACTTAAAAGCTTCTGCACAGCAAAGGAAACCATAAGCAAAATGAAAAGACAACCCACAGAATGGGAGAAAATATTTGAAACCAAAGCAAACGACAAGGGATTAATCTCCAAAATATACAAACAGCTCATGCAGCTCAATATCAAAAAAACAAACAACCCAATCAAAAAATAGGCAGATGACCTAAATAGACATTTCTCCAAAGAAGACATACAGATGGCCAATAGGCACATGAAAAAATGCTCAACGTCGCTAGTTATTAGAGAAATGCAAATCAGATGCTTTCCTTAACTGCATTTTACCCATGAGGAAACTGGGGCTTAGAGAGATTAAATGGTTTGCTCAAGGTAACACAAGTAGAATGACATGCAATATTGCTATCTGTTACCTTAGTAACTAATTAAGTGAAGGAGGGGTTGTTGGACCTAGGATTTAGGTCACCTGTCCAACATCCATTCTCTCTTCTTCTGGTGACTGCTCTGATTTTCCTTTGGGACCCCTGTTCTCCCACACCTACCCTTCAGCTGGGTAGGGCTGACCCCATCCTCTGGCTCCAGGCCTGGCCATGTTGTCCAGGTGTGTTCCATCTCTTGGTCACAGAGATAGCGTCAGAAATGGGCAGGTGACCCAAGTGGGGAAGATCAGAGCTCTCCCAGGGATTTTTATGGACTTGCCAGGAAAAAGGAGCTGCCTTCCTGTTGGGGTTTCTGAGTTGGGGCTACTTAGACCTGGAGATACTGACGGTTATATTTGCCACCATGTGAGGAGATGCTGCTGAGAATAAAGCCACGTGGAGGAAAGGATCCCAGAGATAGAGTCCTGGGGATGTCATCTGAGCCCTAGATCAAGCCTTGCTTGCAGTCAGAGTTCTGTATGGACTTTTCCATTATGTGAGCCAATACAGGTCCTTTGTTAGGCTGGCTTGAGTTTGCTTTTTTTCACTTGCACCTGGAAGAGTACTATCTGACACACAAGGATTTTCCTGTTTCAAACCACAGTTACATCTATGAAAATGACTCAGATTAAATTCCCATCCTATCCCATCCCTCCTGAGGTTTGGACACCTCAGCCCCTGCAGAGGCCTAAAAATTCAGGCCAACACTTGGCTTTTTCTCTGTGGTCTCCTGAAGGCTTTCCACCAGAAGCCACGTTGTTCCTGACATTTTCACCAGAATACTCCTCTGACACACAACCCATTGTGTCTGCAGAATGATCTGGGTCCTTGGCGCTGTGCCCACTCCCAGCCTCTCTCTTGACCTCCTGTTGACTCCCAGCTCCCACCTCCAGGCCTCTGATCCTGAAGTCATCCTGTGTCACCAGGGCAGCCCTCACCTCTCTCCTGGGGATCCTGTACTTTGTGGAATGCTGCCTCCTTTGTGAGATCTCTCTGCTGCGGCCTGTGTGGCTCTCTCCTCAGTGTGTGTGTGCAGAGAGGGACGTGGGGACAGAGGCAGCAGAGTGCACGGATCCTGGGGCTGGATGGCGCAGGCGCAAAGCCTCTGTCTACCGTTCAAGCCCTGCCACCTTGGCCAGGTTACCCCACCTCCTTAGGCCTCAGCTCTTCACCTGTAAGATGAGGATAATAAGACCTACCATGCCACGTTGTTATACTGAGATGAGATAATTCACATAAAGCCCTTGACACCATTCCAGGCACACAGTGAACCCTCAATACGACTCACCTAGGACGATGACTGTTGTTGGTGTTGATCACATAGAACCTGTACACATCTCTCTCCCAGGGCCCCGCCCCGACCCTTTACACTCAGTCATCCAGCTATTATTTCATCTGATAGACTGTGAGCTCCTGAGATAGCGCCTTATCATTTTTAAATGCCCAACACCAAGCAGAGTGCCCGGCACACGGTACTGCTCAGCTCTGACAACAACTCCACTCTGTATTCTGCAACTGCTAGGTGCCAGGCATCGTGATAGGCGCTTTACATCGTCTTTTTCAACATTCACAGCAGTCAAACCTCCAAGGAAGTTATAAATGTCCTCATTTTTCTGAGATAAGGGAGGCTCAGACAGGTGAGGCACCGTGCCCAAGGAAACAGATGAAAAAAAGGCGAGCCGGGATTCAAACTCCAAAGGCCGTGCTCTCCCCATGACTTTTGCATCTTTGTCTCCCCAGGCCACCTCCCCGGGGAGCAAACCTCAGCGCTTCCACCCCTACTTCCCATAGCCTCCCAAAGCAAGAGATTGGTACCAACCACAGGATGTGTCTGCCCCTTGCCAGGGTGCCTGCCCTGTGGGACTCCAGGCTGGATGGAGGCTACCACCCACACACAGACAGGCTGGCCCCTGCCCATATTAGATGGGCTGGTGTCATCTGAGGAGAAGCCCAGCCCAAGGACGTGCTGGCAAACCACAGCTTCAAGGATCCCCCAGCCCAGGAAGTGCCCCTCGGCTCTGCAGCCTCCCAAATTGCTACTGGAACGGATGAGCTGGGCCTGTGTGTAAACATGGAGTGGAGCTCAGAAAGAGATGTGTAAACAGTGACCGAAGACAGAAACTCCAGTGGCAGCTGCTTCTCCTGGATGAGACCAGCACATCTAATACCGGCTGGTGTGGTGTGGCTTCAGGCGGGCAGCGGCCAGCCTGTATGGGGGGCTGGCAGATGCACTAAAGCAGGCAGACAGATGGACGGACGGGAGCAAATACTGGGCAAAGGCAAATTCCTCCTCACAGCTGTGCTTGGCCCGGGCATGACCACCTCGCAGAGCTCACCTCCCACCACCAGCTCCTGCCCTCTCCTCCCCCCACCACACCCCCGCTTCTCTTAGATCCTGTGGTGTGCCAAACGTTCCCCTCCCCTCCACTCCTACCCCGAGAGCATTCCTCTACAAATTTAATCTCAGAGAAGTCTGTTCTGATTCCTGGGCTATCTCCTTTATGGCACATGTCAAAACTGTTTTGCAATGACTATCCGTGCAAGTTCTCTTTTACTTTCTAGCTGGAACCATATCTGTTTTGCTCTTGTCTTGTTAATCACTATATCCTTGTGCCTGACATGCAGAAAGTGCTCAATTAATGCTCACCGAGGGAATCATCTGGAAGGATACTCCTGCACCAGCTCTCTTCTAGCCATGGACTCAGAATGCATCATTGAGGCTGCATAGTGGTGGGGAGCACAAATTTTGCAGCCACACTGCCCAGGCAAGCTGTTTAATCTCTCAGTGCCTTGGTTCCCCATCTGCAAAATGGGACTACTAATGGCGCCTTCCTCAGAGAGGTGATATGAAGAGTAAATGTGTTATTACATAGACACTACTTAGCACAGAGCCTGGCTAAGTACATAGTAGGTGCTATTTTATGCTTTAGTGATTATTATCCTAGGCGCCTAGACAATGAGAAGTACAGGGGAAAATAGGGGAGATCCAGACTATTACTCCCATTTTACAGATGAGAAAACTGAGGCTTAGTGAAAGGGACTAGGCTGACTTTACCCAGCTAGAAAAATCTCTCAAGACCATGCACCTTTGTTGTACCTTTCCAGGTGATTATTTTCAGAGAAAGATGAGATGTGGGGCAAAGAACAACATTCCTTCCTTCTTCATTCATTCTTCAAGTATTTGTGTGGCTCATAGTGAGGCTCAAGTGTATCTTTTGAATGAATAGATGAATGAATGAATGAATAAATGTCAAGGGGTCCCTGTGCGTAAGGAAAAAAAAAGCCCTCCATGTGGCTTATCAAGTCCCTGGCTTGCATGCCTCACATCTCATTCTTATGCTCATGGCAGATGTAACTAATCAATCATGGTATACCTTTGCACTGAGCCTGAACCAACCTCAGAATCCTCATCGTGGTCCACTATTAAGTCATCAGACTTGGCCCCTCAGACAAAATCTATTACCTTCCTGAGCCTGATCTCAGAAGTCTCTTTGATTATGTAGTTTCCTTCTTCCTCTCTTTTCATGCTTCTCTCTCAGGCTCTTTCATTCCTCATTTTTTTACCGAACCACCTCCATTTTTACCTGAGGGCTCCCGGCTCCCACTTTCCTGCTTCAGTGGAGAAGGTGAGATGCCTGGCTGGTGCCTTGGGTCCCTGACCCAGCCAAACACCACCTTGGATCAGCTACTGACAGAGTCCAGTCTCTTGGCTCTTGAAGGAGTTGGGGCCTCCCCGGTGGGTCCTCTTGATGCAGCAGGTCCAGAGGGAGGAACAAAGTAGCTCACAGGTACCTCGGATGGGCCAGCTTCTCCTAGTGGTGCCCTGGCTCTGCCCTCTTTTGAAGAGGTCTGCCATAAACTTTCCCCGCCCTGTTAAACAATCTCACCAGGAAGAAGGAAGTTAATCTAGGGGCTCAGTGGGAAGAAATGAGTCTAAAGTCTTGCCTGGCTGAGGAGCCACCTGGAGCACTGGCTCGGCTAGGCTGTATCTTTTCCACGGAGCTCTCCTGGCCTTGGTGGAGGAGATTTGGGTGGGGATTTGAGCGACTTAGGAATGAAATACTGCAATCACTGCCTGAAAAAGTAAAACAAAATACAAGAGGACAACTTCCAACAAACAAAAGTCCAGGACCAGCTGACTTCACAGGCAAATTCTATCAAACGTTTAGAGAAGAGTTAACACCTATCCTTCTGAAAAATTACAGAGGAAGGAACACTCCCAAGCTCATTCTACGAGGCCACCATCACCCTGACACCAAAAACAGACAAAGAGGTCACAAAAAAAGAAAATTACAGGCCAATATCACTGATGAAAATAATCACAAAAATACTAAACAAAATACTAGCAAACTGAATCCATCAATACACTAAAAGGAGCATACACCATGATCAAGTGGAATTTATCCCAGGGATGCAAGGATTCTTCAATATATGTAAATCAATCAGTGTGATACACCACATTAACAAATTGAAGAAGAAAAACCATATGATCATCTCAATAGATGCAGAAAAAGCTTTTGACAAAATTCAACACTTATTTACATAAAAACTCTCCAGAAAGTGGGAGTAGAGGGAACTTACCTCAATATAATAAAGGCCATATATGATAAACCCACAGTTAACAACATTCTCAATGGTGAAAAGCTGAAAGCATTTCCTCTAAGATCAAGAAAAAGGCAAGGATGTCCACTGTCGCCACTTTCATTCAACAGAGTTTTGGAAGCCCTAGCCATGGCAATCAGAGAAGAAAAAGAAATAAAAGGAATCCAAATTGGAAAAGAAGAAGTAAAACTGTGATGCTTGGCAGATGACACAATATTATACATAGGAAATCCTAAAGATGCTACCAGAAAACTACTCACCAATGAATTTGGTAAAGTTGCAGGATACAAAATTAATACACAGAAATCTCTTGCATTCCTATACACTAACAATGAAAGATCAGAAAGAGAAATTAAGGAAACAATTCCACTTACCATCACATCAAAAAGAATAAAATACCTATGAGAAAACCTACCTAAGGAGGCAAAAGACCTGTAGTCAGACAACTATAAGATAGTGATGAAAGAAATCAAGGATGACACAAACAGATGGAGAGGTATACCATGTTCTTGGAGTGGAAGAATCAGTATTGTCAAAATGACTATACTACCCAAAGCAATCTACAGATTCAATGTAATCCTTATCAAATTACCAATAGCATTTTTTACAGAATTAGAACAAAAAAGTTTATAATTTGCATGGTAACACAAAATACCCCAAATGGTCAAAGCAAAAGAAAAACAGAGCTGGAGAAATCAGGCTGCCTGACTTCAGACTATAATCCAAAGCTACAGTCATCAAAACAGTATGGTACTGGCACAAAAACAGAAATATAGGTCAAAGGAACAGGATAGAAAGTCCAAAGATAAACCCACTCACCTATGGTCACCTAATCTATGACAAAGGAGGCAAGACTATACAACGAAGAAAAGACAGTCTCTTCAATAAGTGGTGCTGGGAAAACTGGACAGCCACATGTAAAAGAATGAAATTAGAACATTCTCTAAGACCATACACAAAAATAAACTCAAAATGGATTAAAGACCTAAATGTAAGACTGGATACTATAAAACTCTCAGAGGAAAACATAGGCAGAACATTCTCTGACATAAATTGCAGCAAGACCTTTTTTGATCCACCTCCTAGAGTAATGAAAATAAAAAGAATAAACAAATGAGACCCAATTAAACTCAGAAGCTTTTGCACAGCAAAGGAAACCATAAACAAAATGAAAAGACAACCCACACAATAAGAGAAAATATTTGCAAACAAAGCGATTGACAAGGGATTAGTCTCCAAAATATGCAAACAGCTCGTGCAGCTCTATAGCAAAAAACCAAACAGCCCAATCAAAAAATGGGCAGAAGACCTAAATAGACATTTCTTCAAAGAAGACATACAGATGGCCAATAGGCACATGAAAAAATGCTAAACATCACTAATTATTAGAGAACTGCAAATCAAAACTACAATGAAGTATTACCTCACACTGGTCAGAATGGCCATCATCAAAAAGTCTACAAACAATAAATGCTGGAAAGGGTGTGGAGAAAAGGGAACCCTCCTACACTGTGAGTGGGAATGTAAATTGGTACAGCCACTATGGAGAACAGTATGGAGATTCCTTAAAAAACTAAAATTAGAACTACCATATGATCCAGCAATCCCACTCCTGGGCATATATCTTGTGAAAACCATAATTCGAAAAGATACATGCACCCCAATGTTCACTGCAGCACTATTTACAATAGCCAAGACAGGGAAGCAACCTAAATGTCCATCAATGAATGAATGGATAAAGATGTGGTACATATATACGATGGAATATTACTTAGCCATAAAAAAGAATGAAATAATGCCATTTGCAGGAACAGAGAAAAATATCATGATATTGCTTACATGTGGAATCTAAAAAAAAATGGTACAAATGAACTTATTTACAAGACAAAAATAGAGTCGCAGATGTAGAAAACAAACTTACGGTTACCAAGGGGGAAAGTCGGCGGAGGGATAAATTGGGATTAACCTATACACACTACTATATATAAAATAGATAGCTAGTAAGAACCTACTGTATAGCACAGGGAACTCTACTAAACACTCTGCAATGGTCTATATGGGGAAAGACTCTAAAAAAGAGTGGATATATGTATACGTATAACTGATTCACTTTGCTGTACAGCAAAAACTAACATTGTAAATCAGCTATACTCAGAAAATTAATTAAAAAGAAAAAAAAAAAGGAATTTACTATGTAAGTTCCCTGAGGGCAGGTGATATGTCTATCTTGCTCACTGCCATAACCCCACTGCACCAAATCGTGCCTAAAACATGGTAGACACTCAAGAAACACCTGTTGGTTGAATAAACAAAGTAATAACTAGTTCATTCCTTCTTGTATTCAAAAAAAAAAGAAGAAAGGGAGAAGGACTTAGCTGGAGATGCCAAATTGAAATGCTATAAAGGGCTGGGGATGAGGGTAAGGAAGGGAGAGGAGAAAAATATCTGTGAGGCTAGGAGTGCAGGGACCTGGGTACATGCCGTCTGGAGAGGCTGTTGCTGGGTGTGAGAAAGCTGGGACAAAGAGGCAACAATACTTGGGGGTTATTAACTAGCTCTCCTTTCAGTTCCCTGAGAAACACAGATAGAAATTCTTAAAAAATTTTCCCTTAGAGGCTGGACCTCTCTTATATGAACATGACTCTGCAGAGATTGGGCCAAGGAGGCTTCTAATATATTTGGGTTACAAAAAAATTTCATTACCTCTACTCTGCCAGACTCTGTGCTCGGCACTGAGGGAGCAAATCTGAGTAAGAAATGATCCATGCCCTGGAGGAATTCATGGAATTCAGTGATTCTAAGAGGTGATGACTCCAAGATCCTAGTATTTCAGAATTCCATTTTGCTGAAATTCTCAACCCCACTGCAATGGCTGGACAGTACATTTCCAGCATTTGAGTCAGGGGGCAGAATTTCTGGGAGAAGACAGTTCATGTCTCCTCTCTCTTAGGAAGAATCTGGGCTCTGCAGAGCTTCTGGGAGCAAATTCCAGCTGCCTCTGGGAGGATCCCTACCACCAACTCAGAGGACTGTTTCTGTTCCTAGAACAGAAAACTTATTGTGGTAGAACCATGACTCCAGTTCCATGTCTGGTTTTTGTCCCAGCTCTGTCTTCACTCTTGGCTGTCTCTCTGTTCACACTCGGCCACTAGAACAATGCTTGAAAACCACTGCAGAGGCCAACCTAGACCTAACGCCATAAAGAGAGCTAAGTAAATTCATTGACTCGGGTCCCTTTTAGTCTCTGTTGCAGGATAATAGCTTGTTAGTTTAACTAAGCCTGTGTACCTTGATGAGAAATGTTGTTTAAATATTGATTGAAGTTTTGTCCCTATCAGAAGGCTTAAGTGTGACAATTCGCCAACACTCATTTGTGAGTCTTGATGTCTTAGGGACCAGCAAAAGTGGCTGAGATCCCAGCAGATGGGTAAACAGGACCTAATTGAATGGATGGTTCACTGTCCCTTTTTGCTTAACATTAGTCCCTCTTACATCTCTTTAGTTTTCACTCATCTGTCAATATTTCAGTTTACTTTCCCCCCTCTTGTGTGTATATTACAAACATTTGTATCCAACAGTAGTCTGCTTTGGACTGTCACTTGCTAGAAGCTATGACTTTAGCTTCTGTAGCTCTCTTACAGTCAATGATAACAACAGCCAGCCCTGATATCTGATTATCACTGTGTGATTGACCCAGTGGTTTCACATGCATTACTCAACTTTACCCTTGTGGAGCAGGAGGTAGTGGAGCCCAATGATGGGCAGCATCCGTTTTGGGTCAGAGAGACCTGGGACCAAATCCCAGCTCGACTATTGGCTAGCAGTGGGATCCAGGGCAAGTTGTTTAACTTTCTCATTAGCTCTTAGGATTTGGGGGATTAGATAAATTACATTCAGCCTACTGCCTGGTGCATAGTCGATGATCAATATATAGGATTATTTTTTCCCGTGTTTATCGATTAAAGTATAGAGAAGCTAAAGGACTTGCCCAAAGTCATACACTCCCAGTCCTAGGTTCTTTCCTTCCCATGAGGCTGCCTGGCCTTTCTCCATGAGGATGGGCACCAGTGTATCCTGCGGCTTGAAATCCCTCTGAAAAGATGAAGTCAACGCTCACCAAAGCACTGGGCCATTGTCTTTTCATGTTTCCCCACGGGATGAAATAGTGTCTGGTGATGAACAGATGTTGCCTCTCCCAGCTCCAGGTCAGTGGTTTAGTGTATCCCCATCTTCTACCTAGCTGACCAAGGCCGGCCAGAGCCTGGTGGGGACCCCACCCCTCATGCCACAACTGGGGGAGAGTTCTCTTGCTTCCTGTTCTGCTCCTTCTATCTCTGCCAACACCCACGAAGTGTAAACAATAAAAGCAAATGTTGGAGACAATGCTTGTTCATAGAGCTGGACGGTTTCAGGTTATAGAGAGTAATCATTGCCAAATACACTTCTGTCCTAATTTCCTTATACCAAACACATGTTTTATTGCTGGGTGGATTTTCTTCACACCCGACCCACCTCTAACAGAACGTGAGGGTTATCCAGGCTTTCACAAAGGCTTAGCTTTCCACCCTGGCTGCCAACTTGCACCTTTGTTCCTAGAACTGAAGTAGAACTAGGCAGGAAAGAACAAGGGATGTTTGGACAAGGGGAGGGTTTCATGTGGCTTTTTTTTTTTTTTTTTTTTTTAAACAGGCTAGACTCTTCCTGAGGGATGGGAGGCCTTAAAGGCCAGGTGTTCTGGCTGAAAGCAGTAGAGGAAATTCCAGGCATTTTTGCCACTGGTAAGGAAAGCCAATGCACTTGGCTGTTCCCATCACCTCCCTCCCTCTGCCCCTCACCATTTGAGGCACCCCACTCTGAGTCCAAGGTGCTTGATGCAAACTCACTGTACATCTTGGGATCTGACCACTAGGGGAGCACAAAAAGCAGGAACCCAACCAGCTCTGTAATACTCAAAGTTCAGATTCAATACTGACATGCTATGCAATCATCTCAGCTGCTTCCTGTAATAAGGAGGTTGGTACATGGTGAGGGCTGGGGGGTATTTTGTGTGTGTTCTTGTGCTCACTGGTCTCCCAGCTTGGACAGCTTTGTTAACGGGTAGCTCAGCCTTGGTGCATTAGTTATCTATTGCTGTGTAACAAAATACTCCAAAATTTAGTAGCTTAAGAAAACAATAAATGTTGATTCTCTCTCACAGTTTCTGTGGGTCAGGAATTCAAGAGCAGCTTAGCTATGTGATTCTGGCTTAGAATCATAGGGGATCAAAAGAGGCTGGCTACAGACTGAATGTTTGTGTCCCCCTAAAATTCATGCTTTAAAAAAAATTTTCATTGGAGTATAGTTGATTTACAATGTTGTGTTAGTTTCTGCTGTACAGCAAAGTGAATCAGTTATACATATACACATATCCACTCTTTTTTAGACTCTTTTCCCATATAGGCCGTTACAGAGTACTGAGTAGAGTTCCCTGTGCTATACAGTAGGTCCTTATTAGTCATCTATTTTATATATAGTAGTGTGTATCTGTCAATCCCAATAAAGTTCATATATTAAAACCTAATGCCCAATGTGATATTTGGAGGTGAGCTTTTAGGTCATGAAAGTGGAGCCCTCATGAATAGGATTAGTGCCCTTATCACTGTATGATTGACACAGTGGTTTCACTTGCATTATTCAACTTCACTCTTGTGGAGCAGGAGGTAGTGTTCTGGAGGCCCCAGAGAGCTCCCTCACCCCTTCTGCCATCTGAGGACATTAAGACAGACATCTGTGAACCAGGAAGTGGGCTCTCACCAGGCACCAAATCTACCTTGATCTTGGACTTCCAACCTTCAGAATTGTGAGAAATAAATTTCTATTATTTATAAACCACCCAGTCTATGGCATTATTGTTATAGCGGCCCAAATGGGCTAAGACAGGTCACAGTCAAAATGATGGCTGAGGCTACAGCTATCTGAAGATTTCATTATGGTTGGAAGATTCTGTTCTAAGACAGCTCACTCACATGTCTGGCCAATTTGGCCTGATTGTTGGCTGGAGGCCTTAGTTCTTCATCTTCTGGGTCTCTCTGAAGGGTTGCTTGAGATTTCCCACAACATGTCAGCCGGCTCCTCCAAGACAGTGATCCAAGAGAGGGTAACATGATGCCACACGTCTTTTCTGACCCAGCTTTGCAGGTCACATGCCATCGTGTCTCCAGTGTCCTATT
Source organism: Phocoena phocoena (assembly GCF_963924675.1). Classification (NCBI taxonomy): domain Eukaryota; kingdom Metazoa; phylum Chordata; class Mammalia; order Artiodactyla; family Phocoenidae; genus Phocoena; species Phocoena phocoena. The sequence continues at coordinate 30,727,494 of NC_089228.1, read as the reverse complement.
GGTGACACAGGGCAGTCCTATTCCATAAGTGAGGGGACTACCCACGTGTGTGAGCAGCAAGAGGTGAAAATCACTAGGAGTCGCGTTGGAGGCAGGCTACATTTGGCTTACACATTGTAACCCCAGTTTTCTTGTCTACCTTTTCACTATTTTCCTGAGGAGGGTTAGTTTTGAGACTTATGCTTGATTATACCTGCCTGGAAACCTATCTACATGCTCCTCCATGCAGTTAGGACCTGTGGGGGACAAGGGACTCTCTTGGAACCATAGAATATATAGAAGAGGTAATAACAGGTCTGTTAGCTTCCGTTTATCTGTGTTTCTCAGGATACAATGTTGGAGTTAATGGGGATGAGCATCAAGCATTTACAGGGGCTTTGCGTGCAGACGGGAAGAATAGCCAAATTGCGTGCTAGGCATTGTGTGAAGTGGTTCACATGCTCACGTAAATGTGTATACGTGAGGCACTGATGTAATTAAACTTTTTTTTTTTACAAAAAAGGAAATGGAGGCACAGAGGCGTGAAGTGTCACAGCCCGAAGTGCCACAGCTAGAAAGCAATGGGGTGGGGATCTGATCACAGGCTGTCTCTCTGAGGCTCACAGTCTGCTATCCCCCAACCCATTTTCCATCACAGTGAGAGCTCACTTGTTCAGCCTATCTGTAGTGATTACTGCAAGTCAGGCTTCCATCTTACCAAAAATACAGCTTAAATTAGGGGGCTTTTTACAGGTCCAGTATGTTTCACACCTTACAAAAGACTTTTGGAAAATATTTCCTTTAAACCACAAGAGCTGTAACCAGTTGTCACAAGCTTGGTGGCTTAAAACAACACAAAGTTATTATCTTACGGTTGCGTAGGTCAGAGATCCAACACAGGTCTAAAATCAAGGTGTTGGCAGGGCTGCATTCCTTCTGGAGGCTCTGGGGAGAATCTGTTTCTTGGCCTTTTTACCTTCTAGAGGCTGCCTGCATTCCTTGGTTCATGGTCCCTTTCCTCCATCTTCAAAGTCAGAAATGTGACATGTCTCTGACCCTTATTCTGATCTTCTCATCTCTCTTTCTCTGACTACAGCTGGGAAAGCTGCTTTTTAAGGACTCACGTGATTAGACTGTGCCCACTCAGATAATGGATCATCTTCCATCTCAAGGTCCTTAACCTTAATTACATCTTCAAAATCCCATTTGCCATACAAGATTAATATATTCACAGTTTATGGGACATTTGGGGGGCATTATTCTGCCAACTATTACTGTAAGTGAAGGAACTGGGACTCAAACAGGGCTAACAGTACAGATATGGTCACTGAGGCATTGTGGTATTGGAGGAAGGGTAGACATATAGATGAGCTGAGCATAAGAGTCCAGAAATGGACACACACAAGTATGGCCAACTGATTTTTGACAAAGGAGCAAAATGGAAGAAGGATAGTCTTTTTAAATAAAAGGTGTTGAAATAATTGGACATCTTTAGGCAAAAAAAATGAATACTGACCTAAACCTCTCATCTTGTACAACAATTAACTCAAAATGGATTATAGATCTGAATGTAAAGTGTAAAACTATAAAAATTTTAGAAGAAAATAGAGAAGAAACTCTTTGTGACCTAGGCTAGGGCAAAGAGATCTTAGATGTGCCACGAAAAGCACATTTCATAAAAAGAAAAAACTTGAAAAATTGGACTTCATCAAAATTAAAAGCTTTGTTCTATAGAAGTCCCAGGTAAGGGATGAAAAGACAAGCTAAAAAAATGGGGGAAACATTTGCAAGTCACATATCTGACAAAGGACTTGTATCCAGAATATATAGAGAACTTTAAAAAAAAATAATTAATTTTTGGCTGCGTTGGGTCTTTGTTGCTGCACGCGGGCTTTCTCTAGTTGCAGCGAGTGGTGGCTACTCTTTGCTGCAGTACGCGGGCTTCTCACCGTGGTGGCTTCTCTTGTTGCGGAGCACGGGCTCTAGGCGTGCGGGCTTCAGTAGTTGTGGCTCGCAGGCTCTAGAGCACAGTCTCAGTAGTTGCGGCGCACGGGCTTAGTTGCTCCGCGGCATGTGGGATCTTCCCGGACCAGGGTTTGAATCCACGTCCCCTGCATTGGCAGGTGGATTCTTAATGACGGCGCCACCAGGGAAGCCCTACAGAGAACTTTTTAAACTCAAAAGAAACAAATAATCCCATTAGAGAATGGACCAAGGACTTGAACAGACATTTCAACAAATGGGGATATAGATAGTAAATAGACACACGAATATATGTTCAATATTATTGGCCATTAGTAAAATGCAAATTAAAACCATGATGAGATACCATGACATATCTATTGGAATGGCTACAATAAAAAATCCTGACGTATTAAGTGCTGACAAGGATGCAGAGAAAGTGGATCACTAGTACACACCTGGTGCCAATGAAAATGGTATAGTTAGTCTGTAAAACTGTAGCAGTTTCTTACAAAGTCAAGTATACATTTACCTTGCAACCTACCAATTGCACTCCTGGATATTTATCCCAGGGAAATGAAAACATTATGTTCCCACAAAATCCATATACAAATGTTTATAGCAGCTTTATTTATAATAGCCCCAAACTGGAAGTTGCCCAAATATCCTTCATCACGTGAATGATTAAACAAATGGTCTTAAATCCACACAATAGAATATTATGCAACAGTAAAAAGAAATGAAGTGTTGACACACGCAACAGCTTGGATGGATCTCAAAGATATGATGCTGAGTGGAAAAAAGTCAACCTCAACCGTTACATATATTCACATTTATATAACACTCTGAAAATGACAAAATGATAGTGATGGTTGCCAGGGGGTAGGAGTGGTGGAGGGTGTGACTATAAGGGGAGAAGCTGAGGGAGTTTCTTTGTGGCAGTGGAACAGTTCTGTATTCTGATTGTAGTGGTGGTGGCACGAATCTATACATGTGATAAAGTTTCATAAATCGATACACCAAAAATAAAAAACACAAGTAAAAACTGGTGGAATCCAAATAATAGTTTAGTTAATAGTGTTGTATCAACTTGTTGATAATGTGGTTATGTTATCATTGAGCCATGTGAAGTGTACATAGGAACTCCCTGTGCTATTTTTATAATTTCTTGTATTAATTTTTTTTTCAAATAAAAAGTAAGCCAACAAACAAAACACGCTGGCTTTTCTCACTCCACATCTGAGCTATGTCTAGGTAGCACTGATACTCCCTATCTCATGCTTTCTTACTTGCCTTTGCCATGAAATCTGAACTGAAAAAGAGAGTAAACCAACATTTTGGGTAAAATGGTGTTTCCCAAAGGGCACTAATTCAGCAGGATTTCATGTTAGGCAAGAATAAATATTCTGTGTCCAGGAATATTTGGGAAATCCTGGGTTAGCTAGGTTTCCTTACTGAGAGACTCCTTTGTAGGACACGGACATGTGCTGCAGATCTCAAAGAGGGGACTACAGCATATAGCAATTCTCTAAATTTTTTGTTCATAGAATTTTTTTTCCCTCCTCTGAGTATCTCAAGGGACTATGGCTTTGTGTAGTTGAGAAACATTGAGCTAAAGCATTTATCAGAGAAGAGAAGAGCAAGGAATCATTTTCATCTTGGAGCCAGGCATCTGGCTTCAGGCATTGGATCCTCTCAGCCCTTTGTCATGTAGTGAGTATAACTCACAGGAGGTGTGTAGGAAAGAAAGGGGGTCAGTCTTCATCGTGTGAAGGGTCTGAGTTTTATTTTTGATTTTCCACTTTGAGCAGAGGACTTGGAGAGAATTCTTTCTCCCCTTCTCTATTCCTCCATTCTGAGGGTCAGAGGTTCCATTCCCCATCTGATGGTGGAACTGGATGAAATAGAGAAGGACCAACAATGCACTCTGGAAGCTGAATGTGAGGGGCTGGGTCTTTGGGAAAGTGAGGTGGAGGGTCATGAGAAAGCAGATCCAGGAGGGCTATTTCCTGATGACTATAGGGTTGGCCATGTGGTGATCCTAAGTTTCTAAAGACACCTACTCGTGTGGAGAAGAGGGAGCCCTCCTACACAGCTGGTGGGAATGCAATAAAATGTATTACTTCACACATGCCTTTGATAAGGAATTCAGGAGTGACTTAAGTGGTTCTAGGTCATGGTCCCTCATGATGCTGCAGTCTCCTGAAGGTTTGTTTGGGGCGGGATGATCTGATTCCAAGACGGCTCACTCGCTTGGCTGCCCCATACATGTTGGTGGTTGGTATGACATTTCAGTTCTTCACCATGTAGACTTCTCATAAGGCTGCTTGAGTGTTCTCACAACATGGCAGCTTGTTTCTTCCAGAACAAGTGATCCAAGAGAGATCAAGGCAGAAACTGCTATGTCATTCATGATGTAGTCTTGGATGTTATGCCCCGTCATTTCTGCAATATCCTATTCGTTACACATGTCAGCCCTTTTCAGCCCTGTTCAGTGTGGGAGGGGACTTAACTACACATGGCATCAATTCCAGCATGAAAGAATCATTGGGGGCCATCATGAAGGCTGGCTACAAAAACCTATAAGAGAAGATGTTAAAAAAAAAAACCCAACCCTATAACAGAAAGAAATTACTGAAAGAACAGCCTTAAATGGATGATAAGTGTTCTCAAATGGCTGAGTGATCATTTTCTAGAGGCTGTACCACTCTTCCTTTCCACAAGAAGTGGCATAATACCGGGGTCACAATTTGCTCATTCTTTCAACAGGCATTTATTGAGCACCTACTGTGTGCCATCAGTTTGCTTAGGACCTCTGTAGAGGGAGCCCTGAAAGAGAAGCGTATCCCAGGAGCACAGTTTCAGAAACCAGACACACAAGCCCAGGAAGAAGTATCACCTTGATTCACGACCAGATGTGCATATTTACCATTCATCCTAATCATTCTTTTAAGTAGGGGTTCCAAGTAATCATACTAACCTGAACAGCACACTTCTGTCCTTTGTCTGTTTGTTGGATAATGACTTCATTTCACCTGCTCTGCTTAAATGGATTGACTCCCCTCTCCCGTCCCTCTCTCTGGTCATAATTCTTTCTGTTCCCATTTCAGATGAAGACAGGTGCCCTCCAAACCACACTCCCCACATTTATCAAAGCTAAATAGCTAGCTTCCTGCTGCCTTCACTCATATTTCTAAAAGCAAGCTCTTCCTACCTTACACAGAGAGCCTAACCGGAGCAGGAAACTTGATTAATGCACAACTTACTTCTTCCCTCAGGTTATTTATGTCTCAGTCAAAATTCCCGGTTGCCAGCAAGAAACGGACTCGCCATCTCAGCATAAAGGAATGGATTAGAAGGACATCAGAGTTCGCAGAATGGAGAAGTGGTTTGAAAACCAAGCTTAGGAGATGGGTGAGAACTAAGGGCTTTCTGAAGGGCCAGACAGCAGGGGCAATGTGGTCAGTGTGCACTATGGTCACTGTGATAACACACCTTCCAGGGCTCCTCCTGTCCTGACTTCACAGCCTTAAGATTCAAAATCTCGGGAAACAGCATGCATTTGGCTTGACCAAGGTCAAACTGGCCCCAGGCTTCAGAGGTGGGAAGAAGCAAGACCTGACCCATTTTGTCTTTCAAAAAAAAAAAAGTATTTCAACACATTTACCAATTCTCTAAATAGCTCTGGTTGATTTGTCACGATGCTATTCAAATGGAAGCTCTCCATTGCTCAATGAGGAGTCGATTACTGCACTGTCCTTAGGATCCAACCAAGGCTTGTATTTTCCATTAACAAGCCCTCCGAAATGGCAAACACTCTCAAGAAGTGTTTCAATTGGATATTCTGTTAATTTACTAATAATCATCTTCTAATGCCATCTATTACAGAAAATTAGATGAATGTAGCAGGAGCAGAAAAATATTGATTGCCACCCTCTGAATAGTTAATATGAGTGTTTGATTTATAAATTAAACCATTTCATTAATTACAGTAGCAGGGCCGTCTCTCAATCCAAGCTATGGTGCTGAGGATCACTGTGACTTTCTCATCAGCAATATTAGGTAATAATGATTCATTAACATGAGTTTCGTCCCTGGTCCAGGTTGTGTGTCCTGCTCTAGCAAAGAGCCTCATGCTTGCTGGGTTTGTAGTTATCTTTCTATGGCCCATCCCTCATCTTTCATTCTCAATCTGCTTGCCCATTTTGGCCAAATGAGCATCTTCCACAGGTTGACCTCTACCTTCCCTAGGATCTTATAACCTCATTCAGAAAAGTATTTGGTTCTTGTTGGATCAAAGGGCCTCTGATTGTCCAAGTGTCTGTCCCCCGAAACCTAGCCCCAGCTTGGTATGTAGCAGAGGCACAATTAGTTACTTGTTGAATGTTTGAAAGAATAAGTGAACAAATGCTATTTTCCAAGCATCTTCCACAGTGATTATTCTGTTCCATCTTTTGAAACACTCCCAGAAGTGGAGAAAATATAGCCTTGTTGATCAGAAGCTCAGGTTCTGGAGTCAGACAGCATCTTATTTTTGCTATGTACTAGCTATGTGGTCCTCTGTTTCTTCATCAATAGAATGGGAATAATCAGACTCCCTATCTCACAGGGTTTACTTTGTGGGTGCCCTGTGGAGAGGGCATGACCAGCCTCCCCCAACCCAAAATTGTTTCAGATGGGAGTGTCTGGGCTTTCTTATCGGCTTGCCCAGAGTGGGACAAAGGGAAATGGGAATGGTGGGGGCTTGAAAGCTGTCAGTGGTCAAACATAAAAAATGGAGTCTGACTCTTTATTATAGGACTGTGGTGAGAAAATATCTGCTTAAAGCACTTAGCATAGTGTAGGGTATAGTGTTTCATAAATGGATTATTAATGCAATGACGGTTTAATCCTTTTAAGAAGCTTTTGCATCTGTTATCCCATTTTCTCTTTATATCAACCCAAGCAATTGAGAGACCTGGTCAGAAGAAGTAGATCTGGTACAACGGAAGCATTCAACAAGTGATAGCTGTTAACCTCAGCATCACCATTCCTGTCATTATCACCAGCTTTACCATCATCACCATTGCCACCATCACCACCATCATCGTCATCACCATAGCTACTGCCACATCAGCAGCATCATCACCACCAGCGCCCCCATCGTTATCACCAACAAAAGCAGCACCATCACCACATCACTATCTCCATCATTGTCATCACGGTCATCATCAGATTTCTCTTAGATTACCTACTTTCTTAGGTCGCAGAAGTATATTTTCTCTGTTGTTGCAGACCAAATGACATGAGCTATTAGTAACAACAGCAACAACAAAATACAGGCTCACCTGGCTTAAAAATAATTAGTGTCTCAATTAGCAAGAAGTCCAAGAAGGGTGATTCTTGGGGGCTCAAAGACATCGTTATAGACCCTGGTTCTTTTCTCCTCTGCCATCATCATTGCATTACCGGGTTCTCAGGTGGTTCACAAGGTGAAGCTGCGGGAGCATCAACAACCACACACAGAAATGTGTGTTCCGGTAGAAACAGATTATCCTCTTTAATGTGGGTGGGCCTCATCTAATCAATTGAAGCCCTTAATAGAATAAAGCTGAACCTCCTCTGAGCAGGAAGGAATTCTGCCAGCAGACTGCCTTTGGACTTGAACTGCAACTCTTCCCTGAGTCTCTAGCCGCCAATATACGCTGCAAGTTTTGAACTAACCAAGCCTCTGCAGATGCATCATTCAGCCCCTTGTAATAAGTCTCTCCCTCTCTCTATACATGCTTCTTGTTGGTTCTCTTTTCCTAGAGAACTCTGTGACTAATACTTTGGGCCAAGTCTGAATCTTCTTTTGTGGGCAGGGGGTGAGGATAGTCTTAGAGCACATTAACAGTTAATTTTGATGACGGCACAGGTAGAAAGATTCTGGGAACCGCATTTTGTTTCTTGTAGCTGCAGGTCAGATTTACTGCCCTGAGCAGATTCCTCCCTGGGTAGACACTGAACATGCAGCCAGCTACAGAGAACACCGGAGACGTTGGGTCCTTCCTACTCCTTGTGTCCCTAACCCAGTGATAACCCCTGAGGGCCCAATCTTGGCTCTAGATCAGTGGTTCTCAACACAGGTGATTTTGTCCCCTGGGGACATTTGGCAAAGTCTGCAGACATTTTTGGTTAGCACAACTGGGAAGCAGGTGATGTGACTGCTATGTCTCTAGGAGGTAAAGGTCAGGGATGTGGCTAAGTATCCTACAAGGCACAGGACAGCCCCATAGCCACCCCCTGACAAAGAACTGTCTGGCCCAAATGTCAATTGTGTCAAGATTGAGAAACACTGACCTAGATAATTAACTAACAAATAAAGCAGGCCTTCCTTTCAACTCTTACCTTCCAAGTGATGGCTGTTCTCTCTCTCTTTCTCTCCCCTTCCTGCCTTCCTTGCTCTCTCTCCTCTCTGTCCCTGTCTCTGTGTGTCTCTGTGTCTGTCTGTCTCTCTGTCACATACACACAATCTCTTTTTGTAGTGTTAGTTTATAAGCTGAGAGAATTATGACAGAGACAGAAAAGACAGCATTTATTTCACTGTATCTCTGTCCTCTAACACCTCAGCGCTCACAGCTCCGAGCCTTTGGTGACCCAGCATAAAATGTGTGAGATTTAAACGTATACTAGGCGATGCCTTGTAAAACATACAGAATATGATCTGACAAGGTCCTTTCCCAATGCCCTACTCCACACAAAATCTCCAAGCAGTAATTCAGTTTCAGGGCTTTTCTCCTCTTAAAAGAGGTGTGTGACGCCACCCAGGCCCTGTACTGAAGAGCAGTCTTGTAGTTAACACTGGCATTTCCTTCTCTGGGTAATGGATTTTATTTAGCCAAAAATAAGCATTAAAGCAATTTTAAGGAGACACCATTCTATTTTTTTTTTTGCGGTACGCAGGCCTCTCACTGTTGTGGCCTCTCCCGTTGCAGAGCACAGGCTCCAGACGCGCAGGCTCAGCGGCCATGGCTCACGGGCCCAGCCGCTCCGCAGCATATGGGATCTTCCCGGACCGGGGCACGAACCCATGTCCCCTGCATCGGCAGGAGGACTCCCAACCACTGCGCCACCAGGGAAGCCCTGACACCATTGTTTTTAATGATGGTTTTGTTTGCCTTGGAAAGTGTGAGACGTTGCTGCATAATGATAATAACCATTAACTTTGGGTTTATTCTGGGGTTAATGGATGATTATAAGGCTGAGGAAAATTATTTTCCAATAAATGTTAAATTTCATTTTTTCTGCGCCTCCTCTCTCTTTGCCACATGTTCAGTGTTTTCTTCTTCTGCTTTAAAAATGTGTAGACCCCAGATAAATGGGCTGACAAAGCCTGCTGTGTTTTCTTTACCATTTATGATTCTTGAAAAAAAATCCCATGTTAATTTTTAGTTTGCATTAGGGAAAAGGAATGGTATTCAGTATCTTTCCTTAATAGGAGAAGTTTGGTGACCTTTTCTTAATAGAAGTTCCATTTCTGTGAGGCTCACATGCATCAAAAATTGGCCATTTCCAAAAAGCACATGAAAAGATGCTCGACATTGCTAATTATCAGAGAAATGCAAATCAAAACTACAATGAGGTATCACCTCACACTGGTCAGAATGGCCATCATCAAAAAGTCTACAAACAATAAATGCTGGAGAGGGTGTGGAGAAAAGGGAACCCTGTTGCACTGTTGGCGGGAATGTAAATTGATACAGCCACTATGGAGAACAGTACAGATGTTCCTTAAAAAACTAAAAATAGAACGACTGTATGATCCAGCAATCCCACTCCTGGGCACATATCCAGAGAAAACCATAATTCGACAAGATACATGCATCCCAATGTTCATAGCAGCACTATTTACAATAGCCAAGACATGGAAACATCCTAAAGGTCCATCGACAAGAGTAATGGATAAAGAAGATGTGGTACATACATATAATCGAATATTACTCAGCCACAAAGCAGAAAGAAATAACGCCATTTGCAGCAACATGGATGGGCCTAGAGATTATCATACTAAGTGAAGTCAGACAGAGAGAGACAAATATCATATGATATCACTCATAAGTGGAATCTAATTTTAAAAAATAATACAAATGAACTTGTTTACAAAGAAGAAATAGACTCACAGATTTCAAAAACAAACTTATGGTTACCAAAGGGGAAGCATGGTGGGAGGTGGGGAGGGATAAATTAGCAGTTTGGGATTGACATACACACGCTACTATATATAAAATAGATAACCAACAAGGACCTACTGTATAGGACAGGGAATCATTCTACTCGATATTCTGTAATAACCTAAACGGGAAAAGAATCTGAAAAAGAATGAATATATGTATATTCGTTTATACATTTATATTATATTATATTTTATATAATATATATTATATTATACATTTATATTCAGTTATAGAATAACTCTGCTGTACACCTGAAACAAAGACAACATTGTAAATAAACTATACTTCAACAACAACAAAAGCCTATAGTTTATATGCCTATTTTTTTTTTTCAGGGGAATTCCACCTTCTTCACATGCTTTGAGCCAGATTTCTATGCTAAAGATGTTACCTGCAATTAAATTAGTTGTGTTTTAACTTTTCATTTATTTTACCTTAATTCTAGATGTCATTTTATAAATGCTAGATCTACCATTTCCTAGCTCTCGGACTTGGAGCAAAACACTTAACCTCTGCTAAGCCTCAGTTTTCTCATCTCTAAAAAGGGCCTAACAATAGAACCAACCTCACAGGGTTGTTACTAAGATTCAAGGCACATGTAAAGTTTATATTAGCATTCAGTAACTGTCAGCTATTATTATTGTTACTATTTTGGAATATAAGTGGTAACCTTGAGAGCACTTTAGCTACGTAGACAAGCTGGGCCATACTTCACCCTTCAGGATGGTCATATTATTCCCCTGATGTTGATTTATTTGTGAAGAGGTCAGGCCTGTGGTCCGATGGATCCACTAGTGTGATTACTGCTTAGACCCTGCTCGAGGGGAAGATCTGGTGAAGATTCGTGAAGGTTTTGGTTTGTTTTACAAAAAATGTCTACATGTCTATTATTTTAATAAAAATCTGAATGATAAAAAAAATTGGCCATTTCCACAGAATTCTCAAGTTCAACCTGATGGATTGTAATGGCTTTGTTCACCAATGTCAATCCTTTCTAATTCATGGATTACTCCTTGCAGGGGCAGGGAAGAAGTCTATTGAGTACTGGGACTGCTTCAGAAGGGCTTTCAGCACCAGCCAGATCTCCCCGTCACATTGGCTACGGGTTCTGGGTGGTGGCTTACAGTCTGCAAAATGGGTTTGAGGAAATACTCAGCGTTCTGCGTGATTTCTCCCCCTTACCCAGTGCTTCCCCTGCTTCCCTGTGTGAGGCGAATCGCTGAATGCTTCTGTGGAACAGTCAGGGGCCTAAAAGTCAACTCTTAGGATGAAATAACCAACACTCATTCAGGAAATGATTGCTGAGCACCTACTACGGTCAGGTCCGACGCCCCAGAGACACAAGGCCCCCGACCCCAAGATCACCATCTTGACAGCCTTGACGAACTCTCTTTAGCCCTAGGGTGCTGAGTTAACACTAAAGACGGGAATGCCAAACGTGACTCAGAGCACCAGAGGTCTTACCCAGTTTACCCAGTACCCAAATTCACCGAAAATTTTCAGAACGTTAAGTTCTCACCAGGTACGAGCGGAGCCAGGAGAGGCCGGGGACCACCGGTGTCATCCCCAGACCCCCTCTTGCTACAGTAATTCTCCTCTTCCAGATTAAATGAACGAACTCTCTAAGCAATGCCAGTTGGGGCAACACTTACCGGTTAGGGAGCCGTTCCGGTCACGAAGCATTTCCGTGTTATACTCCGGTAAGTTCAAAGGGTAGTGACATCTTCCAGGAGGCCAAGCCCCATAAATCCACAGATTCCACATTTGTTTGCCATAAGTAACCCAGACACCTCAGGTACATCCTGCTGAAAGCCCTTCATGGGTGAGGACTCTCTCCTTGTAAATATCACCTGTGTTTTCCAGAAGGTCAGTCAGAAGCACGTTTGCCAGGGGGTATGATTATGCTTTCCTTTCTGTCCCGAGGTGTCTCTTGAACTGGGAGAAGCAGGAGAGCGGGTCCTGCTCACGGGTCCGTCCCAGGTGCCCCCACTGATGAGCAGCATTTGCTGCATGTGGATGTGGAGGGGGCGGGCCGCAGGTGTGTCGCTCCCAGCATCTCTGAACAAGCCGGTCCTGCTCACGTGAGGCCTTGAGGGTGCAGTGCGTGGTCAGAGTCATGATTGGGTGTGGGCGAGAAGAGACTCAAACCAGCGTCCCCGGGCTCCAGGGCTTTCCACTCATACTCTGGTATATGTCACTGGTTACAAGTTCAGACTCTGGAGTGAAGAAAACAGGTGTTCTCTACTCCTCATCAGGCTCTTGATCTTGATCTCGCCCAGGTTCCTGAGCCTTTAGAAATCCAGAAAGGGGAAGGACATTGCCAGTCCCTGTGTTTCCAGGGCTTACTCTGGGCCACATGCTGGGCTGAGTGCTTCATACCTACTACCTGATCTAATACTCCCCACTGCCCTGGGGCAAAGTGGGGTCCAACTGTTATCCTCATTTTGCAGACAGGGAAACTGAGGCCCAGGGAGGTTAAGTGACTCACCCACAGCCACGTATCTAAAGTATGCAGAGGACGTAGTCAAAGCCAGACACACTCTTGACCGGGGCGATTCAGCCACGCACCTGGTTTGATGAGAGGGACTGCCTTTGCCAAAGCGGCTTCATCAAGGACCCCAGCAGCCACCTCCAGCCCCTCTTTCTCCCTAAAGTGAACAGGATGAGTTTTTGCGTGGCTGCTCTTCATTTCCTGTCCGATGGAGTGTGAATGGCTGTTATTAAAAAAAAGCAAGGTTTGTCAAGCAAATTGAAGGAAAAACAATATAAAGTGTTAGCAAAGAGTTGAGAGTGGATTTTTCATGTAAGGCCACCGTGTTGAAGCAACATTAATACCAGCTTGCTGGCAAAAATCCATGTTTGTCCAACGGCCACCTAACACATGGCGCCACTCCTTAGTGGGATCGGGTAGCACTAAGAGCAGCCTGGTGAAAATGGAACGGCCTCCAAACCTGTCAGGACCCCTGGGACCCTAGCCCAGTGTCTTCACCTACCCCCCTCCCCTCCACAGGCCTCTGCTTCTCTACCTGTTGGATGAGATGGCCCTGAGCAGGCTGGCTAAGTCTCGCCAGCTCTGACCTGCTATGTGGCCATTTCCTCTGTTGGCCCTTCAGTAGCATCTGATAGCATTTTGGGAACACAGGTGTCTCACAAATATTACAGGGAGTGGCTCTATTTTTTTGGATTCTTGATCCCACTTGGGAATCTAAAGAAAACTACAGATCCTCTTCCCGGCAAAATCTACTTATAGACGACATTTGACTCACAATTTCAGGAGATTCCTAGAACCTTCCCCCAGTGCTCATGGATTTCAGGTTAAGAAACACTAGTGTTAGGCAACTGTATGCATGCAATTTGAATATAGAAGCACAAAAAATTGGGTTCAGAAATGCAACGCAGGGGACTTCCCTGGTGGTGCAGTGGTTAAGAATCCACTTGCCAATGCAGGGGACATGGGTTTAAGCCCTGGTCCGGGAAGATCCCACATGCTGCGGAGCAACTGAGCTTGTGCACCCACCACAACTACTGAGCCTGCACTCTAGGGCCTGGGAGCCACAAGTACTGAGCCCTCGAGCCACAACTACTGAAGCCCACGTGTCTAGAGCCTGTGCTCCTCAACAAGAGAAGCCACTGCAATGAGAAGCCCGCACACTGAAACGAAGACCCAACACAGTCAAAAAAAAAAAGAAATGCAATGCATTCATAAAATATGAACAGTTTCCCCAAACTCCCTGTTGTGGTGGGCAGTTTCTTGGATGGCTCCCAGTGACCCTTGCTCCCTGGCGCTCATGCTCTGTGTAATCCCCTCCTCTTGAGGGTGATCTGGACCTTCTGATGCACAGAATGCAACAAGCGTGGAGGAATGTCACTTTGGAGATCTGGCTTCTACCTTGTCACCCTCTATTGCTCTGTCACTTGCTCTCTCTGATAGAAGCTGGCTGCCACATTGTGAGCTGTCCTGTGGAGAGACCCATGTGGCCAGGAACCAGCTGATAGCCAGTGAAGAACTGAGGCCCTCAGTCCAGTGGCTCACGAGCAACTAAATCCCGCCAACAGGGGCTTCCCTGGTGGCGCGGTGGTTGGGAGTCCGCCTGCCGATGTGGGGGACACGGGTTCGTGCCCCGGTCCGGGAAGATCCCACATGCCACGGAGCGGCTGAGCCCGTGGGCCATGGCTGCTGGGCCTGCGCGTCCGGAGCCTGTGCTCCGCGAAAAAAAAAAAAAAAAAATCCTGCCAACAGTCACGGAGTGAGTGTGGAAGCAGATCTTCCCTCAGTCCAGCTTTAAGATAAGACCTAAGATGAGACCATAGTTCCAGCTGACACCTTGATTGCAGCCTTGTGAGGCAAAGGCCCTTAGCTAAGCTGTGCCTGAGTTCCTGACCATAAGAATGTTTACTATTTTAAGCTACCAAGTTTTGGGGTAATTTGTTATACAGCAACAGAGAGCTAATAGGTTCACAGTCTAATAGCAGGTGCAAAACACCATACAAAGCCCAGGAAGTCTCTGAGAGGAACACTCAGTGGACTCTGTGCCCTTAAGAAGCATGAAAGCAGCATATGTCTTGAGATCCCAGGCTGGGGGCAGCAGATGACCTTAATTCTACCAGGGTCCCATGCCAACCAGCCACTGCCAAAGCCAGGCCTCCCACTGGTGTCTGAGATCTTCTGACTTTTCCTTTTCAGGTTCTGGCTCTGTTCTATGGCCAAACACAAAAGAAAAAAAGTTCAGCATTACAAAGGATGAAGTGATCATCAATTCATCTCCCTGGGGCAGATGTTCTGTTGCCACAGAGAAGAGGTGACCTTTGCTCACCCTGTGGATGTGACATGTGATTTCTTTTGGCTCCCCAGTCGACCTGCGGGAGTCATGTCGTAAGAAGCAAAGAGGCTGCAGTCTGGACAAATGGCTCTGGGCAAATTGGCAGCTGTGGTGAAGGACAGGTCGTCTAGAGGTTGGTCATGCCAAGCTGGATAACCATCAGAGTACAAATCACGACAGCAGGAAGATATGACGTCAGCCACCATAAAGCACGGAAACAGCCAGCAAGTCTTGCACCGTTGCTGTGGGGCAAGGGGGTGATGCCTGAGAATGATAGCACAGGTGGGGTGAAGCCTCCATTAAGTTTAAAATTTTCTGGCCCTGGGGCATCACATACTGACAAGAAGGAAGCCATTTTCCACATCATCGGCTGGCTGTTGTCCTATGAGTAGTAGGAAGACTTGTGAAGGAGGGAGAGGCACTGTGTACCTTCCTGTAGTGTCTTCGAGGGCACCTGCATTTCAACAGGGGACGCTTAGGGCCAGGAAAATATTAAGATTGAAGGGAAATGAGCTGCAAAAGTTGTTCTTGATTCATCAGTGTCTCTCCTCTTGGTTCCAGAAATCATCACCACTCAGAGTTGTCCATGAATCAGCTGGGGAAAATTGGGGGATCAGTTAGGAACTGTGCGCTCATAAAGAAACCTGATCACGGTGCTTAACTCAATAAAACTGGGCTTCTGAACCTTTTTTGAACCATAACCTCCTTTGGCAGTCAGGAGAATTCTCTGGAAGAACGTTTTTACATGCATAAAGTAAATAAAATAAAATAAAATAAAATAAAAAGACTGTGAAGGAAACCAATTAATTGAAATAGTTATCAAATATTTTTAAAACTCCAAAGTTGGGATATAGTAATATATGTGCTTTTCAAACTAATTCATTAAGTAACTAGATCAAGCAGTGAGTCTAATAACAAACCAGCAGAATTTCAAAATAGTGATAACTGTAAGTGATAAATCAAGATAAAGGCAATAACTGCAATGCTGAATGAAAACAACTGTGATTTCTAGTGACAAAGTCCACAGGCATTGCTGATACTACACCAGTCTGTTGCCCACATTCATAATGGAAGGGAATGCTTAATCTCAGTTTGAGGTTTGCAAAAATGATATAGCATTTCCCCCTCTCAAGTTCATAAAACCCTGAATTCTTTCCAAGGATGGTTTGGGATCTGTAAACCCAGAAAAAGAGGATTATTCTTCTCACGCCGTAATATGTTCTGGGAGTTGTGGTCCAGGGCTGGTGCAGCTGCTCAAGGAAGAGTCAAGCGCTCTGATATCCTCAGCATGTGACTTTCACCCTCATGGCTGCAAAATGGCTGTGGCATCTCCAGGCATTGCTTCTGCTTTTCAGTTAGGAAGAAGGGGGAATAATAAGAGAAAGAAAGGTGTATGCCAGCTGAGTCTGTCCCTTGTTATCAGGAAAACAACAGTTTTCCTGGAAGCCCCACTCTCTTTGCTTGAGTTGACACCTCATTAGCCAGAATTGGTCGTCTACAGCAACTTGGGAATCTGGGGAGGGAGCATTCTAACACTGCTGCTCAAACCAGAGTGTTGTTAGTAAGATGAAGGGGAGGAGGTTATTGGGTAGAACAACCAATGTTGGCTATGACTGATGTCTGACTTAATAAGTTTTCTTCTCATAGCTTCTCATTTCCACAATTCCCATTTGGATTAGTTATAGAGGAATTCAAGGTTGGCCTCATTCATTTAGTTATTCATACGTATGTTCATTCACTACTTAACTGAAGGCCAATTTTGTGCCTGGTCTTGTTAGGCACTGCATCAACTGTGTTGAACAAAACAGCCAAGGCCTGGGGGCCCTTGGATCCTACAGTCTAGAGTGGGGGAGAGATGATAAGAAATGCAGCGAGATTACAAAATTCACTAATGCTACCCCCAGATGGGGAAGGAAATACCACTTCTTTATTTCCTGTAACCCGCCTGATCTTCCCCATAAATTCCCTTCTGCTGGGGAGGAATGAATCTTAAAGGAGCCACTTAATAATATCTCAGGCTCTTATGGTTTCAATGGTCTCTTTTCAGTTTAAGTATGCAGTTTGTTCAAATTTCATCTGCCCCTGACAAGATTCCCAATTGGCTCCCACCAGTTGGAAGGTGGAAACAGCAGGACCCCATCATATGACTGAAACGGTACTCCTGACGCCTCCTGACCTTCCGGTCCGTACCCTGTGTCCACTCTTGTACACCTAGCGCCTCGGCATTGGGAGAGATCAGCCCGAGAGCTGATCCCACCCAGAGCGGTGAATGTGAAGTGGGCAAGGTCCCTGCCCCAGGGGCACTGCCACCTGCCACGACACATCCTCATTTTGAGGCGTTGGCCCGGAGGAGAAGCCCCACCTTGACCGCTCTATCTGTTCCCTTTGTCCCCCTCAATTGTCTGCACGGAAGGGGTGGGTACTCTACTTCTTTTCTGTCACATCCCCAGTCCTTCCTATCCTGGCAATGTGGGAACACTCTGGTCCCATCCCCGGCCTGGTCTTGGTATGCTAAGAAAGATCATGTTAATTAGAAATATTGGTCTCTTGCACCTGCAAGGCCAAGCCAGTAGGCTCAGACGAGTTTTACCATTCTCAGCAAGATAGTGATACTGAAAGCCAGGATCTCAGGAGCAGTAATTAGATGTGTACATGTATGTACGAGTGGGTGTGCATTGGCAAGAGGAGGTGGGAATGGGGATTAAAAGACATTGCTTTGCTATTTATGGTATATCATCCCTATTACTCAAGGAAATAATGTTTAGAAACTGTGACTCTTTTTATGGGTGTGCTGGTACACCTGGTACAATTGCTTCTAATACAAATTCAATTAATTGATAAACAAGGAGGTAGGGCAATGTTCTGATTAATTTTCTGGTTAAACAAGGATTAACTTGACTTCCTGTCTCTTCCATAATTGTATTGAAGAATCCTTAAAATATGTTTGAGTGCCCTCCCTATTCCGTCTCCCTTTGTTGACAGTTGCTAGTGGGGCCTCTGAAGTCACCAGCCTGTGGATGGCGAGATGAGGTTGGAAACCGGGCTAAGGGCAGCTGCTCCCAGCCCTTCTTGGGAAGGTTGCTTTTTTGACTGTTTTCCTGATGCAGACTAATTTTGCCATGTGCCCCTTTATGCTGAGTTAGACAAAATTATGTTCCCAGTGAGTTGAGTTCTAGTGACTCCATGTCCTACTTACACTGTCAATTCCGCACAGGTGGGGACAGCATGTATCTCGTGCACCAGATTCAGGGCCTACTTGGCACATAGTAGGTGCTTCATCATATTATTTGAATGAATGAATGAATGAATGAAATGTATAATGACTTGTGTTACCAAATAGTCCACCCTGCGGGCATGGAAGATCTTGTGCTCCGCCCAGATTTTTCAGCTGCAATCCTTCAGGTGTCTTTGTTTCAATAGCTCTGTTTGATAAAACGGAATCTCACCTGATTGGGGCTGGGCTGAAGGACGAGTTTCCATCTGACTCTCTTTCCCCCATTACATGCATGGTTTGGGAGCTCACATCTCCCCAGAAGAGCTGGAACTCAGGGCTTGGCTTCTCTCTCCCCAAGAACCAGATCAGGCTTTTCTCTGTGTTATTTCTATTGGGTATGAGACTGTGAAGCACGGTGGTTAGGACCATGGGCTCTGGAGCCAGATAGAGTCCATGTCCCAGTAGAGACCGCCGGGCACTCTCCCTCTCCATCACTACCTGCAAGCCACTCTGGCCTTCCCCCTGCCCTTAAGCATGCTAAGTGCAGTCCTGTCTCTAGGGCTGTACACCAGCTGTTTCCTCTACCTGGAAACCTTTCCCCAGAGATGCCCCCTCCTCAGCATTCAAACCTCTGGTTGTATGTCTCCTCAGAGGGGCTTTCCTGACCTTCCTCTCATGGAAGCCCCCTTCCCTGGGAGTTCCTCTCTACCTGGTTCTCTTCCAGTACATTTCCCCCTGTGCTGTGGTCCATGTGTTTATGTGGATGCTCCCCTAGGATGCAAGCATCCTGAGGACAGGGGCTCTGACTTCCTTGTTCTCTGTTGACACCCCAGTGCTCAGAACAGGGCCTGCTACACAGCCGGCATTCAAAACCTATGCGTTGAAATGAACGGAGGACTGAATAAAGTCGTTTAAGCTCTTCCGGCCTCAGTTTCCTCATCTAGCAAAGGACTATAAGAGTAACTTGGAGGGTTGGCATGAAGATTAATTGAGCTCACGTGTGAAGGTGATGGCCGAGATGGTGAATTTGAAGACTTCATTGGCCACCTAAAACCTTCTGGGCTCCAGGAGTCTGTAAGATAACTCCACACCTTATCGAGAGCTCTGACACCTTATGAGAGCTCTGCGGTGTGCAGAGGCCGAAGAAACATTCCTGAAACCAATGAAATGGCTTAAAGACAGTGCTGCCACTTGCACGTTGTTATTTCAGGCTGGTGCTTTGAGGGGTTTGGAAACAAGCTACTAGAAGGCATTGCTCCAGCTAGGCATTACAGCACAGACTATAATTTCACTGTAAATGTGTCTTTTCTCTTTAAGCAGGGGGTCATTAAGTTTAACAATGTCAAAGTGCTTTCCGTGTTACATACAACTTAATTAGTGCACACAGTCATATTAAACAGCCCACTTGCACCGAGAAATATATTTATACTTCTTTTTCCTTGGCTTATACCGATTCATCCCACAACACATCATAAATGTGAATTGCAAAGGACTAATTATTTGCTCCTAAGGAAAGGAGGAACTTGAGACCTGCTTGGCTGGGAGGGAGGACTGGGGCGGGGGGGTGGGTTGTGTGTGGTGGGGAGAAGGGCTTCGTGGAAATCTCATTTTCTCAAGAAACGTTTCCCAGATTCTAGGCTAGGTTGAGTACCCTACTTTTCTCTCCAAGAGCCCTTTTCTTTCAACACATGCATCCCGTAGGCTTGTTTATTGTCTGTCTCCCTGTCTAGATGTGAGTTCCAAGATGGCAGATGTGGGACTGTCTCAGTAACTACTGTATTCCTACCCCTCACATAGTGTCAGGTGGATCTGAGATGCTCAGTGACCATATAAATCTATTCCAACAAATGTTTGTTAAGCGCCTTCTTTGGGCCAGGAATTCTGTGATTGTGTGTGTGTTGGGGGAGGGGATGGTTACAATGGTCATCAAAAACAGAGTTACTGACCTCATTTACAGTCAAGGTGAGGAGATAGATACTAAATATTAAAACAAAATTACAGCTGTGATAAGGTACTTAGGGCGATGAGTGTCTATCCTGGGAGTCTGACCTAGTTGGGGAGCTCAGGGAGGTTTTTCACAAAGAAGTGATGTTTAAGCTGAGATCTGAAGGATGTGTGAGCATTAACATGCTGAAGAGGGGAGCGAGCAAGCAGGGGCAAAGGCCCTGGGGCAGAGGAACCCAGACACAAGTACGAGAAACATCAGGCAGGCCAGGGTGGCTGGAGAGAGAGGTGTCACGTGACTCAGATGAGTCTTGGGGTGGGGGTGGGACTATATCACATAAACTTTAATAGCCATGACACACACAGTAGTTTGTTGATTGAATGAAGGGATTTTTTCCTTGGGACCACGATTAATTTCTAAATTCTTTTCTTTCAGAGAACCAGGGCAGGAGTCCCAAGTGGAGACCGCCATGCTCTGGTCATGTGGTGGCTGATGGCATTTTTCTAAGATTGCTGCAACAATAGCTCCCATCCCTCCTGCTCTTCTGCAGTGTGACCTTGCCACAGCTCCCTTGAACCTGGGCTGGCCTGACCTGTAACCAACAGAATACAGTGGGAGAGGAGCCACGTGACTTGTGAGACGAGCTCAGAAAAGATCGTGCGGCTTTCACCCAGGTCTCGTGGAGCATTTGCTTTCTGGATGTTCCCTCTTGGGAAGGCCCAAGCCATGTGGAGAGGTCACACGTAGATGCTCTGGTCAAGAGTCCCACTTAGGGCTTCCCTGGTGGCGCAGTGGTTGAGAGTCCGCCTGCTAACGCAGGGGACACGGGTTCGAGCCCTGGTCTGGGAGGATTCCACATGTCGCGGAGCAACTAGGCCCATGAGCCACAACTACCGAGCCTGCGCGTCTGGAGCCTGTGCTCCGCAACGAGAGAGGCCACGATAGTGAGAGGCCCGTGCACCGCGATGAAGAGTGGCCCCCGCTTGCCATAACTAGAGAAAGCCCTCGCACAGAAACGAAGACCCAACACAGCAAAAATAAATAAATTAATAAACTCCTACCCCCAACATCTTCTTTAAAAAAAAAAAAAAAAATAGTCCCACTTAAAGCCCAGCCCTCAAGTCACCCCACGTGGGACACCAGACATGTGCACGAAGAAGCCTCCAGATGATTCAAGTCACAGATTTCTGGTCACTTCCACCCTTTTGAGCCTTTCTACCAGAGGCCCTAGATGTTGTGAAGCTGAGTGAAGCTATCCAGCTGACCCATCTGAATTTCTGACCCACGGACTCCGTGAGCATAGTACCCTGGCTGTGGTTTTATACCACACAGGGTTGGGGTAGCTTGGTACACAGCAGGGAGACATGACAGGCAATTTTGCCAAGGGCAGTGGGGTGGCAGCTACAGCTCCCTGGACACCTAAGGTCACACTGGAACTCAGAGGTTCTGCTCAGAGGACTCTAATTCTGCTTTGTGATGGGGCAGACGACCTGAGAGATATCATCTCCAACTCAAAAGCCCACCCCTCCCATTTCTGGCAGGGCCAAGGCAGCAGGGGACATTGAGTAAACAGGCCACTCTCTCAGAGCTCTTTCTTACCTTTCTCCAGGTGTGAAAGTCACACACTGGCTGTGACTGTCTGCCCGAGTCCTGATTTAATTGTTTGTTTGGGATCAGTTGTTTTTGAAAGATCCTCCAGCTGAGGCACACCGTTGCTATTTTGCCAAGAGAGGTAAACGGTCTCAGCTGGTGCTGCAGTTGGATTCAGTGTTAGCAAAATACAGCAGCAGCCTCCCAGGAGGGCCCTGGAAGTACCAGGGGGTCTGATTTCAACTCACCTTTCGAATCTCTACTGGGTCAAGTTTGGTGAGGTGCAGCTGCCACGTTTGTTGTCACGTTCGTCACCACGTAATCAGGCGTCTAAACCCTCAAACCGCTGTGCTCCCTAAAACACATGCTGGTGAGAGACTCTTCTTGATCACCTCAAACACTAGTGATTGTTCTTTTCAACTGAAATATGGAAACAAAACCCAATGCTAAGCAAATGTTCGCTTTTGTTGTCTTTAAAAATATTATGAATTTGGGGCTTCCCTGGTGGCGCAGTGGTTGAGAGTCCTCCTGCCGATGCGGGGGACACGGGTTCGTGCCCCGGTCCGGGAAGATCCCACGTGCCGCGGAGCGGCTGGGCCCGTGAGCCATGGCCGCTGAGCCTGCGCGTCCGGAGCCTGTGCTCCGCAACGGGAGAGGCCACGGCAGTGAGAGGCCCGCGTACTGCAAGCAAACAAACAAAAAAATGTTATGAATTAAATTGAAAATCGAAATTACTTAGAACAATAATAAATGTTTACTGGGTGTTATTTTGCACATCAGGTGGCAAAGCTGTAACTGAATAAATCGCTTATAGTAAGACTTCTCTCCATTTAATGCTGTAGTGGCAGATAGGTTAATAAATAGGCAACACTTTGTACCGACATTTGCAATTTTAGAGAGGTAAAGGCTTTCCCCCTCTCTTTCACACACACAAAATGCACAATCATCCAATGTTATACTTTTTAATGGAAAAACTTAGCTCATGGAATGGAAATAGCTTTCTGCTTTCAACAGTTTTACTAGTTTACCAACAGTTGTCATGTGAAAGGACACATAAGCTGGTACTCAGGTTCTCTCTTCACAAGAACCTTTTCCTTCCTTTTTGTAAACTTTTCTGACTTTAAATTGGGGGAGCATTCTTGCACCTAAATTGGTGATTAAAGTGGGTATTGATAAGTAGCAATTTATTCTATAGTTCTGTTTGCTTGACAGGATGTGAGCCATGGTAAGGATTGGACTGTGGTGACAGGGAGGTCTCTGCCCCCCATTAGCTGGGTGACCTTGGGCAGATCCCATTCTGTCTCTGGTCCTCAGTTTTTGCATTTGCCAAGTGAGGTGTAAGTGGTATTGTCCCCTTAGGGTTAACGTGAGGGTTAAATAATGCAAGTAATGCCTGGTCCGTGGTATTCTCAATGACTGTTCGTTTTCATTATGGTTAAGGTGGCGGAGTGGGGTAGACTTTAATGAGAACCCCTTTTTATGAGAAGGGACGGCTACAGCCAAAAGAAATGCTGGTGACATCTAACGGGAGAGACAGGCTCTGAAGCACCATTTTTGTTGTTGTTCTGGGGTATCTAATGTGGATATAGGGCAGACAGTCACTCACTGGGCTTGGGGAAGTAGCACAGCTATAAACTCTTTGGCGCAGGAGGCTGTGGTTTAATCCCTTTGAGAGGAGGTGCTCCCTGATGTGGAGAGGACTGGGGGGTTGTCAGGGTGGGCTGTGGGGGTCAGGAAGCTCTTCCTCTTCCCCAAGGGGGTCTGCTCAGGTCTGGGAGCTCCCCCAAACCTCATTTGTTGGCCTGCAGGTGGTGAGAATAGTAACTAAAAGCCTGGGAGCAGCAATGGATGGGATCTGGGGATCAACCCCAGCAAGCAGCCAACTGAGCTGGTTTGTGGAGCCTGCAAGCCGCGTTCAGGGAGTCCCAGGAAGAGCTAGGCCACGTTTTGATGGGGTGAGAGGACCAGAGGTTCTGCTATTGTTATCCTGGAGGGGACTACAGAACTATTAAGCGTGTATATTATTATCAATGACAATTATGCCAGTTGTAGTTTGGAAGGTTCTAGCACTCTTAGAAGTCCAAATAATTGCTTTAAATTCACCACTTTCAGACCAAAACACAGTTATCTATCTATCTATATTTTTTGTTGTTGTTGTTATCTATATTTTTATCGTAGACACAAAGAGAGACTTTTCTTTCTGCAATGTCCACAACTTCTTTTATTCATCAGGAAGGCAGATCAATGAGAGTTCCTTAGCGGATTTTGAGAGTCAGGGAGGGAGTCACTGATTAGGGCTTTGGGTTGGGATCTGAGGATTTCAATACCATTTTAGCTTCAGGATTCACTGAGGAAGGCACATGACACCTTCAGAAGAATAAGTGAATAAGGTAAATAACTGGAATTTCCCCAGAGATGAGATTCTTGGTTCCAACAGTGTCTCAGTGAGGTTATACTGCAGAAACCACCCTCAACTCTAAGCTCAAAACAACGAAGGCTTATTTCTTGCCCTCACTTCATGTTCATAGTCTCTCAAGGACCCAGGCTGACAGAGCGATGCAGATCTCCATGCTAGGAAAGCAAGAAAAATGCCTAGTGGCAAAGTGACCCATCACGTCCACTTGCAACTCATCAATCAGAAGAGATTATTCGGTGCCCCCTAACCCCAGGGGGACAGGAAGTGCGGCCCTTCCATTCTGGGCGGCAAAGAGCTGGAAATATTGGTGAGCTGCATTAGTGACAACCACAGTCCACCCTTCCGCTCAACAAATGTTTGGTCCATACTCCAACCTGCAGGCAAAATACACTCCCCCTCTCCCCACGGAAGACATTCCCCAAGTCTCATCCTATCACGGTGTCCAGCTTAAACAGCAGGACCTTGGGATAACGGGCATGGTCTCTACCTCAGGTCTGAATTGGCTTCTGTTAATCCAGAGATCTATGAATTTAAAAGTTTTATGCGACACCCAGCAGTGGTGGAAGAGGGACAGAATAAGTGCCACGATGGTGGAGCAGCTGCTGGGCCATGGCAATTCTGAGTTTTGCTGGCAGATGGTAGAGGGCCAGCGCCTGTCCTGGGAGTGGGCGATATTCCTTCATTAGGTCTGGATTCTGCTGCTCCCCAGTCCATCTGGCTCCATCCTCTGGGAGGTTTTCCTTTACCTTTAATTTCCTTGGCCACCTCTGAAGTACGCATTGGAGGCCATGTCTGCTTGGGGGCCAAACAGCTTTCTCAACCTGCTTCCTGCCTGAGGAAGACTGGAGCCCAGAGAGTGGTTTTAAATCTTCAACAGTCATAAACGTTTTTATTCCACACTCATGCTTTCTCCGGCTATACAACCCTCTTAAAAACTTAATTGGCTTCTTACCTATTTGCTTCTGATCAGCTTCATGTGCCCACAGGTACATTCACAGTTCTTTTGAAGACATGCTGCTCTTGACTGGGACCTATTGGGCTTGTGTTTCCCACGGCCATTTTATCCTCCTCATTCCAGGAGCCAGGATGCTGGAGAAACTAGCACCTTGAATGTTGCAGTTGCCAGGAAGAGGGAAGAAGCAAGTGGCCAAGTATGCCAGCTCTAATCTCCCACCTAGAAGTGACACACATCACTTCTGCTCACATTTTATGGGCTAAAGCAAATCTTGCAGCCATACTTCACGTCCAGTGGGCAGCCGAGGGCAGGCAGCCAAATGCAGCGTACAGAGAGAGCTGGAATATTTGTGAATAGCACTGGTGACCGCATCAAGTTATTGCGACGTGATGAGCACGTAGCTGCATAATCAGAAAGTAAGAAGTGAGGTTAAATGGTCAAAGCCACTGATTCTTCTGGCAAGTTGGCTAAGTTCAAAGTAGCATGTTTATGAAACATATAAAGAATACCAGGTATCTGTCTTGAAGGTTTGGCATGGGTTAGGTCAAGGTTAGGTCAAGGTTAGGCTGCCCTCGTAATAAAGTTAGAAAGTGTTCCTTTTTATTTCTTGGAAGAGTATACACAAGATTAATATTCTTTCTTCCTTTTAAATATTTGCAAGAAGTCACCAGTGAAGCCAAATGGGCTTGGAAGAGGGCCCTCACCAGACACTGAATCTACCAATATCTTGATCTTGGAATTCCAGCTTCTAGAACTGTGAGCAATAAATGTTTGTTTAAGCCACCTGGTCTACGGTATTCAGTTATAGCAGCCCAAATTGACTAAGTTTTTTTTTTTTCTGGGGGCTTTTCAGTTTTTTCCAGTGAGAGTCTTGGTCTATAACAAATTAGTTCCAACTATTATTAGAAGTTGAAGTTCGTTAGAAGGTTTTGAGCAGATGAGTGACCTGATATGTTTTTAAGGGTTCACTCTGGCTGCTGTGTTGGAAATAGATTGGTGGTGGTTGCCGGGGCGATGGGGGAAGCGGGCAGAGTAGTGAGTAGGCTACTGCAATGAGACCATGAGACAGGACAGTGGTACTGGTCCAGGGTGACAACGGTGAGCTTGGTGAGAAGCAGTCAGATTCTGAATATATTGAGGGTAAAGTCTGTAGGATTTCCTGACAGTCTCAAAGTGGAGTGTGAGAGGAAGGGGAAGAATCAAGGTTCCTTCCAAGTTTTCGGGTCTCAGTAACCAGAAGGACGGATTTGCCATCGCTTGAGATAGGGGAGGCTATGGCTGGAGAAAAATTATGAATGGAGCTGGTCTGATGAACTGGAATGTTTACATTTGAACAATCAACTCTTTTAAACTTCGCAAATGACAAATGCATTGTAATTGAGGTATTCATAAAAGAGTTTATTTTTTAAAAAGTAATTCATCATACACCGCAAGTGAGGTGGCTCAGTAATCTGAGTTCAGTTTTTTAAAAAATTTATTTCTTTAAATTTATTTATTTTTGGCTGCGTTGGGTCTTCGCTGCTGTGCGTGGGCTTTCTCTAGTTGCAGCGAGCGGGGGCTACTCTTCATGGCGGTGCGCAGGCTTCTCATTGCAGTGGCTTCTCTTGTTGCAGAGCACGAGCTCTAGGCACGCAGGCTCAGTAGTTGTGGCACACGGGCTTAGTAGTTGTGGCTCACGGACCTCCAGAGCGCAGGCTCAGTAGTTGTGGCGCACGGGCTTAGTTGCTCCACAACATGTGGGATCTTCCTGGGCCAGGGCTTGAACCCGTGTCCCCTGCATTGGCAGGCGGATTCGTAACCACTGCGCCACCAGGGAAGCCCAGGAGATCATTTTGAAGATGAAGGAGGACCATTTTCTCTGCTGGAGGCTGTGGAGTGTCCCTGAAAGGGTGTGTCTGATCCTACTTGGAGATAACGTGAGTGACTTTGTGATCAGGAGGCTCAGCTCGAATGGCTCTTCTGCTTCTTCCATGACAGGCTCTGAGTATAGAATTTATTTGATTACTGATGTGTCAAAAAAGCCTTGTCATATCCTGTTTTGCAGATGGGAGAGCTAGAGGCTTTTTAGGAGGAAAAAACCCCCAAACACTGACTTTAGAAAAGAGAAGTTTCTGAAACTTTCCTTTCTTGGATGTGACTATATCCCTGGTCAGTTATAGTCTTCATGGTCAAAGCAGTAGGAAAAGGTAATGTGTGTGAAGGGCCGGGGTTGACTCCCAAGACCCCAGAAACCAGCTTGGTTCTTTTTTATTAGCTATGAAACTGAAAGCTAAATCTTACAGCACCTCATTTCTTGATATTTTCACTCCTCTGAACACGTGAGTCTAACTCAAGATAAACTTACGACTATCTGTTGTGTTACGAATTGAAAGGCGCATTTCAGGACAAGTGTAGGACTGATTATAAGTCATCTTTTAGTGCCAACAAAAAGGTGGTAGCTGAGGGATGCCAGGTTACTATAGAAACACCAGGGGAAAGGGAAGAGTAAGAAGGATGCCTTGTGGAGAAGAAATAGATTTTTGAAATGATACCTGCACCCCATGTCTAACGTTTCCCCTTTACAAAGTATGTAGATAATAGGAAGGAATGCTCCTAATATGAAAAAATATCAATAACCTTAAAATGTATTTAGAAATATGTAGTAAATTTCTCATGAACTTAAAGGTTTTTTTTAATTAGACTTTTTTTTAAAGTATAAAGTACAACAGATAAACAGAAAAAATATTTTTCAACCTGCAGCCATGGATAACATCTAAGCAGGAAGCAAGGTGTCATGATGAACACTTTCCTCCATTAATAAGCAACATGGATTCTGGCCAGCACAAGAACCATTGCTGCTCACAGGTAAGGCATGAGATCTGATGTCAGCCAGTCCTAATAGGTCCCTGCATTATCACTCAGGAGAGTTCCTGAGCCTGTCTGTGCCTCAGTTTCCTAATTTATTAAGTGGGCTAATGCCTATTTCAAAGAGCTGTTATCAGGGTTAAATGAGAAAATGTATACATGCAGTTCACTGTGATGTTTGGGAACACAGTGAGAGCTCAATAAATGGTTGTAGTGATGACAATAAAGATGATGAGGACAATTGCCAAGAGAGTCATTTTCATCCAGGGTAACGGTAGAATAGAACTCCTGGGGCAGAATAAACTACTGAGCAGTCATAGTCCGAAGTCTGCCCCAGTGAATCACTAGGTTAAATGAAAAAAAACAGACAGTTTTTCCTTCGATGTATAATCTGATGGTATCTGTCAAATTCAGATCAGTAGAAATGGTAAGAATGCATTTTAAAAAACCACTGAGTTTTGCATATAAACCTGAAACAGTAATTGTTATGATAAAGCTGTAGATGGGATGTGAACACGTGGCAGAGCAACACCAGAACCTCGGGTGATCTAGGATTAATCAAGAGATGCTTTAAATGCCCTTTATCACTTCAGGTGGATGAAATCATAATGTCAGAAAGCATTACGAGAAGTTTATTGCACATAGTTTTAGAGGCTGACGTGCACAATTTTGTTTTTTACAGCTTGGTATTGGAAATGGAAATAAAACCTGATGGCGCTGGAATTAGTTGGAGAGTAAAGAGAGTCAGGAGGAAAACCGCTTCTCACCCTTAGGGGTTTATAACACCCAACGTGGCATGAAAGCCGTAGTGAAAACAGCTACTGAGGGGATTGTGAATTTCCCTCCTTTTCTCAGTTGTCAAAGGCAGCAAACGCCACCAAAAGGGGTGGAAAAGCATGGGTTTTGAAGACATTGGTATTCCTTTGGTGAACTGTTCTGTAGTATCTATAGCTTCTGACGAAGTTCTACTTAGAAATTTGGGGAGAAACATTTGTAGAGGATGGCTGACCTTCCAAATAGCAAATAAAGGCGAAGTTGAAAATGGTTATTTCTATAACTTCTTCACGTTATCTTATTCAATTATTAGAAAACCTTATTAATGCAGCCTATGGGGAAGAAAGCCAGACTGAAATTATACAAAATCTGGATTCCAGACTCTGTTTAAACAAATACAGTTTAATTATTCCAATACTCTTCATACGTCCTCAGATATAATTTATATTAACAGATAAAATGAGTTGAGCTAGAAAGACTGCTTTGAATAATCCTACACCACACCATGAAGAATAAAAGTAAAAACCTTGAACATACATCCAATTATTTGGATCAGACCCGAATTGTTACAAATATTAAATAAATACAGCTTTGAAGAATTTCTGGAGCGTCCATTTTCCAACTACATGGCTCCGGGTGTTAAATCTGTAATCAGCATTGGCTTTATTTTTCTCAATTCTCAGAAAATTGT
The DNA here is from genome assembly GCF_963924675.1 of Phocoena phocoena. Taxonomy (NCBI): domain Eukaryota; kingdom Metazoa; phylum Chordata; class Mammalia; order Artiodactyla; family Phocoenidae; genus Phocoena; species Phocoena phocoena. The sequence goes on along the minus strand of NC_089228.1, from coordinate 30,698,109 downwards.
TAGTTGTTTTTTTTTTTTTTAAATGGCCTATTGCAAGGAGCTGATGCTTCTATTCTTTCAGAGTAGTGACAAAACACTTTTAAAAGCTGAGTCTTATAGCAAGATATGAAATTCTAACTTACATACTTACATATATGTACCATTCATACTTCTAGGAATAATACCATAACGTCCAAATCTGAAAGCCTTTGGCCCACTAGGCTCAGACATAAATAATAACCACAACAGTGAACATACACTAAGTGCTGATTATGTGCTAAGCGCTTTTTCATAGGTAGTTTATTTATATGCATCTTGGATGTCTCCAAATTCTCCAGATTGCTGGGGTAAAATTGTGCTTTAAAATTTTAGCAAAAACCAACCTACAATATCACCCCACAAACGGGTGTCACCCCACTTTTGCTCTGCAAAGATTCTTGGGCCAGGACCTATGGTCCTCCAAGTCCCCGTTGACTTGGTAAGAAGCCTTACTGGTTTCTCAACCTCCATTCTTACTTTCCCTTCCCAGCCTTTCCATTTCTTTTTTGCACTGTGTCACCTCACTGTACAGCAACTACCTTAAGTTCTTCATAGCCCAAAGCACCTCACAGCTGTGTAGAAAACAGACTTTACAAAAGGTTTATGTCTCTTAAGGGAGTGATTTAAGCAAGGTTTTTAATTTCTAGTGCCTCTTCTGTCGTCTCATATTGAGAAATATGCCATACATACAGGAATATTGAAAGCTACTGCTCTACATCTTTGCTCAGATTGGAAAAACATGGTATTTTTATGTGGAAGAAAAATACATCCGACTCACTAAAAGCTACTACAAATAGGAAGACTCCAAGACTCCTTAACAGTATTTAACTTAGTGATACCAAGTCATGAATGGTTTTGTGCACTTATGGACTCTAGTTATGAAATATACACTCAGACATGTGTACATGACTAATTTCAAGGTCTTTAGACACAGGCTCCAATCACTTTCCCACAGTCACTTGATAAGCCTTCCGCCCTTTGTTGATTTGGAAGCTGGAACCTAGATATGGTCACTAACATAAAATATAATCTGACACCCAGGAAGCAGAATGAGTAGTTTAGCTTGAAATGTATACAAGTCAGAGTGAAGAAAGCAAAACAAAAAAGTCTTATCTTCTATTCTAGTGGTCATCAACCACATGGGCTAAAGCAAGTTTTTAGAACATTACTGAACAGCCCACAGATGAACTCCATCAATTGACTGTTAGTTTGTTGACTGAAACTGTCAAAAGCCATTGACACCATACGCCCTTGGGAATCTTTACACTGCTCATTCTGGCAGCACCAGAAGTAAAGAGGAGAGGTAAAAAGGAGAAATGAGAATTGGTTAGGTCTCAACCTTGGCTGCTTTTAAACGGGTCACAGCCCAGGTTAGAGGAGGTAGGAATCCCCTGGGGTGGGACTCAGGCAGCAGCACTTTTTAGAGTCTCCATATAATGCAATGTGCAGGCAGGGCTGCGTTTTCAGATTAGACTGAAAGCAGCAACTGGAAAAATGTGGAAAGAGAGCTCAAAAATTATAGGAGAAATGAAAACAGTGATATCGCTTTTAAATTAAGGCTATAGACATTGCCAGGGAAATGTATTTGCTAATCAGAGCAAATTATAACAGGAATCTCTGGAATTATTCTTCTGTTTATGTGGACTTTGAAACAACCATAGATTCTTATGTTTAGCTAACAAATAATGCCACCATTTTTTTCTTGTCAAATTTCTTTTGATAATGGCAGATGTTCTTGAGAAGTACCTGACCTAAAAAGATTAAAACCTTTTGAAATAAGTGAATTGAAAGGTATTACAAGAATGTTGTGGAGATCTAGATACCTAGATGAATTTTAGAAATATTTAGATATCAAAGTTCAAAGACAAGACAAAAATTCGGGGTAAAAAGATATTCTGCTTACTAGAATTAGCCCACAATAGGACACTATCAATTTCTTTGACCACCTAAAGGTTTTAAAAAAAAGGAAAGCTCTCTTCGATTGAGTGGGCTAAAAGGTTTCTATGTCTTCAGGGTTTGAAATGTCTGAATCACTTTTGCATGCAGTTGGAAGAACAAAGGGTGAAATTTTGATTGATTTTCTTTAAGATAATCTTGAGTTTAGGAGGCTGTAAAGCAAAACTGGGTATGGTTTTAATCCCATCTCATGATTTATTTATAGATTATTGAATCTCCATTACTAAAAGAAATTATATTTCAGAGTGACATATTATCAAAAATAAATAAACAGTAATTTCCTCTCCTGGAATTCTTAAGTAAAGTATTCCGTATTGTGCTTATCTCAATTATTAAGATCCCGAGGGTCCTCCCCCCACCCTGCCCAATGCCTCTGGAAGTATTCTATACAACAAATTAGAGATAATTTCCCCTGATCCACAGGTTAAAATAGCAGCAATACTTATTACTATTAGGAGCAAGTTTATATGCTTAAATCTTGCCAGGTTCAGCATAAACATTGACAATGATAAGTTAGGCTGATGAAAACCAATCAATACCATTTCTCACACTTCACTTCTGTAATGCTTCACAGGACTACAGGTGATTAACTACAGAAGAATATGTCAGCAGTAAAAACTAGTGTTATCTGTGGCCCATGTTTATTGGTTATTTAATTCTTATAAGTCAAATTATTTTGACTTAACGTGATTCTAAATTATATTAAAACCACCCAAACCAGAACCAAAATATTAAGATGTAAAGCTCCAATATTCATGATGAACTTTAACTTAGAGTTATCCTTTGTTGTAAGTTAACTGTATAACCTATAGTTATAAATTTGAATAATTTAAAATGAGAAAGAAAATTTCTTTTTTAAATGTAATGTCTGAAACATTTATATTAACATATTTCCATACAAATAACCCAAAGAAAGTTTAACATTAGTTGCTTTTTTGTTTTTGTTGTTTGTTTTTTTATACAGCAGGTCCTCATTAGTCATCAATTTTATAGACATCAGTGTATACATGTCAATCCCAATCGCCCAATTCAGCACACCACCGCCACCACACCCCCACGGCTTTCCCCCCTTGGTGTCCATACGTTCGTTCTCTATATCTGTGTCTCAACTTCTGCCTTGCAAACCGGTTCATCTGTACCATTTTTCTAGGTTCCACATACATGTATTAATATACGATATTTGTTTTTCTCTTTCTGACTTACTTCACTCTGTATGACAGTCTCTAGATCCATCCACGTCTCAACAAATGACTCAATTTCGTTCCTTTTTATGGCTGAGTAATATCCCATTGTATATATGTACCACATCTTCTTTATCCATTCATCTGTCAATGGGCATTTAGGTTGCTTCTGTGACCTGGCTATTGTAAATAGTGCTGCAGTGAACATTGGGGTGCACGTGTCTTTTTGAATTATGGTTTTCTCTGGGTATATGCCCAGGAGTGGGATTGCTGGATCATATGGTAATTCTATTTTTAGTCTTTTAAGGAACCTCCATACTGTTCTCCATAGTGGCCGTATCAATTTACATTCCCACCAACAGTGCAAGAGGGTTGCCTTTTCTCCACACCCTCCCCAGCATTCGTTGTTTGTAGATTTTCTGATGATGCCCATTCTAACTGGTGTGAGGTGATACCTCCTTGCAGTTTTGATTTGCATTGCTCTAATAATTAGTGATGTTGAGCAGCTTTTCAAGTGCTTCTTGGCCATCTGTATGTTCTCTTTGGAGAAATGTCTATTTAGGTCTTCTGCCCATTTATGGATTGGGTTGTTTGTTTCTTTAATATTGAGCTGCATGAGCTGTTTATATATTTTGGAGATTAATCCTTTGTCCATTGATTTGTTTGTGAATATTTTCTCCCATTCTGAGGGTTGTCTTTTCGTCTTGTTTATGGTTTCCTTTGCTGTGAAAAAGCTTTTTAAGTTTCATTAGGTCCCATTTGTTTATTTTTATTTCCATTACTCTAGGAGGTGGATCCAAAAACATCTTGCTGTGATTTATGTCAAGGAGTGTTCTTCCTATGTTTTCCTCTAAGAGTTTGATAGTGTCCGGTCTTACATTTCGGTCTCGAATCCATTTTGAGTTTATTTTTGTGTATGGTGTTAAAGAGTGTTCTAATTTCATTCTTTTACATGTAGCTGTCCAGTTTTCCCAGCACCACTTATTGAAGAGACTGTCTTTTCTCCATTGTATATCTTTGCCTACTTTGTCATAGATTAGTTGACCATAGGTGCGTGGGTTTATCTCTGGGCTTTCTATCTTGTTCCATTGATCTATGTTTCTGTTTTTGTGCCAGTACCCTATTGTCTTGATTACTGTAGCTTTGTAGTATAGTCTGAAGTCAGGGAGTCTGATGCCTCCGACTGTTTTTTTTCCTCAAGACTGCTTTGGCTATTCGGGGTCTTTTGTGTTTCCATACAAATTTTAAGATGATTTGTTCTAGTTCCGTAAAAAATGCCATTGGTAATTTGATAGGGATTGCATTGAATCTGTAGATTGCTTTGGGTAGTATAGTCACTTTCACAATGTTGATTCTTCCAATCCAAGAACATGGTATATCTCTCCATCTGTTGGTATCATCTTTAATTTCTTTCATCAGTGTCTTACAGTTTTCTGCGTACAGGTCTTTTGTTTCCCTAGGTGGCTTTATTCCTAGGTATTTTATTCTTTTTGTTGCAATGGTAAATGGGAGTGGAGAAAGAAAATTTCTTCATCTTAGGTGACCAAAGTCTCTGACTGAAGGAAAGTTCAGGCTTCAGCATACCTTATTTTAGATGAAAAGTGAGTCTGAGGAGTGATCTTCCAGTATGGTTAGGGGTCTGTGAAATATCTGGGCAAAAGAAAAACAAAAAGCAAAAGCCCCACCCTGACTGCCAAATCACACACACACACACACACACACACACACACACACACACACACACACACTCACTCTCACACAACCAGCCAACCAATCCAGGGAGACACGTTTCTGGGAGCTCTGGTGGAGTCAGGGCTCATCGGCACTGGAGAAGTGATCTACTGCAGCATTTCTCAAAGGAGGTTCTGTGGGTGGATCAGCCCCATGAGATGCTCTACTGAACAAGGGTTCTGAGGACAGAGAAATTTGAGCATATTTCCTCTTCCTTGGACATTCCCTATGCTTGCTAGGCTACTAAAGCCATTGAGAGTTTCTCTAGTGAAGACAAATGACCATTTCTGCTTCTCCAGTATTCTCCAGCATTGCCCATGCGCTTCTTCCCCACTCCCACTAAATTTATGAACATCGAGTAGAATTTGCTTCTTGAAACACTTTGGGAAATGCTGATCCCTGAAGTATAAAAAGGCCTAATATGGAAGGAAGAATCTACACAAACAAAAGCGAAGAAAACGCTAAATGAAAACAGAGAACCCAAACTCCTGGCAGGCTCTAGTGTCCTCTAGCGGCCACTGTACAGTGACTGTGATGTCCACCTAACACTGTCACTTGAATCCTCGTCTCAATTCCCTCAGGGTGGGAAAAGAACTGGGTTGGAAGTGAGGAGTCATGGATTCCATTCTCCCTTCTGCAAATTGCCTTTGGATAATTAACTTCCCAATCTGAATCTCATTTTTCTCAATTATAAAATCAGAGTTTAAAGAAATGATCTTGATTGTACTTCCTAGGCCCAATTAGATGATTCTATCACAACTATTATAATGGAAGAAAAAGAGAAAACAGGATTTGCTTGAGAAGAATGCTCTTTATGATTAACTTTTCTGGAATGCAAAATGAATGATGTATGAAATAGAAACCCTACAGTACAACCATATGCAGATAGGAGATTCTTAATCATTATTCTGGCCATTTTGACTGATGATTGAGAGTCTTAGGAGGACACCTGGAATAAACCTAGCTTCAGCTAGACAGTTTTTAAAAAAGAACAATCCAGAAACTTTCAGCAGCCAGATTTTTAAATAAAGCCAAAGGGCAACTTTAAAATTAGTTCTTTTAATTAATCGTCCTTCAGGTTGTACAGTCTGTGACTACATATTCTTGGTTATTAAACAGCTTGTACTTCAAAAAAAAAATGAAGATGTGGCTGAAATGACGGATTCAAATGAAGCTAACCTAAAAATATGGAGAAATACAATACAGCAAATTATTATGCAAGTGTCTATGTATTTTTCCTTTAACAGAAAATAAAATTAAATTAATGAGAGAGAGAAATTATAATTGCCAGGGAAGCTAAATTATTGATTTGATGCCACAAATCAGCTGACAGTTTTTTTCCTATAATTCCTGGGCTCTGTAATTAAATAATAATTTAGAGATTTAAGATTTAATGTCACTTACAAGTTACATCCTGAATTGTATGAAACAAGAAACTGAATCAATCCCCAAATTGATACCAAATTATCTTAAGATGTATTTCCATATTGAATTGAACTATTTTTTTCAGGATCCATTTGCAATAGTCAATTTCAGATATAATGTTTAGTACACATTTGATGAGAATAGTAGAAATCCAGGTCTTGAAAGTGGAAACTAATAATAATATAAACTTTTCCTCACTGCTACATGTGCCATGAGGCAAATGTGCCCTCTCATCACACTGGATCTAATCTATAACTGTGGTTCTCAAGCATGACTACACATTTGAATTGCCAGGGGAGGTTTTAAAATTTTCTAATGCCCAGGGTGCACCCAAGACCAATCAAATCAAATGTTCTGGGGGTGAAACCTGGGTATAGAAGTATTTTTATAAACTTCCCAGGAGATTCTCGTATGCAGCAAAATTTGATAAGTGAAGCCATATAGCCCAGTCAATGAGTTTCCAAGTAATCTGGCTGTACCATTTTTGTTTAAAATTGGCAGTGTGAAGCACATCTGTTTCTGTTTTTCAATTCTTCTATAGAAATCTCAACAGAAATTGAAGCTACTCCTTTTAAACAAACAAAGTGTAAAATATGACCTTGTGGTAGATAATATAAATATAATATAAAAAGTACTTCCTTGAGCTCAGTATTTATATACTTTGCACACAATTCAAGGCTGGTCTACTCGAATTCAGGAAGCACATGATTTTCTTCCTTGTGATGCAGCGAGTAGAGTTACAAGTGACATATTCTTAAAGACCAAAGGAAGCCTCCTCCATTTCTCCAGGTCCAAGTCACAGAAGTGGTGAGGTATGTGGGGTGTTCAAATGGGTGACTTCTTATTAAATTTGGATCCATGGAGCTAGATTTGGATCATATTATTAGAATTCAGAGATAATTGGTAAAAAATTTAAAAAAAAAGCACAGAGATAAGCAGCTTCAGTTATTAACAATGTTGTGGCCTTTGGCAAACTCTGGATGAACTATAATGAAATGGAAATAGCAAGGTCGGTACCGATAAAATATGGTCATAAAGTCTGACTACTTCACAGTTAATCCTTTTTCTAATAATCTAAGGAAAGGTAAATACCATCTAGGAATATTCTGGTAAAGAAAGTAGGGTAAATAAAAAGAATCAGTTTAAAAGGTATTCTTCTGACCATCATACTTTATTTTTAATACAAATAGGTAATAAAATAAAAGGTACCCGGATATCTTTTAAACAAGAATACATTTTCTGTATATCAAGCCATCATTTACAGATTAACACTGCAAAAAATTTGCATTAATAACTCTTAATTCATTTACATACAATTCTATGAAATAAACAAAATTGTATGTAGGATGAGAACCAACAAATAAGAACCAATTCAAAGTTCTAAAATCTTATCTCTGTATTAATTCCTTCACAGTTCCAAAAACTCACACCCATCTACAAAAAGAATATAGGTAGTCTTAACATTCAACACTATGTACAAACTAACTTCATTTCTCTTAGTTACTGTTGATTCCATGGGCCTGGCCAACACATGCATTGTGATGCCAGTCAGAACTGCTATCCTGCTCCGCCGAGGGTGGCCATTCTTTGCCCTGGAAGGAGGCATTACACCAACTCGTAGTATTTCCCAGTCTGGGGATCAAAGTAACAGTTCAGACATGGGTCATACAGCAGAGTCAGCACTTCCTCGTCCTCTTCCACACTCAGGTCTTCTCCACCTGTGGGAAGGGGAACCACCGTCATGTTAGCTGTTGGCCTGGCCCGTAATTCTTAAACTGCAACAGAGAAGGGCAAGGAAGCAGGAATCATCTTTCCTGGGAGACTGTCCTTATGCGGGCAGGATGTCAGTGCTGGAATGGAGGAGCGCTGCAGATGTGATAACGCTCTACTTGCAGTGTAAGACGGAGAAGAAACGGTGATCACAGGGGCCAGATTCGCTATAAAGCACAAGAAAAACGAACGTGGAGAACTGGCAGGGAGAAGAAAGGATTAAGGAAGAGGGCCAAAGGACTAAAGAGTTATGAGGATTAGGGATACTTGAACAGGATTCAAAATTTGATTATCACAGCTCTAGACTTTTTCATGGGCCAGAGCTGCACAAATGCCAAACAGTGCAAATTAATAAAGAGCTCAATCCCCACTCATACAACCTAAAAAGACTACCAAATAAACATGAATTAAAATAATGTTTAGAAATATGATACTCAAAGCATAGAACACAAATGGAAAACAATGTCAGGTGATCTGTAATTTTATTAGTGGTAGCAAGATCTGTCAAATTTGCTGGGAAAATGAACATGGCTTGATTTTGTTTTTCTTGTGACAGCTATTTAGATGGTTTGGATGAAGAGAACACCTACCGCCTAAGTAATCAGCAAAGTTAGCAAGGTTTGGTTGGTTTTCAACAAACGGCATGGAATGAAAAAAAAAAAAAAAGCTTTACTAAGATATTTCCTGACCACCTTGTGTGTGCCCAGTGTTGTGCTCAGTACTTATGTACTTGATGCCATCACTAGCACTAGCAAGCGAGCGCCTTCTGAGTACTTCTCAAAATCCATGTAATAGGCTTGGAGGCTGGGAGGGCAAGACCTCCCTCAGCTGGAGAGGACCAGAGCAGGCTCAGGGAGGAGCAGATGATTAAGACAACACTTGTCTCTCTTCCTTAGCACAGGCTACTAAGGACCAAAGAAAACCAAACCTTTGGGCTACAAGCTCACCAGGGTCAGTTCTGGAGGGCCTTGGATGGTGGGCATGGGCAGGGCTGACACAGAACAGAGGCTCAGTAAATACTGAGTACTTTTTGAAAGGGTGAATCAATGATTGTGAAACAAAGCTGGGATCTTAAGCGTCACTGCCCAGAGGAAGGGAAGGCGGTGGTAGTGGTGGTGGTGGTGGGACCTCACCTTACCCAGCCAAAATCAGATTAAGCTGGTGCATGGACACCATCAGGACAGTGACAAACTGGAGTTAAGGCCAAGGGAGTGGTGACAAAATGGTGGAGTGGGGTTTTGAAACTGTACCATAGCCAGTCCTCTGCCCATCCTTCTTCTAACCACCCCAAAACATTTAACGTGATCCTTCCCTGCCCCAGGCACCAAGCCAGGTGTTGGGGATATGAAGATATAAGAGAGAGGCCCTGTTTTCAAGGAGTTTGCAGTGATCTGGGGGAAACAAGCAATCAGTGGACTCTCTGGTGAGTTGCACGCAATGCCAGCAGTTCTTAAAAAGTGGGGTTTAACAGAAGAATGATTTCATCTGCCTTGCTTAGTAACATCTCAAATAGTACAACCCCCGATGGTTTAGAAATCACTTTCTCATGCAGTAGCTCATTTGACTGTTATGATCCTGTGAAAGAGGCAGGAATTATCGTGCCTGTTTTATGGATGAGGGAGACAGGGTCTGCAAAGTTAAGCAGCTCATCTGAGGTCACTTGGTGAGTCAGAGGCAGAGTCAGGGATGAACTTGGGTTTCCAGATTCCCAGTTCAGTGTTCTTTTGACCATACCTGCTCGATCTTATTGTTAACACAATACTGGTGTAACACATTCATTTGGAAGCTATTACATTATGGGGATTTAAATATGGAAAGTGAAAAAGTGTAAAGACATCAGTTTTGGAAACAAAAGAACTTTGATTTTTCATATTTCCAAAACCACTGACAAAGATGAGACAGTCCTTGTGGGAGGGGCAGAGGCAACTAGCTCAACAGGCCCAAAGGAACTGAGCTTATTAACTCCAGAAAAGGGAAAGCTTGATGGAAGTGACAACAGCCCTTCTGGCTTCACGTATATAAAGGGTGGCAAATGAATGGGAAACTAAGACGATGCTGTGGGGCTCTAAGAGAAAGCAACAGGATCAATGGGTGAAAGTTACAAGGAGCCAGATTTTGGCTCAGCACAAGGAAAAATTTTCTAGACACTGGAGCTGACCAGGAAATGGAACGTGGACTCTAGGGAGGGTGAAGCGGGGACTGGGGCAATCATTTGTATGAGATTTTGTAGATGAACCCTGTGTAGGACAGGGGGCCAGATCCAATGACCCCTATGGTGCCTCTGATGAGTTTTTGTGACTCTTGGCTGCAGTGGCTTCTTGCATCCTTGAAATATGTCAGGACTTACAGCTAACGGCCACATTGATAGTGGTAGCTGACCTGAGCACCTTGCACAGTTTCTGATTAAGAACAGGAACCCAGAGAAGGCAGCCTGCCTTTCCTTTATTTTCTATTGTTACCTTAAGAGTGGTCCCTAGGGCCTTGCCTCCACCCTCCTCCTCTAAGTAGGAGAGGGTGGGAATGCTTTTCAAGTGGCTGTTTCATATTGAAGATGATCCCCTGGGCCACTTCTGCACATCAAAGGACAGTGTGCATGTCCTTTACTTTCAGATATTCAATCCATCAACACTTTCATATTGGGGCTACTTCAGAGAACGGAACAAAATCAGGTGATCAATAAGTAACCACTGTGTGCTTGCTACGTGACTGAGCGGTCTGGTTATGGATGAGACAGCCTAGTTGTACATGTGACATACACACATGAAACAAAAACAGCTACTAAAGATTAATGAGGAGTTAAACTGGGAGTGGCTAAGAGCACCCCGGGTTCTAGAATCCAACAAACCTGGGGATGGATGGGAGCGCCGCTGCTCACCACCTGCATGCCCTTAGGCTGGTTACAGATTATTTTACCTCACTGAACCTTCGTTTGCTCGTTTTTAAAATGGGAATAACCTTATTTCATAGGGCTTTGTGGACTAAGCTGGACACTGGGTAATATGCATAGCACAGAGCACATGGTAGTTGTTCAATAAATAATCACTACTATTACTGTTAAGAATAATAACAATATAATAAATCCTTAACTATAGGCTACAGCTTTTTTAGTAACTCAGAACAGCACTGATAAAGCTTAAATATAAAGAAAAGACTTCACAGAGACAGGCAGAATGACATTTAGACAATGAAGTCAGATAGATCTGGGTCCAAATCCCATTTCTGCCATTTCACAGCTGTGGGACATTGAGAAAATTCACTACTCAGCCTCAGTTTCCTCATATGTAAAGTAAGGATAGTAATAGTACCTGTTATAGTACCTATGAGAACTAAATAAGATAACACTCAGCACACACACAGTGAGTACTCAGCAAATGTTATAATCATTATGGAAAATGTAAGATATCTGAGTTAGACACGAGAGGGATATGTTCATTTATACCTCACTCCCTACCCCAAAACTATATCTGTTTGATTTTTTACTACTAAAAAAAAGGTTTGAATGAAACACAAAGTCCCCTACTAATTTTATACAGGATATTATAATTAATTCATCTTTAAATAAAAAGTTCTTATATCAAAAATCATGTATTTTTCAAAAAAGTAACACTAATTTTTTCCATCAGGTGTGATATTAAAACCACGTATTACTGAGGTAAATAAATATAAGTCGAATTTTCTCAAAGATCTGCCATCCAATGTCTTGTTTTTACTGCATCAACACATTGGGGGAAATTCTGACCTCTGGCACATAAGAGTTATATGCTGTATAATTGTTTAGTGCATTCTGTGCTTGTACTTTCCAAAAAGATAAAATTTTAAGCTGGCGTTATTAAATTAGAAAACTCGATACGTTTTTACAACTAGTCAGGAGCCTTTCAAAATGAAAATAACCGTTGTAATGGGCCATGGGTCTTTATCATCCAACTGCAAAGGGATCAAGGTGCATCCAATTCATTAGTAGAGGTCTGGCTACATAACGCATGCAAACTGAAGCAATAACTGCTATAGAAATGTATTGGTTCCAATACATATCGCTGTAGAACTGGAACTTCATGCATTATAACCATGGGACTAACGCAGGTTTTGTGGGTTTTAGTACTAAAGCTTTAAATGGGTGAATTTTAGAACTCTACCAACAATGACATTCATACAAAAATTGGGTGATATTATGATAACTTTATATTGAAATAAGTGCTTTAAACTTGCACAGATGGTTTTGTTTTCATTATAACTTAATTTTCAAAGCCTCCAACTTACGTCATTTTGCCACTGTAATCTCTACGTAATGAAATTGTAATATTGTTAAGCAATTACCACTGTGATGTCAAGCAATGGGAAATGTTTTGAAAGGTAATTATTGTGCATATGGGTATGGGGTAATTTTCAATTATATTCTTGGATAGTGAAGAGTTCGTTTTTCTCCCAAATGCTAAATTGCTCTATTTAAAGACTGGCTACAGAAACTCTAAAAGGACAAATTAACAAATAAAACCATTCTCTGCTACCAGACGAAGAGCAGCGGGACAGGGGTCCAAATTACATTTTTACTCTTCTTCACATAATAAAGCCATTTCTAGTGAAATAAAATTGCCTTGCAGATAATAATCTATTTACAAACTTTCAGCTTCATCCACTTTGAAACTGGTTAACGGCAATAACAGAAGAAAACCCAACGGAGTCAGACCAAACACAGCAATATTACCTGCCCTCCCCTTGGTTAGATCAGTGTGAGCAGATAATTCCTCCAGTTCACCTTTTGAGTCAATTAATATAAATGCTTAATTATCTATATTTAACGCATTTTAACTGTAGATAATAGAAAACCTGTATGCACAAGCTCAGTCTTCAAGCTTGAAAATAAATGATGTGGCACCAGTTTATCAGATTTAAAGTCTCTGAATCAAGACACTGTAGTCGATTTTCGATTTTCTGACGCTGCCATCTGGAGTTTTGTTTTTTTTTTTTTACAAGTGAATGCATTTTCTCTCTTATAGATCTTGAAAACTGATGGACTGTATCTTTATGCGCATACTAATACACTATTGTTCAAACAATTCAGTGGTGACAGATCACCACTGGGAACAGTCAGCCTTCAGGTCAATAAAGATGACATTTTAGATAAGATGCTGCTGAGCACCAGGTGCTTGCAAACTCTTCCACCAACTTATACCACGGTAGGGCAAAATTAACTTGCACTAAAACTGGAGAACGTGAACTGTTGAGATTTGTTTCTCAGCAAATATGTGCCCTCAAATGGAAGAAAGATAAATGACCAATAATGGAATAAAAAGGATGAAAAGGTACTTTCTTCTATTAGAAAGCTATATTGTTTTTTGGAAGGCAAATGATATGCCAAGATTATAGCTCAGGTTTCATTTGGGAAATAAGTACATCACTCCTTTTGTAAAATCTCGTGGCTATATTTTACTTGGAAAATGCCACTTAAAACAACACATTGAAGAATTTGGATGATTAGTTAGGAATTCTTGCAATTTCATTCTTTCCAGCTAGTCTCTACTTACAAATGTGATTCAAATGTGCGCTTGTATATCAAATCATCACGTTGTACACCTTAAATTAACATAATGTTATATGTCAATTATATTGCAGCAAAGCTGGGGAATACCTCACAAGACATATATGTGCACTTGTAAATATGTGAATTACCACTCTGAATGCTTTTTGTTGCACATGAAGGAAGGTCCCTAGTCAGACTATTGAGCTCTGAAGCTACAAAGCCTATAGGATCTCCAGGGCCTGATTTCAGGCAAGGTGGCAACGCTGCAGCCAGGGGGAAATGTATCCCAATTCCAGCAATGGAATCTAGGACCACATCCTGGGCCAAGGCCCCTCTGTTGTACATTTGGGGAATAAGTAGGTGGCGGGTGGTTCTGGAATAGGAGAGAGCCTCAGACACCCATCAGTGTGTTTACTTCTCTACTAGAGGGTTCACTTCCAGTATGCCTGAAAAGAAGGCATTTCTTTATATAGTGAGAGGGCTGACTGCCCCCCTCTTAACCACTTCTATGCAGACACCCCACGGACTCTGAAAGCTGCATAAGAAAATACTTCCTTGCCCCAAGGTTAATCAGAGACCAAAAGGCAACTACTTGCCTCATAGGGGAAGCGGAAGGAATCTGGATTCAAGAATGTCATACAGGTATAACTTGTTTTTTTGCACTTTGATTTATTCTGCTTTTTACAAATCGAAGGTTTGTGGCAACCCTAAGGTGAGCAAGTCCAACGGCACCATTTTTCCAACAGCTTTTGCTCACTTTGTGTCTCTGTCACATTTTGGTAATTCTCAAAATATTTCAAACTTCTGCATTATTATATTTGTTATGATGATCTTTGATCAGTGATCTTTGATGTTACTATGACAACCTGCTGAAGGTTCAGATGATGCTTTTTTTTTTTTTTTTTTGTGGTACGCGGGCCTCTCACTGCTGTGGCCTCTCCCGCTGTGGAGCACAGGCTCCGGACGCGCAGGCTCAGCGGCCATGGCTCATGGGCCCAGCCGCTCCGTGGCATGTGGGATCCTCTCGGACCGGGGCACGAACCCGTGTCCCCTGCATCGGCAGGCGGACTCTCAACCACTGCGCCACCAGGGAAGCCCTCAGATGATGCATTTTTTAGCAATAAAGTATTTTTAAATTAAGGTATGCACTTTTTAAAAGATGTAACGCTATTGGACACCTCATAGACAACAGTGTAGTGTAAATACAACTTTTATATGCCCTGGGAAACCAGACTCATTTTATTGAGATATTTGTTTTATTGCAGTGGTCTGGAACAGAACGTGCAATATCACAAAGGTATGCCTGAAAATGCTAACAAATCATTTCACAAGCTGAGAGTTGAGGCGGGGGCTCTATGGGTCTAAGGAGAATTCTAAAGAGAGTACTATTTTATCCAGAAAGGCTCAAGAAAGAAAACTACCTAAATTAAAATCACTGCACTGGACATTTCATCTGTGTAGTTCTTATTGACCTAAATGGGAATTCTGTGGTTTTATCAGTGTGGGGCTTAAGGGTGCGGACAGTCCAGTGCGACAGGCCTCGGTCAGTGTTCTGCTCCACAATCAGTGGGGCTGTGACCCAGGCTGTGACCTTAACCTCACCCATACAGTGGCGACACAGCACAGCCCTATGCCAATAAGTGTTAGGAGAAGTCACTGAGAGGTAATGCACAGGAAAACTCGACACAGCGCTGGGCACACAGCATGTGCTTTATTAATGCTGGCTTCTATTATTACTTTGATCGTCAATATTGCTTTTTTAGGGGAAGTTCTCCTTTGCATTTTGAATAAATCTTCAAGATACAGGGAAGATCCAAAAAGTAGACCAAATCATCCTTCTGTTTCCCATGGGCAGAAGATTCACTCACTCATTCTACTCAGTAAATATTTATGCAGCGTTTACAATGTCCTAGGCTCCATGTTAAGCACTGTGGGTACCACGGTTGTTCAATGAAGCACAATGTCTGGTGCGATAACTAATAAAACAGATTTTGGAAGACTGCTTTTAGACTCAGGGTATTATGTCAAATAATTGCACGGCGGGAAACAGGACTATGAAAGGATTCCTCTGTTGGACCCAGGACAGGCGGCCAGATTCCCTCTCTCTGGTTAGCTGTGAGGCGTCATGAGATTTCCGTAAATTCTTGAATAGTAATTTGGATATTAAACCTATAAAATAAGCATCCGCTGCCTATTTATGTCTCGTGGGAGATTAATTAATGTTCATAAAGGAATATTTTCTGTGGCTTTGCTGTACAAAAGGTATGAGAATGTTATTTTTATGAGACTCTGGCAACTCCAAAAGCCCTTCTGAATGTCTTTCTCACTCAAAATCCATGCAACCTGCAAAAAAAGGTTTACAGGCCTGAAGAGAGAAGCATTATTATTCCATTTTGGAGCTGGTAAGCACGAATAATTTAAGGGTCATAGCTGTAAAGAAACAAATGTCAAAAACAAATTGACAACTATTCTTCGAGCAAAGTCTGGTTCATTTTCAAAAGGTCAATTTGGTAGTTTTCTTGAGTAAGTTCTGAAATCTTAACTTCCCATTTTTACATTTCACACGGTCTCCAGAAAAACACATTTTTCGTAGGTGTTAAGGGTACCCGTGCCCATGGTAACTGATATTTGGCAAATGTATCATGGCCCAGCTGAGAGCCGCCCGTTTCTCCATTCAGTCGAATGGTGCGGAGTACAATGCTGTTCCTGCTGGCTGCTTGGCTCTGCTGGGAGCCGGGCTGTTCATTTCAAGATGGAATTCATACACTTGAGACATTCTGGCCTAGTAGAAACTGGGGCTGTGACACAAATTTGTACTGAATAAAGAAGGGACTCTAGGGCCAGGTATACTGCATGCATTTACTTTCGTATGGGCTGGGGCAAGTTTTCTAGAGTTACGTATTGGTTAGGCCATCTTTCCCTGCTGTGAGAATGCAGTTATGCCTCTAGCTGCATGGATACATCTCCGCCTCTCCATCTCTGGTGGAGATGTGGCGGTTCATCGTATCACTTCCCTGCTCTAAGTACCAGTGTCCATGTGTAAAATGGGGGTAATAATAGTACCTATGTCTCAGTAGGCTATTCTGAGAATTAAAGTGCACATGTAGGCCTGGGTCACTGGAAGATGAAATAAACATTAGCTATTATTATGTTTATCCTGGAAGTCTGAAGATGGAAGAGCCTCTTTCCCTGTGAACGAGACTTCAAAACCACCTTCACATCCCAGTGCAATGGTTCTGCAGAAAGGCACTGATGTGGAGGAAGACTGGATCCAAATCGTAACTCTGATTGAGCATTTGACCTTGGGCAAGGTCAAATTGAGGGTGATGAACTACATTAGTGTTTTTAACTGGTTCGTTAGGGCCCCACGGCAGGGTTCTGAGACCATAACTCCCACTCCACCCAGAGCAGTTCTGCTTTTAACTCCTTTACTTATTGGGATCCCATATGAGATTTCACTTGACAGAAAAGTTTTCATTGCTTATAAGTAAAGTTTAAGAATCACCGCATAAGGTGACCTATAACTGTTTTAATTGCTAAAATGTATGGGTCTAAGTTCAATACTCTCATTGTTGAATTTTACAAATATGCCTAATATACCAAAAAATTGGAATCGGGAGAAAAACTGAAAGTCAGATTTCAATGGATTACCCTGTTTTTTTCCTTCCAAGGTTGTTATAAGAAATGACCAGTCGAATAACATTTCTCTCCCTCTTTTTCCTCCCTTTCTCCCTTCCTGTCTTCCTTCTAATGAGAATCCAGCCTATCTAACATATGCCAGAAATTTCAGGGTACTAGGGATCTAGGAGTGAGCAAACTGACAGTCTCTGCTTTTAAAAACTCTTAGGCTACCTAGGAAAAAAGGCAATAAACAAGTAAACGAATCACGAGTTACGAACTGTGAAAAGGCTGTGACGAAAAGGCACTAGGTGAGGTGAGACAGCCTGACCTACTCAGATAAGGTCGTCTCGAGAGGCCTTGGAGAAGGTGGGCACAGTGACCACCCCGGCTGGGCAGTCCCGCACTCTAGTCATCTTGCCCCTCATTCAGCCCCTCGCTCCCTTGGCCTTGCCCTAGATCTGGTCAACACGGCAACTACACCCCTCAGCCACTCACCCCACTGGAGGGAATGTGGCCAACAGTCATTTCTGACAAGCCTGGGGGTGGGGGAGGCAGGTCCAGGCCTGAAACAGGTGACCGGAGGTCTGCTTTTCTTTTTTCTGAAAGGACTTAGCTACTTAGCTCTTGAGACGTTTTGTTTTCCTGTCGATTGGAACTCTCAACAGAAAAGTAATTTTTCAATTCCTGGTTTATATATAGTATTTTTTTTATTAGGTAATTTATTTACTTGGTTCAAAGCCAAAAGAACTAAAAAATAAAAACAGTGGTTGGGCTCTGGGGCCAGGCTGCTTGGGTTTAAATCCCAGCTCTGCCAATGACTAACTTCACGCAAATTATTCAAGGGCTTGCTGCCTCAGTTTCCTCAGCTGTAAAAAATAACAACTGCATATACAAAATTAGTATCTTCCTCATGGTGCTGCTGGGAGGACTAAATTTCTTTTTTACATTCTCTTTTTTTAAAAAATTGAAGTATAATGATTTACAATGTTGTGTTAGTTTCTGGTGTGCCGCAAAGTGATTCAGTTATGTGTGTGTATATATATATTCTTTTTCGTATCCTTTCCATTATAGTTTATTACAAGATAGTGAATACAGTTCCCTGTGCTGTACAGTAGGACCTTGTTGTTTATCTATTTTATATATAGTAGTGTGTATCTGCTAGTCCCAAATTCCTAATTTATCCCTCCGCCCAACCTTCCCCTTAAGTAGCCATAAGTTTGTTTTCTATGTCTGTGAGACTGTTTCTGTTTTGTATAAAAGTTCATTTCTATCATATTTTAGATTCCACATATAAGTGATATCATGATACTTGTCTTTCTCTGTCTGACTTACTTGTGAGGACTAAATGTAACCACTGAGCACAGTACAGCGTCTGGCATATATCAGGGGCTGAGTTAATGGTATTGTGCAACAGAAACCCAGGAAGAGCCCCAGACTACCCACAACTGTGCCTCCCTTCTCCTTCTGATGGTATACACTGGATGCTTGAGCCTATTATTTTTCTTTGACAAACACTTTATAAGAACAGATGGAAACACTAGCTCAGTATATTGGTAACTGTATGCTACGTTGTCTAAAACTAAGCCAATGACATGTAAAGATTAAGCAAATAGGAAACACTACTTTTTGATGGTTTTGGTTTACATTAACTACAAACTCTCCAAGTTTATCAGAAGAGGGAAAGGGATACCAGATGGAAATCTAGGGTGACAGGGAGAAGGGGTGCCAGAGCTGGTTAACATTGGCCAGAACATTTCTACAATTCTTGGAATTTAATTTGTTAATTTGTCCTCCATGCAAGTTCTGTTTACCTTCAACATAATTGAGCCCCTGCTGTCAAAACATCACTTTGCAATGGCAACTTTAAGACATCCTTTCAGCCACTCATCACCACTATAGATCTTGGGTGCCTTTGTTTAAAGACTACACTCTCCTGCGGCTTATTTAGGATACTTAAAATATTACTTGTTCCCTCACAGCAAGGTCTCCTCCTGACAGGCAAGATTCTGTTTTTCTATTATGAGCAATTATAAATGTACACCCCTAAAAAGTCTCAATTTGAGGGGCATCATCTATTTCAGATAGTAAATCACAGCAACATCTCCATCCCTTGGGCAACCAAAATGCACAACTTAGATATATGAGCTCTCACTCTGAACTCTCCATACCTGAAGAAAAATGGGATGCTCCTCTTTCTCCCTGGGGCAATTAGGGAAAAAAAACCCTGGCACCTTTGTTGGAGTAATTTATACTGGTTTCAGTTCCTTTTTTTTTTTTGCAGTACGCGGGCCTCTCACTGTTGTGGCCTCTCCCGTTGAGGAGCACAGGCTCAGGACGCGCAGGCTCAGCGGCCATGGCTCACGGGCCAAGGCGTTCCGCGGCATGTGGGATCCTCCCGGACCGGGGCACGAACCCGTGTCCCCTGCATCGGCAGGTGGACTCTCAACCACTGCACCACCAGGGAAGCCCCCCCCCCTTTTTTTTAAACCGTAGATATAGAGCTTCCATCTTTATAATCCAACTTGGAAAGCTATCTCAGGGAGTCCCACTCTGAGGTTGTCTGTCACTCCAGCTATGCATTTTAGAGCTCCCCTCACCCTTCCCATCTCAACCCCTCTGTGTCTGACAAAGATTCTTTTATGTCCCTCCTCTACACACTCCTGACAGTTACATTCCCTGCTCACAGCCAGAAACTAAATGGTCATCTTTGTGGCTCTCGTCAACAAAGAGAACCCCAGGCAAATTTTCATCCCTGCTTCCTTCTAATTTTTCTATAACTAATACTACCCATCAAAGCTCTGTGCCAGCCTTTGCTTTAATGAAACGGCTGTACCTCTGTATTAACGAAAACATGGATCTCTGTGATGCTGGAGCATTGGGTCTGCTTTATAATAACACTAACAACTGGTATTTGGTAGGCGCTATCCCAAGTATTTCATATACAGTATACCTCACTGAATCTTCATGAAAAATTTGCAGGTGGGCACCATCTATTATTAGTCTTATTTTACAAAACTGAAATTCATAAAAGTCACACAGCAGTAATTGCTAGAGTTGGAATTCAGATGAAGGTCAATTTGACACCAAAGCCATGCTCTTACGCCTTAAACTATATTTTGCCCATGGATTAACCTTCAGGAGAACAAGGACAATTTCTCTTTTAAATTTCTTTTAGTTGCATAGAACCTATAATCCTATAAAATGAGGCACAGATTACCTCATTTTGGGTGTATGAGCCTAAGTGATCAGCATTAAAAAAAAGCAGTGGCATCTCAAAGTGACTGATTTTCTCTGTATATAGTTAATTATTTTTATTTTTTATGCTTGGTGTTTTTCATATTCCCACCTTGAGCACTCAAGCTTCCGGAAGAATCCTGATGCTGCTCTGCTGGCTGTTGACTGGGAGGAACAATCGGTGGGCTCAGCATATTTAACCAGTCCCTAAAAAGAAAAGAAGAAAATAAATGAACCACATGTTTGTAATTCCATATATAGATTTTACCTTTCTCCTGGATTTTTAACTCCCTGGGGCTTCCACAAAAAACCATTTTTCCCTTCTTCATATTTCAGAAAATAAGATGTCCAGAAATTAATATTCCGTTTTATAAATCTGTAAATACATAGTTGATTACTTAACTAACTAGCTGTTCAATAAATACACCAACTAAATGATGATGACTGTTCCTCTCAAAAGTTTATTACTGTTGATCGTCAACTATAGCACAGCTCCTCTCACCTAAGAAAATTATTTCAACAACTAAGAAGAAATGCAGCAGAGACAAAGCTCCTTAGGACCTTTGGATAAGAAAACCTGACAAAGTTACATGTCATGGATGACAAGAGTCCATTTGGTGATTCAAAAGAGAAGTTAGTCTTGGAGCTGTCATGGACCAGCCATGATGGTGGGAGCTGGTATGCATTCACTTGGGGCTTTAGGGCAGGGGAGGACAAAAGAAGGAAGAGTGAGGGCCTTTGGGCCCTTGAGTGGCTCGATACTTCAGTTCTCCCAGTATGAATGGGGGCAAAGCCACTTCAGAAAGCACCTCCTACATTCCCTGTCCCTCTGCCTCCAACTTCCAACCTCATTCCCAGTCTCTTTACTTTCCCTCTTTCCATTCTTTTCCTGTCTCTCTGCTCCCTCTAGCAGATACCTGGGTGGGTGTGCTATAAGTCAGTGACATCCTGAAGGCATGAGTCACTGTGTGTTCTACTTCAACCCTTTCTCATCTGTAAACTTGCTATTGAGCTTCTTCATGGGAACAGAGCAGGAAGGGGAATGTGAAGGATTTTCCAAAGTGAATTATATTTCTTGCATTGATATAAGCAGCCTGTGTCATTGATCTTATTCTTCTCAACAGGAACATGTCCTCATGACCAAAAAATTTCTCTCTAAATTTCTGCATTTCCTGCTGTCTTTATCTACAATGGGAGACAGTCCCGACCAGTAACTAAGAGCACTGGCTCTCCAGGCCAATCCTGGCACCATGTTTCTGAAATGTGAGAACTTAGCCAAGTCACTTATAACATCACTAAGCCTTATGTATAAAAAGGAGATAATAATAGTTACTCCAGAGTTTTGTCGTTAAGATGAAATGAAAAAAATGGATGAGAAACGTTTGGTATGGATCTGGGTACAGAGCTGCTGTCAAAAAATGTCAGCTATGACCACTATCATCTTCATTATCAGTGAAGATCATAGTATGGCTGTATCCACAATGACAAACCAAGGTAGGAAGTGGATTCTGCTGGAATTAAACCAGCCAAGGATTGTAGAATGATTTCAAGTCTATACAATAGAAGTTTTCTTTGCAAGCCATTTACTCTTCTTGTATAAAAAGGATCTTAATGTAAAAATTATCCAATTCCTATTTGTATTATTTTAAGATACTTTCACTCACTGCTCACCTTAGCTATCACTAGATTATGGTTCGTAAAATAAGCAAGGTGAACTTGCTGTGTAATTGAATTTCATAATAACACATCAAGGACATCAGAAAGGATTTGTCACAGACTTCCAAGCTAATGGGGCATTTTCTGTTAAGCACCTTTTACTTAGTCCATTTAATTATAGCAGACCAAAAAATTCCTACATTATAGAAAATTACAAGGTCACATACAAATTACTAGCCCAGTGGCTTCATTACTCGGCAAGAGAGATGGAGAGCAAAGATGAACAGGAGAAAAATAATGTTATCATATGATGACACCCCAGCGACAAATTAGAAACTCCAAACGATGGCAGTAGTAGCATCTACCGTGGTCCATGGACATGCGGGAAAAAGCAGATGTTATAAAAGGCAAGACATTACTTCTTAGGCCAATGATTTGGTTAATGTTTTTCTTGTCAGCAGTAGCTATGGAAAGTACAGAGTTTTTCTTTTTGTGATTTTTGTTTGTTTTAAAGTAATTTCAGATTTATAGAAAAGTTTCAAGAGTACAAAGAACTCCTATATATCCTTCACCTAGATTCTCCAATTTAAACATTTTATCACATTTGCTATCTATCTATCTATCTATCATCTATCTATCAAGGGTTGGTAAACTATGGCCATGGGCCAAGTCTGGCCCACTGCCTGTTTTTGTAAGGCCTGCAAACCAAAAATAGTTTTTATATATTTTAATGGTTGAAAACAATTAAAATAGCAATGTTTCATGACACATGAAAGTTATATATAATTCACATTTCAGTGTCCATAAATAAAGTTTTATTGGAATACAGCCACGTGTTCACCTTTTCACATATTGTCTATGACAGCTTTTGTGCTATGACGACAGAGATAAATATTTGTGATCTGGCCTTTTACAGAAATGTTTGTCGGCCCCTGGTCTATAACCATGAGGTCATATTGCTTCCTCTAATACTAATATAATACCACAGAGTCATTTTCATCTTTCCTTTTTCCTTTCTGACACTGAGGAACCTGGCTCCCATTAGCCTCAGTATATTTACTTACTTTCTGAAGTACAGAACACGCCAAAAGTGGTGTCAAACAAAACTAAGCAAACAAAACAAAACAACCAATAAAACACCCCAAACCTACTCTCTAGGATTCTCTGTTTATGGTTCTTTTTTTCATTAGTTAAAATACCATGTTCAAAATTTACTTAGGCTAGTTCATTTTCCTACCGCTTCAGTGAGGTTATATTCTTAATTTGAAATATAGTTAGCATCATTTGCTTCTTTTTGCATTAAGTTTTTCTCCCCATTCTTGATTTTTATTACTTTTCTTGTTTTGAGTAGGTAAAATATTAACAGTTCAAAAGTCAAACTTTCACAGAAAAGCATATTCAGTAAGAGTTAGATTTCCTTCATCCCTTCCAGTCTGTTTCCACCCCCTCATCATTTCAACGCCATCTCCACCCACTCCTCCAGAGGTAATTCATTTCATTAGTTCTTGTGCCTCTGTTTCTTTTTGCAAAAATTCAACAGATACACGTCTATTTTTTTCATTCCTCTTCTTTCTAATGTAAAAGGTAGTATACTGTAATTACTCTTTTGCACTTTTGTTTTTTCAACTTAAAATATATCCAGGACATCACTCATACCGGTTCATAGAGAGCTTCCTTATTCTTTTTTTTTTTTTTTTTTTTTTTATAGCTGTATAGTACTCCGCAGTGTGGCAAACATTTATTTCACCATTGTCCTATGTTCGGGCAAGTTTTAAATATTTTGTGATTATTGCAATTAATGCTACCATGAATAACTTTGGGCATATCTATTTTTGTATATGTGGAGATATACCTTCAAGATAAATTCTTGGAAGTGGGATTCCTGGAATAAAAGGTAAATGCACACTTGGTTTTGTTAGATACTGACAAATTGTTTTCACAAGGGTTGTACCCATCAGCATTCCCACCAGCAATGTCTGAGAGTGCTGGTTTGTCTACAGACATGTCACAGTATTATGTTGTCAAGTTTTTAATGCTTTCCAATCCAAGAGATAATAACTGATAACTTAAAGTAGTTTTGATTTCCATTTATTTGCATTTCTTCTCATCATGAACATTATGAGTAGAGTTGACTCTCCATATGTTTAAGGCTATTTAATATATATGTGTATATATGTGTATGCATGTGTGTATTTTATATCTATATCTTTTTTTTCCTGTCTGTTCATGTCTTTTGCTCTTCCTCCATCAGGTCTTTTTTTTTGGTCTCTTTTCCTCATTTTGTCATCTGTGTTTGCTTATGATATTTTTTGCCATGCAACAGGTTTTTAATTTTTCTGTAGTCATATGCATCAATCTTTTCTTTTATTGCCTCTGTATTTATTTATTTATATTTTTAAATAAATTTATTTATTTATCTATTTACTTTTGGGTCTTTGTTGCTGTGTGCAGGCTCTTCTCCAGTTGCGGCGAGTGGGGGCTACCCTTTGTTGTGTTGTGCAGGCTTCTCATTGTGGTGGCTTTTCTTCTTGCTGAGCACAGGCTCTAGGTGTGCGGGCTTCAGCAGTTGTGGCACGCAGGCTCAGTAGTTGTGGCTTGCGGGCTCTAGAGTACAGGCTCAGTAGTTGTGGCACACGGGCTTAGCTGCTCTGTGACACGTGGGATCTCCCCGGACCAGGGATCGAACCCGTGTCCCCTGCATTGGCAGGTGGATTCTTAACCACTGCGCCACCGGGGAAGTCCCTGCCTCTGTATTTCAAATCAGAGTTAGGACGTTCCTCCCTACAACCAGGTTCTATAGAAATTCACCCTTTTTTTCTTCCAGTTACTTGCATGGTTTCATTTTTCACATTTAGATTTCTGATCCATTTGGAGTTTATTCCGGTATATGTTGTGAGTTTACTCTGGTGTAAGGTGCATCTAATTTTATCTTGTAAAAATGACTACAGATTCCACATATGTGTGTTAGCATACAGTATTTGTTTTTCTCTTTCTGACTTACTTCACTCTGTATGACAGACTCTAGGTCCATCCACCTCATTACAAATAACTCAATTTCGTTCTTTTTTATGGCTAATATTCCATGGTCTAAAAAACCAGTACTGATGAACCTAATGGCAGGGCAGGAATAAAGATGCAGATGTAGAGAACGGACTTGAGGACATGGGGCGGAGAAGGGGAAGCTGGGACGAAGTGAGAGAGGAGCATGGACATATATACACTACTAAATGTAAAATGGATGGCTAGTGGGAAGCTGCTGCATAGCACAGGGAGATAAGCTCGGTGCTTTGTGACCACCTAGAGGGGTGGGATAGGGAGGATGGGAGGGAGGCTCAAGAGGGAGGGGATATGGGGATATATGTATACATATAGCTGATTCACTTTGTTGTACATCAGAAACTAATACAACATTGTAAAGCAATTATACTCCAATAAAGATATAAAAAAATGACTGCAGAATTCTCTTGAAAAATGATGTTAAGATTTAGAAGATTTTATTCAATTAAGAAACTTTAATCAAAACAACTCATTTGTTTTGGCTTTTTATTAAGTAAGCATTAACAAAGTATATTTTGAAATAAAGGGTTTCCATGTTAACTGTAAAATATGGAAGATATTTGGCTAAACAAAGTCAACCAGTAGGTTTTCTTGCAAGACCTTTGAGAGCCTTTAACAGACTGTGAATCTCCTGAGAGGAGCGTAGAATATGTAGACTGCCCACCTTTTTGCATCTGGAACTGTTCCATCTTTTGGGATCATGAGTCCACAGACCATACCATACCTTGAGACACTTCAGGTTATAACATTTTCCCACCCTGGTGACATTGTTTTTAAGTATTTTTAAAATTTATTTTATTTTTATTGAAATATATTTGATTTATAATATTGTGTTAGTTTCAGGTGTACAGCAGAGTGATTCAGTTATATATATTATATATATATATATATTTTCAGATTGTTTTCCATTATAGGTTATTACAAGATACTGAATGTACAGTTCCCTGTGGTATACAGGAAGACCTTATGTTTATTTTATGTATAGTAGGTTGTATACATATACTTCTAATTTATCCCTCTCCCCTTACCTCTCCCCTTTGGTAAGTTTGTTTTCTGTGTCTGTGAGTCTGTTTCTGTTTTGTATATAGATTTATTTGTATTATTTTTTAGATTCCACATATAAGTGATAACATATAACATTCCTCTTTCTCTTGTTTTGTTTTTATTTTACTTCATATATATTTAATAATTTCATTTTTTCAAGAGCGGTCTGTTTTTTTTTGTGACTTGTTAATAAGCCAGAAATGTATAGTCTAGCACCTGTACCTTACATGTTTACATTTTTACATGTGCTATTTAATGCTAAGCCATGTTTTGACCCCCATGCCTTCCCAGGCCGCAAACATCTAGGGACGGGGGATCAGGCTCACTCACACATGTCAAGCCCTAGCTCAGCTGTGAGCCACTTCCTTGGCCTGCTTCTCACCCCGGCTGCCTGTGCTCTGGAACCTGCTCTTGCTCTTCGTTCTCCCATTTGCATATTTGCCCTGCCGTTTGCACTTGTTACTCTATTTTGTTTGGTTTCCTCAGCTCTGACTACAATGCTTTTCTCTCTACCTGTAATGAAAACCTCCAGCTCCTCTGGTGGAGAAGCATCCTGTTCAGTCAGGCTTGCTCTCCGAGCATGCTCAGGGGCTGCTTCCTCCTCCTTTCTCTCGTGGACCCAGGCAGGCCTCCCACCCCTGCCCCTCCTCTTGGAACTGAAGAGAAAGGACTTGCAGGCACACCTATACATGCTGAGCTCTGTCAGCAGAAGCTGTGTTTTATTTAAGAGTCAAGACAATGGGTTCACTTCAAATACCACATAAAAAATATAATGTAGATGAAAGATAAATACCATCTTGTGAATCCCCACAGTGGACAAATTCATCTAACGTTAAAATCCTGCCCCCCGCAAATACCATGCTCTTTCCATTCAACTTGCATGTTAAGAGTTTTGAAGGCAGGCAGTGAGCTTCAACTGAATCAGAGCTGACTCAGATATTTTTACAACTGAGGATAATGTTCTCACTTAAGATAGACTATGGTTTCAGTTCCTTCATTTAAAAACAAGATTTTGCTTACAAGAGAATTTTACACACATTTATTTCATTAACGTGCTTCCTATAAATACATCATATATGTACACACACATACACACATATATACAAATACATGCATGATATGAGAGCAACAGTTAGCTTGATCATCTGTCTACATATACAGTAATCATTTACTGAACTGCTGTGTGTCAGACCCTAGGGAATCAGAGAGCTCATCGTCAGATGGAAGAAGCATTCTAGCTAACAGAAAACGACATGGGCCGCTGTGGGCTGATCAGCTTATTTGTGTGTTCCCTAAAGGAATTCCCTTGTAAGGAAACTGCCTACAATCTTGTATACATTTAAATATTTATTTGGGTGAGTAATTATTTGAGAAATCTAAAACATGACAACAATTATTACATAGCTCTCATTTACAGCACTGAGCTACCTGCTATCATAAGGGCTGGGTTAGAGGAGCTAGCCCAGTGTGAAATACTTACACAGGAGATCTTCTATTAGGAATTTAGAAACTTGCAGCAATTTCTATACGATACTTATTGATATTTATCATTTGGTACCAGTGTAAATTTCTTATTCACTGAAAGCAGTCTGGGTTTTAAACATCTTCTAGGGCCAGGGAACAGACTGGGGAGAGGACTAGGAAATAGCTCACTTCGGGGAGAATTCATAGATTCTTTTTAAAACCTGGTGGAAACTGTTTTCCCAGAAAAATGACCAAGAATACCAAATTTTCTTTCAATTTTAGGAGGTCGGAGATCATCTGAAGCCCATTCGTGCACTTCTGGAACCTGAATAAGAACTTCTGCATCTTGGAATATCACGGAGGTGTTTTTGTAGTGTAAAACCCATGGTTCTTTGTAAAGGCCCAGACAGTAAACATGTTAGGCTTTACAAGCCACAGGCCTCTGCTGCAACTATTCAGCTCTGCTGCTGTAGTGTGAAGGCAGACATAAACGATAAGTAAACAAGTGGCGTGGCTGTGTTCCAATAAAATCTTATTTACAAAAGAAAAAAAAAATTCTGCAATGGGCAGAATTTGGCCCGTGGCTGTAGGGGAATGACCCCTGTCTTAGAGGAAGGAACTGTGAAGTGGAACATTCTCAAGGCTCTTATGAGAATTCCTGTCAATTTTCCTCTGAAATGCCTTATGAATTTACCTTTCTCACCATCTCTACATCCACCACCAAAGTCCAAGCAACTACCTTGCCTCCTGTTATCTGCAGTGAAAGCTCTGAATTGATCCCCTTAGAGTCATTCATTCTGGCTTCACTTCTCTGTTCTTCACACTATGGCCAAAATGCTAATCTGATTATGTCAACCTCTTTTTCAAACTCTTTAATATCACTGGGAAGCTACAGTATTTGGGAGAAAGACCAGAATTATTACCTTGGCCTTGGAGGCTCTGCATAGCCTCGTCTCTATGTGTTTTTCCGACTTCATCTTGCATTGTTCTCCCTCTCACTCACCATGCTCCAGCCACACTGGGCTTCTCTTGATTCCTGGAAATATGCCATGCTCCCTGCCATCATGGGACTTTTGCCCAGGCTGTGCCCCCTTGTCTAGACCATGTTCTTCTCCCCTGCTCCTACCCACCCACCCCTTATCCTGGTAAAATCATATCCAACCTTCACATTGGCTCAAGCATCACACTCTTGAGAAGTCCTCCTGGACGCTCGCTCTCTAATCTAGCTGAGTTCCTTTGTTACTTCTTCTAATAGAGCAACTGCGATCTTCCCTTTAAGAGCTCTTATTTGAGTTCATAATTACATCCTCATTTGTTTGATCGTTCAGTGAATGAAGTCTCCCCCACTTGACTACCCAGCACCTAGCAGAGTGCCTGGCACAGAAATACGCACTTCCTCAATATTTACTGAATGCATGACTGTTGAGTCTCTTTGTTAGTCCAGAATACTGAGCGCCACTCAGAGTTGAATGTTTCCATGACAATAAATAATGCTGCTGTTGCAACCCACTCTTGCATTTTGCCTCTATCTTATTCTTTCTCTACCTGCTAGGAACATGCTATTGTCTTCTTATCATGTGCTTGGTACACACACAATTTGGGGTCAACCTGGGGACACACACTTGCCTCTTTATAGCCAAGACAGAAAAATTTTAATTTTCTGCCTCAGAAAATAGCATGCTGGTTCAGAAATATGTTTACTAGGATGAAAAACTAAGAAAATGTATGTTTCTATTTTTTTGAAATTTAAACATAAGAGCTCTCAATAGCTTTTCTTCATAGGATTCGTCTCTCATTTGAAGCAGGAAGCTCAAGCAATAAGTTGGAAACACAAACAGTATGTTGGGAACTCTTTTGCATGTGTCTTAGTATGGACTGGAGCAAGTATTAAGATGTTACTGTTTACTTTTGGTTCGTTTCCTGCAGGAGCTCTCTAACCAGATTCTCAGTGTTCTGGTTCTGAAGGCCTTCTCCAACACTCCCAACAAGTGTTTACCTAGTCCATACTTGATTACCATCAGTGACTGTGTACTTACTACTTTCAAAGACCATATTTCATCTTCCAATAGCTTTGACTATTAGAAAGTTTTTCCTCATGTTGAGGAAAAAAATTTCCTTTTCATTCTCACCTGTTTCTCCTACTGTTACCCCTTGGGGCTTTGAAGGAACAATTCGAATCTCTCTCCAAGATGCAGTAGGAGAGAGGTAAGGAACTGTCTGTCCAGAGCTCCTTCCTCTCCCTTCTCCTTGGAACAGCTCCCTCTGACCACACGACTCTGGGAATGATCATGTTCCTACATGAGCCCAGAGCCTCAGCTGACTGGCCCGTGGGTAGACAACTGACCTAATCTGGGCTAATCACTGTGCTTCCCTA
Source organism: Phocoena phocoena (assembly GCF_963924675.1). NCBI lineage: Eukaryota > Metazoa > Chordata > Mammalia > Artiodactyla > Phocoenidae > Phocoena > Phocoena phocoena. Next base: position 30,668,060 of record NC_089228.1, on the reverse strand, counting down.
CAACTTCTGAAACTGGATCTGAAGAAGAAAGATAGTCCCACAATGAAGATGGAAGCCAAAAGAAGTGAAACTCAGATGCCACTGGTGACCACATGTCCTGTCACATGGTAGAAGCCAGTCTTAAGAGAGAATGGGGAAGCTTAAAGTCTGGGTTCTGGGAATAAAACAGTATTGGTACCAATGAATGAACTGGGAAATTAGGGAGATGTTATAGGAGTTTGGTTTAGCACATGAAGAACCTGAGGTCTTGGTTGTTTCTCTGTGTGAAGATGTGTTAGAAATATTTAGGATCCATTACCAGGTCCCAGTCTTAGCTCTTGAATATGCTGACATTGCTCCATACCCATTTGCCACCATTCTAATCTATGCTTTTAGAATATCTCCCTTGTTTTTCTCCCAGCCAACCTGGACTCCCTTGAATCCAGAGTGAGCTTTTCAAAATTTGCTCTTAGGGCAAAATCCCAAATTCTGCATTGGCTTAAAGCTTTGCATAGTTTGATCCTTACCATCTTTACAGCACAGTTTTGTGCCTTTCCCTCACTGTCACTGCCACTCTACCCCCAGGCTTCAGATGGAGAGCCACATCCTTAGCCTGTTTTCCCATAATGGCCTAATACTATAGACTGAATGTTTATATCACCTCCCCTGTAAATTCGTATGATGAAATCTAACTCCCGATATGATGGTGTCTGGAGGCAGGGCCTTTGGGAGGTGCTTAGGTCATGAGGGTGGAGATCTAATGAATGGGATTAGTGCCTTTATACAAGAGACCCCAGAGAGCTCCCTTGCCTCTTCTCCCATATGAGATCACAGTGAGACGATAGCTGTCTATGAACCAGGAAGAGGGCTCTCACAAGACACCAAATCTGCCAGGACTTTGATCTTGGACACCTCAGCCTCCAGAACTGTGAGAAATAAATTTCTGTTATTCATAACCCACCTAGTCTATGGTATACAGTTATAGCATCCTAAATGGACTAAGACACCTAGTTTACTTTCTCCATCTTTCAGCTCAGATTTTACTTCAGAGAAGCCTTTCCTGAGTTCTAAGTCTACTGCAAGTTTAATATCAGTCAATGTTCCAGCAGAAAACACTTGGCACACTCCAATTAGGATGATTTGAGGAGGGTTTAAGAAAGGGCTTCTTACAAAGGTAAGGACGGGTATAGGAGAACCACACGGGACATTATAGAATCCTAGGGATTTTGCCATCCCCCCACCCTCAGCCTTAAGGGACAAGGGAGGAACAGTGACCAGAATCTAGAAAGAGAGAGGGCCTCCTTAAGAGGAGCTGTGCCCAGACTGTAAGTTCCCTAAGGCAGGCAATCATGTCTGTCTTCTTCACCTTGGGCTTGACACAGATACTCAGTAAATATTTGTTGAATGAATGAATGGATACTTGTAGGAAGGCCAGAGCTATAAGAGAAAGACATACAGGTGAGAGTGAAAAGACTGGAACGTGGATCAGTTCTCTGAGGATGACCTGCTAGAGAGGAGGTCAGGAGAACATGCTCTGAGAGTAGTGGGAGGAATAAGAGGAGTCAGAAAAGGCCGCTAGTTGAGAATGTTATGAGAATTATTCTCAGACATTTCTTCTTTTCCCTTCATAAAAGTACTCTCAGAGGATGTCTACGTTATGCTGACATCTGGAATAGGATCGTGTCTCTTCCGTAGCAAAGGTTGGGAAACACATTATGTAAACAAGTACTGTGTTTTTATCTCACATAAATCCACGTTTATTTAGAGACACGTAGCCAACAGTCATACAAAAGGAAAATCATATTCTTTCTTTCTTCTGGCCTCTACGAAATCACCCCTCCTGCCCATGGCTTTGCAAGTAAACCCGTAAAACAGAGAGGACACTTCTCTCTCCAAGGGCTCAATGCTAAAAGAAATCACAAAAATCATTAACTTCTTTTACTCTACTAAATATTCTTTATACATTGTCTGCAGAACTGAATATTTTTCCTGTTTGGCAGTATTTTCCCTTAGGTTAAGAAAATATTAATGACATACCACCTTGAGATTATTTTACATACATTGACTCATTAGATACAGCAGATAATTTAACTCTGGAGGCACAAATCCAGGCATCAGCCATCAAATCCGACTATAACATGTGAACAGCTAATATCCCATCTACTTGAAACAACATGGAAAAAGGCTTCTCTACACTGTTGTCAGCTTAGCTGCTTTATAATTTTACATTGAATATATGTTTATTGAGCCCCTGCAGTGTTGCAGACTTTGTGCTGTGTACTGAGGAGTAAGACATGATTCCTATCCTTGAGGAATTCAGTCTCCTAGAGACAGACTGTTAGGTGAACACTTATAAGAGAGTGAAGCAAGTATTGTTAAATAGAGGTAAGCCCAGGGGACCTTTTACTGTTAGGAGAAGGGCTGTGGCAAGGCTTTTTACGTTTAGCAAAAGTGATGACAGGATTCCTCCTGAAGGATGAGAATGAGGCCACAAGACAGAGAAAAGACAGAAGGATATTCTAAAAGGGACAAACAGCATGCACCACAGCAGAAAAATGTAAAGAGCTTGAGGTCCCTCTAGCAGTGTGAAGTGATGGGCACTGGGTGTTTATATATGTGTGGAATGAAGACATACTAACAATTACTGAAGAAGGCAGTGGTCTTATATGGCAAGCTAAGCAGTTCCTACTTTATTCTGAAGGCGCGGTGGATCTATTGAAGGATTTTAAGCCAGAAGAATCTTGGATTTGCATTTTAGAAACATCAAAGTGGCATCTGTGTGGAGAATGGATGGGTGGGGAATAAGAGAGGGGCCACAAAAATCAGTTAGGAGTTTGTTGTTGTATAATCTAGGCAAGAAATAATGATTTTTATTTTGGAAATTTAGTCCACATGTGTATGAAAATACATATGAGGAACACAGAACCTGCCCCTTGAAAAAATTCATCTCCCATTGTATCAAATTAAGGTTGTAATATACAGCAGTCTCCTAAGAATACATCTTGTGTTTGTCATCCTGTGAGAGTGAAGGTCTCTAGAGATGGCAGTATACCTCAAGGATCTTACACTCCAGCAAGTAATATTTTAGATTCTTTCTGTGTGTCCCATATATTATATAAGTTAAATTCGAATAGTTTTTGAGTATCCATGTGCCCAACAGTGTATCAGATATACGAAGGTACTCAACAAATACAAGATATGGTCCCAGGAAAGTAGCCAAAGATATGAACAGGCAGGTCAGAAGAAAAGACATATAAATGCGTCCTGCCTCCTCCAGATATGGGAAGATATTTGACCGTGTATATAATTATAGAAATGCAAATTAAAATAATGAGATATTGTTGACACACAGCAAATTGGCAAAAGCTCTAAAGTTTGATGATACTCAGTGTGGGCTGCAGGAATGTAAATTAGTGAACAATTTGGTAATATCTATCAAAATTACCTTTGACCATGTAATCTCATTGTTAGAAACTTACTGTAAACACATACTTGCCCAAGCTCATAAAGATATGTGCATAAGGATATTTACTACAGCATTGTCCACAGTAACAAAAAGCTGGAAACCACCGAAATACCCGTCAGCAGAGAACTAACTGAATAAATTATGGTACATCCAAACAATGAAATAATATCCAGCAGTTAATGAAGAATGTGTTGATCGTCATGTGCAAATTCAGCAAGAGGTCCAAAAATCTATCCAGGAAAAACCCCAAAATAAAGTTGTAAAACAGCATAGAGTCTCACCTCATTTATGTTGAAAAAATACATAAACAAAACACGTTTTCTTGTATAGAAAGTTTCTGAAGGATGCACAAGAAACTGTTAACCTGGGAGTAGGGATGTGAAGTTGAGGGTGGAAGAGTAAGACCTGTTTTTCAGATCTATTTTTCTCGTTGAATTTTTCTCACTCTGGTTGAATTTTTTTTTAAACTACTTTCTTTTTAAAAGGCAGATTCTTGCTCTTCAAGAGCTTCCAATTTGATGGCATCTATAAGAAAACTTTTCTTAAACATGGCTTAAAAATATCTATAAAAAAGTGCTTTACATGACAAGTGCTTATTGGAAACAGGAGTATTGACTGGTCCCTCAACCAATGGAGGAGGAGGGAGGAAAATGGGGTGCCTTCCTTAATGCCAACACACACCATCTGAGCTGATCCTAGCAGCCTTCTCCATTGGAAATATCAACTTCAGCGATGAAAGCAGAACATTTTGGGTCTTTATAAATGTTGGTAAAGTTCCAGGAAATTGTCAAGATTTCATTTGCATAAACAACAGCTGCCTTATCTAATGCTATAGATATGACTAAAAAAATAGGTGGTGGCTTATTATTTTTAACATATCATACACAAGCCCGATTATTAAAACAAGATGGTTCCTGAACTGAAATTTGCAACGTCAGGTCTGACAATTCAGTGATATAACTTGACAAAGAATGGTTACAATGGGAAAGATGAAAGATGCTCTACCATAGAGGGGAGGCCCGGTTAAAAGCTCAGCGGGAACACACAGCCTTTTCTCATTCTAGATGTATTCATGGGAGTGTGTGAAAAGAAGTTTAATATTATGTTTTAATCAGCTTTTCAAAGGGTCTCTTTTCTTTTTTTTTTAGTTGCTGGAAGATAAAAGGTCTCAGTGTCATGGAAAACTAAGCAGTGACTCACTTATCCTTTACCTTTCATTGGAGGGATAATACTTTTGGGGTGAAAATTCTCAAGGAAGTCAACTTATCTCCTCAAAACAGAAAAACTAATCAAGCATTGTCTGATTAATTAGAGACACTTGAAAAAAAATGCTATCAAGGCCTACAGCTGTAATCAACTTAATCAACATGCAGAGAGCCAATCTGGCTTTCTTGATTAACAAAGCTGAATGTTAAACAGGGAGTGTGACATTGTAGTGCCATTAACTAAGGCTACACACTGAGCATTTTCCCTAAATATTCCAAGTCAAGTCAGGATAAAGTGAAAGCTTTCTTTTATGATGAGGGCCATGGGAATGAATATTTCAATTTTTTCCCTTGATATTTTCATGCCAGAAGTTTCATCTAAGTAGCAGAAATATCTAGTAACTTCAGAATGCTTCAACTAAGACACAAAAAAATCAACTGCCTGGGAAGATCACATAATAATAAAATGAAGACAAAAAAAGTGATGTGAGTTTAGTGTCAGCTTAGTGTCATCCAAGTTGGTTATGGAATTTGGCAGGAACAGACACACCAGACACAGATGAAATTTCTCTTATTATGTTTTTAAGAGGTGAATGCAAAATGTATCTATAGAGTGCCTGTTGAGTAAATCAGAAAATTCAATTTGCTTATTTTATTTGCATGAAGTCAATTTAAATGTCAAGACATCTAATGCTTATTAATGGTTTGTTTCTTGCTCTTAAAAAACCATAGTTATAACTATAAAATAATGATTATATTTGTGTAGCAGACCTTTGCAATGCAGTCTGGAGTTTTATCAGTTAAAACAGTAATTCTCACTCTTTTGGGGGGTAAAATTCTCTTTTTTTGTGCTTGAAATTTAATAATACTGCTAAATGCTGCTAACTAGTGTATGACAACCAGATATTTGTTGTGTGTAATGTTACCAAAATAGGTTCATTACGGAGATATGTAAGTAATTACCCTAAAAAATTACACTGAAAATAATTCAAAGTAATCTCAGTGTTACTCCCATTCACTTTTTCTTAAAGAGAAGTGGAAAAGAAAGAGTATACATGGCACATAATAAATATGTATGAAGTGACCTGTTGGAAGAGTTAAAGCCTATCCATTAGTACATATTGTGGTAGCTTTGATTTTGGTTGGCTGAACACTTTTCTTCTTCCTCTTCTGAGAACCTAGCTCTTCTTTCCTATGGGCAACTCAGTTCATGTGGTTTGGGGTATAAGCCTTCCTTCACTTCCAGTATGGGGACAGGCTTGAGATCCAGGGTAGGCCAGAGTCCACTTTTGGGCTTTTGTTGGGTTTATGAGGAGGGTCCTGACTCATGTCTACTAAAGCATGCACTGGTGAATGACATCTATTGAGTGTATTTTCCCACCAGAAAAATAAAGGCTGAGCAAAATTGTATAATGCTACGGTTTATTTCTCAAGAGGTCCTTCAGAACCTCTATATTTCTTTCTTTTTCTTTTTTTTTTAAACCTCTATATTTCTATGGGAGACTTAAATATTATTTTACAGCAGAAGGAGGCACATAGAATGAGGATTTTTCATTCCAAATAAACATCACTGAAGATGCAGGGGAAACAACTGTCCCTCCAAATAACAGGTTTTATCTTCTTATCTTTGGGGGACATTCAAAAAATATCTGAATGCCTGCTCTATGCCACTTTTTTTTTTTTCTATGCCACTTTATACCTCAGTTCTAGGTGTTGACAACAGAGTGGTGACCAAGCCACAGTCCCTGCTCACATGGAGCTTATAGTTTAGGGGTGGAGACAGACAATCAATAAATATATAAATAAGTGAAGGGGTTCAGAATATATGCCATCCTAAAATATGCCAATTTGACCTAATGATTATTTTGAGCTGAAGGCAATGAGAAGAAGCAGACAAAAGAAAAACTCTCTGCTCTACCCACCTCTTCCAGGAAGGGTAGGATGATTCTTAATCGTTGGCGACAACTCTAGACTCTTGCTAGGGATGGCACCAGAGGACTCTATACAACAAACCTTACTAACTACCTTTCATCTTCCATTAGTTTCCCCCATATATTTATCCTCCCAAAATTTGCCACCTTTGGAGGCTCAAAGTCTCTTTCCTTTGTCTTATCACTTTTCTACAAAATTTGTTGTTCTTTGGTTAAGATGCTGTATAAGCCCAAGTTCTAACCACTTCTTTGAGTTACTCATCACTGAGTTCTTCCATGTGTATGTATGCTGCACATGTTAGTAAACTTCTGTTTGTTTTTCTCTTTGTTTTGCTAATTTGTCTTTTGTCAGTCTAACTTGCAGGAGGACCTAGGAGGGTAAAGGGAAAAAGTTTCTCCTCCCCTACAGAAATGGATGATTTCAGATAGCAAAAAGTGCTATAAAAATTTAAAAATAAAAGAAGATTTCGTGAGTATTTCATACAACAGCTCTAGCACAGGGCTAAGGTGCTAGGTTCTCATAAAAACTCCAACCTATTGCATATGGACCGATTCCAAATGCACAGGGAGAATGGGAACCACAGAATGTCTGATTTGGGGCCATCTCTCAGAGATGGATGTTTCTAGCATATTGGGCCTCTCAGATGAAGAAATTAAATTCACATTTAAACCCTATTTACAAAGGAAATCCTATTGCTGAGAATCCACACACATTTTCATGTGCAGAGCACCATACAAGGAATAATGGGGAATCAAAGAGAAAAATTCCATGACTTTAGATTGACCACCTCGACTTCTAGGATTGATTTCCTAAAACCCAGCAAGGCTTGGTTGGTCACCAAATAGAACACTAACATATTCCTATACTGCATATCTGTATGAACAAATGGCTAGGGCGGGACTGTAGCAACAGCAATGACTATCATCATCACAATAGAAAACATGTTGACAATCCAGGGTGGAGTTGGACATTAGATATATATTTGGGGTACCAACACAGCACATAATTAAAGTTGATTTGAACTTAAATTTCCTTTTAGCCTTGCAATATTTGGGTTAAAGTCTGTGCCTCTGTCTCCTCACCCAGAATATTGGAATTATAGGACTGACAACACTGGGTTGTGGTAGAGATTAAAGTATAATATAGCATATGGAAACTCTCACCACGCAGTGCCTGCTACAGAGATGGAGTGAATAGTGATAGGGGTAGTAATAGTGTTAGTAATTATTATTATTTGAAATTACAGAAAAAGATTCACTCTCAATCTTATATAACACCTTTTAGAGAGATATAAGACAAATATGTGTTAAGTGCTTTGTAAGTAAGCCCTCAGCAAATCAACAGCATAAAACTTTGCAGCCTTTTAGAACTTTAACTAGAGAAAAATTGCCTTGAAATTAGAATACCAAATAAAACCATTTAAACCTTTCTACGGAATAATTGGGACTTAATGGTCCAGAAAGAGTAAATGGGGTTTAATTTATTATTCTAATTTAGCTCTCTGGGCTTTTGTAAAGAATAACTACAGGGTATCATTTTCATCATTACGTGTGTCAGATTATCAGATGCCATATTTGTGTACTGATTTCTATTTTCTTTTCAAAGTTTGGTTACTCCTTTATGTTCACTAGTCAAATAAAACAATGATATGCTAAAAAACAAGGCTCTGTGAGGTGAATGACAGTTTAATTTTCCCCTAGTGTTCGTTGGTTGCACAAGAGAATAAAGAACTGGAGAAAGCTGGCAGGATCTTAAGGTGACTAGATTTATTTCCCAGCAGTTGCAGGGTGTATTAATTGTAACATTTCAATTAATGAAAAAAATTGTGATAGAAGGCTGATGTGGGTGATAAACGGACTTTTGATCAGATATGATGGTAAAATGCTACTTTTAAAACATATGGAGGAAATAATCAGAATTCTTTCGTTGCTGGGACCATTCTAGTGTGTAAATTGGGCTAGCCAAGGAGGGTAATAATTCTTTCCTGTCGCCAAGCTACCATCATCATCATTATAATTATTCATGGTGTTACAGCTTCTATTCAACCTAAAGATGGTCCTTGTTCTATAGAAAACTTACATGCTAAATTGTAAAAAAGGCGGGAAGATACTGAAACACTGAAATACCAGAAAGAGCAAACTGACTATATTAGACTAAGAATTATACTAATGGTTCTTATCAATAAATTATCTTATTAAAGTGCAACATACACATAGAAACGTGCACAAATAATAAATGTACAGCTCAATGTATGATCTGAAAGTTACTATAAGCACCACCTGGGCCAAGAATAGAAGGTTCTTTCCCTCCTTCTCCTATTCATTACACTCGCTGCTCCCCCAAAGTAGGTCCGATGGTGACTTCTAACACTATCATTTAATAGGCTTGTTTTTGAACTTTGTATGAAGGAAATCATACAATATGTATTCCTCAGCTGTCTAGCCTCTTTCCCTGAAAATTACATTTATAAATCTCATCCCTGGTTTTGAGTGTAAATACTATTCTGTTGTGTGAATACATCACTGTTTACTTATGCCTTTTACTACTGAAGGAGATTGTGTTGTTTCCAATCTGAGGCTACCATGAATGTGTTTATGTTGAAAATTTTTTCCTCTTCCAACTTGGGTCCAGTGGTGGGAGCCCTGCAAATTAACTGACAATAGCCAGATTAGCAGGAGAAAAGACATAGTTCATTTACACATGTACATGGGAGTTGTTCAGTAATAAGTATCTCACTGAATAGCCAGAGATGTAAGTTTATAGACCGACTTAAAGTTTGCGGGGGAGGTTAGGGCTTCAGTGGGAAAGTATGGAAGGTTCTATTAAGTTTTTTGATGCTATTGGAAATGGGCAGTCTGTCTTCATGGCAGCTGAATGTCAGCTGTATTTTCAGGAGGCTCTGCTTTAGTCAGATAAGGGAAGTTCAGATAAGATTTCTTTCTTGGTCTCTGTAGCTCAAATGTTTTCATTTTTTTTTTTTTTTTTTTTGCGGTATGCGGGCCTCTCACCGTTGTGGCTTCTCCCGCCGCGGAGCACAGGCTCCGGACGCGCAGGCCCAGCGGCCACAGCCCACGGGCCCAGCCGCTCCGTGGCACGTGGGATCCTCCTGGACCGGGGCACGAACCCACGCCTCCTGCATCGGCAGGCGGCCCCCCAACCACTGTGCCACCAGGGAAGCCCTGTTTTCACTTTAAAATAACCCTTCTATCAACTCTGGGGGGTCTGAGTGTGTCCCCGCAGTTTATGCATGTCTTTGAGTACACACATGTATGTATTCTACTGGCTATATATCTATGGTATGTTCAGCTTACAGAGATGCTGCCAAAATAGCTTTTCAAGGTAGTTGTATCAATTTAAACTCCCACCAGCAGTGTAAGTTCCAGTTCCTTGGTATCCTTACCAAAACACTTGGTATTGTATATTCTAGCCATTGTGATGGGGTGTAGTGGGATCACAGTACATTTTTAATTTGCATTTCTCTGATGTTTAATGAGTTTGTGCACATTTTCCTATGTTTACTGGCTATTTGGATATCTTCTTTTGTGAAATGCCTGTTCAGGTCTCCTGGCCATTTTTGCTTTCTTTTGAATTGCCTCCTTTTTCTTACTGATTTGTTGCTCTTCATATACTCTAGACATATATATTCTGGAGCCCCTCCTGTGTTGGCAATATCTTCTTCCACTCCGTGGCACGCCTTTTTATTTTCTTAAGTAGTGTCCTTTAATACGTTTCTACTTTTAATACAGTCCAGTTTATCAATTTTTCCTTTATGGTTACTGAAACTTGAGACCTGTTTATAAAATCTTTTCCTGCTCCAAGGTCATGATGCTATTCTTCAAAGTTGTTTTCTAGAATTTCATTGCTCAATATGGTAGTCACTAGCCACAGGTGGCTACTGAGCACTTGAAATGGAGCTAGTCTGAACTGAAATGCGCTGTGAATATAAAACACACAGTGGATTTCTTTTTTTTTTAACATTTCTAAGCCATTTTATTTATTTTTTTATTGTGGATCCTACATTATTATTTTTTTTTACATCTTTATTGGAGTATAATTGCTTAACAATGCTGTGTTAGTTTCTGCTTTATAACAAAGTGAATCAGCTGTACATATACATATATCCCCGTATCTCCTCCCTCTTGCATCTCCCTCCCACTCTCCCTATCCCACCCCTCTAGATGGTCACAAAAAACTGAGCTGATCTCCCTGTGCTATGTGGCTGCTTCCCACTAGCTATTGGTTTTACATTTGGTAGTGTATATGTGTCCATGCCACTCTCTCACTTCGTCCCAACTTCCCCTTCCCCGTGTCCTCAAGTCCATTCTCTACATCTGCGTCTTTATTCCTGTCCTGCCCCTAGGTTCTTCACAACCATTTTTTTTTTCAGATTCCATATATATGTGTTAGCATGCGGTATTTCTTTTTCTCTTTCTGACTTATTTCACTCTGTATGACAGTCTCTAGGTCCATCCACCTCACTATAAATAACACAATTTTGTTTCTTTTTATGGCTGAGTAATATTCCATTGTATGTATGTGCCACATCTTCTTTATCCATTCATCTGTTGATGGACACTTACGTTGCTTCCACGTCCTGGCTATTGTGAACAGTGCTGCAAGGAACATTGTGGTACATGACTCTTTTTGAATTACGGTTTTCTCAGGGTATATGCTCAGTAGTGGGAGGCAACTGACCTCAAGCGACTAAAACTGTGTAAACAAAGCCTTATCTGATCCTTCAATCCTTTCCCAATGAAGCCCTACTCACTCCCGAATTCCCCCTTATTAAGCTGCTATATAAACCCTTACCCCTGGCTGTTCAGAGAGCCATTGCTGGGTCATATGGTAGTTCTATTTTTAGTTTCAGGAACCTCCATACTGTTCTCCATAGTGGCTGTATCAATTTACATTCCCACCAACCGTGCAAGAGAGTTCCCTTTTCTCCACACCCTCTCCAGCATTTATTGTTTGTAGGTTTTTTGATGATGGCCATTCTGACTGGTGTGAGGTGATACCTCATTGTAGTTTTTTTTTTGGTACGCGGGCCTCTCACTGTTGTGGCCTCTCCCGTTGCGGAGCACAGGCTCCGGACGTGCAGGCTCAGCGGCCATGGCTCATGGGCCCAGCCGCTCCGCGGCACGTGGGATCTTCTCAGACTGGGGCACGAACCCGTGTCCCCTGCTTCGGCAGGCGGACTCTCAACCACTGCGCCACCTGGGAAGCCCCTCATTGTAGTTTTGATTTGCATTTCTCTAATGATTAGCGATGTTGAGCATCCTTTCATGTGTTTGTTGGCAATCTGTTTATCTTCTTTGGCGAAATGTGTATTTAGTTCTTCTGCCCATTTTTGGATTGGGTTGTTTGGTTTTTTTTGATATTGAGCTGCATGAGCTGCTTGTAAATTTTGGAGGTTAAGCCTCTGTCAGTTGCTCCATTTGCAAATATTTTCTCCCATTCTGAGGGTTGTCTTTTCATCTTGTTTATGGTTTCCTTTGCGGTGCGAAAGCTTTGAAGTTTCATTAGGTCCCATTTGTTTATTTTTGCTTTTATTTCCATTTCTCTAGGAGGTGGGTCAAAAAGGATCTTGCTGTGATTTATGTCATAGAGACACACTGGATTTCAAGGACTTAATATGAAATAAAGAATGTAAGGTATTTCATTAATACAATATTTTATACTGATAGTGAAGGGAACAACAAACAACCAGAATGGCATAAAGATTGCTTTAAATTGAAAACATACAGACAGATGCAGGAATAAATCTTATCTGAATTTCCCTTACGTGACTAAAGCAGAGCTTTTCAAGAATCAGCTGCTACAAACCCCCAACTCTGGGAAAGTCTCCAGTCAAGGAGGCAACTGACCTCAAGCGACTAAAACTGTATAAACAAAGCCTTATCAGATCCTTCAATCCTTTCCCAATGAAGCCCTACTCACTCCCAAATCCCCCCTTATTAAGCTGCTATATAAACCCTTACCCCCCGGCCGTTCAGAGAGCCATTCCATATTGAATGCTTCTACATGCATGTGTAATAAACCTTTTCTCCTGTTAATCTGCTGTCAGTTAATTCACAGCCGCCTGATCCCATCACTCAAACCTAAGCTGGTAGTGAAAACGATTTTCTCTACAATTACATGCTGAAAGATAATATTTTGAATATACTGGGTTAAATAAAATACATTATTAAAATTAATTTTACCTGTTTTAAAATTTTTAAATGGGTTACTAGAAAATTTTAAATTATACATGTGGCTCACATTCTATTTCAATTGTTTTCTTCCTCTAGATGTGATTGCTTTGCTTCTGGCAGGCAACTAGGGTAGGGTCAGAGGGCTATCAGCAAGTAGAATGGTTCAAAATAAATGTGTATTGAGTCTTCCAGAGAGCTGGTCTATTTCTGGTTAATTTTGCAATCTAGGGTGTAGCACTTTGGAGCTTACTATGGCCTCTTCAATTCATAGGTCCTGAATTCCAAATTTTTGTCCCCCAAGCCCATGAGGCTGTTGAAGGCTATGTTCAGCTCCTCAGCCTCTCAGCTACTACTTTCTGAAGTGGAATTTTTCCTGAGAAAAGTGTCATAACATGCAGGCTGCCTTTCCTGGCTTCCCTTCTCTTTTGGAGCAAGGCTCCTTAAATTCTCACTGCCTTGGAAGTTCTCCAACGGCTTCAATCAGATGATTCTCATATTTTGTCTGGCTTTTCTGGTTGTTCTCAGAAGGAAGTTCAGTGTGAAACAACCAAGTGTGCCATTATTACAGGCAGAACTCATGTTAATTAATTTAAAAATATAGAATATAGAATAGAATAGAATATTAAAAATATAGAATGCCAATACAGGGGACACGGGTTCGAGGCCTGATCTGGGAAGATCCCACATGCCGTGGAGCAACTAAGCCTGTGCCACAACTACTGAGCCTGCGCTCTAGAGCCTGCGAGCCACAACTACTGAAGCCCACGCGCCTAGAGCCCGTGCTCCACAACAAGAGAAGCCACTGCAGGGAGAAGCCCATGCACTGCAAGGAAGAGTCGTCCCCACTCGCCGCAACTAGAGAAGGCCCGCGTACAGCAACGAAGACCCAACATAGCCAATAAATAAATAAATAATTAAAAAAATATATATCATGCTTGTCATTTAATGTTGTAGGATTTTAATCATGGTTGATGTGGAGAACAGAGTCAGGGCTGTGGAGAAGAAGCAGTCCTAATCTCACTTCAGTCAAGGAAGGTTTTACAGAAGATGGAGGATGACTTTTAGAGTAGGAGATATTGGTAAGGTGATAATTTCAGAGTTAGGTAAGGCTAGGAATAAATTCCACTCGAAAATCTAGCTGACTAAAGGAATAATGGAAATTCTAGTTCAAAGAAGACAAATGGATCATAAATCCCATGCTAATTGTGAGCGATGGTATTGTTTGGAGTACCTTACTAAGAAGGATTTTAAGTTCATGATGGGGCCCAGGGGCAAGAGGATTGTGACCCACTAGCAGTGTCTGCCGTGGACAAAGGATGCGGGATAACCGCACATGGGTGTGAATCATAACATCCCAGAGATCATATGCTAGTGAACGAATTATCATCTATGAACAGCATGACAATATTGGCCTGTTTGTAAATTTAAATAATTTAGATTCATCATGTAGGGGTTCTGAACATACCACCCAAAAGATGTTGTTTTGGCATTTTGATTATTTTGAGCTCAAGACATTTGAGAAACAACAGACTCAGGAAGGGTTCTCTGATCTCCCCCTTTCTACTTAAAAGTAGGACATGAAATTTACTGTGAGGAAGGTGCCCTTGCTGGTACAGGGTATGATTTAATCACCAGAGACTCTTATCAGGCCAGAGAGAGCACTGAGAAGAATCTACGTAACAAACTTTACTAAAACAAGCCTTATCTTCCATTATTTTCCCCCATATATGTACCCTCCCATAGTTTGCCATTCCTAAAAGCCTAAACCCCTTTTCCTTTGTCTTGTCACTTGTCTTCAAATTTATTGTTCTTTGTTAAGATGATATATATATACATAAAAGCTCCAAGTTCTAACCACCCGTTTGAGTTACTCATCACTGAGTTTCTCCCCTGTGTATGTGCATTGCACACATAAATAAAATTTGTATGCTTTCCTTTTGTAAATCTGTCTTTTGTCAGTTTAATTTTCAGGGCAGAATCTATGAGGGTAGAAGAAAAAAGGATTTTTTCCTTCCCTATAATCATATCACGTTATATCAGCTGTTGATCAATATTAACCTGGTGGAAGATCATTAATGGCGGACCAAAGGACTTTATATTCAGCTATGATCTATTTTTGTACATATTTTGTACATATGTTACATATATCTGTAATAAATGTTCTGCAGGGACAGTGAACATACTTTTCAAATTTATGGAAGACCTTGAGCCGAGAGAGAGAATAGGTTAGATGACAGATTTGAGATTCAGCATGATTTTGATAGTCAAGAAAAGTGGTTCAGACAGCAATATCTCTTTCACAAGTATTTACCAAGATCCAGTTTTGTGTCAGATCCTAGCATGAAATGCAATGGTGAGCAAAAATAGAGTTACTGCCTTCTTAGAGCTTACAGTGTGGAGCCTGAGACCAAAATCAGTCAGATAATCACACAAAAATGTATACGTTTTGTGAAGTTAAAAGGTGCTATGAGAACATAGGGATAGGGACTTGAAGGTTCCCTAGGGGAAGTGTCACTTGAAAGAAAATCTAATGCATGAACAGGTATTAACCAGTCAAGGTGGAAGGCAAGGTAGGAGAAAGCATTCTAGGAAGAGGGAACAGTAGGCAAAGGCCCTGAGGCAGGCACATTTGAGAAAAGGAAAGGAGGCCAGTGTATCTAAAGCACAAATCTCCAGAAGGAAAATGGTACAAAGTAAGACTGGTCCAGTAGGCATGGGCCAAGCCACTCAAGCCTTGTAGGCCATCGAACGAGTTTGATTTTTACCCTATGAGCAATGGAAAGTCATTGAAGGGGTTTAATACGGGGGTGTCACAGTCAGATGTGTGTTTAGAAAAGGTTACTCTGACCACTCTGTAGGGAATGGGTATGGGTTGTGGTGATAAAGCACATGTGGATCCTGGGATTCTACTTAGGAGGCTATATCAATGGTCCAGGAGAAAGACGGTGATAGTTTTAGGTGACCAAAAGCCAAAGATAAGCCACTAGAGGGATATGGGGACTAAAAAAATGATTCAAGCTACAGTAATACACACAGTGTTCTAGTCAATGGCCAAACTGTAGTCCGGACTACTCGGTGATTTTATTCAATTTTGAGGATCTCAATTTGAAAAACTCAAAGACGTCCAAAGGAAGGCAATTAAGACTATGCCAGGACCAGGAATGGCAAAGTGGGCTTGAGGCTGGAAAAGTGAGAGGCTGGAGGAGAAAATTAAACAACAAAAAAGCAATATTCAAAAATTTCAAGGGGTATCATGTGGGGAGAAGTTATAGGGAAGCCTATGTCAGCTCAGTATAAGGAATGCTCAGTAATGAAAAACACTGCCTTATGTTGCACTGAGCCTGCTTCCTTGGCAAAAATGTGCAGAGATGACTTTTGAAGAGATGTTGGGTTAAATCGTCTTGATAATCTCCAAACTCTGTAGGAGTGTCTGTTTCTCTCAAAGTGTGATATTTTTTGGGAAACTTTATTCCTAACATTCCTAATGATATCCTTACCACCACTTTCTACCATTTAATGAAAATACATGTGCCAGTCCCTGCCCCAAACTCTTTACACATATTATCTCATTTAATCCTTACAATGACACTATAAAGTAGGTAGTAAAATATAACCTCTATTTTAGATAAACTAATTGAGGTTTAGAGAAATAAAGGATACAGATCTGGCATTTTAATTCCATTGACTGTGCTTAACCAGAATACTATATCACTTCCTAAAACCACTTATTCTACTATATGCCAATGAGTCACATACTGAGCTCAACAATTTTAACCAATTTCTAAATCCTCAAATATGAAAGTTATGCTAACAAGCGATCCCCAAATCTCAGTGGCTTAAAAACAACAAAGGCTTATTTTCTGCTCGTGTTAAATGTCCATAACAGATGAGCAGGAGAACTCTGTTTATCATGGTCATTCAGCACCCAGGCTGACAAAACAACCACCATCTTGAATGTTTCTGGTAGGTGTCAGAGGAAAAGAGAACTCTGGAGGGTTTCGTTCCTGCAATTAAATGTTCCACCCAAGTAACAACATAAGCCATCTTTCTCACAATTCATTGGCTAGAATTAGTTGGGCTAATTGGGTCCACACAAAACCAAGTGGACTTAGAAATGCAATCCAACAATGTGCTTGGGGTTGAAAGAGCTGGGACTACCTGGCAAATTGTGTTAGTAACTACTGCAGACCATAAATATGCAAGGAGACCAGAAATCATGCAAACAACTTTTGCTCAATACATTTCAGGATTTCTTTCAAGAAGAATACTGACTACCTTTTTACATTAGCTTTTTTATTTACCCCAAGTTGAGAGCATTAATATTAGAAGAGGGGAAATGCACATAACATGATGAATGAAAGTCTTCACTATATATGTAAAACATAACGTGAGCCATAATCATGTCTGGGATTCAAGCCCTGGGCATGCAATATTGGTATATTTATTTGCACTTGGGTTAGATACAAGTGTTCAGATAGAAAATATATCTTACTCCCTTACAAGTTACACTGTACCTAATTATGTAAAAAAAGCTATCATTGGTGAGCTGAGAGAAGATAATATGAAACAAGTGAAGCCTTACATTAGATTTTGAATATGAAGATGCTACAGTAAAAACCATTTAAGTGCATTATAGAAATTTTACTCTGCAAATTCTTGACAATGGCAGTCCATCACTGTCAAATTAACTAAGAGTATGATATTCAAATTCCAATTTTATTTTATATAAAAATATAAACCTCTTAAGAAGTTTTGCTTTCTGATACATATTTGTAATCATATAAAATAAAGCAAGTTATTTATCTTATTTATTGTTATGACTCAGAGTACTCAATTCAAATTTGAACTACTTTTATCTACTATCTGTGGGTAGATATAATAGTTTTATTCATAAGTACTCCATGATCTTAACCACAAAACTAAAAACCTGCAATGAAAATATGAAGGCATATCAGTGCCATCTATGAAGCATTTCACTGGAAATGGTTGTTAGAAGACAACAATTTCTTGTTGTAAGTGATTTAAATGCCCAAAGAGAAAGTACATGTGCTGTTAGCGTGCTTAAAACATAATTAAAATTTGTATCATAAATGCTAGTTTAGGAAATAACTGATTTTAAAAGCCAACAATATTTCCTGATTTCCTGTAAGGTCGTTGCTGTGATATTTTAGATGGTACTTTTTTTTCTAATTTGAAAGCTACATATTTTAATAGAGAATGGTCCAAAATGTTTCTTAAGGTCAAACTGGAAATATGTTGATGATTTAAAAATGCAAGCAAAGTGCTTTATTATATTATACCACCACAGTGTTATTGTAGTTTAAAAATATCATTAAATCAGCACAAACCTGCACTTATCATTTCCTGCACATTTTTCAAGCTGAGCTGCCTTCTGACTATGAGTAATCTGTTAATCTGCTCTTTGCCTCATAATCCGTCAAAGTGACAGATTCATTCCTTCTCTAATACATAATATCTTCATTTACGGTATGCCTTGCTGTATCTTTCTTTTTGGCTAGCACTGAAATTTAAAATATCACAAGCAAATTTAGAGAATGCCACAAGGGTGGTGTTCTTGTTTGTTTCCCATTTCTTCCATTATTTCAGCAGGAGAAACCAAAACTTTCTGGATTCTTAATGTGACTTGATAGTATTTCCAAAATGAAGGCAATTTCAGGTTTCAATAAAAGTACTGTGAAAAAGGTCGGAAGAGGGCAAATGGTAAAATACAAAGTAATTGCACCCTTCACCAAGTCAAAACACTGACCAAAATGGAATTTTCTTGCAATACCAGTGGCCAGTGAATAGATTCTCTCTTTCTACCTCCAAACCCTTGATGTACAGAAAAAGATATGGAAAAAAAAAACAAAGAAAAGGCCATTCATCCAGTAGTTTAGGATGAATTGTCCCCCTCAAAGACAGGACTTCATTAGCATAAACATCACTACTTAATTGAAAGCCACACTGTGATTTTAGTGAAGCTGAGAGCTTCATTTTTATCATGATTTTGATTAACCTCAGGCCAGGCCAGATCTCAGGTTTCTTGTTATTTTGATAATACAAATGGTTCTGCTGTTTAAAAACTGTTCACTATTAATTCAACAGAAGATATTTTACCCTCCCCTCATTTCTTGCTTTAATTCAGTTGCTTACTAGTCTATAAGTTCTGCAAATAAAGAGAATTAAGAACTGAAAAACATGAGAATATGTAAAATTCTAGCTAGTTTCCTTTCATCTTAAGCCATAAAGTTCATTAACTACAAGTCACCATTTAGCTTCACTTGTTACTAATCCAAGCTTTCACATAATAAAACAAAGGACACTATTGCCTCAAAAGTCAAAAGCACACAAGTCGTTTACCGCGAAATATGAGAAACTGCCTTCTAACCAGTCTTGTTTCAGCACATATATAATTTTCTTCCATGCATACACCCAATACCCAACAGCATTTTCTTGTCCTAAGCACCAAAGTGCATCTGATTTGTCTTTACTGAATGGCAAGGGAGCTAAAGGCTTTTAAAAATCAATGGACAAGAAAGAGTCAATAGAACAATAATGTTAGTGTTAGTCCAATCAAATGAGCTAAAAGTTGTTTGCCTTTTCTCCTTCAAGAAATTTTAAAATTAGGCTGGACGTTTGATTTGTATGATATTTATTATACTGAGTGGGTTTTTATGAGGTAATGAACAGCAAAATATGAAGCTGTAAACTCTGGTAAACATAATATATTGCTAGAGCGAAAAATTATGTGTTCTAACTTTAATCAATTTCAAAATGTAATGTTTTTCATTAACAAGAGAAACAAAAGAATTATAGGGAAGGAGTAGAACCAACTGCCAACAAAAGCAGAGTTTGTGAGTGGGTACCGGGTTTGGAAAGGGCTGTGATTTCTGTGTGCCAGGCTTGGTCCATGCTCCCACACCACGAGGCACCTTTCTTAAAGCATTCACACACAGCCTTGTTGATATGCAGGGTGTGGACTGCCTGTGCTGGGAGACTGCAAGCTCTCAGGGGGAATGTTAAAGTCATCTCTCCACGGTGCTCTGCACATAGTAGGTGCTTCAAAATACTCACTGAATGTTACTGAAGGTATGAACTGCAACACACTCTCAGTCATTTCATGTTTAAACAACCAGGGAAGCTATTCTGCGTTAGGTTACAAAGTGAATGGTGAGGCAGTGAGTCTACGGATGTGACTGGCTGTGGCCATGTAACCATAATCATGGTCTTCCATATCTTAGGTTCACGTCATTATCCTGGACCTCACCCTGCATTCCTCTCTCCTCCCCCTCAGACAGAATAGAGGTGAATGTTAGAAACTAGAATTAGTACTTCGATTTTTTTTAAAAAGTGCTCATTACTCTAGAAGAGGAAGCTGAATCTTTTAATTAAAAGCTGAAACTGTAAAAAGTTGGAATGGTAAATAACTGCTTTAGTAGTTACCTTCTTTACACTGGACCCTGGGCCAAAGATAATCTGAGTTCATCATATGAATGGATAACAGTGAATGGGGAGGCCTGGGTAATCGCAGGAGCCCCACATTTTGCTAGTTAAAAGTGCTAAGATTCTTCAGGGACCCATCATTTCGGACGTAGAAGCTTTGGGGAGGTGGGAGGAGAAGATGCAATCTGTTGCTCTGAAACTCTTGTGCAAATGGGTTTTGTGAATTTGTAATTTTGGAAAATATAACAATACCTAAAATATTGATGAGTATACCCTCAGCCCTAATGGCAGAAGCCTCTCTCATGGAGTACAGCTGGAAAATTAGGAGACTTGGGTTGAAGAGCTAAGCCCCAGTGGCCTGACAGACCTGGTCAGAGAGCACGCAGGCAAGTCAATTGAGAAGCTGCAGAGGGGACTGGCAGGTGCCCAGGCAGGCAGGGCCAGAATGAACAAGTGGAGAGAGTGAATACAAAGAAATAGTGGTCCAGTGGGTAGGGGTGGTACCCAGTTCTCTGGGGTGACAAGTACTTAGGGCCTGGGGCAGGGTGATTTGAGCAGGTACGCACTCTTGAGCTAATGGGCTCTGGTAGAATAAATGATCAAACCAGGAATGAAAATGGGCTGGGCAGGCCAAGTGCCAAGAGCAGAGGAGGAAAGAGAAGGGATGGGGCAGGGACTGCCAGCTGTCTGGCCCTGTTGGTAATTGCTGGGTCCTCTGAAACCCAAGGAGAAGTGGTGGTCCTAAAGTTGTGTAGGGCAGGGTCCTAGGTTCAGAGTGGTCAGAGGGGAGAAGAAGGATGATTCCCCAGGGATTCCATTTGCTACCAAGGGTGACTTTAGCTCGGGTTTTCACTGGGGCAGGGCTAGAGAGGCTAAAGCCTGGCCTTTGCTGTAGACTGGGGAGGAAAGGGGCCCAGCTGAGTCTCTTTATACAGGTGTTTTTAAAGTCTGTTGTGAAGTTTAGACCAGTGAACTGAGGACCCCTCCAGAAGCATGAAGGGCAGGGAGTCACTTGGGTCAAGAGGGTACCTGCACCATAGGCTCAGATTCGTCCTCTCTCTTTCTCTCTCTGTATATACATATATACTTTTTTTCTTCATTTCCATTTGCCTATCCAGATTCTGTTAATTGGTGAGGGTTAAGTACACATTCGACAGCAGTGCCAACCCAAGCAGATTTCTAGCCGTTGGCACCCTCACTCCATGAAATGGGCATGAATAGGCAAATACGGATAAGCAACTTCCAGTAAGAATACAGAGAAAATTCTCAAATTCAATACAAAAGTCTCTATTTAAAGTTTTAAAATGATACACTCACCAGACACTTCAGATTGTGCATATCTTCTAAGGGATCATTTAAAACAAATACATGAGAGAGATTTCATTTATTACAAGTGGGAACAGGGCCAGGTTCCAGACACCCTCAAGGGAGAAAAGTATACAGGTGCTCCTGGGTTCCAGCTAACAGTTAAGTACGCAACAATGCAGCTAGTGTAGAGAGATGAGGGAAAGTCATTTTTGTGAGGTGAGATTTAATGAATTCAGCACACATTTCTTGAGTGTCTCCTTTGTGCCTGGCACTGTTTGAGGAGCTAGGGATATAGTGAGCAAGAGAGATAAAGGCCCTATGTTAATGCAGTTTACATTCTAGCATATTCTGGAGGTGTGTGTGTGTGTGTGTGTGTACAACAAGAAGCAAGCAAGTAAATATCAGGTAGTGAAATGTACTACGGTAAAAACGAAAAAGATAATGTAATGAGGCTGCCTGGGGCTACTTCAGGTTGGATGCTAAGAAAGGGGCTCTCTGAGGAGATGACATTTAGATGGAGACCTGAAAGACAGGAAGAGGCTGCTATGTCCTTTCTAGGGTAGGGAATGACAGGCGGAGGGGCCATCTCATGCAAAGCTCTTATGGTGAAACCAAGCCTGGAGTATTTGAGAAAATGAGGCAGGACGGTGGTATTTGATCCATAGTGAGCAAGGTGCACAATGGTACAGAACACGGTCTGAGTGGTGGGCATTCAGGATAAGGAGCACGACTTGACCCTAAGAGCAGAGGGAAACCTTTGGGAAGTTTTACACGGGGGGACACTTCAGGCCCGTTTAGATGTATCCATACCACTCTGGTTGCTGAGTGGAGAATAGACTGTACGGGCCGAAGGAGCACAGAAAGCAGGTGGAAAGCTATGGTATTTGTTCAGGTGAGGGATGATGGCAACATGGCTAGGATTGTAGTAGTAAAGAGACAGCACTGGCTGGACTTGGCATATACTATGGTTGGAGGGTGTACCAGTACAACTTTCTGAGGCTGGACATGGGTGGGTTAGAGAGAGAAACCAGGGAATGCTCTTGGTTTCTGACTTGAGTAAAAGGGCGATGATGGTGGCATTTTTGAGATGGAGAAAACTGAAGAAAGAACAGATGTGTGTAGAGGGAGAGAAAACCAAGTTATGTTTGGCAATGGATTTGAGGTATACATTAGAGATCCAAGTGGATTGGATATCTGTCAAATTGGCAGCTTGGAGAGATGAGTCTGGAATTCAGAGGAGGGTCAGGATTGGACATATGATTTTGAGAGTCATTAGAATATAGAAGGTATTGGAAGCTATTATTAAAGAGATTGTATAAATAATACATATTATATTATGTATTAAAGATTAGGGCCATTCTAATGGTTACCAGTGTCTATGGATCTCTGGGTTGGCAGGGAGTGGAACATACATGAAAATCACATTTAAACTCTGTCCAAACAAGGGCCTTTCACAAAACACAATTTTATCCTGGTAGTGGATAAAGCAATACCATTGTCCTTCCATTTTCAGAAAAGGAAGGGGGAAACTCTTGCAAGGATGTAGGAAAATATTTGAAACTTAACTGGTTAATATTTAGGATGAAGATTTTCATTTTTCCATGGTATGTGGGCATACCTCCCTGCTCCCTCCCTCAGCTCACATTCTGATGGAGCCCCTACCCAAGCCAGGCTGTGCTGAGCATCACAGGGAGGAGAGACACCATTCTGTCCCCAGGGAACCTGGAAAACAGCATGACAGGTCCTCAGTCAAGGATCTTAAATCAGACCTGAGGAATCTGAGTATGGAAAGTCACTCCCCTACAATGAGCAGGTGTGAATTTGTGGGAAGGGGGTTATGAAATGAGAGGCACCAATATGGATAGCTTTTCCTTGGTAAACCTAACAATAGAAATGATGAAAGTAAAAACTGATGCCTTTGGTTTTACAAACAAATCATTAAGATTTAATGCCAAAATATAGGTAGTAGAAAACAACAACACTACATTTAGAGAAACTGTGTGCACAGTTAATCAGGAAAACCTCTGTTGTGCTTTGGTCTAAGGAGGAATATTTGTTAAAAATATGACTTGTTTTAAAATCATCCAAACTTAATCATTTGAAGAGGAAAGTGACATACAAGTTCTGTATTTAATTTTGTTTATACATTTCCTCTCTCTTGTGTTGGTGGGGGAAAAAAACCTTAAGCAATAGAAGAGAAGCTCATCTCCTGACTGTTGGAGAGACAAGATAAATGAAGCCACCGTGATCAGTCCAGAGCAGGGCCTGTAGGTTACAGTGACAGGCCAGCTCGCCTCGGTCAGGCCGGCTGAGCCAATGTGAATCGAGGTCAGTGATTATTAATCATCTGTCAAAGTCTACAGGGATTTATCGGATAATGATAGTTATAAGTATGTTCATATCGCACAAACATGTGGCAAGGCTGCAAAGGATTCAAGCCCTAACACAATCTGCAAGGACATTTTAAAAAATTATGGATAAATGTTAAATCATAAAGCAAACAGGTTAGAAAGAAAACCATGCCGTTCATGACTGTTTGGTCAGTCTAGAATTATTTTCTATATTGTTTATTTCCATAAACATTTGGAACCTTACAGAGCCTTTGACTACCTTCCCTCCTCCCCCCCTTAATTTACCAATGAGTTATAAAAATAGCAAGCGTAATCATCATTTGAAACGCAAGACTGGTTATCGACTCCATCCATATGAACAGACAACCAGAATGTAATCACAGCTTACTTTATAAAACCCGTTCCTGAGCTAAAATATCTTGAGCTGTTCTGAAGAATCTCCATGAACACATACGTAGATGTGCCTAAGGGACAGCTCTAAACCCCGCAAACCAATAGACGGCATTTTAAAATAAATGACTGAAGACTGTGAACAGCATCCATTTTGCTCAGTTTGGCAGCATGTAAGTTTACATGCTAGGAAACATTTCTCAACATGAATGAACTGTGAAATTGTTTCCTCCTCCCAACACTCCTTTAAATTGTATTAGATTATGTTAGCCATTTCTGCACATTGTCATACAAGCTGTCAGTGCCCCACGATGCAGTGTGGGTGAACAATGGAAGCAAGGGCCCCAGCAACTGAGATGCTAAGTGTCCATCAGAATGTTAGGCAAAAAGAGTGGAAATATCATCCCCATCCCCCATGCCTACCAAAGCAAGGGGAAATGGCTTTGTTGCAAATCTAGACACACAAGGGAATATGATTTGGTGAACCATGTGTATTTCAATCCCCAGATTGCAAACTTCTCAGGAAATGACTAACATTGTATCCCACCCTCCATCCAATATCAAGCATTGCCCTATGAGCACAAGTGAACTCTTTAAGGAAACCACTATATGAATATATGCAGAGTTTTAGCCATTTTTACCCTAGAGATAACTTTTCAAAACACATATTTGTCTGCTTCGTGGACTGCATACTATCTTTAACTTTACTCATCAATATATAAAACTAAGAAGGTAATTATGGTACAGAAATAAAAATCTTTCCAGAATAAAATGTAAATAAAAGACTGGGCATATTGGTTATTCTGTTATATTAATAAAGCTTGGGGATATTGGTTATTCTGTTGTATTAATAAAGCTAACTGAAAGTTGACTCTCTAAATATGTACATATGTGAGTATGAGTCCATATAATTTACAAATCTTAGGTTCTTAGGTCTCTGGAGTAGTTGCAGATATTTCACTGAAGCTAACGTGGCCATTTTACCTCCCAAAGGGCACCATCATACTCTCCCCTTGGAGGACCTGCACACACATGTCCCCGATCCCCGTCATGTTTGCATTATTTTGATCACAACAACACTTAATTCAGGAAATCTAGAGCCTTCCTGCTTCTCATGTGTTGTTCAGAGCTTCTGCACACCAAACTTTCAACAAGTTTCAGGCGAGATGCTTGTTTATCCAAGGGGGTAGACATAGAGACTTAACTTTTCATTTCTTATTTTTTCAATAGTCATTATTAGTATCTTTTAACTTCAAAGCTTAATTTTAAAGTTCTGTATTGTAGGGTCTAAAGCATGGGATACTATTTATAAGAAATACAACACAAATCTTAAGAAGAATCATAGCTCTCAACTTTAAATTAAATCACATGTATTGCATGATTCAGTTTATCCCATTTTTATATGATGATCTATGCTGACCTCATAATTTTATCATCTTCTTTATTTATGGTCCAATAATGCCTTTCTGCCAATTCTCCAAGCTACTGGATTTATGAGCCAAGAGCTAAGCCATGTAATCTGTAGATTTTCTGAACAGCCACATAATAATTTTCTAGGAAACTGGTGGATAACCCGCTGGAAAATGGTGCTGGCAGCATTTTATTTTTTGCTTTGAAATCTGGCTTTTAATTTTATTATGTGAAAATGTAGATTAATATTTCATAAATGAATGAACATTTAATTGGTTAAATAAAATATGCTGTCTATTTAGCTGGTGAATTTTCTTATATTCTATCTTTGGGAATCAAATTTTAAGAGATTTAAAATCAAATACTACCACATCTAAACATTAATTAATTAATCCAATAATATGAGGTATGTTTCCTATATAGGGCAGTGTTCCCTTTAATAGTGGAACTGGTTTTCATATGGAAAGTCTATAATGAGTCTCATCAAAGTCACAAAATCATAAATCTGTAAGTGACCTTAGAGAGCTGCTTGTAACTGAAATCGTTTCCTTTACACATGAGGGTGTTCTTATTATTAGGTCTGAACAGTTTGAGAGGCTGGTCTGAGATCATACACTGGGTTAGTAGCAGAAGTAGGATGAAAATTAGGTCCCCATTTTCCTTTTATTGAAACAAAATGCTCCACTTTCTAACATCACTTTCCATCACTCTCATTTACTCAGCTTACAAGTCGTGACTGTTATAATTTGGACCAAAGTTGGATTTCCAATTACGTTGAAAGCTTATTCATATATAGATAAAGAGTTTATTGGTCAAATCTAGATGAGCTGCAAGATTGCAAGAGACATATATGCATATCAAGAGATAACTATTTTGAAGAATGTTTAAACACCTTTTTATATACACTGAAATTACAATCTCAGTTTTCAACTCCTTATCACATTTATTATGACAGTGACAATTTCCCCTACTAGGTAACATGCAAGAATGACCAGATCAAGTATATAGACCAGACACACGTAGAAGAGATTACTAATAAAGAACACTTACTCTACCTATGTCATGAATATTCTGGACCCCATTAAAAGTCCTGTAAACCATGTATGTGGTTTCCTGCTAGCCATGTTAATTTTACATGGCTTGGTTGGTTGGCTCTTCATTGCTGATTGGACCAGAAGTGGATACTTGGCCCAAGCTAGGCCAATCACATTCTTTCTCCTGGAAAGTAGGAACTGGGATTCAGACACAGACTGTCAGCCTCAGCATGTATTTTGAAATGTAATATGTAAACTCAAGACAGCTATATGTGACTGAGAAGTAAAGAAAGCTGGTGCTTAGAAGAACTGAGCAGATAGGAAGAAGCAAACAGAGATGGAGTGAGGATACTGCCTGCCTGCCTCTCTGCTTTCTAGCTCCTCATTTCAGATCCCTCCTGAGGCCTGGCTGCCCTTGGCTTCCACGATACAGCCCTGTATTCTTATTTAACAAATTCCTTCTGCCTGTCTCTCTCAGGTGAGAGAGCTTGATAATGAGATGCATTTAGATAATGGGGTGCATTAGTTATTATAATAACTAATTAGATAATTAGTTATTATAATCTTATGATAACTAAGATCCTGTGGGTGGAGCCCAAGATAGATAGATTTTCAGTAAATTCTTAGTATTTAATAAACAGTAATAAAGTGATATTGACTTATACTGATAAACTAGCTTATTTAGCTATTTTTAGAAAGCCATATAATACTACATATAGTTCAAAACTTGAATTCAGATTCACTTATCTCTAATGAGCCTAATATAATAAGGTTCTTCTATATTGTCAAATGACTCAAGTGTCAATGACATTTTTGAAATAATAAAATAATTTTGAGATTACGAACTTCGAAATTATGAAAAAAGAGAATGGCCACTCGAACTCATATTAGCTATCTTGATGAATGTAAAGGCACCAGGTGATACAAAAAAAATTCATGCCTAAAATGTACTAAACTTCAAAGACCTATTAAGATGAAACACCTATGAAAATAGAATAATACTGAATAAATGAACACTTAAAGAGAGCTTGCTATGTGACAGGAACTGTGCTAAGGATTTTTCATGTATTATTAGTCCATATGATCCTCCCCAAAATACTACGAGGTAATTATTATGCCTGAATTACGTTGACTTAAATGATTTTCTCAAAGTTCCACAGCTAGTAAAAGGCAGAAGTGCTATTTAAACCTAGTTACACTATTAACCATGACACCATAGTCTGATTAAGAAAAGTAGGCTGAATTAAAACATCTATAGAAAAGAACTTTCGAAGCCTTTCGGAAGTTTGGAAAACAATTTCATGAAACCAAGAAAAATGCACAGTCAATTCCTAAATAATCTTAAAAAAAATTTAGCTTATTAATGATTCTTACCGGGGGTTAGAAGGAGAAGGTGGATTCATTTCTTTCTGATAGTGATGACCCTGGTTGACAGGCTGTAAAAGACAAAACATTTGTGAGGTACTAATCAGCATAATGCTCTTTACAGGTACTTTCACATGCACTCTCATTACTGTAATTTTTTCCTGAGAAACAACCTGTAAGAAGGGGCTGGTTTATTTTACAAAAAGTCGAAGGTTGTTTGGGAGACCCAGCAAGTAACAAAGTGGTATATGTAAGAAAACACAGGTTATCAGTCACTGGATTAGACAGCATCTATGGCGTAATTAAAGTTCATGTGTGGAATCCTCCTCCTTGTGGAATTTTTATACTGTTAACAAAGGTTGCTATTTCCAGATACAACAAAACAAAACAAGACATCTCCTGGAACTAATGCTGTATATACCAAGTATCAGCAATGACCTGGAGACCCGGAGATATAGAATATATATATTTATATCTCAATGTTACTAAGTTTGCAAGGATAACTTCTATTTTCTTTTTGAGCCTTCACTGTTGTGTGTGAGCTTTCTCTAGTTGCGGCGAGCGGGGGCTACTCTTCGTTGAGGTGCACAGGCTTCTCATTGCAGTGGCTTCTCTTGTTGTGAAGCACAGGCTCTAGGTGCGTGGGCTTCAGTAGTTGTGGTGTGCAGGCTCCATAATTGTAGCTCGTGGGCTCTAGAGCGCAGGCTTGGTAGTTGTGGTACACAGGCTTAGTTGCTCCGTGGCATGTGGGATCTTCCCGGGCCAGGGATCGAACCGGTGTCCCCTGCATTGGCAGGTGGATTCTTAACCACTGTGCCACTAGGGAAGTCCTCTATTTTCATTATTGGAATTACACATGTAAATCTTAGGTCAAGGCGGTCATTTTCCCTGAGTGTATAATAAAACCTCAAGCATTAATCAGAGAACTGAAAAAAGTGATGCCAATACCTGACAAAAATATGAAATCTGAATTTCCCCCTCCGCAAGAAATCTTTAAGTTACTACCTTTTTCAAAACATAGGTAAACAGCTTCATTCCATGCAAGCTTTAAACACTTGCCTCCAATGGAACTTGATGTTTTTCCTTTGTTCTATAAAGGGAGAAAATTTCATTATATCTGATAGAAATTCTCTTTTTGAATATCACCTCAAAGTATTTTTCTTATGTGGTTAACAACCATGTAATTCTAATATGAAAATCATTTTTAACATTTTCATTTTATTACAATTTGGAATTTGGTACACATTTTTGAATTGCATTTAGAGGGCTTCTGTTACTTCCTTACCTAATGGGTTTGGCGTTAAGGTTTTCTCAGCCATAATGTGGACCCATAGTGCTGACCCCAACTGAAGAAAACAGCGTAGCAATGATGCCTGTACATAAAAGGCACATATTCCTTATTTTAATGGGTCCTAAAATATTAATGACATGGGTGATGGGAATTCTTTAAACTGTCTTCCTCTATAAATAATCTCTTGGAAGTGTTCCTTTAATTTAAATCAAACACCCTGTCTAATAATCATAGTCACTTAGCCTATCTGTGATGCCCCATGAACTTGAATGTACTCAGATACTTTGGTAATTGAACCAATATCAGTGCATCACCATTTCAGTAATAAGAAAAAACAGCTGGGAGAACAGTGGAAGGAAAAACATGTCCTAAGACATACTTGATCTCACTGGAGAAATAAGACTTCCAGCAATTTGCAAGTGAAATTTAGTTCTATGATTTAGGCTTTATTATTTCACAGCAAAAAAGGAATTAGTAAGCAAGGGGACTAGGTTCTCCAGACAAACTCACAGTGGTGCAGAAATACTCCTGATAATACGTTCATTAGTATTCGTCCACAATTTCACCTGTACTCAGGCCTCTAGTGAATGGATCTCTGCCTATTTACTTTTACAGGCATTTAAATAACTCTCTATGCATCACAGTCCTGATATTCAGGCAAATTTCCATTTTCTTAATTTTATACTGATAATTGTATTTTATACCTGTCCCTAACCCCCTTATTCCCAATGACTTACTCCAGTCTCTGGAGAACAGAAATGGTTACAGAATCCTATTTGGTTTGTGACCGAGTTCTTACATAGACTACACAGACTGGCCCTTTCATGTTTGCTCATGTTTATATAAAACAGATCCAATGAAACAAGCAGTACAAAAGAACACTAAAATAAAAGAT
This sequence comes from Phocoena phocoena, assembly GCF_963924675.1. Taxonomy (NCBI): domain Eukaryota; kingdom Metazoa; phylum Chordata; class Mammalia; order Artiodactyla; family Phocoenidae; genus Phocoena; species Phocoena phocoena. The sequence goes on along the minus strand of NC_089228.1, from coordinate 30,637,800 downwards.
TCACATTCACAGTGATTTTTAAGTGTTAGAAAAGAGAAAAATAATCAGTGGAAACTTTTTGAAGTAGTAAGGACGGCTGACATGAATAGACAGAAAAGTAAATGAAAAAATTCAGTTAAAAATAATTGTAGGGTAGTAGAACTCACTCTGAATATCCAACTCCTCAAGTTTTACTATTGAAAACTAATTACCAAGTGTTTACCGCCAAATATTTTATTCAATAGCCGATTTAAATTGAATAATAGCAAATCATGGCAGAGCATTCTGACTCATACGTGTAACTGCTGTAAACTGACTTATAAACCCTAATTGCTAATGACTCTGTTGGGGAAGGATGCAAGTCTTGCTTTGAAGTGGGTACAATACAAAACTGGGTGATCCCAGTTCCCTTTCTCTGTACATGTCTCCTAATTTCATAATCAGACTCAGGGACAGGAAGGGATATGGCAATGATGCAGCTAAAAGGCTCCTTCAAGATATTTCAGTTCCCATAACTTTGCTGTGATGCTTTCAAAGGGCAGAGCTTTCACTTCAATGATGTCATTTTGCTTTCCCAGGCCCAAATCAGAATAAACGGGAACGTGCCTAATGGCTTCTAAAAGCTCTCTGAACATGGTGGGGTGGAGGTAGGGGGAACAGATGGGCTTCTGAAGCCAGATGTCCCCATCCACGAATGGAATAGATACATTTCTGTGCCTGTGCGGCAGTAAACCTATTTCTACTATTCTAGGTAGGTAACATTCCATGAAAGCACAAGTTAAAAAAATAAAATTGATTTTGGAATTCAGCCGCATTTAGAGAGTTCCATAAGAAGCAGCAAAGGAATAATAACTAACTCCTACAAATAACTATGACAACAATAATAACAGCAGTAACTGATACTTATTGAGTACTTACTCTGTGTTAAAACCTTGACAGGTATTATCTCATTTGATCCTCACGGCAATTTTATGAAATAGATAGGATTAACAACTCCATCTAACAGAGGAGGAAATTCAGACACTGGGTGTTAACCTAAGGTCATGTCAGTCAGGAAATAGTGGGGCCAGAATTTGAACCCAGGCAGTCTGATTCCGTAGTTTACCCTCTGAACCAGTAAGCTGTAGTGCTTAACCCAGCTCAGGGGTTCACCTAAAGGGGTGAATACCTAAGTTTCTGAATAACAAGTATGACAAACTCAGTTCAGTTAATGGCAGGAAGAAAAAGTAGTCCTGAAATACATTTATTTGATATATATAAGACTATCTCCTTGCCATAAATTAAATTAATCTGATTTCATTCTTATGACATGTCACTATATATTTAAAATTAAAGAAAATAAGTTTGCCACATTGCTAAATTTGGGACAACATAAGATATAATAGACAATACTCTAAGAATGAGAAAAGTTTATTTCATGGGGTGACTTTCATAGTCACTAAACACAGAACAACTCGCACATTTCAATATTTTCTCCTGACAGCACAGAAATTACACTGACTCTGATATTAATTTTTGTATATTATTTCTATGGTGGTATAAAGAACAGCTGCTCATCTGATTTATCTGCAGCTTAGCACAATCAACTACTTACGTTTTTAGTTCAGGACCATTAAAAGAAAACTAATACCCAAAGAGAGCTAAGAAGTTAATGAATCTACAGACCAGAACAAATTAAGACCTATTACCTATAAAGAGCCTGAAATGCCAATGTGTTACATATTGGACACCTAGCAACCAGCAATCACCGTGTAAAACATGATATGTTGATGAGCCAAAAAATGGAACAGATCCTAGAAACTTGGGACCTTGTCCTTTTGGTGGCGCTGTTGCTATGCACTAGTGTCAGAAAAACTACACTCACGTGAAATTAACTGCCGTGGAGCACAAAAAGCTTTGCTTTTCCATAATCAAGCTGCTAGAAATTTTGGGGTGAGGGAGAGAATTGAAGGCTAAATTAAAGGACAGGAGATAAGATAATCCTGCCATGTTAAAAGGTAAAGGCAATATTTTTCTGTTGTTACGTAAAACATATGAAAATGGCAAAGATGTTGCAAGGTTAATCAAGACCATAAATAACTTGTTAGAGAACCTCACCATATGCCTGTAATCCTATTAAGTGCATTTTGCCTCGTTTTTCTCCAGATATCATGCTCTGCAGTGTGCCATGTTGATGGATACATGTGAGGATTTTTTTTTCTTTAACAAGCTGAGGAGTCTTACATGCTTGATATTAGGTTATGGGAATTGTTAACTTGAAGGAATGATGGCTTTGAGGCATCTGCTGACAGGGTAGCATGCATATGAGGCATACTTTTCTTGAATCTAGGTTAGAGGTGGGACTGAGAAATAATGAAATATTGAAATAGTGAGTTTATTTGTCAAGCTCTGAGGGGTCAGTCTGAATTCTAATGGTTAAGCTCACATCAAAACAAGCACAACAGAACCTCTGCTCATTCTTACAGCCCTCAGTGGTGATAAAAAGGGAAAATATCCTAGAAATCTTTTCTGACCACTCAAGTGGCCCTTTGAGGAGAACATCTTTGGGGGAGCAGCATATTACAGTTAGCGTGAGCCTACTCTTTTAGGCACTGGGCACACGCATTCCGTGTACACATTCAATTCCCACCATGCCAACACGATGAAGGGCCTTTATTATTCCCATTTTATAAGTGATTGTGCTAGCAAATGGCAGAGCTGCGATTTGAGCCCAGGTTGGCTGATGCAGAGTTTAAATTCTTTTGGTCATCACTTGAAGCTGTTTCTATTAACAACTATTCCTCTTCCTAAAAAGAAACCACACCACACATACACACACACACCCCTCAAGACATAGTTTTATGCTGTCAATCAAAATCCTTCACCAAAATAAAATTCACTTAAGAATCCATTATAACTAATTCCTAGTTTTCTTCCTAAGGCTGCCTAGAGCCCAGTTTTTGAATAAATCTCACGAGGGCTACTCCTAACAGAACCCTCCAAAATTGATTACTTGTAGCCTGGTTTCCACAGAAGTTGTAAAGCATTGTTTTAATTGAATTTGGTTCTAAGTTGGAAACTTTGAAAAATTTGTCTGTCAAAGGTCAATGGTTTTCTCAGTAGGCTTGATTTATTTAGCAAGAGATGCCTACAAAAGCCAATTTGCTATGAGAAATATGGTTACATTTAATTACACTTTAAAATGACTAATTTATCATATCTAAACACCTTTTAAACAGTACATATTACTCTGAACTGTACAGATGCTGAGGAAAGCTGAGAAACCAAAGCTTGCAGTAAACACAATAGATTTTGCTAAAGACTGCATTTTGCTCTGCGTTGGCTTCCTGGTTTGACTGCAGTGTTTCTAAAGTCATTAGGTAAAGATGCCAAACTGAATGTGACCTGCCTAAATCTTCTTTCTGAACTACTGATCACCAAGTCCTCCCCAGAGGGAGATTTTTTTCTTTGTGTGTATATTTAATATCCATCTATCAAATCTTAAATGTAAAATATTACTATCATCATTCAGGACCTATTTAAGCAAAGCACAGCTGATGTTTATTTTGGAATTTTGATGAAACGACCTTACTTTAGAGTAAAAAAGGAATCTTTTAATATTATTCATTGATTTATTCAACCAATGACTAACAACCAGCTGCTACTGAGCGTGACCTCATGCCAGGCTCTGTGCTGGCTGCCAGTCCTGTGCCAGTCCTGTGTCTGCTCTGTGCCAGTCCTGCCTTCAAGGGGATCACAGCCAGGCCTGAGGGATATCGCTAATAATGGTTACCTGATGTGGTAAGTGCCATCACTGAGCCTGAAGATAACGGGAACCAGAGAAGGAAGAAAACAATTCTGTGCAGGAGGGAGGGTTTCATGAAGCTGGGACATCTGAGTCGGGCCTTGGAAAACAGGAGTGTTCAGTGTAGAGAAGAGGGATGGAGGGTCTCCAGGCAGAGGAAAGGGTATGGGCAATGGCATCACTGACATGATGTGGACAAAAGGAATGACAGTGATGGGCAAGCTGCAGTGTAGCTAGAGTATGCAGCAGTCTTGTTGGGTGGGGCATCGGTAGTGATTATGCGGGAAGTAAAAATTCATTTCAAGTCCTATTCAAGGTGATGGAGAAACAAAAGCACAAAGAGGAGGTTATCTTGTTAAAGGAGAGAATTAGTTCTGCTCCTTTCAGAACTCGGAGTCCATAGCATATTGTACCAATCAAAAAAAATACGTGGAGTGAATTTACGTGGGACAAATAAGCTAGGTTGTGGTGAGAGTTAGCATGGAGATAATCCTGGCTCTTGTGGCAGAAAGGAAGCTGTGTCTCTCAATGAGGCCTGGAGAAGGGTTAAAGAAGGCTTTGGAGCTAAGTCTTAAGGGATAATCAGGTACAAGGATATGTGCAGAGTGCCCTTAGGGAATTACAACTGGGATTAAAGGATGGAGTGAAAAGTGGGGAGCAGTGAGAGATGTGCCTAGAAGGGGGGCAGGTCTCAGATCACGGGGGGCCCTGCAGGCCAGGCTAAAGAGGCAATGGAGAGTTATGGAGAGTTCATGCAGGGAAGAGATCAGATCAGATCAGGGCTTTAGAAAGATAACTAGTGTGAATAATAATGACAACTAATCTTAATTTATTAATTGCTTATTATGTCTCAGATACAGCGCCAAGTGCTTTACAAGGTTACACAGCTTGGATTTGAACCTTGGCTATTTGACTTCAGAGTCGATGCTCCTGACCATCAGGCTACAGTGCTTAGACTGGAGGTACCTTAGTATTAGGAAACTGCTGAAGGAAGTTGGATAAGAAATGAAATGCCAGGGCTACGGTATTAGATAGGGAGGGTTAAGATGTAAAAAGGAGAGAGGATTCTCAGGATTTGGAGACCACATGGGTATGGGAAATGAAGGAGTGGGAGAAGTGGAGATGTCTTCCAAATTTCTTGTTGAAGTGTCAGTGTGGAGGATCAGCATGGAGGATGATGCCATCACTGTGATACAAGAAAAGCAGGATATCACTGTGATAAAGTTATGTCCTCTTTCATTTCTTCTTTTTCACTGCCCTGGTACAACTTCTAAAGAGAAAGTCATGAGCTCCCAGAAACACCATAGTGGTTCTTGTAAATTGCTCTATTTAAGCTCTATATGAGCAACAAGATGCAGGGTTCATTAAGGAATGCACTTTTCCATTTGGTGATAGTTCCAACATTGAAATAGACTGAATTTGATGTAATAATAAACATATCTTATGAATACCAAAGGTAGATTTTTCAATGATTTTCTCTGTCTAAAAAAATAGACTGGTTTCAATTTCTCATTTGGTCAAATAGAGGCGTTATTAAGTTCATTACCAATGGTTACTTTTGGCTGTGTACTTTTAGAGCAAAGTAGTCGTCATGCATGAGGACTTCAGTCCTTGCCAGAACACGACAACGATGAGGACACGGTACCCAGGGCAACCAAGAGTTCAGCCTTTTCAGTCTTAAATAATCATTTCTCAGCTTGCTCTTTGTAATGTTGGGTCTCTGAGTTACTTCATGACAGAATGACCTTGTTCAGGAGGCCACTGTTCTCTTTCTTACTTTTGGTTTAAATGACTGCTAAGAAATATTTTTTATAAGACAGGAATATTTCTATTCCATTGCAAACTGCATTGGCAAAAATCTGCAACCTACTCTTATGTTCTTAGCTCTGGCTATAAGAATACTCTGAGTAACTAGCACACGGGGTATTTTTGCTGGGTGGGCAGATACTCTTTGGGACCAAGGCTGCTTGAGGTGTTATGTATGCTTGATCATTCAGTTTAATGAAAGCACAACTAAGTAAGGCAAGAGAAACCTGGAAAGTGGGCAAGGTGGGAAAAAAGAACCCTGAGGAAAAATTAATATCATTTTTCCCCCCACATCTACTTAGAACCAATTTGAATTCCTCCTCCCTGAAGACCTGTAAGTTCTCTCCAAAGCAGAAATCTCAACTTCTGCTAGATATTGGTAGCACTCATTTGACAATTAAGTCACAGATCGAGAAGTCACCATATCATGGTGTTTGGAAGCTTAGAATTGAGAGTCATGCTAAACTAGTTCTGTGTCACTTTACTCAAGAGCCTCAATTTTCTCATCTGGAAATGGGAACTCGATAGAGCTTACCACATAGGATGGCAGTAAGGAGTAAGTTAGAAACACAAGGCTCAGTGTCAGGGCCTCTGAGATTTCTAACATCTCCAAAGAAGTTGGAGATCTGGAAAAAAAATTTACTTTAAAATAGAAAAAGAAAACTGAAAAATTGATATTTAACTAAATACTTAAAACATAACATATCCACCATCAACTACACTTAAACTCAACCTTTATGTAATTTTATATAAGCATGAATCAAAGTTGCATCATTTTATATTTCCTTTCAAAAATTGTCTGGTAAAAAAGTTATATTTACTGTTGGATGAAAAGTGCATTTTAATATGTTTGATCTGATGTTGAATGTAGCATTATAAGTAAATGTTCCTTCGGCCTATGGAGATCTTAAAATGTTTTCAAGTGCTTAAAGAAATGGTAGCTCTAATTACCATTATTATAATAATGATTTTATTATTCTGTCTCATGACATTTCTTACGTTGCACAGGACTGTTCCGTGGATGTTTCTGCTTTGTCTCTCCAATTAAACCATATGATCCTTGAGGATCATAGAGGAGAATGGACTGAGTCAAGACACTGGGCTTTGCTCTGGGCTCTACCACTGACCAGGTATGGAAGCTTGAGCCCAGAGTTTAGTTTCTTCACCTGAAAAACAGGAAGACTTTGGCCTGCTTCAGGCAGTCTGCTGGTCTATAGAGAGAATGATGGGTCATATTTGAAAGGGCTTTAACTGTATGAACATATAGGAAAATACAAGCTGCTGAAGCATATGGCCCTTAGGCACAGGGAGGAGTCAGCACAAATCCAGTGACTTCTACAGAAGGTTCTTTGCTGCTGCCATATACGAACCAGTACTTCATATATCTATAGTCTCCTCCTTTCTGTTTGTTCATTTAACAGACACTTCTTTAACAAGTGTTGAGCCTGCTTTATGTGCCAGAGTTTGTGCTAGGAGGTGGTGATACAATGAGATACCCAGAGTCTACAGTAAAATTATTCTTTTTCTTTCAATGTATGGTTTCATATATCACCACACAATGAAAATACCTTATCTGAAGGTAAATAAGACGATTTAAGACAAGACAATGCCCCCAGACTTAAAACACTATTTCAGAATAGATTTCATAGCAGTGTCCTCATTTGGCCCTAGTTTTCCCAGGCAAGGCTGGGCTTTGTGATAAAGGCAGTAAACAAAGATGCAAAACCCTGGACTCACAGGTGGCAGGCAGGAGTTCCAGGTGGTTGTGTCATCGCTGCTGGTACTTATGCTGACATTACAGTTGTCAACCTGGGATGCGCTCAGGCCATGGGGAGCCCCAGTATCCTCCAGTTCTTCGTTCTGTTGCCGCCGTAGGCTTGCTAGCATTTGCAACTCGGATTCACTCATCTGGCTGGGTTGATAGTTTCTCCAGTCATATTCCTGACCAAGAGAGAAGAAAGTGACACAGCAAAGGGTCACTTGGCCTTTCTTAATTTTATGGGCTACCAATAAATGCTACTCTAAAGCCTTAACCCCTTCAATGGCTCCCGATGGACAGAGGCCCAGATCCTTAATATGCCTTTATATGATGCCTATGCCAGCTGACTCGCCTTGTCTTTTCCTCCTGACGTGTCAGTCACACTTCATTTAGGTCCTCAAAAGCATCGAACTCATGTTTGTCTTCGTGCCTGTGTACATGCTAGTTCCCCGTGTGCTAATTCCTAGGTATCCTTTAGGGCCCAAATTATGTGTCACTTCCTCAGAAAAGCTTTTTCTGACAACCCCAAACTGGATCAGTTCCTCCACATTATGTGCTCTCACCGAATCTTAGAGTGTTCATTTTTAGCGCTATCACAATTGCAGTTATGTAACTGCTTCTGGAGTCCACAGGTAGTCTATGAGTGCTACAAAGGCAAGCACCATGAGTGTCTTACTGTATTTCTCACATCTGGTGCCCAACCAGTATTTGAGGATTGACTAAATAAACAAAAATTTAAAGCAGTTTCTAAAAAAGAAAAATAACTTTCCATAAAAAAGTCCAGTTTACAAGAGAATTGATCATTTTCATCAGTGTGAACATTATGAGCAAATAAATTCAACTTACAGTAAGATTGAGAATGATTAGTGCTGTTAAAAGCCATCAAATAAAATATGGACTGAAGATAAGAACACGTAAGGTCTGAAAGCCAGAAAGACCTTGGAGCTACCATAAACCCTTACACTCACACGGACTTCACTAAATGTGTAATCTGTCAAGACTACTACTACAAACCTTTAGAGGCTAGTATAAATATTATTTCAATGTACAGGGAAGAAACTGGCATATGGAATTTTCAAGCCCTTTCCTTTCTCTCTGGCTTCAACCAAATTTGGTAGCTAACATTAACTTCAACATTGCTGAAATGTTAGCATCACATATGAATGAGCAGTGTGATTTACATCCAGGACTGGCATATAACTTGAAAACAATCTCGAAATATTTTGGTACATCTAGAATCAGTGATTATGCTCAATAAGCTTTTTTCCATGACATACTAGAATTTTTAAGATATTCAAATCTCTACACTTATTTTCTTGGAAGACCCTTTGAGATGGCTACTGCCTTCTTTTCTGCCTCATAGGGATGTAAAAAGTTAAGAAAATGTAATTTGGAAAAAAAATTCTTGGTGTTTCTATGACATTAAAAGCTTTTTAATAAAGCATTATCATCATCATAACTTGGGGGTTATGAAAGCTTGCAATCTAATAATGTGATGTGGAGATTTCCTGGAAAGTACAGTTCATGGCTCCAGCAGCTTGGCACCCTGAGAAGTCATGCAATCTCTAATAAGAGATTCCATGAGTATTTAATATGCTTTGAGAGTTCTTGGGACAAAACAGATATCACAAGAAGAAAAACAAAGTTTATATTCCAATGAAAAACACTTTAAAAAAGAAGAAAATAAAAATAATTTAAATTCCAAAGACATAGGGGAGCAATAAACAAAAGATGCTCAACATCACTGTCATGAGAAAAAAATAAATCAACACGACAATGAGGTACCGTTCACATCCACTAGGGTTGTTATAATACAAAAGATAGACAGTAATAAGTGCTGGAGAGGATGTGGAGAGACTGTAATCCTCATACACCACTGGCTGTGAATATGAAATGGTGCAGCCACTTTGGAAAACAGTTTGGTGGTTCCTCAAAATGTTAAACATGGGCCATGTGGCCCAACGATTCACTTATAGGGATATATGCAAAAGAAATGACAATATATGTGCATACAAAAACTTACACACAAAATGTTCATAGCAGCAATGCTCATAACAGCCCCAAAGTGGAAACAACCAAATGTCCATCAACTGATGAATGGATTTTAGTTTATCCATACAATGGAGTATTATTGGCCATAAAGATACATGCTACAACATGGATGAACCCTGAAAACATTATGCTAAGTGAAAGCAGCCTGAAGCAAAAGGTCATAGATTGTATGATTTCATTTATGTGAAATATACAAAAAAGGCAAATATATAGAGATAGAAGAGAGACAGGTGATTGCCCTGGGACTGGGGAAAGAGGGAATGGGGAGTGATCTCTAATGGGTATGGGGTTTCTCTCTAGGGTGATGTAAATGTTCTGAAATTAGACTGTGGTGGTGGTTATAGAATGTTGTGAATATACTAAAAACTCCTGAACTTTATGGTACATGAATTATACCTCAATTTAAAAAAAGTAGTTCAGTAATCAGATGTGAAAACAAGACTAGCCATTTGACTTTGGGATCAATAGTAAACATGTGACTTGCTGTCCTTCACTTCAGTTTTTCTGTCAAGAAATGGAACTAAACATTCTAACGTGTCACATAGGTATGTTATTTGGCTTGCACTGACAATACATGCTTTTACAATGAAAAAGGAAATTTTATTTTCAAAATTTTTCTTAAGAATAAAGCTTTTATATGTACTTAGTATGATTAATTCAGCCATCTGATTTGTTTATTTAATCCACAAGCCTATACTGTGCCTGGGGTACAACCCTAGATGCTAAGACAGAAAAACAAGAGAGAATGCTGCAGTGGTTAAGCCACACATATCTGAGTCCAGGCCCTGGTTTCATCATTTACCAGCTGTATGTGATTGGGCAAATCACCTAATCTCTCTGTGCCTTAGTTTCTTAATCTATAAAATGGAACCATAGTGTATACCTCATGGGATTTTTGGTGGACTAAAATAATGTATATCAAATGCTTAGCATAGTACCTGACAAACAGCTACACTAAGTGTCTCCAAACTTAACGATTTGTGCCTTTATCAGAACGTGTTTGAGTGTGTACCTTCCAATATATGTTTATTTATAAAATTAAACAAACGTACAACTATATTAAAATAGTATGTATGGTATAAAACATACACACACAAAAAATAGAAATGAAAATGGTTGAACTTAAAGAAATAAATGTAAATAGTGTGAAGCTCAGCTGATTCTTTTGATACACCTCTTCTGGGGTGAGTACATCCCTCTTAGGAGACCTCTGGGTTGGCAATCAATACATATTCTCCCTGTTATTATTATTCTTTCCTCTCATTTTCTTTGGCCCTTTCATCCATTCTGTACTATGCTAGGAGCTGGGAGTATAAGGAAAATGAGACATATTTCTGTCCTCATGGAGCTCAGTCTAGAAAGGGAGACCTAACAGGTATTATAAGTTGGGGTATTATAATGTATCATGATCAATACTACAAGAGATATGACTAAGATGCAACTGCCCAGTAGAATTAGAAAAAGCCTCACAGAAGTCTAAGGTGGCATGTGATAGTAATTAAATTTGTTGACAAATGGAATGAGCGGCCTTCATAGGGAGTGAACTCTCTCCACCACCAGAGGTATTGAAGCAGAGGGTGGGGAAGTAAATACGTGCCTGGAATATTGCAGTAATCTGCAGTGGAAATGGATTGATCATTCCTTAATTTATCCCACAAATACTTACTGAGACCTTTTTATGTGCTAGAAACTGGTGGTGCTAACTTTGCTTAAAACTCTATATTTCCATGATTTTATTTGATACAACAGTAAAATGTATTCTGACAACACCCTGGAAGGGGCAGCCAAGAGTGAGCAGAGAGAAAGAAGCAACTTTCTCTAGGGTCATGAATAGAGCAACTGGTGGCAGAGAGAGGTAATTAACAGTCCCTTGATACATTCTTGATTTGCAGTCTCTTAAACCATTTCAAAATCACCAGAAAGGCTAAATCATTTATTAATTTTTTTAAAAAAGAAGGCTTGCTATAAAGTCTTCACATTAAAGTAGACCCAGAACAAGATGTCATCTAACTAAATTATGCAACTCCTGAGAGGCAAAGTGTTTTATGTAATTCTATCTCTTAAAGGCTCAAACTGTTATGTATAACCCAATTTTGTCTCAAAATATCCTTGTAGGAAAGAGGGGAGACATATCAATCAGATTTGTTTTAGGAGCAAGATAATGGGCTCAAGGCTATATAATTCAGCTGTGCTCAGACTCCCAGGCAAGTCCTTCCCTTATAAAGCCTTCAAGCCATTTGTTTTCATTGATGTTTTTTCAGACAGTTTTGGGAGCCTAAGACAGTGAAGTTACAAAGACAAGTATGATGTGGCCCCTGCTTTCATCTAGGAGGGCAATTAAGAGTTCTAAAGAAATGAGTATACAATAAGGTAACATATACTGAGGTATAGTATTAATAATCACACAGAGCTTTGATAATGATTAAAAGGAAAACTGATAACTCCAGCAAAATGATAAAACACAACAAACAAAAATAATCTTTCAACTTGATGGCCTTCACCTAATCCGTGTTCTCAAAGATTTTAAGACAGAACAGCTTAATTGATCAAATATCTGCCTATAGAATTTTGTGAGCCTCAGATAAGACCCAATTCTACTGAACTGTAGGTGACACAAGACTGAGTTTACAATGGTGGTGCAGAGGCAAAGTGAGACATGGACACCAGTTAATAAGATGAGATGACGAACCTCCTTCTATTTTATATGGTTGGGAGAGTAACAGAACTGAGAGAAAACTGGGTCGTTATTCTCATTCTGGAGCCTATGAAAATCTTCGAGACTCTTTCTGAATCAGGTTTGCATTGTGACAGTGCCTGATGGCTAGGGCATAGGAGACATCATGTTGTAAAAACTCTTAATAAAAGTTCTAACAATCAGTTTCCAGCTCTTTGTATTCCTTTAAGTTACCCCAAGACTCAAAAGGTGCTACTACTACAAAAGGGATAGTGGCTCTTATAACAGAAGGCAACGTGAGAAAAGGGAGATATACCAAATAGTCTGGCATTTCAGAAAAGAGAGAGGTCACTTCTTGTAGGATCAGGCTTCATGGAGGAGATGTTCTTTAAGCCAGGCCTTGAAGGACAGGAAGGGTGATATAGAAGCATATTCTAAGCATCAGGCAGGAAAACATGGGGTAGTTAGAAGTATGGAGCTTATATTCATAGAAAGCATTATTCACTTATACATACTGTTTTAGAAATGAAATTTGTAATACTGTTCCAGAGTAACAAGAATGAAAATACCTAGAATTTAACCGAAATCTTATAAGACCAGATGGTTCCACTTCCTTGTAGAAGTGGCCCAAGTCGTGTTAAAGAATATAGAATTCTACCAAAAGGCATAATTTTAATAGCTCCCAAATGGAAACTACCCAAATGCCCATCAACAGTAGAATGGATAAATAAATGGTGTGAGAGTCACACAGTAGGACACTATATTGAAGTGACTGATATATTGAATCTTACAAATGAAATGCTGAGTGAGAGAACCCAGACACAACAGACCATACACAGGTAAAACTAGTCTTGGCAGGTAGCGGGTGGTTGTGAGGGCATAGTGACAGAAAAGGCTAGTGACAGGGAGGGAGCACAGTGGGGCTTCTGGGGTGCTGGCATCGTTTTCTTTCTTGATTCAGATGATGGTCACATGTGTTTGTTCAGTCTGTGAAAATCCGTCTAAGTATATGTTTATGATATGCACACTTCTCTGTGGCCAACAAGAGTAAAGAAGTCTAAGAGTCAAAGAGAGATTTCCTAGGAAGTGATTAGTCATTAATCATTGGCACCTTACTCTGGACTGTCTTAATGGGGGAAAAAAGCAGTTTGTAAATGTGGCTGGGAGTCAGTATCATGGTGGTTTCAAACTTGTATTTATTATTAAGAGTTTTAAAGATGTAATTAGGAAGTTTTGTGAGTGTTTTTGAACCTCAACACGACAGCAAGAAAAGTGGAAGTCCATTTTCCAAAACTAATTTTAAACTTTAATCGGCATTTTAATCTGAAGATTAATCTCCTCCTTATTGCTATTTGCAGACAGTGTTTAATTCCTATATTGACATTTTTAATACTAATAGCTCATGGTAAATTAGTGTTCTAGAGCATCTCTTTTCCAACTAGCACTCCTTGAAGACTTGTTTCAAATTCTTGAGCTACTTACCCACACAAGAATTTGCTCTGATTCATTGGGGACACAGGCCCACTAACAATAGGAATGAAGAGAAGACAGAAGCCACAAACATGAGCTCTAAGTGACACATACTTGAGCTCATAACTCATTCATAATTACACGGTAGCTTTCAGCATGTCTTCACCACACAAAGAGATAAATCAAAACTTAAAGACCAAGCCACAGTACAACTTGAAAACCTTTGCTAAATTTAAGAGATGCTACGTCAACTTGCAAAGCATAAATTAAGAGTCAGGCTATTCAAAAGAACCAACCGGTCAGAATCTAGATCATGGTTTTTTGTTTTTTTTTTAACATCTTTATTGGAGTATAATTGCTTTACAATGGTGTGTCAGTTTCTGCTTTGTAACAGTGAATCAGTTATACATATACATATGTTCCCATATCTCTTCCCTCTTGCATCTCCCTCCCTCCCACCCTCCCTATCCCGCCCCTCTAGGTGGTCACAAAGCACCAAGCTGATCTCCCTGGCATTCACGTGGACATAGGCTTAACCAGACCCAATGCTGCCTCTGAAATGTCTGTCACAAACATTTCAGCGTGTGACCTGGAGACACTTCACAACCCTTGACTCAATCCATACTTCATTATTCATGAATAATAATCTCTCAAAATGTCTCAGGTAAAGAATTGTTGGCTAATTAAATCCAATAGTGGCAAAATTCCTTGCAAAGCGATAGCTATCTATCTTATATATGTGGCTCTCTTTTTCTTGGCACGAAAAGATTTAAAGAAAAAGATCTTTATATTTATGTGCTATATTTGTATAGAGTACTCTTTTAATCCATGACCTAAAAAGAAATATACTTCCAAATATTTTGCCTTGGTAGTCAGCTTGCTAATTTTCAGACAGAATTCTCTGACAAACATAGCTGATCTCTTATTAACCTTAAAGTGAGCTGATAAACAATTTGTAATTTTCCAGCATCTATCTTCTGAGTTTAAGAATAATAGACTAGAAGGAATCCAGTAAAACCAAATTGAACAGGTTTTATATTATATTCAAGGATATGCCATCTACAAGGTGAAGTGTAGCCTTATACATGGGACAAGCATAGTAGCCATTCAATAAGTGGTAGTTTAAAATATTATTTAAAGAACCAGGAGGAAAACAATTACTGAGGCTGCTTATAGAGATGAAAACAGCAGAGGCAAGCCAACTGATGCTTCTGGAGTGGGAAGATGATAACTTTTAAGTAAGTTTGAACTGTTTAGAATATAAAACTGGTTGTAAAACATTAACAAGAGATATACCAACATCTGTGTATGCTTCTGCACATTAAAATACTGCAAAGCTTCAAGTGGCAATAGAAGTTAAATTGCCACATGATCACAGAATTTTTTCAGTGGTCTTTAACTAAGGGTGATAGGCCAGTGTGGAAGGTACACAGGCTTTTCTGGCCAGATCTCCTGGGTTTGATACTCTGCCTTGTTACTTATTATATGTGAACAAGCTAAACCTCTCTCCTTCCTTATCTTTCAAATAAGTAAGGCCTCTCATGAGGGGTGAAAATGGAGACTGGAGATAGTATGGGACACCTTGTAGAGGGCCTGGCACATGGCAAGTACTCCAAATCCTTAAAGCCACAAACGAGGTTCTTAATCAAAGACCTCAATCTCATTGTGTTTAGAAAATAGCCTAGTACCTCTTACCTAAAGAAGGAAAATTACAAATTTGACTTGCTCCTCTTTAAAATTAGGAAGAACAAGACATCAAAGAAGATGGATTTCTTCCACAAACATTCGATTAGTAGGATGCTAACCTTAGCATTGGAATACTGGAGAACTGACAATGAAACGCCACAGTGTGTTGGTTAAACCACTAATGTATTTTCATTGATTCATACTTCTGATAGTCTCTTAATTTTTGTCAAGACTTTCTAGCTACAATTTCTGAAACTTTTGAGAATTTGAAACTGCTCCTCTTCATCAGAGTAACTGGCATATTGTTTGCATAACTAACTACTCAGAAATGGAGATATCAAAATGTCCTAATAACTCTTGCAATTCCATATCATCACCTGGATTTTAAACCACCATTCCATTTAAATTATTTTAACATACGTCTATTCTAGACCATTTTGCCTTGGTGGATAACTAAATTAGACACTAGATACAAAGAAAGTGAAAGAAACAAACCACCCTGTAGTATTAGCAGCAGTTCAGACAGAAAAATATTCAAAAAGAAGAGGGCTAAGAGTGAGTTCCACCTGGGAAATTTCTATGCCTAATTCAAATACTTTTACTGGTGACACAAATGTTATTTAATCACCAAGTTCTATAGCTTCAGCAATATACCCAGCAGTACATTGACAGATAAGACTGAGATAATGACCTTGTTTTTTCAGAGACAAGGAAAGAGTGCAGTTTCAACAAAATATCAAATATCAGACTCTTTTTCCAAAGACTATTAATTGGCAGGAATGTCCAATTTAATAAATGAAATATTCTTCCCATGGTTAACAGTGTGGTTTATGAAATGCTGTCAGTCCTGCCCAAGTTCAATTCACTCCATCAATCATGAAGCTACACACCTACAATTTAGTTCTGGGAACATGGTAAGTACATTGAGGGTGGTCTCTGGGGAATGACTGGAGAGCCATCACATCCTGCTTCTAAATGTTTTTCTCTCTTCAGTGTATCCTTGAAAAAATATCAACATGTTACCTGGAAGAAGTGACCCATTAATTTACTCTTATGTTAACACTGGATTCAACGATAAGCAGAGGACAAGAAGCATATATAGTTATCACTTATTGAACAATCTCAATAATTAGTTTCTAGAATTTGATTGAAATTGAAAGGTTTGCTTTAGAATGCCAGGCATACTGGTTTACAATTCTAACTACTCATAAATAGGTACAAGAAAATATCCTGTTGGACTATGGGATACTAGTTCTACATGTACTATCTCATTTAATACTCACAACAACCCTATGGAATAAGTATTGTTATTTTCTCCAAGTTTACATATGACATAACCAAGGCTAAAAGAGGTTAAGAAATGTGTCCACGGTCACATAAGTAAAAAGAAGCAAAGCTAGGACTCAAATCAGGTCTGTCTGATTTGAGCTGGTGCTCTGAACCATGGTGCCCACTGCTCCTGACTTCTCAGTTCCGAAGAATGAAAATGTGGATAGACATGACATAGGGCCCTGTTTGGGGAAGGCCTTGAGGGCAGCAAAGGGAAGGATCAGGGCAGCATGAGGTCGGTGGGCATCTGTGGTGGAAGCTGCTGAAGGAGGGAGAGTCACCCCTAAGTGAACCTCCCCAATTGGGCCAGGGTGATATATAATATACAAGACAACCTGACCCTGAGACAGGTGTTTTACAACAACGGAATACTGTTGTAGCTGAAGCAAGTCAGGGGTGAGAAAGACATTTATGAATTCTTCAAACAATGCAGTATTGTTAGAAAGACAGTTGTAAATGGCATACTTGAGTGGCAAATTCAAAAAGAGAAAGATGGCATCACTTTGAACAAAGAGTATTATACACCCTAGAAAATGCAGAAATTTATGTAATGGAATAATGCCTTTAGAACCCTAAAATAATTTACAAATTCATTTTTCTCTAAGTTTCTTGAGCATAAATTGCATTGAATAGTAAACTTTTATAACTTAAAAAATATATGATGATATTCACTGCTCCAATACTGGGCTCAAGTTCATCAGGGAGGCGATGAAACTAATCCTTTTTTATTATCCAAAAAAAAAAAAGGCTTGATGATTAAGAGAAAAATTTGCTCACATCATACCATGGCCTAAAATATCTTTAAAAGTGTCTTTCCATAATTCAGTTCTGATTTTCAAAAATGGAAATGTGAAAATTAAACTCAAAAGTTACATATATTTTACAATGTTTTTCCTATAAAAAGTCATGTCTTTTTTTCTAAAGAGAATATCTGAATTTGTAATTGGTAGCATATTTTGTCATTCTTATGAAAACAACAATTCTTCAAAAACTCCAACTTTTTTCTGGAACCACAAAGACTGTTATATATGTCTTGTTTATTTGTTTAAAGGTGCACATAACAACATCTGCAGGTTTAAAATGATTCATTCAAAATTATTTGAATGCAGTTATACATGTGGAAAAGTTTAATTACCAGCTAGCTATATGATTGCAATACTACCCAGAGGGCTGTACTTCTTTCTTAATTAAAAATATTTGAACTTAATAATAGAGAACTCTATTAAGATGTGAATAAAACATTGCAAGA
This sequence comes from Phocoena phocoena, assembly GCF_963924675.1. Lineage (NCBI taxonomy): Eukaryota > Metazoa > Chordata > Mammalia > Artiodactyla > Phocoenidae > Phocoena > Phocoena phocoena. Next base: position 30,620,012 of record NC_089228.1, on the reverse strand, counting down.
AAGAAGTTTACCAAGCAGTTAGCAAATCAATTTCAGTAAGTGTTCCTTAAAAATTACTAGTACTCTTCCATATCAGGGGATTAGGAAGACAATTTTCTTGCACCTCATTTTATAAGAGCCTTTATTTTTTTTCTGTCATAAAGTTGCTTCACGTTGGCACTTTGTGAGCGCACAGATTTTCAATGGGATGTTCACTTGCGATTCCTGATTGTGGTACCTTGATGGCTCAGATACATCCAGTCTGCCACAGCCCAGTAAATGACATGACCATCTGTCTGGTTACTCAAGTCCTAAACCTAAGCATCATCCTTGATTCTGCCTGTTTCTTCTTTCTTACATCCTGTCAGTCCTACTTCCCCATTATTCCAGTAATCTGCTACTTCTCTTCATCTCCACTGTGAACTACCAGAGTAATGCCTCAATTGCCTTCCCTGCTTCTATGCCTGCCATATTGAATCCATTCTGGAGGCAGCCAGAGGAGACTTTTTGAATATAAATGTCATTGCCTTGCTTAATAACCTTCAAAGACTTACCATTGCATTTGGAATAAAGGCCACCCTCTTCACCATGTCCTTCCTGACCTTACACGATCTGGGCCTGTTTACCTCTCTGATGTCACCCTCTTCTACTTTCCCCTTGCCCATATGTCCGACCTACACGGGCCTCCTTTATTCCTCAAAGATGCCCATTTTAGAAGATTTGTACCTGCTGTTCCTGACGCCTAAAACATTATCCTCTAGTTCTTTGCACGGCTGCCTTCATCTTAAACTTTAGCTCTCACCTCAAATGTCACCTACTCAGTCAGATACTAGGTTAAGTGCCCACAATTCTATGCATCCTACCACTCTATTATATCACCCAGTTTTTTTGCTTCCCAAGTCTTTATCATATAAAGTTTATAATCACTGTATGAACTTATTTATTTGCTGTCTGTGTCTTCCAACAGACATAAGCTCCCTGAGGAGACAGGCTTCATCTTTCTTGGTCAGTGTATCGCTAGCAGCTGGGAGAATACCTGACCTGATAAGCTGTCAACAGAAGAGGAGGTGCTCTTACTTATTCAGAAGTAGAACCAGAATAAGTATACTCCATCACCTGGAGGTCCTTTATTTTAGAAACCTAGCTTAGGTGGTAGAACCTCCGTACATATCAGAACTCTACATATAGGGACTATGATGCTAGCCAGCAAAGGTTAATTTCACACCTGTATTCATATTAATATTAAATGGACTTCTAGTTCCAGGAGAATTCTCAAAATTTTCTTCTTGCATCAAGCACAATTCTTTTGATTCATACCAGTAGAATCTTTCTAGGCCTGTCTGAGCTCATGAGGCCTGTGTTACAATTCAATACTGGGGCCACACTATTAAGTATTAAATCTTATATATATTGAAAGAAAAAAAGGTTTTTATTGAAATTAAATCCAATTTGTGGGGACTTCCCTGGTGGCGCAGTGGTTAAGAATCCGCCTGCCAATACAGGGGACACGGGTTTGAGCCCTGGTCTGGGAAGATCCCACGTGCCTCAGAGCCACTAAGCCCGTGTACCACAACTACTGAGCCTGTGTCTAGAACCCTCGTGCCACAACTACTGAAGCCTGAGTGCCTAGAACCTGTGCTCTGCAGCAAGAGAAGCCACTACAATGAGAAGCCTGCGCACCACAATGAAGAGCAGCCCCCGCTTGCCGCAACTAGAGAGAGCCTGCATGCAGCAATGAAGACCCAACTAAGCCAAAAATAAATAAATAAAATAAATAAATTTATTTTAAAAAAAGCCTGCAGTTTGTGAATGCAATTAAGTTAGAAGAAGAAATAAAAAACATCCAGATTGGAAAGGAAGTAGAACTATCTCTATCTGCAATGACATGATCTTGTATATAGAAAATCCAAAGGAATTCACAAAACACTATTAGAACTAATAAATGTTCAGCAAGATTGCAAGATACAAAATCAATTTAAAAATCAATTGTATAGAGGGACCTTAAAGATGGCAGAGGAGTAAGACGTTAAATCACCTTCCTCCCCACAAATACATAAAAAACACATCTACAGGTGGAACAGTTCCTACAGAACACCTACTGAACGCTGGCAGAAGACCTCAGACTTCCCAAAAGGCAAGAAACTACCCACGTACTTGGGTAGGGCAAAAGAAAAAAGAAAAAACAGAGACAAAAGAATAGGGACGGGACCTGCACCTTTGGGAAGGAGCTGTGAAGGAGGAAAGGTTTCCACACACTAGGAAGCCCCTTCACTGGTGGAGACAGGGGGTGGCGCAGGGGGGAAGCTTCGGAGACATGGAGGAGAGCGCAGCAACAGGGGTGCAGAGGACAAAGCGGAGAGACTCCTGCACAGAGGATCGGCACAGACCAGCACTCACCAGCCCAGGAGGCTTGTCGGCTCCCCCACCGGAGCGGGCGGGGCTGGGAGCTGAGGCTCAGGCTTCGGTTGGCGCGCAGGGAGAGGACTGGGATTGGCGGCGTGAACACAGCCTGCAGGGGGTTAGTGTGCCACGGCTGGCCGGGAGAGAGTCCGGGGAAAAGTCTGGACCTGCTGAAGAGGCAAGAGACTTTTTCTTCCCTCTTTGTTTCCTGGTGCGCGAGGAGAGGGGATTAAGAACGCTGCTTAAAGGAGCTCCAGAGATGGGTGCGAGCTGCGGCTAAAAGCGCGGACCCCAGAGACAGACATGAGACGCTAAGGCTGCTGCTGCCGCCACCAAGAAGCCTGTGTGCAAGCACAGGTCACTCTCCACACCCCCCTTCCGGGGAGCCTGTGCAGCCCGCCACTGCCAGGGTCCCGGGATCCAGGGACAACTCCCCCGGGAGAATGCACGGCACGCCTCAGGCTGGTGCAACGTCCCGCTGGCCTCTGCCGCCGCAGGCCCGTCCCGCACTCTGTGCCCCTCCCTCTCCCCAGCCTGAGCGAGCCAGAGCCCCCGAATCAGCGGCTCCTTTAACCCCGTCCCGTCTGAGAGAAGAACAGACGCCCTCTGACGACCTACGCGCAGAGGCGGGGCCAAATCCAAAGCTGAGCCCCTGGAGCTGTGCAAACAAAGAAGAGAAAGAAGAGAAAGGTAAATCTCTCCCAGCAGCCTCAGAAGCAGCGGATTAAAGCTCCACAATCAACTGGATGTACCCTGCAACTGTGGAATACCTGAATAGACAACGCATCATCCCAAATTAAGGAGGTGGGCTTTGAGAGCAAGATTTATTATTTTTCCCCCTTTTCCTCTTTTTGTGAGGGTGTATGTGTATGCTTCTGTGTGAGATTTTGTCTGTATAGCTTTGCTTTCACCATTTGTCCAAAGGTTCTATCCGTCCTTTTTTTTTTTTTTTAAACGTCTTTATTGGGGTATAATTGCTTTACAATAGTGTGTTAGTTTCTGCTTTATAACAAAGTGAATCAGTTATACATATACATATGTTCCCATGTCTCTTCCTGCTTGCATCTCCCTCCCTCCCACCCTCCCTATCCCACCCCTCCAGGCGGTCACAAAGCACTGAGCCAATATCCCTGTGCCATGCGGCTGCTTCTCACTAGCTGTCTACCTTACGTTTGTTAGTGTATATATGTCCATGCCTCTCTCTCGCCCTGTCACAGCTCACCCTTCCCCCTCCCCATATCCTCAAGTCTGTTCTCCAGTAGGTCTGTGTCTTTATTCCTGTCTTACCCCTAGGTTCTTCATGACATTTTTTCCCCTTAAATTCCATATATATGTGTTAGCATACGGTATTTGTCTTTTTCAGCCATTTAAAAAAATTTTTTTTTCTTAATAATTACTTTTTATTTTAATAACTTTAATTTATTTTACTTTATCTTCTTTCCTTCTTTCCTTCCTTCCCTTCTTTAGACAAAGAATCATCCCAAATTGAGGAGGTGGACTTTGAGAGCAACATTTATGATTTTTCCCCCTTTTCCTCTTTTTATGAGTATGTATGTGTATGCTTCTGTGTGAGATTTTGTCTGTATAGCTTTGCTTCCACCATTTGTCCTAGGGTTCTATCCGTCTGTTTTTTTTCTCTTAATAATTATTTTTTTTATTTTAATAACTTCAGTATATTTTATCTTACTTAATTTTATTTTACTTTATCTTCTTTTTTCCTTCCTTCCCTCCTTCCTTCCTCCCTCCCCCCTCTTTCTTTCTTCTAATTCTTTCTACTGTTTCTCCCTTTTATTCTGAGCCGTGTGGCTGAAAGGCTCTTGGTCCTGCAGCCAGGAGTCAGTGCTGCTCCTCTGAGGTGGAAGAGCCAACTTCAGGACACTGGTCCACAAGAGACCTCCCAGCTCCACATAATATCAAACAGCGAAAATCTCCCAGAGATCTCCATCTCAAAACCAGCACCCAGCTTCACTCAATGACCAGCAAGCTACAGTGCTGGACATCCTATGCCAAACAACTAGCAAGAGAGGAACACAACCCTACCCATTAGCAGAAAGGCTGCCTAAAATCATAATAAGTCCATAGACACCCCAAAACACACCACCAGACGTGAACCTGCCCACGAGAAAGACAAGATCCAGCCTCATCCACCAGGAAGCCTACACAACCCACTGAACCAACCTTAGCCACTGGGGACAGACACGAAAAACAACGGGAACTACGAACCTGCAGCCTTCAAAAAGGAGACCCCAAACACAGTAAGATAAGCAAAATGAGAAGACAGAAAAACACATAGCAGATGAAGAAGCAAGATAAAAACTCACCAGACCTAACAAATGAAGAGGAAATACACAGTCTACCTGAAAAAGAATTCAGAATAATGATAGTAAAGATGATCCAAAATCTTGGAAATAGAATAGACAAAATGCAAGAAACATTTAACAAGGACCTAGAAGAACTAAAGATGAAACAAACAACGATGAACAACACAATAAATGAAATTAAAAATACTCTAGATGGGATCAATAGCAGAATAACTGAGGTAGAAGAACGGATAAGTGACCTGGAAGATAAAATAGTGGAAATAACTACTGCAGAGCAGAATAAAGAAAAAAGAATGAAAAGAACTGAGGACAGTCTCAGAGACCTCTGGGACAGCATTAAATGCACCAACATTCGAATTATAGGGGTTCCAGAAGAAGAAGAGAAAAAGAAAGGGACTGAGAAAATATTTGAAGAGATTATAATTGAAAACTTCCCTAATATGGGAAACGAAATAATCAAGTCCAGGAAGCACAGAGAGTCCCATACAGGATAAATCCAAGGAGAAATACGCCAAGACACATATTATTCAAACTGTCAAAAATTAAATACAAAGAAAACATATTAAAAGCAGCAAGGGAAAAACAACAAATAACACACAAGGGAATCCCCATAAGGTTAACAGCTGATCTTTCAGCAGAAACTCTGCAAGCCAGAAGGGAGTGGCAGGACATAGTTAAAGTGATGAAGGAGAAAAACCTGCAACCAAGATTACTCTACCCAGCAAGGACCTCATTCAGATTTGATGGAGATATTAAAACCTTTACAGACAAGCAAAAGCTGAGAGAGTTCAGCACCAGCAAACCAGCTCTACAACAACTGCTAAAGGAACTTCTCTAGGCAAGAAACACAAGAGAAGGAAAAGACCTACAATAACGAACCCAAAACAATTAAGAAAATGGGAATAGGAACGTACATATCGATAATTACCTTAAATGTAAATGGACTATATGCTCCCACCAAAAGACACAGATTGGCTGAATGGACACAAAAACAAGACCCATATATTTGCTGTCTACAAGAGACCCACTTCAGACCTAGAGACACATACAGACTGAAAGTAAGGGGATGGAAAAAGATATTTCATGCAAATGAAAACCAAAAGAAAGCCGGAGTAGCAATTCTCATATCAGACAAAATAGATTTTAAAATAAAGACTATTAGAAGAGACAAAGAAGGATACTACATAATGATCAAGGGATCGATCCAAGAAGAAGATATAACAATTGTAAATATTCATGCACCCAACATAGGAGCACCTCAATACATAAGGCAAATACTAACAGCCACAAAAGGGAAATCGACAGTAACTCATTCATAGTAGGGGACTTTAACACCCCACTTTCACCCATGGACAGATCATCCAAAATGAAAATAAATAAGGAAACATAAGCTTTAAATGATACATTAAACAAGATGGACTTAATTTATATTTATAGGACATTCCATCTAAAAACAACAGAATACACATTCTTCTCAAGTGCTCATGGAACATTCTCCAGGATAGATCATATCTTGGGTCACAAATCAAGCCTTGGTAAATTTAAGAAACTTGAAATTGTATCAAGTATCTTTTCCGACCACAACGCTATGAGACTAGATATCAATTACAGGAAAAGATCTGTAAAAATTACAAACACATGGAGGCTAAACAATACACTACTTAATAACGAAGTGATCACTGAAGAAATCAAAGAGGAAATAAAAAAATACCTAGAAACAAATGACAGTGGAGACACGGCGACCCAAAATCTATGGGATGCAGCAAAAGCAGTTCTAAGAGGGAAGTTTATAGCAATACAATCCTACCTCAAGAAACAGGAAACATCTCGAATAAACAACCTAACCTTTCACCTAAAGCAATTAGAGAAAGAAGAACAAAAGAACCCCAAAGTTAGCAGAAGGAAAGAAATCATAAAAATCAGATCAGAAATAAATGAAAAAGAAATGAAGGAAATGATAGCAAAGATCAATAAAACTAAAAGCTGGTTCTTTGAGAAGATAAACAAAATTGATAAACCATTAGCCAGACTCATCAAGAAAAAAAGGGAGAAGACTCAAATCAATAGAATTCGAAATGAAAAAGGAGAAGTAACAACTGACACTGCAGAAATACAAAAGATCATGAGAGATTACTACAAGCAGCTCTATGCCAATAAAATGGACAAACTGGAAGAAATGGACAAATTCTTAGAAATGCACAACCTGCCAAGACTGAATCAGGAAGAAATAGAAACTATGAACAGACCAATCAGAAGCACTGAAATTGAAACTGTGATTAAAAATCTTCCAACAAACAAAAGCCCAGGACCAGATGGCTTCACAGGCGAATTCTATCAATCATTTAGAGAAGAGCTAACACCTATCCTTCTCAAACTCTTCCCAAATATAGCAGAGGGAGGAACACCCCCAAACTCATTCAACGAGGCCACCATCACCCTGATACCAAAACCAGACAAGGATGTCACAAAGAAAGAAAACTACAGGCCAATATCACTGATGAACATAGATGCAAAAATCCTCAACAAAATACTAGCAAACAGGGCTTCCCTGGTGGTGCAGTGGTTGAGAGTCCGCCTGCTGATGCAGGGGACGTGGGTTCGTGCTCCGGTCCTGGAAGATCCCACATGCTGCGGAGCGGCTGGGCCCGTGAACCACGGCCACTGAGCCTGCGCGTCCGGAGCCTGTGCTCCGCAGCGGGAGAGGCTGCAACAGTGAGAGGCCCGCGTACCGTAAAAAAAAAAAAAAAAATACTAGCATACAGAATCCAACAGCACATTAAATGGATCATACAACATGATCAAGTGGGGTTTATTCCAGGAATGCAAGGATTCTTCAATATATGCAAATCAATCAACGTGATACACCATATTAACAAACTGAAGGAGAAAAACCATATGATCATCTCAATAGATGCAGAGAAAGCTTTTGACAAAATTCAACACCCATTTATGATAAAAACCCTGCAGAAAGTAGGCATAGAGGGAACTTTCCTCAACATAATAAAGGCCATATATGACAAACCCACAGCCAACATCGTCCTCAATGGTGAAAAACTGAAAGCATTTCCACTAAGATCAGGAACAAGACAAGGTTGCCCACTATCACCACCCTTATTCAACATAGTTTAGGAAGTTTTAGCCACAGCAATCAGAGAAGAAAAGGAAATAAAAGGAATCCAAAGCAGAAAAGAAAAAGTAAAGCTGTCACTGTTTGCAGATGACATGATACTATGCATAGAGAATCCTAAAGATGCTACCAGAAAAATACTAGAGCTAATCAATGAATTTGGTAAAGTAGCAGGATACAAAATTAATGCACAGAAATCTCTTGCATTCCCATACACTAATGATGAAAAATCTGAAAGAGAAATTAAGGAAACACTCCCATTTACCATTGCAACAAAAAGAATAAAATACCTAGGAATAAACCTACCTAGGGAGACAAAAGACCTGTATGCAGGAAAGTATAAGACACTGATGAAAGAAATTAAAGATGATACCAACAGATGGAGAGATATACCATGTTCTTGGATTGGAAGAATCAATATTATGAAAATGACTATACTACCCAAAGCAATCTACAGATTCAATGCAATCCCTATCAAATTACCAATGGCATTTTTTATGGAATTAGAACAAACAATCTTAAAATTTGTATGGAGACACAAAAGACCCCGAAGAGCCAAAGCAGTCTTGAGGGGAAAAAAACGGAGTGGGAGGAATCAGATTTCCTGACTTCAGACTGTACTACAAAGCTACAGTAATCAAGACAATATGGTACTGGCACAAAAACAGAAACTTAGATCAATGGAACAAGAGAGAAAGCCCAGAGAAAAACCCATGCACCTATGGTCAACTAATCTATGACAAAGGAGGCAAGGGTATACAATGGAGAAAAGACAGTCTCTTCAATAAGTGGTGCTGGGAAAACTGGACAGCTACATGTAAAAGAATGAAATTAGAACACTCCCTAACACCATACACCAAAATAAACTCAAAATGGATTCGAGGCCTAAATGTAAGACCGGACACTATCAAACTCTTAGAGGAAAACATAGGAAGAACACTCTTTGAGATAAATCACAGCAAGATATTTTTTTGATCCACTTCCTAGAGTATTGGAAATAAAAACAAAAATAAACAAGTGGGACCTAATGAACCTTCAAAGCTTTTGCACAGCAAAGGAAACCATAAAAAAGACAAAAAGACAACCCTCAGAATGGGAGAAAATATTTGCAAACGATTCAACGCACAAAGGATTAATCTCCAAAATATATAAATAGCTCATGCAGCTCAGTATTAAAGAAACAAACGACCCAATGCAAAAGTGGGCAGAAGACCTAAACAGACATTTCTCCAAAGAAGACATATAGATGGCCAAGAAGCACACGTAAAGCTGCTCAACATCACTAATTATTAGAGAAATGCAAATCAAAACTACAATGAGGTATCACCTCACACCAGTTAGAATGGATATCATCAGAAAATCTACAAACAACAAATGCTGGAGAGGGTGTGGAGAAAAGGGAACCCTCTTGCACTGTTGGTGGGAATGTAAATTGATACAGCCACTATGGAGAACTGTATGGAGGTTCCTTAGAAAACTAAAAATAGAATTACCATATGACCCAGCAATCCCACTATTGGGCATATATCCCAAGAAAACCATAATTCAAAGAGGCACATGCAATGCAATATTCATTTCAGCACTATTTAAAATAGCCAGGTCATGGAAGCAACCTAAATGCCCATCGACAGACGAATGGATAAAGAAGCTGTGGTACATATATACAATGGAATATTACTCAGCCATAAAAAGGAACGAAACTGGGTCATTTGTTGAGACGTGGATGGATCTAGAGACTGTCATACAGAGTGAAGTAAGTCAGAAAGAGAAAAACAAATATCGTATATTAACACATGTATGTGGAACCTAGAAAAATGGTACAGATGAACCGATTTGCAGGGCAGAATTTGGGACACAGATGTAGAGAACAAACGTATGGACACCAAGGGGGGAAAGCCGTGGCGGGGGGTGGGGATGGTGGTGTGATGAATTGGGGGATTGGGATTGACATGTCTACACTGATGTGTATAAAATTGATGAATAATAGGAACCTGCTATATAAAAAAAATAAAATACAATCAAAAAATTCAAAAAAAAAGACAACAGAAAATGTCAGTCAAACTAAGAGCTGGTTCTTTGAAAAGATAAACAAAATTGATAAACCTTTAGCTAAACTCACTAAGAAAAGAAGACAGAAGGCTGTGATAAATAAAATCAGAAATGAAAGAGGATAAATAACAGATACCACAGAAAGACAAAGGATTATAAGAGAATAGTATGAACAACAAATTAGACATATTATGCTGACAAATTTGACAACCTAAGAAATGGACAAACTCTTAGACATAAGAGTTTCATACAACCTTCCAAGACTGAATCACGGAGGAACAGAAAATCTGAATAGACTGATCACTAATAAAAAGACTGAAACATTAATCAAAAACCTCCCCAAAAGAAAAGTTCAGGACGAGACGTCTTCACAGGTGAACTCTGTCAAATATTCAAAGAAGATTTAATATCCATCATTTTCAAACTCTTCAAAAAAATTAAAGAGGAAGGAATGATTCCAAACTCATTTTACGAGGCCAACATTACCGTTATGCCAAAACCAGACTAACTCAACACAAAAAAAGAAAATTACAGACCAATATCTTTGATGAACATAGATGCAAAAATCGTCAACAAAGTATTAGCCAACCAAATACAGCAATACATTAAAAGGACCATATTCCATAATAAAGTGGGGCTGATTCCAGGGATGCAAACATGGCTCAACATTCACAAATAAATAAATGGGATATACCACATTAATAAAACAAAGGATAAAAAGCATATGATCATCTCAGTAGATGCAGAAAAAGCATTTGACCAGATTCAACACCAATTTCTGATAAAAATCTCTCAATAAAATAGGTATAGAAAGAACGTACTTCAACATAATACAAGTCATATATGACAAACTCACAGCTAACATCACACGAAATGGTGAAAAATTGAAAGCTATCCCTCTAAAATCAGGAAAAAGACAAGGATGCCCAAGGATGCCCACTCTCACCACTCTTATTCAACACAGTATTGGAAGTCCTAGCCAGAGCAATTAGGCAATAAAAAGAGAGAAAAGGCATTCCAGTTAGAAAGGAAGAAGTAAAACTGTCACTATTTGCAGATGACATGATTTTATATAGAGAGAATCCTTAAGACTCCACCAAAAAAACATTAGAAATAATAAACAAATACGGCATAGTTGCAGGGTACAAAATCAACATACAAAAAAGTCTGTTGCATTTCTGTATGCTAACAATGAGCTATAAGAAAGAAAAATTAAGAAAACAATCCCACTGACAATCACAACAAAAAGAATAAAATACCTAGGAATAAATTTAAACAAGGAGGTGAAAGACCTGCAAAGTATAAGACATTGTTGAAAGAAGTTGAAGACACAAATAAATGGAAAGATATTCCGTGCTCATGAATTGGAAGAATTAACATATGGACATTAAAATGTCCATATTACCTAAAGCAATCTACAGATTCAATGCAATCCCTATCAAAATCCCAAGGAATAAAAAATAAAGAAATATTAGTTGATGGTAATGATGTATATGTCTATTATCTGCACTAGGTAATCCACTCTAACACGCTTATAATATAATTGAACCAAAATTTTACACTGTAACACACACAGAATACTTAGGACATGACAAATTTAAAAAAAGCTTTAATGCTTAAAAAAAAGAAATATAAGTGTCATTGTTCTGCATAGCCTCATTTGTTCTCTAGTTTCTAAGGACAGCGATGGGGGAACTGAAGGAAGAGAAGTACTCACACAGGAAGGAAAAATATCAATCTGATGGACATGAATATAGCCACCAAACTAGCCTAGGGATTTATTCAACGACATTGCTTTACTGTTAACCTTCACTCATATAATTTATTATTTGGGAAACGGCTGCAAAGAGACCAGAAAGTGAATAGAATAACGATGTTTTTATGGCTCCTAATGTAGATTGTTATTGAAAATCTATGAATTTTACTGGCAAACCTTTGGCTCAAAAGATCTTCATTTATAACTTGCAGGCAGTGATAACTCAAATTATGAGAAGTAACTGGGAAATAAAAAATAACTATCATGATAATTATCTTTCTCATTAAAAACATGAGGCATTCTGTAATTGTTTGGATGTGCAAGATACTCTTTTAACATCTGCTGCTACTGAGCTAAAACACATCTAAACAGGAAAGAAAATACATTACTGAGTGTTACTCTTGTACTGTTGGTGGGAATGTAAATTGATACAGCCACTATGCAGAACAGTATGGAGGTTCCTTAAAAAGCTAAAAATAGAACTACCATATGACCCAGCAATCCCACTACTGGGCATATACCCTGAGAAAGCCATAATTCAAAGAGTCATGTACCACAATGTTCACTGCAGCTCTATTTACAATAGCCAGGACATGGAAGCAACCTAAGTGTCCATCGACAGATGAATGGATAAAGAAGATATGGCACATATATACAATGGACTATTACTCTGCCATAAAAAGATACAAAATTGAGTTATTTGTAGGGAGGTGGATGGACCTGGAGTCTGTCATACAGAGTGAAGTTAAGTCAGAAAGAGAAAAACAAATACCGTATGGTAACACATATGTATGGAATCTAAAGAAAAAAAAAAAAGGTTATGAAGAAACTATGGGCAGGACAGGAATAAAGATGCACATGTAGAGAATGGACTTGAGGACACAGGGAGGGGGAAGGGTAAGCTGGGACGAAGTGAGAGAGTGGCATGGACTTATACATACTACCAAGATAGACAGCTAGTGGGAAGCAGCCGCATAGCACAGGGAGATCAGCTCAGTGCTTTGTGACCACCTAGAGGGGTGGGATAGGGAGGGTGGGAGGGAGACACAAGAGGGAGGAGATATGGGGATATATGTATATGTATAGCTGATTCACTTTGTTACAAAGCAGAAACTAACACACCATTGTAAAGCAATTATACTCTAATAAAGATGTTAAAAAAAAGAAAATACATTACTGATCACCCAAATGATGAAAAATAGATACTGGTGCAAATGTGTGCAAAGTGGTACAGTACAGAACGCAGCAGGATGTATTGCCCACATATGTAAACCAGAATGAAACCACTTACAGATACTTCAGGAATCGGTTTCAACTTCTCCCCTGAAATTCCCTGTAGGGAGATGTTGTATATTGAAGATGACACTTGATGGGCTGGTAGGTCCTTTGCTTTGATAACAGGACGTGGAATTTTTGGAGAAGATCCACTCCTTCTTCCAGGGGGAGAAAGGCATGGTGTAGGCACCAAACTCGTTTCAAAGTCTTTTTTATCTATCTGCTTCGCCAAGGAATTCTGGTTTTCTGATGCTCCTGCTTCTGTGTAGGCATTTTTTAAATATCCATTACTTGTCCACCTCGCAGTCTTCCCCAGCACGCTCTCTAATGTTAACTGAGTTAACCTTGGAGGACTAGTTGTTGGGCCGGTTGAACCCTGGACACTGTGGTTACCCTATAGAGGAACAAAGTGAAATCATTTTGAGCTGAAACTTGTGGTGAATAAGTTACTGAGTACAAGTTCTTAACAAGTTCATGTATTCTCTGAATAAAGCAAAATACACACACATATATATACTATTTTATTCTGCAATAAAGAAAAAACCCTAAAAACAGCAATGCAAACAGGCATAAATCATTTGCTAAGATGCCCTGCTATGTTTGCCTCTGGTCTTGGTAAAGCATGTTTTTTACCACTGAGTAACAAGAGTACATTTGGGAAATAGTCGCTCAAATATATTCATTCCAAAGAAAGTATGAAAAAGAAGAGGATCCATAAGAAGTTACCTAAAACTTAGGAATTGTATACTTTGGCTTCCTGATAAGCTAACTCCACGAGAGGAGAAAGAACTGGAAGTTACAAAATTTACCTTATTTATGTAGGGAAATGCTACTTTTAAAACAAGCTGGCCTATCAAAGTATTTTTGCCTTATATTTTTGTACGAAAGTTTTACAGTTCAAGAGCAATAGATAATAGAGCAAGTTTTGTGAAATATTTTTCTTACGTGAAAATTTCAATTATAGAAAGTATTTTTCCACAAGACATGAACCTCACCAAATATAATTATTTGGAAAGCTGAAAATAAAAGCTAGAAACATTTTACTAATGTACAGTTCTGGAATTATTCCTAAAAATTTTAATTTTTAAAATCTGAGAAAGGAGGAATTACAAACAAAAAAATCAATGGCCATGATGGTAAATAAGGAAAAAGAGAAACAGTGTTATTTCAGTTGGTAGATATTTTTCTGCTATAAAACAATAAATTTAAAGAAAAAACTAATGTGATAATTGCTTATACTTGTCATGAGATTTTTCTAACTTGTCTTATCTGTTATATTTAAACAGATATATTTAATATATTTAATTATATATTTATATATAAATTTAAATATAAATAATAAACAGAACAGAAAAAAATCAACAAAAGCAGAGTACATTTAAAGACATTATTTGATGTCTGAGACTGTACTATCTTACTTTCTATTTCAGTAAGCTATTCCACTATCCTTTCATTTATAGCCATACAGAACCAAACATCTGGTTATTCCCCAAATTTGGCATTTTTAAACAAAATATTTGAATGACTGATTGAACTGTTCAGCTTCTTCCTGAATGTTTGGTCATCATACACCTCAAGATACAGATCACTATCTAAGGTGAAATTTCCAGTTCAGTAGAAGTGAAGTATGTGTAACGGTGAGAGAGTCTGCTTTAGGTTGGGCACAAGACAAGAGAGGAATTTATCAAACCTTTTGATTAGAAGGGATCTATCTGTCTGTGTGTCTGCCATTGTTCTGCCTCTCTTCCTTTCTTCCTCATCACGGGCTACGTATTGCTCTATGTGCTGCAGATGCTAGGAATATAATGGTAGGCCAAAAGTTAATCCCTGCCATCCAGGGACTTTATCCCAAAGACAAGGGGTCACTGAGTGATTTGATGGAGGAGAAGAATGTCATGACGGCACAAAACAGAAGGTATGGGAATGAGTTTGTGTGGGTATTGTCTGTGGTGTGTCTGAAGTGTCTGTGGAGATAGTAGTAAGGGAGGCCAATTAGGAGACTATTAAATTGGAATGATTAGAAATGCTGAGGTGACTTGCGTTAATTCAGTGGTGGTGATGATGGAGGCTGGACTGATTCGAGAGTTCTGTAGAAGGCAGAGTATGTTGTACTTAGTGACTCTGGAAAGCTTTTACATGGAGTCTGCAATCCTTAACCCTAGTCACGTTATGATTTTCCTTTCTTATGGAAAGCAGTTGGGATTATCAGACAACTGTGGTCTCAAGAAAGGTACACTTGGGTGTAAGAACCTCTCCTAAGAAATAGCTTGCCTATCTGTAGTAAAGAAAGAATTGCAGAGTGTCTAAGGATCTTACAAACATTTCTTCTTGATATTCATTCTGGGCCTTATTTTCTTTGTCTATGCTGGCTTGATCTTCTGACACACATATTTCTTCATAAATGATGGAGAAATTTATTCAGAGTCCCAGATAGGGGAAAGAAAAGATGGTGATTGGGTGTGAATCCATGGGACCTTAGTTTATGCCCCAAGTGGAAAAATAAGAGGGGTAAGAATATTTCCGCCCTCGTGACAGTACCGCGAGGCCTGAGCTGCAGGCACTGTGCAACTCTCTTTGCTGTACATTTACTGAGTGAGCTTGTCCTTCACTACATCCTGGGAACCCTGAGGATGTTCACATGACTGAAGAACTCTGCCTTCAGGCAGAAAACTGGAAAGAGTGCAAGAGACCTGAAAAATGCCTAGTGCTCTGAATTACTAGGTAATGGAGTGGTGACTCTTGCAATTGTTCTTTCACAGAGACAAAAAGAGAATAAAAGTTTAGCCAATTTTCTAAAGAAAGGTAAACAGAAAACAGAACAAACATCTTCCAGGTCTTGGTTTTAAGAAGGTACTGGTAGAACTAGGATAGATTTTTAAAAATTCAGTCTGGTTGCTAGACAGTGCTATATCTTCTCCAACTTAAAAAAAAAAATTCCAGTTTAATTTCCTATAATTGTTATATACAATTGACAATGGGATTTCTGTGACCAGAATACCCTGTACTTATTCGTTTCCATCACATTTTCACAGTAAAAAATAAGCACATGTATGGTGGATTTAAAACAGATTGCCCCTAAAAACAAGCTGGCTAAAGGGAAAAGGTATAATTATAACTCTTTGGACCAGAATCTCTGTATCACTCTGGGATTCCATTTTATATATGACATAAGTAGAAATTAGGAGCTTTTGCAATAAACATTAGTTCAATAAATAGTTATTAAGCTCCTACTATGTGTAAGGCATTTTCTAGGGACTATATAAGATATACAGGCAAGAAGAAAAAGGACACTGCCCTCGAGAGGCATAAAGTCTAATAGCAGAAAAATAGATACCTACAAAAGTAATAATTTCATAAGGTAGAAGTCAGTAAATTTCATTTAAAAGTTTCAGATGGGGCTTCCCTGGTGGCGCAGTGGTTGAGAGTCCGCCTGCCGATGCAGGGGACACGGGTTCGTGCCCCGGTCCGGGAAGATCCCACATGCCGCGGAGCGGCTGGGCCCGTGAGCCATGGCCGCTGAGCCTGCGCGTCCGGAGCCTGTGCTCCGCAACGGGTGAGGACACAACAGTGAGAGGCCCCGTACCGCAAAAAAAAAAAAAAAAAAAAAAAAGTTTCAGATGTACTATTATGAGGATTTAGAAGAATGCATGGACAGCCTGATGTTTGCTAGATCATTTAAAAGAAACTTTAAAAATCAATACATTTGATAAGAAGTGTATTTTTTCCACCTGTAAGTGGATCAGAGAACTTTTATTCCTTCTGTAAGTTTACTCAGGTGTATTTCTTTTTGCTTGGCATGAGCAGTGATTATAAACACAGAACTATTCATGAGTATGTACAGGGACACTCACCTCACATTTTCCTAAGATATACCCTGGTTTGGAGATGGGTCAAGAAATGGTCAGATTGAGCTGTGTTCCCTAATAGGTATTCATTCTCTTCGTAGTATTGCATTTCCACAGTAATATGTTTCTATGCTATTTTAAATATATGAAAAAGACAAATAACTGGAGAATCTATGCTATTTTAAATATATGAAAAAGACAAATAACTGGAGAATCTGTACAGAGCACAAAAGACTTGCCTATTTTGGCTGCCCCAGAACCACTAATTCTGGTCTATCCCAGATTTTGAAAGGGGAATTAGGATAAATGGGAAAGGCAAGACAATACACGAGACTAGCAGGTTGATTTGAGTTGTGTCAGATTCTATTTTAGAGAGGAAATAAATGGAGAATAAAAAATAGTATAGTATTTACTAGTAGTGGTGCACTGGCAAAACCTTCCTCCTTTTTTTAGTAATGCTTCTGACTTACTAAAATAGATTATATAGGTATAGATGACGTTTATTGCTTTCACATACATAACACATGTGGGCTCGACATGTCTTTGTATTAATTTTATACTAAATAACATACACATTTGTTACATGCATAAGAAGTTTACTATAATCTGATTGAAAAATAACCACCTTCCCCCCTTTGGTTTATCATTTAGCTACTGAAAACCTGCAGAGCAATTGAATATAATTGGTCAGAGTAGTAAAGAATTTGTTATGCTGTTTTCATATTCCAATCATCTGTTCATCTGTTTCTCAGAAGAACAAATACAAAATGTTTTTGATTTAACTTAATATATATTTTTTTAAAGTCCGAATCTCTTGAACTGTTTGTCTTCTGGGCTCAGAAACATTTGTTTGTTAAATATTCAATCATGCCCAGTGCCAGAAACATCAATAGAGTTTGTCTGACTAACTGTAGCACAGCATATGTACGCCGAAGACGAGAATGATTTCCCCAAGGACCCAGCACTTCCTCTGTTGAACTATGTTTCTTTTTTTTTTTTTAAACATCTTTATTGGGGTATAATTGCTTTACAATGGTGTGTTAGTTTCTGCTTTATAACAAAGTGAATCAGCTATACATATACATATGTTCCCATATGTCTTCCCTCTTGCGTCTCCCTCCCTCCCACTCTCCCCATCCCACACTTCCAGGCTGTCACAAAGCACCGAGCTAATATCCCTGTGCCTTGCGGCTGCTTCCCCCCAGCTATCTACCTTACTACGTTTGTTAGTGTGTATATGTCCATGACTCTCTCTCGCCCTGTCAAAACTCACCCTTCCCCCTCCCCATATCCTCAAGTCCGTTCTCCAGTAGGTCTGCGTCTTTATTCCTATCTTACCCCTAGGTTCTTCATGACATTTTTTTCCCTTAAATTCCATATATATGTGTTAGCATACGGTATTTGTCTTTTTCTTTCTGACTTACTTCACTCTGTATGACAGACTCTAGGTCTATCCATCTCATTACAAATAGCTCAATTTCATTTCTTTTTAAGGCTGAGTAATATTCCATTGTGTATATGTGCCACATCTTCTTTATCCATTCATCCGATGATGGGCGCTTAGGTTGTTTCCATGTCCTGGCTATTGTAAATAGAGCTGCAATGAACATTTTGGTACCTGACTCTTTTTGAATTTTGGTTTTCTCAGGGTATATGCCAAGTAGTGGGATTGCTGGGTCATATGGTAATTCTATTTGTAGTTTTTTAAGGAACCTCCATACTGTTCTCCACAGTGGCTGAACCAATTCACATTCCCACCAGCAGTGCAAGAGTGTCAGCTTTTCTCCACACCCTCTCCAGCATTGTTTCTAGATTTTTTGATGATGGCCATTCTGACTGGTGTGAGATGATATCTCATTGTAGTTTTGATTTGCATTTCTCTAATGATTAATGATGTTGAGCATTCTTTCATGTGTTTGTTGGCATTCTGTATATCTTCTTTGGAGAAATGTCTATTTAGGTCTTCTGCCCATTTTTGGATGGGGTTGTTTGTTTTTTTGTTATTGAGCTGCATGAGCTGCTTGTAAATTTGGGAGATTAATCCTTTGTCAGTTGCTTCATTTGCAAATGTTTTCTCCCATTCTGAGGGTTGTCTTTTGGTCTTGGTTATGGTTTCCTTTGCTGTGCAAAAGCTTTGAAGTTTCATTAGGTCCCATTTGTTTATTTTTGTTTTTATTTCCATTACTCTAGGAGGTGGGTCAGAAAGGATCTTGCTGTGATTTATGTCACAGAGTGTTCTTCCTATGTTTTCTTCTAAGAGTTTGATAGTTTCTGGCCTTACATTTAGGTCTTTAATCCATTTTGAGCTTATTTTTGTGTATGGTGTTAGGGAGTGATCTAATCTCATACTTTTACATGTACCTGTCCAGTTTTCCCAGCACCATTTATTGAAGAGGCTGTCCTTTCTCCACTGTACATTCCTGCCTCCTTTATCAAAGATAAGGTGTCCATATGTGCGTGGGTTTATCTCTGGGCTTTCTATCCTGTTCCACTGATCTATCTTTCTGTTTTTGTGCCAGTACCATACTGTCTTGATTACTGTTGCTTTGTAATATAGTCTAAAGTCAGGGAGCCTTATTCCTCCAGCTCCTTTTTTCGTTCTCAGGATTGCTTTGGCTATTCGGGGTCTTTTGTGTTTCCATACAAATTGCGAAATTTTTTGTTCTAGTTCTGTGAAAAATGCCAGTGGTAGTTTGATAGGGATTGCATTGAATCTGTAGATTGCTTTGGGTAGTAGAGTCATTTTCACAATGTTGATTCTTCCCATCCAAGAACATGGTATATCTCTCCATCTATTTGTATCATCTTTAATTTCTTTCATCAGTGTCTTATAATTTTCTGCATACAGGTCTTTCGTATCCTTAGGTAGGTTTATTCCTAGATATTTTATTCTTTTTGTTGCAATGGTAAATGGGAGTGTTTTCTTGATTTCACTTTCAGATTTTTCATCATTAGTATATAGGAATGCCAGAAATTTCTGTGCATTAATTTTGTATCCTGCTACTTTACCAAATTCATTGATTAGCTCTAGTAGTTTTCTGGTAGCATCTTTAGGATTCTCTATGTATAGTATCATGTCATCTGCAAACAGTGACAGCTTTACTTCTTCTTTTCCGATTTGGATTCCTTTTATTTCCTTTTCTTCTCTGATTGCTGTGGCTAAAACTTCCAAAACTATGTTGAATAAGAGTGGTGAGAGTGGGCAACCTTGTCTTGTTCCTGATCTTAGTGGAAATGCTTTCAGTTTTTCACCATTGAGGATGATGTTTGCTGTGGGCTTGTCATATATGGCTTTTATTATGTTTAGGAAAGTTCCCTCTATGCCTACTTTCTGGAGGGTTTTTATCATAAATGGGTGTTGAATTTTGTCGAAAGCTTTCTCTGCATCTATTGAGATGATCATATGGTTTTTCTCCTTCAATTTGTTAATATGGTTTATCACATTGATAGATTTGCGTATATTGAAGAATCCTTGCATTCCTGGAATAAACCCCACTTGATCATGGTGTATCATCCTTTTAATGTGCTTTTGGATTCTGTTTGCTAGTATTTTGTTGAGGATTTTTGCATCTATGTTCATCAGTGATATTGGCCTGTAGTTTTCTTTCTTTGTGACATCCTTGTCTGGTTTTGGTATCAAGGTGATGGTGGCTTCGTAGAAGGAATTTGGGAGTGTTCCTCCCTCTGCTATATTTTGGAAGAGTTTGAGAAGGATAGGTGTTAGCTCTTCTCTAAACGTTTGATAGAATTCACCTGTGAAGCCATCTGGTCCTGGGCTTTTGTTTGTTGGAAGATTTTTAATCACAGTTTCAATTTCAGTGCTTCTGATTGGTCTGTTCATAGTTTCTATTTCTTCCTGATTCAGTCTTGGCAGGTTGTGCATTTCTAAGAATTTGTCCATTTCTTCCAGATTGTCCATTTTATTGGCATAGAGTTGCTTGTAGTAATCTCTCATGATTTTTTTTATTTCTGCAGTGTCAGTTGTTACTTCTCCTTTTTCATTTCTAATTCTATTGATTTGAGTCTTCTCCCTTTTTTTCTTGATGAGTCTGGCTAGTGGTTTATCTATTTTGTTTATCTTCTCAAAGAACCAGCTTTTAGTTTTATTGATCTTTGCTATTGTTTCCTTCATTTCTTTTTCATTTATTTCTGATCTGATTTTTATGATTTCTTTCCTTCTGCTAGCTTTGGGGTTTTTTTGTTCTTCTTTCTCTAATTGCTTGAGGTGCAAGGTTAGGTTGTTTATTCGAGATGTTTCCTGCTTCTTAAGGTGGGCTTGTATTGCTATAAACTTCCCCCTTAGAACTGCTTTTGCTGCATCCCAAAGGTTTTTGGGTCGTTGTGTCTCCATTGTCATTTGTTTCTAGGTATTTTTTTATTTCCTCTTTGATTTCTTCAGTGATCACTTCATTATTAAGTAGTGTACTGTTTAGCCTCCATGTGTTTGTATTTTTTACAGATCTTTTCCTGTAATTGATATCTAGTCTCATGGCGTTGTGGTTGGAAAAGATACTTGATACAATTTCAGTTTTCTTAAATTTACCAAGGCTTGATTTGTGACCCAAGATATGATCTATCCTGGAGAATGTTCCATGAGCACTTGAGAAAAATGTGTATTCTGTTGTTTTTGGATGGAGTGTCCTATAAATATCAATTAAGTCCATCTTGTTTAATGTATCATTTAAAGCTTGTGTTTCCTTATTTATTTTCATTTTGGATGATCTGTCCATGGGTGAAAGTTCGGTGTTAAAGTCCCCTACTATGAATGTGTTACTGTTGATCTCCCCTTTTATGGTTGTTAGTATTTGCCTTATGTATTGAGGTGCTCCTATGTTGGGTGCATAAATATTTACAATTGTTATATCTTCTTCTTGGATCGATCCCTTGATCATTATGTAGTGTCCTTCTTTGTCCCTTTTAATAGTCCTTATTTTAAAGTCTATTTTGTCTGATATGAGAATTGCTACTCCAGCTTTCTTTTGGTTTCCATTTGCATGGAATATCTTTTTCCATCCCCTTACTTTCAGTCTGTATGTGTCTCTAGTTCTGAAGTGGGTCTCTTGTAGACAGCATATATAAGGGTCTTGTTTTTGCATCCATTCAGCCAATCTGTGTCTTTTGGTGGGAGCATTTAGTCCATTTACATTTAAGGTAATTATCGATATGTATGTTCCTATTTCCATTTTATATATTGTTTTGGGTTCGCTACTATAGGTCATTTCCTTCTCTTGTGTTTCGTGTCTAGAGAAGTTCCTTTAGCATTTGTTGTAAAGCTGGTTTGGTGGTGCTGAACTCTCTCAGCTTTTGCTTGTCTGTAAAGGTTTTAATTTCTCCATCAAATGTGAATGAGATCCTTGCTGGGTAGAGTAGTCTTGGTTGCAGGCTATTCTCCTTCATCACTTTCAGTATGTCCTGCCACTCCCTTCTGGCTTGTAGGGTTTCTGCTGAGAGATCAGCTGTTAACCTTATGGGGATTCCCTTGTGTGTTATTTGTTGTTTTTCCCTTGCTGCTTTTAATATGCTTTCTTTGTATTTAATTTTTGACAGTTTGATTAATATGTGTCTTGGCGTGTTCCTCCTTGTATTTATCCTGTATGGGACCCTCTGTGCTTCCTGGACTTGATTAACTATTTCCTTTCCCATATTAGGGAAGTTTTCAACTATAATCTCTTCAAATATTTTCTCAGTCCCTTTCTTTCTTTCTTCTTCTTCTGGAACCCCTATAATTCGAATGTTGGTGCGTTTCATGTTGTCCCAGAGGTCTCTGAGACTGTCCTCAGTTCTTTTCATTCTTTTTTCTTTATTCTGCTCTGCAGTAGTTATTTCCACTACTTTATCTTCCAGGTCACTTATCCGTTCTTCTCCCTCAGTTATTCTGCTATTGATCCTATCTAGAGTGATTTTAATTTCATTTATTGCATTGTTCATCATTGCTTGTTTCATCTTTAGTTCTTGTAGGTCCTTGTTAACTGTTTCTTGCATTTTGTCCATTCTACTTCCAAGATTTCGGATCATCCTTACTATCATTATTCTGAATTCTTTTTCAGGTAGATTGCCTATTTCCTCTTCATTTGTTAGGTCTGGTGGGTTTTTATCTTGCTCCTTCATCTGCTGTGTGTTTTTCTGTCTTCTCATTTTGCTTATCTTACTGTGTTTGGGGTCTCCTTTTTGCAGGCTGCACTTTCGTAGTTCCCGTTGTTTTTGATGTCTGTCTCCAGTGGCTAAGGTTGTTTCAGTGGGTTGTGTAGGCTTCCTGGTGGAGGGGACTAGTGCCTGTGTTGTGCTGGATGAGGCTGGATCTTGTCTCTCTAGTGGGCAGGTTCACGTCTGGTGGTGTGTTTTGGGGTGTCTGTGGCCTTATTATGATTTTAGGCAGCCTCTCTGCTAATGGGTGGGGCTGTGTTCCTGTTTTGCTAGTTGTTTGGCATAGGTTGTCCAGCACTGTGGCTTGCTGGTCGTTGAGTGAAGCTGGGTGCTGGTGTTAAGATGGAGGTCTCTGGGATATTTCCACCGTTTAATATTATGTGGAGCTGGGAGGTCTCTTGTTGACCAGTGTCCTGAAGTTGGCTCTCCTACCTCAGAGGCAGAGCCCTGACTCCTGTCTGGAGCACCAAGAGCCTTTCATCCACACAGCTCAGAATAAAAGGGAGAAAAAGTAGGGAGAATTAGTAGAAGTATGAGTAAAGAAAGAAGGAAAGGAGGAAAGGAAGGAAGGAAGAAAGAAGCAAAGAAGGAAAGAAAGGAGGGAGGGAGGGAGGGAGGAAGGAAGGAAGGAGGGAAAGAAGGAAAAAAGACAGAAAGAAAGATGATACAGTAAAAATAAAATAAAGTATAATATAGTTATTGAATTAAAAAATATTTAGAAAAAAAAAAAAGGGACGGATAGAACCTTAGGACAAATGTTGGAAGCAAAGCTATACAGAGAAAATCTTACACAGAAGCATACACATACACCTTCACAAAAAGAGGAAAAGGGAAAAATATCATAGATCTCGCTCCTAAATTCCACCTCTTCAATTTGGGATCATTCCTTGTCTATTCAGGTATTCCACAGATGCAGGGTATATCAAGTTGATTGTGGAGCTTTAATCCGCTGCTTCTGTGGCTGCTGGGAGAGATTTCCCTTTCTCTTCTTTGTTCTCACAGCTCACAGGAGCTCAGCTTTGGATTTGGCCCTGCCTCTGCGTGTAGGTCGCTGGAGGGCGTCTGTTTTTTCGCTCAGACAGGACGGGGTTAAAGGAGCCGCTGATTCGGGGCCTCCCGCTCACTCAGGCCGGGGGTTGGGGGATGGGGGAAGGAGGGGCACTGCGTGAGGGGCCGGCCTGCGGCGGCAGAGGCAGCGTGACGTTGCGGCAGAGGCCGGCGTGACGTTGCACCAGCCTGAGGCCTGCCGTGCGTTGTCCCGGGGAAGTTGTCCCTGGATCCCGGGAACCTGGCAGTGGCGGGCTGCACAGGCTCCGCGGAAGAGGGGTGTGGAGAGTGACCTGTGCTCACACACAGGCCCCTTGGTGGCGGCAGCAGCAGCCTTAGCGTCTCCCGCCCGGCTCTTGGGTCCGCGGTTTTAGCCGCGGCTCGCGCCCGTCTCTGGGGTTTGCGCTTTCAGCCGCGGCTCGCGCCCGTCTCGGGGGCTCGCGCCCTCAGCCGCGGCTCGCGCCCATCTCTGGGGTTCGCGCTTTTAGCCGCGGCTCGCGCCCGTCTCTGGAGTTCCTTTAAGCAGCGCTCTTAAACCCCTCTCCTCGCGCACCAGGAAACAAAGAGGGAAGAAAAAGTCTCTTGCCTCTTCGGCCGGTGCAGGCTTTTCCCCGAACTCCCTCCCAGCTAGTCGTGGTGCACTAACCCCTTCAGGCTATGTTCAAGCCGCCAACCCCAGTCCTCTCCCTGAGCTCCGTCCAAAACCAAAACCCGAGCCTCAGCTCGCAGCCCCGCCCGCCCCGGCGGGTGAGCAGACAAGCCTCTCGGGTTGGTGAGTGCTGGTCGGCACCGATCGTCTGTGCAGGAATCTCCCCGCTTTGCCCTCCGCACCCGTCGCTGTGCACTACTCCGCGGTCCCGAAACTCCCCCCTCTGCCTCCCGCAGTCTCCGCCCGCGGAGGGGCTTCCTAGTGTGTGGAAACTTTTCCTCCTTCACAGCTCCCTCCCACTGGTGCAGGTGCCGTCCTTATTCTTTTGTCTCTGTTTTTTCTTCTGCCCTACCCAGTTACGTGGGGAGTTTCTTGCCTTTTGGGAGGTCTGAGGTCTTCTGCCAGCCTTCAGTAGGAGTTCTGTAGGAGTTGTTCCACGTGTGGATGTATTTCTGGTGTATCCGTGGGGAGGAAGGCGATCTCCGCGTCTTACTCTTCCGCCATCTTCAAGGTCCCCCCTGAACTATGTTTCTTAAAAGGACATGCAGATGGGCACTTGGACAATAATTTTTGGATGTGCAAAACGAATAGCTCTTGCTGAGTTGTAATTTTAAAAAGATAATTTTAATGACTCAGGAGGGCCACCTACTTGGAGCAGGTAGGACCCAGGCTCTTTGTATTACAACTTTAATGTTGAGTGAGTCAGGATAGAACTCTGTTTTAGCCTTTGTAAAAAGTGGATGATCATGTTTATTTATATTCCAACTGATTTTTAATTCAGTCCACCCAGAAAAAAATCTACATAACATTCTTAAAAGTTCTGAACAAAACACATCTGCAATATTCCACACACACTTTTGATGGCAGTTTTGAATTTGTAATTGAGATAGAGTCAGCAGGAGTTTTACGTTTGTCCAACGTTTTAGTGATTAAATGTGTGAACTGACAGAACCTTTTAGCTGAACAACAGCACTAGCGGACAATAGAGATGATACAGGTATATACTTTGGTTGTCAACTAAAGAGCACAATTATTTGCACAAATATAGCTAAAGATATTGGTCATAACAGAATGAAAAAAATCATTTCTTCTTTGATGATAGCAAGATTGACCATTCAAATGTATCTTAAACGTTTTCACTAACAACCATCCCCAAGGAGTATTTCTGACTTCTACCTCTTGAATTTAGTAGGAAACTATTAAAATAATATCAAATAAAATGAAAGGAAGCTGTAACTGTTTCTAACAAGTAACTAATTCGCAGCATGCTTGATATTAAAAGGACTTGGGCAAATTACTTTTGTAAACATCTTGACCTGTAGCCAATGATGCCTCACAGACAAATCATTGCAGAAGTTACAGGGACTGTATTGGATGGGTAAACATCAACATGTGAATATTTGGGGAAAATGATGAAACTCCTTTCATTGTTCAAGACAAAAACATATTTTCCTTATAAGTTAGACTTCATGCTCTTTAACTGATAAAACAAAGGTTTCTTGTGAAAACTCCTATCTATAACCAAATATATATTTATCTGCAAATATTGATCTTTAAGCCAAAGTTGTATGACATTATTCTAAGGAGACAAGAGTTTTATAACCTTCTCTCCCTGCCTATAACAATGAAGGGCCAAGTTACAGGAACCAACTCTTTCAGGGAAGAAGAAAGCTTCAAAAGATAACAATAAAGATATGTAGATGTGAACAGCCTAAAATAAATACTCACATAAAAATAAATATTAAATATGCCTGGTAGGTTTAGAGAGTATGTTATGTTGTAACTCATGATATACAGAAATAAAAATGCAAGCAATACATTCAAAATAGAATTCGTCCATTTTTTTCAAACAAATTGACATTTAAAGTTTTTTAAAGGCTACACAGAAATATAACTGGCCTCATGTAGAGTAAATATCATTTCTATTGTGTGTATATAAATGTGTGTGAGAATGTTATTCAGAATTGCTAGTCAAGCATGTAGGGGTGAGTGGAAAAAAACAATGTAATGAAATAGTTTAACTCTGAGTGCTAAAAAAAAACCCTGAAAGCAACAATACCAGGAAAGCTGAGAGGAAGGACTAAAACGGTCCTTTTAATCTGCTGTTGGTAAATTTGTTTTATAGGCCTTAACAGAGTTAGATGAAGAGAAGATCTAGAAGCTCCTAGCTAATTTGAACACTATAAGTAGTCAGTCCACATAATTCATGTTCAAATATGGGTAATTTTTTGGCTCAAATGTTCTAGTTTGGACTGTTACGTAAGAAAAATTACCTAGCTTTGCAACTATCTACTTTAGTATCTGATACATAGATAGAGTTTGGAGAAAATGACTATATTTCTAGAATCCACCAGAGGGCAGACAGCAGAAGCAAGAACTACAATCCTGCAGCCTGTGGAACAAAAACCACATTCACAGAAAGACAGACAAGATGAAAAGGCAGAGGGCTATGTACCAGATGAAGGAACAAGATAAAACCCCAGAAAAACACCTAAATGAAGTGGAGATAGGCAACCTTCCAGAAAAAGAATTCAGAATAATGATAGTGAAGATGATCCAGGACCTCAGACAAAGAATGGAGGCAAAGATTGAGAAGATGCAAGAAATGTTTAACAAAGACCTAGAAGAATTAAAGAACAAACACCTAGAAGAATTAAAGAACAAACAGAGATGAACAATACAATAACTGAAATGAAATGCAATCCCTATCAAATCACCAATGGCATATTTTACAGAACTAGAAGAAAAAATCTTAAAATTTGTATGGAGACACAAAAGACCCCGAATAGCCAAAGCAGTCTTGAGGGAAAAAAACGGAGCTAGAGGAATCAGGCTCCTGGACTTCAGACTATACTACAAAGCCACAATAATCAAGACAATATGGTACTGGCACAAAAACAGAAATATAGATCAATGGAACAGGATAGAAAGCCCAGAGATAAACCCACGCACCTATGGTCAACTAATTCATGACAATGGAGTTAAGGATATACAATGGAGAAAAGACAGTGTCTTCAATAAGTGGTGCTGGGAAAACTGGACAGCTACATGTAAAAGAACGAAATTAGAACACTCCCTAACACCATACACAAAAGTAAACTCAAAATGGATTAGAGACCTAAATGTAAGACCGGACACTATCAAACTCTTAGAGGAAAACATAGGAACAACACTCTTTGACATAAATGACAGCAAGATCTTTTTTGACCCACCTCCTAGAGTAATGGAAATAAAAACAAAAATAAACAAATGGGACCTAATGAAACTTAAAAGCTTTTGCACAGAAAAGGAAACCATAAACAAGATGAAAAGACAACCCTCAGAATGGGAGAAAGTATTTGCAAATGAATCATCAGACAAAGCATTAATCTCCAAAATATATAAACAGCTCATGCAGCTCAATATTAAAAAAAACAAACAACCCAATCAAAAAATGGTCAGAAGACCTAAATAGACATTTCTCCTAAGAAGACATACCGATCGATAGCCAAGAAGCACATGAAAAGCTGCTCAACATCACTAATTATTAGAGAAATGTAAATCAAAACTACAGTGAGGTATCACCTCACACCAGTTAGAATGGGCATCATCAGAAAATCTACAAACAACAAATGCTGGAGAGAGTGTGGAGAAAAGGAACCCTCTTGAACTGGTGGTGGGAATGTAAATTGATACAGCCACTGTGGAGAACAGTATGAAGGTTCCTTAAAAGACTAAAAATAGAATTACCATATGACCTAGCAATCCCACTACTGGGCATATACCCTGAGAAATCCATAATTCAAAAAGACACATGCACCCCAATGTTCACTGCAGCACTATTTACAATAGCCAGGACATGGAAGCAACCTAAATGCCCACTGACAGATGAATAGATAAAGAAGATGTGGTACATATATACAATGGAATATTACTCAGCCACAAAAAAGGAACGAAATGGCATCATTTGTAGAGACGTGGGTGGATCTAGAGACTGTCACACAGAGTGAAGTAAGTCAGAAAGAGAAAAACAAATATCATATATTAATGCATATATGTGGAACCTAGAAAAAAGGTACAGATGAACTGGTTTGCAGGGCGCAGAAATTGAGACACAGATGCGGAGAACAAACGTATGGACACCAAGGGGGGAAAGTGGTGGGGGTGGTGGTGGGATGAATTGGGAGATTGGTATTGACATGTATACACTAATATGTATAAAATGGATAACTAATAAGAACCTGCTGTATAAAAAAATAAATAAAAGAAAATTCAAAAAAAAAAAAAAGGAGTTAAGGAAATGTGCCCAAGCTCAATTCCAGGTTCATCTTGCTCGGCCATATGACCTTGAACAAGCTATGTCGCTGTTCTGACCCTTATTCTGTTCATCTATAAAATGGTGTCACAAGTAGTAACTAATTCCCCTGTAGGCATATATAATGCTTTGCCTAATGGCACCAACTATTATTAAGTGTCCAATTATTATTAAGTCCTTATGGCACTAGCTATTATTAAGTGTCCTACTATTGTTAGGTCCAAATTCAGTATATTGATTCATAGAGCTCACAATAATTTCTATCAACATTTCTACATCCAAATTACAACCAACCACACTGACATGGTAATTAGATGGCATTATGCTTCCACAGAAAAATCTTTATTTGGCTGTAGGGCCAAAACCTACAAAACAAAACAAAACAAAACAAAAGGAAGAAAATGACTATATTTCTAGATAAAAAATTGAATTAAAGAAGTAATAAAATACTAATATAAAGCTAAGTATTTCAAATCACCAACTAGCTATATATACCCAAAGCCACGCTGGGAATAATGGCATAAAATATAAAACAGAGATGATAATAGTAACATGCTTTTTTTTTTTCTTTCAGAAGCTGCAATTGTATGAAGGGTACTCTGTTTTAACAGCTTTCCTAGATAATTCATTTTACGTGGTAGTCTTATTTTATAACTCACCACCAGATATATTTCCATAGTGTGCTTTTCAGATAAGAAGTACAAATTCAAAATTAATTGAGTATCAGGAAAATTAGTATATATGTCTGCCTAGGGAATAAAATATATAGTAAAGCCAAGACTAAGATGAGAATATGCAAAAAAAAAAATCATACTTTTAAGGCTCTCACACTGATGAAGATCTCAAATGTGAACTGATTATTAGGGACTTAAACTACAATCATTGAAAGCTTATTTTAATTAGTCTTTACTGTCATATGTGTATTTTTTCTCTATCATAATACCATGATTGTGCCTAGTTTTTTGCTTCTGAATACATCTAACTTCCCTTTAAAAATATTCAAATGGTCTAACACCAAATAAAGTCTTTTAACTACAAGTTATACACTTCAAGCATAATAAGTAATGCAAATATTACTCATCTGTCCACCATTATTTACAGCATGACATTGTTTTCCTTAGATATAATAGTGTTACTCTAACGATGTAACATTCTACAATAATGCAACTAGGGACTTCCCATTTGGTCCAGTGGGTAAGACTCCAAGCTCCCAATGCAGGGGGCCCGGGTTCGATCCCTGGTCAGGGAACTAGATCCCACATGCATGCTGCAACTAAGAGTTCGCATGGTGCAACTAAAAAAAAGATCCCGCACACCGCAACGAAGATCCTGAGTGCCGCAACTAAGACCTGGTGCAGCCAAAATAAATAAATTAATGAAAAGAAAAGAAAAGAAGAAAGGCAAGTTTAAAAATAAATAAAATAATGCAACAATAGTAAGAATGCCTAAATCAACTGATTTTTCTTCAAAGACTATATGTAAGTAAACATTTAAGATATGTAATCTGTAGATGGGTGGGATGGGGGGGTGGGAGGGAGGTCCAAGAGTGAGGGGATATATGTATACATATAGCTGATACACTTCATTGTATAGCAGAAACTAACACAACATTGTAAAGCAATTATACTCCAAAAAAAAAAAAAATTAACAAAAAAACCCCCCAAAAACAAAAAACTAAGCATCCAGAACATGAAGACAGATTCACTGTATTTTGAGAGCAAAACAAAGAAAGTGTTTTGTAATTTTGACAAATTAAATTAAAACTTATTCTTAAAAAATAAATAAAATAAAGTATGTAATCTAATTTCCCTTTGACTTATATAATAAATGGGAGAAATAATCCTACAGGAAAAGAATTTACAAAAAGCTCCCAAAAAACCAATTTGATAAAAAAGGGATCATTACAATTTCTAGAACTTGTTTAAATATAGCCTAGCACTTTTGTTAGTCATCTGTATTTTAGTTTGTATCTTGTTATTGCCTCTAACAGCAAACCTCAAAGCTTGCATAACATGGCAAGGCTTCTGCCCCTCTCTCTGGCTGCCACTCTTAGTAGGCTCTGACTAAAGGTGGGCCAGAGCAGGTGTTAGCAATGATATCGTCCCACTACAGACTCAAGCCATATTCTGATGGTCTTGGGACAGGGGTGACCAGAGAGCTATGCCAATCAGAGCTTTGAAAATGCATGATAAATTAATTTTCAATTTCATGTAGTTGGTAACAAGTACATGTCTGCACAATAAATGTTGAAGGATGTCAGAAGTAGAGTAGCTAGTAGCAAAAGAAAGCACATAAAGTGATAGCAAATTAAAATATTCAGAACTAGTATTCTTCATTTTCCCATAAAGCTCTATTGCTTCTTCTCAAGGCTTTTCCTTCATATAGGTGGAGAGGTAAGTTCCTCATGGGGTGTTATTTAAAGGGCTGTTTCTACATAATACTTCCCTCAAAGTTTTCCAGAGAACTATTATTTCCTACCTGCCATGACATTGCCCCCATCACAGT
Source organism: Phocoena phocoena (assembly GCF_963924675.1). Classification (NCBI taxonomy): domain Eukaryota; kingdom Metazoa; phylum Chordata; class Mammalia; order Artiodactyla; family Phocoenidae; genus Phocoena; species Phocoena phocoena. The sequence continues at coordinate 30,588,621 of NC_089228.1, read as the reverse complement.
AATTCTTTTGAGTTAGGTAAGCTGTGCACATGGGAAGGGGATGGGCCTACCCCATTAACAAAATGGTATGATTTATCAGATTAGCCAATTAATACTGTATAAGAATTGACAGCTGGGATGGGGGCAATACTAGATGCTGAAGACATATTCATTTTACAGTTTTATAGCTTAATTTTATGTAGGGTGAAAGGGATAAAGTTGTTCACAGCACATTTAAAATGTACTGTTTATGCATTTATGCATAAAGGGGTTTGTAGTAGGTTTATGTTTGGTATGACTATAGTTTCATCACACTCAGAAGTAAGGAGGTTATAAAAAAGGATTTCCTCATGCACTTTGCTACAGAAACTCATTAAAAGTTGCAAAAAAACATAATTACTGCCTGAACAATCTCTCCATATTCTCAACTGGCTCTGAAGGTAGGAGCTGTGGACTTAATGTATATCCCACTGTTGAAAGGGGTATTCTTAATCAGATAGAGTTGTTAAAAAAAAGTTTTCTAAGTATACAAAAAAAGTTTTTCTGATTATTTCTATAATTTCTACATATAAATGATTTGTATAATTTCACTAAACCAAAACTTGACTATAATCTGCTTTTAAGATAATTATTTTTTCTAGAAAATATAAATGCCTATTATTAAAGAACAATGCTAAAGAAATTTCATAAATAAATTCATTTCATATGGGGAAAAAGAGTTATATTAAGTTTTAAACAAATGTTTCAGAACTACACTAGTTTGAAATTTAATTAGTTATTAAAAAACTTTTTATGAATTTACTGATTTATGAGAATAGGTGTATTCTAAATAATTGCAAACAGAAAACCTCCTGTAAGGCAAGCCCCAGCACTAATCCATGATTCATTACTTAAACTTTAATTGGCACAACTCTTGAAATTCTGGAACCATATGGAAAATAATGAGTCCTAATAGGTCTAAGGCGAAAAGATGGCAGGGGGGTTAGGAAGCCAGAAAAGTGTCAATTCAGAATGCTTAGCAACTGCAACACAATTTCCCCAGAGATCTAGAACAATGTGTTCTCAATATTTTACTGGACATGCTATCATATAACTAAACTGCATATTATTTCTCACTCTGTGAGGCAAAGGTTAAAATGAAAAAAGAAAATCAAACCAAAAACTGGTTTCCATAATTAAAAATGAAAATGGCTGACTGTTAATAAAAAAGGCGGCAATTTAGAGTTACCATAACAATCTGACGCAACTGTTGACTAACATTGCAATCTGCTGCATTTTTATAAATAGCAGTTGACTTCCCCTCTTTCATTTCAACTAGCTTTAGTGCTTAGTTGGAGACAATAGAACTGTGCTTTAGAACTATTTCACTCATCAAGCAATGTACCTCTTCGGTGCTATCACCACCGTAAAAATCATCCTCCAATTGGGTGTCTCTCCTTACTACACTGGTATCCTCTTCCAGATCCAAAATAAATGGGCACCCCTCTGGGGACATATTCTGAGTCTTTCCATGAGGTGCTGATCGTGGTCTTGATGAAAAAGTGAAAATACCCTTTGGAACAATCTGGGTTTCCTCTGTCTGTTGGTCACATTCATTTTTCTTGCTGGCTTCTAGCCACAGGTGTGAGGTGTTGCAGGAGTTTTTATCCAGAAGTAGAGACTGCGTGCTGGAGGCCAAATGGGGGATGTGGTCATCATTTTCAGGAAATATCCACTCATCTGACATTTGCAAAAGATGACAAAAATTAGAACAGTGTTCCATAAGTGTTATTTTAGGCAGGTAGTTAGGTTAACATTCCTTCTTGTTGAAACAGAGATTTATCAAATAATGCAAAAGCCAAGGAAGGCAATTTATCCACCATCTTGTAACCTGCTGAACACTTAACCCACAGATAGTGCTTATAGATACGGGCAACTCATTTGTACTTCCTCTCCATCTGAGTTGAAACACTGGCCAGGAAATTTGTAAGTCTGAAATAATTATCACCTGTCTTGCAGCAAGTTCTTTATAGCACAGCCTCATTAATTTGTTATTTCAGAGGGGGAAAATCTTCCAAATTTAAAAGGGTTTGAGTTACTAATTTCTTTTAATTTCAGGGGGACAGAGTACTTAACAAGCTCTTTAAACAAAGTATCTGGGCCTTGTTCAGATTATAAAACATGGAGGAGAGGAAAACCATGAAAAGGCTGACAGTCTTTCCCTCTCCATTCTACTCATCGGTACAGGACAATTCATAGATTAAACTGCTAGACTTGTCAATAGCAAATCCACAGAAATATTTGTTAATGTGGTTGGTGAATTCTGCTGGTGAAAAGGACCTTTACATTCAATTTTAATTTAATTTTAGGAGAGAATGTTTTGACATGAAAATCTTTTTGCACATTGTTTTCTTTAAAAATACTATGTATTACAACTGAGATACATTTTTATCAAATTTAAAAAAACTTTAATCTTTATTCAACATTGAAATAGACTTTATAATTCTATGACCTGGAAAAAACAAATCTCTATAATAAACATTATTAAAAGCAGGCTTACTTTCTTCTTTAGAATGACAACAGGAAAAGTTGAGCATTTTCTCAACTTACTCTTTTTTTTTTTTTAATTTATTTTTTGCTGCATTGTGTCAATGCTGAAAATCTTACAAGAATTCGTGTTCTGCAGAACCACAATGTAGACGTGGTGATTTTACTCCTGACTCTTGAATTATATTTATCATCACAAGAAGAGTAACTAAGAGCTAAGATTTGCTCACTTGAAACTTTAAAGCTAACACTACAAAAGCAAAAGCAGAAAGCAAACAGAAAGACCTTTAATAAAAATTATATTGATGGCACAAATAAAATTGTATTCTTCTCAACTGTATTCACCTATTTCTTAACCTAAGACTATATAACATAACTTGCCTATAAAAAGGGCAATAAATATACATTTCTTAGAGAAAATCTATTAGGGACAAGGCTTTCATATTTTCTGTAGGTAAATGGTCAATAACAGGTTGAATATATCAATACCCAATCTGACCACATTCACAGAAAATGTGGAGGGTCCTGAGTCAGTGTTAGCTGTGGTCAGGTGAAATGAATAGATTCACTGGGTTGTCCTCTTTTGGAAAGCAAACTTTTGCCTGGTGCTAAGCACCTAGTAGGTGCTTTGTGAACACAGTAGGTGCTTTAGTAAACCTTGAATACGATTACAAAAACCAATGTGTTGCATTACGTACAAGGATACGTAAAGAAAATAGGAGGAAAAGGTCCTGGGAATCTTCATTATGCAATTAAACAACTTGTATGATCTAGCACCAAACATATTATTAACTGTCAAAAAGTCAAAGTAAAAGAAGTGTTCTTACACCAAAAGAACTCTAATTATCTTACTACCACATGCTTCTTTGGAATTTGTAGTTTTACCTCAAGTATTTCCATATCAATTGTAATGAATAATTTGGTGTGTTTTCTTAGGAAAATATGTAAATTACTGTGTAATCACAATATTGCAGCAAACAAGATAAATGCAAGAATGATCACCTAAACATCTAATTAGTTTTTCTACACAGTCAGATTTATGCGAGAGACACTAATTGCGCCTAACATTTTAATGAAGGCTTCAACACTGCATAAATAAGACTGACAACCTACAAACAATTTCCATTTATTTTCCTTTTTCCCTAGCTCAAAAACAATTTGCCTTTGTAAAGGTACCACACACCTGCTAGGCAAGATATGTTGATGGGTTCAATGCTCTACACTCCAACTGTCTCCATCATAAAGAGGATTGGAGAAGTGCAACAATAGATAATCTTTGGGGAGGGTGACAATGTTATATGAAAAACCTCAAAGTTTTAAACTTTCATTCTGAACAGGACTGCTTGTGCATTAAAACTTGAAAATAAAAATACTCCTTCAACCATTAAAGTCTGACATAAAATTGGGGTTAAAAAGAGATTGAAAAAAATGATATATTTTAGCAAGTGACTGCATCATGACTTTTCAAAATGACCGGGTTTGAAATATTTAACATATTTATATTTTATTAATCGTTAGCAATTATGGTATGATAAAGATGCTAACCTGCTTGATCAGGAGACTGGGGTGCTGGAGAGCTGGGGTTCAATGTCTCTGTTCTCTGTTGGAACACACTGGTGAGGACAGTTGTTGCTTTATGTTCATTTCTGTTATTTCCTGAAGAATTGCCTTTATCGGAATAAATATTTTCCTCTATATTACTTCTTTTGATATATATATACATTAATTTTTGAAGAATGGTACTGTGGTATACTTTTCTATTTGATTATTGACAAGCAAGTAAGAGGTGACAATACAGATTATATGCAGTTTTTTTCTTTTTCAGGAGAGTATTTTAAGATGAACTCAGCTGCATTTTTGTACAAGTTCATCTTAAAATTCCTTGATATTTGCATGGGGACATTTTAAATTTAAGTTTTACAATACGCAATAAAAGGAATTCCAAAACCCATATAATTTTAAAAAGGTTCTATATTTTTTACTTTGGTTCCATACAAAATGGAGTGTGTTTTCTTTAAATTACAATTTTTACTGAACTCAACTCTTTTAAATGAAGCTCTTTTCTTCAGCACCTTAAGAAAAATGGATACAGGCCTTATTGCAGAAGTAATTTTTCTATCTACTATTTTATAATGATAACATGAAACCTAGCAAGTAGAATTTTGGCCTACCCAAGAAATCTACATTTTTGAGAAATTATGCTAACAGATGCGTACATGATATATTCTGGGCTTGATTCAGGATAGACTAATGCATGTGTATACAAATCTACACATACACATGCCTCAAATCTAATATTTTAAGCAATAACTATAATAGCCAACTATATTTCTCTAATGCTTTACTGGTTACAAAGAGTTGAAACTTTAACCTACATTACAGTAGATGGCAAGGAGTCCAAAAGGAGAGACAGCAAATGTAAAAAATAATCTAGAAAGGGCCCAATTTAAAAAGAGGAGAGATAAATGAAAAATGAAAAATTATGAGTTAAGTTCAATTTTAGTGAAGTCTGCAGGCAGGAACTTCTATCAAATTTGGGCCATTTTAAAAAATCAGTAATTTAAGCTTATTCAGCTTTTGAGAGTAGAAGTAGGAAGTCCTTTATTTTTGTGGTACTGCCTATTTAATCCAACAAATCTCTGTTAGGGCTATAGAGCAATTCTTTTGTAAAAAATTTGATTTCCATAATCCTTGTAGAACAGATGTTTATATTTTAAATGAATTGGTTCATAATCCCTTGAAATTTACAACCTGCAGAGAGAAATTCCATTGCTCTGAATAATATACAGATATAAGATAGTATTGAATTAGTACCATACCGCTGGGTGTCTCTGTCCTTTCTCTGCTGGTTCTTTTTAACTGTAATCTTCTCCTGTTATTATTCTTATCAGCTGATGGTTCTTGAGGGGGATGTGGATGCATAATATGCAGATTGGCTGGTACATTTTCATATCAAAGAACAAAAAGCCAGAACAGAAAGTACTATATAGTTTGAAATAACTCAGTAAATATAATTATAGCTATAATGAGAATGTTCATGTATCATTTTGACAAAATGTAAAGTTGTATAAAAAACACAACTTATTCCTTTATAGGAAATAGGTGTTTATTTCTATTCCAATATTAGAATTGTATCAGGCTTTCATTACCAAATGTAAAATAGAGAGCTAGTGGGAAGCAGCCGCATAGCACAGGGAGATCAGCTCAGTGCTTTGTGACTACCTAGAGGGGTGGGATAGGCAGGGTGGGAGGGAGATGCAAGAGGGAGGAGATATGGGGATATATGTATATGTATAGCTGATTCTCTTTGTTATAAAGCAGAAACTAACACACCACTGTAAAGCAATTATATTCTAATAAAGGTGTTAGAGAAAAAACAAACTACTAATACATTTTATTCATGTAATATAACCATATAGAGAGCTACAAGTAATTAGATTAATGTTAATCTTGCAACATGCTATATTAAAAAATATTTTAAAATGAAATTGACAGCCAATACAGAAAAATTATTTTTTCCTTTAAAAGATTTAAGTTTGATTCAACAAGAGCTTAGAGGGTAGTTGCCAAAAGAACCCTGCAGAACTGAGATCAATCTTGAAGAATTTCTAAGTGTAATTTAACTCTGTAACAATAATATTCATAGCAGCATTTGATATTTTCTGAACATTTAAATTCTTGGCACAATATGATGTGCTTGACTGACTGTTCTCACTGAATTCTCATACTGACCCTTTGAGGCAGCTGTTATTTCTTACTACTACTAGTGCTAGTAGTAATTGTATCCCCATTTACAGATGGGGAAACTGAGGCTCGTAGGGTTTAAGAAACTTGATCAAGGTCTCACAGACAGTGGTAAAACTGGGACTGAATATCTATGTTATTTATTTCCTTATCTCAGTTTTATACTCCATGGGAGATAGAGTCTCTAACAGCGATCGTTAATTTCTAAATCAAATAAAATGAACACAAATGCCTCCCCTTTTCAATGTTCACAAAAGTCAGACCAGTTAAAGTGGACAAACTGACAGGGAGTGGTAAGCCTTGGGTTCTGGTCTCAATTCTTTCCAGTGATTACAAATTGCAAATCACTTACTCTCTTAGCCCTGAATTCTCAATCTATAAAACGGGATAAAAGTTTTCTTCACCAACAGGGTTGTTTTTGTACCAATGAGAGAAAATAAAGAGCACTTTACAAATGGAAGAGATTAATTAAAAGGTAAAACTAAGAACACTTAAAATGTACATGGGGTTTCCAAGACATAGCAATAATAGGATACTATACTATTTTCTCACTGTTATCAGAAAGTAAAAATACAGGGTTCTACAGCAAGGTAAAATAACAGAATAAACAGAATGACAGTTTCCAGAAGATAATATATGGTATAAGAATTCTAAACATATTTCAATATCTACCACCATTTTCATTTTTAAATGATAATTCTCTGGACTTAAGATCTAGTCAAGAATATAACTATGGATTTATCTTAACATTTCTCACTGTTTTCACTAGCTATCAATCTTTATGCATGATTCTTACCATGAATAGGTACAGTCTGCTTTATGTGGCCAATATTTTCTTTATCTCCTTGTGCCTCAGACTCAGATAACAGCAAGGTTGACATTTCTGCCCTGTTAACACACTTCTCTACTGTAGACTGCTGGCACGATTGGTTATTTTTGGACCCAACAGATCTTACTGTCTATAAGGAAAAGGAATTAATCTATATTTTAAAATATAGGAATTGCATTTATTTCTTGTAGAATCTACATAGAAGAAATAATAGCTGGACAAATAGTGAGGTAAAAATGAACTAGAGGAAATGAGAAGATTAAAAAGTTGGTGGAGAGGGAAATTATGGTAGAAAATTAGAAAGAAATAGGAGATAAATATAATGTAAGGTAAAACAGAAGACAACCAAATCTCATAGACACAAATTAAAATGTGCTCATTTGCTACACTCCATCTTTAGTAGGTAGGAGTTGAAATGAAAATCACTCTGTATGTCAGAATTTCAGAGGAAAATAAAAATATAACATTTGAGAATCTGTTCATTATAAGGTGTCTGGTGATGATCCAACTCCTTTTTGAAGGAGATCACAAAATGTGCTCACATATATTTGCCTTTAAGTTTTGTGCACATATTTAATGAAAAGAATGCTCAAAAATGTTAATTGCGTTGACATGACGAAAAGAAAACAGTTTTGAGGTCTTTTAAAATCCAGAATTTCTGTTCCAAATTTATTCAAGCCCTCTGCTTTTGGCATGTTGTCTCTCTCCCTCTTTTTTCTTCCCTCTGAATTGGGAAAAAAACCCTTCCCTTCCCATGCCATCCATGCTTACATAAGCTGTTCAAACCCTGCTCCTACCTCACTGAATATCCTCATGTTATTTCTTCTGCCAGAGAGTGGAGGTGGTCCAAGAACTTTGGATCCAAAGGCAATATGACAAACATCTTGATTTTTACCGCTCCGCATGCTACCTGTTCCTCTGTTAATGAACTGATCTGTTTTGTTAAAGGAAGGGAATAGTAGTCCATTAATGGGCGTAATGACACACACCATGTTGCAATATTTCTGAAAGTACAATCTAGGGGTCATATGATGTGAATCCTTCCCCGCTTTAACCCTCCCACTCTCCCAGGGCACTTATAAAAATGCAGATCCTGGGGTCCAACATCAGATCTATCAGATCTATAGAATTAGAATCTTGTGGGGGGGGGGGCAACAGAAATCTATAATCTTAACAAGTGGTTAAGATTAACTCCCAAGTGGTTCTTTTGCTCAGTATCATCTGAGAACCACTACCACAAACGTTTTTCCTCATGGGAAAAAAGAAAAGAAAGGAAAGCTACTGAAAAATACACTGCATTTTCTCTTTAAGGAAATAATTTAAATAAAACTAACTCCATTGAACAAATATTTCATTGAGCACTCCCAGGCATTTCCTAGAGGTTGTCAGTGATGCAAAATGGATAAGACACATTGCTTGCCCTCAGGGAGTCTGGAGGGAGGTGATAGTACAAGTAAACAGGTAACTACAACATAAGGCAGACCAGTGGGAATGAAGAGTGACTTCCTGAATGGACCTTGAATGACTGATAAGATTTCAAGAAAAAGAGATGTAGGGTGCCCAAGGCAGAAGAAGTGCCTGAATAAAGGCATGGAAGAGTGAAAGGGTAGGGTATGCTTGGGGAATAATGAAATCACCCGTTTAGCTCGGGTCGCTAAGAGCCTGTTCTAAATTTGGTAGGCAACAGGGAATCACTGAAGGTTTTGGGGAAAAAGAGACCAAACTGGTATCACCTCAAGGATAAGGAAGCTGTGCTCACCAAACCCTGCTGCCTTTTCCTTCTGGGCACACAGCTAAATTACATTTCTGAGCCTTCCTTGCAGTTATATGGGTCATGTAACTGAGTTCTGGTTAATGGAACGTGAGAAGTGGAATGTGTGACATGTAAACCATCTCCTGCTCCTAAAACTTCCTGCATAATCCCCATGCTCTCTCTTCCCTCATCTCTTGACAAGATGCAAAAGATCCAGTGGAGGACTCGCTGGGAGCCAATAGATGAAAGAAGCCCGAGTCTCTAAAAGACCATATGGAGGGATGCCCAAGGAACTCTGACTGGACTAGGACTGTGGAGTTTTGTGTGAGTGCAGGCAGCCTTCTCTGACTAAAACAGCAGGTAAGAGTGACGGCTCTTAACTCAGAACACGGCCCACGGCCTAGAAAACCTTCTGCCATGTTCTGCTTGCAAGGCAGGACCAACTTGAATATTACAATGTTGGCCCTGAGTAAGTCCAAATTTGTCCTACAGTTCTGGACATTTATGAGCTACTGGCAACTTCTTGTCTGATCTATTCTCCTGAAAAAAATTCCTATGGTTAGCTAGTTGGTCTCATTAGCTTCTGCTAGAGAGCTGTAATTTTATAAGTGGTGGAATTAAAAACCATTCCTATGTAACAGTCATGAGAAAAGGCACAAAAGTTTGTGAAAACATATCATGCTTAGGAAGCCCCCAACATTTAGATCTGAGTGGAAGTAACCTGAGTGGGTATATAGGTGTTCTGGGGGGTCTGTTTCTGTGTTTGTAATAGATGAAGCTGAAGACATGGGCAAGGGCTACACTGCTGAGTTGATCTAAAAGAATTTTTGCTGGACAGAGGATCTAAGGTGGCTGGCAAAGTGGTGGGGAGAAATACCATTCCAGTTTTCTTCAAACTCCTGAAGTCCTATTACGTAGTGATTCTATTTGTCCAAATGGCAGAATCAGAACTAATGAGTAGAATTTACTTCAGAAAGCTTTTATTCTAATTCTGTGAAAAATCACTAATGAGTAGAATTTACTTCAGAAAGCTTTTATTCTAATTCTGTGAAAAATCACAAAATACCCCAAATAGCCAAACCAATCTTGAGAAAGAAAAACTGAGCTGGAGGAATCAGGCTCCCCGACTTCAGGCTATACTACAAAGCTACAAGTATGTATGGCACTGGCACAAAGATAGTATGGTACTGGCACGAAAACAGAAATATAGATCAATGGAACAGGATAGAAAGTCCAGAGATAAACCCACCTATGGTCACCTAACCTATGACAAAGGAGGCAAGATTATACAATGGAGAAAAGACAGTCTCTTCAGTAAGTGGTGCTGGGAAAACTGGACAGCTACATGTAAAAGAATGAAATTAGAACACTCCCTAACACCATACACAAAAATAAACTCAAAATGGATTAAAGACCTAAATGTAAGGCAGGATGCTATAAAACTCTTAGAGGAAAACATAGGCAGAACATACTTTGATATAAACTGTAGCAAGATCTTTTTTGACCCACCTACTAGAGTAATGAAAATAAAAACAAAAATAAACAAATGGGACCTAATTAAACTTAAAAGCTTTGGCACAGCAAAAGAAACCATAAACAAGATGAAAAGACAACCCTCAGAATGAAAGAAAATATTTGCAAGCAAAGCAACGGACAAAGGATTAATCTCCAAAATATACAAACAGCTCCTGCAGCTCAATATCAAAAAAACAAACAACCCAATCCAAAAATGGGCAGAAGATGTAAATGACATTTCTCCAAAGAAGACATACAGATTGCCAAGAAGCACATGAAAAGCTGCTCAACATCACTAATTATTAGTGAAATGCAAATCAAGACTACAATGAGGTATCACCTCGTACCAGTCAGAATGGTCATCATCCAAAAAATCTACAAACAATAAATGCTGGAGAGGGCGTTGAGAAAAGGGAACCCTCCTGCACTGTTGGTGGGAATGTAAATTGTTACAGCCACTATGGAGAACAGTATGGAGGTTCCTTAAAAAAACTAAAAATAGAACTACCATATGACCTAGCAATCCCACTCCTGGGCATATACCCGAAGAAAACCATAATTCAAAAAGACACATGAACCCCAACGTTAACTGCAGCACTATTTACAATTGCCACGACATGGAAGCAACCTAAATGTCCATCAACAGAGGAATGGATGAAGAAGATGTGGTACATACAGTGGAACATTACTCAGCCATAAAAAGGAATGAAATTGTGCCATTTGCGAAGACGTGGATAGACCTAGAGATTGTTATACAGAGTGAAGTAAGTCAGAAAGAGAAAAACAAATATTATATATCGCTTATATGTAGAATCTAGAAAAATGGTACAGATGAGCTTATCTGCAAAGCATAAAGAGAGCCACAGAAGTAGAGAACAAACGTATGAATACCAAGAGGGGAAGGAGGGGTGTGGGATGAACTGGTACATTGGGATTGACATATATACATTACTATGTATAAAATGGATAACTAGTGGGAACCTACTGTACAGTACAGGGAACTCTACTCAGTGCTCTGTGGTGACCTAAATGGGAAGGAAATCCAAAAACGAGGGGATATATATATATGCATAGCTGATTCACTTTGCTGTACAGCAGAAACTAACACAGCATTGTAAAGCAACTATACGCCAGTAAAAATTAATTAAAAGAAAGCTTTTAGTCTAACATAGGGAACATCTTTCTTTAATTAAAGCATGTCTGGCTGTTGTGGTGGTGAATTTTCTGTCATTTTGAAGATGTTCAACCAGAAGTCTGGAAAGCTATTCTGGATATTATAAGTCAGATTCACATATTAGATGACTCTCTAATTTCTATTTCTAGCCTAGTCCTCTCTTCTGAGAGCCTCTCGTATACAGCGGCCTTCTTGATCAGCTCCTCCTCAATGTCTCGAAGACACCTCCAACTGAAAATCTGGTCTAATGAATGGCACCATAAACCATTCCGTTTGAAAAGTCAGACTCTAGATGTCATCCTTGACACCTTCCTCCATCCTCTCCATATCCAATCCAGATCCACTTGTCTCCACCTCCTCCACCAGCACCATAATTTAAGCAACCATCATTCCTCTTCTGGATGACCACAAAGCCTCTCAAGTGATCCACCATGTTCCACTCTGGCTCCCTGTCCCATGCTCTCTCCAAAATGAAGCCAGAACGGTCTTATATAAACATACGTCTGATTGAATCATTCCTTTTCCTCACTTAAAACTTTTCAATGGCTTCCCTGCTGCTCTTAAGATTAAGAAGAAAGCCCTAATATTACCTGCAAAAACTTGCATGTTCTGGCTTCAGTTCAACCTTAATACCCTCTATTTTCTGCTCTGGCCTCCTCAGTTCTTCCTGTCTATCAGAGCATTTGTACATGCTGTTCCCCGTGTAGGATCTTCCTTCCCCTCTTGGCCTTTATGTTTCAGCTCATGTATCACTTCCTCAGACTAGTCTTCCCTGACCTCTCTGATTACAGTACCCAGTTTAGGTAGTCCCATAAGCTTTCCCTCACAGAAACTGTCAGAATTACCCTTTCATATATGTTTATGGGATTCTCTAATAATGTATACCTCAGTAGATATAAACTCAGTGGTCTACTTTGTCACCTCTGAATTGCTAGCCTAGTGCTTGACACAGAGCAATAGATCCTTGCTGAGCAAACTGAATGAATCATAAAGTATAATGGGTCAGAAGGGAAGCTGGATTAAATGACTAAATATTTCTAACTACTATTAAAACTTATTTTTATGCAAATCTATCAATGTGATAAACCATATTAACAAATTGAAGGAGAAAAACCATATGATCATCTCAATAGATGCAGAGAAAGCTTTCGACAAAATTCAACACCCATTTATGATAAAAACCCTGCAGAAAGTAGGCATAGAGGGAACTTTCCTCAACATAATAAAGGCCATATATGACAAGCCCACAGCAAACATCATCCTCAATGGTGAAAAACTGAAAGCATTTCCACTAAGATCAGGAACAAGACAAGGTTGCCCACTCTCACCACTCTTATTCAACATAGTTTTGGAAGTTTTAGCCACAGCAATCAGAGAAGAAAAGGAAATAAAAGGAATCCAAATTGGAAAAGAAGAAGTAAAGCTGTCACTGTTTGCAGATGACATGATACTATACATAGAGAATCCTAAAGATGCTACCAGAAAACTACTAGAGCTAATCAATGAATTTGGTAAAGTAGCAGGATACAAAATTAATGCACAGAAATCTCTGGCTTTCCTATATACTAATGAGGAAAAATCTGAAAGTGAAATCAAGAAAACACTCCCATTTACCATTGCAACAAAAAGAATAAAATATCTAGGAATAAACCTACCTAAGGAGCCAAAAGACCTGTATGCAGAAAATTATAAGACATTGATGAAAGAAATTAAAGATGATACAAATAGATGGAGAGATATACCATGTTCTTGGATGGGAAGAATCAACATTGTGAAAATGACTCTACTACCCAAAGCAATCTACAGATTCAATGCAATCCCTATCAAACTACCACTGGCATTTTTCACAGAACTAGAACAAAAAATTTCACAATTTGTATGGAAACACAAAAGACCCCGAATAGCCAAAGCAATCTTGAGAACGAAAAAAGGAGCTGGAGGAATCAGGCTCTCTGACTTCAGACTATACTACAAAGCAACAGTAATCAAGACAGTATGGTACTGGCACAAAAACAGAAAGATAGATCAGTGGAACAGGATAGAAAGCCCAGAGATAAACCCACGCACATATGGACACCTTATCTTTGATAAAGGAGGCAGGAATGTACAGTGGAGAAAGGACAGCCTCTTCAATAAATGGTGCTGGGAAAACTGGACAGGTACATGTAAAAGTATGAGATTAGATCACTCCCTAACACCATACACAAAAATAAGCTCAAAATGGATTAAAGACCTAAATGTAAGGCCAGAAACTATCAAACTCTTAGAGGAAAACATAGGAAGAACACTCTATGACATAAATCACAGCAAGATCCTTTCTGACCCACCTCTTAGAGTAATGGAAATAAAAACAAAAATAAACAAATGGGACCTAATGAAACTTCAAAGCTTTTGCACAGCAAAGGAAACCATAATCAAGACCAAAAGACAACCCTCAGAATGGGAGAAAACATTTGCAAATGAAGCAACTGACAAAGGATTAATCTCCAAAATTTACAAGTAGCTCATGCAGCTCAATAACAAAAAAACAAACAACCCCATCCAAAAATGGGTAGAAGACCTAAATAGACATTTCTCCAAAGAAGATATACAGAATGCCAACAAACACATGAAAGAATGCTCAACATCATTAATCATTAGAGAAATGCAAATCAAAACTACAATGAGATATCATCTCACACCAGTCAGAATGGCCATCATCAAAAAATCTAGAAACAATAAATGCTGGAGAGGGTGTGGAGAAAAGGGGACACTCTTGTACTGCTGGTGGGAATGTGAATTGGTTCAGCCACTATAGAGAACAGTATGGAGGTTCCTTAAAAAACTACAAATAGAATTACCATATGACCCAGCAATCCCACTACTGGGCATATACCCTGAGAAAACCAAAATTCAAAAAGAGTCATGTACCAAAATGTTCATTGCAGCTCTATTTACAATAGCCAGGACATGGAAACAACCTAAGCGCCCATCATCGGATGAATGGATAAAGAAGATGTGGCACATATACACAATGGAATATTACTCAGCCTTAAAAAGAAATGAAATTGAGCTATTTGTAGTGAGGTGGATGGACCCTGAGTCTGTCATTCAGAGTGAAGTAATTCAGAAAGAGAAAAACAAATACCGTATGCTAACACATATATATGGAATTTAAGGGAAAAAAATGTCATGAAGAACCTAGGGGTAAGACAGGAATAAAGACGCAGACCTACTGGAGAACGGACTTGAGGATATGGGGAGGGGGAGGGGTGAGTTTTGACAGGGCGGGAGAGAGTCATGGACATATACACACTAACAAACGTAGTAAGGTAGATAGCTAGGGGGAAGCGGCCGCGGGGCACAGGGATATTAGCTCGGTGCTTTGTGACAGCCTGGAGGGGTGGGATGGGGAGAGTGGGAGGGAGGGAGACGCAAGAGGGAAGACATATGGGAACATATGTATATGTATAGCTGATTCACTTTGTTATAAAGCAGAAACTAACACACCATTGTAAAGCAATTATACCCCAATAAAGATGTTTAAAAAAAACAAAAACAAAAACTTATTTTTAAGAAAAATCCACCTGAGACATTTATGTGTGAATTGAGGAGGCAGACTGGACTGGACAACTGCCAGGATGTGGGGGATGAGAGAGAAGGGTCAACAATGACCAAGACATTGCTATTTACATGAACTGTGTGGCTTTCAACAGGAGCAGTGCTATGGCACCACAATCAGATGCCTACTGAGCTTACACGTGAAATTTCCTAATGTTAGCAAATAGACTTGGCTATGTGTGCATCTGCAGCTTTTTCAGTCATTTATAAATATCCATTTGGAGTCAACAAAACTTTGTTAGTCTCTCAGGATCAGCAATAGAAAGAAATGACACTCAAATTCCAGGACAACTGGAAAAATCTGTTACAGACCCATCATTTGTACCTTCTGTGACCAAATAAAACAAATCCTAGATTACTGATTTTGTTCTCAAATGTGGATTTTCCCAGAAAGAAATAGCCACTGAGAGTCCTAAAGGTATGTATGGGACATGGCATAGGCCTACATGGGAATTTTCAGTACCAGATTAGAAGCCTTTTTCTTCTTCTTTTTTTGTTTAAACTTCCAGTCACAGGAATCATTTGGCTTATGGGCATATCTTTCTGTTCAAACACTGTACTAGGTCAGTTTCCTTTATGTTTTTTCATATTCTTCATCTATATACAGGTTGCCTCCAAACAATTTAAGTTTCTTTGAGTGGAAAGACCATTTTTTTGGCACTGCGTGTATACTCATCTGCTGAGCCCAGCATAGCATACGGTGCACAATGGATAAATCTCACCAAAATTGTGGACAGTATCAAAGATTAAAAGGAAAACTTTTGGGGGACTATTTAAAAAAATCATACTGACACAGTTCCAGCTATAATTTCAACAAAATGAACATATTAAATAGTTCATAGCTATTTAAAAAATGAAAATTCCTAAATACCTTGAACTTCTTAGAGGAATTTCTTGCTTAGCAGTCAAGAGTCATTGACTTATGTCTTGGACAGTCAATGGCTATTAAAGCTACAACTAAACCTGATATGATGTAATTCCTTGAATCACAGAAAATAAGATGTTATTCTGTATTTTATAAGAGGATCTACTATAGGATTTCTTTAAAGAGCTATCTACCACTGTGTGTTTAAATTGAAATCTATTTTTTAAATTTTACAAATTTTAGTATACCTTTTTTTTCACAAAGCAAAGTGTACAATAATCCACTATTTAGTATCTCTTTAATTAGCAGGGCTTTTTAAACTTATTAGCACAATTAACATATACACATTCTTAAAGTCTGTTTCACTTTAATAATTCTCTGTTTATAATCATGTTGTCATAATTATGTCTATAAACATGTATCATGCTATGTATCCACGATAATAGGGTCCTAATTGAAACCTACAAGGAAAAGTAACTTAGACCTTTGGTTTCTAAAATAAAACATAAAAGGGACAAAGTTTCTATAATGAGAAAAATCTTAATGAAAGAAAACTACAAGCAGAAATGCATGCCTTTTGAATTCTAAAAGGAATTCTTTTAAGACCTGATATCAATATATATAATATAAGGTTAAAAATCAAGATTAGATTAAAGTCATGCTCTAGGCATTTCATTTTCTTGAGTTTGTGGAAAATGAACTGGGTGTAGGTCAGAGATGTTACCATTAATTATTTTGCTATTTTACTGAGGGGTATAGCCTTTGTAGTTAGATTATAAAACCTGAGGGTCTACTCTCTAATTGTCGTTTAGAATAATAAACATTCATTTTTGTCTCAAGGTACAATGTTCTAACTATTATAGTCATTTAAGTTTGCAAGGTTTTCAAAGTTTAACCAGGAAAACCTGCTGAATTTTCAACTCTAATCATTCAGGGGTCATGCTCAAGACTTACATCTATTATCTAATGATCGAATCAGAATTAAACCTGCTACCAGAATCCAGATTTTGAATTGGATTTTTATTTTATTATATGTGCATTGATATAAGGAATGTCAAAAACACAAAAAAGACTGATCTAGTAGAGCAATATTATTTTAGACAAGTTATTTAAACTTTCTAAGCTTCACTTTTTTCATCCATAAGACTGTGATAATAATAGTACTTAAGTCAAGGCATTTTTATTAGATTATATGAAACAATGCATGTAACATGCTAAATACTGTGCCTAGTAGGGAGTAAATGCTTAGTAAATATGCTATTAATACCCTCCATCTTGAATAGCATTTAACAGTTTATGAAGTCCATTCACAATCATTTATCCCTTCATTCACACATTCTTTCATTAGTGATTGGGCACCTAGTCTGGGCAGCCACTGCTCTAAGTACGGAATAGGATAGGCAATAAGGTGGACACATCACCTCCTCCAAGGCACTCTGGGTCTCACGGGGAAGACAGATATTACAGCAAGTAAGTCATAAATAACTACATGATTACAACTGTGGTAAGAGCTATGAAGGGAAGGCTCAAAGTGTGTTTAACAGGGGGCTGGTATCTAGTCTTTAGGGTGAGGGAAATGACATTCAATCTGAGATCTAAAGGATGACGGATATGATGATGTGTACATGATCTTTATGAAATTTCCAGTCACTTTGTGTGATATTATTCCACCTCTACAGATGAAGAAGCTGAGGCTCATGATGTTTAGAGATCTGTCCACTCAGAGCAGGGTCTCAGAACCCAAATGCCCAAGCCCTCTTTGTGCCTGCCCTCTTTTCACCACACACGATACTGCCTTTGGTCGGCCAGGAGGGCATTGCAGGGGATTCTTTCCTTGTCCACTATTTATTCTCTGTGCAGTTTTGCAAAGCTATCTAATTAAAAGCTTTTGTTTTGCTATGTGAAAAGTGGGTCTAATAGTGATTATTTGGATAAGTACGAGAACTTTATGAATATGATAATTAATGTATTTGATGAAGACTAATGGGGTTCCTGAGGAATCAAGAATGGGATATAATGCTGTAATAATCTTTTCCAGAGGGAAGAAAGTGGTGGTGGAAGCAGGGGAGGGACAAAATGAAGTGGCTTGAATGCCGGGCAGGTAACATGTAAGTGACAAGCAGGCACATGTAGAACGTGGGGGAAACTGTGGCTAATTTGACAGTGCACATCCTATGCAAAGTACTTTAATTACAAACTTTATTTTTTTTAAGAAAAATGTCTATTCAGGTCTTCTGCCCATTTTTTAATTGTGGCATTTCTTTAACCAACAATCCTAAGACAAGGATTACCAAAAATCTGAGTTTAGAAAGAAGAAATTAGAATCTGTCTTGTTTTTTCCTGAAGTCAGAATCTCTTTCTCTTTTTTTTTAAGGTTCTACTTCACAGTAGATTTTGTTGCTTTATTTGAAATTTGCTTTCATAATGTACAACCCAAAGAAGAAATTCTAATAAAGATCTCACCAGTGCCAACTATGGTTAGATTACTATTTCATGGTTTTGCTAGATCCTTTATCTGTTTGCGATTGAGTTAGGAGATATGGGTGTCAGTCTCTCCTTATTTAAAAAGAAGTAAAAATCCAGTAAGACTGCTGCTGTGGAAAGGAGGGCACTTGGGAAAACTACCTCCTAATTTTTAAGCAAATTACTAGTTTTTTTTTTTTTTAAGTAACTTAATCCAGATGACATTTATTGAATACTCCTAACAACAGCAAAATTTACATTCTTACCAAGAGCATATGGCACATTTAATGAGACAGACTCTATTCAGGACAAGTCTCAACAAATTTAAAACACATCACTTCATATAAATTATTTTCTCAAGTTACACTGGAATTAAATTATAAATCAATAACAGAAAGATCTCAAATGTTTGGGAACTAAGTAACACACTTAACTCCTAAGTAACCCATGAATCAAAGAAAAAATGAAGTTAGAAGATGTTTAGAACAGAATGAAATAAAAATACAATACCAAAATTTGTGGGATGTTGCTAAAGCAGCACTTATGGGGAGATTTCTAGCACTAAATGGCTATATTAGAAAAAGAAAAGTCTGAAATCATTGACCTTGATTCCCACCTTAAGGAAAGAAAGAAGAGAGTAAATGAAACCCAAAACAACTGAAGAAAGGAATAATAAAGATCAATGTGAAAATAAATGAAACAATATAGAAAAACAGTAGAAAGAATCAATGAAGCCAAAAGCTTGTTCTTTGGGAAGATCAGTAAGAATGATAAACCTCTAGTTAGACTGACCAGGGAAAACAGAGCAAAGATACATATTTTTAATATCAGGAATAGTAGTGGTATCACTATAGATTCTCCAGATAACAAGGCAACATTATGAACAACTTTATGCCAATATATCCAACTACTTAGATGAACTGGACAAATTCCCTGTAGGACACAAATTACCAAAGCTTACTCAAAGAGAAATCGTTAACCTGAAAAACTCTTTATCTATTAAAGAAATTAAATTTACAGGTTATAAAAACTTTCTCACGCTGATAAATTCCACAAAACATTTAAGAAAGACACAATACCAATTTAACACAAATTCTTTCAAAAAGTTTTAAGGAGTGGGGGAAAGGGGGGAGGAAATATTTCCCAATTCATTCTATGAGGCCAGCTTCACCCTGATACCAAAAGCAGACAAAGTCATTATAAAAAAAGAGAACTATAGTCCAAGAATCCCTTACGAACACAAATTGAATCAAACAATAGACTAAAAGGATATTTGCGTCAGGACCAAGCAGGGTTTTCCCCAGAAATGCAAGGTTGGTTGAACATTAAAAACTCAATCAATGTGATTCACCGTATTAACAGACTAAAAAAGAAAAAAAAACATGATGATCTCATAAATACAGAAGATGCATTTGACAAAATCCAACATCCATTCCTGATAAAAACTGTCAGCAAACTAGTGATGAAAGGGACTTGCTCACCATGGTTAAGAACATCTATAAAAATCTCAATAGCTAACATGATACTTAATCATTAAAGACAATACCTTTCCACTGAGATCAGGAATAAGACAGGGCTATCCTTTCTAGCCACTTCTATTAAACTTTGTACTGGAGGTCTTAGTCAGTGCAATCAGGCAAGGAAAAGAAATGAGGCATTCAGATTGGTAATGTAAAACTGTCTTTGTTCACACACAGCATAATCATCTATGTAGGAAGTCTACTGGAATCTACAAAAAGCTACCGGTAGTAATAAATAAGTTTTGTAAAGTTGCAGGATACTAGATCAATTTACAAAATTTCAATGTATTTTACACACTAGCAACAAACAATTGGAAATAGAAATTTTAAAACTTACCACTTATCAGTAGTATCAAAAGATATAAAATACTTAGGGATAAATCTGAAGAAAGTTATAAAAGAACTGTACCCTGAAACTATAAAACATTGCTGAGAGAAATTAAAGAAAACCTAAAAAAAAGAAGTTGGAAGAATCAATATTGTTCAGATGTCAATTCTCCCCAAATTGTGACCTATAAATGCAGCACAATCCCAATCAAATTCCCAACAGGACTTTTTGGCAGAAATTCACATGTTGATTCTAATATTCATACTAAAATGCACAGAGTCCATAATAGCTAAAATAATTTTTGAAAAAGAAGGACAAAACTGGAAGGCTCACACTAGCTGAATGCAAGACTTAGAAACATATAGTAATAAAAATCATGATATTGGCATAAAAGCAAATAGATAAATGAGACAGAATAAAGAGAATAAAGAGTCTGAATAAAGAGACCAGAAATATAACCACAAGTATATTGACAACTGATTTTTGACAAAGGTGCAAAGGAAATGCTGCGGAGAAAAGGACACTTTTTAGCAAAGGCTAGAACAACTACATATCCAAATTAAAAAAAAAGGCCCCAAAACCAAAAATGTGGATTTATATCTTATACTATATACAAAAATTAATTCAGTGGATCATAGACCTAAATGTAAAACCTAAAACTGTAATTTTTTTTTTTTACATGGAGGCATAAGACAAAATCTTCATAACCTTGGATTAGGCAAAAATTTCTTAAATATGTCACCAAAAGCACAATCCACAGAAGCAAATTTGATAAACTGGACTTGATCAAGTTAAAAACTTCTCTTCAAAAGATATTGTTATGAGAATAAAATGTAAGCAACAGACTGGAAAAAAAATATTTGCAATTCATATATCTGAAAAAGGACCTATATCCAGAATATAGAATGAACTCTCAAAACTCAATAATATGAAAATAAGGAATCCAGTTTAAAAATGGACAATAGAGTTGAACAGATGCTTCATCAAAGAAGATTCAGGGATGGCAAATAAGAACATAAAGATGCTCACCATTAGTAATTATCAAGGAAATGCAAATCAAAAACCACAATGAGATACCACTCATTGGTACTGGAAATAATACCCGCTGGTTTGAATATAAAACGTTACTACTATTTTGCAAAATAATTTGGCATTTCTTAAAAAGCTACCATATGATCCAACCATCCCTCTCTTAGGCATTTACCCAAGACAAATGAAAGCTTATGCCCATTCAAAGACTTCTACACAACTGTTCACAGCAGTATTATTTATCCATCAGCAAGTAAATGGGTAAACAAAATATGGCACCCCCACACAATGGAACACTATTCTGCAATAAAAAGGAATGAATTATTTCTACAAACTACATGTGCCTATCTCAAAATGAATTTTAAAATAATTATGCTGAGTGAAAGAAGCCAGACAAAAGGGTATATATATTATATCTCATTTATAAAATTCTAGAAAATGCAAACTAATCTATAATGAGAGATAGCAGATCAGTGAGGATGGGGTTGGGAGGAAGGGATTATGAAGATTATGAGGAAACCTTTGGGAATGATGAATATGCTCACTCTCCTGATTGTGGTGGTTTCATGTCTGTGTGTGCTCTGTGTGTGTGTGTGTGTGTGTATCTTTTTTTTTTTTTTGAATTTTTACAAGAGATAAATAGACTGACTCCAAGCATTGTAAATGGGTGACCACAACAAAAGTGACAATGAAGCAAATTACTAACTTTGATTTGTGCTTAGTAGACCACTGCAACTTGTCATCAGTAGCTGCATGCTCAACTTCAATAACCAGATCTGATTCACTAGTTCAGTTAAAGCGGGGTCCCATTAATTAAGATCATCAGAGCCTACAGTCCTCTGCAGACTAACAGTCATTAACTGACATGCACTGGGAACTGACAATGTGAACAGTGCAAATGTGTGGTAACATTGACTTTTTGGAAACACAACTATTTTATTAATTTCATTAAATGCTCTTGATCCAGTTATACAGCATTCAAAAAAATGCACTTTAAACAGAAGTTTCAAGGTTTCCTTTTTAGCTTGGGTGAACATGCCAGAAAGCATCCACAGGAAGCAGCTACTTCCCTCTGTAGCAGCATCACTGAGATCTCTTAATTCGTGCATTTATAATAAAATATCACAATTTACATGAGTACTGTAAGTCAGTTTCAAGAACACACAGTCACTTTTCATGCAATTCAAATCTCACCACGGGGAGCCCATATTTTAGAAAGACACAAAAACAAATAGTTCAAATGAAGAAATACCTCCTGGTTTTTCCATGATTAAAAAGTCTGTCCTTGGGCATTAGTCATTAGCTACACCTTTCACATAAAATCTCTCACAAAGAGAACAGTAATTTTTATTATAATCACTTATAGTAAGGTTCAAAGCCTACAAATGTCAAAATTAGCAGTTGAAAAGTATTTGTAGAGGAACTTCCCTGGTGGTGCAGTGGTTAAGAATCCGCCTGCCAATGCAGGGGACAAGGGTTCGAGCCCTGGTCTGGGAAGATCCCACATGCCGCGGAGCAACTAAGCCTGTGCGCCACAACTACTGAGCCTGCGCTCTAGAGCCTACGAGCCACAACTACTGAAGCCCGTGTGCCTAGAGCCTGTGCTCCACAACAAGAGAAGCCACCGCAATGAGAAGCCTGCACACTGCAACGAAGAGTAGCCCCTGCTTGCCCCAACTAGAGAAAGCCCACACGCAGCAACGAAGACCAAAAGCAGCCAAAAACAAACAAACAAACAAAAAAAACCAGTATTTGTAGAAAGAGAACTACAGAGTTCGATGCATGTTTATGTAATCTTAGCTGCCTTACATGTGCAATGAGATTTACTTCAGAGGAACAATCATAAACCCTAGGGTTATAAATGAATATAAGTATAATTGAGATTCACAGGACAGAAGAAATATGCTTTTTGATGGTGATTATTAATTTTCTGTATATATGACTCAAGTTGACTATCCTTATGCTGAAAGCCCATTTATGGAATTTGCAAAATATACACTAATATCCTCTTTTATCAGGTGGGATCAAACACAGCCTATGAAAAAGTTTCTTTAATTATAATATTGAGTTAATGATGCACTTAATATTTATTCAAATTTCTCTTTACTCTCTGGCATTATAAGTGTCATTGAACTTTAAAAAGAAAGACATTTAAATATATGGATATGGACTTGTAGTTTCATTTAAAGACACAATTCTTAAAACATTAAGCTAGAGAGACAGAAGAAAAAAAGAGCATTTACAACTGTAAAGAGTTACCTGATAGGCTCTTCAGTCATTTCTGTTATGGAAAGCTATCACAGCCTATTAGATATAGACAGAGTGTTTGGTTACTGAAAACACTCTTACTCATTGTATTCTGTGGAGAATCTTCCATTAAGATTGAACTGTGACCTGAGGTATTTACAGTGGCTGTCTGGGTAGTGCAAACTTTTTCATCCTTTTATATACAGGTATTTTCCAAAGGTTCTGTAAAGAACATAGACTGTATGTATTCTAAATATACAAATTCTCACTACCTGTGTCCTCATTGCTATCACAAATTCTTGCCTAAAATTGGCAATTGTGGAAGGTGATGGGGATATGGGAGGGGGTTCATTATGTATTCTCTCTGCTTTTCTGTAAGTTTGGAAATTTCATAATACAGAGTTTAAAAATGTAGTGCCTATTTACACAAAATCCTCTTCCAGGGTTTATACTGTAAAAGTTATAAAATGGTTCCAATTCTCTAGGAATATACAATTTAGGACATATGATGCTGATGAGGATTTACATATAGAAAATACACCAACAATAAATGAATACTGGATAAACATAGAGAGTAAAAGTGAGTCTGTTTTTGCCACTCATTCATCTCATCATGGTTATCTCCTTTCTCCTCTTTCTACTTTGACCTCTCTCAAACTTTGACTACTCTCTCTTCCCCATCTGATATCTGAGAAGCAATAAGCCCTGCCAGTTTCCCCACTGTGGTTTCTCTCAGGGTCATCACTTTCCATTTTCACAGTCACTAGTCATTTTATGCCTAGATGGCTGCAAAGACATCTTAGTTGTAATCCTTAATCTCTGGTCTCACTTGACTTAAAAATTCATCTTGAAGCCTGATGTCAAGTTCAACTTCCTAATAAAGAAGTTATCATTTGTCTATTTTAGGAATATAAGGCACACTCTTCTCATAGTCTTTCAACACAGCCCTCCTGCTCAGAGGCCATTCCTGTTATTGCTCCCTCAGGAAACTCATCCATGCATTTTGCTGTCTCCTTGTCTTTGCTCAGTCTTCTGCACCATCTTACACTTCCATAAATCTTTATTTATTATAAATACTTACATGAGTATTTATTGAATAGCTTCAAGATCTACTTCTTCCTCCATAACTGTCCTATTTGACCGTCCTCTGAATTACTTCAGTGTGTATGAGTGTCATCTGACCCACAAAACCTTTGTGGGGATAAGTGATCTAGTTTCTCATTAAGGGTTCTCAACCATGGCTGCATGTCAGAATTGCTGGAGAAGTTAACAAAAAATCCAGCCTAGGACAAGTAAATCAGAATCTCTGGGGGTGAAGCATAGACATTAGGAAAAAAGATGTTTTTTATACCAGTTATTTTTATTTTATTATTTTAACATCGTTATTGGAGTATAATTGCTTTACAATGGTGTGTTAGTTTCTGCTTTATAACAAAGTGAATCAGTTATACATATACATATATCCCCATATCTCTTCCCTCTTGCGTCTCCCTCCCACCCTCCCTATCCCACCCCTCTAGGTGGTCACAAAGCACCGACCTGATCTCCCTGTGCTATGAGGCTGCTTCCCACCAGCTATCTATTTTAAATTTGGTAGTGTATATATGTCCATGCCATTCTCTCACTTTGTCCCAGCTTACCCTTCTGCCTCCCCATATCCTGAAGTCCATTCTCTAGTAGGTCTGCGTCTTTATTCCCATCCTGCCCCTAGGTTCTTCATGACCATTTTTTTTTCTCTTTGATTCCACTTATATGTGTTAGCATATGGTATTAGTTTTTCTCCTTCTGACTTACTTCACTCTGTATGACAGACTCTAGTTCCATCCACCTCACTACAAATAACTCAATTTTGTTTCTTTTTATGGCTGAGTAATATTCCATTGTATATATGTGCCACATCTTCTTTATCCATTCATGTGTTGATAGACACTTAGGTTGCTTCCATGCCCTGGCTATTGTAAACAGAGCTGCAATGAACATTGTGGTACACGACTCTCTTTGAATTATGGTTTTCTCAGGGTATATGCTCAGTAGTGGGATTGATGGGTTGTAAGGTAGTTCTATTTTAGTTTTTTAAGGAACCTCCATACTGTTCTCCATAGTGGCTGCATCAATTTACATTCCCATCAACAGTGCAAGAGGTTTCCCTTTTCTCCAGTATTTACTGTTTGTGTGTGTGTGTGTGTATATATATATATATATATATATATATACACACACACACACACATATATATTTTTTTGCTTGTTTGTTTGCAATACGCGGGCCTCTCATTGTTGTGGCCTCTCCCGTTGCGGAGAACAGGCTCCAGACGTGCAGGCTCCAGACGCAAAGGCTCAGCGGCCATGGCTCACAGGCCCAGCCACTCCGTGGCATGTAGGATCTTCCCGGACAGGGGCACGAACCTGCGTCCCCTGCATCGGCAGGCGGACTCTCAACCACTGCGCCACCAGGGAAGCCCTGTTTGTATATTTTTTGATGATGATCATTCTGACCGGTGTGAGATGATATCTCATTGTAGTTTTGATTTGTATTTCTCTAATGATTAATGATGTTGAGCATTCTTTCATGTGTTTGTTGACAATCTGTATATCTTCTTTGGAGAAATGTCTATTTAGGCTTTCTGCCCATTTTTGGATTGGATTGTTTGCTTTTTTTGATATTGAGCTGCATGCTTGTAAATTGTGGAGATTAGTCCTTTGTCAGTTGCTTCATTTGCAAATATTTTCTCCCATTCTGAGCGCTGTCTTTTTGTCTTGTGTATGGTTTCCTTTGCTGTGAAAAGCTTTTACGTTTCATTAGGTCACATTTATTTATTTTTCTTTTTACTTCCATTTCTCTGGGAGGTGGGTCAGAAAGGATCTTGCTGTGATTTATGTCATGGAGTGTTCTGCCTCTGTTTTCCTCTAAGAGTTTAATAGTGCCTGGCCTTACATTTAGGTCTTTAATCCAGTTTGAGTTTATTTTTGTGTATGGTGTTAGGGAGTGCTCTAATTTCATTCTTTTACATGTAGCTGTCCAGTTTTCCTAGCACCATTTATTGAAGAGGCTGTCTTTTCTCCACTGTATATTCTTGCCTCCTTTACCAAAGATAAGGTGACCATATGTGCGTGGGTTTATCTCTGGGCTTTCTATCCTGTTCCATTGATCTATATTTCTGTTTTTGTGCGAGTACCATACCGTCTTGATTACTGTAGCTTTGTAGTATAGTGTGACATTGTAGAGCCTGATTCCTCTAGCTCCGTTTTTCTTTCTCAAGATTGCTTTGGCTATTCGGGGTATTTTGTGTTTGCATACAAATTGTGAGATTTTTTGTTCTGGTTCTGTGAAAAATGCCAGTGGTAGTTTGATAGGGATTGCATGGAATCTGTAGATTGCTTCGGGTAATATAGTCATTTTCACAATGTTGATTCTTCCAATCCAAGAACATGGCATATCTCTCCATCTACTTGTATAATCTTTAATTTCTTTCATCAGTGTCTGATAATTTTCTGCATACAGGTCCTTTGTCTCCTTAGGTAGGCATATTCCGAGATATTTTATTCTTTTGGTTGCAAAGGTAAATGGGAGTGTTTTCTTAATTTCATTTTCAGAGTTTTCATCATTAGTGTATAGGAATGCAAGAGATTTCTGTGCATTAATTTTGTATCCTGCTACATTACCAAATTCATTGATTAGCTCTAGAAGTTTTCTGGTAGCATCTTTAGGATTTTCTATGTATAGCATCAAGTCATCTGCAAACAGTGACAGCTTTACTTCTTCTTTTCTGATTTGGATTCCTTTTATTTCTTTTTCTTCTCTGATTAATGTGGCTAAAACTTCCAAAACTATGTTGAATAATAGTGGTGAGAGTGGGCAACCTTGTCTTATTCCTGGTCTTAGTGGAAATGGTTTCAGTTTTTCACCATTGAGGACGAGATGTTGGCTGTGGGTTTGTCATATATGGCCTTTATTAGGTTGAGGTAAGCTCCCTCTATGCCTACTTTCTGGAGGGTTTTTATCATAAATGGGTGTTGAATTTTGTCGAAAGCTTTTTCTGCATCTATTGGGATGATCATATGGTTTTTCTCCTTCAATTTGTTAATATGGTGTATCACACTGATTCATCTGCATATATTGAAGAATCCTTGCATTCCTGGGATAAACTCCACTTGATCATGGTGTATGATCCTTTTAATGTGCGGTTGGATTCTGTTTGCAAGTATTTTGTTGAAGATTTTTGCATCTATGTTCATCAGTGATACTGGCCGTAGTTTTCTTTCTTTCTGACATCTTTGACTGGTTTTGGTATCAGGGTGATGGTGGCCTCGTTGAATGAGTTTGGGAGTGTTCCTCCCTCTGTTATATTTTGTAAGAGTTTGAGAAGGATGGGTGTTAGCTCTTCTCTAAATGTTTGATAGAATTCGCCTGTGAAGCCATCTGGTCCCGGGCTTTTGTTTGTTGTAAGATTTTTAATCATAGTTTCAATTTCAGTGCTTGTGATTGGTCTGTTCATATTTTCTGTTTCTTCCTGGTTCAGTCTTGGAAGGTTGTGCACTCCTAAGAATTTGTCCATTTCTTCCTGGTTGTCCACTTTATTGGCACAGAGTTGCTTGTAGTAATCTCTCATGATCCTTTGTATTTCTGCAGTGTCAGTTGTTACTTCTCCTTTTTCATTTCTAATTCTATTGATTTGATTCTTCTTCTTTTTCTTCTTGATGAGTCTTGCTAATGGTTTATCAATTGTTTATCTTCTCAAAGAACCAGCTTTTAGTTTTATTGATCTTTGCTGTCGTTTCCTTCAGTTCTTTTTCATTTATTTCTGATCTGATCTTTATGATTTCTTCTAATAACTCGGGGTTTTTTTTGTTCTTCTTTCTCTAATTGTTTTACGTGTAAGGTTAGGTTGTTTATTTGAGATGTTTCTTGTTTCTTAAGGTAGGACTGTAGTGCTATAAACTTCCCTCTTAGAACTGTTTTTCTGTATCCCATAGGTTTTGGGTTGTCGTGTTTTCACTGTCATTTGTTTCTAGGTATTTTTTGATTTCCTCTTTGATTTCTTCAGTGATCTCTTGGTCATTAAGTAGTGTATTGTTTAGCCTCCATGTGTTTGTATTTTTTTTAGTCTTTTTCCTGTAATTGATATCTAGTCTCATAGCATAGTGCTTGGAGGAGATACTTGGTAGGATTTCAATTTTCTTAAATTTACCCAGGCTTGATTTGTGACCCAAGATAAGATCTATCCTGTGGAATGTTCCATGAGCACTTGAGAACAATGTGTATTCTGTTGTTTTGGGATGGAATGTCCTATAAATATCAATTAAGTCCATCTTGTTTAACGTGTCATTGAAAGCTTGTGTTTCCTTATTTTCATTTTGCATGATATGTCCACTGGTGAAAGTGCGGTGTTAAAGTCCCCTACTATGATTGTGTTACTGTCGATTTCCCCTTTTATGGCTGTTTAGCATTTGCCTTATATATTGAGGTGCTCCTATGTTGGATGCATAAATATTTACAATTGTTATATCTCCTTCTTGGATTGATCCCTTGATCATTATGTAGTGTCCGCCTTTGTTTCTTGTAATAGTCTTTGTTTTAAAGTCTTATTTTGTCTGATATGAGAATTGCTACTCCAGTTTTCTTTGACTTCCATTTATGTGGAATATCTTTTTCCATCCCCTCACTTCAGTCTGTATGTGTCCCACGGTCTGAAGTGGGTCTCTTGTAGACAGCATATATACGGGTCTTGTTTTTGTTTCCATTCAGCCAGTCTATGTCTTTTGGTTGGAGTATTTAATCCATTTACATTTAAGGTAGTTATCGATATGTATGTTCCTATTACCATTTTCTTAATTATTTGGGGTTTGTTATTGTAGGTCTTTTCCTTCTTTTGTGTTTCCTGCCTTGGGAAGTTCCTTTAGCATTTGTTGTAAAGCTGGTTTGGTGGTGCTGAATTCTCTCAGCTTTTGCTTGTCTGTAAAGCTTTTAATTTCTCCACCAAGTCTGAATGAGATCCTTGCTGGGTAGCAAAATCTTGGTTGTAGGTTTTTGCCCTTCATCACCTTAAATATGTCCTGCCACTCCCTTCTGGCATGGAGAGTTCCTGCTGCAAGATCAGCTGTAACCTTGTGGGGACTGTCTTGTATGTTATTTGTTGTTTTTCCCTTGCTGCTTTTAATATTTTTTCTTTGTATTTAATTTTTGATAGTTTAATATGTGTCTTGGCGTTTTTCCCCTTGGATTTATCCTGTATGGGACTCCCTCTGCTTCCTGGACTTGATTAACTATTTGTTTTCCCATATTAGGGAAGTTTTCAACTATAATCTCTTGAAATATTTTCTCAGTCCCTTTCTTTTTCTCTTCTTCTTCTGGGACCCCTATAATGCTAATGTTGGTACGTTTAATGTTGTCCCAGAGGTCTCTCAGACTGTCCTCAATTCTTTACATTTTTTTTTCTTTATTCTTCTCTGCAGTAGTTATTTCCACTATTTTATCTTCTAGGTCACTTATCCGTTCTTCTGCCTCAGTTATTCTGCTATTGATCCCTTCTAGATAATTTTACCTTTCATGTATTGTGTTGTTCATCACTGTTTGTTTGCTCTTTAGTTCTTTTAGGTCCTTGTTAAACGTTTCTTATATTTTCTCCACTCTATTTCCAAGACTTTGGATCATCTTTACTCTCAGTACTCTGAATTCTTTTTCACGTAAACTGCCTATTTCCTCTTTATTTGTTAGGTCTGGTGGGCTTTTACCTTGCTCCTTCATCTGCTGTGTGTTTCTTTGTCTTCTCATTTTGCTTACCTTACTGTGTTTGGGGTCTCCTTTACACAGGCTGCAGGTTTGTAGTTCCCGTTGTTTTTGGTGTCTGCCCCCAGTGGTAAGGTTGGTTCAGTGGGTTGTGTAGGCTTCCTGGTGGAGGGGACTAGTGCCTGTGTTCTGGTGAATGAGGCTGGATCTTGTCTTTCTAGTGGGCAGGTCCACATCTGGTGGTGTGTTTTGGGGTGTCTGTGGCCTTATTATGATTTTAGGCAGCCTCTCTGCTAATGGGTGGGTTGTGTTCCTGCCTTGCTAGTTGTTTGGCATAGGGTGTCCAGCACTGTAGCTTGCTGGTCATTGAGTGGAGCTGGGTCTTGGCGTTGAGATGGAGATCTCTGGGAGATTTTTGCTGTTTGATATTACGTGGAGCTGGGATATCTCTTGTGGACCAGTGCCCTGAACTTGGGTCTCCCACCTCAGAGGCACAGCCCTGACACCTGGCTGGAAAACCAAGAGCCTGTCATCCACACATCTTAGAATAAAAGGGAGAAAAAAAGAAAGAAAGAAAGAAGAAGGTAAAATAAAATAAAAAAACATTATTAAATTTAAAAATTATTATAAAAATTTCTAAAAAGTAATTTAAAAAAAAAAGGAAAGAAGAGAGCAACCAAACCAAAAACAAATCCACCAATGATAATAAGCACTAAAAACTATAGTAAAAAAAAAAAAAAAAATCCAGACAGACAGAACCCTAGGACAAATGGTAAAAGCAAAGCTATAGAGACAAAATCACACACAGAAGCATACACATACACACTCAGAAAAAGAGAAGAAGGGAAAAAAATATATATATATCGCTGCTCCCAAAGTCCACCTCCTCAATTTGGGAAGATTCGTTGTACATTCAGGTATTCCACAGATGCAGGGTACATCAAGTTGATTATGGAGATTTAATCCGCTGCTCCTGAGGCTGCTGGGAGAGACTTCCCTTTCTCTTCTTTATTCGCACAGCTCCCGGGGTTCTGCTTTGGATTTGGTCCCACCTCTGCGTGTAGGTCGCCTGAGGGCGTCTGTTCTTCACCCAGACAGGATGGGGTTAAAGGAGCAGCTGCTTTGGGGGCTCTGGCTCACCCAGACCAGGGAGGGAGGGGTATGGAGTTTGTGGCAAGCCTGCTGCGGCAGAGGCCAGCGTCACGTTGCACCAGTCTGATGCATGCTGTGCGTTCTCGTGGGGAAGTTGTCCCTGGATCCCGGGACCCTGGCAGTGGCGGGATGCACAGGCTCCCCGGAAAGGGGGTGTGGAGAGTGACCTGTGCTCGCACACAGGATTCTTGGTGGCGGCAGCAGCAGCTTTAGTGTCTCATGCCCATCTCTGGGGTCCGTGCTGTTAGCCGTGGCTCGCGCCCGTCTCTGGAGCTCCTTTAAGCAGTGCTCTGAATCCCCTCTCCTCACGCACCAGGAAACAAAGAGGGAAGAAAATGTCTCTTGCCTCTTCATCAGGTCCAGACTCTTCCCTGGACTCCCTCCCGGCTAGCCGTGCTGCAGTAACCCCCTGCAAGCTGTGTTCACGCAGCCAACCCCAGTCATCTCCCTGCGCTCTGACCGCTCTGACCGAAGTCCGAGCCTCAGCTCCCAGCCCCACCCACCCCGATGGGTGAGCAGACAAGCCTCTCGGGCTGGTGAGTGCCAGTCGGCACCGATCCTCTGTGCGGGAATCTCTCCGCTTTGCCTTCCGCACCCCTGTTGCTATGCTCTCCTCTGCAGCTCCAAAGCTTTCCCCCTCCGCCACCCGCAGTCTCTGCCCATGAAGGGGCTTCCTAGTGTGTGGAAACCTTTCCTCCTTCACAGCTCCCTCCCACTGGTGCAGGTCCCGTCCCTATTCTTTTGTCTCTGTTTTTTTCTGTTTTCTTTTGCCCTACCCAGGTACATGGGGAGTTTCTTGCCTTTTGGGAGGTCTGAGGTCTTCTGCCAGCATTCAGTAGGTGTTCTGTAGAAGTTGTTCCACATGTAGATGTATTTCTGATATATTTGTGGGGAGGAAGGTGATCTCCACCTCTTACTCTTCTGCCATCTTCTCTCCTTCTTTTCTATATCAGTGATTTTCTAAATATCCCAAGTGATTCTAACATATAGGAAGTTGAGAACCACTCACCTGAATAACAGGTTTCTTGATTTGTAAGTACTATTCATTCATTTGGTCAATAGTTATGGGTGTCTATTATAAAGGTAGAAAACTGGCAGCCCTGGCATATTTTGTCTTTGGCCCACAGAGTGTTTTCAAAAAATTTTAGAGTTTAGACAATACTTTTAAAATTGGGAGAGTTATCATAAACACTGGGATACTGAGGTCCTCTTGAAAAGAATGAAAGATCTGGCAAGCCTGGGCCTATGTTCTTGCAAGATAAAACTTGGCTAGAACTGAATTGCAGGTGCCCCTTCTAGACGGAAAAGGAGAATCCACTTTGCTGTAGTTCTCACCATTCCCTACAGCTCTCTCACAGAGGCTGAGCGTCAACTGTCATGTATTGTATCATTTGCATAGCTGTTAATATTACTGTTTTAATACTAGAAAACAACTTCTTTGAAGCACTATCTCATGCTTCTCCCCTAACCGCCCCCCTCCACTCCCAATAGGGCTCACTGTTGAATTAGAAAATGTTTCTCTGGGTCAAAGATCCAGGCATCCAGCCCACTCTACTCATTTATGTTTTCTGACTGGCTTCTGTGGTAATATGAGTTTGCAGCCCCTTGCCTAATATATGGCAAGCACTGTGTTAGATGCTAGGGATATAGAAGAATGAGGTTCAGTGCCATTTTGGAGGAAGTCACACTTAATTGGGGAATGCAGACATATTAATTAAAAAGTACTGCAAAAAAAAAAAAAAAAGGAAGAAAGAAAAAACAAAAAGCCATCAAAAGAGGAGAACAATGCTTGTTAGAATAGAAGACATAGCATTTGAGTTGGATCTAGAAAGATGAATTGGAGTTTTTTCCAGGCAGAAAGGCAAAGAAGCCATTTTAGGCCAACGAAACAGTAATCCCAAAATACAAACATATGAAAGCCCAGAGTGGTCAGAAATTAACACATGGGAAATGAGAGAAAGGGTCTGGAGATGAAACTGTGGAGTAAGTTTGGAACAGAGGAGGTTGGCTTTGTGTAAGTTCCCAAGGGTTTTTTCATTCTGTCTTTAAGATAGTGGGAAAGGTATTAAAAGTCTTTAATCAAAGAGTGACACGATCACATTTCTATTTCTATTATCAGAAAGAGAAATCTGAGAGCAATGTGAAGATTAACTGGGAGGGTGAGGTGAGTGACAGTGGGGAACCTGAACAATGAAAGTAGCAATAGGATCAGATCTGAGAGACGTTTGGGAGGTATAACTGGCAGGGTGTGGAAGCATACAGGAAATAGAGAGGAACAACCCAGGATGTTTGACTTATCGTGTAAAAATCGAGAAGATATTTTAGTTGCTAGAAGAGAAATTTAAAATAATGACTCATCACTGACTTGAGTTGATGTTAAAGTGACTTAATATTTAACCTCAAGCTATAAAGCACTGTCACAAGGCTGTTCCACGCCCCACCCCCCAACCCCTTTTTGGTCTTACAAATAAACATGCTTATAATTTAGATACTTGAGTACATACCTGATTCTGCTGAACTTAGAGGATGACCTTCAAATTTTATTTCAGTCTGGCGGAGTTTAGTCATGTTTAGCAGCTGTGTGACTTGTGGAACATCTGTCGTTAGTTGGCAGCTTCGTGGAATGATGTCTGTAGGTTCATCTGTTGGAAAGGGAACACCATATCCAGTTGAAGATAAAGACTACCATTCATTCCCCAAATGTAAGCCATTTCTGTGAAATGGACATATCTCATAAATGAAATCAATTAAATTGAAACATTTTAGAGTATAACTTCAGATGAGTTACTCAACCTTACAGGCTTGGTTTTCTCATCTGTAAAATGAGCATGATAATTTTAATGTTCACTTTCTAGGACAGTCAGAGGCTTGGCGTCGAGTTCCGCCTTCTGTACCCTTGGCACAAGATGCCTCATTTCCATGGGCCTTGTTTTCCTTATCTGTGTAATTAAGACATTGGATTAGATATCTCTAGGGCCCTTTCCTGATCAATGAGTCTCAAGGCAAGGCATCAGTATTTCTAATTTTTTCTGTGGCCTCTGAACAGATGGTTTTCTTCACATTGCTAGACACCCAATAAAGGTTTACTGTATAGAGACAGTAAATGAATAGATAACTGAACAAACAATTAGCTAGCCCTTACTTCATTAATTCATCAAACATTTATGACAGGTTACTGGTGCCAGCTCATGTGCTAGAGATAAAAATGTGGAGATTCCCCCCCCCCCAAAAAAAACAGTGGAGATCTAGTCTATGCCCTCAAAGTACTCTCAGTCTTAAATCATAGTTTTAATTCTTCTCTTCTTGCATTTCTAAACACAGAACACATACTCCCCAGTCCTGATCTTTTAGAGAGAACAATCAACTGGGGAGACTGAGGAGTCAGGAGATGTGTAAAACTGTCATTGGCATAGCGTAAGTTCATGCTTAATGGATCATTACTCGTTCTTTTCTCTCATCTATTCTCTTTTCTCTCCTTTGTCTTTCTCTTATCTATCTACACTTATATTGTGTTTTTTAAAAAATGCAGAATGATACGAGTTAATCAATAATTCAGTCGTGCAAATGCCAGTCTATGTCCCCTTGGGAACCATAAAAGTAATAAACTAAATTGAATCAGCATGCTTTACTACTTGTCCAACATAAGTCATTCCTCTGGGCAACTAAAAAACTGGCTAATTGCCATTTTAGGTTCCAATAACTCACTTTCTATTATATCCCACTGTGTAACAGAGAACAGCAAGGGAATTAGGCAACATTTCCTAGCTTAGGTGAGTTTGAGAGGTCCTAGAGTGAAATGGCAGCAGTTTAAATAAGCCAAGGACCACATAGTACTGAGCTTAAGTACACATTTAATATAATATTTTAAAACTGAACCTGAGAATGGAATGTAAGAAACACGTAAAAAAAGTTTCCTTGGATAAAAGTCTCAACACTACGACTGAGTAATCTGTTTCTGCAGAATAGAATGACCCCTCTCTTTCAGTAAGAAAGACAAAGGGACATTCATCACTTATTGTAATACAGATACCCTCAACACAGCCACTTACCAAATCCTCGAATTCTTATCACATGACACCTCTTGTATATTTCCTTTAAAAAAATTTCCCTCTTTTCTATCCTTCCATGAGAGGCAGTGTGCTGTAGTAATTAGGAGTGTAAATTCTAGAGTCCGACTGCCAGGGTTTAAATCCTGCCTCTACTACTTAGCAGTTATGTGACACTGGGCACATATCCTGACTTCTCTGTGCCTCTGTTTCCCTATCTATAAAATGGGGATAGTAATACTATCCGTCTTGTAGAGTTGTTATAAATATTAATCTAATCTAACTTCATATATGTAAAGTGCTTATAACAGCCACTGCTTCTATCATCATCATCATCACGATTATTACTTCTGCTGCCAACCTCCTTGACCACGGACACTCAGTTTGCCCCATACTGTGTAATCCTTTGTCCTTTTTTATCTGTCTTCAGAATGAACTCTTATATTGTTAACTTTTCTATTGTCTATAATTATACAGTGAACTCTGAGGACAGGAGCCTGTTCTACATTTTTATGTCACCCAAAGTATGAAGCCTAATAATGCAATATTATATTACACCATACCCCCCACCTCTGCCATGTACCATACTGAACTCCCCGTTCCTTGAACACATTGGAACCTTTCATAATGCCAGGCCTTTATATATATATATGCTCTTTCTTCTGCCTGAAATGCTTTATCTTCTCATCGTCCACTTTCATAACTTGGAAAGTTTTGGTTTTTATTTTAGCAGGCAGCTTGGAAAGTTTATTTCTCTAGGTAACTATAGACCAGACACTGGTATATAGATAGATACTGATCCACGAAGTCATATTCACTGGTCTGTGGTGAAAATGTGAGACTTTGTTCTGAAATTTAGAACTTCTCACGTGTGTATGTGTAAATGTCCTTGCATTTAGTGAAACAATCAGAATAACTGAAGCTTTTCTTATTTGTTTGCTTGTTTTAACGCACTGATTTGGCAAATTCAAAAGGTGTCATTACTATGCTAGTCTTCAAGTTTTTCTTAACCTGACAGATCTGTGAAATCCAAGCGCCCCACCAAGTGGCTCTCTCCAGTAAATGGTCAGTGCTCCAGCCTCTTCCCTCACTGTCTGTCAAGCCCATTAGACAAACTTCCACCAGGTACTATAAATTACACATACATGTAAGTTTCCCTGTGAGACCCTGAGCTCCTTGAAGCAGGGGCTGTGCTCATCCCAGTGCCTGATGTGTAGAAGGCAAACGAATGTTTAGCATCTACACACTATATTATAGCTTTTGTCTTTTCATATATATTTTGTATTTGATTGTATCTTTACCACAACCTTACAGTAATTATTGAGCAAACAAAGCACAGAGGTATTCAAAGCTCAAACAAAACCACAAACTTAGTACATGATCAAAGCAATAGACTGTGGAAATATTAATCGAAATCTTTAGGCTCTACAATATCAATTTAAGTTCTCCAAGATGTACTTGATTTACATACATTATACTTTCACTGAGACTATAGTAATAGTAGTTATCTAACAAGGGAACAATTATTATCCTCATGTTACTAATGAGGAAACTGAAGCACAGAGATAGGGTCAGTATTTGTATAAGGTTAAATACTGGCAGATAAATGGGGTTATACTCCACAGTACCCTGAAGCACAGCATACTTCCCCAAGTCTGTTCAGAGCCTTTCAGGTGATCTGAGATGCCACATTCATAAGGCTTCTTTTCAGGCCTTCTGAAAACATGAAAGAAATTACGCCAATTCTTGTTCTTTGGGAATATTTATAGATAATCCATTCACTTAAAATCTACTTATCAAACAAAATACACATATATTGTTCAAAAATTCAGGTAGTACGGGACTTCCCTGGTGGTGCAGTGGTTAAGAATCTGCCTGCCTATGCAGGGGACATGGGTCCGAGCCCTGGTCCGGGAAGATTCCACATGCCGTGAAGCAACTAAGCCCGTGCGCCACAACTACTGAGCCTGTGCTCTAGAGCCCGCGAGCCACAACTACTGGGCCCGTGTGCCACAACTACTGAAGCCGGCGCGCCTAGAGCCCGTGCTCCGCAACAACAGAAGCCACTGCAATGAGAAGCCCACGCACCGCAACGAAGAGTAGCCCCCACTCTCCACAACTAGAGAAAAGCCCATGCGCAGCAACGGAGACCCAATGCAGCCAAAAATAAATAAATAAATATATTTTAAAAAATTCAAGTAGTACTATAAAATTATGAGAAAAAAAACATCATACCATCATGCCCTAACTGCTGCCCTCCCACCTCACACATCCACCAGTCCTGCAATGCAGAGGCAACTATTTCCAAGCCTTTCATTTATATGTGCTAAATCTTCTGGTATTTACTTCCGTATTTATAAATGGTAGCTTTATATTGCCATTTCTGCACTTAATAGTTTTAGATGATATCTCTGATTTCCTATTTTGGAAAAAGAAAATTCAGCATTATTAAACCACTATAATACCTCCTCTCCTCTCTTTCTTCCCCACATCCCCCAAACATGATTTTACATAATTTGGGGATAAGTTATTATTCAGTGTTTTAATTATTAAGACTGTGTAAAAAAATCATGCCATTGTACATCTTAGAGTGGCAGTAATCCAAAACACTGACAACACCAAATGCGGGCAAGGATGTGGAACAACAGGGACTCTCATTCATTTCTGGTGGAATACAAAATGTTATAGCTGCTTTGGAAGACAGTTTGCCAGTTTCTTACAAAACTAAACATACTCTTAACATATGAACCAGCAACGTGCTCCTTGGTATTGACCCAAATGAGTTGAAAATTTATGTCCATACTGAAAACCTACACAAGAATATTTACAGCAGTTTTATTTATAATTGCCAAAATGTGGAAGCAACCAATATATCCTTCAGGAGATGAATGGATAAGTAAACTGTGGTACATCCAGACAATGGAATATTATTCAGCACTAAAATGAAATGGGTTATAAAACTATGAAGAGACATGCAGGAACCTTAAATGTATATTACTAAGTGAAAAAGTCATTCTGAAAGCTACATGCTACATGATTCCAACTATGTGACATTCTGGAAAAGCCAAAACTATGGAGACAGTACAAAGATCAATGGTTGCCAGGCACTAATGGGGAGGGAAGGATGAACAGGTAGAGCACAGAAGACTTTTAGGGCAATGAAACTATTCTGTATGATGCTATAATTGTGGATACATGTCATTATTCATTTGTCAAAACCCACAGAATGTACAACACTGAGTGAACCCTAATGTAAACTATGGACATTGGGTGACAATGATGTGTCAGTGTAGGTTCAAGTGTAAGGAATGTACCACTCTGGTATGGGTTGTCATAGATGGGGAGACTGCACGCGTGGGAACAAGGAGCACGTGGAAACCCTCTGTCCTTTCCACTCAATTTGGCTGTGAATCTAAAAATTCTCTAAAAAATAAATCTGTTTAAAAAAGTGTTGTGGATTTTTTGATGATGGCCATTCTGACTGGTGTGAGGTGATACCTCATTGTAGTTCTGATTTGCATTTCTCTAATGAGTAGTGATGCTGAGCATCCTTTCATGTGTTTGTTGGCAATCTGTATATATTCTTTGGAGAAATGTCTATTTAGGTCTTCTGCCCATTTTTGGATTAGGTTGTTTGTGTTTTTGATATTGAGCTGCATGAGCTGCTTGTATATTTTGGAGATTAATCCTTTATAAATTGCTTTGTTTGCAAATATTTTCTCCCATTCTGAGGGTTGTCTTTTTGACATGGAAGCAACCTAAGCGTCCATCGACAGATGAATAGATAAAGAAAATGTGGCACATATATACAATGGAATATTACTCATCCATAAAAAGGAACGAAATTGAGTTATTTGTAGTGAGGTGGGTGGACCTAGAGCCTGTCATACAGAGTGAAGTAAGTCAGAAAGTGGAAAACAAATACCGTATGCTAACACATATATATGGAACCTAAAAAAAAAAAAAGGTTCTGAAGAACCTCGGGGCAGGACAGGAATAAAGATGCAGGCGTAGAATGTGGACTTGAGGACACGGGGAGGGGTAAGGGTAAGCTGGGACAAAGTGAGAGAGTAGCAAGGACATTATATACACTACCAAGTGTAAAAGAGATAGCTAGTGGGAAGCAGCTGCATAGCACAGGGAGATCAGCTCAGTGCTTGTGACCACCTAGAGGGGTGGGATAGGGAGGGTGGGAGGGATACGCAGGAGGGAGGAGATATGGAGATATATGTATATGTAGAGCTGATTCACTCTGTTATACAGCAGAAACTAACACACCATTGTAAAGCAATTATACTCCAATAAACATGTTAAAAAAATGTTGTGCATATCTTAGCCACATGATATACTATGATTACATATCTTTTCTTGTGCATTTTTTTCCCCTTGTAGTTGATCACTGTTTTGTTTTGTCATGGGTTTTGCTACATTCCTAACAATAATTCTTCCCAAACTCCCCATCAGCACTGTAAAATCACAATTGATTTTGTTCAAACACACCATACTCTATCAGATACATTCTTTTCCTGAAGACTTTCCTCCTGGAAGCCCCATTTTTTTCTGCGAAAATATGGACTGACTGTTCTCTCCATGTGTTTTGTAAGTGTCATGCCTTGAATTCCTTTAACCATAATTCTGAAAATTTGCTTTGCTTTTCTATTGGATGAAATCTTCTGTTTCTTATAGGGTCCCCTATATGCCTTTTTCTTGATTTATTCCTTAATTTTTGTGGAGAATGTCTTCTGGATCTTTTCTGAGAAAGGATGTAAATAAATTTTTGAGACCTTGCATGTCTGCTAATATCTTCATTCTATACTTATTTAATTGATAGACTGGATGGGTGTAGAATTCTAAATAATAATTTTTCTAAATAATTTCCCTTTGGCTTCTGAAGATATAGTTTCAAGGTCTTCTACCATTTAAGATTGCTGTATAAAGTCAGACATCATTTTAATTTGTAACCCTTTGTATATAACCACTGTATGTATTTTAAAAAATCCTGGAAGCTTAAAGGATCTTTTTTTTTTTTCCCTCCTGTTCTGAAATTATACAATAGTGAGTCTTTTTTTTGATGAGTTATGTCTACTGAAAATATCTGGCCTTCAATTTTGGGAAATCTTATATTTCATCATTTCTGTTTTCTCTAGTCTCTCAGTTTGGAATCCTATTACTCTGATGGTTAACCTCTTGTACTACTAATATTCTTAACATTTCCATCCTATTTTCAGTTTTTTGAACGTCTTCCTTTTTATTTTATATTTTTGGTTTTACATCTCCAGAGGAAGACAATACAAGACAAAGTCTAAAAATAACTCTATAGTTTTTGATTTCAAGTGTGCAGCATTCACTTGAAACTTACCAGGCACACCAGGAGACAACACCAAGACTAAAACAGGCAATAGAAACAGACCCACAGGAGAGTCACGTATTGGAATTATGAGCCATGGCCTTTAAAAATAACTCCGATTAATATATTTCAGGAATTAGATAACAAAATAAAGGATTTCAGTTGAGGAATGGAAACTATAAAAAAGAATGTAATAAAATTCTAGAATCAAAAAAATAATAACTGAAATTAAGCATGTTAAAGTATGTATTCATTCAGCTCCTTACTAAATAGCCAAAGAAATGCCTACATAGATGCTCCAAGAGAAATGTAGAATGAATCAAGCAGCACTATTGGAAATAGCCTAAAATGGAAAAATTGATTGTGGAATATACATACAATGGCATACTATACAGTACTGAAGATCAGCACCAACATAAATGAATCTCTATGTGTACTGGGAAGAATGTATTTATGGAAGAGTATGTACCATATGATTCCATTTATATAAAGTTCAAAAATAGGTAAAATTAATATGTGGTGTTAGAGGTAAGGACAGAGTTACCTCTCAGAAGAAGGAAGATGACTATGATTGGGATGGGACATAAAGAGGGCTTCTAGGCTGCTTATAATGTTCTATTTCTTGATCTGGGTGGTGGTTAACAAATGTGCTCACTTTATGGTAATTCCTCATGCTGTATGCCTACAATTTATAAATGTTTCTATATGTATATAAAAGTTCATAATATAATATACTTCAATAAAATGTTTACTGGAGTAAAGCAGGAAAAATTATTATTTTATAGATGCAATATATTTTCTTAACTCTGAGAAAAACATGTATCTATTCCTAACTTATCTATTTACTTCTTCCTATTAGTTTTGGTGTCTATCTACCATATATTCGATGTACCTGAGTTCAGGCACTCTATTTAGTGTCTCTAGAGGATAAAGGTCCTGTTGCATGGTTATATGGAGTTGGAGAGGGGATCTGGGGTCCTATAGCAACCGATACAGAATTCTAACCAATCTACCTGTTTTTAGCCATACCCTTTATCCCTGCCTATAGCAGTACCTAGGGCTGACAGTTCTT
This sequence comes from Phocoena phocoena, assembly GCF_963924675.1. Classification (NCBI taxonomy): domain Eukaryota; kingdom Metazoa; phylum Chordata; class Mammalia; order Artiodactyla; family Phocoenidae; genus Phocoena; species Phocoena phocoena. The sequence goes on along the minus strand of NC_089228.1, from coordinate 30,546,706 downwards.
TTTTTTTTTTTTTTTTAACATGATAGCTGTGTTAATATTGTTATAGTTTATTTAAAAAAAAAGATATGTTTCAAGGGCACCACATTATAATTTGACATCTGTATACACTATAAAGTGATCACTACCACAAGTCTAGTTACCCCCTTCACCACAGAGTTGACCCCCTTCACCCATTTTGCCCACTCCCCCAAACTCTTCCCTTCTGGTAATTACCAATCTGATCTCTGTAACTAGGAGTTTATTTTTGTTTTATTTTGTTTGCTCATTTGTTTTGTTTTTTTAGATTCCCCATATAAGTGAAATCATACAGTATTTGTCTTTCTCCATCTGACTTATTTCACTTAGCATAATACCTTCAAGGTTCATCCAGTTGTTGCAAGATTTTGTTCTTTTTTTGTGGCTGAGTAGAATTCCACTGTGTTTATATACCACAACATCTTTATTTATTCATCCATCAATAGACACTTAGGCTGTTTCCATATCTTGGCTATTGTAAATAATGCTGCAATGAACATAGGGGTGCATACATCTTAACGTTTTTGTTTTCTTCAGATAAGTACCCAGAAGTGAAATATCTGGATCATATGGTAGTTCTCTTCTTAATTATTTGAGGACTCTCCATGCTGTTCTCCATAGTGGCTTCACTGATTTACAGTCCCACCAACAGTGTATGAGGGTTCCTTTTTCTCCACATCCTTTCCAGCATTTGTTATTTCTTGTCTTTTTGATAGCAGTCAATCTTAGAGATCTGAGGTGATATCTCATTGTTGTTTTGATTTGCATTTCCCTAATAATTAGTGAACATCTTTTCATGTGCCTGTTGGCCATCTGTATGTCTTCTTTGGAAAAATGTTTATTCAGACCCTCCGCCCATTTTTTAGTCAGGTTTGTTTTTGTTGTCTGTATTCTTTTTTTTTTTTTTTTTTTGGCTGTGTTGTTTCTTCATTGTGCTGTGTGGGCTTTCCCTTGTGGTGGCTTCTCTTGTTGCAGAGCACAGGCTCTAGGCATGCAGGCTTCAGTAATTGCAGCATGCAGGCTCAGTAGTTGTGGCACACGGGCTCTAGGGTGTGTGGGCTCAGTAGTTGTGGCTGTGGGCTCCAGAGTACAGGCTCAGTACTGTGGCACACAGGCTTAGATGCTCCATGGTATGTGGGATCTTCCTGGACCAGGGATCGAACCTGTGTCCCCTGCACTGGCAGGCGGATTCTTAACCACTGCAACACCAGGGAAGTCCCTTGTCTGTATTCTTTATGTATTTTGGATATTAACCACTTACTGGATATATGATTTGCAAATAACTCCTCCTGTTCAGTAGGGTGCCTTTTATTTCGATGACGATTTCCTTTGCTGTGCAGAAGCTTGTTAGCTTGATGTAGTTCCATTTGTTTATTTTTGCTTTTGTTTCCCTTGCCTTTGGAGTCAGTTCCACAAAAACATCACTAAGAACAATGTCAATGAGGGTACTATGTTTTCTTCTGGGAATTTTATGGATTCAAGTCTTACATTCAAGTCTTTAATCCATTTGAGTTAACTTTAATGTATGGTGTAAAATAGTGGTCTACTTACATTTTGCATGTGGCTATCCAGTTTTCCCAGCACCATTCACTGAAGAGACTATCCTTTCTCCACTGTATGTTCTTTGCTCCTTTGCTGTAAATTAATTGTCCACATATGTGTGGGTTTATTTCTGGGCTCTCAATTCCGCTTCATTGATCTGTGTATCTGTTCTTATGGTAGTACCATACTGTTTTGAGTACTAGAGCTTTGTAGTCGAGCTTGAAATCAAGAAGCATGATACCTCCAGCTTTGTTCTTCTTTCTCAAGATTGTCCTGGTTATTTGAAATCTTCCGTGGTTCCATACAAATTTTAGAATTATTTGGTCTAGTTCTGTGAAATATGCTATTGAAATTTTGATAAGGATTGCACTGAATCTTCAGATTGCTTTGGGTAGTATGAACTTTTTAACAATATTAATTCCTCCAATCCATGAGCACAGAATATCTTTCCATTTATTTGTGTCTTCTCTAATTTCTTTCATCAGTGTCTTATAGTTTTTAGTATTCAGATATTTTACCTCCTTGGTTAAATTTATTAATAGGTGTTTTATTCCTTTTGATGCAACTGTAAAAAGGGACTGTTTCCTTAATTTCTCTTTCTGACAGATCATTATTAGTGTATAGAAATGCCACAAATTTCTGCATATTGATTTTGTTTCTTGTGACTTTACTAAATTCATTACACCATTTTTTCCGGAGAAGTCTTTAGGGTTTTCTTTTTTTTTTTTTTTGCGGTACGCAGGCCTCTCACTGCTGTGGCCTCTCCCATTGTGGAACACAGGCTCTGGACGCGCAGGCTCAGTGGCCATGGCTCACAGGTCCAGCTGCTCCACGGCATGTGGGATCTTCCCGGACCGGGGCACGAACCCGTGTCCCCTGCATCGGCAGGCGGACTCTCAACCACTGCGCCACCAGGGAAGCCCCTAGGGTTTTCTATATATCATATCATGTCTTCCACAAATAGTGACAGTTTAACTTATTCCTTTCCAATCTGGATGCCTTTTATTTCTTTTCCTTGCCTAACTGGTCTTGATAGGACTTCCAATACTATGTTGAATAAAAGTGGTGAGAGTGGGCACCCTTGTCTTGTTCTTAATCTTAGAGGAAAAGATTACATCTTTTCACTGTTGAGTGTGATGTTAGGTGTGGGCTTGTCATACATGGTCTTTATTAGGTTGAGGTAGTTTCCTCCACACCCACTTTGTTGAGAGTCTTTATCATAAATAAATGTTGAATTTTATCAAATGCTTTTTCTGTGTTTATTGAGAAGATGGCTCTTATTGTAGTTCCTCTCTGTTTCTTTCTTCTTCTCTTTCTCTCTTCCTTTGTGTCTCAAAGGTTTTCTTTAGTGCTATGTTTAGATTCATTTCTCATTTTCTTTTGTGTATTTGCTATAAAGTTTTTGTGTGTGTGGTTACTGTGAGGTTCACATACAGCATCTTATGTAAACTGTAGCCAGTTTTAAGTTGGTGGCAACTTAATTTTGAACACATTCCACAGCTTTATCTTTTTACTACCGCTCCCCGTGTTTTGTACTTTTTTTTTTTTTTTGCGGTACGCGGGCCTCTCACTGTTGTGGCCTCTCCCATTGCGGAGCACAGGCTCCGGACACGCAGGCTCAGTGGCCATGGCTCACGGGCCCAGCTGCTCCGCGGCATGTGGGATCCTCCCAGACTGGGGCATGAACCTGTGTCCCCTGCATCGGCAGGTGGACTCTCAACCACTGCGCCACCAGGGAAGCCCCATGTTTTGTACTTTTGATGACATCTTTTTGTATGCTTCCCTTAACTAATGATTGTAATTTTACTATTTTGGTCCTTTAATCTTCATGCTTGCTTTATAAGTGATTGATCAACTACCTTTATTATATATCTACCTTTTCTTAGTGAGACTTTCACTTTCATACATTTTCTTATTATTAATTACTGCTATTTTTTATTGAGCTTAAAGAAGTCCCTTTGATATTTCTTGTAGGGCTGGCTTAGTGTTGATGAATTCCTTTAGCTTTTGTTTATCTTGGAAACTCTTACTCTCTCCTTCAATTCTGAATGATAACCTTGTTAAGACTTCTCGGTTGGACTTTTTTTCTTTTTAGCACTTTGAATATGCCAAGCCACTCTCTTCTGGCCTGTACAGTTTATGCTAAAAAAATCTGCTAAGAGCCTTGTGTGCTTTAGTATGTAACGAGTTCTTTTTCTCTTGCTGCTTTTAGGATTCTCTCTTTACCCTTAACTTTTACTATTTTAATTATAATGTGCCTTGGTGTGTGTGTCTCTTTGGGTTCATCTTATTTGGAACTCTATGCTTCCTGGACCTGGATGTCTATTTCTTTCCCCATATTAGGGAAGTTTTCAGCCACTATTTCTTCAAATAATTGTTTTGGCTCTTTCTCTCTTCTCCTTCTGGGATCCCTATAATGCAAATGTTATTTCACTTGATGTTGTTCCAAAGGTCCCTTAAGGTATCTTCACTTTTAAAATTTCCTTCTCATTTTGCTGGTCGGTCTGAGTGATTTTCATTGCTTTGTCTTAAGCTTACTGATTCATTCTGCTATCTCATCCAGTCTGCTGTTGAACCCCTCTAGTGTATTTTTCAGTTCAGTTATTACTTCTCTTTGGTACTTTCTCTTTGTTGAAGTCCTCAATGTGTTGATTCATTCTTTTTCCAAGTTTGATAAGCAACTTTATGATCATCATTGAACTCTTTGTCAGGAGACTTCTTATCTCTGTTTCATTTTTTTCTTTTTCTGAGGTTTTATCTTATTCTTTCAATTGGAACATATTCCTCTGTCTCCTTATTTTGCTTTATTCTCTGTTTGTTTCTATGTATCAGGTGAATCAGCTATCTCTCCCAGTCTTGAAGGAGTGGTCTTATTTAGGACATGTACTGTGGGTCTCAGAAGCACAATCCTGCTTGGCCACCAGAGCCAAGCATTCAATGGCTGCCTCCCTATGTGGGCTGTGTGTACCTTCTAGTTTTGGAGTTGCGGTGGTACACTAGTGGGTGGGGCTGTTCCCTAGACTGGCTGCAGTGCCCAGCCAAGGCACAGCCCTAAGGGTGGGGTTCCCAGCAGGGTGGGCCCACTGGCATAATAGATTAGAGGGAGAATTCCAAAATGGTGCTTGCCAGCGCTGACATTACAAACTAGCCCAAGATTGCAAAGTGAATCAAAAATTGGCAGATTAGGGCTTCCCTGGTGGCGCATTGGTTGAGAGTCCGCCTGCCGATGCAGGGGAGGTGGGTTTTCCTGGGAGTGTTTCAGTCCTGGGAGAGTGTCCCAACTGGTTCCTGCCTCTCCAGCAGACGCTTCGAGATTAGTAAGTAGGACCCCTTCACCTATGATCCATGTGCTTTTCAATTGGTGTTTGTGTCCTGTGGGTCAACTGGTTTTTGGGTCTGTTGGGTCTGCATGTGAGCCCTTTAAGAGTGGGTTTCTGATCCCTGCAGTTCTATAGTTTTCCTGGACATATTCCCCATTGGTTTTCAAAGCCAGGTGTTTTGAGGTCTTGTCTCTCCTGTGTAGGACCTAGCGGTTGGGGTGCCTGATGTGAAGCTCAAATACCCTTCTCCTCAGGGAAAAGATCCATAACCTTGTGATCGCTCCCATTTGTGGATTGCTGTGGCTGGGGTGTGGTTTTTTTCCCTTGCGCAGACTTATCTCTGCTTCTCCTACCTGTCTTAATGCTGTCCTTTAACCCTTTGTTGTGGAGACTCTATTCATCCGGTTTTCAGGTCCTTTCTGAGACAATTATTCCATATGTGGTTGTAGATTTGTTGTGTCTGTGGAAGGAGGTGAGTTCAGTATCTTCCTATGCCATCATATTGAACCCTCTCCTAGGACAGCCAATTCTTTATCCTCCCTGAGGTTCTATGTTATGAATCTTACTGGTAAATCTCTCCGAAAACCTAAAAGTTTCAGCTTTCTCTGCTCTTTTAAGTCAGTTGTCACTCCTCAATCTTACAGAATTTATGAACGTTTTTATCTGTTGTTATCTCCTCTTCATCCTGGTGGATTTATATGTTATAATTTTATTGCAGCTTAAGGGAGAATCAGAGATAAAAACATGTATTTAATCTGCCAATTTTTTTTTTTTTTGCAGTATGCGGGCCTCTCACTGTTGTGGCCTCTCCCGTTGCGGAGCACAGGCTCCGGACGCACAGGCTCAGCGGCCATGGCCCACGGGCTCAGACGCTCCGTGGCATGTGGGATCCTCCTGGACCGGGGCACGAACTCACGTCCCCTGCATCGGCAGGCGGACTCTCAACCACTGCGCCACCAGGGAAGCCCTAATCTGCCAATTTTTGATTCACCTTTTTCCTTACATTTATGAAAAGTATTAATTAGGTTATGATTTACCTCTTATGATCTGATGTAGAATTCACCTATATTTCTATAAATTTTGAGGTTTCTTATTAGCTGGGTTCCAATTTTTTTTTAAATGAAATCTTTCACTTTCTTGTATAGCCTTTAAGTGGTATGTGAGTGGCCATACTTCCTGGCTTATGATCTTTTTGTGGAACTGTAACTGCATTGCTGTGTTTTATTATCAAATGAAATTTACAGTGTTCTGTTCCACAGAATGAAACACAGAAGGATTTCATAGGCACTCATCCAGATGGAGCACTAAAGTCTACATGCAAACTTCTAAGAAATCACCTTTGCCATCTAATGTGCAGTCCTGTTTCCTGGGCTTCTAGAATTGATTTTGTTAAAAATAATCCCAGATGAAAATCAAAAAGAAGCATCAGTAGTTTCTCAATACTTTCAGTTGTTTAAAACTATCTTAGCAGGAGAGTTTGTGCTGCTTTATGAATTCTAGATGGCTCAGTTTCCTACAGAGTATATGTATTAATTGTTTAATGAGTAATTAATGTATTATTTCCAGTTTCTTTAGAAATAACATGAGGAATAACTCAACCATCTTTCTATTTTAACATGATCATTAGAAAATTAATATAGTAATATAATTTCAGTCAAGATGAATAAGCTCTAGAGATCTGCTGTACAACACAGTACTTACAGTCAACAATATCATATTGTATACTTTAAAATTTGTTGAAATAGATCTCATGTTAAGTGTTCTTTCCACAATTAAATAGAGTAAGATAAATTTTCAAAAACCACTACCATGTACTCTTACTGTCCAAAGGCATGTCTAATTTTTTAAAAATTAAAAAATCTTGATAGCAGCTTGAACATACCATCTTTATCAGCAGTGTCTTGAGGCCTGCATTTTAAAGTGAAGATCTTCCGTAGCTTACAGTTAGCTGAGACAATAATTCCATCCAGTGACTGGAAAACTGCTCCTTTGAATATTTCACTGGTAAATGCCACCAGGTCAATGCATAGATTGCACCACTAAAATTAAAAAGGGAAAGAGGAGTAAGTACTATGTAAAATCACATAAATGAAATGCAAAGTCCAGAATTGAGGCAATTGTCTGGATCAACCAGCCCCAAACCAATCTTCCCCTTTAGGCAAATCTATCTGTTTTGGCTTCGATTTTCTTAAAAATTGTCTTGATTCTTCCAAAGAAATCATCATGATCTAAACTGTACACTGGTCATCTGGCTAAAGAGTTCCCATTGTGAGACAAGGCTTTGACAACTTAGGGAGGTAACTCTAGATCAGAAGGCAGTATGCTAGTGGGAAGCTAATTGTAGATGCATTAGACCACTTAAATCTTGAAAATCAAGGATAAGTAGCCAATTGTTCCTTCAAGAGGACTAATTTGATCAAAATTAGCCACTTATATTTGTTAAAAAAAAGCACGGATGAAACTGAAATTAGAAGCTGGGTCTAAACTGCAGCCATTGCTGTTTATTCATAACCAATTAACCTATTGTACAGAAATAGATTCTTCTAAATAATTTGTAATTATGCCAGGTATTTGCCAGTTTTTAAAGTACTCTTGCAGGGACTAATTTCTGCCCATTAAATAATTAGACCCCTCAATACTTCATCAAATAAATTCTCTAAATTGTCTTACTGAGTTAAAGAAAAGGAGCAAATAATTGTTTAGTAAAAAATTATGACATATATAAGACAGCTGGGCAAAAGCAGAAAAAAGGATTTTTGCAGTTAAAAGAAAAGTAGTATTTAAAATTGTCTGTGCTAAATATAGATCAATGGAACAGGATAGAAAGCCCAGAGATAAACCCACACACATATGGTCACCTTATCTTTGATAAAGGAGGCAGGAATGTACAGTGGAGAAAGGACAGCCTCTTCAATAAGTGGTGCTGGGAAAACTGGACAGCTACATGTAAAAGTATGAGATTAGAACACTCCCTAACACCATACACAAAAATAAGCTCAAAATGGATTGAAGACCTAAATGTAAGGCCAGAAACTAATCAAACTCTTAGAGGAAAACATAGGCAGAACACTCTATGACATAAATCCCAGCAAGATCCTTTTTGACCCACCTCCTAGAGTAATGGAAATAAAAACAAAAATAAACAAATGGGACCTAATGAAACTTCAAAGCTTTTGCACAGCAAAGGAAACCATAAACAAGACCAAAAGACAACCCTCAGAATGGGAGAAAATATTTGCAAATGAAGCAACTGGCAAAGGATTAATCTCCAAAATTTACAAGCAACTCATGCAGCTCAATAACAAAAAAACAAACAATCTAATCCAAAAATGGGCAGAAGACCTAAATAGACATTACTCCAAAGAAGATATACAGATTGTCAACAAACACATGAAAGAATGCTCAACATCATTAATCATTAGAGAAATGCAAATCAAAACTACAATGAGATATCATCTCACACCAGTCAGAATGGCCATCATCAAAAAATCTAGAAACAATAAATGCTGGAGAGGGTGTGGAGAAAAGGGAACACTCTTGCACTGCTGGTGGGAATGTGAATTGGTACAGCCACTATGGAGAACAGTATGGAGGTTCCTTAAAAAACTACAAATAGAACTACCATATGACCCAGCAATCCCACTACTGGGCATATACCCTGAGAAAACCATAATTCAAAAAGAGTCATGTACCAAAATGTTCATTGCAGCTCTATTTACAATAGCCAGGAGATGGAAACAACCTAAGTGTCCATCATCGGATGAATGGATAAAGAAGATGTGGCACATTTATACAATGGTATATTACTCAGCCATAAAAAGAAACGAAATTGAGCTATTTGTAGTGAGGTGGATGGACCTAGAGTCTGTCATACAGAGTGAAGTAAGTCAGAAAGAGAAAGACAAATACCGTATGCTAACACATATATATGGAGTCTAAGAAAAAAAAATGTCATGAAGAATCTAGGGGTAAGATGGGAATAAAGACACAGACCTACTAGAGAATGGACTTGAGAATATGGGGAGGGGGAAGGGTAATCTGTGACAAAGTGAGAGAGTGGCATGGACATATATACACTACCAAACGTAAAATAGATAGCTAGTGGGAATCAGCCGCATAGCACAGGGAGATCAGCTTGGTGCTTTGTGACCACCTGGATGGGTGGGATAGGGAGGGTGGGAGGGCGAGAGACGCAAGAGGGAGGAGATATGGGAATATATGTATATGTATAACTGATTCACTTTGTTATAAAGCAGAAACTAACACACCATTGTAAAGCAATTATACTCCAATAAAGATGAAAAAATAAATAAAAATAAAATTGTCTGCTTTGATTAAAATATTAGGCTCCTCCATTATTTGCTTAGAAGCACAGTTTATATAAGGTCTATTTTATTAACTTATCAAAATTAAAAGATATATTAATTGATAAAGGAAATAATAATGTCATTTTAAAAGTGAAAATCCATTTAGAAGTATTGATTTTAATATGGAGGAGAACCTGAGCTTGTTTCCATAGTAGAAAAGTAAAAGAGATTGCAGTAAATTATTGATTAAATATGTAAAATTATTTTCTTTATATATGTCTCAACAGTAACATTTTATTCCCAGGTGATGAGAATGCTCTAGTCTTTTGGGGAAAAAGGAGTCAGTTGTAATAAAAGGTAGGAGATAGGATTGAGTGTGATGTAACAATGAGACTGGCTTGATCAGCGGAATGGTGTGCTCTGGGGAAGTGTGGGAAGTAATGTGGGATAGGGCAGTGAGGCCAGGTTCTGGAGGAGCTGGAAGATCAAGAAGAGAAACTTGGATCCTAGAGGGTCAAGTGTCACTGTGGTTCTTGAAGGAGAATGTGAGAAAAGTATAGTATTGGAAGTCTGGACTAACCCTGACGCAGGAATGTTTGGGGTGGTAGAGTGATACTGGGAAGAAGGCTGAGGCAGAGTAGAGACAGACTGAGGCACAGAAGCACCAATTAGTCTCCATCAGTCATTTAAGCATGAAGTGAGGAGGGTCTGGTTTGAAGGCTAGCATAGGAAGTGAAATGTAAGGGACAAATCCAGTATGCATGCCATATGGTGAAACATCATGGCTTGGTAAAATTCAGGTTATATGGAGGTACTGGGGTTTCCAGCTATCCAACACTAATTATTAACATTATTATACTAGCGCTATTATTGTTGTTACAAATTTGGGTTCTATTCCTTAAAAACTTAACATTATGCCCCAATTCCAATCTTTCAGCTGGTTTGTCCCATCAGGAATCGCATTCATCCATTCTTCCCCACAGGTGCTAAGTGCTTATCAGGTGTTAGACACGGGCTTAACAAAAGTTTTATACAAAATGTAGCCCTTTGTCACTTTTCTACTCATGCAATCATACTGTCAACTTTTAACGCTTTTTTCTCTCTGTATTTTAAAATAATACCTCTTGATTCATCAATTTTAGACATTATCTGCTGACTTCCTATTATGGTAGATAAGATTTTTAGCTCACTTATACACCTAACTTTCCTGACTCCATCCTCCCTAGATAATTATCTCTCATTCTTTCTCTTTCTCTCTTTTCTTTAAAATTCATATTCTGTGTTTTCCTTATTGTGACTATGGAAATATTGTACACAACTGAGCCAAGTGATGCTCTATGATTACCTTTCCTTTCCTTATGCAACTTTAGATTTCTAGAGTTAATAACTGCTTTTAAATTATCTTTCTTTTTTGAAATAAATATTTTGAGTCTTCCTACATCTAGGAAATGCTTGGAGGTGACATCTGAGTTTCGTTTTGAACAACTAATAAGGGCTTCCAGGCCCAGGGAGGTATGGGAATGTGTTGGGCATTTTTTCTCAGGACCCTCCCCCTTTATTCTCTGCTTAGATGAACCCTCCAGCTGGCTGCACCTGAAGAGCCAGTCAGAATCTGCCAGATCTGCTTGGGAATTGGTGTCGACCTCCTTTAAACAGTGCAAGTCCAGGAAACCAGGCCCTTACCTTCTACACCCATTTTTTTCTCTTTTTTTCCACAGTTTTATTGAGACACAATTGACATCACTGTATAAGTTTAAGGTGTACAAGTGTGATGATTTGATTTACATGTATTGTGAAATGATTACCACAACAGATTTAGTTAACATCCATCATCTCATACAGATACAACAGAAAGAAAAAAAAACATTTCTCCTTGTGATGAGAACTCTCAGGATCTACTTTCTTAACAACTTTCCTATATAGCTCGTCAGCAGTGTTAACTATAGTCACCATGCTGTACGTTACATCCCTAGTGTTTAGTTATCTTATAACTAGAAGTTTGTACCTTTTGATTACCTTCCTTCAATTCCTGCTCTGCCCTCACCCCTGCCCCCCACTACATCTAGTAACCACAAATCTGATCTCTTTTTCTATGAGTCTGGTGGTTTTTGTTTTGCTTTGTTTTCATTAGAGTCCACATATGAGATCATACAGTACTTATCCTTCTCTATCTGACTTACTTCACTCAGCATAAAATGCCATCAAGGTCTATCCATGTTGTTGCAAATGGTAGGATTTTCTCACTTTTTTATGGCTGAAAAATATTTCATTGTACATATATGCCACAACTTCTTTATCTATTCATCTATAGACGGACACAGGTTGTTTCCATGTCTTGGCTCTTGTAGATAATGCTACAATGAATATGGGGGTGCAGATATCTTTTTGAGTTAGTGCTTTTGTTTCCTTTGACTGTGTTCCCAGAAGTGAAGAACTGCTGGATCATTTGGTAGTTCTATTTTTAAGTTTCTGAGGAACCTCCATACTGTTCTCCATAGTGGCTATACCAATTTACAATCCCACCAACAAAGCACAAAGGTTCCCTTTCCTCTGCAATCATACACATTTATTTCTTGTCTTTTTGATGATATCCATTCTAACAGGTATGAGTTATATCTCACTGTGGTTTTAGTTTGCAATTACTTAATGACTAGTGATGTTGAGCATTTTTTCATATACCTGTTGGCTTTTTGTATGTCTTCTTTGGAAGAAGGTCTATTCAGGTCCTTTGTCCATTTTAACTGGATTATTTTTTTGCTATTGAGTTGTATGAGTTCTTTGTATATTTTTGATATTAACTCCTTATCAGATATATGGCTTGCAAATATTTTTTCCATTTCATAGGTTGTCTTTTCACTTTGTTAATGGTTTCTTTTGCTGTGCAGAAGCTTTTTAGTTTGATGTAATCCCAGTTGTTGTTTACTTTTGATTTTGTTGCTTGTGTTGTAGGTGTGATTTATACACTTCTTATATATCCCAGTCAAACTGCTTTTATTCCCTCTGCCTGGACTTCATGCTTCATGGAAAGTATTCAACAAATAATGGTATGCATGTGTGTGTATGAATATATGAAGACACGCATATACATACATGCCTACACAAATACTTTCAATCTTTCATTATATCATCATTTGGCAAACACCATAAATGTGTGAGAATTGGTAAGTTATTTAGTGAATCCATCTCTTAGAAGTACAGATGGGAGTAATTCCTAAAAAAGATGGGAATATCTTTCACAAATCTTCCTTGGTTAGAGGAAATAGAAAATTTTTTTTAGTTTAGTGGATAGAATATTTTTTTTTGGTTTAGCTGATATTTATAAAGGTTACAATTTTCATAAGCTTCCACAAATAACTCATTATTCATATAAATTCTGTGATAATTTTCTGAAGTTTTAGAAAAGAGTACAAACTCTCTACTATCAACAGGTGGGTTATCTGAATTACAGCTGATCTTTATAAAATATTTTCATTATCCTTGGGGATATCATTCACTCTTAAAATCCCTTTTTTGACATTTTTCTTGATCTCTAATCACTTTATTCCTATGTGCAACTCTAGGCCATCAGGGAAGAGCTCTTGATCTAAAATATTTATAATTATGGGTCCTTAAGAAATAAGCACAGGAAAGACAGCAATCTTGATAAAGAAGAGACAGTTCTGTTTAGTTTGTTTCTTGGATTGATAAGAGAGTTTATGGTATTTAGTTCCAGCATGGAATTTTACGTGAAACAACTGACTGCCAAAGGGTGAATGCATTATTCAAAGCATCAGTTTCTAGTTTTTACTGAAATGTTTTGGCCATATGGCTTCATTGTACTGGTGAAACACATGCATGCACGTGCACACACACACACCCCTGCGCGCACACACACATTCAAGAGCTTGCAATAACAAGCTCTTGGTTGTCCCAGAACTCTTTTTTTTTTTTTTTTTTTTTTAAAGGAATTCCTTTATTTTTTTTAATTTATTTATTTTGGGCTGTGTTGGGTCTTTGTTTCTGTGCAAGGGCTTTCTCTAGTTGCAGCAAGCGGGGGCCACTCATCATCGAGGTGCGCGGGCCTCTCACTATCACGGCCTCTCTTGTTGCGGAGCACAGGCTCCAGACGCGCAGGCTCAGTAACTGTGGCTCACGGGCCCAGTTGCTCCGCGGCATGTGGGATCTTCCCAGACCAGGGCTCGAACCTGTGTCCCCTGCATTGGCAGTCAGACTCTCAACCACTGCGCCACCAGGGAAGCCCCCAGAACTCTTTTGATTTCCTGTGCCCCTATTCTCTGCCAATACCGTAGGAAAGATCTGAAGACAACTGGATTCATTTTGCCTGTGTGTAAAGAGCCTGAGTCGCTAACAGTACACAACTCTAGCCAGCATTGCCTTGCTAAAAAGGAATGACAAACAAAAAATTACAATTTCATAACCTAGAAATCCTAAAGTGCATCTTTCCCCAGAATTTTAGAACCTCATTCTGTTTTCATGCTCCTGAAATAACAAAAAACAAGGTTTTAAGACTGTTATTCTTGCTCCTTTTAAAATAAATTTTCACTTTAGCTTTAATTTCTCAAGAGAAAATCTGATTACAATGATTTTATCTATCTTTTTCACCATCATATTGTGTTTATTAAGTGGTATAAGCAGAGAGATTGCAATAGTAATTTCCACATGGTCAGGGGAAGTAATTACCTATTACTAGTGTATTAAAAGCAAGTTCTCCAGGAAAAGTAAATCACCACAAGTCCTTATATGTAGAGAGGGGAGTTGATGACTGGAGGTCGGGGCTGCCAGGGTAGTAGCTCATGGCTGAACCAAGGAAAGGCAAATTCCTTGTAGAAGTGTCATCATTATACCTGTTCAGCAATCAATCTCTACCTCCAGTTCCTATCCTCCTCCAGCAAGCTATCTCTTCCTGGAACAGCTGTCCCATCTTTCTCTTGCTAATCCTCAAGTCACCCTTTCACTGTGCCCTTTGAAATCCTTACTACTGAAAAGTACCTATATTCTTTATATTCTTCTAAGGGTCCTACACACCTTACCTTAACTGAAACCTGGCTTTTCTCTGAGATATTACTTCCCCTTCAAGTCTGGAGTTGAAGTTCACTTATGCAGTTCACCTGCGCTTCTACAGCCCCCTATTCTGAGGCCATGGGGCGGGGTGGCACTAGAAGAGAGTTTGCTCTTCTGACTGGGAACCTCTATCTTCTTTGAAGGCTGAGGCATTGCAGAGACAGGCTCTTCCACCCTTTCAGCTTCACATCACACCCCAGTCACTCCTTCTACCTCCTCAGGTACACAAGCACCATCCTATACACACATTCCTGGAAAATACTGGGACCAGGTTCATCTTACCTTCTGATTCAACACCCTAAAAGTCCCTTAACCTTTTCTTAAAGTCTTCCTCTCCTCTTCACTCCTTAATCCACTCACGTGGCCATATTTTGAGATTTAATTTAATTACCCTGAAATACTTTAAAAATTCTGAATTATATTCTATTCCTTTATCTGTCTGTCAACTCCTTCCAGTTAACCTCTACTGACGACACCTTTTAAATATATTCTTCAGAGGGATGCAAGAGTTTGGGCCCTGGAGCCAAACTGTCTGGATTTGGATTCCAGTTCCACCACTTACTAGTTATATAATCTTTGCAGTTACTTGTCCTCTCTGTGCCTCTCTTTCCTTATTTGTAAAATGGTGATAATAATGACAAATCTCTCATACAGTTGTTAGGATTCAATGTTTAAATACATGTAAGCACTTCTAATAGTGCCTAGCATATGGTAAATGCTCAATGTATGTTAACCATATGATCTTTTTGACGTTCACACCGTGAAATTCATAGACATTGAGGGTACAGTTCAATGAGTTTTCACCATTTCATACATCTGTATGCCATACCCTATCAAGATATAGAACATTTCCATCACCGCAGACTGATCTTTTGCGCAGCTCTCCTATCAATCTCAGCAGTCATACCGTTTAAGGGCAAGTACTAACTTCTTTCACTTTAGGTTAGTTTTGTCTATTCTATTACTTTATATAAATGAAATCACAGTAAATGGCTTCTTAGAGTTAGGCTAAGACTTGAGGTTCATCAGTGTTCTTGCATGTACTGGTAGTTCATTCTTGTTTTGCTGAGTAGGAGCTCACTATGAATAGACCACAATTTGTTTGTTCAGTCTTCTGTTGTCGGACACTTGTGTTATTTCAAGATTTCGGCTATCATAAATAAAACTGTTGTGAAATTCAAATTTGTGTACACATATTTTCATTTCCTTGAATAGACACGAAGAAGTGGAACTGTTGGGTCAAAGGGTAAATGTTTAACTTTATGAGAAACTTCCAAAGGTATTTCCTATTCTAGGACCTTTGAATTTCTATGTAAATTTCAGAAGTATCTTCTTAATTTCTGAAAAAAAAAAAAAAAAAAAAAAAAGAAGCCTGTTGGGATTCTAACCGAGATTAGATTGAACCAACAGATTTACTGAGAGAGTATTGGCAACTTAACAAATACAGTCTTCTGATTCATAAACAACATTCCCCCATTTATTTAGGTCTTCAATTTCTCTCAGCAATGTTTTATAGCTTTCACTGTAAAGGTCTAACATATATTTTGTTAAATTTATTCCTGAATATTTAATATTTTTCATGGTATTGTAAATATTTTTAAGATTTAGAATTTTCAATTGTTTACTGCTACAACTTTGTATAGAAATATATAGAAACAAATGATTTTGGTATACTGCCATTGTATTCTGTGACCTTGATAAACTCAATTACGTTACTAGGTTTTCTTTAGTTTTTGTCGGTTCCCTAGAATTTTCTTTTTTATTAAAACATCTTTATTGGAGTATAAATTGGAGTATTTTTTGGAGTATTATTGGAGTATAATTGCTTTACAATGTTAATGTTGTTAATTTCTGCTGTAAAACAAAGTGAATCAGCTATATGCATACATATAGCTCCATATCCCCTCCCTCTTGTGCCTCCCTCACACCCTCCCTTTCCCACCCCTCTAGGTGGTCACAAAGCATGGAGCTGACATCCCTGTTCTATGCAGCTAATTCCCACTAGCTATCTATTTTACATTTGGTAGTATATATATGTCAATGCTACTCTCTCACTTTGTCCCAGCTTACCCTTCCCCTTCCCGTGTCCTCAGCTTACCCTTCCCCTCCCCGTGCATTT
This sequence comes from Phocoena phocoena, assembly GCF_963924675.1. Lineage (NCBI taxonomy): Eukaryota > Metazoa > Chordata > Mammalia > Artiodactyla > Phocoenidae > Phocoena > Phocoena phocoena. The sequence goes on along the minus strand of NC_089228.1, from coordinate 30,530,342 downwards.
TCTATGTCTGCGTCTTTATTCTTGTCCTACCCCTAGGTTCATCAGAACCATTTTTTTTTTTTTTTTTAGATTCCATATATAGGTGTTAGGATACGGTATTTGTTTTTCTCTTTCTGACTTACTTCACTCTGTATGAGACTCTAGGCCCATCCACCTCACTACAAATAACTCAATTTCGTTTCTTGTAATGGCTAATATTCCATTGTATATATGTGCCACATCTTCTTTATCCATTCATCTATCGATGGATACCTAGGTTGCTTCCATATCCTGGCTATTGTAAATAGTGCCGCAATGGTATTGTGGTAGATGACTCTTTTTGAATTATGGTTTTCTCAGGGTATATGCCCAGTAGTGGGATTGCTGGGTCAGATGGTAGTTCTATTTTTAGTTTTTTAAGGAACCTCCATACTGTTCTCCATAGTGGCTGTATCAATTTACATTCCCACCAACAGTTCGAGAGGGTTCCCTTTTCTCCACACCCTCTCCAGTATTTATTGTTTGTAGATTTTTTGATGATGGCCATTCTGACAGGTGTGAGGTGATACCTCATTGTGCTTTTGATTTGCATTTCTCTAATGATTAGTGATGTTGAGCATCTTTTCAAGTGTTTGTTGGCAACCGGTATGTCTTCTTTGGAGAATTGTCAATTTAGGTGTTCAGCCCACTTTTGGATTGGGTTGTGTGTTTTTTGGATATTGAGCTGCATGAGCTGCTTGTATAATTTGGAGATTAATCCTTTGTCAGTTGCAACGTTGGCAAGTATTTTCTCCCATTCTGAGGGCTGTCTTTTCATCGTGTTTATGGTTTCCTTTTCTGTACAAAAGCTTTTAAGTTTCATTAGGGCCCATTTGTTTATTTTTATTTCCATTGCTCTAGGAGGGGGGTCAAAAAGGATCTTGCTGTGATTTATGTCATGGAGTGTTCTAAGAGTTTTATAGTGTCTGGCCTTACATTTAGGTCTTTAATCTATTTTGAGTTTATTTTTGTGTATGGTGTTAGGAAGTGCTCTAATTTCATTCTTTTACATGTAGCTGTCCAGTTTTCCCAGCACCACTTATTGAAGAGGCTGTCTTTGTTCCATTGTATATTCTTGCCTCCCTTATCAAAGATAAGGTGACCATATGAGCATGGGTTTATCTCTGGGCTTTCAATCCTGTTCCATTGATCTATATTTCTGTTTTTGTGCCAGTACCATATTGGCCTGTAGTTTTCTTTTTTTGGGGGGGACATCTTTGTGTGGTTTTGGTATCAGGGTGATGGTAGCCTGGTAGAATGAGTTTGGGGGTGTTCTTCCCTCTACTCTATTTTGGAAGAGATTGAGAAGGAAAGATGTTAGCTCTTTTCTAAATTTTGATAGAATTCACCTGTGAATCCATCTGGTCCTGGGCTTTTGTTTGTTGGAAGATTTTAAATCACAGTTTCAATACCAGTGTTGTGACTGGTCTGTTTATATTTTCTACTTCTTCCTGGCTCAGTCTCGGAAGGTTGTGGTTTTCTAAGAACTTGTCCATTTCTTCCAGGTTGTCCATTTTATTGGCATATCATTGCTTGTAGTAATCTCTCATGATGCTTTGTATTTCTTCAGTGTTAGTTATTTCTTCTTTTTCATTTCTGATTCTGTTGATTTGAGTCTTCTCCCTTTTTTTCTTGATGAGTTTGGTTCATGGTTTATCAATTTTGTTTATCTTCTCAAAGAACCAGCTTTTACGTTTATTGATCTTTGCTACTGTTTCCTTCATTTCTTTTTCATTTATTTCTAATCTGATCTTTATGATTTCTTTCCTTCTGCTAACTTTGGGGTTTTTTTTTTGTTCTTTCTCTCATTGCTTTAGGTGTAAGGTTAGGCTGTTTATCTGACGTTTCTGTTATTTCTTGAGGTAGGACTGTATTGCTATAAACTTCCCTGTTAGAACCGCTTTTGTTGCATCCCATAGGTTTTGGGTTATTGTGTTTTCATTATCATTTGTTCCTAGGCATTTTTTGACTTCCTCTTTGATTTCTTCAGTCATCTCTTGGTTATTTAGTAACATATTGTTTAGCCTCCATGTGTTTGTAGTTTTCAGTTTTTTCCCTGTAATTGATATCTAGTCTCAGAGCATTGTGGTCAGAAAAGATACTTGATACAACTTCAATTTTCTTAAATTTACCAAGGCTTGATTTGTGAACCAAGATATGATCTAACCTGGAGAACGTTCCATGGACAGTTGAGAAGAAAGTGTATTCTGTTGTTTTTGGATGGAATGTCCTATAAATATCAATAAAGTCCATCTTGTTTAATGTTTCATTTAAAGCTTGTGTTTTCTTATTTATTTTCATTTTGGATGATCTGTCCATTGGTGAAAGTGGGGTGTTAAAGTCCCCTACTATGATTGTGTTACTGTCGATTTCCCCTTTTATGGCTGTTAGCATTTGCGTTATGTATTGAGGTGCCCCTATGTTGGGTGCATAAATATTTACAATTGTTGTATCTTCTTCTTGGATTGATCCCTTGATCATTATGTAGTGTCCTTCTTTGTCTCCTATAATAGTCTTTATTTTAAAGTCTATTTTGCCTGATATGAGAAATGCTACTCCCGCTTTCTTTTGATTTCCATTTGAATGGAATATCTTCTTCCATTCCCTCACTTTCAATCTATATGATTGTGACCCTAGGTCTGAAGTGGGCCCCTTGTAGACAGCATATATATGGTCCTTGTTTTTGTATCCATGCAGCCAGTCTGTGTCTTTTGGTTGGAGCATTTAGTCCATTTACATTTAAGGTAATTATCGATATGTATGTTCCTCTTACCATTTTCTTAATTGTTTTGGGTTTGTTATTTTAGGTCTTTTCCTTCTCTTGTGTTTCCTGCCTAGAGAAGTTCCTTTAGCATTTGTTGTAAAGCTGTTTTGCTGGTGCTGAATTCTCTTAACTTTTGCTCATCTGTAAAGGTTTTAATTTCTCCGTCGAATCTGAATGAGATCCTTGCTGGGCAGAGTAATGTTGGTGGTAGGTTTTTCCCTTTCATCACTTTAAATATGTTCTGCCACTCCCTTCTGGCTTCCACAGTTTCTGCTGAACGATCAGCTGTTAACCTTATAGGGATTCCCTTGTATGTTATTTGCTGCTTTTCTCTTGCTGCTTTTAATATGTTTTCTTTGTATTTAATTTTTGATAGTTCGATTAATACGTGTCTTGGTGTGTTTCTCCTTGGATTTATCCTGTGTGGGACTCTCTGCACCTCCTGGACTTGATTATTTCCTTTCCCATGTTAGGGAAGTTTTCAACTATAATCTCTTCAAATATTTTCTCATTCCCTTTCCTTTTCTCTTCTTCTTCTGGGACCCCTACAATTTGAATGTTCGTGCATTTAATGTTGTCCCAGAGTTCTCTAAGACTGTCCTCGATTCTTTTCATTCTTTTTTCTTTATTGTGTTCTGCAGCAGTTATTTCCACTATTTTATCTTCCAGGTCACTTATCCTTTGTTCTGCCTCAGTTATTCTGCCATTGATTCCTTCTAGAGAATTTTTAATTTCATTTATTGTGTTGTTCATCATTGTTTGTTTGCTCTTTAGTCCTTCTAGGTCCTTGTTAAATGTTTCTTGCATTTTCTCCATTCTATTTCCAAGATTTTGGATCATGTTTACTATCATTACTCTGAATTCTTTTTCAGGTAGACTGCCTGTGTCCTCTTCATTTGTTTGGTCTGGTGGGTTTTTACCCTGCTCCTTCATCTGCTGCTTATTTCTCTGTCTTCTGATTTTGTTTAACTTACTGCATTTGGGGTCTCCTTTTCACAGGCTGCAGGTTTGTAGTTCCCATTGTTCTTGGTGTCTGCCCCCGGTGGGTGAGGTTGGTTCAGTGGCTTGTTTAGGCTTCCTGGTGGAGGGGACTGGTGCCTGTGCTCCTATGGGTGGGGCTGTATCTTGTCTCTCTGGTGGGCAGGGCCGTGTCTGGTGGTGTGTTTTGCGGTGTCTGTGAACGTATTATGATTTTAGGCAGCCTCTTTGCTAATGGGTGGGGTTTTGTTCCTCTCTTGCTAGTTGTTTGGTAAGGGGCATCCAGCACTGGAGCTTGCTGGCCGTTGGGTGGAGCAGGGTCTTAGTGTTGAGATGGAGATCTCTGGGAGAGCTCTGGCCGATTTACATTATGTGGGGCCGGGAGGTCTCTGGTGGTCCAATGTCCTGGACTCGGCTCTCCCACCTCAGAGGCTCAAGCCTGACACCCGGCCAGAGCATGAAGACCCTTCTAAAACTAACAGTGCTCACGGTCTTTTCCGTCCACAATCCAGAGGGATTCATCCAGCCTAGCGTGCTGCTCTGTATCTTTCAGCTCACTGATCCCAATCCAGTGTTCATGCACACTGCATGCATTTGAGACACTCCAGGGAGAGTCTCTGCATGTCTGAAGTAAGGTCCCAGAGCAACACCCCACTGTGTGCAGCAGACAGCAGGCAGGACATGAGCAGTCCTCTCTAGAATTTTCTACAAGATGATTATGTTGTCTGCAAAGAAAGAAACTTTTATTTCTTCTTTTTCAATCTGTATGTTTTAAAATTTCTCTTTATTATCTTATTGCACTTGCTGGGACCTCTAATGCAATGCTGAATCGAAGCAGTCAGTGTGGATATCTTTTCTTTGTTCCCCGACTTAGGAGGTAAGTATTGATAGTATTTCACCATTAAGTATGATTTAGTTGTAGGTTTTTTATAGAGGCCTTTTATCAGGCTCAACAAGTTTCCTTCTATTACTAGTTTGATGTGAGTTTTCAGTTTAATGGCTAATGAATTTTCATCACATGATTTTTCTACATACATTGAGATGACTTTATGACTTTTTCCCTTTATTCTGTTAATGTGAAAAATTACACTGACTAATTTTCAAGTGTAAGACTAACCTCGAATTCTTGGAATAAACACCACTTGGTCATAATGTTAAGGATCCATGTGTCTATGTTCTTGAGTGATACTGATTTATAGTTCTCTTTTGGGATTTAATATATTTCCTGGTTTTGGTATCAGAATTATGCTGGCCGCATTTTATTAAGTGGATTGAAAAATGTTCCTTCTCCTTTATTATCTGAGAGACAGTATTATTCTTTCCTTAAATGTTTGGTTAGATTTACCCATAAAGCCATCCAAACCTGTATTGTTTTGTGGGAATGTTTTAAATTACACATTCAGTTTCTAGAAATAGATATAAGGCTACTCAGATTTTCTATTTCTTTTAGTAGCAGTTTTAGTAATGTGTCTTTAAAAGAATTTTCCCACTTAATCTAAGTTGTCAAATTTATTAGTATACAATTGTTCATAACATTCCCTTATTTTCCTTTTTCCTTACATTCATTCTTTTTTTTTTTTTTTTTTTTTTTTTTTTTTTTTTTTTGCGGTACGCGGGCCTCTCACTGTTGTGGCCTCTCCCGTTGCGGAACACAGGCTCCGGACGCGCAGGCTCAGCGGCCATGGCTCACGGGCCTAGCCGCTTCACGGCATGTGGGATCTTCCCGGACCGGGACACAAACCCGTGTTCCCTGCATCGGCAGGTGGACTCTCAACCACTGCGCCACCAGGGAAGCCCTCATTCTTGATATTGACAATGTGTGTGTGTTCTTTTTTTCTTGATTAGTCTAGGTTTATCACTCACTAAATATTTTCAAAAATCCAAATTTGGTTTCAGTGGTTTTTCTCCATTGCCCATTTCCCATTTCACTGACCTATTCTCTTGATTATTTCTTTCTGCATACTTTAGATGCCTGTAATGCATCTCACAAATTTTAGTATGCTTTATTTTCATTACCATTTAAAATTAGTAAAAATATCAGTTAAAATATTTGCTAATATTCCCTGTTAGTTTTCTTTTACTTATAGGTTATTTAGAAGTATGTTGCGTTATTTTCAAGTACTTGAGGATTTTTCAGTTATATTTTTGTTACTAATTTCCATCTAATTCCATTTAGCCACAGAATGTACTTTGTATGATTTCAGTCTTTTTAACTTTGCTGAGATTAACACAGCCTGAAATACCATATATCTTGGTGAACATTCAATGCATACTTGAATATAGTGTTATTCTGCAATTGTTAGATTAAACATCCTAGAAATGTCAAGTAAGTCAGGTTGACTGATAGCATTTTTCAAGTTTACTGATTTTCTGTCAATTTCTGAGAGGGGAGTGTTGAAATCGTCATCTATAATTGTGTTTTTATCTTTCTCCCTTCAGTTCTGTTACTTTTTGCTTCATGCATTTTCAAGCACCGTTACTAGCTATGTACACATGTAGGATGTTATATCTTCTACATGTCTGACCCCCTTATCATTATGAAATATGCCTTGTTACATAATATTCCTTGTCCTGCAGTCTACTTTGACTGATATTAATAGAGAGCCATTCTAGCTTTCTTATAATTTGTGTTTGCAAGGTAAAACTTTTTGTATTAAAATTTTTTTAACCTACCTGTGTCCTTAAATTTAATGTGCACTGCTTATAAACAGAATATAATTGTCTCACTTTTTATTCAACATAACGATTTCTGTTGGAGTCTTTAGTCCATTTCCATTTAATGTAATTATTCTGATGTGTTTGAGTTTAAGGCTACCAATTTATTTGTTTTCAATCTGTCCCATCTGCTCTTTGTTTAGCCCTCCTCTATTTTGGATTGAATATATTTTTAGTGCCCCATTAATTTCCTCAATTTGTTGATTAGCTATATTTGTTGATTAGTTGTTCTTTTACTTTTTTCTATGGTTGCCAAAGTTTGCAATATGAATCTTTAACTTCTAACAATTTAACCCTGAATAAATATTAGAATATCTTCTGGATTAGAACCTTGTAAAAGTATACTACCATCTCTGTGTTATTATTGTCACATATTTTACTTCTACATTGTTATTTTTGCTTTCAACTATCAAATACTTTGAAAGAATTTATGGTATGAATAAAGACCTTTTAGATTTACCTATTAATTTACCATTACTTGTCCTCTTCATTCTCTCGCTTAGATCCAAATTTCTATCTGGCACATTTTTTTCAGCCTGAATAACTTCCTTTAATATTTCTGTAGTGCAGGTTTGCTGGTAACGAATTCTCTCAACTTTTTAGTCTGAAAATGTTATTTTGCTCCAATTTTTGAAGAATATTTTCACTAGATAAAGAATTCTAAGTTGACAGGTTTAAACACTTTTTTTCCCTAGCACTATTTCATTGCCTTCCTACTTTCATTGCTTCTGATGGAAAGCTGGTGATATGTTTTATCATTGTTCTCTTGTGTATAATTGATTTTTTCTCTTCTTACTGCTTGTTTAGATTTTATCATTGATTTTTAGCAATTTAATTATGACATACTGTGGTGTGATCTTTGTGGGCGTTTTTTTTGTTTTTAGTTATGATATACCATGGTGTGATCTTGGTGTGGTTTTTGTGTGTTTCTCAGCTCATAGTTTGTTGAGCTTACTGGATCTATGGGTATATTTTTCAAAATCTGAAAAATTTCAACCATGATTTCTATAAAGTTTCTTCTGCTCAATCTCTTTTTGCTCTCCTTATAGTACTCCAATTACACATATATTAGACTGACAGATACTGTTTCACAGGCCATTCAGACTATATTCATTTTTTTTCCAGGCTTTTCCCCTCTCTCTGTGCTTCAGTTTGAAGAGTTTCTATATTCTTGACTTCAATTTTACTGATATTCCCAAGTGTTTAACTTAGTGTTAAGTCTATCCAGTGAAACTTTCATTTCAACATTGTATTTTTCCAAATTTCTTTTCATAGTTTCCTTTTTCCATTGGGGTTTCTTAATTTGCTCCCTCATTATGTTCGAAGTTTCCTTTAAATCCTCTAATATATTTATAATAGTTATTTTAAGGCCCTTGAATTTTTATTCTGTGATTTTTCTCCTGGTTATGGACCATGTTTACCCAGTTTGCCTATCTAGTATCCGTTTTTTAAAAATTGTATTCTGGATATTATGGCTACTATGTTTTTGGGCTTTTGGATTTTGTTGTTTTTCTTAGAAGTGTCCTAAAGATGTTCCAGGTGGAAGTTTATTTGCAGATCATCTTGATTTTGATGTGAGTTTTTATATTTGTTAGGTCAGGTCTAAGGTAACCTTTTCTCCAGGACTAGATAAGCTCCATTTCTAAGTAAAATTGTCTTTCTGGAGTTTCTCCTGTATGTGTTCAGTGATACCTATTCACTCTGGCCAGTACTTGAATATCTCCTAGCCCTGTGTGTCACAGCTGCTTAGTAGGTGTTCTTTCCCCAGGGGCTCGTCTGTGATTACTTCATGGGGTCCTACTGTAAGGATGCACAATGGTTCAAGAAGACCCTGATGCATATTTCTGAAGCTCCTCTCAGATACACTAACCTACAAATTCTGGCTACTTCAGACTCAGTCATCCTTAACTCTGATCTCTTTATTCAGCAAGATGCCATGCTCTGTCTGGGCTCCCATCTCTGCACTGCAGTCCAGAATAGGCCTTCAGAAAGCTTGGGAATATAGGACTCATTTCATTTGTTTCTCTTTTTTAAAAGTATGTTGCCTGCTATCCAAATGGTTGAAAAGTCTTATTTCAAATATTTTTTCCAACTTTATATTTGTTTACAGTAGGAAGGACAGTTTGATACCAGATATTCTGTCACGGGCAGAAACAGCAACCTAAGCCGTCATTTAAGCTCCTACAGGATGTTTCCCTTGTTGGTAGCACAAGTACTTCGCCAATTTCCAGCCCTAGATTAATTCAGTGCCATTTTCTCCCTTTTTTTTCACTGATTTAAATCCTGAAGTATCTTTTATATCTGTTCTCCTCTTCTACTTCTTTGCTACTACACTAATTCAGGCTAGTATGACTCACCGGGACTTCACACAGCCTTTTAATTGGTCTCTCTGCCTCTAGCTCTTTTTATTCTGACATTGTACTCATTTTCTAGAATACAGATAATATTGTGAAACTTCTCCAAGTTAAAATTTAAAAAGAAAACTCTAATGGACTAAAAATTTAAATTTCTTATCATGGCTTTCAAGGCCCTTCATGGTTTCATCCAGTCTTCTTTTCCAGCACTGTGATTCTGTACATTCCCATTATACAACCCAGTTAAGGGATCAAACGTGACATGAACTTCCATGCTTTTATTTGTGTGTATTCACAATTTAGCACAAATATCTCCACTTATAACACGCTCCAACTTGGCTAGAAAAGTCTGATATTTTCCTTTAGCAGCATTTGTTTCCTAAGACTAGTTTGGTGTTAACCACTGCCCATCATCATTAACTTGTTTATATGTTTGCCTCCTCTGCCTATTATAATCTCATGGATGAGAAGACTGTGCACCATTCACCTTCGGATTCACATCTTTTGGCACAGAACTTGGCCTACAGCAGGGGCTCAAAAGGTATTTGTTAATTGAAATAAACTGCAAGTTCAGACGTTTATTATGATAACATATTCACAAATTAATAAACATAGATTCAGGTCAAGAGAAAATAGTAAAATGATAACAATATCAACTAACACTAACTAAGCACTTACTATGAACTTGGCACTATTCTAAGTAATAACTCATTTAATAGTAACAACTCCTCTATGAAGTAGGTTCTATAATTGTCAGGACCTAACCAATGAGGAAACTGAAGCACACAGAAATAACTGACTTGCCCAAGGGCCCACAGACAGGAAGTGACAGCTAGGTTTCAAACCCCTACAATCTAGCTCTCAAGGCCACATTTTACCTCTAACACTACTCAGCCTGTTCAAGTGATTTGAAAATAGGCTGACCTAAAGCTGGGCAATCATTCATTTTCCAGAACAAATATTTTTATGTAGTTGTCCCTATTTCACATAACCATTCAGGGTCAGCAGAGAAAAGCAAGAAACTGCTCCTTTTCCCAAATCTCTTCAACACCCACATTAGACAGGTGAGTAGAGAGAGTGAAAAACAAGTATTATTAAATGATATGCACGTGAAAACATTTACAAACCCTCAAATATGTACCACAGACACTACAGTGGATTCTAGGTTAGAATGACTTCATTGAGAGACATTCTCTAATTATGTCTTAAATATACATCTAAAAAAATCTGCCTCCTCCATTCTCTGTTCATTCAATGGCACTTAAGAAATTAAATACCGTTAAGAACCAAAAATTTCCAAATCACTGGCTCTATGGGAAAAATGATCTTTGAGAGGAAACTTTAAAAACAGTATGCCACTCTTTCAGTTTCTAATAAAATCTATAACATATTCCGTCAGAGTTGTGGTTCAAGAAAGTACAACTCCTAAAGAGTAATTCTATCTATCTAAATGACAAACACTGGGTATTTAAGTGGTAAAGGTTACTAAAAGAATTTGGCATTGTAATTTATCATACTACTTTGTTATACCTCCAATGAAAGATTCATTCTCAGCAATATCTCATACCTGAACTTCCTATTCAAATGGAATTAAATTCACTGTACATTAATACATACTTTGGTGGCAAGACATTGATGTTCATCTGATACCATCACCAACTGACTGAAATTATATTAAAGAAGAAGTAAGATTGATTTCAGTGAGTCTTGACTAAGTGGCTACCCCCACTGTTTAATATGATGGTTATTAATTTTTAAAACTGTTCTTGTCATTGAAAACCTAAATTAAACGTATAAATTTTTATAATTTAAATGTTAAAATGAATCCATCATAATTAAGAATAACATGAAAAATAAAATTTTTTATTTGAAAGGTTGAACATTCTATCGTAACTGGAACAGTAAGTGGCCTCTAAATAAATATTCATGTTGGTGTGGCTATAAAAATATTAACTTTATTTGCTGCCTCTGGTTATGTGAAGGCTTTAGCTAAAGAACCAAGGCAAAGTGGACCATTTGGCAATTATCCTCTAAATCAGGGGTTGCAAACTATATGCCTAGAGGGCCGTGGCAGGTCACTTAAATGAGTGAAGCAGGAAGGGTCTCACTACACCCACAACCTTATGAGTGGAGAGGACTGAACTTCACAGGAGAGCTTAAAGCTCCATTAAAAGTGTGCAGTTGCCACTCTGCTCTAGCTGACTGCTTGCTGTGCAAGAAAGCAGGCTCAATGTTAACTTCTGATTTTTTTAAAAAAGAGGTCAGAAATTTTATGTGAAATCTCCTGATTTAAAAATGTTAGCTGAAGTGCTTTTAAAATACTGTATTTTGAGGTTTATCAACCAAAATATCTATGGCTCTTAAAAAGTAGAATGAAGTGAAGAGTACTTTGGCAAAAAGCAGAGAACTGAGGCCAACATCACACCAACACCAGGGAGGACCCCAGGCATGGCATTTTAAATGGGTGGAGGGCTCTCTGTCACTTTGCTGCTCTCTCTAGAAATTTCCCTTAAACAAGATTCAGCTTTAATTCAATAAGGGCTCATTTGGAATTGACTATGTTAGCAATGGAAAGGAAAGACCCTCCCTCTGGTGCTGTAGCATCTCCTGGATTGGGAGGAAAATGAGGGGAAATGAGAGCAAGTATTAGAACCGAGTTTCTTAATATTTGCTTGAGTACTCCTGGACATTTATGGAATAGGCAGGCACATTTAGAAAGCTTATACAATTTGTCCATGATAAACTCATTCTTTTATCTCCCAAGTCAGAAGGCACATTAAGACTTGTCAATTTGTTCAACAAACATTTATTGCGTACTTACTACTTGCCATGTACATAGGCACTAGGGATAAAAACCAAATGAGTCATGCTTACAGCCTAAAAGGGGAGACACGTAAGTAAACAGACGATTAAAGTGCAGGGTGAAGAAGTGTTATAAGAATTATGAATTTGTGAATGGTAATGATGTGCTGTACCCAAAATGTCTAATCAATCAGCAGAGGAGAAATCATGGAGGGTGTCCTGGAAGAAGTAGCACCTAAAGAGCAAATAGGAGATATAATCCTTATTTAAAGCTTGGTCCATGCCAGGCACTGTTCTAAAAGCCTTATGTTTATTAACTCATGTAAATTCCCACAAGAACCTTAGTAGTATGCATGCCTCATATTATCTGCATTTTATAAATGAGGAAAATGAACACAGGAACTTGCACAGGGTCACATAACTATAAATGTCAGAACTCAGATGCCATGTTCTTAACTCCTATGTATTATTTACATGTTTCTATTTCACAAAATATAGAATAATTAGGACTTACTATAAGTAGTTATGATTTGATGATTTCATTGGGATGGGGAACACTATAGAAACAAATACCTTGTCTTTGCTTAGGACTGCCTTGAATTATGTGAGCAATTTTTCTAGATTCAAGACAAGTTCTAGATATTTTGCTTTTCAAAATTTAGAATGAGCTGAAGTCACGTAAGATATAGACACCAGTTTGATTTTTTCACATTAGGATTTTTTTTTGAAACAGCTACATGTAATTTTCATGCCTGCATCTCCTTTCTTTTATATTTTCTATTGAGCTGTCTCAATGGGGATGAGAAGATGAGGTAGATAGATGAGCGAAGACACATTGTCCCACAGGGCCTATTACAGCTATTTTCTTTTTAGTTTAAATAGTACATTTCTTATGTCATTAGACACCTGGCACTGCTAGCACATATTCCTCTTAAAGACTCATTTATTAAATATGAAAGATTGTTCAATGACGTTTACTTCCTATATCAGCAAGATATTTGTGTGGTTTACTTTTAACAGACAATATTTTATTTTCAGATACTGTATTCCCACAAATGCCACTGGATGGAGGGTACACTGTGTGTGTGTGTGTGTGTGTGTGTGTGTGAAGATTATAGCCATGTACAGAATGATCAGTTCAGATTTTCATATGATATCCAGAAACTTCAGAGTTAGTTAACTGACAAGGGTGACTGAACTCACAAAAGCAAGGTAATGACAAACCTGATTGATTAACCACACACAGAATAGTGTATTAGTCTCATATATGGTTTAGCTCTTGGAAACCACCTAACACTGAACTCTAAACAATCTTAGATGAATAAGGAAATCATACCTAAATATAAGAGGATGAATATAATTTCATTTGTAAGGACTAATGCACTTCCTTAACATCTTAAATGATTTAACTTTAATAACTGAAGTATTTGCATTTAATCTTTGTGCATTTATGAGTGTTTAGTACACAATGAATTAAAATAATTCTACTGCAAACAGAAACCATCAATTTATTCCAAAATCCAGCACCTGTTACTGGGCTCAATCTTCAGGTTTTCCAGACTCAAAACCTCAAAGTCATCTTTGATTCCTCCCCTCTCTTTATATCTACTTGAACATGAAGCCCAGTGGATCAGCCTACTGAAAGCAATGGTCAGGATGCTCTCACGTCTCCGTCTTCCATTCACACGGCCCACTATCCTGACTCCTTCCTCATACACCAAAACTTGTCAATGAAGTTACTAATGGCCTCCTGATTGCCACATCCCAAATACTTTCACATCTTGACATTTTCTCTTACCAAAACTTCCTTGGTTTCCACCACACTGTACTCTGCTTCATGATTCACATCACTTTCTCATTGTTGCCCTGTCTCCTTCATGAATTCTTCTTCATTTGCCCACCCTTTTTCTTGGGTAGGCCCTTGTATTTCCTCCTCTAGCCTCTTTTGTTGTTGCTGTTGCCATCCTTACTCTCTCTGCAGGCAGGCAATTTCATCACTCTCATGACTGTAAGTGCCACCTGTATGCTGAAGAAGCCCAAATATCCAGCTCATACCTCTCTCTAGGACTCTAACATTATGTACCCCCCAAATTCTCAATATGAATGTCTCAGACTGTTTTTATCAACATTTCCATCTCCCCTTTCTAACCGTGCTCTTTCTCCTGGATTTCTAGGTATTGATTCTGTCACCAGTCATCCAAAGTAGAAAGTCAACTGAGAGCCATCCTTGACTTTCCTTCTTCTTCATTTCTGACACCTAATTAATCTTCAATTAAAATTTTTAGTTATTTTTCAACTCTGTTTCCTCATCTTCACTCTGATTTCTATTTCCCAACTTTAGGACTCATCTCTCTTACACCTATATCATTCATCTACTCATCCATCCACTTACATAATTATTGAGTGCCTAGGAGGAGCCAGGTACTGCTGCTCTCTTACCTTCTTGTGACAACGGCACTGACTTTCTAACTGGTCCTGCCGGCCTCCAGTCTCATCTTTCCCACCCATCCTCCAAAGCGATGTTCTATCTAAAATGCAAATCTGACCATGCCCCCCTGCTGCAAGCCCTTCAAAAGCTCCCTATCACCTATGAGATAAAAGTCCAGCCTCCCTGCCTATAAATATAAGGCCTACCAGGAGGTTGCCCTGTTTTCTTCTCCAGCCTTACTACTTCCCTACTATTCTGGTCTCTCCTCAGCAACACTGGATTATTATATGCCTACACATCTCATGCAGCTACTCTTAATGCTACTCTTTCTGTTCTAGGAATACCACCCCCACTTGAACTGGTTAGTGCCTTCTCTCTTCTTATAATCTTTCAAGGCCTAGCTCATGCATCCCTTCTTCAGAAGCCCTTCTCTGATCACTCCCCTGGTGCTCCATAGTTCACAGTGGGTCCTGCTCTCACAGCATGTACCACATGATATGGAAAAGGTCTGTTTAAATATGTCTTAGCTCATTGGACCATAAGCTTCTGATGTTACCTTACATCCATTCCTCTACTGCTACTGCCCTAGTCCTCATTAACCCTAATCTGGAGTACGGCAAATGTTCTCTCGATCTCCATTTACCAGCCCCTCTAAGCCATTCCAAATGTCACTACCAGATTAATCTTCCCAAAGCATAGAACGGACTGTATGTTCCTCTCCAAACCAAAAGCTTTAATGGCTTCCTTTTCTCTGCTAAAGTGGCTCCCAAAGAGTGGAATATGCACCGTTTGTGAAATGGTTTTAGATGGTACATGGGCATGGCATTAAATGACTACAGATCACAGAATAAAAATTTCCGTCCATCAGTTTTCTTTCAATTCTAATTATGCCCAAGAAAAAGCTTGAACATGTATCTAGCTCTTGATAAACTCTTGTTAATAAAGAGCAGGCCTCAGGACAGAGCCCTAAACAGGAAACAGTACTTAGTTAGACTTTAAAATACTGTTTTGTTTTCAGTATCTTTACTGTTATGGTTAATTTTTATTTCTGGAAAGTTATACTGGTTTTCCATTTATAAGTGTGATATAAAGTTTTTTTTTAAAATAAATTTATTTAAGTCAAAAAAGGCTGAGTTGGTTTAAAGGAGAGTATTATGTACATACTGGAACAGGTAGTACACAAACATGGTAGTCATGAGAGTAGTATTGAAATGACTAAGATTTGAGAAAGACTAGTCAGTCGTATCAGGCCCAAACTTATTAGCCTGTAACCTACGGCTTACCTACTTATATATTATGCTGCTTTAGGTCTCAGAGGTTACACAAATCTCCCAAACTGTATCAGGCTCTTGGATTATAGAACTGAGGTTTCCTTAAGGCTATTTTAAAAAATCTGGCAACAATGATGAATCATTCTCTGTTCTCCAAATATGTGCCACTTTCCAGCCTCTATGCTTCTACTCATGCTGTTCCTTCTGCTCGGAATGCTCGGTTTTTCATTTCTACCTGTTGAAATTCTACAGTCCTTCAAAGTCCATGCCAAGTGCAATCTCCTTCATGAAGCCTTTCCTTGTCCTGCAGTCAGATGGATTTCTTTCCCTTTCACTGTACCAATAGCACTTACTCTCTCTACTGTGCTTCCAATCACAGTTTTGGTGATATCCTAGATATTCACACCATTATATTCTCCCATCTAGTAGATCTTAAGCTCTTTCACTGGAAGTAAAAGAAGAGTATACATTTCTATTCATTTTTAATAGCACCATGGAACTTAAAAGAATGCCTCATACACAGAGTAGGCCCAGAATTAATATTTGCTAAAATAAATTTAATATTTTAAGCAATATTCATAACACTTACGATTTTGCGTTTGATCATGAAGAGTGGGATTTTTGCATGAAGAGGGGTTGAGGACAGTTCCTTATGGACTGTTGATAAATACAATCTTCTTTTTATGTTCCTTAAATCAGTAATTCTGAAAAAAGAGAGAGGAGAGAAGTGAAGATTCCCATCAATATAATAACCACACTTCTTTGGATAATCATCAAAATAATATAATTTATTATATAGGCCCTTTCCAACAGGGAGATCAAACACAGAATTTAAAAATTGCCTTTTTCTTTGAAGAAGTAATAAAAATTCTTCCTTAAGTTGAAAGTGTTCACAAGCCTGAGTGTATAAATTCACTTAATATGCTAATTTATTTCAGTACTCTACCCTATATTTCCAGTCTTCCAGCCTATGAAAAAATTCAATTTGTTTGAACTGAGAAACTGCTAGCCTTTAATAACCATGCTTGTTCCAGCTCCTTAAGCTTGTGTTATCTTGGGACATTCTGTCACCTACTAAATAGGAAAACATTATGGGTTTCTTTCTCTAAAAATGCACCTGTCATTTTATATACACTCTTAGTCTGCTTATAGACAGACACAAACCGCTGACTGTCGGTTTCACTTTCCAAGCACATATCTTCGAACCAGAATTATAATACACAAGTTTACTGCTCACTACTCAGGTCAACCCGCAGTGATAACAAGGACACTGAATTTGAACATCTTTAATAGATTTAGACCACAGCCATGATCACAAAGATTAGGTCTGATTCAAATTGATAGAGGCTCATTTTTATGTTCTGCTTCCTTTAGGTCTCAGAGGTAACACAAAAGGCTTAAAATCTCCAAACCTGTCTCATGCTGCTATATTGAAGAATTGATGCTTCCTTAAAAACTGTCTTTTTATTGGAGAAGAGTGATATTTCCCCCATTTTTTAGCAACTTTGTCTAGGTGTACTAATTGCTAATATTATACAATTAGTAATTCCTCAAAAAGACATTTCATTCAAATATACTGCTACCAATATTTACAGTGTAATTAACTATAGTGTAAATCAACACAGCCTTCTCCAGACCTCTTCCTTGCCTCCTATTTGCACTTTTCTAATCTCATTATTTCTTTCCTCTAAAATACTAATACATTTTTCTTCTGTAGAAAAACTATCATTGAACAATGTTAAGAGTAAGTACAGCAAAAATTAGGTGACATGATTTCAAATATGCCCCAGACCTAACAATTCTACCCTACCTGCATAAACAATATCATAAAAAAAAAAAAGGTTCTGATGAACCTAGGAGCAGGACAGGAATAAAGACGCAGACATAGAGAATGGACTGGAGGATATGGGGAGGGGAAAGGGTAAGCTAGGACTAAGTGGGAGAGTAGCATTGACATATATATGCACTACCAAATGTAAAATAGCTAGCTAGTGGGAAGCAGCTGCATAGCACAGGGAGATCAGCTCGGTGCTTTGTGACCACCTAGAGGGGTGGGATAGGGAGGGTGGGAGGGAGGCTTAAGAGGGAGGGGATATGGGGATATATGTATACATATAGCTGATTCACTTTGCTATACAGCAGCAACTAACACAACAGTGTAAAGCAGTTATACTCCAATAAAGATGTTGGAAAAAAAAAGCAATAAAGCCTTTCAATCCACGGTCAGATGTAAGGTTAAAGTGCAAAAGTGTTAACACTACTGAAATTCTACACTTACACGTATAAGTAAATGTAGAATATTTGCCCTAAGGTAGTGTCTTCAAAGTGGGATGAGCACATGGGAGAGGAGGAAAATATTAGAACCATCTTTCATACCATC
Organism: Phocoena phocoena; assembly: GCF_963924675.1. NCBI lineage: Eukaryota > Metazoa > Chordata > Mammalia > Artiodactyla > Phocoenidae > Phocoena > Phocoena phocoena. The sequence continues at coordinate 30,512,632 of NC_089228.1, read as the reverse complement.
CTTTTAAAATGTTGTATTTGGGTATGTTTCATTACATATACAGTACAGCAACATATTTATATATGTTTGAAATAAATAAATTTACCCATGTGGTTAGTGTGCTCAAACATTTTACCAATAGGATTCAGGATCAAATATGTCTGGAAGGCCTTGTCATAAGGGATGCTATTAAGTCGCTTCTATAAGAAGTTCTGATTAGGAAATAAAAGGAAAGACTATATAGCGATTCTGGAAAGTAAAAGAGAACAAAAAATTCCCTTGCATCAAACAAAATGTTTGATTGCAACAACCAAAAACTTACGTGAGACACAGTTTTGCTTTGCTTGGAGGGATAAGACTATGTCATTTTCATTTGAGTTGGTAAGGACAGAACGCCAAACAGAGGAACATCTGAGTATAGTCCCATTTTATCAACACATGGAACAACAGGAACATTCATTCATTCCTTCCTTCATTCACTCACATATTCAACAATACTCCCTGAGCCAAGCAACATCCTGGGACTATACTGGGGAATACAACAGTGAAAAGGTCAAGGTCTCTACCCTCCAGGAGCTTTTATTCTAGTGGAAAAGGCAGGTGAATAAAGTATAAAGAGACAAAATAAATGCACGTTATCCTAAATGCAATGAAGGAAACAAAAAAGAGACTGAACTAGAAAATAACAAGAAATGAACTCCTTCAGACAGTAAAGTCAGCAGGGCTAGGAATTAATAGGTAAGGGAGGGACATGAGGTAGAAAGGAGAGGTAAGAGCCAAATCACGCAGGGCCTTTATGCTAAGGTAAGGGGTTTATAAATTTATTTTGCACAATAGGAAGCTATAAGAGGGTCAACATTCTACCATGCATGATGAATGGATATCATAACAATAAACAGATATGGTCTCTTTTATTTATTGGGGTAAGATCTGAGTAACTGATATGTACAGATTTTAGTGATCAATCTCATGTATTTTGGTAAATGTGTACACCCATGTAATCATCACTCCAAATAAGACATAAAACATTTCCATTACCCTAGAAAAGTACCCTCCTGGTCCCTTTTAGTCAGTTCTCACTCCTGATTTTTATCACCATAGATGAATTTTGTCTGTTCGTGAACTTCTTATAAATGGACCGATGTAGAATATACTCTTTTGTGACTGGCTTCTTTCACTTAACATGAAGTGTTTGAGAGTTATCCATGTTATAGTATGAGTCAATAGTTCTTTTTTTAAATTGCTGAGTCTTGTATGGCAAAACAACAATTTATTTATTCATTCTCCTGTTGATGAACATTTGTTTACAGTATTTGTTTTTTATAAATAAAGCCTGTGTGACTATCTATGCTTGAAGAGTCTTCTTGTGGATATGTCTTTTCATTCTCTTGAAAATCAGGAATGGGATTTCTGGGTCATTGGGGAAGATATATGTATAACTTTATAGAAACAGTTCTCCAAAGTGATTGCAGTGGTTCCACATCCTCAGACTTTAATGTTAGCCAATTCTAGTGGGTATGAAATGGATACCATTGTGATTTTATTTGCATTTCTCTTATGAATAATGACATTGAATGCTTTTATATGTGTTTACTGGTATGTCTTGTGAAATATGTTAAGTCTTTTACTCAGTTTTTACTGGTTGTTTTCTTACTATAATTCTAAGAGTTCTTTACATATTTTAGATACACGTCCTTTGTCAGATATATCTACATCTATAGCTATAGCTATATATCTATAGTGAGTATTTACTTGCCTATTATCTTAATGGTATCTTTTAGAAACTTTTTATTTGGGGAGTTCTCTGGTGGCGCAGTGGTTGAGAGTCCGCCTGCCGATGCAGGGGACACGGGTTTGTGCCCCGGTCCGGGAAGATCCCACATGCCGCGGAGCGGCTGGGACCGTGAGCCATGGCCGCTGAGCCTGCGCGTCCGGAGCCTGTGCTCCACAACGAGAGAGGCCACAACAGTGAGAGGCCCCTGTACCGCAAAAAAACCAAACCAAAACAAAACAAATTTTTATTTGGAAGTAATCTCTAAGCTAGAGGAAAGTATCAAGAATAGCAAACAGAAGACTCATATGCTTTATCTAGATTAGCTTATTGCTTAATGATGACTTTTAATTAGCAGAAGTTTTTAATTTTCATGATGTCCAGCTGATCATTATTTATAGTAGTGCTTTCTGTCTTAAAAAATCCTCACCTAGTCCAAAGTTGCAAAAGTACTTTCCTTTGTTTCCTTCCAGATCTTTATAGCAGTAGTTTTTACATTTAGTTTTTACATTTACATCTACGATCCATCCCACATCAAGTACTTTATATTGTGTGAGGTACTGGGTGCGGTTCTTTTCTTTCTGTATGTTTATCCAGTTGTCCCAGCACTATTTATTAAAGACTCTTCTTTAGTCACTGAAATGCCTTGGTACTCTGTTGAAACTCAATTGACTATAAATGTGTGTGTGTGTGTGCACGTGTGTGTCTATTTCTGGACTCTCTATTGATCCATTTGTTTCATTTATCCATTCTTACACCAATGTTATACTGCTTTGATTACTGCAGCTTCACAGTAAGTCTTAAAACTAGGTAAAGAAACTCTTCAACTTGGTTTTGTTCAAGGTTTTTTTGGCCCTTGCTTTTCCATATAAATTTTAGGATCCACTTATCATTTTCTGATAAAAAAAAGCCGTTGAGAGTTTAACTTGGATTGTGTTGAATCCATAGATCAATTTAAGGAGAACTATATTGAGTCTTCCAATCTACTTACATGATATATCTCTCTATTTATTTAGGCCTTGTTTAATTTGTTTCACAATGTTTCATAGTTTTCATTTTAGAAGTCTTGCATATGTTTTGTTAAATTTATTTCTAAGTAGTTTATTGTTTGATATGACTGAAAATAAATTTTAAAATTTCATTTACCAGTTGAATGCTACTAGTATATAGAAATGCCATTGATTTTTGGTATACAGACCTTGTTTCCTGTGACCTTACTTAATTCACTCATGAGTTCTAGTAACTGTTTGGTAGATTCCTGAGAATTTTCTACATATACAATCATGTCTTCAGTAAATAAAGACTTTTACTTTTGCTTTTTTCAATTTTTATACTTTTTATTTATTTTTTCTTACATTACTTCCCTGGTTAGGACCTCCAGCATATACTAAACAGAAGTGATGAGAGTAGAAAATCTTGCATTGTTCCTGATTATAGTGGGAAAGCGTTCACTATGTTTCTATTAAATATGTTAGATGTAGGTTTCTTTTTTCAGAGGAAGTTCTCTTCTATTTCTAGCTTTTTGAGAATTTTTTTTTAATCATGAAAAGGTGTAGAATTCTGTCAAATGCTTTTTCTGCATTGATTGAGATGATCCTATTGTTTTTCTCCTTTATTCTTTCCATATGTTGAATTATATCAATTGATTTTCAAACGTGAAACCAACCTTGTATTCTTGGTGTATATTTCAATTGTGCTAGCATTTTTGTTGAGGATTTTTATACCTATGTTCATGAGGGACACTGGTGTGTAATTTCCTTACAAGATCTATGTCAGGTTTTTTTGTTTTTTTGTTTTTTTTTTTTGCAGTATGCGGGCCTCTCACTGCTGTGGCCTCTTCCGTTGTGGAGCACAGGCTCCAGACGCGCAGGCTCAGCGGCCATGGCTCATGGGCCCAGCCGCTCTGCGGCATGTGGGATCTTCCCGGACTGGGGCATGAACCCGTGTCCCCTGCAGTGGCAGGCGGACTCTCAACCACTGCACCACCAGGGAAGCCCTAAAGAGAACATGTTTTAATCTAAACCTAAACCTCTTCCACAATCACAACCAATACTTCTATTCCATTTTAGCAACTTAGATGAACAGTCCTACTCTGTAGCCAATCACTAGAAACTATTAAACTTTGAGGTCTTCTATTCAAAATTTCCTCCTGATTCATTAGTTCATTCAACTAACATTCAGTCAATTCCTTAGTGGCACAGTACAAGGCACTAGAGACATGGAAGTAGCTAAGACATGGAAATCATATTCTAGTGTGGGTGCAGGGGAAAATAATTATTCTTAAGTAGCTGTTTTTAGCACATTCCATAGACATTCCTTTATTAAATCTCACATCAATCCTTCACTGCGGGTAGTATATTCATCCTCCATTTTTTAGATGATGAAACTAGACTCTAGAAACCAAGACAGCTTCTAGTCCATAGACATACAGCTAGTAAGTAGCAGAGACAGGTATTAAAACTTGTCTCTACAGAATCCATTGTCATTTCTGTGACAAAACTGTATGTCCACTACTATACCAGGCTGAAGCTCTTCCATTCATTTATGCTGAGTGACTACTATTTGTCAGACATGTTTTGACAGCGACAAGAGTGCCTGGTTTCTGTCCTTGAGAACCACAGCCAAATATTTTCAATAGAATACTTGTTTATCAGATAAAAACCATGAATCCTTTCACTTCTCCCCCCTTTTCACTCTTTTAGAACCGTTTTCTGTTCCATTCTGGATCCCAGTTCTGAATCTAATCTTCCAATAGGTAACAAACGTGTGCCTTCCAACCACTATACCATGTAAAGCCTCCTGAAAGGGTGATCTCAAAGTTTGCAAGACTGGAGTGTAATCTGTTGGAATGTGGTAATTCAACTAAAGAAAAAAATCTACAAAGTATCAGAAGGTTGTCTGCTCAGTACATAATCAGAACAAGTGACTTAGACTACAGTATCTGATACGTACAGTCCCCAAAGGTATTATTACCATTATTAAATATTTATTATTTATTGGGCATTTTCTATAAGCCAACACTGTATTAAGCACGCTCTATGCATTATCTCACTTAACCTTCCCATAAACCCTACAAGATATCTACTACTATTATTTCTACTTAACAATGAGGAAACTACGGCTTAGTATGGTTAAGTGACTTTCCTAAAGTCACATATCTATCAGAGTACAGTTTAAACTCAAATCTAATTGATCCCAACATCTACATTGTTAACCACATGCTTACTTTCTTCTGGGGCAGGCACTGCCTATAAACATATCCATAGCAGCATAATCTTTGCTCCTGGGGAAAAATATTTAATATCTGATGGCTAAGACCCTTACCCTTCACTGTGTTTAGAAGAAAAGAGCCCAAATTTGCCTCTCTGTGTGTGCGTGTGCACATCTTTTTTCCATTGACAAATTCTTCCTTTAGATTTGTTTAAAAAACCCTCAGATCCAAGAACTATTATCTTACAATTAAAAGCTCAGAGGCTAATCTTACTTTACTCATTTCCATGTTCTTGCAGGTCACTTCACTGTCTCACCATAGGCCTCATATACTTACAATCCTCTCAGCTATTAGTGAGGGCCACCGAGAACAACTGATTGCTTCCTATCCTTACCATCTAAGCTTCATCAGTCCAATTAGCTGTCACAGCCTGTCAAAGTCACTTCCCAAATAGTTTCACATCTGTTTCTTCCTTTGGCTTCTACAGCTACAATGCTAGTTCGGGTCACTTGTTGCTTTAAATATTCTCCCTTACTAGTCTCTCTACCTCTAATCTTTTATCTCTCAGTCCATTCTTCATGTGGACCAGCCATGGGGACTGAACATCACGCTTTGGCTCCATTTCCTTCTTTGTCATCCTATAGCCTAAGGAATAAAGTCGAAAATAGAGCTCCTTATCTTGTTATTCAAGGACCTCCAAAATCTGACCCTCAGCCATTACTTCAATATCACCTTTCACCATGTTGCTCTCCATGTCAGACATCATATAATAAGAGTACAAGATGCAAACCAGGGGGATTTCAGAGATATCAGGAGAGAATATCAGAATTAGGGTGGGAGAAAGAGTGGAGTTGCAGAATAAAGCTAGGGTTCGGTTGTTGGGAGTCTTAACATGAGATACCAAGAAGATCTCCATAGGGGAGAAACCGAGGCTGTAATTACAAACAGAAAAGGATGGGAAACGGAAGAGCAACAGCTAAATCCCTACCATGTGCCAGAGCCTGTACATCATTTCACCAGTGTTATTTCATTTATTCCCCTCAACCGCTCTTTGAAATAGGAATTAATAGTTACATCTTACTAATGTAGTTAAAGGCTCAGAGACACTACGCCACTTGTTCAAGGTCTCAGAGCTAGTATGTGGCAGAGCTAGAAATCGATCTAAAAAGACAAAGCAAGAGGAATAAAGGATGGTAGTTGTCTGGCTTAGTGTTTTTGAAAGGTTACTAGGAAGAAAAGGGTGTGTGTAACAGGCCTGCACCCCATTCTACCCCTTTACTAAAGGGCATTCCAGAAGAGAAAGGGACCAGCCAAAGCTCCTTGTAAACATGACTGATCTTTCGGCAAATACACTAATGGTATTTATCAGGGTGAAAGTCCTTAATGAAATACTTTTTGCTGGATGTACCTGATCTGTCTAGGACTTCTTGGAATTCATGCACTCACGGGGCATGGCTCCCTGGAAAATGTCACATAAGCCATAAATGTAACAGCTCCCATTGGGTGAGGGATATTCTCTCAGAATCACTCTCTCAGGTACTACTTAAGAGAAGTCATCTGTTAAGTGTGGGCCTAAGTGCATTGAGAAAGGACTGGAAGACTTCAGTGGCAGTCCTGCATCTCTTTCTGCTTCACAGGTACTTTAATACTGGCTAAAATCTCTGAGTCTTTTGAGTCTGTTTGACAATTCAATCCTTTGAGCTATCTCATATGGCTGGTTATGTTGTGCAGCCTCTTGAAAAACTACACCCTCAAAAGCAGATTCTGAGAAAAGGACATAGGTGCCCATAGTTTAGGTGATTCCATGAAGCAGGAATGAAGGAGCAGGAAGAGGAAGAGAGCAAAAGAGGAAAGGCCAAGATCAGGATGCACTGGCTCCGACACTGCTACCCAGGGGCTCCATTCTACCAGGGTATCTGGAGGCAGGTACAGAACACTTCCCAGATGATCCATTTGAAGAATGGGAGGTGGGAGCCTATATCCACTGACTCCCAATCCCCAGTGGTTAAGAGTTGCCTCTGGGGGGCTTAACTCCCCAGTATTTCCAAGCTGTCAGGCTTCTACTGCATCAAAGAAGCCCCTGGGTGGCACTAGATAAGGGATGCTGTCCAATCAAGCTTGCACCAAACTGCTCACTGCAGCTGCAGCTGATACCAGAGGTGGACCCAGAGGACGTAAGGTGGGACACTGGAGTGGGCTGCCACAATGACAATACCAGCATTCTTGCTCCTACTTAAACATACTCCATTCTCTTGTATTTTCATGGCTTTGCTTATGCATTTCCCTTGGAAAGTCCCTTCCCTCATTATGCCACTTGAACTATATTCATCCATCACAGTTTGGATTAGATATGCCACCTCCTCCTTGAAAACGTCTTGGATCTGTCAATTAAAAATAATCACTTTTTTTTTTTAAACTTACAACAGCATGTTTTCAACCCCTAACACTGAATTCTTTTCATTCCCCCTTGGTGCTCTTAGGTCAGTAACTATAGTCCACTTTATAGGCCATGATAGGATGCAAATCTTTTCCTTTGTTTTTACAGGTGAATAACATGTGGTCTCATATATCTCAGTTTTACCACTTGCTAGTAACATTTTGAATTTAAAAGGGTTACTAGAATTTGGTATTGCAAAGCCCATTTTAGAGTTTAAAGCAGTCTCTCATTCTAAATTCCACAAAGAATTTGTAAAGTTCCTAATATGCAAATGTACAAGCACAAGAGAAGTAGAATTTCTGCAATTTAGGGGAAGGACAATTTGTTACAAATTCATCATCAAGTGTTGTCATCTTGAGTTGATTGTAGTTTTCAAGAACTGATATATATATATATATATATATATATATATATATATATATATATTTTAAATAATAAATTGTTATTATTTTAGACTACTCATTATCAACAAGTGGGGAAATAGGCCATAACACTGAGCAATAACTTTGAAGCCAGAGTTTTTGGGTAAAAATTCTGGCTTCACCATTTCCTAGCTTTGTGACAATAGGCAAGTTACTTAACCTTTTGTGCCTTAGTTTCTTCATCAGTAAAATGTGGAAAAATAATAGTACTCACAAGATTGTTGTGAGGACTGCATAAGTGAATATACATAAAATGTTTAGAACAGTGCCTGGCATACAGAAAGCTCTATCTAAGTACTAACCATTATCAACTTGGGGGGCTGTGGATTGTTTACTGAATGCTTTGTATTTTTGGCCTTTAATTTTCTAATAACTAAAATTTGACTGGCCCATACGTGACAACATAATCCTCTACTGATGTCCCAACCTCCACAATGGAAAGTGGGAATGGGTGGGGCTGTGAGCCAAGACATCTTTCATCCTGCCGTGGTGAGTCTTGGTGAAAAAATATGGGTGTCACTGTAGGCTGCTACCTACAGTCTGTTTCTTCTACTGGCCTGAAAGGTCTCTGATGACTGAGACCACACCCTGGTTATCACAGCATCTCACAGAGCTTGGTTCAGAGTTTTGTAGTTAATTGGGAAACAGCTGCTCAACTGTCTTTGTTGAAACCCTATTGGAATCATATATTTGCATGACTATTTATTAAGCACCTACACGGTGTCAAGCCTGGAAGGAGATACTGGGGATATCGCAGTGAATAAAATGAAGTCCCTGCCCTCATGAAGCATGTTTTAATAGAGGAAGACAGTAATAAACAAGAAACAAATAAACAAGTACACATATGTCAGCTCTCAGTAAGGGCTATAAAGAAAAGTAAAGTACAAAAAGGTGATAGAGATGGGGTGGAAAGTATTATTTCAGAAGAGGTAGTTAGGGAAGTCTTCCCAAAGAAGGTGCCATTTGGGCAAGAATTGAATGAAATGGTTGGAACCATGCAGATAGCTGGGAGATTCCAGACACAATACTCCTGAGGACTATGCAGAAATCTGTTCCTCTCTGTAGCAGGTCTTCCAATGTAATCCAACAAATATATATTAAGAAAGTTGAGTCCCCTGGGCTGTAAAAGCTTGATAACCACACAATGGGTGCATGGCATGACTGCCCTCGTGGAGGTCAGGTGTTGGTTTGAACAAAACAGTTCTCAGTCAAATCTATTATGGTTCTGACTTCTGGAAGAATTTCTAAATGATCATGTGCCCAGCTTAGGACAAAGGTATTAGGACTAAGCCACTCACATGATGATGAGGTTTTATTCTACTGTCTTTGTAAAAATAAATATGCAAACATTATCTCATAATCAAGAGTAGTTGGTTTTGGAGGGAAAACAAAATCATGTGCTAAGCTTAAATGGTTCTGAAAGTAAGCTGAATTGCTACTTTAAAAAATTAAAATTAGTCATTCATGAGAGAGAGAGAATATAAATGCATATATGTGACTACTTAAAAGCTTCATTACGCTTATATGCTTTTTTGGGGACAATTTAGTTGCTGTAAGGAAGGCTGCTTGTAAAACATCTCTTCCCTTGTAATACAGGGTTGATTTTCACCATCTAAAACCTCCTGTGACCTAACAAAGCAGAAAAAGACAAGCAACAGTTGCAACACTACTCTTACACTTAAAGACACATTTTTTTTTAAAAAAACATATAGGAGTTAATACATTTTTCTTATATCTGTTACTGAGAATTCACAGCTAAGGGTCAGCAATGTGATAGAAAAAGTAATGAGACCACGATGAGAAAAAATGGGGTAGTCAACAGGAAAATCAATCTCATTTATTATAATATTCTAGTGATCAGCAGGTGTATAACTCTCCCAGCTATGGTCATTAACGACATTCATTCCAAACTTAACATCTACATTTGCAAACCATTTGAAAGTAAAATTACTTTTCAATTCAATTTTCAATTCACCTTTTTATCTTCATCTTTGTTTGACAATGTTTTTTTTCACAGTGGCAACCTCAGTGAGTATCTGAGTAAATGGTAGCAACCTTCCAAGAGCACAGATAAACTCATCTATTCAGATTACCTATTCACTTTGCTTCTGTATACACAATGATTTTTTAAAAACATCTTTATTGGAGTATAATTGCTTCACATTATTGTGTTAGTTTCTGCTGTATAACAAAGTGAATCAGCTATACATATACACATGTCCCCATATTCCCTCCCTCTTGTGCCTCCCTCCCACTCTTCATTTCCCAGCCCTCTGGGTGGTCACAAAGCACTGAGGTGATCTCCCTATGCTATGCAGCTGCTTCCACTGGCTATCGATTTTACATTTGGTAGTGTATATATGTCCATGCCACTCTCTCACTTCTTCCCAGCTTACCCTTCCCCCTCCCTGTGTCCTCAAGTCCATTCTCTACGTCTGTGCCTTTATTCCTGTCCTGCCCCTAGGTTCTTCAGAACTAATTTTTTTTTAGATTTCATATATATGTGTTAGCATATGGTACTTGTTTTTCTCTTTCTGACTTACTTCACTCTGTATTACAGACTCTAGGTCCATCCACCTCACTACAAATAACTCAATTTCATTTCTTTTTTTTTTTTTGCAGTACGCGGGGCTCTCACTGTTGTGGCCTCTCCCGTTGCGGAGCACAGGCTCCGGACGCGCAGGCTCAGTGGCCATGGCTCACGGGCCTAGGCGCTCTGTGGCATGTGGGATCTTCCCAGACCAGGGCACAAACCTGTGTCCCCTGTATCAGCAGGTAGACTCTCAACCACTGTGCCACCAGGGAAGCCCCAATTTCATTTCTTTTTATGGCTGAGTAATATTCCATTGAATATATGTGCCATATCTTCTTTATCCATTCATCTGTCAATTGACACTCAGGTTCCTTCCATGTCATGGCTATTGTAAATAGAGCTGCAATGAACACTGTGGTACATGACTCTTTTTAAATTATGGTTTTCCCAGGGTATATGCCCAGTAGTGGGATTGCTGGGTCATATGGTAGTTCTATTTTTAGTTTTTTAAGGAACCTCCATACTGTTCTCCATAGTGGCTGTACCAATTTACATTCCCACTAACAGTGCAAGAGGGTTCCCTTTTCTCCACACCCCCTCCAGCATTTATTGTAGAATTTTGAATGACAGCCATTCGGACAGGTGTGAGGTGATACCTCACTGTAGTTTTGATTTGCATTTCTCTAATGATTAGTGATGTTGAGCATCCTTTCATGTGTTTGTTGGCCATCTGTATATCTTCTTTGGAGAAATGTCTATTTAGGTCTTCTGCCCATTTTTGGATTGGGTTGTTTGGTCTTTTGATATTGAGCTGCCTGAGCTGCTTGTATATTTTGGAGATTAATCCTTTGTCAGTTGCTTCGTTGGCAAATATTTTCTCCCATTCTGAGGGTTGTCTTTTCGTCTTGTTTATGGTTTTCTTTGCTGTGCAAAAGCTTTTAAGTTTCATTAGGTCCCATTTGTTTATTTTTGTTTTTATTTCCATTTCTCTAGGAGGTGGGTCAAAAAGGATCTTGCTGGGATTTATGTCATAGAGTGTTCTGCCTATGTTTTCCTCTTAAGAGTTTTATAGTGTCTGGTCTTACATTTAGGTCTTTAATCCATTTTGAGTTTATTTTTGTGTATGGTGTTACGGAGTATTCTAATCTCATTCTTTTACATGTAGCTCTCCAGTTTTCCCAGCACCACTTATTGAAGAGGCTGTCTTTTCTCCATTGTATATTCTTGCCTCCTTTATCAAAGATAAGGTGACCATATGATTGTGGGTTTATCTCTGGGCTTTCTATCCTGTTCCATTGACCTATATTTCTGTTTTTGTGCCAGTACCATACTGTCTTGATTACTGTAGCTTTGTAGTATAGTCTGAAGTCAGGGAGCCTGATTCCTCCAGCTCCGTTTTTCTTTCTCAAGATTGCTTTGGCTATTTGGGGTCTTTTGTGTTTCCATACAATTGTGAATTTTTTTGTTCTATTTGTGTGAAAATTGCCATTGGTAGTTTGATACGGACTGTACTGAATCTGAAGATTGCTTTGGGTAGTATAGTCATTTTCACATTGTTGATTCCTCCAATCCAAGAACATGGTATATCTCTCCATCTGTTTGTATCATGTTTAATTACTTTCACCAGGATCTTATAGTTTTCTGCATACAGGTCTTTTGTCTCCTTAGGGAGGTTTATTCCTACATATTTTATTCTTGTTGTTGCAATGGTAAAGGGGAGTGTTTCCTTAATTTCTCTTTCAGATTTTCATCATTAGTGTAAAGGAATGCAAGAGAATTGTGTGCATTAATTTTGTATCCTGCTATGTGGCCAAATTCACTGATTAGCTCTAGTAGTTTTCTGGTAGCATCTTCAGGATTCTCTATGTATAGTATCATGTCATCTGCAGACAGTGACAGCTTTACTTCTTTTCCGATTTGGATTCCTTTTATTCCTTTTTCTTGTCTGATTGCCATGGCTAACACTTCCAAAACTATGTTGAATAAGAGTGCTGATAGTGAGCAACCTTGTCTCCTTCCTGATCTTAGTGGAAATGCTTTCAGTTTTTCACCATTGCGAATGATGTTGGCTGTGGGTTTCTCATATATGGCCTTTATTATGTTGAGGTATGTTCTCTCTATGCCTACTTTCTGGAGGGTTTTTACCATAAATGGGTGTTGAATTTTGTCAAAAGCCTTTCCTGCATCTATTGAGATGATCATATGGTTTTTATCCTTCAGTTTGTTAATATGGTGCATCACATTAATTGATTTGTGTGTACGGAAGAATCCTTGCATTACTGGGATAAACCCCACTTGATCATGGTGTATGATCCTTTTAATGTGTGGTTGGATTCTGTTTGCTAGTATTTTCTTGAGGATTTTTGCATCTATATTCATCAGTGATATTGACCTGTAGTTTTCCTTCTTTGTGACATCTTTGTCTAGTTTTGGTATCAGGGTGATGGTGGCCTCGTAGAATGAGTTTGGGAGTGTTCCTCCCTCTGCTATATTTTGGAAGAGTTTGAGAAGGATAGGTATTAGGTCTTCTCTAAATGTTTGATAGAATTCACCTGTGAAGCCATCTGGCCCTGGGCTACTGTTTGTTGGAAGATTTTTAATCACAGTTTCAATTTCAGTGTTTGTGACTGGTCTGTTTTTTCTGTTTCTTCTGGGTTCAGACTCAAAAGGTTGTAGTTTTCTAAGAATTTTTCCATCTCTGCCAGGTTGTCCATTTTATTGGCATATACTTGCTTGTAGTAATCTCTCATGATCTGTTCTATTTTTTCAGTGTTAGTTGCTACTTCTCCTTTTTCATTTGTAATTCTATTGATTTGAGACTTCTCCCGTTTTCCCTTGATGAGTCTGGCTAATGGTTTATCAATTTTATCTTCTCACAGAACCAGCTTTTAGTTTTACTGATGTTTGTGATCATTTCGTTCATTTCTTTTTCATTTATTTGTGCTCTGATCTTTATGATTTCTTTCCTTCTGCTAACTTTGGGGGTTTTTTTGTTCTTCTCTCTCTCATTGCTTTAGGTGTAAGGTTAGGTTGTTTATTTGACACTTTTCTTGTTTCTTGAGGTAGGCTTGTATTGTTATCAACTTACCTCTTAGACCTGTTTTGGCTGCATCCGATAGGTTTTGGGCCGCCGTGTTTTAATTGTCATTTGTTTCTAGGTATTTTTTAATTTCCCCTTTGATTTCTTCTGTGATCTCTTGGTTATTTAGTAGCATATTGTTTAGCCTCCATTTGTTTGTATTTCTTTACTGTTTTTTTCCTGTAATTGATATCTAGTATCACAGCATTGTGGTCGGAAAAGGTACTTGATACGACTTCAATTTTCTTAAATTTACTAAGGCTTGAGTTGTGACCCAAGATATGATCTATCCTGGAGAACGTTCCATCAGCAGTTGAGAAAATAAGTGTATTCTGTTGCTTTGGATGGCATGTCCTATAAATATCAATAAAGTCCATCTTGTTTAATGTGCCATTTAAAGCTTGTGTTTCCTAATTTATTTTCATTTTGGTTGATCTGTCCATTGGTGAAAGTGGGTTGTTAAAGTCCTCTACTATTATTGTGTTACTGTCGATTTCCTCTTTTAAGATTGTTAACATTTGCCTTATGTATTGAGGTGCTCCTACGTTGGTTGCATAAATATTTACAATTGTTATATCTTCTTCTTGGATTGATCCCTTGATAATTATGTAGTGTACTTCTTTGTCTCTTGTAACAGTCTTTATTTTAAAGTCTCTTTTGTCTGATATGAGAATTGCTATTCCAGCTTTCTTTTGATTTCCATTTGAATGGAATGTCTTTTTCTATCCCCTCACTTTCAGTCTCTATGTGTCCCTAGGTCTGAAGTGGGTTTGTTGTAGATAGCATACGTACAGGTCTTGTGTTTGTATCCATTCAGCCCATCTGTGTCTTTTGGCTGCAGCATTTAGTCCATTTACATTTAAGGTAATTATCGATATGTATATGCCTATTACCATTTTCTTAATTGTTTTTGTTTGTTACTGTAGGTCTTTTGTTTTTCTTGTTTATCAATTTTATCTTCTCAAGGAACCAGATTTCCCTAGAGAAAAGCTGCCTAGAGAAGTTCCTTTAGCATTTGTTGTAAAGCTGGTTTAGTGGTGCTGAATTCTCTTAGCCTTTGCTTGTCTGTAAAGGTTTTAATTTCTTTGTCATATGTGAATGAGATCCTGGCTGGGTAGAGTAATTCTGGTTGTAGGTTTTTCCCTTTCATCACTTTAAATATGTCCTGCCACTCCTTTCTGGCTTGCAGAGCTTCTGTTGAATGATCAGCTGTTACCATTATAGGGATTCCTTTGTATGTTATTTGTTGCTTCTCCCTTGCTGCTTTTAATATTTTTTCTTTGTATTTAATTTTTATAGTTTGAGTAATATGTGTCTTGGTGGGGCTTCCCTGGTTGCGCAGTGGTTAAGAATCTGCCTGCCAATGCAGGGGACGTAGGTTTGAGCCCCGGTTAGGCAAGATCAAACATGCCACAGAGCAAGTAAGCCCGTGTGCCACAACTACTGAGCCTGTGCTCTATAGCCCATGAGCGACAACTACTGAGCCCACGTGCCACAACTACTGAAGCCTGTTCGCCTAGAGCCTGTGTTCTGCAACAAGAGAAGCCACCAAAATGAGAAGCCCATGCACCACAACAAAGAGTAGCCCCACTCGCCAGAACTAGAGAAAGCCTGTGCACAGCAACAATGACTGAACGCAGCAAAAAATAAATAAATTAAAAAAAAAAATGTGTGTTGGCGTGTATCTCCTAGGATTTATCCTGAATGGGACTCTCTGAGCTTCCTGGAGTTGACTATTTCCTTTTCCCATATTAGGGAAGTTTTCAACTATAATCTCTTCAAATATTTTCTCAGTTCCTTTCTTTTTCTCTTCTACTTCTGGGACCCCTGTAATTTGAATGTTGGTGCATTTCATGTTGTCCCAGAGGTGTCTGAGACTGTCCTCAATTCTTTTCATTCTTTTGTCTTTATTCTGCTCTGTAGCAGTTATTTCCACTATTTTATCTTCCAGGTCACTTATCCGTTCTTCTGCCTCAGTTATTCTGCTAGTGTATCCTTCTAGAGAATTTTAAATTTCATTTATTGTGTTGTTCATCATTGTTTGTCTACCTCTTAGTTCTTCTAGGTCCTTGTTAGATGTTTCTTGTATCTTCTCCATTCTATTTCCAAGATTTTGGATCATCTTTACTCTCAGTACTCTGAATTCTTTTTTCAAGTAGACTGCCTATTTCCCCTTCATTTGTTTGGTCTGGTGGGTTTTTACTTTGCTCCTTCATCTGCTGTGTATTTCTCTGTCTTGTCATTTTGCTTAACTTACTGTGTTTGGGGTCTCCTTTTCACAGCCTGCAGGTTCGTAGTTCCCGTTGTCTTTGGAGTCTGCCCCCAGTGGGTAAGGTTGGTTCAGTGGGTTGTGTAGGCTTCCTGGTGGAGGCGACTGGTGCCTGTGTTCTGGTGGATGAGGCTGGATCTTGTCTTTCTGGTGCGCAGGACCATCTCTGGCGGTGTGTTTTGGGGTGTCTGTGAACTATGATTCCTGGCAGCCTCTCTGCTAATGGGTGGGGTTTCTGTCTGGCTAGTTGTTTACCATGGGGTGTTCAGCACTGGAGCCTGCTGGTCGTTGAGTGGAGCTGGGTCTTATTGTTGATACAGAGATCTCTGGGAGAGCTCTTGCTGATTGATATTACATGGGTCCAGGAGGTCTCTGGTGGTCCAATGTCCTAAACTCGGCTCTCCCACCTCGAAGGCTCAGGCCTGATACCGGCCAGAGCACCAAGGCCCTGTCAGCCACACGTCCAGGTACGTGGGTATTTTCTTGCCTTTTGGGAAGTCTGTGGTCTTCTGCCAGCGATCAGTAGGTGTTCTGTAGTTGTTCCACATGTAGATGTATTTCTGATGTATTTGTTGGGAGGAAGGTGATCTCCACATCTCACTCCTCTGCCATCTTAAAGGTCCTCTATCATCTTAAAGGTCCTCAATCATTTACAACCATTTGTGAATGTTCACTTCAGGTCAGAATGAACTTGCAAAACTGATGTCAGACTTTTGATGATTTGATTAATGCATTAGAATCATTTGTTGATGATTTGATTAATGTATTAGAAGGCAAAATGGTATTTATTTTTCTTGTTATGATCTAGGAAGGACAAACTTTCAATGTACATCTTCAGTGATGCTGTCAAATAGCTCTAGGTATCATTACAAGGAAAAAGTGAGTTTGTAAAATAGCATATTTAAATATGTGCAGTGATGTTTAGGTATATAGCTAATATGGCTGTGTACTGAAATTTAAAGTTTTATAGAAGGTGGTTCCATGTACAAGGCCTCCCTTACACATTCATTCCTAGGCTTCACAATCATCAAAGCGAATTTTATTCCATTAATTTTTCTGGATCGCTTCTGCTAAAGTTTAAATTCATTGAGGATTCTTTTCTCCTTAATAGAGAAGTAATTCTGCATGTAAAATGCTTTCACATTCTTATTAAAACACAATATAGCTCTTTTTTAGTGTTAACATTTATTATGATGCGTATTTCACATATGTGATTTTAAATTAATAACTAGTGCTCTTGGACTCTTTCTTTGAATATCACGTGATTCCCTTTTTAAAAACAACTTCATTGAGGTATAATTTACATGCGATAAAATTCTCCATTTTCAGTGTACATTTTTAGTATATTTAGGGAGTTATGCAACCATCACCAGACAGCAGAATTCAGTTGTCAAATATTCTCATCAGCATAAAAGATCTCTCATGCAATATGGAGAACAGTATGGAGGTTCCTTGAAAAACTAAAAATAGAACTACCATATGACCCAGCAATCCCACTACTGGGCATATACCCTGAGAAAACCATAATTCAAAAAGAGTCATGTACCACAATGTTCATTGCAGCTCTATTTACAATAGCCAGCATATGGAAGCAACCTAAGTGTCCATCGACAGATGAATGGATAAAGAAGATGTGGCACATATATACAATGGAATATTACTCAGCCATAAAAGAAACAAAATTGAGTTACTTGTAGTGACGTGGATGGACCTAGAGTCTGTCATACAGAGTGAAGTAAGTCAGAAAGAGAAAAAGAAATACTGCATGCTAACACATATATATGGAATCTAAAAAAAAAAAAAAAAGGTTCTGATGAACCTAGGGACAGGATGGGAATAAAGATGCAAATCTACTACTAGAGAATGGACTTGAGGACACAGGGAGGGGGAAGGGTAAGGTGGGACAAAGTGAGAGAGTGGCATGGACATATATATACTACCAATAGCTAGTGGGAAGCAGCCACATAGCACTGGGAGATCAGCTCAGTGCTTTGTGACCACCTAGAGGGGTGGGATAGGTAGGGTGGGAGGGAGGGACATGCAAGACGGAAGAGATATGGGGATATATGTATATGTACAGCTGATTCACTTTGTTATAAAGCAGAAACTAACACACCATTGTAAAGCAATTATACTCCAATAAAGATGTTAAAAAAAAATGTACAACATCTGACCCAGCAAGTCTATACCGAGAAATCCTGGAATAAATCCTTATAAATTTTACAAACATCTGTATGGATTTATACATATATTCTCAAAAGCACTTATCAGAGTTTGCTCTTATCCATTGTGAAAAGCAAAAACTGAAAACAATCTGAAGGCCCATTAATAAAGTAAGTTATGGGACAAATGCAATAAATACAACAGCTAACAAAATGGGTAGCTTGTACATACTACCCTGAAATAATGTCCATAATATATTATTGTGTGAATAAAGCAAATGGAACGTGATTTAGTAGAAACAATTAGTGAAAATATTACGGAACTGTACTGAATTTATGGCATCACTGCCTCTAGAGCAGTGGGTGCTGTGCATTGTTTTTATAATTAAAAATTTTTTTTGAAAAAAAAAAAAGGGTGAGACACGTACCACAACGTTCACTGCAGCACTATTTACAGTAGCCAGGACATGGAAGCAACCTAAGTGTTCATTGATAGATGAACAGATAACGAAGATGTGGCACATATATAAAATGGAATATTACTCATCCATAAAAAGGAACAAAACTGAGTTACTTGTAGTGAGGCGGATGGACCTAGAGTCTGTCATACAGAGTGAAGTAAGTCAGAAAGAGAAAAACAAATATCGTATGCTAACGCACATATATGGAATCTAAAAAAATGGTACTGATGAACCTAGTGGCAGGGCAGGAATAAAGACACAGGTGTAGAGAATGGACTTGAGGACACAGGGGGGATGGTTACGCTGGGAAGAAGTGAGAGAGTAGCACTGACATATATACACTACCAAACGTAAAATGGATGGCTAGTGGGAAGCAGCTGCATAGCACAGGGAGATCAGCTCGAGGCTTTGCGACGACCTAGAGGGGTGGGATAGGGAGGGTGGGAGGGGATATGGGGATATATGGATACTTACAGCTGATTCACTATGTTGTACAGCAGAAACTGACAAAACATTGTAAAAAAATTATACTCCAATAAAGATATAAAAAATAATAAAGCAGGTTATGGAAAATTCAAAAAAAGAAAAAAATGAAAGAAAAACCCCTCATGCCGTTCGCAGTCAATCCCTGCTCTCAGCTACAGCACCAGGCTATCACTAATCTGGTTTTGCTCTCTAAACATTTGCCTTTTCTGGATATTTCATATAGATGAGATGAAAATATACAAAATCTTTTGCATCTGACTTCTTTTATTTAGCATAATGTTTTCAGTATTCATCCATATTGTAGCATGTATCATTACTTTTTACTGCAGAATAGTATTCTAATATATGGATATGTTACATTTGTTTATCCATTCACCAGCTGAATTGATGAAGCTATACACTGTCTTTAGCTTTAGCCAATTTAAATATTGGTACCAAATACATTCATGTTCAACTCTGTGTGTGGGCATAATGCTTTCATATTACTTAGGTACATATCCAGGAAGACAGTCATTATGATGGATAATAAGGTGGTATTTCGTTGTGGCTTTACTTTGCATTTTCCTAATGACAAATGATGTTAAGAATATTATTATGTGCTTTTTACCCATGTGTCCATCTTCTTTTATGAAGTGCCTATTCAAATCTTTTACCAAGTTTTAAATTGGGTGATATGTTTTCATATTAATGAACAATAAGTTATTTTTATATTCTGGATATAAGAACTTAATCACATACATGATTTGTAAATATTTTCACCAGTCTGTGGCTTCTCTTCATTTACTTAATGGTGTTTTCTGAAATGCAAACTTTTAAATTTTTATGAAGTCCAATTTATCATTTTTTCTTTTATTATGTTTTTGTCATACTAAAAAGGGCTTTGCCTTTGTAGCAACCCTAGGTTGTGAAGAAGTTTTACAGTTTTAACTCTTATATTTAGGTCTACATTCCAGTTTGAGCAAAATTTTTTATACTGTGTGAGGTAAGGCTCTAAATTAAATTTTTTTGCATGTGGATATCCAAATATCTCAGCACCATTTGTTGAAAAGACTATTCTTTTACCCACTGAATTACCTGAGTACTTCTGTGAAAACCCAAGTGACCATAAATGTAAGGTTTTATTTCTCGATTCTGTATGCTGCTTCATTCATTTATTTTCTTCATGCTAATACCTTACTGCCTTGATTAGTGTAGTTTTATTGTAAATTTTGAAATCAGTTAAGTGTGAATTCTCCATCTTTCTTCTTCTTTTACAAAACTGTTTTAGTATCCTTTTGAATTTCCATATAAACTTTAGGATAGGTTCATCAATTTCTACAAACAACCACCCACCCACCTGCTGGTGAATCTTTAGATCAGTTTGGGGAGAACTGTCAACTTAATATTGAATCTTCCAATAAAATGGCTGTCCATTTACTTAGATCTTTAATTTCTCTCAGCAGTGTTTTTTAATTTTGGTATACAAATCTTGCACTAACTTTGTTAAGGTATCCCTAAGCATTTTATTCTTTTTGATGTTATTGTAGAACTGTTTTCTTAATTTTATTTTCAGATTGCTCTGCTAGTATACAGAGGTACAACTGATTTTTGTATATTGATTTTCATATTCCTCAACCTTGCTGAACTCATGTTTTACTTTTCCACAGACATTCATGTTGTGATTAAAAACAGTTTTGCCTTTTCCTTTCCAATATGGATGTCATATTATTTATTTTTTCTTGCATTATTGCATTCACTAGAATCTCCAATACAATGATGAATAGAAATGGTGAGAGAAAACAGCCATGCCTTTTTTCTAATTGTAGAGCGAAAGCATTCAGTCTTTCCCCATTAAGTATAATAAGCTACATGTTTTTCGTAGATAGCCTTAATAGGTGAAGGAAATTCCCTTCTTTTCCTAGTTTATAAATATGGATCAAGGGTGTAAATTTAAGAGCAAAAACGATATGACACCTAAAACACAAGCAACAAAGGGAAAAACAGTACACTGGGTTTCATAAAAACTAAAAGTTTTTGTCCTTCAAAGGGCACTATCAAGAAAGTTAAGGATGAAAGAAAATTTTTACAAACCATATATCTGATGAGGGCCTAGTGTCCAAAATGTATAAAGAATTCATACAACTCAACAATAAAAAGACAAATAATCCAATTAAAAAATGGACAAAGAATCTGAATAGACGTTTCTCCGGAGAAGATATAAAAATGGCCAATAAGCAAATGAAAACATGCGCAACATTATTAACCAGTAGGGAAATAAAAATCAAAACCATGAGATACCATTTCACAACTACTGTGATAATAGAAAAAGACTAATAATAAGTGCTGCTGAGGATGTGGAGAAATTGGAACCTTCATACGTTGGTGGTAGGAATATAAAGTGGTACAGCCGCTTTGGAAATGGTTTGGCAATTCCTCACAAGTTAAACACAAAGTTTATATGACCCAGCAATTTCACTCCTAGGTACATACCCAAGAGGACAGAAAATATATCTCCACACAAAAACTAGTACATGATTGTTCACAGAAGCATTATTAATAATAGCCCCAAAGTGGAAACAACCCAACTGTCCATCGACTCAACAGTGAATAAACAAAATATCGTAGATCCATAAAATGATTATTATTCAGGCATAAAAAGGAATAAATCACTGATACATGTTACAGGATGGATAAACACTGAAAACACTATGGTAAGTGAAAGAAGCTAGGCATGAAAGACTACATATTGTATGGTTTCATTTACATGAATTGTTCAAAATAGGCATAAAGATATTATAAAGAGAAAGGGCTGGGGGTAAAAGGAGTGGGGAGTAACTACTAACGGGTAGAGGCTCTTTGGGGGGTAATGAAGCATTCTAAAATTACGTGGTGGTGATGGCTGCACAACTCTATGAAGTATACTAAAAACCACTGAATCACGCACTTTGAAAAGGAGACTTTTATGGTATATGAATTATATCTCAATGAAAAAGAAAGCTGTTACTAGTTCAATCACTTCCTGGTGATGGGACTTTGGATAAATGGAAATTTAGGAGAAAAGAATAAGAACTATTATTTCAATTCCATTAGTATGAAACAGACAATTTTTTTGTGACACTCTTGTACTCCTGCATTCATTCAATGACTTGCAGTCATTTTGGGGTGTTGAATTGTGTCCTCCAGAAAGATATGTTCAAGTCCTAATTCCTCATACCTGTGATTGTGACCTTATTTGAAAATAGGGTCTTTGTTCATATAATCAAATTAAGATAAAGTCTTGATGGATTAGAGTGGGCTGTAATCCAATGATTGGTACCCTTAAACAGGAGGGAAATTTGGACACAGACACAGACAGGAAGAAGATGGAGGCAGAAATTGGAGTGATGCATCTACAAGCTAAAAAATGCCAAAGACTGCTGGCAAGTTCCAGAAGCTAAGACAGAGAGGCATGGCATGGATTCTTGGTCAGTGCTTTCAGAAGGAACCAATCCTGCTGACATCTTGATTTGGGATTTTCAGCTGTGAGATGGTAAGTTTCTATTGCTCTAAGCCATCCAGTTGTGGAAATTTGTTATGGCAGACTTAGGAAACTACTACAGTAATATTTATGCATTCGTTATTAAAGACAAAGGGTTACAGGAATTAAGAGTCAAACTCTTGGAGTCTCAATTCTAGGGGATAATAACATCTGTCTGTTCATCTGCTGAGAGAAAACGATTGTGAAGTGCTTTATAAATACAGAATATTACTCCTCCAGATGTATGCTTCTAATTGATTTGTCAGCTCTAATGTACTGGGTCATCTCCTTCCCTTTCTTCAAGATCATCTGTTTTCAACCAACATTCACTTTCCTTAGAGAAGCTACAGTTTGGGTATAAGCTGTCTACTTAAAAAAATAACCATCTCTAACAAAAAAGTGAGAATTAATATTATGGAACTCTAACATCACCCACTCTCCTACCCCCCACCCCCACCCCCCATCAATACACGTTGCCATAAATTGCCAAAGAATTCACCTGTAGTTTAGGAAATACAACACCAAGCACTGTAACCTTTTGTTTATACATAGGGTTAGGGCATTATTTGTTCCAAGTAACGGATTATTCTGTTGAACTGAATCATAAATGACCACTTTCTGAAGACTACAATAAAGAAGATACTTGGCACTAAAATTAGTACATTTTTCACAAATCACAGATCAGTTAGGATGATCAATTAGCAATATAAAATACTGCACAGGGCTTCCCTGGTGGCACAGTGGTTGAGAGTCCACCTGCCGATGCAGGGGACACGGGTTCAAGTCCCGGTCTGGGAAGATCCCACGTGCCGCGGAGCAGCTGGGCCCGTGAGCCATGGCCGCTGAGCCTGCGCGTCCGGAGTCTGTGCTCCGCAATGGGAGAAGCCACAACAGTGAGAGGCCCGCGTACCACAAAAAAAAAAACCCAAAAAACAAACAAAAAAACCTGCACAAACTATGATTATGAGAGATTTCCAATGATTTAGAGTCTTGAAAACTTAAAAAAAAGTTGCTGTAAGTTGCCAGTCAGTGAAAATTTGACAGTGTCCAACAAGGGGGTAGAGGGATATCTGTCATGTATCTCTGAACACCTCCAACATTCACTCTTTAGATTTTTCTCTCCCTCCTCACCTCTGCTCTCCTAAATGTGTCATTACAGGTATAGAAGATTTTGGCACTTTTAGGTAATAAATACATTCTCCTGTTCTATTTTTTACATGAAAATCTCACATATCTTTAAATGGAGATTTCAAAAGTACATAAAGATACACTTACATGGATGTTAATTATAACACTAATAGAAAAATGAAGAAATGGGAAATTTAGAGGTCCACCACAGGGAATAGATAAATATACTATGCTATACCCATGCAATGATACCTATTGCAGCTAAAAAGAATAAGATTAATATATAGTATTATAGAAAGATTCCCAAGACAGATAAAGTAGAAAGCCCCACTGTCATCACACCACACCAATTTCCAGAGAGTATGAATGGTATGATTCTATTTATGGAAAAAATAACTGATATCACACACACACACACACACACACACACACACACACACACAATCTCTGAAGGTATTTATAAATAAACTATTAAAAGCAGTTACCTTTGAAGAATGATTCTCCAAATTTTCTTATTATGGGCATATAATTTATGCCCATAAATTACATAATTATTTATAAATTACATGTAATTTATAAATGAAAGAGTTTTAGCCCAGAAGGACAAAACACTGATTAGCGGTTAACTATCTGAAATAAAATAAATATTCTATGCAAACGACAATACAAAAAAAAGAATGTTAAAAATTTCTCTACTTCTGGGGACCTCAAAAAAGATGTTATGCAACACTTACAGGTACCACAAGGGAATTATAGCTAAGGTCGTTCTACTAGGCCCATACTCAATGTGGGGAATCAACAGACTATCCTTTGAGGTCAGAGCACAATAATTTACTTACAGTGGTTTATCAAGTGCTTAGTTCAATACGAGTGGACATGTTGTCAATAACATTCTAATGGATGCTATAGATGACAGTTCGATGCTATAATGTACAAGCTAGAAGGCCATATAATAAAATCTATAGGCCCGTGGAGTCAGGGGGATGAAAATTTGTAGAAAACCTGAAGAAAAACACCAAGACATGTCTCGATGCAGGGCCTGATGATTGTTTTGAAGTAAAAAAGCAAACAGATTTGGTTATTATGGATTGCATTAGTGGTAACACGTTGGTGCCATTTTTATATATTTTATCTTAAAAAATTCTAGTAAATGAAAGGTGAAATTAGAAAGCTTTCTTCATTTAAATTAGGCTGGAAGCTTATCAATGTAAACACATTTCCCAATTAAGCTAGACAATATGCAGAATTCACCACCTGAGCATAAGCCTGTTGGTTAGAAATAAGAGCTTGAGATGAGGAGGCAAATTAACTCATTCAGTTCTACTGTCAATCGACAAGTTTCCAGCACAAGGCTAAAGTGGTCACATGAGCTATACTTGTGCCAACATTCACAGGAGAACTATGTTTCTAGAAGGCATAGGACTATATTGCTCTTTTAAAAAATACGTCCAATTAGATATCAAGTTTATTTTATAGGGAGAAGTATAATACCTAGCATTCTCATACTTGATTTCTGAAGCATTCATTACTTTCATTTTTTTCTCTAAAGCTGGACTCATATATTATTTAAGAAATATTTTGGGAGGAACTAAAATGTGCATTCAAATAGCTCCTAAAGACTTTAAATCAGGGAGCTCCCGGGTTGTCTTCTTTATTTTTTGTAACACTGTTTCCCTTAGGGACTATTTCCACTCCCACATCTGATTTTAAATGTTATCCTTATGTTGACAATTCAATCTACACTTCAAGCCCTGACTCATTTCTTGAACTCCAAACTGCCTACTTGAATCTTTTCCTGGATATTTCACAGACATTTCAAACGGAACACATTAAGCAAAGAGCCCAAATTCCCCATCCTCACCATTCCCTAGTGGCTCAAACCAGAAAGTTAAGAGTCACTCTTGATTCAGAGTTCCTCTCTGCAAGTCTATCAGTTCTATACTGAATCCACTCCTTTCTCTATTTCCTGCGCTATCACACTCTGGCTCAGGTACCACTGTTCCTTGCCTACACAACCTTCCAACTAGCTTCCCTGCTTCCATTCTCATCCTCCCTTCCAATACCCTCAAGAGCAGCCAGAGTGACCATCTTAAATGGGGATCAATTATCCCATCATATTTCAGTGGCTTTATGCTGCTCTGAGAAAAAACAAATCTAAATTCCTAGCTTACAATGTCTATAAATTACCTACTCTTCCTCACTCATGAGGCCTCATTGTCTATAGTCAGGGACCTCAGAGGAAACAGAGTTCACACCATATGGTTCAAATGGAGAGGTGATTATGAAATGACTCCTTACAGAGGTATGGGCAGGGCTGAAGAAACAAAGGATGGTCAGAAATGGAAAAATAATAACAGTGGGCAGCCATTACTATTCCTAGGTCTTCAGGGGAGAGGGGAGGACTGGAGCCAGAACAACTGCATCTTAATAGGAGGGGACATCAGCAGGAGGAAAGGGAAGAAATTCGCTGCCTTCTCTCTTCCTGCCCTCCGATCTCCCACTGCTACTTCCTGTTGCTTGGGAAACCTTGGGGTCAAAGGAGCCTGGGTGATAAACACAGTGTGATGTGGGAGAACAGGAGGGATCTACCTCCCAGAACACACAGCACATGAGAGAAGGCAATGCATGGATCTGGAGGGGTGGAGGGGGATTAATCAGCACACATGCCAATCTCATTCATAACTATCCCCCTTCCTTACTGCTCTCTAACTTCATACTTGGTGTGTGCTTATAACAGGAATTTGCACAGGCATTTTCTTTCTCTGGGTACCCTCCCTCTTCCTTCTACTCTTGCCATGGCTAGCTATTCACCTTCCTTCAAGTCTTAACTTAAATATTGGTATCACCCTATCAAGGAGCAGGTACTTCCTTGCTTAATCATTTGCCTGTTTCCTTCAGAGTACATACCAAAATCTGTTTTATTTCCCTGTCTTCTGTGGAATATAAGGGTGGTGGTGATGTGTCTAACAGATACTTGCCACATAGGTACTCAGTAAATACTAACTGAATGAATGTTGGCCAAATCATATAGCAAAATTGTAAGACTGTGTATAGAGACAATAGGTTCATAGAAACATCTGCATGAATTCTAAACTGAGGCAGCATTTAGAAAAACCCGCTTAATCTTTATTTTTCTATGTGGCATGGTTTTAGCTAAAAAAAGAAGTTTTTGTGTAAAGTAAAAATCTACATTAACAGATGCTCCATTCCTTGTTCACTTAAAAGGGGAATGTCTATTATGGCACCAATGGTCTAAAAGAGAATAACTGAATCATTTAAAAGCAAGGTTTATACTCATTTCTTTTACTGCTGTTTATATAGCAATGGCGTAAAAGCACCTGTTTTGGTCTGTGATGCTCTTGGTACTGGAGTATTAGTCATTTCAACATCTTTTTTTTTTCTTTTAACTGAAGAAAGGGAACAAAGGAACAGGAAGTAGTTTTGAATGTAGGAACACTGGACTGTAGATAACAAATTTAGACGTGCTAAGACGGCAACTGCAAAGCACAATTTACAGTGGTGACAACACTTGCACATTATCGTATACTTAAACAGTCAAGTGCTTCCCTTACCTCCTCTGAAAGAAGAGCATCAGCTGATCCTAAATTTCAGAGCATTTTAACCTTCATTATGAATGGCAAGGGCCTATTTGCTTTTGCAGAAACAACCTGTAAAAAGCAACCTTTGGCTTCACTTATACATGTTATTTTTATTTATTTATTTTTAAAGATTTTTTTTTTTTTTTGATGTAGACCATTTTGAAACTTTCCACTAAATTTTGTTACAATATTGCTTATGTTCCATGCCTTGGCCCTCTTGGCTGCGAGGCATGTGGGATCCCAGCTCCCTGACCAGGGATCGAACCCGCACCCCCTGCACTGGAAGGCAAAGTCCCAACCACTGGACCGCCAGGGAAGTCCCTAGCGTGTTATTTTTTTAAAGGCAACTGCATTTATAATGGGCAACCTCCACTTACGGTTCATTCAACCAAGTGCACCTCAACATCTAAGCAGTTAACCGAGATTAAAAGTAATTTTGAGTGCTGGTGGGAGACGGAAAGTCAGGAGATATTCTAATTCCAGAAGGAGGTAAAAGTGGAAGTAAAAGTAGGTGAGGAAATAGAGGATCAAGGGAAAATGGAGGGCTATGAAGGGGATGAGAAAGAATGTTGCCAAGACACTGTGTTGCTGCTACCAGGCCTGATGACATCATCATCCTTGCTAAAGGAGCAAGGGCAGCAGCACCGGCTTAGGAGAGCTGTCCATGTTATTAGGACCATTATTGTCATCACCCGGCATCCTGAAAGAGCAACTGGAGTGACCATAGGCCACAGACACTGGCCAACTTGGCTTTAAATCCTGGTTCTACTACTTACTGTCTGTGAGACTTGAGCAAGTAAGTAGTTGTAAGAACGTTAGTTTCTCCATCTGTAAAATGGGGCTAATACCTAACTTGCCAGGCTATTGTGAAAACAGGAGGCTTGCCTCTTTAATATAATCTGTTCCTATGCTCAACCAAACCCTTGCTGCCCTTCCTTTGTTTGATACTTAAATTAAACCAAAATACGTAAACCATTAGCCTTTCTTGGCTAAAAATTCCTATGTGGATGTATGAAGGCCTACAATCAGAATTAAAGGAGGTAAAACAGTTGAAGCAAATATTTTTCAAAAGCAACAGTAATCATTAAATACAGAACAATTTCTGAAAGAAGACACCAGTCATCCTAGCAAATACTGGGGTAAGTCCTGACTTAGCCAGGAAACTGTGCATGTTGGCCTTGTGGGTAGCCTGTGTGTCACGAACAGTGATCTCCGAAAACAAGTACTTATTTGAGGGCTTACTAAGCATGTGGCAAGACATCAGGGAGATAAAAATTCTGGACAAAGTTTATGCCTTGGTAAAAGTTTTACAGCTTCTTGTCTGATATTTGGAATGGTGAAGACAAAAAAGTGAAGTGGGATGAAAGGAGGCAGCAGATTTAAAAACCGGCGGAGACAATATGAAACTGGAGACATACGAAACTAACTGCCGTTGGCAAAGAGGAGCTGTCTCATGCTTCCCCTTTGTCTCTCCCCACTCCACACTGGTGGCAAGTCCCGCTAGAAATCTGCAGAAGAACGTGAGAAGGTGAATGCAAGGAGAGGAGAGTGATCTTCCACCACTGGCATTTCCAAAGAGCAATTCTGCCTGGGGAAACCTCAGCCCCTCCTCTCAGGAAATGAGTGGGGAAAGGCACGAGTGGTTCCTTCCTAGAATTAATGGAATCCAAGAGGACAGGGTCTAGAGATGCCTGCACAGCTCTTTGTTCTGAGCTGGAGTAGGGAGGGACCAAAAAAAAAAAGTGACACGAGGCAGCTTCTCCTTACATTCACCTTCCTGCCTGCCCTTCTTTTCAGGTTCTCAATGTTAGTACACCAGCCCACTGGCTTCCCCACTCCCCTGCATTCTAATACCTCCTGTCTCTGACCTTCATACCTCTCACCTTCTTTCTAAGCTTCAGAAGCTTTTCCTTTTTCCTATTTTCTCAGACTACAAATCTCAACAAAAAGCAATCTAATTGTCTCATAGTTGATAGCTCCTCAAATGTATGAGTGTAAAGTAAAGTCTTACTTTGTTAATTAGAACGAAGGAATATGGAGGAGATATTTCTGGACTTGGGACTTCATAGTACTTCTGATGCAGGTGGTCCAAAGACCACATTTTGAAAAACATGGCTGACTTCACCGGAAAAGTACTTCTCTGGTTTTTAGTTCTCATCAGTTCTTGCCTCTTCTTGGCTAGATAATAAATATCCACTCTAATCCCAGGCCCTGAAGCATTCTTGCTATATTCTTCAAGCCTAACCTTAACTAGGGTTCTTTATTATCCTGGTGGTGGTGGTGAGGCTGTGATTCATCAGTACCTTACCCCAGGGCTAAAGTTCTAGAACTTACTACGCAAGAAGGTCCTGCAAGACCAAAGGGCTTGCTTCTTTGAAACCAGAGGCAGGACTGGATGAAATGATCCTTCAAACAAAGAGAATTACAAAACCTGTAACGCAAACGAAGGAGGGGCAGTGTGGAAGTTAAGAGAACAAGCTTTAAGCACAGGGAAACATATTAATGTCTTGTAATCTATAATGGTAAAGACTCTGAAAAATAATACATATATATATAACTGAATCACTTTGCTATACACCTAAAACTAACACATTATACACTTCCTGTACTTCAATTTAAAAAAATGGTTAATAATAAAAAAAGGAGAACAGGCTTTGCAGTCAGACTGTCTGGACCAAAATCATGTTTCTTCCACTTAAAAACTTTAGGCAAGTTAGGGTTCCCTCTTTTCAATTTCCTCACCTTTAACCTAGGAATAAAAGTAGGGTCTACCTTACAGAATTGATATGAGGATTAAATTTTATGAGGATAATGTATGTAAAATGCATAGCATAGGCTAAATAAGGCATCTATGCGCTTTATGTATCAGCTGTTATTGACTAAATTTTGTACATATTCCAGAACTCTGAGGTTATAACGAAGTATTTATCCAAGTCCTTGCATATAATCAAAGCTCCTAAGAAATGAGCCACTCCTGTTAATCCATCTTTGCACAAAAGATAAGGATTCTCAGTCTGACAAGAATGAAATTCAGGTCAACTCTGATTTCAGTCTGGTACCTAACCTATACTGATCCCACCGTAAGCAACAGTACCGAGTCTGAGCACTTTTGACACGTGTCAGAAAATTCAACTACGAACTGACTAAATCTGGCACTTGCCAAAGGCTTGCTTGAGATGTCTGATATTCTGAACCATATTATATTTTCCCCCTAAAGAAATGTCTTCACGAAGTTGAGATTTAATGTTTTGTCCTCAGTTTTTTTTCTTTTTTTTTTATGGAGAATCAATTAAAAAAGAAGTTTTCCATCTGAAGAAAACTTTATGCCCTGCAAAAATCATCTCCCGGATAGCAAATAGGTTTCATCTTAAGTTCCAATGTCAAAAGACCGGTAGTAACTATCTGGAGTGTCTGTTAAGAAGAACTGCAAGGCTGTCATGATTGATTAGCATTGTCTGCCACGGAAGTGTGGTGCCTTTGTGACATGTTTACCCGCACTACCATTACCATAGGTGAAAGCATGGCACCTGTACAACATTCTGGACCTGCTAAATGTATATGTCCCTTCTTAAATTCAATGCCATAAACCTCTCAACACTGCGCCTTTGAACATGTTAATCCCTCTGTTAAGTTGCCCTCTTCCCACAAAAAAGTAACCCTCAGAACTTGAAGATAAGGTTATCCTAAAAGTTACTAAAATCAACTCACAAAGGATGAGATTAGAAGACAGGATGTTTTTCAAATCAAGGCCAAATGAGTAGGGCAAGGAAATCTAGTGGAGGATAGATAATATGAATTAAACTTAAGCCTGATTAGTGGTATTAAGAATATGCAGATGAAAGGAATTTTGAACAGAAATAGGAGAGCCAGGAGGAAAAAAAAATTTGAAGAAAAATGTTGTGACCATGGGCCATTAAGATAATGATGGCATTTCAGACAGCCCCAAATGATAAATCATTGCAGTTTGTTTTAAAGAATTCTTTACCAGAACCATTTTAGTGACATTAAATTGTTTAAGTCGCCATCTGTGGAACGGTGCAGCAACTAGGTGGGTTTATGGACCAGTCTGGTACATCCATTAAAATCGCTACACCTGCTACATGGAAGCCATTGACAACTCTCCTTTGCCAATCATAAATCTGGTTTATCCTACCTTTCTTGTCATTTTAATTTTCTATAGATTACTTAAAGCAGAAGGAATGTGGGTGCACTAAACTGTTTCCAATTTAACAAAGAAAATACATTTTTAAAAAGTCATACTCAATTTAGAAAGCAGTTTTAGAGCTTATGGTTCAGTTTTAAATCTTTTCTACTTGAAAGATTTATACAACAAAAGCAGAGCAAAACACCATAATGGGTAAGCATAAAACAGACTACCTATTCTTATTGTACTCAAAAATTTGCTTATTGGAAATAAGATATCAACTATTTTATTATCTATGTTTAATAATAATCACCATAACACCTTGAAATAGAAAAGACTGCTTATAAATATCAAGACTGATAGTAACAACAATAAACACTTATATAGAACTTACTCTGTACCAGGCACTGTTCTAAGTTCTTTATGTATATTGTTTAATCCTCAAACAAGCCAATGACATGTGTCTTCTTATTATTCCCACTTTATAGATGAAGAAACTGAGGCACAGGGGCAGTAAGTAAATCACTTAGGATTACATGGCTAGTGAGTGTTGAACCAGGGTTCAAATGCAGACAGTCTGGCTCTAGCATCTGTCTTCTAAACCACTATGACATATACTCTCTTCACCTTTGACCCCAAAATTCTAATTTAATCTGTGTAAGGCATTATTTCAGGGGTGAGCTCAGGCGATTTCTGAACTTCTTAAGTGCCTCTTAGTGTTCCTTTAGTTCCCATCATTAGTCTTTAAGGGAAAAGGGGGCGAAAAATGCTTGAGTTTTGTTGGGGAGGAAAGGAAGAATCCACTTGGCAGGAAAAGTTGGCGATAGTATTCCAGCCTGCTTAGTATAATCAGATCTTCTCTACTTATATAAAGCCTTTCTTTTGAAAAGTCCAGAAGAACTTCTCCTGCAATAAACTATCAATAATTTTTATTGGCTTCCTATTTCTTCAACTTATGGTGACACTGTATTTGTCAGACATCCCTGAGTGATCACTGTTTTCCGAACTGCGAACTGGCTTAGTGATGAGAGTACAGCTTCTGAATTAGTTTCTGATAAATTTCACCAGAAATTTAATATTTCTGGTGAAATATTAAATTTCTGGGAATAATTATTACCCTTAGCCCCAGAGCCCCACAAACCACGTGTTGACACTAACAGAAAATGCAGGGGGGGCAGAACTGTCACACTGCAAAGATAGATGTCGCCTAATGACATGGAAAGTGATGCCAAATTATTTTCAGCTTTAGAGGGGCTGGCCTTGCAAGACTTAATTAGCTTACAGTTGAGAAGTAATTTGAAGCTTCAAATTACAGTTATTTAGAAACTCTTGAATTGTTCATCATTTCACCTTATAAAACTACAATATGAAGCAGACTTCCACGGACAAAAACACTTAGAATTAAAAAAAAAAAATTCCCAGAGAGAAGCAACAAAAGGAGTAGAAAGAAAACCAGCTTCGGAGCTGGACAGCCCTGGGTTATGGCTCTGCAGGTGTGATGCTGGGCTATTCATGAACTTCTCTGAGCCTGTTTTCTCATCTATAAATTATCACTATATTCCAGAGTTGTGAAAGTTAAGGGAACTTCTTGGTAAAATGACTGGCATGGCGTTATTGCTTAATAAATTTTGGTTTCCCATTCTCTGTTTATGCTACTCTGAAATTTTCTCTCAAGAGTCCTCATTTCTGAAATCCACTGCTCCTGCCTATTCACCTTCAATTCTACTCATTTTTTTAAATGTAACATCTTTATTGGAGTATAATTGCTTAACAATGCTGTGTTAGTTTCTGCTGTATAACAAAGTGAATCAGCTATATGTATACATATATCCCCATATACCCTCCCTCTTGCGTCTCCCTCCCACCCTCCCTATCCCACCCCTCTAGGTGGTCACAGAGCGCCGAGCTCATCTCCCTGTGCTATGCGGCTGCTTCCCACTAGCTTTCTATTTTTACATTTAGTAGTGTATATATGTCTGTGCCACTCTCTCACTTCGTCCCAGCTTACCCTTCCCCATGCCTGTGTCCTCAAGTCCATTCTCTACGTCTGCATCTTTACTCCTGTCCTGTCCCTAGGTTCATCAGAACCATTTTTTTTTTAGATTCCATATATACGTGTTAGCATACGGTATTTGTTATTCTCTTTCTGACTTACTTCACTCTGTATGACACTCTAGGTCCAAACACCTCACTACAAATAACTCAATTTCGTTTCTTTTTATGGCTGAGTAATATTCCATTGTATATATGTGCCACATCTTCTTTATCCATTCCTCTGTCAATGGACACTTAGGTTGCTTCCATGTCCTGGCTATCGTAAATAGAGCTGCAATGAACATTGTGGTACACGACTCTTTTTGAATCATGGTTTTCTTAGGGTATATGCCCAGTAGTGGGATTGCTGGGTCACATGGTAGCTCTATTTTTAGTTTTTTAAGGAACCTCCATACTGTTCTCCATAGTGGCTGTATCAATTTACATTCCCACCAACAGTGTAGGAGGGTTCCCTTTTCTCCACACCCTCTCCAGAATTTATTGTTTGTAGATTTTTTGATAATGGCCACTCTGACAGCTGTGAGGTGATACCTCATTGTGCTTTTGATTTGCACAAAATTCATTTCTCTAATGATTAGTGATGTTGAGCATCCTTTCATGTGTTTGTTGACAATCTGTATGTCTTCTTTGGAGAAATGTCTATTTAGGTCTTCTGCCCATTTTTGGATTGGGTTGTTTGGTTTTTTGATATTGAGCTGCCTGAGCTGCTTCTATATTTTGGAGATTAATCCTTTGTCAGTTGCTTCGTTGGCAAATATTTTCTCCCATTCTGAGGGTTGTCTTTTCGTCTTGTTTATGGTTTCCTTTGCTGTGCAAAAGCTTTGAAGTTTCATTAGATCCCATTTGTTTATTTTTGTTTTTATTTCCATTTCTCTAGGAGGTGGGTCAAAAAGGATCTTGCTGTGATTTGTGTCATAGAGTGTTCTGCCTATGTTTTCCTCTTAAGAGTTTTATAGTGTCTGGCCTTACATTTAGGTCTTTAATCATTTTGTGTTTATTTTTGTGTATGGTTTTAGGGAGTGTTCTAATTTCATTCTTTTACATGTAGCTGTCCAGTTTTCCCAGCACCACTTATTGAAGAGGCTGTCTTCTCCATTGTGTACT
Source organism: Phocoena phocoena (assembly GCF_963924675.1). Taxonomy (NCBI): domain Eukaryota; kingdom Metazoa; phylum Chordata; class Mammalia; order Artiodactyla; family Phocoenidae; genus Phocoena; species Phocoena phocoena. The sequence goes on along the minus strand of NC_089228.1, from coordinate 30,478,296 downwards.
CTTGCATCCTTCATCAAAGATAAGGTGACCATATGAGTGTGGGTTTATCTCTGGGCTTTCTAGCCTGTTCCATTGATCTATTCACTTCTACGCTTGCTTTTCAAAATCCATCATCACTGGCCTGACTGACAGCAACAGCCTCCAAACTTGATTCACTGCTTCTAGTTTTTTCTTTCAGCAGCTTAACATGTCTTTAGAAAGATAACCACTAACGTTATCTTCCTAATTTACAAAACCCATGAACCCCTTGCCTACAGAATAAAGTCCAAAAATCTGTGCCTACTTCTCCAGATTTGTCTGCCACCATGTCTTCACCCACTCCTAATTTTCTAACCAAACCAATACACCCCAGGAGTTTTGCTACACGTCTTGCTCTGGTCCTAAAATGCCTTCCTTACATTTTTTGAGTTTTGACTTGTTCTATAAAATCTTTTAGAAACATCATCTACTCGATCAACACATCTCTAACTCTAAAATACAAAAATAAGAACTGCATTTTACTTAAAGGCTCCACGGCAATTACATACACTTCTATTAGCACTTCTATCACTGCATTCTATTTGTTCTACATTATTCTCTTTGATACACTATGAACTCCCTAAGGAAAGAAATTATATCGCATTCCTTTTTGTATCTCCACAGTCTAGAACAGTTTCTGGCATCTTTTTTAGTACATTCTGAATAGACATTAAATGAGAGAATGTCTAGGCAGCTTTCTCCAATTAGTTCACTCTCATTCCTGATTCAGTCTGTCAGCCATAAGCCATCATTACATTTCTATATTTTGGTTAACCATTATTTTTCCTTTATTAGAAAGTAAGGAATTCTATCAATGTGATAGATTGAGCTAACGTATTCTCTGCTGGCTACAAACATGTAGACAGTCTGGAAAAATAAAAGAAAATTGAAATATAAATGATAAGAGAGTATGTTGATCAGGTGTCAGAATGAAGAGGAAATAAAAGCCAGGGCTGATCAACTATGACTTGATGCCAAAGTGTGTATGTGTGTGGTGGGGGCGGGTATCTGGCCTAAAATTAAGGACAGGGGCCCAGGACTGTAACACCTATATGGGGACAGTAGATGTGCCCTCATGTTTAGATAAAATGAGGAGCTGGAACTGAGACTCCTGCATAAAGCCAGACCCTGAAACGACTGCCTCCCTCTGTAAGAAGGGTTCTAGAAACCTCTGCTCACTGATCCATGCAGAAAAAAAGCTTGTCTCTGGCCACCAGGTTTTGGGTTGAGGAAAAGTCTACTGTGAGAAATAAAAACCCCAAACTCAAGCCATGTATGTGAATTTAGTCTGATTTAACCCTTACAGTGGGGAAATCCCAAGCTAAGAAAAACATTTAAACACTGGTTCTATATCAGTAAAAACCTTGAAGTACCCAGCAGAAGAAAACGCAAAGTTTCTCTAGAGGGACACTTCAGCAATCCTATGCTACAGGTGCTCCCACAGATAAAACAGCCCTGCTATGAAGATAAACGCACATTCTAAAGTTAGTTGGTTAAATGAGGAAATGATACACCACGAGAGAGAGTAAGGAAATGCAACAAATAGAAAGATTATTTTCTTTAGAACTTGAGATAATAGTGCAATCTGAAAACCACTATAAAATACATATGTTTATAACCATAACAATCAGGATACCATATACAATAGATTTGGAAAAAAAGCAAACAGGATTCTAGAAATTAAAGTTTCCTTCATTAAAAAAGGACAGGCAAAACAACATATTAGATATAGCTAAGGAATTAATGATCTGAGGAAATTACCCAAAATGGAGTACCAAGAAAGAAAGGAAGAAAAGACGAGATGGGTGGGTGCAACTGGAGTCAAAGCTTTCTCTTGTTTTGTAAGGGGATGAGCCATTTGTTTTCAGTGATGTTAAGTCAAATATGAATGTTATAAATTTAAAGGTGACCACTAAAAGAGTAGAAATGAAACATATAACTTCCAAACTAGCCAAGATTAGATTTCAAGTACTACATATAAAAACTTGGTATGCATCTAAATGTATAACCTTAAATTGCCTATAAAAAGTAAGACTGAGCTTCCCTGGTGGCACAGCGGTTGAGAATCTGCCTGCTAATGCAGGGGACATGGGTTCGAGCCCTGGTCTGGGAGGATCCCACATTCCAAGGAGCAACTAGGCCCGTGAGCCACAACTACTGAGCCTGCGCATCTGGAGCCTGTGCTCCACAACAAGAGAGGCCGCGATAGTGAGAGGCCCACGCACCGCGATGAAGAGTGGCCCCCACTTGCCACAACTAGAGAAAGCCCTCGTACAGAAACAAAGACCCAACACAGCAAAAATAAATAAATTAATTAATAAACTCTTACCCCCAACATCTTCTTTTCAAAAAAAAAGTAAGATTAAGCTTCTTAGCTTAAATATTAATATTTAAATTAAATATTCAACTCAAAAGCCTAGGAAAATAATATACTCATAAAAGTAGAAAGAAGGTAAAAATTAAGAGAATAATCAAAATAGAAAGTAGAGCATCGACTAAAGCCAAAGTCTGATTCTTTGAAGAGACCAATGAAATAGAAAACTTCTGGAAAGATTGGTTTAGAAAAGTATACAATATTAGAAATAAAGTTACAATATTAACATTGTATAGGTACAGTAAAGGATAAAGAACTATATCTATTCTTCATATAATATACACTATATTTCTATATAAAACTCATATAACTTTTACAACGTTATGCTATTGAATTTGAAACAAAGCTATACTTTTCTAAAATAATTACTAAAATTGACTCAAGAAAGAAATAGGAAAACTAAAAATACGTATAACCTCTAAACAATTGTTATCAATCGTCAAAAATACATCCACCAAAAAGCACAAGGTCCAGATGTTTTAATGACAAGCTCTATCCAAACTTTAAGGAATTCAATACAGATTGTTTGAGATGAAAAAAAGTAAAAGCTCCCCAATTTAATAAAATATAATCTTGTTACTAAAACCATATAAGGATGAAAACAAAGAGTTATAAGTTAATCTAATTAATGAACATGTATCTAAAAGTCCTAAACAAAAAATAGAAACCTGAATCTAGCAATGTATAAAAATACCATATATGATGACCAATAGGGGTTATCTCAGTAATGGAAAGATGTTTAAATATGAGAATATCTGTAAAGTAATCCATGACATCAACAGATTAAAATAAAAAAATATGAACAATTCAACAAATGCGGAAAAAAAGTATTCAATAAAATTCAACACTCATTAATGATAACAAACCTTAGCAAACTAGGAAAATAAGCACTTTAACCTGTGACTGAGTTTTATTTTTTAACCCTGTATCAGTCAGGATGGGCTAGGCTACAGTAATAAGTAACCCCCAAATCTTAGAAGCCTAACGTAATACCAAAAGATTATTTCTTGTTCACACTAAAGTTCCATGGGGGCAGCAAGAGGTTCTGATTATTCCAGTAACTCAGGGGCCCAGGATGGTATATTCTTCCATAATCACTAGGGCACTGAGATGGGAACATGGTGACTGGTACACTAATTTCTAAAGCTTCCTCCTAAAGTGACAATGCCACTTCTCATCTTTAGTAGTCAAGGCAAGTCATATAGCCAACATAATAAAAAGGGCAGGGGGGAGTGAAATTCTACTATAGGTCTGGAAGGAAAACTAATATTTGTAAATAATCCCAATGCCTATCTGTGGTATGGTAAGAAATATATATTTGCTTTTTGTCCTTGATTCCTGGCACAGAGCTTCTAAAACTCTTGGAATTTCCTGAGTGATAGGCACATTTCTGTTTGTTTGTTATTCATAACAAGCCCCTTTCAACCTTACCTGAGTTTATGTCAATGAGGTGACTCTTGGTGCATCCCTAGATACTTCAGGATGGGGGCTGGTTGCCAGAGGAACCAACCATGTGGGTAAAGGATCGGAACTTCCTACCACAAATGGACAATGATTTAATCAACTAGTACCCAGTTACTAGAAAGCCTAGTAACTACTTACTAGAACCTGCATAATAACCCCTAAACAATGGGGTTCAGAGAGTTTCTGGGTTAGTAAACACATCAAGGTGCTTGGACAGTGGTATGTCCCATGAGAGCTTGGAAGCTCTGCACCCCACTCCCTCATACCTTGTCCTCTGCATCTCTTCCATTTGTTCCTGAGTTGTATCCTTTTCAATAAACTGGTAATAGTAAATACAGCACTTTCTTTCCTGAGTTCTATGAGTTATTTTAGCAATTACTGAATCTCAGGAGGCGTCATGAAAACTTCCAGACAGTTGGTCAGAATTATCAGTGACCTGGTCACCTGACGGCAGTGGACATCTGAAGTGGTGGCAGTCCTGTGGGACTGAGCCCTTAACATGTGGGATCTATCACTCACTCTTGGAGTCAGTGTCAGAACTGAATTCAGTTGTTGAACACCCAGTTGACATTCCAGGATTATCACATTAACCATCCCCCGCCCCCAACTAAAAGCCTGACAGATGATTATTATATATACTAGAGTTGAGATCCATCACATTCAATTATATACTATTATATTTCTGTATTTTCAGTTGGTCTTAAAAGGGATATTTAAATGTACAATATTTAGACATCTTTACTTCTAAATTTTTTCCCACCTTTATTCTGTTTCTAAATCATTTGTCATTTAAAAATTACTTCCGATTTTACTAAGATATTTTTTATTATTAGTTTGGAAATGAAAGCCTGAAGAAAAAAAAATTATCCAAGAGAATATCAATACCTACGGTTCTAAATGTTATTATGATGTCTTTTTCCAGGAGTTTTAGTAAACTTTTCAGACAGTAATCATTATTAAAATATTTATATTCTCTGTTTTTTTGTTTTTTTTTTTTTGCGGCACGCGGGCCTCTCACTGCTGCGGCCTCTCCTGTTGCGGAGCACAGGCTCCAGACACGCAGGCTCAGCGGCCATGGCTCACGGGCCCAGCCGCTCCGCGGCACGTGGGATCCTCCCGGACCGGGGCACGAACCTGCATCCCCCGCATCGGCAGGCGGACTCTCAACCACTGCACCACCAGGGAAGCCCTATTCTCTGTTTTTAAAACCATTTTCCCCCAACTTAGATAATAGGAGATGAAGTTAGCGTATTACATTTTAACAAGACAATAAAAAATTAATGATAAACTGTAGAAGTCAAGGAAAGTCATGATAAAAGGTCAGTGAACATTTTAAAGAATTTCAACACTCAAAAATCTATCAAAAATTGAAATTTACACCATGTTTATTTTTTCCTTTTATAAGTTCACTGTTACTAAAATCGAGACTAGGTAAAAAATCTACTTGATGATGTATAAGACACACAGAATCCAGGTCATTCTATCGTAATTGGCATTAGTAATTGGCAAGTTAATAGTGGTACATATTATGTAAAGACAGCAAATATATAGAATTAAAATAGCAAGGAAGCCAAAGTACTGAGTAAGAACATGCCATTTTTAAAATTGTTGTTAATGATGATTACATTTAAAATTCTTCCTGGAGTTTCACTAGATACAGCATTACTCATATCCTGTCTTTAACAGGTATTCGGTATCACTTAAGTATGCTAAGAGGACACTGTAAGTAGCTCATGACCAAAGTTTTCAAGATTCATTAATGAACTTTTCTAGGCATTCTCACTCTACTCAAGGAATTCTGTAATCTAAATCTCTGTTCTGTCACAAATCTACAGAAATTAATGTACAAATAAAAAAGAAAAGTCTGACTTGCATACTACTTTCAAGAAAATAAGCCAAAACTTAGTTGATGTTTCATAAGAAGATGATTATTTTTCAATAATGGAAGTAAACTGATTTCCATAGTTTATATGAAAATTTCAAAGAGCAATAGGATTTTTGGACCCAGAAAAAAATTGTTTTTAATTAATGCTTACCATATATGGCTTAATTTGGGTGAAAATAAGAAATGAGATTCATTCATAGGAAATAAATAAGAAATAATGATTCATTATTAGCAAAGGACAAGACAAGGTATGAGATACAGCAGAAATGGAAAGAATTATGACCTCGGAGAACAGTGTTAGTCGAGTTTCAAAACTGCTTAATCCTGTGGATAACGTATAAAATTTACAGTAACTGAAAGTAATTTTTTTTTTTTTTTTTTGCTGTATGCGGGCCTCTCACTGTTGTGGCCTCTCCCGTTGTGGAGCACAGGCTCCGGACGCACAGGCTCAGCGGCCATGGCTCACGGGCCCAGCCGCTCCGCAGCATGTGGGATCTTCCCAGACAGGGGCACGAACCAGTGTCCCCTGCATCGGCAGGCGGACTCTCAACCACTGCGCCACCAGGGAAGCCCCTGAAAGTAATTTGTATCAAGAAAAACTCTCAATGGAATTAGATGCCTGAGAGATGCCTGTAGTGTACTGATGGATAACAAAGTCAGGAGCACATGGAATGCATTCTGTGCTCTGACAATGCCTTGGGGAACTCTGAACTGCAGTCCTGATCAGCCCTCAGAGAGGTCTTGGGAGGACATGGTAGTTGAAGAAGAAATGAACAATTCTAAAGAGGCAGAAATATTGGCATAGTAAATTAAAGTAGAAATGACTTTTTTGGGGGGCAGTCATTTCTATATTCTTCCACCACAGGTTATAAATAGCTGGAGAAAAGACAGCATCTATCTACCAGTATTGATGAATTCTTTGAAATGCCTGGTACAAGGTACAGCACAGAGTAAACAACAGCTTTCCCACCTGCTAGAATGTTCTTCCTAGCTCTTCACAGGGTTTGCCTCCTCTCACCCTTTGGGTGCGGTTCAACTCTTACTCCCTCAGAAGTGCTTATCCTGACCACTTTTCCTAAAGTAGACCTTTCAGTGTACCTTCTTGTTACTCAGTGTATTTACTCCATAACACCTTATTTTATTCTGCTTTGCTGTTTAAAAATGTGCTTTTCTTTCCTGCCTCCCTACTAGGATGTAAACTTCAGGAGGACATGGGTTTATCTGCCTTGATCACTGAAAATACTCTCAGCACCTAGAACCGTATGTGGTATATAGTAAGCACTAATAAGTATTTATCAAGTAAATGTAAGAAAAAAACGAAACAATTATGTAGGTACACAATCACAAATGAACGAATGAAAAAGTCTTTTTTCAAAGGAAGGCGTTTGTTATATTTTCTATACCTTTTGGTCTATACCGTGTCAAGTCCAATTGTGTCCACATTCTCAACAAATTATAGTCATTTCCTTAAGAAAGGAACACTCATCATTTCTCCCAGAAGAAACATCGTTACCTACTGAAGAAGAGAACTCATCATTGGCAGTGGCACATCACTAACGCAGAACTATTAATGATATTTCATTATAAATAACTCAAAGAGCTAGCATTTGCTTTAGTCTGTACAGTACCAAGCATGCCAACAAATGTTTTCAAGGCCGAGTAAAATAGTTCAAGTGAAGGAACTTGTAAATAACATCTCTGTGACTAAGAAAACAGATATACCCATCTCCAGCCAGATTTCTTCAGCTGTGACCTCAACAGAAGCTCAGTGACAAACTGGTCACCTCCTGGGAACCTAATGATGTCCCAATGAAAAAGTGTGTTCAATACATATTCACTGACTATCTAATAGTATTTAATGTTTGAATCATTCATTCATATTAAATGAATGAATCATATCCTCCTAAAATAATATCCTTGACTTAGATTACTTACTTTCATGGTCTATATGTGCCTAAAATATAAAATTTTAAAGTAAATTAGGTTTCAAAACAATTATTCTAGATAAATCAGCAAAATATGAAAATTTTAAGTAGGTTCAAAATTCAGCTTGGGTGATTTAGTAACAATATCACTGGTGCTAATATTACTATGTGCTGAACATGTAGTAAGCAAACTGTTAAGAGACTAAGTACTTTGTTCATATAATGCTTGTGGCAACACTCTGAGATGGGTTAGCACTGTTATCCCTATTTCACCAATAAGGAACCTGAGTCACAAAGAAGTTGAATGATGTGTCTGCGGTCTCACTGCTAGCAAATGGCAAAGCCGGTTATGCAAATCTAGGCAGTCTGGTTCCAGGGTGTGTGTGGTTAATCACAAACCTATCCAGTGCTATTTCAAGGTGCTTGCTTGCAATCAGGTTGTTATCAGTTCATGACCAGGAAGTACCAAAATTGAGAGAAAATATTCAGAAACATATAGCAACTTGACATTGCTGTGACATCCAATTATGCAATCATTGGACTCATCTAGTTGGACAGGATATAGACCAACCAGTTTAGGGGTCAAAGGGACATAATTAACATGTGGCCCTAACTATGCACTAGTACTATGTATAGTCAGTGAACAACATATTGGTCTTACATAAACAGGAAATTAAAAGAAAAGAAAAAAGAAAAAAAAACCAACCTGGTACTTCAATTAGTTTGAGAATCCCTGATCTACACTAAGCTCATGTGAATTATCAGGTTTTCTCATCTCAGATTGGCAAGCACACCAAGGGTGTCACTTTTGGCCTGCCTCCATCATACAGTAAACAGAAAGAATTTCAAGATTTGTTCAAGTTTACGTTTACAAATTTAGTACATATTTTAATGAAGATGTTACATAAAAGCATTTAATATGAAACATATAATTTGTTGCCCTTACTGCATGAAAATATAATGCTAGTCATTTAAAGTACTTAAAAAGAACAATATAAATATCCATCCAGAACTCTAAATTTTCAGTTCTACCCCAAAAAAGAAAGACTTTTTTCCAAAAGGCTAAGTACAATGAAAAATATTTAATTTACATTTTTATTTTGTAAGACACACACCTCCTACCCCTCAAAATCAGTTTTCCAGAATCTAACTCCTTGTTTTGGCTTTACAATGTCTCACTGAAAAATAAAAGCACAACCTAAAAGTTGAGAATTATGTTTTATTTAGCAGACGAAACCGAGGACTTAAGCCCAGGACACAGCCTCACAGCTCTGAGGGACTGCTCTGAAGAGGTAAGGGAGGAGCCAGGATTATATAGGAGTTTTTGCAACAAAGACCAGGTAGTGGAACATCAGAAGATTACTGTTAAGTAAAAAAACCAGACATCTCAAGTTAAGGAATGTAGGGCTTTTCTATGCATGGGAAGATGCAAGAGTCTGGGCTCACTGGAATCATTCCTTTGACATGCACCTCAGCTCTCTGGGGCCAGTATCTTGTGCCCTCTCAGCCTGAGTCTCCTTAGGTGGCACTGCTTGGGGGTGGCTGCAGTGACTGGGGGCTTGGCAGTGGACAGTCCGTTTGTTTCCATCCTGGGCTCCCTCAGGGCCCACTGTCTGGGCTGGTGTGGTGGCTAGATGGCTACAACATCCTTTGTTTACTGATATGGCAGGCAACATTTTTTCACCGATAACAGTGATTTGGAAAGTGATTTAAATCAGATCAGAAACCATAAGGAAAGAAACCTGGGGAAGTAATTTTCCATTTAATTGAGGAAGGCAAAATATATCTAAGATAATACAGTGATATTGAATGTATCCACCATCAGGTAGGAAAAAATTAGATAGCCCATACATGTTGATTTTCATCATAAATGATATATAAATCTTTAAAGACTTTTTTAAAAAATGGAACTCTTCCTAAAGGCCTGTAAAACAGAAACCCAATACAGTGTGATTAACTGAAATTCAGAAAGTTGTTTACTCTCAGTTTTAGCCTTAGAATGCCGCTGGCCTTCTCCAATCTCTTCTCCGGTTACTTTCATGATGAACTTCTAAGGAGAAACTTATACTCGCCTCATCCTCCTCTCCTACTTTTCCATTGTAAAAACTTTTGTTTTCCTAGGTAACTACAGAAAAGGAAGAACTACAGAAAGAACTCCAGAGAAGAAACACACACAAACACACATACACCAGCTTTAAATCACTGAGCTTACTTTTACACACTGTTCTAAGCCAAGGGATTTTGCTTTTCTTAAAGCGTGCAGTGCTTTCCTGGCTCACAGGCCTTTTACTGCCTGCTTTTGAGATTCTTTACAGATGGATGAGGTTGGGAGTACGATGGTTGGATAAGTGGGACATTACTTGATCTTCTATCATTTTGATAAGAAATTTATGAGGCAGAGAAAAGGCATATACCATTATCCTCATTATTTTTTAAATGGGGAAACTGCAGCACACAAAGAAAGTTCAGTAACTTGCCCAAGGCACCAAGCAAATTAATGTTGGAGAATTCAAGTCTTTAAAATCGCACTCTTCTCATCAGATAACAATACTGCCTTCCCTCTTCTTGGTCTTTCTCACACATATTTTATTCAAGAATGATATATATGTAAATTGTACCTTATGCGATGCATTTCCAGACAGCTCAACCAAATCGTCAAACTATAATTTCCTATTAGATTTTCTTTGAAATGCTAGCTTTTGAAATGATACCCACAAAACTTTCAAACATGAAATTTGTAGGAAGAGGAGACAAAGAATGATGGGAAGCAAAAAATAAACACAGTTTCAATGACTTTGTTTGGGTAAAGAACCAAAAGATTAAAAAAACAAGCCAAAAAAAAATCCTGGGGTTGGGGGGAAGAAGGTTCTTTCTGACTGACAGTATTTTGCCTCTTTGCCTCTCTATGCAGTAGGTGGCACTATGGTACTATTCATCAGGGTCCTCTTCTGTTTTTGAAACATTTTTCCTCCATGCCCCGAGAACCTTCAGCCAGCACTGCCTACATTCCTTTTTTTCTGGAATGGCAGAGGGTTACCACCACATCCTTCACTGCACACCCTTACAATGCCATTTTGAGAATATTCAGAGGTACAGTTGCACGAAGCAGCCTGCCTTCCTCTGCCCCATCACTCAAAAGGTTTCATTTATAATCTATCAAATCTATTTTTTAGCTGGGAGACAGGATTCTCCTGCAATTGAAGACCTTCCAGAACAACCAATGGCATATGTCTTTAGGTTTTCAATTATAATGCAGCAGAAATGATCGTTAATAACCTCTCATAAAAATACACTACTTGTAGAAATTAAAAAGAGAACAAAACAAATTTTATTCAAAAATAAGGAATTAAAATCCAAAACTAGGCTAAGTAAATTGACACCGAATAGGAAAAACATTCATCCTTAAGAGTATATAGGAGTCATGGGACTTCCTTGGTGGTCCAGTGGTTAAGACTTCACTTTCCAATGCAGGGGTGCGGGTTTGATGCCTGGTTGGGGAGCTAAGATCCCACATGCCTTGGGGCCAAAAAACCAGGACATAAAACAGAAGCAATACTGTAACAAATTCAATAAAGACTTTAAAAATAGTCCACATCAAAAAAAAAAAATCTTAAAAAAAAAGTGTACATTGGGGTCAAATATGTTCCAGGGGGCACTGTGTCTAATATTACTATGATGGTTAATGCTATGCTTCAGCTTGACTGGGCCCTGGGATGCCCAGACAGCCAGTTGAACATTTTTCTGAGTATGTCTGTGGGGGTGCCTCTGGATGCAATTAACATTGAAATCTGTAGAGTAAAGCAGATTGCCCTCCCTGATGTGAGTGGGCCTCATCTAATCTGTTGGAAGCCTGAAAGGCAGAGGAAAGGAGAATTCATTCTTTTTCCCTGACAGTCTTCAAGCTGGGACCCTGGTCTTCTGCCTTTGGACTAGAACTAAGACTCACACACACTTGGACTCAGACTCAGACTAAAGCTTATGTAACCTCTTGGTTCTTAGGCCTTTGGACTCAGACTTGGAACTGTATCATGGGGCTCTCTTGGGTCTCTAGCTTGCCAACAGCAGATTGTGGGACTTCCTAGTCTCCATAATCTTATGAGCTAATTCCTTAGAATAAATCTTATATGTATAATATTATATTTAATAATATGTAACATATTAAAATATAACATTTATTATATATATTATTTAACACAAATATTATATATTATAATATTTTTATTATACAAAGATAGTCAAAAGGTACAAACCTCCAGTTATAAGATAAATAAGTACTGGGGATATAATGTACAACATGATAGACTTAATTAACACTGCTGTACATTATATATGAAAGTTGTTAAGAGAGTAAATCCTAAGAGTTCCTGTCACAAGGAAAAAAAGTTTTTTCTTTCTCAACTGTTGTTATCTTTATGAGATGATGTATATTCACAAAACTCATTGTAATCATTTCATGATGTATGTAAGTCAAATCATTATGCTGTCTACCTTACACTTACATACTGTAAGGAACGTCTCAATAAAATTGGAAGAAAAAAAATATATATAATTGGTTTTTCTCTGGAGAACCCAGAGTAATACAATTACTAGTTTCATATTAAATTGCTTTGCTATAAATGAGGCAAAAAAAGTTAACTTATAATATTAATTTCTTTCTAGGTAACAACACATACATTTTTTTGGTAAACAATAGCCATAGTATTAAACTAATTTATATAAATAAATCTTACCTGTAAAAATTGTGCTTAGTTTTTTATATTTGACTCTGTATATAAATGCTAACATGATGACAAAAGAAAATGCTATCTGGAGAAGCCCATTCTAGACTTCCCATGATCTATTCACTGCTGGAAAAATATTCACAGCTTTTACGAGAAAAAAAAAGGTTTTGGATTTACCTTATTTGTAAACTTGAAGATACAGAAAAACTATAAATTAAGTATAATAGACTTATAATGTGTGACACACTAGGAACCTCAAATCTACAAAATTCATTAAGTAGGAAATTTATTCATTTACCTTAGTAAGACATCTTAAAGAGAGGGTTTTTTTAGGCTAGAGTACATAATTAAGTTTACTGACTACCAGCTATGTCCTAGGTCAGGGAAACAAAAGGTGTGGTTGTGAACTGCTACTGTTTATAAAAAAGAAAAGCAGCTAGAGCCAGAATGTAAATCTTTATCCCCAAGCACACATTTTTTTCCTAACAAGAGTTTTTCAGTTTTAACAAAGAAGGAAGGAGAATGTTGACTTACTTCATGGCCCGAGTTCCTTAGCTCAGTGCAGATGGGCACTTTGAGGAGCACTGTTCTAGGTAATTCTAGGCGCTTTCATCTGTGTTATTTATAACAGCTAACATTTCTTGAATTCTTACTATGTGCCCAACACTTGTACTAACGTTTAATCTTCACAATAACTCTGTAAAAGAAGTACTATTATTCCCACCTTATAGATGAGAAAACTGAAGCTCAAAGTTTTCACAGACAGTAAGTAGTGAGACGGGATATAAACCAGTCAGTCTGGCTCTAGAGCACGCTCTTACTACTTCACTATGCTGCCTTCTCCTTAAATTTGAATTCTTAATTCAGTGATGCAGACACAGCTGTCTCTATTTTAGAGCTGAGAGACAATGTGATGCCCAAAGACAGAGGCTGTACCTAAGTCATCTCTGCATGTTCTCTCTGACAGCCTCTAATGATGTCCCCAAGCTTGTAGGCTTTGTGGGGAAATGCAGAAGGATCATGGAACATAGTCTCTCCCCTTGTGAAGCTCATATTCTCATGAACGAAGCACTACCAATAAGTGAACCAAGTATGAGATGAAAGGGCTACCCGGCCCTGGGCCTGGAAGAGTGAGGGGCAACATGTTCTTTTATTTTTTTTGCGGTACGCGGGCCTCTCACTGTTGTGGCTTCTCCCGTTGCGGAGCACAGGCTCCGGACGCGCAGGCCCAGCAGCCATGGCTCATGGGCCCAGGCCGCGGCACGAACCCGTGTCCCCTGCATCGGCAGGCGGACTCCCAACCACTGCACCACCAGGGAAGCCCAACATGTTCTTTTTTTTTAAAGGTTATACTCTAAGCAATCTTTTTTTAAAAATAAATTTTATTTATTTATTTATTTACTTTTGGTTGCACTGGGTCTTCGTTGCTGCACGCGGGCTTTCTGTAGTTGTGGAGAGCGGGGGCTACTCTTCATTGCGGTGCGTGGGCTTCTCATTGTGGTGGCTTTTCTTGTTGCAGAGCACGGGCTCTAGGTGCGCGGGCTTCAGTAGTTGTGGCACGTGGGCTCAGCAGTTATGGCTTCCAGGCTCTAGAGCGCAGGCTTGGTAGTTGTGGTGCACAGGCTTAGTTGCTCTGCGGCATGTGGGATCTTCCCAGACCAGGGATTGAACCCGTGTCCTTTGCATTGGCCCGCAGATTCTTAACCACTGCGCCACCAGAGAAGTCCCCCAACATGTTCTTTTAAGGACATACTCCAAAACTTAAACCTTGGAGGTGAACAGGTCTAACCTAACCTCACAGGATTGCAAACACCCACATTCCTTATTCTGCCATTTGGCCAGTAATGAGATACAGAAAGAGGGACATACAGGTAACTTTCTCAATAACAATGTTTAGATGGACTCCCTGTGGGGTCTCACTTCTGTGCTGAGGAGAGGACACGTGGGGCCCAGCAAAAAAGTAGACAAGTTGGATTCCACAGAAAGCAAAATCAGGGGTGGTATATAAATGTAGCTCTCCAAACATGGGACTGAGAGGTTCAGAGTCCAGGTACCAATCACTCAGTTCGGCTTCCACAGAATCTACCAATGACAAATTTGAAGGTCATTATAACGAAAGTCTTGGGACTTTGGCTGCTGTGTTTCTTTGGGTGGGCAGCTGCCAAAGGGCAAGTCCTTCAAGGTCATGGCAGAGTCTGCAAGGATGGTAGAGACTGCAGTGGCAGCAGTGAAATAGGCTCATAAAGTTTAGGAGTCTTCCCAGTTTACTAGAATAGTAAAAGGTTAGGAGCAAGGATTAGTGTGAACACAGATTATGGGTTATTTGAACAAGGTCAGTGGAACTTCTGCTTTATGTGGTGGAAAACTAGAAGCCACTGAAGTTTGGTGGGCCAGAGAAGAAGCAATAAAACTAAGAGACATTCAAATCGTCATGAAAAACATGAACCAGGGTTTGGGTAAGGAGGCTGCTCTAGGCTTGAGACAGGGACCTAGAACAGCAAGCACTGGCAGTGTCAACGAGGGGACAAGACGGAAGATGGTTAGTGACTATTTAGATGTACAAGAGTCACAAATCCTCTGGTGCTTGTTAAATGGAACGAGGGAGGAATAGACAGAGGCATTCTAAAGTATCGAGCCTGGGAGAACTGCAATAATGATGGTAAGCAAGCCTGGGAGATACACATCTTACACATTTAAATGGACCCTTGGCCCTCTCATATTTTTCTCTTTGGGCTGTTCCCAGAAAAGGACCACACTGTGGTTAGTCACTAAAGCTAACTCAGAAGATGTTTTAACAGGTCTTATCAGGTATCTAAAGTTTATACTTATTGATATTTGGTATCTAAAACATCAGTTACCAAATTTATAATTTAATATTTAAATACCACATTTGAATTTTTACTTCTTCACCCTTTTGCACCATATGTATTTATTGCTGCACTATTCTCCATTTGCATGAGCTCCCTGCAATGGCCAGGAATGGGGTGTGGATAAAACCTGAGGTGGAGGTAAGGGGGTGAAGAAATGTTTCAGCTTCAAATGCCAGTCAAAACTTTTAGCAATCCAATTTGGCTGGAGTCAGAGAAACTGAGCTGTGATAACAGTAAGGACACTAACCCTATACTAATTTTTTCAGTAGAGGAAAAAATGACCTGATGATCAGATCTGGAAATGAAATCCTTATCAAGGTGGACACGGAGGGATTGTGATGCTTGCTAGGAGATGTGGGAACACTGATGGAGGTCTTCCAAGTAGGTTTCAGTGGAAACTGGAAACATTTCTGGACCTGTGAGTTCATGAGACAGTGGGGACTCAAGGAGAATCCAAGAAGACTGCAAGGGTTGGAAAATTTAGACTGATAGACATGGAGGAAGAAGAGTGGGGCAGGGGGACAGGCAAATTGGAGGGCTTTGAGGAGGTGAAGAACAGTATTAGAAGTTTTATTCCAGGTTACAGAGCAGAGCGCTGAGTCCCTCCAAAAAGGAAGGCCCATTTGGGGAGTTACTGGGGCAGAGTTCAAGAGGCACCAACTTCAAAAAAAAATTGTGGACAAGGAACAACTATAGAGAAACACACACACTCTCTCTCTCTCACACACACACACACACACACACACACACACACACACACAAAAGAGGCACCAACTGAGTTGGGGCTTAGGTGAATAAAGTAGGAAAATAACATCATTTTGAACTAAACTGAAGGCACTGATTAGAAACTCAGCCATAAAAGGACATCACCCATTGAGACAGCTAAATGGGGTGAAATGAACCTGATGGGGGAGAAATAGAGAAAACTGGATTTAAATTAGAGAATAAAAAGAATTCACCTATTTTCTTAATTCCAAGAGGCTTAAAAAAATTAAATGTTACTAAAACTAGGATGCATATTGGAATCAAAGAAATGAGAGTTAGAAAAAAGAGTAAATTCAAAGAGCTGAGGCCTGCTGAAAGAAACAGAAAAAAAGGAAAGAGAGGAGACCCAGAAGATTTAAATCAATGGTAAAATAATTAACACGGCACTGTAAATTAGAACTTATGTGCTTAATATTGACATTTGATACTCAAAGATTCTTTGCAAAAACCCTGGGCTCAGTACATCATCTCTACAGGACAACAGGGATTGACAAGAAAGCACACAAGGGAAAAGGGGGTAGTTACCCTGATGCTTAGGGGTTTGGCCTTTGAAGGAAAAAGTCTTCTAATCTCTCAAAAGCAGTGAACTAGCCAGGCCACACTTCTGATGAGGGGCCTGAGGGAGGAAGGGGAAGCACCTGATGTTACTATCTGGTCTCAGAGGAGTCAGGGGCTCCCCAGGCCCTCAGCCAATTAGTGTGGCTTGAGGGGAAGGACAAAAAGGTGACTTATGGTAAAGAAAGGATTCCAAAACTGAGAATATTCTAAGCAGAAAAAACGAAGTATTAAACAACACCATAACTTTCGGTATTAAATAAAACTAACTTTTAGCATTTAAAAATACCCACAGTGTTACTAAAGCCAAGTGACTGGACACCATCTTAACTATTTGCCTAGAAGGCAGAATAATGAAGTTAAAAGTACACGGCTTGTCAGAGCCTGACAGAACTGAGCTGAGATCCCAGTTCCGTTAATCTGCTCAGAATCCTTGGGAGAGATACTCTAAGAACCTCCGTTTCTTCATCTACAAAAGGGAATAAATATTTCTTACTCCTGAGTGGTTGAGACTGTGCTAACATGAGAGCCTCTCACACACATGTGCTGAATAAACATTAGCGTCCTTCCTGTGGGATATGTGATCTTACCCCAGGGGTCACCTTTCCAATTTCTAAACAAAGGTCATTGGGAAAAATTAATGTTTTTTAACAATGTACTTTACATCCAGCATAGCTAAAATGGCTTTAAGCAAAAAAAGGTTGTGGAAGTATCTTTAACTGTGAAATCATGCACTCATTCATTCAATAAATTTTATAGAGCAACTGTTAATTAAAATCTCACAAAAAATTCAAAATCCTAAAAACAATTTTAGTAGTTTTATGTATTCAGAACTATCACTGATAATACTACTATATAATTTTGGTTATAAGAAATAGTGATGTACATGCTGAACACCATAAGGAAAGACCAACACAAGTTACTCACAAATTAATACCACAGAGAGAACTACTGAATTTTACATTCTATCATTCCTACTGTCAATCACAAATCTGATGCGCTTGGTGTGAACTCTAGGTGTAATGAGGGAGGCCAAATCCATGTTCTTGGGCTTATCAATTGGGACTGGTTCTCCCTTTCTCCCTTACCAAAGAGGTTGCCATTTAAAGCTTATATGAAAAGGAGAGTACCTGTGACCTCCTTTTAACAAGAACTAACATTTGTATAGCTTGAAAAGCATTTTCTTTTTATCATTAAACTTAATCCTCACATTAAGTAGGCATTTTCTCCTTTTACTTCATATATAAAGAAACTGGGGCTCCTAGAAAATTAAATCATTTGCCCAAGGTCTTGGTTAATGACAAAGCTGTGAGACACCCAGAATGTCTGACTGAAAATCTTACGTTCTTTCCTGTGGTTATATGATGAATCAAAAGACCTATTTTACAAGCATTTCAAGAGTTACCAGAGTTCAGAGGGGGCGGGAAATGCACTGATTACTCACACTAAAAATGCCGCACAGTAAGAAGGGAAAAAAATTGAAAGGCTTTAAGAGTTATGAAACACTGTAGATAAGACTCTCGGTCATCTGAAGGTAGATATTCATTTTATGCATCATAACAATCTACTTTCTTATTTCTCTCTCTCTTTCCTCAAGACAACAGATATAATGAGTGGATCAGGGCAAGCACAGTTCTACAAAAGTTCTAAATAGGAAAGAAGGAAATGAAATTTGCTACACAGACCTATTGGCCAGAAACTTGTTGGTTTTTATAGGTGTTATGTAACCTCATCTATTTAACAGATTCAGACACAGAGTTAATACTTGAAATGTCAGATGTGTTTCAGAATAGCAAGCTATAAGGCTGCTTGTATAGTTGGATTATATTTATAGTACCATTCCTTACATTTTTAAACCAACAGTCAGACATATGCCAAAGCCATCCACTTGTATCCCCATAGAAGATCCAAGTTAAAACTACCAGAGAGGGACTTCCCTGGTGGCGCAGTGGTTAAGAATCCACCTGCCAATGCAGGGGACACGGGTTCGATTCCTGGTGTGGGAAGATTCCCACATACCACAGAGCAACTAAGCCCAGGCACTGCAACTACTGAGCCTGTGCTCTAGAGCCCGTGAGCCACAACTACTGAAGTCCGTGCACCTAGAGCCCATGCTCCTCAATGAAAGAAGCCACCACAATGAGAAACCCACGCACCTCAACGAAGAGTAGGCCCCGCTCCCTGCAACTAGAGAAAGCCCGCGTGCAGCAACAAAGACCCAACACAGCCAAAAATAAATAAAAAATAAAACAAATAAATTTATATATAAAAAAAAGAATACCAGAGAGATGGTGCTGGCAATGGTAGAGTCCAGACACAGACATATGAAATCTCATTTTCCATGGGCAAAAATCTGAAAACATCTATTTCTATTTTCTAGACAAGATATGAAAACGGAGCAATCAATATATCTAAGTGATAGACTATGCCTGATGATGGTAAAAATTAGTCAATCCAAATTTCACCATTGTATAGCATATTCCAGGAGAGCTGTGAAACGAACTTGCAAGAAGAAAGCAGAGGAGCCTATAATTAAAACAAAGCACAGAACATACAACAGGATGAATATTTCCTAATTTCACTTTCATTGCCCCCATTACTAAAGGCTCTTTTCAAAACTGCTTTTTTTGGAGGCTTCCCTGGTGGCACAGTGGTTGAGAGTCCGCCTGCCGATGCAGGGGACATGCGTTCGTGCCCCGGTCCGGGAAGATCCCACATGCCACGGAGCGGCTGGGCCCATGAGCCATGGCCGCTGATCAGCGGCCGGAGCCTGTGCTCTGCAATGGGAGAGGCCACAACAGTGAGAGGCCCGCGTACCTCAAAACGAACAAACAAACAAAAAAAAACAAACTGCTTTTTGCTTAAACTAAATATAGAAGAAGGTCTCTTAAAAGACCCACTGAATTAACTGACAGTCTTCTCTTGGCAAAACATACCTGCCGGGAACGGCAAACTCATGTGTGTAGTCTTTTGACCTCCGCTTGGCTGCATAAGAATGGGCCTTGGGCCTGGAATACTTCCTTACCAAGAAATAGAGAACACCACAGCCTGTACTGAACTTGTCACCTCTTGTGGGAGTTTCTTTCCCCGTTTCAGACTCAACGTATGCTTCTCTTTGTTCTGCTTAAGCCTGTGGCATCATGGCATCTGGCCAACCTCACTACTATCTGTTCCTTGTGGGGAGATGATAGGGCCCTTCTGCTGCAGCATAAGAGGGGTGCGTGCAGGTCACCTGACCAGTATGGCTTCAAGCACAGCGGTCCAGGCAAGCCCAGCCAAGATCAACTGACTCCACCCCACATCACAGATGCATGAGAAATAATACATAATACTTGTAAGCCACTGAATCTTGGAATGGTTGGTTAGGCAAAAAGAGGTAACTGATGCAAGCTCATCTACACAACAGTGTGTTCTGTAGTAAATACCACTCTATTGAGAGACTATAGTATATGTAAAATGTATCATGTAGAAATTTTGCTCTCATGTAAATTTTATACGAAATAAACTTCATGCTTAGATTTAGTCATTTTATATCACTTCAGCCACTTCAGATACACTCAACTGATATGAAATAATACTGACAACATCATGTTTAATATCCCACCACTCTATTCCTAGACAGGCAATGACTTATAAAACTCTCATTAGCTCTTGTCATAAAAGTTTCAATATGTTAATGTAATTGAATGTTTTCATCATCTGATTCTTAATCTTCCTTGTGGTCAATAAAGACCACATTATTTGTGAACTAATCAAATTTAAGCATTAATTATTCTCATTTCTAGATTTGATGAAGCCTAAAAGACAATATGAACCAGTAAATCCTCATTTGTAAAATATCCTAGACGCCAAAAATGGTAAAACAAATGTGATTTTCAGTGAAAAGAATTTCTTATTTCCTTAGGAAAACTGAAACTATTTCCTTCTGCATGCCGTAGATGTAGATAAGAAATAGTAAGAAAATACTTTTGATAATTTGGGGAAATAGAGAAAGGAAAATGATACACAAGATACACTGTCATTCATCAATGAAAAAGTATTTAAAATATTCCTACATTAAATAATATATATTTGTGTATATATACACACATAAGCATGGATGGATGGATGGGTGGAAGGGGAGAGAGGGAGGGGGAGGTTAGGACGTAGAACGTGGCAAAAGATTGTTACTCTCATTCCAATAACCAAAACAAGCCTGATAAACTACAAAATCATTTTTAAAAAATCCATTGGAGAGCTGAGGATGCAAAAAGATCTATATGAACTAAATTCCAGAAGTAAATGAGCCCTTCACAGGAAAGGAGAGACCCATGGCTGTTCTTATTTCTAGCAGGTTAGAAGGAAGACAAAAGAACTGGCCATGGTTGTGGGGAAGGAGAAATCAGCCTAATTTTTAACAGCTGCATGCAGGCTGAAACGATGGATCAAAATTCCAAGAAGCCCCACTATAAAGCAAGCCTCTTTCTACCTGTCAACTTTTTCCCATGGGTCTTTACCAAGTGCTGGAGGTAGTATACTGAACATAGAGGGAGGAACAGAAAAGTGGAGAGAAATTCATCTAAGACACTCTGGGATTTCAGGTACCAGAGGCTACTGGTGTCCAGGACAACAGAGAGACCTTTTAAAGGAATTCTACGCCTTCACAGAGTGTAGGGCAGCCTTCCTCAGTAGGCTTGGGTCAGGCATCGGGAAAAAGTTCTCCGTAGACAAAGAGAGTCAGGGGCAGGACTGAGAACAGAAACTCCTTAGTGGCCCAAAGACCTAGGTTATAAAGCAGAGCGTGATCTCTCATAGTTTGGAAAGCCATGCCTCTGTTAACCTGTTAAATTTGCTGCTGGTCAGAGTTCAAGCCCTGGTGAAGGGAAAGATCTGACCTTGCCCTCAAAAGATTAGTAACAAACTAAACCACACTGAAGCTGCAACAAAGCCTGGCCCCAGCCCAACCACAGACTGACTCAGCCACCACCCCCACCAGCCTAAAAGAAGGGACATGCTCTTTTCTGGAGGTAAAGGATACTTACTTCAGGCTTTACTGTTCTTAACATGCAATGTGTGGTATGTAGGCCAAAAATTACAGGCAAAGAGGCAAGAAAGTCAGTCAAAAGTCAATAAAAGCAAATGCAGAGATGACCCAGATGGACAACTATTTGTTATGTAATTGATGAATATTCTTTAATCACTAGCAGCACATCCTTCACAGGGATACATTTAATAAACAGGTAGGGACTTCCCTGGTGGCGCAGTTTTTAAGAATCCGCCTGCCAATGCAGGGCACACGGGTTTGACCCCTGGTCTGGGAAGATCCCACATGCTGCGGAGCAACTAAGCCCATGCGCCACAACTACTGAGCCCGCGTGCCGCAATTACTGAAGCCCACGAGCCTGGAGCCCATGCTCTGCAACAAGAGAAGCCACCGCAATGAGAAGCGCACGCACCGCAACGAAAAGTAGCCCCCGCTCGCCACAATCAGAGAAAGCCCGTGCGCAGCAACGAAGACCCAACGCAGCCAAAATTAAAAAAAAAAAAAAAAAAAAAGGTAAATAGTACTAGTACTCAATGAAAGGTATTAAAAGTTTAAATTTTTAATATTCTTTTTATAAAAACATATCAAAAATTCTGAGTATTTACTCCATTCCAGATACTGACTTAAGATACTGGAGGTGCAAGATAAAGCATAGCTCGTCTGTCTCTTCATGGAACTCAACAGGCTACTGGGAAAGACAGATCTGTAAATAACTATAATCCGACCTAATAAGTGCTATCATAGAAGGATAAAAAGGATGTTATTGAAAGCACAGAACGTGAAGTTAGAAGAGTCAGGGATAGCTTCAGAGAGAAAGACAGCTGAACTCAGTTTTTTAGAATGAGTGGGATTCAACAGATGGAGATGAAAGAAAGGGCACAGGAGTGAAAGGATAAGGAAAGATATGAAAGAATGAAAGTATGTGATAGTTTTAGAATCCTACCAATAGTCCAGTGGTTTTAGACAGCACAGGGCTGAGGAATATGTTGGGAGAAAGGAAGGGAGGAAGGAAGGCGATGTGATTAAACAAGATAATTGGAGAGACAGAATGAAGCAGCCTTTAATACCACATCAAAGATTAAGGAAAGCTTTTGAGCAGGGAAATAATAAAATCAGATTTATATTTGTGACAAATATTGCTAGGACTTATAACACTACATTATAAATATTTATAAATTAGGCTCCACCTGACTATGAGCACTTAAAGGGTAAGAAAATATGATAGGAAATTGACCAAAGACAAAGGGAAATAAGATCTGATGGATGAGATTAAGAAAATTCTGATGTTTTTCTGGCAATTGTGATCTTTATTACAAAAATCATTAGTCAATACCATTCTTACATTTATCAATAATGAGGTTTATTAATATGGCAACTCTAGTTAGTTTGATTTATTTCCTCATAAAGACATATGTAAAAATTACTTTTATAATTCCAAAGTAGATTATGTTTTTAAAAACACAATGCATAATTTCATTCCAACTTAGATAACTCAGGAGAAGAAGTGTATCAGTTAGGAATGTGCTAGGCTATAAGTAAGCCTGAAAAATAGTGGCTTAAACAAGAAGGAGGATTATTTACTCATTCAAGTCTAAGGATAGGCAGTTCAGGAAGGTTAGTGGCTCAATAAAGCCATCAGAGACCCAGATATCTTCTCCATTTTTCCACTGTGCCATCTTTAGTATATAGCTTTTGCATTCATGCTCCCAAGAAGGCTGCTGTACTTTCATGTACTGTATTCATATTTTAGGCAGAAAACAAGGAAAGAGCAAAGTGCCACAGGGCAAAGGGACAAGTTAGCTGAACCTGTCCACCTTAAAAAGCTTGCCTAGGAGTACTACCAAGTGAAGTCCACTTGCATTTCATTTGTGACAACTAGGTTATGTGGCTAGCTTTACCTAAAAGGGAGTCTAGGAAGATGAGTCTATTTAGCCGGGCCCATGGCTATCCTGACAAGAGAAAAATGGATATGGGTAAGCAACAAGCAGTGTTTGGCAGAGAAAGTAACATAAAACCTTGCCCAGCTTTTCTGTTAGGTTGCAATCCAAGAACTAAGAGACACAAGCTGCTGAACACCCTTGTGTGCCTCTAAAGGGAGACAAATGCTTCTCTTTGGTAAGCAGCTCATGTGTGCTATTAATGTGGGCTTAGACACATGCTGTCTATTTCAAAGAATGTTCCCAGCATAATATAATTTGAAGAATAAACTTAAGATTCAGAGAGCAATTTTGGAAGTTTACCTAAATTCATTACATAGAAAAAGGCTCCTAGAAGTCAGTACAAATGGCTGGCATTTTATCTACTGCATTTATCAACACCAGTGAAAGTATGCATACTTGTTACAACTCCAAGTAGCAGAAGAACAAACACCTGCACATATTCAATATTCTAGATGCTTACCAGGAATGGCAGAGCAAACCAGATGCTACTTTCCTTCCTGCCCAAATATTTTCCAAATATTAAGCTATTTTTGTTATTGCAAAGAGGTAACAAAATTCACAGAACTAAAAGCATTTAACAATTGGCTACTATATTTATGACAGATGGCTACATCTACAATTACTAACAGTCTTGCTACTGTTTGAATATAAAAACCAAAAAGCTACATAAATTACATGCTCAGTTACTTTACTTCTAATTTAATTTAAGGGAAGAAGAGTTAATTTGATCTATTTTAAATATTTGCCAACAGGATTAATTCAACAATGTATGGAAAGATAAAATACTGTATTCACTGTCTTCCAGTTCTTAACACTAAACAATATATCAGCTTGCTTTTCTACTAAAACTGCATAAAATAGATAGGACAGCTAATTTAAACAGTTGTTTGCACATTCAATATTTATAACCTGAATCTTGCATGACTGACTGGAAGCAGTGAGTTAGAAGGTTTAGCTCAGCTCCTGCCTGGAGTGATGGATGGCCTCGAAGAATTTCTTGTTCACTGACCAGATCAATCACATAACAGAATAAAAAAAATAAATAAGATCAGCCTTAAACTAGATTCCCAACATTTCCATCTGTATGCAAAACTGCTGCGGGAAGAAATGTATCATAAAACACAATGTGAACCTACTTAAAAATTATAAAAATCCACCAAAGATGCTGTAGAATGTAAATTAAAAAAGACAGGGTAACTGGATGATATTCTACATTTTAACTGAACATTAATTCAAACTTTGTTATATATATGTTATATATACATTATATATAATCCAATGACAAATCATTGAAAGGGCTGCAATTTTGGGGGCAGTATTTGCAGTTGATTTTACTTAATTAAACTAAAAGGCACTGTTGTGGCAATTATTATATACTGCACTGTTTTAAATTATTCCAATGGCTGTCTTAAAAAATGAATCTGTTAAAGAGTAAACAAACATCTGATGGTTCAACTTCATTCATTAATGGCTAACCCCAAAACATCTGCAGTGATGAGGGAAGGAGTAGTACTGCATCTGGACCATGGCTAGCAAAGCCCTCCTTAGTGTATGCTACAACAGGTTTGACTGGTTTGTGAGAGGCCCTTGTAAGCATCTTTCCGCAGCTCCTCATTCAGTGATGTCAGGTTGGTAGCTTGAAAGTGGTCATGGTGGGAGCGTTTACACGACAGAGATTAACAAACTCTAAACATCAGGGCTTCTCAATACCCTACCTCCACCCCAGAGGTAAATGGTAAACATTTACCAGCACAGGACAGTGTGAGCTCATTCCTGGGGCCAGGGTGGGGGTGGGATAGGAGGCTGGGGGGACTGAGCGCTCAAGGGCATAAAGTTGAGGTCTTGAGGAACATGTGCAGGAGTGGGCAGGCTCAGACCCCAGATAATCCTCAAGGTGCCTTGGGTGTCTGAGGATGAGCAACCAGGACCAGAAAAATGGCATTTATCACTTCCTATGGCCTTTGGGCATTCACCTTCTCTTCTTGAGTAAGTCTGCCCCTATTAGGAGTAGAAGTGAGAGGAGGGAACAGGAGGAGAATGAGAAGGAGAAGGAAGAAGGAGAAAAATGAGAAAAAAAGAAAAAGAAAAAAGTAGAAGGCAAAGAGCAAGAGTAAAGAAAGATGGAGAGAAAAAGGCAAGGAGAAGTAAACGACAGGAAAGAGGAAGGATGAGGAAGAGGAAGAAGAAACAGAAGATGGACAGAAAGGGGAGAATGGAGAGGAAGAGAAGACAAGAGGAGGAGTAGGGAGGTGGAGAAGGGAGAGGAGATATTCATATTTCTGTGCACAGGCAGAAAAATGTCCAAAAACTGCTGGCCACATGGAGGTCTCTTGGGGATAACCTGAAGAGATGGAGGCTCCAGAACTGGGGACAGCAACCTTTCTGCTATTGGAGTCTGTTTTACTCTTCACAGGCCAGAGACTAGGTTTCTCTTTTGAAGCAACAAGTGAATGTTGGCCATGATTCTATATTCAAGCAGTACCACTGCACCTAGCTAGGAAGAGACGCTGGGAAGAAGACACATCCCAGGTTGTGGCCACCTTTTGGGTGGCAGTGGTTTTCAAACTTCAAGTGCCTCAGCATCACCTGGAGGATTTGTTAAAACAAGGACTGCTGGGCCTTGCTCCCAGTTTCTCTTTCAGTACTTCAGGGGTGGGGCCCAAGAATTTGTAGTTCTAACAAATTCCCAGGTTGTTGATGCTGCTGGTGTAAAACACTGCCTTAGTATTGGGTTGGCCAAAAAGTGCCTTCAGTTTTTTAGTAAAAATAAAAGACACATTTTTTTATTTTCACCAAGAACTTTATTCAACAATGTATTCGTCCTTCTGCCATTTTTCAAGGAACTGCATAATTCCATCTTCCCAAAACTTTTCATCTTTTTGAGCAAAGAACTGTTCCAGGTGCCTTTTACAGTTTTCCAGGGAACTGAAATTTTTTTCCATTAAGAGAATTTTGTAAAGACCGAAATAAATGGAAATCCAAAGGTGCAATGTCTGGCTAGTACGGTGGATGATTCAGAACTTCCCAGCCAAGCTGTAACAGTTTTTGCCTGGTCATCAAAGAAACATGCAGTCTTGCTCTATCCTGAGGGAAGATGATGCATTTTCTGTTGACTAATTCTGGGCACTTTTCGTTGAGTGCTGCTTTCAGTTGGTCTTAACTGGGAGAAGTACTTGCTGGAGTTAATTGTTTGGTTTTCCGGAACAAGTTAATAATAGAGGACTCCCTTCCAATCCCACCATATATACAACATCACCTTCTTTGGATGAAGATCGGCCTTTGGTGTGGTTAGTGGTGGTTCATTTCGCTTGCCCCACGATCTCTTCTGTTCCACATTATCGTACAGTATCCACTTTTCATTGCCTGTAACAATTTGTTTTAAAAACAACGTTTTCGTTACATTTAAGTAGAGAATCGCATGCAGAAATACGGTTAAGAAGGTTTTTTTCGCTTAACTTACGTGGAACCCAAACATGAAAGTGATTAACATAACCAAGCTGGTACAAATGACTTTCAACGCTTGATTTGGATATTCTGACTATGTCAGCCATCTTCTGCGTGGTATAATGTTGATTGTTCTCAATTAATGTCTCGATTTGATCACTATCAACTTCAACTGGTCTACCTGACCGTGGATCATCGTCCAGCAAGAAATCTCCAGCACGAAACTTCGCAAGTCACTTTTGACATGTTCGATTAGTCACAGCACCTTCTCCATACACTTCACAATCCTTTTTTTGCGTTTCAGTTGCGTCTTTACCTTTCTTGAAATAATAAAGCATAATAGGACAAAAATGTTGCTTTTTTTCTTCCATCTTCAATATTAAAATGGCTACACAAAAATTCACCAACTTTGGTAAGTCTTTTTTTAAATGCATGCTGATATGGCAGCTGTCACACAATCTAACAAAACTGTTTTGAATGAAGTTAAAGACAACTAAGGGCTACTAGGGCAATCTTAATGGAAAAAAACAAACGAACCTTTTGGCCAACCCAGTAAAAAAAAATCCTGGAAATAATTACAACCCAGACCTTAAGACCTTATTAGCGAGCATCTTAACGAGAATTCAAATGAGAGAAATACAGGCTAATAATGAGGTACAGGAGTCCTGAGAGGGAAGAAGAAAGGCATCATGGAGCAATTTTTCCTGCTTTCACTTATGCCCTCAGCTGGATGTAACATCCATAAATGTTTCTTTACTAGCCAACTCTTAGAGTCTCTTTCTAAATCGCCCTCTGAAATCTTCTCCATACCCTCCATACCCTTCTCCATAGACCTCCGGGATAGGTCTCCTGAAACCATTTTTACACCAATGAGCACAACTGAACTGAAGAGGAGTGAATGCCTGACTCAGACTAACACAATCATATTCTCTCTCTAGGTATTTGAAATTGCCCGGTAAGACTGGAAATGAAGCAGAAACACAGAAGAAGCCAAGATGGAAAAAGAGAGTGAGTGCTGAAGGCTTTCTAGTGCTGGTTTCCATGTCCAGCTCATTACTGTCCTTGGACTTCATATGATACCCCACATACTTGGCATTTGATGCCCCCACTACTGTGTTTTAATTCACTCAAGTTGGTTTGGTTAACTGAAATGAGTCCAAATGAATCTAGCCCCTCTCCATAATCATCAATAACTTTACTACTAAAATGAACTCATGTGCTCTTTGGAACATGGGATATATATTGCAGTCTGATACATTAACCTTCCTTAGTAGCCTGTGCCACGGTTCTACCACCAAGCTGGTGAGGAAACAAACAACAACAACAAAAAAACCCTTATACTCATTTCTTTTTGTTGGGTATTGAAAAAGTTTTATACATACATCCTTCTTACCATTTTTTAAATATAAGGTAAAACAGCCATTACTATTTGTTTGAATATCAGTTAGTACTCTTTATGTCAAAAGTTAATAGAATACCCAACCCAAGCTTGCTCACTTAATAAATGGAATTTATTAGCTCACATAATTGGAAACCACAGATGTAGGGCAGGCTTCAAGGTTGACTGATTTAACGGCTCAAAACAGTCCTCAATGATCCAACTTCTTTCTATTTCTCCCTTTCTGCCACGTGGATCAATTTTATCCTCCTGGTCACAAGATGGGCGCTAGATGGAAATGGTGCTCCTAGTCCCGCATCCTAAACAAGACTCCTGAAGTTCACTCTGACTGGGCCAGAGTAAGTCAGATTCTCAGTCCTAAAAGAATAAATGTAGCTAAATGGATGGAATGTGCTAATTGATCTATAAATCAAAGCCCACACCAGGGGCTGTGTTGTAATCAGTTTTACTAGAGTACATAGGCTGCCATGAGGCAGGGGGAGATACCCAAGCAAAACAGGTTAATTTAGGAAGAGAAAAATGTGGCAAAGTATGCTAGGTAGAAAACAAATGTCTACCACACTCGTTTCTTATACATGTAATTGGAAAACAACTTAAAATTTCACTTTATTTTGTAACCATTTTAGTAATAATTAGTTCAGGTAAGAGGCGAACTGCTAAACTAGTGAAGGAAAGCTTGATGAGGACCAAGATATTTACATAGTATCAAAGTATGTCCCCACAAATGACTTACTAATTTTTAAGAGAAAAATAGTAACGTAACATCACCTATAATGGAACATACCGGAGTCACATGCCTTGTGATAAACTGCACTAAGGACATGCCATCTCTCTCATAGTATTTCTGCAAAAATGTATAGCCTAAATCTAATCATAAGGAAACCATCAGAGAAACTCAATTAAGGGGCATTCTACAAAATAAGCAGTCTGCACTTTTCAGAAATGTCATTGATGTGAAAGACACAGAAAGACAGAAGAACCATTCTAAAATGATGGAGACTAAAGACACATGAAAACTAAATGTAATGTGTAATACTGGACCAAAAACATAATTGTTATAAAGAACAGCAGGTCTGTACCACAGATAATAGTACTGCATCAATGTTCAATGTCCTGATTTTGAAAATTGTACTGTGGTTATGTAAGTAAATTTCTTTGTTCTTAGTAGACACTGAAGTGTTTGGCAAAGGGGTATGAGATCTGCATTTTACTCTCAAATAATTTGGAGGAAATTTGTGTATGTACACACATACATTCCTAAATATATGTATATACACAGAGAAAAAAGTAAAAGCAAATGTGGCAAAATGTTAATAACTGGTGAATTTGGGTAAAAGGTATATAGCAGTTCTTTGTACAGTCTTTTTTTTTTTGCAACTTTGCTTTATATTTGAAATTATTTCAAAATAAAAAGTTTTAAATATTTAAACATTAATTTTAGATTGCATGTCCCTACAACTTTTCTCAAAGCATGAGGAAGCACTGTTTTGCACTATGTACCACTTAAGTGTCATAGGGGAAAAAAGGTGACAAGAAATCATAAAGTTTTCTTTTAACTTGTTTAGTGGAAGCATAATTGCTTATTCTGGTAGAGGACAATATGTCTTGGCCAAACTCTGTTGCTTCCTTTTCTTCTAGACAAAGAACCAGATACACAGTTCAGCCTCCAATACTGTTATGGGTGGTATGAGTCCTGGCAAGAGCAATCTGACTTCATATATCCTCCTATGTGATTCTCTAGGTTCTCTCTTCTGTTGTCTGCTGACCAGATATGGAGGATCTGCTAGAAGACTCTGAGGCCCAAGGGGCCTAGGTCCCTGAATGACTACTGGGGGGGTAGAGTCCCTACCACTGACCTGCACTGGATTGAGATATGAACAAGAAATGAATGTGTTAAGCCACTGAGATTTGGGATTATCACTTATAGCAGTGAGCCTACCTAACAAAGTTACCTAACTTATAAAATAGATTAACAGAAGAGTGATGCTCCAGGAAAATACACTAAGTAAGGATGTCATGTATTTGCTTTCAGAATACATTTTAGCATAGGAGTTCTCAAAGTGTGCTTAAGGGACCCTTGAGGGTCTCCAAGACTCTTTCAGAGGCTCTGTGAGGCCAAAACTATTTTAAGAACAATACCAAGATGTTATCTGTCCCTTTCACTCTCACTCTCTCTCAAGTATACAGTGTTTTCCAGAGGTGACATGATATATTATATCATGAGAGTGAATGCAGAAGCAGATATGAGAATACTCCTGTCTTCTATTTAGCCAGACATTAAAGAGGTTTGCAAAAATGTAAAACAATGCCACTGTTGACTAAGTTTTTTTGCTTTGCAAAATATAGATATTTTATGCTATAGCTATTTAGAGTTACACTAACATGTAATGGGGTTATTATTTCTAAATAGTACATATGTTTTAAGTTACTCAGTTTTAATTTCTAATATGGTAAATACTAACAGATATAACCCATATAAACAAAAATTCTTTGAGGTTTTCAATAATTTTTAAGAATGTAAAGGGGTCCTGAGACAAAAAAAAGTTTGAGAACCACTGTTTTGCAACAAAGTGTGAGTATCTCTGGGAGTCACAACATTTTACACAAAATAAGCCCATATTGTTGAAATATAAGAATAGGATAGTGAGGATCCCCAGTTGACCCTTATTAACTCAAGAGCTCAGTGTCCAGGACATGGTAGGTGCTCAATAATATAATTGTTAAATTAATAAATTGTACAATGGTGATGATATTCACATTTAAGAGTATCGTGATAAGTGAATGAGATAATGTATTACATGTGTGTGTTTGATTATATATTATCAGTGTTCATAATTATTCACTATCTCCCTTTTACGTAGGAGGTATATACATCCCTGCCCCACTGACTCCAGGTGTGGTCATATGACTTGCATTGGCCAATGAATGTAAGTAGAAGTGACTTGTGCCACACATATCTGAGGAGAAGCTTTAAATTAGATTGAGTGGTTCTGTTCAGGCTCTTGCACTTCTGCCTATGCCTCACGAACAGCATGTTCCAGACAGGAGTTGTATGTTCAATCCAGGTTCTGGAATGAGAAGACACATAGTCGACCTCTAGCGAAATCAGAGCTGCAGCTCACCTGTAGCTCTCGGGCAATGTGAGACAGAAATATATGGAATTGTTGTAAGCCACCTTAGCAAACCTGGCAAATACAGTATGAAACGAGCCTAACATATTGTATATGTTCAATAAACCAAACCATTCTAATCAGTGTTACTGTTTAGCTAGAGAAGCACTAAAGAAATGTGGCTTAGTCCTTGAGTGAGACTGCACTAAAGCAAAGTCTACCCTGATTAACTAAGATAGTTTATACAGTACTATTCAGGTAACCTTAGGATTCCAGGTAAATGAAATAAATATATGACCTAGGACAATCATTGCATCAAAGTAGATTTGACTCTAATAAAAAATTCTAGCTACCATTCACTTCTAAATACCACTAGAAAGGCTTAGTAATATGTGTAGAGGTCGTTGGCAGACGACTGAGGAAAAAAAGAGGTTCTAAAGTGACTACCAAGTGCCTATACTCAAAGGTAGTTCAGTAAGTCTATCAGTCCATCTGCCTGCCCTGCCCACACCCACTTCTTAGGGAACTGGCTCCAGCTTACAGCCTCCAAAGACAAAAACAACGATGGAGCAGTTAGCTGAAACCCAATGACTGGCCAAGGACCAATCCTGATGGTTCTTTCAAATCTTTGAACTGGAAGATACATAGATTGACCCTGATCTGTCAGTGATGTGTATTGGAGTTGTAGGGTCACAGAGGGATGTACTGGAAGCTATGTTTGCCCACGTGCACAATGACAAGCAATTAGAAAAGCTGGTTTATAGGATGAAACAGAAGAATGAAGCAAACTTACAAACAGAATGAGAGATGACAGAGTAGTTTCCAGAGAGAGAGAGAGAGAGAGAGAGAGAAGCTGCTGACAACTATCACCTCTCAAAAGTGCTGTAACAACTTTTGCTGTTGGGTTCCATATGATCTCTCCATGTTTTTCCAATACTTATCTTTTTCCTTGACATAAATAGATTTCTGCCCCTAACAATGAAATAATCTTTCAAAGAAGTAGTTGTTTTGTTTTGATTTGTTATGACCTTGCTAATCCTGACTCAAACAAAGAACTTAACTTATTTCTGGTGATTAATTTTAGAGGACGGGGTGGGGGAGGAGTAGAAATGTGGATTACAGTGACAGAATTAACTTTTTGCAACTTACAGTCCAAAGCACTGGCAGAAATAACTTCACTATTTAAAACTATCAGAAACCATGATTATAAAATCATACTATACCGTCACCTTTTTCCAACTCAAGCACTAAAAGGCAGCAATGATATCAAGAAAAGATGCTAGAGTCAGAAGTTCTGAATTTTAGTGTAGGTTTTGCCTCTAAAAACCTTGTATCCTGAGGAACGTCCCTTTTCTGGGTCTCAGGGTTTTTTCTATTAAAAATAGGGAGTTGGAATGGCTAATTATTAGAGAAATGCAAATCAAAACTACAGTGAGGTACCACCTCACACTGGTCAGAATGTTCATCATCAAAAAGTCTACAAACAATAAATGCTGGAGAGAGTGTAGAGAAAAGGGAACCCCCTGCACTGGTGGTGGGAATGTAAATTGGTGCAGCCACTATGGAAAACACTACGGAGGTTCCTCAAAAAACTAAAAATAGAATTGCTGTATGACCCGGCAATCCCACTCCTGGGCATGTATCCAGACAAAACTATAACTCGAAAAGATACATGCACCCCTGTGTTCACTGCAGCACTATTTACAATAGCCAAGACATGGAAACAACATAAAAGTCCAACGGCAGATGATTGAATAAAGAAGATGTGGTATACATATACAATGGAACACTACTCAGCCATAAAAAAGAATGAAATAATGCCATCTGCAGCAACATGGATGCAACTAGAGGTTACCATACTAAGTGAAGTAAGTCAGAAAGAGAAAGACAAATACTTATGATAGCACGTATATGTGGAATCTAAAATATGACACAAATGAACTTATCTGTTAAAAAGAAACAGATTCACAGACATAGAGAACAGACTTGTGGTTGCCAAGGGGGTCGGGTGAGGGTGGGGGAGAGATGGATTGGGAGTTTGGGATTAGCAAATGCAAACTATTATATATGTATAACTGAACCACTCTGCTGTACACCAGAAACTAACACAACATTGTAAATCAACTATACTTCAATAAAATGAATTTAGAAAAAATAGGGAGTTGGATAAGAGTTGTAGATTCCCTGTAATAACAGAAACTTGAGCCACTAAAATGTTTTAAATATTTATGCTAACACATCCATTGCTAAAATACAGTGAATTCATACATTTATTACAAATCACTGTTTATGGTATATCAATAATCATATCTGGCTTTAAATAATTCTAAGAGATATTTTATTTCTCACCTTATAAATCAATGGTATTTAACCTCAGAAAAAAGGGCATGGTAATACCTATGTGCATCAAACAGAACAGCTGTTCCTATTTACTGCTAACAAAGGCAACCAACCTCCAACTATACTGAGAATTTCATAACACTGTTGTTGTTTCAAACAGCTTATTGTAATAGCTTTTTAAGTATGAAATAGATATAAAATGCAAGATCACTAATCTGTTCCAATAAAGAAGGGTGGACTATTGGTTATAAGAAAAGTTCTCTGGGAGTTCTATTGTGGGCTTATAAACAGTTTTCATCTAAGAGCCAAGTGTGGCATTCCTTAGCTTTAGCCCAATCTTGAAAACATTTATTTGCATATAACTCCTACTCACATAAACATTTTGAGAAAATTCAAAAGAATTTACTTCTCCTTCCCTAAGTGCTCTTGACTTTTCTCATTCTTGAAATAGTCACCATCCTGCCAGTAGAGGTGTTTCTAAGAGAAATGCACTTTATACTTGGCAGGGCAAATAAAAGGCTCCAAAGGAAAAGCTGCTTTCCTACCTCTTTTCAGGGACGAGTACCATGAAAATTTCACATGAAATGGAAACATGCCCAACTTGTCCCAAAATGTTTCACAAGAGCAATTTAAAAATTAAATATCCCTGCACTTTTATCTATATTTAGAGATATAAAAATTATAAATTAATATTTACTGTACAATTACCATTTGGCCTTATCCAATTTAATCCTCATAATTACTCAATAAATAGGTATAAATATCATCCTCACTGTACAGATGAGGCTGTAACACACAGAGTCCAGCAACTTGCCCAGGTCATCAAACTAATACATGGCAGGGCCACTGACTCTCAGGCTTATAATCTGAGCCGTCACAGGGCCCTGACTTTTTATCCCTGATAATGGATATGGCAATCATTTAACTGCACAGTGCTTTAACAAATGTATGGCCTTTTGTTATGATTTTACAGAGGAAGAACACTTCCAAACATTTGTATATGTGCAGTTTTTCTTTGGCTAGTGTCTTATTTAGCTCTCAGATCTAGGTTATCTAAAGAGTACTGTAAAAAGAATTTAGAAAAGTAAAGTGAACCAAACTAAGAACCGGGAAGAAAAGATTTCTCAAAGAACATTTATTTAATAGATAAAGACTATGGCCTCTGATTTATACACCTATCACATATGTTATCTAAAACTTCCATATAAAACCTATTTTAAGGCATGCAAATTTAATATATTATGAAAGTCAGTATGCAAAGTATCTTAAAGTGCTCCTTTACTAATGCATGTAACAAAATATACTGATTATGCAAGCACATTTAATTGGATATCATTAAAATAATGAGATTTAAGTACTGATGATTTTAAAACGAAAAAAATAGAAGTTGGAATTAGACATGAGATGCATTCAAAATGTTAATGAAACTTGCAATGTCATTACCACTTTAGTATATAATACTACTAGTTTAAAAAAGAGCAATCACTGGCCATTTTCAACCAGTTCTAAACACAGTTTAGAGATGTATTTACTCAGTGACATAGAAGATTTCATTGGATTAAGACTTTGTGCTTGGATAAAACCTTCTTTACAAATAACCTAAGAGCTATATAGAGCAACCACTATTTTCTTCAAAGGTAGGCATCAAAATGACCAAAAAGATAAGAAAGTAAATTTTCCAAAGGAAGAGTTGTGCTTGGTAAATGGACACCATCTCAAAAGCTCTCACCAATATCATTCTGACCTGAAGTTATTAAATTTAGGTATTCTCTCAACCCTGGTGGCTTTAAAGTGGCTGAAGAAGACAAATGACATGTGAAAAGAACAGGTCTGCAGCTGTGAGGACATATTCACTTTCCTTGGTTTAAAGTTTCAAAAGAGTCTAGTGCCTCCGATGTCACCGAAGAAGGGACGGTAAGGAGCAAAATTCAATAGGGTAGAAGGACCTGAAACTTCTATTAAATTTCTCTTTTGACCTATTTGTCTAGCTCACTGGTAACAATACAGAAAAAGTGATATAAGAGTAACTTTCATTAAATTACCCTGAGACTAAAGCTTTGTTTTGTAGGAAGGGTATGTTTCAATTTTCCATTTTATAGAGATGGAAAAGGAAGCTTTAAGATCCATATGAACCTAAACCTCCTAAAATTACAGAAAAAACAATATCACCGATTAGCTCTGGAATTAAAAGAAAAATGTTCACATTACCATTTACTGAAGAGGAAACTGAGACAGTGTCCAGCCCAAAGGCATAAAACCAGGGGATAAAGCAAAAGGACAAGACAAAAACTCTGGAATGAGCATCATAAATACTAGATTGGATTCTAGGTTAAAATCATTAAACTCTACTCAGATATAATTTTCAAATTCAGAATACTGCAATGAAGAGATCACAAAGGATCAAGTAAAATTTCTAAGGACTAGGGACCCTTTTAAGGATCTCTCTCTTTCTTAAGGAATTTACTTTATTAGATTCCAAATGAAAGAAGTACTCCAAATAGCTAAGGGCTCAACACGTGAAACCTTCTGGCAATAATATTCCCCAGGATCTGCAGGCTAAGAATCTCAACCTCTCCAAAACAGCACACGATGCCCACCACCAGCTTTCAGTGTTTTCCTCTCATATATTGAAAAAGCACTGGTTGAGCTGAGTGAAAATGAGAAAAATAATGTCAGTTCACTAGAGGCATTAACAGTACAAAATGTCTCTCAGAATTCATCGAGATAATTGTCAAAATCAGGATAGAGAAAGGAATTAATGCTCAACAATATTCAGTAAAATGAATGAAATTCCTGTCAAAAACGTAATATTCCAAAATCATTTAGTGTGATTGGCAGCATCAAATATAGTGAAACGGATTTCTATTTCAAGATGCAGTTGGTTCTCTTCCAAGAGCTCAGGTTCTTGGTGCTCCTCCTGTACACAAGATTCTGCCCTCAGGCTCTGAAACACCTAACAACCCACACAGGGCTGGCTTCCCACTGCTACGATGAAGCAGTACAGAGGAGATCAGAAAATGAAAGAATTCTTAAAAATCTGTTGTTTATTAAATCATTTAACTTCAGGTCAAATAGTGAGACACAGATACACTAAAATACTTTAAAAATGAAAACTGCGACTAAGAAATAAGCAAGTAAAAATGAGGAGTTTATTTGTAAAAAGCAAGAGAGGATATTTTCTTTTGTGGGTTTACACTGATAGAGAAGTATGAGAGAATTCTGTTACTTTAATGCTAAACATACTGTGTGTTAGCACAGTAAACACTCCATTTGCTCTATATGCAAAATGCAATGTGTTTGGATAATTTCTGGTCAGGTTATGAAGCTCTGAAGCTGCCTTACCCACAGATGCAGGATTTTGAATAATATAATATGTATATGTTAAAGAAAAAAAAGGCCTAGGCATGGACCAAAGTATAGAAACAACAAAGATGAAATGAAGTTGTTTCTTAGCTCTCATTTTTTTTGGCAAAAAAAAAGTATAATACAAGTATTGTCACATTTATGATGCAAAATATTAAACAAAAAATATTTGAGTAAAATTCTTCCTTTAATTTTCAAGCATTTATTTCTTAAATGGGTAATTACAGAAACAGAAACAGCTCAGAATGAAAGACCTTTCCTCTGTGGAACTCTGATGACAGCACTGTGCTATGGGAAGCCCCTAAAGATGTAGAAGGCTGAGCACATTCATCTTGTTCTAAAATTCAAATTAAATATCCCTACCATATATGTATGTATGTGTAATTAGATAGAAAATTTACAAGTATGGCGGCATGGTATGGTGGTGCAGAGCACAGGTTCTAGATTTAGACTACAAGTTTGATTTCTGGCTCTAAGATTATTAGTAAGTCTGTAACCTCTGGCGAATTCCTTAACCTTTCTGGACTTCAGTTTCCTCAATGGTAAAACAGAGGCAATATTTATGACTACTATACAGGCTTGTTTTGGGGATTGAGTGAAAACAAAATGCTTAGAACAATGTCCAGTATATAATAAGTGCTTAATAAATGTTAGCCATTATTACTTTATGTTAATTTTCTCATTTAATTCTTATGACAAATCTGTGAGGTAGGTATTATTACTCTCATCCCATAGGTGAGGCAAGTTAAGTAACTTGCCCAAAGTCCCACAGAGGTAAAGCAGAATTTGACTCTGGATCTGTCTCGTTTGAGGCCTATGCTCTTACTTCTACCTAATACGTCACATGTTCCCTATGTCTTGCTCTTATGCCATCATAACATTTACAAAGATGTATTTAAATTGACTTTTAACTGATCTTTCACTCTCAAAGCAAACTATATGTGGACAGAGATTGGGTCCTGTTTACTCATTCCACTCCTGCCCACTCATATATATTTCAGAGCTTTTGTGCCAGGCATTGTGTTAGGTGCTAGAATATCATGGAACTCAAAGACCGCTCAAAATGACAGATAATCAAATAAAATATACCATTACAAACTGGCATAGTTGTAATGACGGAACACAGTAGAGTGCTAGAAAAGAGCATAAGATTTATTTCTCATTTATTTGGGGGAAGTCAAAGAAGGGCTTTCTGGAGAGGGGAGACTTAAGCTGAGATGAGAAGACTGAGTAAGAGTTAACAAGGTAAAGAAATGGGGATATAAACCACTTGTGCATAGGACCCTAAGCGGAGACCTCACCTGGTGTGTGAGGAAGGGAAAGCCAATATGGCTGGAAAGGAGCAAGTGGGGCTGACAGCTGGTGAGCTCAGGGAGAGGTGAGAGACCAGAGCACATGGGAGCATTAAGGATTTGGGAGTTTGTCCTTGGTACAGTGAAAATTCCAGTTGTTTTTTAGAATGATCACTCTAGCTGCAGTGTGGAGATAGGATTGTAAAAGGATAAGCGAAGAAGCTGGGAAATCTACTCGGATGCTCTAACAGTAAATTGGGGAAATGTGATGGTGGTTTGGGACTAGGAGGGTACTGAGGGTGGGAAGAA
Source organism: Phocoena phocoena (assembly GCF_963924675.1). Taxonomy (NCBI): domain Eukaryota; kingdom Metazoa; phylum Chordata; class Mammalia; order Artiodactyla; family Phocoenidae; genus Phocoena; species Phocoena phocoena. The sequence continues at coordinate 30,439,499 of NC_089228.1, read as the reverse complement.
GTAAACAGATTCAACATAGATTGACTCCCCTATGCCTATCACACTGTATGACAGTAACAGGAATTCAATAATTTGTTGACTGACTAATCATGAGTGATTCCTCAAGCAGAGCTGTGGCTGGTTCTAAGGCATCCACTAACTCACAGATGTATGACCTTCCACTGAGCAGTATAATCATCCAGTGAACATAAGATACACAGGAAGATGTTGAAGAGATGAGTATTAAACTCATAAAACAGCTGGCAAGACTCCACTTATGAAAAACTCTTGACGCGTAAGTGTATCTTTGTGAAACAAAATGCCTCTCCCATTCTGACAATGAAAAAATTTAAAAGCCAGATATCTTTCTGCTCTGTGACTTTGCAAGCTTGTTAGAGAAATATATTATTTAAAATGGCCTGGAGCTATGCTGCCAGAAACACAGTAAAATTCTAAGGGTCTGAAAGAAAGCCCTTTCATTTAAGGAAAAGAAAAAGCTGTAGTTAGAAAGGCAATCAATACTTATTACTCTACCTTCTTTCTTGTAAAACATGGTCTCTGTCATTACTTCCTAAAGTAGCAAAATATTTTGATTATCTATTAGCAACAAATTCAAATGCATAGTTAATACATTTTCTCATAATCTGATAATTTCACTGTCAGGACAGAGAATGTTTTACCCATGTTATTTAATAATTTTGACCTTTTGTCCATAAGACATTTGTTTTGCAAAAACTATAAAACTAAAATAATCTGAAAAATACAAATGTTTGTCTATGTGGCTATGAGAACAAGAGACTAGGATTATAGTCAACTGAATTTAAAATCTGACCGTTAGTTCCATCATCCATAAAAATGTTTTCCCATCCTTCAAGAGCATTAATCACATGGTAACAAAGGGGTGGTCAGGCTTACTTATATCAACTTTCTTGCTAGACTAAGTTAAACCTAAGATACCTATTGATTTCTCAATAATTAAAGCTTTAATTATCATTAACTTAGTTAAAACAGTATATTACCTAGCCAGAGTGATAAGCTCAAGCGTTTGGGGGCACAAATAAAGCTTAATTTTGCATAGGAAAAGAGTGCTCTTCAGCAAAAGATTACGTCCCAAGGTTCAGCAAAGTGTCTTGCACAACTTTGATCAAAAGGCCAATTACCAGCACCTCTACCATGGCTTCAAGGTATAGGTGGTAGAGATCAGGAGAACAAAAGGGTTGGATTGGATTTCTATTTAAGGAACCTAACAAGCTTAAAAATAAAATATAATGTGTCTTCTTCCATTTGGTAGGAAACCACTTTCCCCTACACTGAAAATAAAATTTTATATGGTACACTGTAACTTTAGAATGTTTTTAGAGTCTTGAAAATACTTTCTCTGCAGAACTAGAAAAAGATATTGTGTTGGCCAAAAAGTTCGTTTGGGTTTTTCCAAACCATCTACAGAAAAATCCGAATGAACTTTTTGGCCAATCTAATACATAAGAGCATCAAGTGCTGCTTTGGTCTTGTTACTATAAGAACTACTTTAAAGAATCTTGGTGACCATAGCAGATGATAACAGAAAATCTTAGAAGTTTATAAGATTTAAAGTTGAATAAAATAAAAATATAAATTATTCCGTCTATCCTTTATCATTCCAGAAAACAAAATTAAGTATATTAGCTAAAATTCATATTTTACCAACATATGCACACATTATTTATATTTTAATTCACATAAACAAAGAGAAACTAATAACCTCGAGTTTATGTTAATCTCATTTTATTAAGAAAGCTCTTCCTTCCCCTTGGTTCACACCGGTGTAACCAGTCCAAAATTAACTTCGTTAATAGGAAAAGTCACTTCTTCCAGCAGGGAAAATAAAAACCTAAGCTTTGACCTTGGACAGCTATTAGTTACAAAGAAAAATTAGAAAATAGCATACTCCAAATATAATGTTTTACTGAAAGCATGCAAATTTATTACTGAGACCCTAAACAATATTCCATTCCATATGAATATACAAATTAAATGTTATTTTCATTCTCAGAATTGTATCAGACAACAGGTAGCTCAACGGAGTAAAATTTGTATATGCTCATTTTTGCTAAACAATTAATTCATAGCAAGGCCATTTAAAACAAATATATCCCAAGACATCTATATGTCAACAGAAAAGACCAATATTTCTCAACTAAAGTGAATAACATTAAGATACTATACATAGAAAATCCTAAAAATGCTGCCAGAAAACTACTAGAGTTCATCAATGAATTTGGTAAAGTTGCAGGATTCACAATTAATACAGAGAAATCTCTTGCATTCCTACACACTAACAACGAAAGATCAGAAAGAGAAATTAAGGAAACAATCCCATTTACCACTGCATCAAAAATAATAAAATACAGTAAATCCCCTACATATGCACCTTCAAGCTGCAAACTTTCAAAGATGAGAATGTGTATCTGGTTCCAGCAAGGAACCAGAAACTGTGCCACCGATGTCAGGTGTAAATGAAATTGCAGCTTGCCCTCCATCTCCTATTGCTGATGATCCTTCAGCTCTACCATCTCCCACCTCTTCTCCCTCCTCCAGTCAGTAATTCTTGCCTGTTCACCTGATGCCAGCCCCTCTAATGCCAGCTGTTATACTGTACTACTGTATTTTTCAAGGTACTGTACTGTAAGATTAACAATGTTTTCTTTATTGTTTGTGTTTGTTTTTTATGTGTTATTAGTGTGAAAAGTATTATAAACCTATTACAGTACAGTACTATATAGATGATTGTGTTAATTGGGCACCTAGACTAACTTCGTTGGACTTACGAACAAATTGGACTTACAAAAGCACTCTTTGAACGGAACTTGTTCATATGTAGGGGACTTACTGTACCTAGGAATAAACCTACCTAAGGAGACAAAAGACCTGTACTGTGAAAACTATAAAACACTGATGAAAGAAATCAAAGGTGACACAAACAGATGGAATGATACACCCTGTTCTGGGATTGGAAGAATCAATACTGTCAAAATGACTACACTACCCAAGGCAACCTACAGATTCAATGCAATCCCTATCAAATTACCAATGGCATTTTTCACAGAACAAAGAACAAAAATTTTTAAGTTTGTATGGAAAGACAAAAGACCCCAAAAAGCTAAAGCAATCCTGAGGGAAAGAAATGGAGCTGGAGGAATCAGGCTCCCTGACTTCAGACTATACTACAAAGCTACAATCATAAAAACAGTATGGTACTGGCACAAAAACAGACATACAGATCAATGCAACAGGAAAGAAAGCCCAGAAATAAATCCACTCACTTGTGGTCAATTAAACTATGACAAAGGAGGCAAGAATACACATTGGAGAAAAGACAGTCTCTTCAATAAGTGGTGCTGGGAAAACTGGACAGCTACATGTAAAAGAATGAAATTAGAACACTCCCTAACACCATACACAAAAATAAACTCAAAATGGATTAACGACCTAAATGTAAGGCCAGATATTATAAAACTCTTAGAGGAAAACATAGGCAGAACACTCTTTGACATAAATTGCATCAATATCTTTTTGGATCCAGCTCCTAGAGTAATGAAACTAAAAACAAAAATAAAGAAATGGGACCTAATTAAACTTAAAAGCTTCTGAACAGCAAAGGAAACCATAAACAAAACAAAAAGACAACCCACAAAATGGGAGAAAATATTTGCAAACAAAGTGACCAACAAGAAATTAATCTCCAAAATATATAAACAGCTCATGCAGCTCGATATCAAAAAAACAAACAACCTAATAAAAAAATGGGCAGAAGATCTAAATAGACATTTCTCCAAAGAAGACATACATGGCCAAAAAAGCACATAAAAAGATGCTCAATCTCACTAATTATCAGAGAAATGCAAATCAAAACTATAATGACATATCACCTCACACCTGTCAGAATGGCCATCATCAAAAATCTACAAACAATAAATGCTGGAGAGGGTGTGGAGAAAAGGGAACCCTCCTAAACTGTTGGTTGGAATGTAAACTGGTACCACCACTATGGAGGACAGTATGGAGGTTCCTTAACAAACTAAAAAAAATAAAACTACCATATGATCTAGCAATCCCACTCCTGGGCACATATCCACAGAAAACCATGATTTGAAAAGATACATATACCCCAATGTTCACTGCAGCACTATTTATAATAGGCAAGACATGGAAACAACCTAAATGTCCATCAAAAGATGAATGGATAAAGAAGATGCGGTGCATATACACAATGGAATATAGCCACAAAAAAGAATGAAATAATGCCATTTGTAGCAACATGGATGGACCTAGAGACTATCATACTAAGTGAAGTAAGTCAGACAGAGAAAGACAAATATCATATGGTATCACTCATATGTGGAATCTAAAATGCAACACAAATGAACCTATCTACAAAAGAGAAACAGACTCACTGATTTCAAAATTTATGGTTACCAAAGGGGAAATGTGGGAGGGAGGGATAAATTAGGAGCTTGGGATTAACATACACACACACTACTATATATAAAATACATAACCAACAAGGACCTACTGTATAGCACAGGGAACTCTATTCAATATTGTAATAACGTACATGGGTGAAGATTCTGAAAAAGAATGAATATAGGTATATGTGTAACTGAATCACTTTGCTGTACACCTGAAACTAACAAAACACTGTAAATCAACTATACTTCAGTAAAATTTTAAAAATAAAAAATAAATAACATTAAAATGAGGTATTTCAATTAATTTGAAACCAAACACAGTTTCCAATAGCAGACAGTACAAAACATAACATCACCCCTCATTTGAACTATAAAATCTCAAACTTTTGGATTATTTATTTCTTCAAATTATAGGCTCTTTATTGTCAAATTCAGAATCCTTTGATATTTTCTTAAAACAGATGAAATTTGCTTTCTTCCCTTAGGGAAATGCCAGACTACAGTATATCTGAGAAATACCATTAAATTAGTTTAATTACTTCATGTTGACTTGATAAGTCACTGCTCTTCAATGCAAAAACTGCCACTTGTAATTAATGACTCTTCGTACTGCTTCAATTGATCAAATGTCTAATACACATAAAACATTGAAAGAAATTCTGTATATCTTACAGCAATTCGGTAGCGAAGTCTTGTCCCAGGGGTATGTAAATCTGAAGTACAAGAAACCTCTGGATCAGTCCAACTAAAACGAGAGGGGGAAAATATACATTTATATGTCCAAACCATTTATATGTATATATAAACAAAACAATCACATGTCATCAACAAGCTGAAGCTTTTATCATTTCAGTAATACACAGAACTGCAACAGCACTACCCCTGAGTTACAACCTCATTATAAAAGCAAAAAAAATGATGAACTCAAATCAAACTCTAACAACAAATGCTGTCTTTTAAAGTCACATCTGTGGGCTTGGTGAAATTTTTATGAAAATTTACAAAATAATTTTTTATTTACTATTTTTATTAGGTTGCAAGGAAGTGCACACACTCAATAGACACATATAAAATTGAATTATGGACTCTCATTAAGGCGGTTATAAAAGCATGTGGCAGGGGCTTCCCTGGTGGCGCAGTGGTTGAGAGTCTGCCTGCCAATGCAGGGGACATGGGTTCGTGCCCCAGTCCGGGAAGATCCCACATGCCACGGAGCGGCTGGGCCCGTAAGCCATGGCTGCTGAGCCTGCGCGTCCGGAGCCTGTGCTCCGCAACGGGAGAGGCCACAACAGTGAGAGGCCCGTGTACAGCAAAAAAAAAAAAAGCATGTGGCAATTATTTTTATTCACTGACAGTTTTAACTGTACTTAACAACTTAACGAAAAACAACAGATCAAAAAAACAGTTCTAATTATGACAACTGCAGCTGAAGGTTTGATGAGCTATATCTAGTTCATAGGGTTTTAAATGTGTCTAAAATGAGATGGATGAACATATTTTCAGTTATAATACCTTTTGTTAATTTAATACATTTTTGATTAATTTAATGCTCACAAATTAAGACCTGATAGTTTTTATTCCCCATCACCAGCTTCACCTGGATTAAAAAAATATTTGGAGAAAGACCTATGGTACTTTTGATAACTGAAGTCTACAACTGCTTCAAAAATCAACTGATTTCATATTACCTCTTCAGACCCATTCACTTAATTCCCTTCCTCTTAGCTTTTGAACTTTTGCTTGATCTCTCAATTATGATGCTCTTAATAAACGCTTTAGTATCACTTCCTCCTAAAACATGACTTCTAGGAACTTTTTTCCCAATGTGAGACACTGGGTAAGAAATGGAAATGTCGATATATCTGTGAACCTCTCCTACAAATCTAACAGTACAGGCCAATATGTGGAGAAAGGCCTCAAGGAAGGCAACTGGTCTAACACGCACGTTATTTTCTGTTTATTCCAACTTAGTAGACTTAACAAATTTAAGTCTTTTAAAGTAACGGTACATGTTTGGGTAGTCTATATATAAAGATCTTCTGGTTTAGAATTCCTATGGTAAAATGTTTTACAACATTCCTGAACAACTTAAACAGTTCCTATATTTTACCCCAAATCTAGTTTCGAAACAAAACCATATTTGACCGAATGTGCTTAACATTTTAAAAATCAAACATACAAAGGTAACTTTTACTTAAAATACTAAGCTTATAAACGGCTGCAAAGAGCCAACAGCAGAGTAAGCAACATAACGGAAATAGGGGTAACAGCCTCTGAACTTAGAAAATTCTCTAGGAATCAGATTCTACCATATTTGTGGGAAAAGCCAACAAGACAACCAGAGTTCTGGATTACGAAACCAAAATGAGATACCAAAATGAGGCCAACTTAAATAAACCACCGTTAATCAATCTATCTCTATCTTGCATCTTCCACTGATTGGACTTACAGTATTTTTCCATTGCACAAAGGCCCCCATAAATAGAGCTGAGAGAGCACTGGGATAAATGAAGTCACTCTTTACAAAAGGTCCCTAATTTATGTCACAAATCTCGCTGAATCAGCACTGTTCTCTTCAAACACAAAGCGCTACACATATAGGGCATTTTCGGGTGAACACGTTTAGATATGAAAGATGTTTGCCCCCCAAAAGAGAGCTTTGTAACTCAACTCTCTCACGTATAGAAGCCCTGGTTTCCAAAAGGCTTCACTTCTAAGATGAAAATAAGTACAATACCATATGGTGATCATCTGACAAAGAAAAAAGTACATTAATAACATTTGACATACACTGATCCTGTGTGTCAGAAATGCTAAATAAACTCTACAGTAACATTTTTTTCCCAGTGGCCTAGTAAATATAAACTGACTCCTCATGTCTACATGATATTTAAAATTTGAATTTAAAATCTACATTTAAAATGCTGAATGTGAAACTAAAACGCCCATCAAGTACATAAAATTCATAAAAATTCACTCTTTTTACTGAAATATCCAGGTTTCTGCAGTTTTATAATCTCTTCTCTGCCTGAGATAAAAACTACCTCTATGTTTTAAGGGGTCAGATCCTTTCTTCTTTTGAATATTTTAAGACACATTTATCTGGTAAAACACCATTAGATTTTTAAACAGTGGTTTTTACAGTTGTTTCATTACAGCAAATGATAGTTGTATATATATACCTCAATATACATTTTGCAAGTGTTACACTGTCCAAAGAGTTGGGAGTAGACCACAGTACAGTAATCCTTTATAAGTGACCTGATAAATCATGACTGAAGATATTTCCTGGTTCTATCACAGCCCAGCACAAACAGCACACTAAAGTGCACCTTTCCCACTGCAACACAGAGAACAATTATCCCTTCATTATGTGTTATTCCATATACCTTGGGCCAATCGGAAAACCTGTTTGGGACTTTTTATTCTTCATGTGTAAAACTGAGTTGATAATTTAGGTTTACCCCTCACAGAATCATTTGTGTAGATTAAATTAGATCTATCATTTAATAAAGATTCACTGAACATACACTATATGCAAGACTCAGTGTTGAAGCCTTTGTAGTGAATAAGACAGGCATGGTCTTATTCTAGTACCCTCTTAGAACTTATATACTAGTTCCATGAAGGAGAAGGTCAGGGTGCTATGAAAGCACATAATCCTGGGTCCTTGAGAGGAAGAGGACGATGAGTGAAGGTTTCCTTGAAGAAGTAACATTGGAATTCAGCTGGGAAGAATAGCAGGAATTGACTGGGCAAGGAAGATAGGGGTAGAGGAGAGGAATAAACACTGCAGGGAGAGGGAATACTCCATCATGTGATGGAAGAGGCTATAGCAGATTGCATGAACTTAAAGGCCTAAAGGACTGGTAGGAGAGACAGAAGGGGAAAAGTAGCAGGGGATAAGTCTGGCAAATAGCCAGGAACTCAATTACGTGGGGCCTTGAAAGCCATGTGAAGGATACAGGTCATCCTAAAATCAATGGGAAGCCACTCATCCATTCACTCATTTACTCAACAAAGATTTACTGAATGTCTACTATGTGCCAGGCACTGTTCTAGGTGAACAAAACAGACTAAATTTCTGTGCTGGTAGGCCTCAGTTTCTGGTGATGATGAAAAAACAATAAAAGAACATAAACAGCATGTTAAGTGGTGATAATTACTATAGGAAAAGGGAGAGCAGGGTAAAGGGGATTAAGAATGGGGAAAGGATACAAAGCACAGGTTGTAATTTAAGTATAGATCAGGATGGGTCCTCACTGAGAAGGTGACATTTTATTTGGTAAAGGCCTGAAGAAGGGGAGAGAGTGAGCCATGTAGCTATTTGGGGAACAAAAGCCCTAGGTAGAGGGTGCAGCTTGTGCACCACAGCTAAGGTGCTAAGGTACCAGGCTATGGTTGAAAAGAGCAAGGAGACCTGTATAGTTTGAGCAGAGTGAAAAAGGAAATAGTAATAGCAGGTAGAGTTAAAGTTAAGTAAAGAGAGTTAAGAGGGCAGCAGATACCACAGGGTCCTAAAGATTTTGGGGTTTTACCCTGAGAGAGATGGAGTATTTTCAGCAGAATCACTCTGGCTGATAAGTTGATGACAGACTGTAGGGAGGCAAGTCAGAAACAGGGAGACTAATTAGAAGACTACTGCAATAATCCAAGCATGAGATAATGGTGGCTTGGACAAGGGTGGTAGCAGGGAGGTGGTAAGAAGTAGTCAGACTCTAAATCTAATTTAAAGATAGAGCCAATAAGACTTTGTAGATGAAAAAAAGGAAAAATCAAGCTGATTTAAGAGTTTTTGGTCTGAGCAACTGAAAGACAAATTGCTAACAACTGAGATGGGGCAGTCTGCAGGAGGAGGAAGAAAAATTTCTAGGGTAAAGCTGTCCAAGTATAAATGTCAACTAAGCAACTGAATATACAAATCTGGAGTTTGGGACACAAGTCAGAGATGGAAATGTAAGCTAGTATACAACAGAGATGATATTTAAAGCCATGAGGCTAGAGCCCAAAACCAAAGGAGTAAATGTAGTTCAAGGTCAAGAAGGTCAAGGACTGAGTCCAGAGGCATTGCAGCATTAAGTTGTGTTGGGGAGAAGAGGAAGAACCATGAAAGGAGACTAAGAATAAAGACCAGCAAAGTAGGAGAAAAAAAACTATGAGTATGGGCATCCTGGAAGATGAGTGAAGAAAGTAGTATATCAAGGAGGAGTGTGTCACCTTTGTCAATGCTGCTGTTAAGTTAAGCAAGATGAGGGCTGAAAACTGGCCACTGGATTCAGAAACAGAGAGAGTACTAGTGACTGTGACAAGAGCAGTATCAGTAGAATAGTGAAGTCAAAGTCACTGAAGGGTTTTAGAAAGAGGAAGTCATAATGAGTTTATTTAAAGAAAAAAAGACCAAAAGTTGGGGCAGGGGGAGGCTGAGAGGAATCTCATAAAGATGACTTCATCCACCAGAGCAGCTGAAACTTAGATCAACACAGGGCTTCAGGGATGCTGATCCCGACAGACACACCATTTGATTCAGATGCCACAGGCAGAGAAAACAATGGTTTCAAACATGAGCCTCAAACAGAAAGTCCCCGGACAGACCATCCAAATGACAGATGTTTACATGTAACAGAGCTTCTTCTCATTATGGGCAACTCTATATAACATGTTCCAGCATTAATAGCAACATGGATTTATTTATTTAACTGGCTAATGATTTACAAGTCTCATTATCAAGGCCAAATGGTTACCAGGAGAAATTATAACCTAAATTGTTATAGTTTCTTAGTATGGCGAGTTTAACAAAATTACTAAACACCAACTATATATGACACACTAAGTTAGGGGTACAAAGTAGATGATGCAAGAGTCCTGCCCTGGAGAAGTACACAATCTGATAATCAATATCACACCTTCCTTTATTTGATCAGATGCTGAGTTTAAAAAAGAACTCTGACATATTTAGAGATGCTCAAATACAATTCAGAAATATTGCTATTTAAAGTGAAAAGTTAAAAATACTGAATTTCACTATTAGACTTTCTTCACAGGTACTTAATATAGTAGGAAACACATACAAGTACCTAATGTCAAGTTGGCATAAATAAAGTGGATGTTTACTCTTAAAATAGGAATACATAATGGTAACTGAACTTAATTTAGAAATGTTCACAGGAAGCCAATTCTCTATTCAAGGCATGCCATTAAATTTAAATTTAACCATAACAATGTCACACAGAAGGTCATTTTATACAAGTGAAAATAACTATAAATTCCCATTATCAAAAATTCCAAATAATCTTAAAAACATTGGTGCAGGACAGACTATATAAACTGTTTCATTTGCTACAGGGCTGCACATGCTACTGAAAAGCCAGATTAATTTTTAATTACAGGGCATTGTGCAAGAAATACATTAAAAGATTCTTCCCTTTCTTCCAATTAAAACTATCATCTTTCCATTTTTAAAAAGCAATTTTAACACATTAAATTTGTTTTATTTCTAAAAAGAAACGTAGATAAAAGTGGGAAAGGGGAGCTTGTCTTTAATCACTGAGCATTTGGTAGAGGAGAAATCTTTCTCAGAGCCAACTGAGAAACGTTACTAGACGTGATTTGATTTTGTCAATAACATCATCATATGCATAGATGCTGACGGCATCATATGGAAGGAGAAGCCAACAGTAAGAAAAAACAAAAGAACACTGGTTTAGAATAAAGTTATGTTCCTGTAAATCAAATGTATCTATTTTACAAAGTCAGTATTCTTAAAAAAAGATGGACCATGTTTCCTGTTAAAGAATAACCTCCAGTTTCAGACATGTTTCCATGGCTCATCTTAGTTCACTTTATTTATCAGTACAAATGTATGCAGAAATGACAAAAATCTTTGCTATTAAAAAATGCAAACTATGAGGAAATCATGATTTTAAAATGGTAGTAAATTTAAAAAAATTATTTTAACAATGATTACTCCTTCTCTTTGAGGTTCTGTTTCTTATTTTATTTAGAAAGATACCACTTTAAAATAAATCATCTTCCATCTATAATTTCTATGGTTTGGTTTATGTCTTAGAAAGCTAAAATATGCATGTAGTAGCTTGAAATAGTAGATAAAACACACAGCCTATAAAAGTTTAGAAAACCGAATTAAAATGAGAAAATCAGATACCAAGAATAGGTCTTTTCATAGTCCCTGGTACACAATAGGTATTCAATAAATGTTCTTAATGAATGAAGAAGTAAAGAATGAATGTAAAAAAACAGCTGGTTACCTACATTTGCTAAGTCACAATAGTTAAATATTGGATATAGTTAATGAAAATATGATTAAGCATTTTGATAAATTATATTTCTTAAATCACATCAGTGTACACAAAGCCTAATTTGGTGGCAGAGCCTTGAATTTTAACCCCAGTGTGGCCAAAAACTGGGCTTCTGATCATAAATTTAGGTGATCTCTCAGGGTTCCTTCTGCTTTAAACCTCTGATCCTCATTTCCAAAGTAGATAAGAACTGAAGTCTATTTTTGGGGTTTTTGTTAAATCACATATTCATATCTTTACTCATTAGATACTAATATTTCTAAAGGTATATAAGTTGATATCTTACTAAATAATGCCTTATATAGTATTTTACATAAATTTTTTTCTCACAAATTGATTTACAATAATTTAGGAACTCATGGTCTCTTGATGAGGAGCCAACCTCAGTGTGTTCATCTGTAAAAGAGCTATCGTGAGGATTGAAAAAATTAAAAAATACGAAATGCTTAGAAAGTCACTGGCACACAGTAAGTGCTTAATAAATATCATTACTAGTCTAATTAATTGAATAATCTTCTAAATCTTCTTTAACATATAAGTAAATTTCTAATAAACAATGAAGCAGAATCCTTCAAAAGCCTGGCATAAAGTTACTCTCTAAATTAAAAAAAATCTTATTACTTTACATCGACAGATGCCAGTAAAAGTCTCACTAATAGGCCTGTTTATGAGACTTAAAAGTGTAATGTTAAGCATCAAATGTTAAGCTTCAATATTAAAAGTCTTACTTACGGATTTGCTTATTCTCCTTTGGTAACTGAATTTTATTTGTTTGGCTGCTGCCTTCCAGGACAAACACAAAACTTTTAACTTCTTTATCAAATTCCTACAGAACAAAAATGAAAACAGTGGTAACTGCATATTTTATTTGACTTCTATTATAAAACTGGAGAAGCAAGCCCACAGAAAAAGCCCTAGACTGAAATGACTTAAAATAAGCTCAGGCCTTGATGATACTCTTACACTGAGACTTGCTGGGAACTGGAATATAGAAGCCACCCTTAGCCACTTGGCAAATTCTCTACTATATCAAGACACTCTTCCTCTAGATGATAAAAAGTTCTCCAACTTCAGGGATTCCCAAGTTACTAATTTAAAGTTTCCAGAGTTTAGTTACCCTTTCCCTCCTTTAACTAACTATGTATTTCTGTCTAATAGCATAGGCTGAACATCACTTTCTGTTAACAGTACAATAAACCATCTAATCTATATTGTATCCAGTTTGGAAGTTCTTTGGTTTCAAGCCATGGCTCATATAGAATTAATCAGTACCTTATTTTACTAGTCCTCTAACTTGAAGTTCTATACATCATTTACTTAAAATCACTACAAATTAAAGTGTTACAACTAAGGTTACCTAAAAAATGAACAGAAACAAGACAAGCTTGGAAATGAAAAACTTACACATGAGAGTCTAATTTCCATCAGTCAAAGTGCTAATGTAAATGGTTATTTTTTTATCTTGGAGCAAATTTCCAATCTTTAAGTATAAAGACTCCTTTTTCACAATAAAATATTTCATAGATCCTCCCACTCTTCCTTTTTGTATATGTTAAGAAATACATCGTAACTAATGGCTGCTAAGAATTAACATTTAAATAAAATTGTATCATATCCATCACAATAGCTTCTCTTATGTCTTCCAAATGAACATATACATCGAGTGCATTATTTCATCTACACACAAGCTGGGAATATACTAAAACCTTTCAACAGCTTACCAAAATCTTGAGCACGGCCACAAATCCTTGTGTAGTCTAGCCCCTGCCCAGTTTTTCAAACCTCATCTCCTGCCTCGCACTCTCCCTCACTCTGAATCCTAGCCTCTGTAGCCTTCTAGCAGTTTCTTAAAAATTCTAAGCTCCTCCAAAGCAAGGACTTTGTACCTGCTTTTCTCATTGTCTGAAATGTGCTTCTCTCTACCAGCTCCACCTGGTGCCTAGTTAGTTCTCAGAGATCAAGTATCATTTCCTCAGGGAAGCCTTACCTAATCTCTCTGCTCTGTATCCTCACAGCCACATTTAACTTTTATTCATAGTAAGAGCTATATCATTTTGATCAAGTCACTTAACCTTACTATGCCTATAATATAGGCATAAGGGTACCTTGTGAGATACAAGGTTATTGTATGGATTATATAGCATGTAATGTGCTGAATCCTATGGCTGGCAAATAGTAAGCACTCAATTAATAGTAGTTTAAAAAAACTATCCATAGAACAAAGTCCCTAGAAAGGTGTTTCTCTCTCAACTGTACAAGAGAGAAGAGAAAGAGGAAAGAACAGGGAAGGATACAGATTTTTAGATCTGGTAGCAGCAAGATGAGGTAGTTTCTACCTGCTGACATCAGTTTTCCCTGTGAAATGGCGGGGTGAGGTCTTCTGGTGAATGAGTGAGGAGGGTCTGTCCTGGGTGTGGGATGGGGATGGGGGTAAGAAGTTAGTGGCTGGAAACCTGAAGATAATGGAGAAAGAACCATTTTAGAGAACAAGAGAACAGGAGAACTTCCGGGGCTGTCGACACTGAATTTATAGCATTATCGATCTGAGAGACTATAGATATTTTCCCAAAGGTATTGAGAAGCCCAGAAGCAGGCACAGAAAAGAGAGAATCAGGGATTCAGAAATGGTTGGCGTTTGCTAGGCAGGCATGATGAAAGGACAAGGAACAGGGGCATCTGAGGTCTTGACTGAGAAGTGACTGAAATAATGGACCATGGATTCTGGGCTGGAGAGAAAAGAGTGAAGACAGAGTGAGTGAGTAAGTAGGTTAGCTAACTAAGTAAATAAATCTAAACACAGGGAGAAAAGTAGAATGGTCAATGGCCTAAGAGTCTCAATTATGTTGAAGAACAAACACAGTGGGAGTAACTAGGCAAGCAACATTAAGAATCGAAGACTGGACTCAGAGAGGGATGTCTCAAGTTCTCAGTAACTTCAGAGGCCCTGCAATTTTTGGTGATAAGGTACAAGGTGTGACAGTGGGAAAGGCTGCTGAAGTAGAGTGGAAGACGTCATCAGAGATGAAGAAATCAAGAAGCTGAGAAGCCCAGGGTTTGGAGATTTTTCCTCACAGAAACTGAAGTCACCTAAAACAGCGGCAGGACTTGGCACATAGAGATGGGTTATGAGCTGTGTGCCAAGGTCTTCAATGGCCAAGGAGGGGTGTCTGTGAGGGCAGCCAATGATATCATGGAAGGGTTTTGAAGTGAATGAACAGAAAAACCGGTTCTGAAATCTTACCAAGCCCTTCTTGTTATAATCTTTACTCTCATTTCTTTCCAGGATTTAGGTGGCTCTAATTTCTAACACTTACTTTCCAAATCACAGATGGACTGCCAAGGATCTTCCATTTTGCTCCAGGATTTTTTCCCTGAGCAGTAAAGATTTCAACAAATGCACCTCCCTAGGGAAAAAAAAATATTAAAAATTAAAGTGAAAGACAATGCTAAGGAGGAAATACTATCCACCACATAGTCTATACCCATTGTTCCAGGCATCTGTAAGTTAAGCAGATTTGAGAGGAAACATTATCCCTCTTATCACTCCTACTTTATATCTTGATTGTATCTAAGCAACAACTGTTCTGATTCAGGTCACCTTGGATTAATGGTTTAAGAAATGTTTTTAAAAGCATGATAAACATTAAATAAACTCCATGCCATACAAACCTTACAGCCTCTCAGTGTAAGGTTCAGTTACTTCACATGTATAGTTCATGCTTACAAAATATTCTATTCAACACACACTAATGGGTTTAAACTCAACTCTCAAGCCAGGCTAATAAAATCTGATAGTTATCTCTGGCTACAAGCTTTTTAGTTACACTAACCTGAGCTCCAATACCAGGTTTGCCATTCATTAACGATCTGACTTTGGAGTTACTTAACCTCTTGATTTTCTATCTGTAAAATGGGTTGTTAGATTACATAGGATAGTGAACATAAACCACCACACTCAATAAAGTGTGATGCACAAAGCAAGGGCTCATTAGTACCAGCAATGATTATTCAAAAAAAGGGTAAACTGGATAGTTTAGTACTGGGTCAATAAAAGAAGCCTGGACTTGGAGAGGGAGTGAGTGATTCTTATTTTGAGGATTCCTATAAGATCTTTTTATATATTTAATGCAAATTAATTTGGTGATCTATAAAATATGTACCAAAAAAATAGGGAATCATTTCCATAGACATGCTAAGTGTTCCCTATTGTAAACCTGGGAACATGGAGGGACATGCTCATGTAAAAACACTAAACACATTACTGAGTGTCCATATGCTTTAATTATGAGAGGAATTAAAGATGATTGTCTCTAAGGAAGAGTTTATTGCAAGAAACTGAAAACCTGAAATGAGAGTAAATATGGTTTTCTTTTATGGCCTGTTAAATTATAAGCAGCACATGAGCAAATCTGTGTGACTTTCATAAAGAATTTCCTGCTTTTAATTTTTCTCAATAATATAAAGATATTTTTGCTTCTGAGTTTTAACAAGTAATCACTTGAAGTTAAGACATGTACCGTCTTCTGTAGACAGTACTATGTGCAAACTGTGTGTGGAATTGAATTACTATAGCTTCTGGGGTCAGGTCATATTTCACTATTAATTTTAAATGTGAGGAAGCTTTTTCTTATTTTTTTTAAAGAGAAAAATTCTTATACCTGGTGAGATAGAAAAATACCTCTCCCGCCCCCATTTCTGCTATCACCTGTTTCCCACAGTAGACACCTGTTTTTTTATAACAATATATTTTACCTATATTAAGCAAGAGAAACTCTCTAAAACTGTTCCAACAGATTTAATGACATCAAACAGAATAGAAGAAAGAGAACTGCAGAATACCCCGAGGGCACTCATAAGAAGGCAGGTAGTATTTGATGAAAAGGTAGAAGCAACGAAGAGGTGACCAGTGGAGGACTGCTCCGGCACAGGGACGAAATTGTTCGTAACAGCAGTACTAGGATAGCAGACAGACTAAATGGAGAGTGTAACCTCAGGTAGAGGTAGGAGGGGAGGGGAGAGACTAGGGTCAAGCAAGATCAGGGAGGTGCCCAGTGAAGTGAGGAAAGCAGGAGCGCTTTGGAGACCCTCTAGGATACTCAAAGTGACTGAGGAAGACCCAGAAGCAGTTTCCCTGAGTGTGGTATTTAGACCACCTGCATCAGAATCAAATGGAGAAAGGTGCTATAAAGGTAATTTAACTAGCCCCATCAACAGAGATTCTGATTCACTCTATTTGATGTGAGGCTCAGGAAATCCGTATTTTTACAAGAACTTGTATTTTTACAAGTACTCCAAATGATCTTAACGTACCACAGCCTTTGAGAATCACTGACCCGCCCCCAATTTGGGGGGAAAAGTAAACAGCACACGGCCAAAGTGCTTATTTTCTTTCTTGGCTTAACCCATTCATGCATTCATTCGTTCACTCTGCTAAATAGCTTCTGTGCCTAAACACCAGTGTGCCTCAGTACTGTTAAAACTCAAGGTTTATGGGTCCTGCCCTTAAGGTTCTGATTCCGGAGATCTGGTTGGGGTTTAAGGCTGCATTTCAGTCAGAAACACAGGGAATCCCTACACCTTGAGAAGCACGGAGCTGGAGAGGGAACGTCAAATCATATGCCCACACGGCAGTTGCTTTCTTTTCTTTCTCTTTTTGGGTCAAGACCACCCACTAGTTCCTTCTTACCCCGAGAAAGACAGTATTACTTGTGGCGGGGGGGGGGGTTCCTCTTCACCCGGACGTGAGCTATCTCACCGAACAGTACAAAGCTAGACCGGTTGGAGAGCCGTTTCCGGTTACCTGGTACTCATTTTTGAACATTCCCGCCGGGGGCTCGGGGCTTGAGGGTCACCGGAATTCAGGGCTTCCAGAGACTAGCGTGACCCTGACGGCTGGAAATCGGCGGGCGGGAAGCCAGGGCCCGACGGGCGGGGAAGGGCTTCGTGGTCGGCCCCAACTCGGCCAGGTTCTTCTCCACCCTTTGTCAGCTCCACCTCGGGCCCCCGACCCGAACCATCGCGGCCCCGCCTCCGGGACGCCGGAGTGTGGGAGAGGACAGCTGCCTGGGCGGGTTCCGGGCGGCCCCAGGGGACTGAGCGTGTGCGTAACCTACGTGACAGAGAGCCCAGACGCGAACCTCCGACAACCGCCCGCCTGCTCAACGGAGAAAAGCTGGCGCGTTCTCGCCGCCGCCCAACCCCGCCCCCGAATCCGCTCGGAAGAGGGCCGAGCGGGGCGTACGTTCCGACCGCGCCCATTGGTTCCCACGAGGCGCCTGCGCGTGGCGCTGGCCGAGCTTCACGCCGACTGACACGTGAGACTACGCAGTGACGTAGGCGTTGCCCAGGCAACTGACCGTCTTTCGCTCAAAGGGTGGGACGCCGAACCTGTGACCAGCGCCCGCACTAGGTCGTGACCTGTGTCTGCAAAAACGCCTAAACTTAACCTGGCTTAAGAGCTACCACAGGTGCTGGATTCTTCTAGAAAATCTGTCACGTCGGCTTGGTCTGTCTTCGTTGTAAACACTGATAACTGGTAGGTTGCTGAAGGAAATGGAGTCGTGGAATCATGGAACCCTCATGGAACCTTTCGCTCAAGGTTCCCAAACTTGGCTTCGTTGAGGCACTGATAGGGTCCGCCATCCCCTTTCATTGTTTCAGAAGGCCCAAGGAAGGTCACTGCACGCTTCAAAAAGCCAAGGTTTTTGCCCAAAGTAATAACTACATACGTTATTGAGCCAGGCGCTCTCTTAAGTTTAACTGGTTCTGTGTCTGAACCACTCTTACAATGTAGGTATTATCGTCCGTTTTTGGCTAAGAAACTGTAGCTCCGAAAGTTAAAATATTTTGCCTAAGCTCGCATGGCCAGTAAGTGATGGAGCTGGTTTGGAGCTCGTACCTAACTCAAAGCTGAGTTAGGTCAGTGGCTCAGGGTTAATCAGTAGTCAGGTACCACTCCTGGAGCCCCTGCTATAGGCCAAGTGGTTCGCAACCCTGTGAAGTAAGGGTTAGTCTCCTTTCAGTTGATATCACTGAGGTTCTGAGTTGATTAGGAATTTACTCAAGGATGCAGTGTTGATTTTTAGTTGTGGCACCATGGATCATGTACAGGATGAGAAAATGAATGCTTTCTGGACCTGCTTCTTGTCAGAGCTAAGAAGGAAAGATAAGGAACAAATTTACTTGAATACACTAATACTGGATGTGTACAAGATAGAGGTGGGGCTGTCACATAGCTGTAAATTGCACTACAATATCTAGAATTCAGACTTGGTTTCTAGAGCTCAAACCTAGTTCAACAACAGTTTTTGGCAGGACTCTGCTGGGGGCTTTGGGAATTATGGTCAGTAGACATGGTGTCTATCTTGTTATCTAATGGGGGACATTTATCCATCCATTCATTTAAGAGATAACTCTTAGGAATTCAGTATATTCCAGACACTATACTAAGAGCTAGGTGTATAGGGAAGGACCCCCATCTTCGTGTAGCTTGCATATTCATGGGCAAGGCACAATAAAGAAGTGAACAAACAAATAATTATAACTTGTGATAAATGCCATGGATCCAGTGGTAGGAATTAACATTGGAGAGTATATTAGTTTCCCGTGGCTGCTGTAACAAATTGTCACAAGCTGGGTGGCTTAAAACAACACAGATTTATTCTCTCACAGTTCTGGAGGCTGGAAATCCAAAATCAAGGTGTCATCAGGGTAGCACCCCCTTTGGAGGCTTTGTAGGAGAATCTGACCTTTGCCTCTTCCATCTCTGGTGGCTATTGGTGTCCCTTGACTCGTGGCTGCATCTCTTCAATCTCTGCCTCCATAGTCACAGTGCCTCTTCCTCTTCTGTGTGTGTCTTTTCCTCTGTGTGTCTCTTAAAAGGACAGTTGTGATGGCATTTAGGGCCCACTTGGATAATTCAGGGTAATCTCTGTATTTCAACATCCTTAATTACATCGCAAAGAGCTTTTTTGCCAAATAAGGAAGCATTCACATGTTCCAGGGGGTAGATGTAGATATCTTTTGGGGGGAGGCATAGCATTTTTGGGTGATGCAAGTCAACACAAAGGCTGACTTGCACTATAATATAAAGTGGTCTTTCATAAATCCTGTAAGAGCGGAAAAAAGTACAGTGAGAGTACAGGAGGAATCTAGGGAACATCCTAAGGCTTTTAACAATATACTTGAGTCTCTGAACGTATTTTGACACCACAGATGAAGAGAAACCCTGAACCTTTGTCCTATGCTATTTTCTTTCTACCCCCATCATTATATGAATTTATTTATTTATTTGTTTATCATCTGTCTTCACCTGTTAGAAGGTAAATTCTATGAAGGCGAGGACTTCGGTGTTCATCATTATTTCCCATGTCCTAGAGTAATGCTTGGCACATAGTAGATATTTTATAAACACATATTTGTTGATCAGATTAAAGGCACCTGTCCTTTTGAACTCACCATGTCCAAAACAAAACTTCTCCAAACATGCGCCTTTCCTATCTTTCCCAATCTCACTAATATCACAGTGCCTCCTGCTTCCTCACTAGGTGCAATGGGCAGCCTCTAAAATGGCCCCCAATGATCTCCATCTTCTGGTAGGCATGCCCTTTGTGTAATCTTCTCCCTTTGGGTATGGACTGAACCTAGTGACTCACTTTTTATGAATACAATATGGCAAAAGTTCCGAGATGTTATTTCCATGATAAGGTTGCAAAAAGAGTCTGATTTCCTTCTTGCTTGCCTGCTTTCACTCTGATATCCTTGCTTGCTCTGGTTTTTCCCCTTCCCATCCCCCAGCTTCCCCAGTCCTCACTCTGAAGGAAGCAAGTTGCTGTGTTAGCCCCTTGGAGAGGTGCCCGTAGTAAGGAACTGATGTCTCTGGCCAACAGTCAGTGAGGACTTGAGATTTGTCAACAGCCACATGTGTGGACTTGGAAGTGACTCCTTCTCTGGTTGCACCTCGAGGTGACTGCATCCCTAGTGGACACCTTGATTGCAGCTTAGTGAGCCTGGGTCAGAGGCACCCAGCTAAGTCATACCCTGATTCCTGACGCACAGAAATTATGAGACAATTATTGTAGATTGCTAAGATTTAGGGTAATTTTTTACACAGCAATATATCTACTGCTAATATACTCCTCATACTCAATCCATTACCCAAACCTATTCATTTTATCTAAATAATTTAAAAGTCTATCTGCCTTCACTCCACTGTTATCTCTACTCTGATTTACCTGTAATCTTCTCTGAACTACTATAATATCCTCCTAATTTACACACCATGTCAGCCACCTTTCAAATCTATCTCCACGTTGCAGTCAGTCATCTTTATAAAACACAAATTCAATCATATCGGTCCCCTGATTCTAACCCTTTTGTGACTATAGAGCCTGTCTTCCTCTCCAGTTTCTTTGTACATTATGTGGCCCCCTTCATTTTAGTAACATTGAGTTTTCTTATAGTTCTTCATGTATAACATGTTTGCTTCCACCGTAAGGCCTTTGTACTGATCTCTTGCATGGATTACTTCTGCTCCCTTCTTTCTTTGGTTAAGGCCTACTTATCCTATAGAGTTTACATCAAGGGTCCGTTTCTAAGGGACTCCTCTGATATCCCTGACTAGATAAAATCCCCGGTTTATATGTTCTCATAGCATCTTAGCTCTTAGTATTATTGAAATCATTGTTGAAATTTTATATGTCTATAATATTGGCCATCTCTAATGGACTGTAGATTTCAAGAGAGCAGGGACCATGTCTGTTTTGTTTACCCTTGAATCCCTAGTGCTTGGTATACTACTTCAACTGTGTACCTGGCATAAGAAAATAGTAATTGAATGAATGAGTGAATGAAAGTGGGAGGAGGTGAAAGATGAATATATTCTTAAAAGACAGCCATAGGTCTTGGTGTTGAGAAAACAAGGAAAAAGCAATTAAAAACATATTAATAACCTCAATTTATTGATAGAAAAACTAGTTACAGAGTTGAAGTGATTAACCACAGTGCATCAGTAAGTCTTATTACTCAGGTGTTTTGTTTTAAAAATGACCTATTTATTCAATTTAATGCTGGAAAGAACCAGTAAAATTTATTTCAGTCTCCTTAATTCCTTGAGAGAAAGGATTGTCCAAGGCCCAGTTGTCCAAGGGTTGGGTCATCTCCTAATCCTCCTAACTCATAACAAGTTCAGGAGACTTACAGTTGGATTTTCATTAGCAAGTGTGGTATCGGGCTTGTCCAGGCATAGGACAACTCTGAAGGCAGCCCAACTTAGATCAAAGTTGTTTTGTCTATGGCGAGAGCTACCCTTAACACGGACAGTGGTGGCTATAAAGCAGAAATAAGCATGTGCCCTACTTTAACAATATGAACTCAAAAGCAGAGGTAGGAAGAGATTTGATTTTATAATACCAAATACTCTTGTTTGATGTGGGTGAATGCAAGCTGTGACCAAAAACTTGGATTTGGCTATGACTTCAAGAATGGCTACTAGAATTCAGCACCACCCACTCACCCCCACTCTCAAACCCCGAAAAAAGCCAGCCTGCTCAAACAACTTCGCTTAAGCCAAGTTTTTTATGTACATTTTAAATGGCAGTGAAACAGTTTCTCTAATTGCTACAATTTTTAAAGAAGCTGGTACAATTAGTAATTGCTTAACTTAATTTGGCAACATTAAGACTTGGTCACTTTATAAGCTTTAAAGTGCTTGTCTTTGTTCTACAAAGAAAGTAATTTGGCGGTGTATTAATATTATTAAAGGATATTGGATAGTGTTTCAAATGGAATAGACTAGAAACAGTTTTAAAGGGTGACAGAGTCTTTGTATGACAATGTAGTCATTCAAGTTAGATAATATGGTTATTAATTTGATAAGAAATAGTGTTCTTTTGAACTAAGAATGTACAGTATTTACCTTAACATATTTGAAGTTTATATTTTGGTTGCAGTTCATAGTCGAATTATTTGGCATAATGGGAAGAAAAAAGATATTGGTTTGATGATCAGAATTTTTTTGCTACACAATAATCTAGAAATGTTTAATACTTGGGGAGTTATTTTATTCCACATTATGAACTAACTTTATGAATGACATTAATTCCAAGTTGATAGAATAATTTAAAAACGGTGCCTAGTTTGTAGTTCCAAGCAAGTGAGAAAAATTAGTGATACCTGAGTCATCTGTTTGACCTTTGATTTGAGAGTAGTGATATCATTTTTTAGGAAGGTGCGGTGTGGGGAATGTTTCTGAGGGCTTTACTGTTTCTAGGTTTTCTCCTCAAATGTTTTTTCTTTTCGTTTTTTTCTTTCTGGTCTATGAGACTCTACAGTGACTGTTTCCTGCCTGTACCTTTAGATAACCAAAATTCATGCATAAACTCGAAATTTCCAAAACAAATTACTACCTGAAGATTTTCTCAGGAAAAGAAGAACCTATTCCAGTAGTTGAATATTTCCCTCTGTATTCCCTGTGAATACGTCCCTAAATAAATCAATTTTATATAGCAAGCACTTAAGTTTCAAAAAATGAACATATTTGTAAAATGCATCTTTGAAAAGTTTAAATGAAGTGAGTTGATACTTAATGCCAGTTTGTTTTTAAATAACATAAATGCTCTTATTTTGTCATGAAAGTTGTTAGATCTAAGTAGCAAGTTTTTCTTACATGACTATCCCTAACTTAAAACCAGTTAGTGTTGATTTGTGATAAGAGGGCTATAGAAAACTGGACATCCACATGCAAAAGAATGAAGTTGGACCCTTACTTTATAATATGTAAAAAAAAATTCAAAATGGAGCTAAACATAAAACTTAAAACTATAAAGCTTTTGGAAGAAAACATAGGGGAAAGGGAAAAGATTCATGAAATTTGATCTGACAATGATTTCTTTGATATGACACTAAAAGGACAGGCAATAACAAAAACAAAATACAAGTTAGACTACATCAAAATTTAAAACTTCTCTGCTTCAAAGGACATGATCAACAGCATTGAAAGGCAACCTATGGAATGGGAGAAAATGTTTGGAAATCATGTATCTGATAATGTATACATTCAGAATATACAAAGAATGTATACAACAACAATAACATCAAAAAACAACCTGATTCAAAATGGGCAAAAGATTTGAATAGACATTTATCTAAAAAAGATATACAAATGGCCGATAAAGGGCATGAAAAGTTGCTCAGTATCACTAATCATTAGGGAAATCCAAATATAAAATGGATGGCTAGTGGGAAGCTGCTGCATAGCACAAGGAGATCAGCTCGATGCTGTGTGACCACCTAGAGGAGTGGGATAGGGAGGATGGGAGGGAGGCTCAAGAGGGAGGGGATATGGGATATATGTATACTTATAGCTGATTCACTTTGTTGTACAACAGAAACTAACACAACACTGGAAAGCAATTATACTCCTATACTCCTATAAAGATAGATATATATATATAAAATAAAAGTCTTTCAGTTAAACAGGGATAGGCCAACAAAGGTCTCTGCTTCTAAGATGTCAAATAAGTCTTGAAAAGTAACACGAAGATCAACAGTGACCTCTGCAAGATTTCTTTTGTAGAGCCATTCACATAGAAGCCAGATTCCAGTAGACTGAGGAGTGATTGGCAAGAGAGGAAGTGGTGATAGCAAATGAAGACAACAATTAATAAGTTTGACAGTGAAAAGGAGTAAAGGACCTACAACAGCTACAGTGTTAGGCATTTTGCAGAGAGTTTTTACAGTTTGTTCCCAATGGGAGTTACTTGGATTTTGAAGATACAGACAAGAGACAGAAAAATGACCGTGAGATGCCTGAAAAGGAGAAAGTGATGAGACTTAGAGCACAGGGGGAAGGATTATGGTTAGATAGGAGAAGTATATGATCCATTTTAATGAAAGACAATGTATAATTTATAGATAAGCTAACAGGTGGACTCTTACTACATTACCTGTGAGATTATTTGAAATTTAATTTGATATTCTTGAATAATATTTTAGTATGCAGGCTCTTTTGAAGGCTACAATTATACTTTTTTCCACAAAAAGGGACAAAAGCAAAATAAAATCTTTTCTATTAGAGCCTTAAATTAGTGTGGTTTGATTGAGTATTAAAGACTCGTTATCCACACTGCTAATTGATGTTTTTGTTCAGGTATTATGAATAGAAATGTATATGTGCTGATCTTTAAAGAAATGTCCTTCTGTCATAGTTTTGTGGAACAATAGGGGAATTTACAATTGAAGGTAAAAATAAAAAGTTTAGTAGAAGAACTTTTAAAGGGTCAAAATTATGCAATAAATTAATTTAAAAAATCAAAGGAAAGAGGATAAAACTTATTGGCAATCATAAATTCTCTCAGAAACTTACCTTTTTCATACTTTATCAAAAACCTTAAACACAGTTTACAAATAGTCTATTTTATTGTTTTATAAAACATTATTATATACTTTTCTTAAATTTAATTTTTATCTTACATTGGAGTATAGTTGATTTACACTGTTGTGTTAGTTTCACAAGGGATCACCTAAGGGATTCAATTATACATATATGTATCCATTCTTTTATAGACTCTTTTCCCATATAGGTTATTATAGAGTATTGAGTAGAGTTCCCTGTGCTATTCAGTAGGTCCCTGTTGATTATCTATTTTATATACAGTAGTGTGTATATGTTAATCCCAAACTCCTAATTTATCCCTCTCCCCCAGGTTTCCCCCCACTGACAGCCACAAGTCTGCTTTCAAAGTCTGTGAATATGTTTCTGTTTTACAAATAAGTTAATTTGTATCATTTTTTAATATTCCACATATGAGTGATATCATATGCTATTCGTCTTTGTCTGACTTACTTCACTTAGAATGATAATCTCTAGGTCCATCCATGTTGCTGCAAATGACATTATTTCATTCTTTTTGATGGCAGAGTACCATTTCATTGTATATGTGTTCCACGTCTTCTTTATCCATTCCTCTGTCGGTGGACATTTAGGCTGTTTCCATGACTTGGTTATTGTAAATAGTGCTGCAGTGAACATTGGGGTGCATATATCTTTTTGAATTATGGTTTTCTCCGGATATATGCCTGGGAGTGAGATTGCTGGATCATATGATAGATCTATTTTTAGTGTTTTAAGGAACCTCCATACTGTTCTCCACAGGGGTTGTACCAATTTACATTCCCACCAACAGTGTAGGAGGGTTCCTTTTTCTCCACATCGTCTCCAGCATTTATTGTTTGTAGACTTTTTGATGATGGTCATTCTGACCAGTCTGAGGTGATATCTCATTGTAGTTTTGATTTGCATTTCTCCGATAACTAGTGATGTTGAGCATCTTTTCATGTGCTTTCTGGCCATCTGTATGTCTTACTTGAAGAAATGTCTATTTAGACCTTCTGCCCATGTTTTGATTGCATTGTTTATTTTTTTGATATAGAGCTGCATAAGCTGTTTGTACATTTTGGAGATTAATCCCTTGTCAGTCACTTTGTTTGCAAATATTTTGTCTCATTCTGTGCATTGTCTTTTTGTTTTGTTTATGGTTTCCTTTGCTGTTCAGAAGCTTTTAAGTTTAATTAGGTCCCATTTGTTTATTTTTGTTTTTATTTTCATACTCCAGGAGGTCCAAAAAGATATTGATGCAATTTATGTGAAAGAGTGTTCTGCCTATGTTTTCCTGTAAGAGTTTTATAGTATCTGGCCTTACATTTAGGTCTTTAATCTATTTTGGGTTTATTTTTGTGTGTGGTGTTAGAGAATGTTATAATTTCATTCTTCTACATGTAGCTGTCCAGTTTTCCCAGCACCACTTATTGAAGAGACTGTCTTTTCTCCGTCACATATTCTTGCCTCCTTTGTCATAGATTAATTGACCATAAGGGAGTGGATTTATTTCTGGGCCATCTATCCTGTTCCATTGATCTATATGCCTGTTTTTGTGCCAGTACCATACTGTTTTGATTACTGTAGCTTTGCTGTATAGTCTGAAGTCAGGGACTTTGATTCCTCTAGCTCCGTTTTCCTTTCTCAGGATTGCTTTAGCTCTTTGGGGTCTTTCGTGTTTCCATACAAATATTAAAATGTTTTGTTCTCGTTCTGTGAAAAATGCCATTGGTAATTTGATAGGGATTGCATTGAATCTGTAGACTACCTTGGGTAGTATAATCATTTGGACACTATTGATTCTTCTAATCCAAAAACATGGTATATCTTTCCATCTGTTTGTGTCATCTTTGATTTCTTTCATGAACATCTTCTGGTTTTCAGAGTACAGATCTTTTGCCTCCTTCAATAGGTTTATTCCTAGGTATTTTATTCTTTTTGATGCAGTGGTAAATGGGATTGTTTCCTTAATTTCTCTTTCTGGTCTTTCATTGTTAGTGTATAAGAATGCAAGAGATTTTTGCATATAAATTTTGTATACTGCAACTTTACCAAATTCATTGATGAGCTCTAGTAGTTTTCTGGTAGCATCTTTAGGAGTTTCTATATATAATATCATGCCATCTGCAAACAGTGACAGTTTTACTTCTTCTTTTGCAATTTAGATTATTATGTACTTTTAAAAGTCATTCAGTCATTGTTAGCATTGGAGAAGAAGTTGCATCAGTACCCTTTTATGACAATGATATTACTTATGAACTAGCTCATAATGTTAACAAACAAGCGAAAACACATCAGAGCAAACAGAGTTTTGGACCTTGAAGGTACTTTAACTTATTTGGTGATCATGTTAGTATTTTGCTATTGTATTGCTATTTTATATGTATAATAGAAAATTTGCTTTATTTGAGTAAGTTTTCCAAATCAGAAGATACTAGCTTGCATGTTCGTTCTATCATCACGGTTTGTATTTAAAGTGATTGAATACTAAACTGAAACTGGCTCAAACAATAAATGGTTGATTATTTATTGATTCATATAACTTAGCAACTCAGAGCAGATCCACCTGCATCCAGATCAAACAGCATTGCCAAGATTCTTTTCTCTACCCTCCTTCCTCTAGGTTGGCTCAATCCCTATGCTAGCTCGCCTTGGGCTCACAAGATGGCTGTAGCATTCTCAATATATTCTTAAATCTCCTATTCTTAAAGTAGAGCATTTTGAGCCAAAGTCCTGAAGTTCACCTTCATTTGTGTCATCTGCGACCCTATGCCTACCTCTGAACCAATCAGTATGGTCAGATAAACGTGCATCCTAATTGGCTTAAGGCTGGATTGTGTCTGTTTTTAAATCAGTCATTGCAACCAAGGAGATGAGATATGTTGATTTACTGGGAATGGGGCCCACCCAAACCCAGACTGGGAATGGGGAGGGATTGTTTCCCAAAGGAAACTCTGGGTTCTCTTACAAGGAAGGAAGAGGGTGGACAGCCAAAAGCAGATGTCCACTTTAATATCATCATATATATGGTAATTTTTTAGAAATAACAGACAAATCAACATTTTAAAATTCTAACTATAATGAATTTAATACAAAATAAAGCTTCTCTAACATTCTTTAAATGATTCAGTGTATATATGTTTAATTCAAATATCAGAGTCATCATCACACATTTGATTGTCCCAGGTTTCACATTAACCCTTAGACTCTCTGTGACGCCACCTGCATAGGCACAGGAAATCCAATGTTATTGGATGCCTATGTATTTTCCAGGATCTTTGGGAAGACACTAGTATCCAGGAATCACTTTGGAAGTGATTACTTGGCTGCAGTTTTCCTCAGACCCAGCATTTTTATAAAGGATTCTCCTTGGTTGCCACTACTGCCAATGAATATCTGTCGTGTTTGAAGTTGTTGAAATTAGAATGTAACTACTTTAGCTAATGTCGTCATCAATAAAACAGAGACTCTGGGAGCTGACCTGCCACTCACAGCTAGGCCTTGTGGTTGTTGTTTGTTGTTGTGAATGAACCATTTCACAGAATACCAACATCAGAAAAGGCTACTATGTGACCATGATGGGTCAAGACCACTCCCTAATCATGTCTAAATAGAAACAAGAACATGAACATTATCTAACCCACACAAATGACCAAACATTTCCCTACCCTGGCTAATACGAATGACTGGTCTTTCTTTACCAATTATAGCTATGCTTTATTTCATTTCTCCTGTCATATAGATAAGATCTGTTAATGTTCACAATTACTGAATTACCCCTGCTTCCTCAGAGGATCTAATCCAGAACAAAGCGTTGCTCCCCTACACCCTCCCCCAAATCAGCTAACATAAGCCCAAATCCTGTAAGCTCGAACGCCCTCTTACTGAAATGCCCGTAGTTCCCCGTTGGTGTGTTTTCTTCCTTGTTGCAACAAGCTATGAACCTCACTTCTTCATCGACTGGTACGTTCCTGATCTTTGGCTGGTGGGCATTAACACCAGTAAATCCAGAACTGTATGTTTTCTTTCTTAGGAAGCAAACCGAATGCTTATTGTGAATTCCAATCAATTGCCAGGATTGGACATAGGGGAGTCTCACTTGGGCCCTAGTGTTCAGTGGTTAGCAATGAAGCTTTTTCACTCAAATGCTGAAGCCAGTCAAGCCCTGAGTTTGAAGCATACGGTATATGTCTTTCCTTTCTGACTTACTTCACTCTGTATGACAGACTCTAGACCCATCCACCTCATTACAAATAGCTCAGTTTCGTTTCTTTTTATGGCTGAGTAATATTCCATTGTATATATGTGCCACATCTTCCCTATCCATTCATCTGATGATGGACACCTAGGTTGTTTCCATCTCGGTACTATTGTAAATAGAGCTGCAATGAACATTTTGGTACGTGACCCTTTTTGAATTACGGTTTTCTCAGTGTATATGCCTAGTAGTGGGATTGCTGGGTCATATGGTAGCTCTATTCGTAGTTTTCCAAGGAACCTCCGTACTATTCTCCATAGTGGCTGCACCAATTCACATTCCCACCAGCAGTGCAAGACTGTTCTCTTTTCTCCACACCCTCTCCAGCATTCATTGTTACTAGATTTTTTGGTGATGGCCATTCTGATGAGTGTGAGATGATATCTCATTGCAGTTTTGATTTGCATCTCTCTAATGATTAATGATGTTGAGCATTCTTTCATGTGTTTGTTGGCAGTCTGTATATGTTCTTTGGAGAAATGTCTGTTTAGGTCTTTTGCCCATTTTTGGATTGGGTTGCTTGTTTTTTTGTTATTGAGGTGCATGAGTTGCTTGTAAATTTTGGAGATTAATCCTTTGTCACTTGCTTCATTTGCAAATATTTTCTCCCATTCTGAGGGTTGTATTTTCATCTTGTTCATGGTTTCCTTTGCTATGCAAAAACTTTGAAGTTTCATTAGGTCCCATTTGTTTTTGTTTTTATTTCCATTTCTCTAGGAGGTGGGTCAAGAAGGATCTTGCTGTGATTTATGTCATAGAGTGTTCTGCCTATGTTTTCCTCTAGGAGTTTGATAGTTTCTGGCCTTACATTTAGGTCTTTAATCCATTTTGAGCTTATTTTTGTGTATGGTGTTAGGGAGTGATCTAATCTCATACTTTTACATGTACCTGTCTAGTTTTCCCAGCACCACTTATTGAAGAGGCTGTCCTTTCTCCATTGTACATTCCTGCCTCCTTTATCAAAGATAAGGTGACCATATGTGCGTGGGTTTATCTCTGGGCTTTCTATCCTGTTCCATTGATCTATCTTTCTGTTTTTGTGCCAGTACCATACTGTCTTGATTACTGTAGCTTTGTAGTATAGTCTGAAGTCAGGGAGCCTGATTCCTCCAGCTCCGTTTTTCGTTCTCAAGATTGCTTTGGCTATTCGGGGTCTTTTGTGTTTCCATACAAATTGTGAATTTTTTTGTTCTAGTTCTGTGAAAAATGCCAGTGGTAGTTTCATAGGGATTGTATCGAATCTGTAGATTGCTTTGGGTAGTAGAGTCATTTTCACAATGTTGATTCTTCCAATCCAAGAACATGGTATATCTCTTCATCTCTTTGTATCATCTTTAATTTCTTTCATCAGTGTCTTATAATTTTCTACAGGTCTTTTGGCTCCTTAGGTAGGTTTATTCCTAGATATTTTATTCTTTTTGTTGCAATGGTAAATGGGAGTGTTTTCTTGATTTCACTTTCAGATTTTCCATCATTAGTGTATAGAAATGCCAGAGATTTCTGTGCATTAATTTTGTATCCTGCTACTATACCACATTCATTGATTAGCTCTAGTAGTTTTCTGGTAGCATCTTTAGGATTCTCTGTGTATAGTAACATGTCATCTGCAAACAGTGACAGCTTTACTTCTTCTTTTCCAATTTGGATTCCTTTTATTTCCTTTCCTTCTCTGATTGCTGTGGCTAAAACTTCCAAAACTATGTTGAGTAAGATTGGTGAGAGTGGGCAACCTTGTCTTGTTCCTGATCTTAGTGGAAATGCTTTCAGTTTTTCACCATTGAGGACAATGTTGGCTGTGGGTTTGTCATATATGGCCTTTATTATGTTGAGGAGACTTCCCTCTATGCCTACTTCCTGCAGGGTTTTTATCATAAATGGGTGTTGAATTTTGTCAAAAGCTTTCTCTGCATCTATTGAGATGACCATATGGTTTTTCTCCTTCAATTTGTTAATATGGTGTATCACATTGATTGATTTGAGTATATTGAAGAATCCTTGCATTCCTGGAATAAACCCCACTTGATCATGGTGTATGATCCTTTTAATGTGCTGTTGGATTCTGTTTGCTAGTATTTTGTTGAGGATTTTAGCATCTATGTTCATCAGTGATATTGGCCTGTAGTTTTCTTTCTTTGTGACATCCTTGTCTGGTTTTGGTATCAGGGTGATGGTGGCCTTGTAGAACGAGTTTGGGAGTGTTCCTCCCTCTGCTATATTTTGGAAGAGTTTGAGAAGGATAGGTGTTAGCGCTTCTCTAAATATTTGATAGAATTCGCCTGTGAAGCCATCTGGTCCTGGGCTTTTGTTTGTTGGAAGATTTTAAATCATAGTTTCAATTTCAGTGCTTGTGATTGGTCTGTTCATATTTTCTGTTTCTTCCTGATTCAGTCTTGGCAGGTTGTGCATTTCTAAGAATTTGTCCATTTCTTCCAGGTTGTCCATTTTATTGGCATAGAGTTGCTTGTAGTACTCTCTCATGATCTTTTGTATATCTGCAGGGTCAGTTGTTACTTCTCCTTTTTCATTTCTAATTCTGTTGATTTGAGATTCTCCCTTTTTTTCTTGATGAGTCTGGCTAATGGTTTATCAATTTTGTTTATCTTCTCAAAGAACCAGGTTTTAGTTTTATTGATCTTTGCTATAGTTTCCTTCATTTCTTTTTCATTTATTTCTGATATGATCTTTATGATTTCTTTCCTTCTGCTAACTTTGGGTTTTTTTTGTTCTTCTTTCTCTAATTGCTTTAGGTGCAAGGTTAGGATATTTATTCAGGATGTTTCCTGTTTCTTAAGGTAGGATTGTATTGCTATAAACTTCCCTCTTAGAACTGCTTTTGCTGCATCCCATAGGTTTTGGGTCATCGTGTCTCCATTGTCATTTGTTTCTAGGTAGTTCTTGATTTCCTCTTTGATTTCTTCAGTGATCACTTCATTATGAAGTAGTGTATTGTGTAGCCTCCATGTGTTTGTATTTTTTACAGATCTTTTCCTGTAATTGATATCTAGTCTCATAGCATTGTAGTCAGAAAAGATACTTGATACAATTTCAATTTTCTTAAATTTACCAAGACTTGATTTGTGACCCAAGATATGATCTATCCTGGAGAATGTTCCATGAGCACTTGAGAAAAATGTGTATTCTGTTGTTTTTGGATGGAATGTCCTATAAATATCAATTAAGTCCATCTTGTTTAATGTATCATTTAAAGCTTGTGTTTCCTTATTTATTTTCATTTTGGATGATCTGTCCATTGGTGAAAGTGGGGTGTTAAAGTCCCCTACTATGAGTGTTTTACTGTCGATTTCCCCTTTTATGGCTGTTAGTATTTGCCTTATGTATTGAGGTGCTCCTGTGTTGGGTGCATAAATATTTACAATTGTTATATCTTCTTCTTGGTTCAATCCCTTGATCATTATGTAGTGTCCTTCTTTGTCTCTTCTAATAGTCTTTATTTTAAAGTCTATTTTGTCTGCTATGAGAATTGCTACTCCAGCTTTCTTTTGATTTCCATTTGCATGGAATATCTTTTTCCATCCCCTTACTTTCAGTCTGTATGTGTCTCTAGGTCTGAAGTGGGTCTCTTGTAGACAGCATATATGTGGGTCTTGTTTTTGTATCCATTCAGCCAATCTGTGTCTTTTGGTGGGAACATTTAATCCATTTACATTTAAGGTAATTATTGATATGTATGTTCCTATTCCCATTTTCTTAATTGTTTTGGGTTTGTTATTATAGGTCTTATCCTTCTCTTGTGTTTCTTGCCTAGAAAAGATCCTTTAGCATTTGTTGTAAAGCTGTCTTGGTGGTGCTCAACTCTCTCAGCTTTTGCATCTGTAAAGGTTTTAATTTCTCCATCAAATCTGAATGAGATCCTTGCTGTGTAGAGTAATCTTGGTTGTAGGTTGTTCTCCTTCATCACTTTGAATATGTCCTGCCAGTCCCTTCTGGCTTGCAGAGTTTCTGCTGAAAGATCAGCTGTTAACCTTATGGGGATTCCCTTGTGTGTTATTTGTTGTTTTTCCCTTGCTGCTTTTAATATGTTTTCTTTGTATTTAGTTTTTGACAGTTTGATTAATATGTCTTGGCGTGTTTCTCCTTGAATTTATCCTGTATGGGACTCTCTGTGCTTCCTGGACTTGATTAACTATTTCCTTTCCCATATTAGGGCTGTTTTCAACTATAATCTCTTCAAATATTTTCTCAGTTCCTTTCTTTTTCTCTTCTTCTTCTGGAACCCCTATAATTCGAATATTGGTGTGTTTAATGTTGTCCCAGAGGTGTCTGAGACTGTCCTCAGTTCTTTTCATTCTTTTTTCTTTATTCTGCTCTGCCGTAGGTATTTCCACTATTTTATCTTCCAGGTCACTTATCTGTTCTTCTTCCTCAGTTATTCTGCTATTGATCCCTTCTAGAGTATTTTTCATTTCATTTATTGTGTTGTTCATTGTTCCTTGTTTCACCTTTAGTTCTTCTAGGTTCTTATTAAATGTTTCTTGCGTTTTGTTTATTCTGTTTCCAAGATTTTCGATCATCTTTACTATCATTATTCTGAATTCTTTTTTAGGTAGACTGCCTATTTCCTCTTCATTTGTTAGGTCTCGTGGGTTTTTATCTTGCTCCTTCATCTGCTGTGTTTTTTTCTGTCTGCTCATTTTGCTTATCTTGGTTCTGCTAAATTTGTTTCAGTGGGTTGTGTAGGCTTCCTGGTGGAGGGGACTAGTGCCTGTGTTCTGGTGGATGAGGCTGGATCTTGTCTTTCTGGTGGTGCGTTTTGGGGTGTCCGTGGCCTTATTATGATTTTAGGCAGCCTCTCTGCTAATGGGTGGGGTTTTGTTCCTGTCTTGCTAGGTGTTTGGCATATGGTGTCCAGCACTGTAGCTTGCTGGTCGTTTAGTGAAGCTGGGTGTTGGTGTTGAGATGGAGATCTCTGGGAGATTTTCACCATTTGATATTACATGGAGCTGGGAGGTCTCTTGTGGACCAGTGTCCTGAAGTTGGCTCTCCCACCTCAGAGGCATAGCACTGACTCCTGGCTGCGACACCAAGAGCCTTTCATCCACATGGCTCAGAAGAAAAGGGAGAAGAATTAGAAAGAAAGAGGATAAAATAAAATAAAATAAAATAAAGTTATTAAAATAAAAAAGTAATTATTAAGAAAAAAAATTTTTTAAGTAAAAAAAACCAAAAAAGCGGACGGATAGAACCCTAGGACAAATGGTGATAGCAAAGCTATACAGACAAAATCTCACACAGAAGCATACACATACAAACTCACAAAGAGAGGAATAGGGGCAAAAATCATAAATGTTGCTCTCAAAGTCCACCTCCTCCATTTGGGATGATGCGTTGTCTATTCAGGTATTCCACAGATGCAGGGTACATCAAGTTGATTGTGGAGATTTAATCCGCTGCTCCTGAGGCTGCTGGGAGTGATTTCCCTTTCTCTTCTTCGTTCGCACAGCTC
This sequence comes from Phocoena phocoena, assembly GCF_963924675.1. Taxonomy (NCBI): domain Eukaryota; kingdom Metazoa; phylum Chordata; class Mammalia; order Artiodactyla; family Phocoenidae; genus Phocoena; species Phocoena phocoena. The sequence goes on along the minus strand of NC_089228.1, from coordinate 30,404,659 downwards.
CTGGGATTCAGCTTTGGATTTGGCCCCACCTCTGCGTGTAGGTCGCCGGAGGGTGTCTGTTCTTCGCTCAGACAGGACGGGGTTAAAGGAGCCACTGATTTGGGGGCTCTGGCTCACTCAGGCCGTGGGGAGGGAGGGGTACGGATGCGGGGCGAGCCTGCGGCGGCAGAGGCCGGCATGACGTTGCACCAGCCTGAAGTTGTCCCTGGATCCCGGGACCCTGGCTGTGGCGGACTGCACAGGCTCCCAGAAGGGAGGTGTGGAGAGTGACCTGTGCTCGCACACAGGCTACTTGGTGGCGGCAGCAGCAACCTTTGCATCTCATGCCCGTGTCTGGGGTCCGTGCTGTTAACCGCGGCTCACGCCCGTCTCTGGAGCTCCTTTAAGCGGCGTTCTTAATCCCCTCTCCTCGCGTACCAGCAAACAAAGAGGGAAGAAAAAGACTCTTGCCTCTTCGGCAGGTCCAGACTTTTCCCCAGACTCCCTCCCGGCTAGCTGTGGTGCACTCCATCATTACGTTTTAATTCTAGTTGCATTTATTAGACTGATCTATCAACTGGGACCCGTCTGAAAAGTTGGGGGTTCTTATGTTTTTCTTTTTGGAATTTTATGATGAATATTAAGTGCAGAGTTGAGTTGTTTTCTGGTGTTTGCTGAATGGTGTTTACTCTGTGTGCCTTTGCCAGTTTCCTTTGTTGGTGGCTCTCCGTTTGCAGTTATAACTCTGCCATGGTGTGAGCTGGCACATAACCATGATAAATAAACCATGGGTTGGATTAAAATATATCTAAAGCTATTATGTACGAGTCCACCTATCAGTACCTTAAAACTTTTTCCTTCCCATTCTTTTGACCTTCATTTTTCCTAAATTTACAGTAGTATATATTAGTAATTTTTCCAGTTAGTACAGTGAATAGTATTTACCAGTGTCTGTATTTTACCTGATTTTATTCATATTTTTCCAATTACCCCTGATTGAGATAATTGATGTAAAAGAAGCTATTACTAGTTTGAACACTTTATAGGCACTCAACAAACTTTTTTTTTTTTTAAATCCCTTTCCTTGTTAAACTTTTTGCTGGTTTGACCTAATGTTTAGAGAACTTTGTAGAAAAACTTATCCCTTGGTAGAAGGCACTCAAAAGTGACAAAAGCTGGAAATATGAGCAGAGAACTTGTTCATTCACTAGGTTCCAAATATGTCAGTCATCTCTATTATGCAAAACAGCTTAGAACTTGTGGCATTGTTCTGATCACTTGTAGAACTTTGTCCACAGGGGCTGCAAACTTTGAAGCAGGTAATAGCATAGATCTGCCATGGATAATGGAAGGGAGCTGATTGATATTGAAAAATTTCGGGGATGACGGCCCTACCAACCAGGACAGGTGGTCCACACAATACTTGGATCAGATAATTACCAAATGCAGTGAAACTTTTCAGTTGTTATTTGACCTCCAGACACAGCAGCAACATCAAGTCAAGTAAATGTTAGGCTCCAGTGCAGAGTTGATAATCTGGCCTCTACTCCTCACTCTATAATGCTGTTTCAAGCCATCCCTTCTTCACTTTTCTGTAAAACCTCCTACTCCATTGGGTCTCATGACATCCAACTTAAACACATTATATTCGCTATCTTTTGCTGATATTATACTGGTCTCCTAGCTACTCATTCTTTTTTTTTTTTTTTTTGTGTGGTACGCGGGCCTCTCACTGCTGTGGCCTCTCCCTTTGCGGAGCACAGGCTCTGGACGCGCAGGCTCAGTGGCCATGGCTCATGGGCCCAGCCGCTCCGCGGCATGTGGGATCTTCCCGGACCGGGGCACGAACCTGTGTCCCCTACATCAGCAGGCAGACTCTCAACCACTGCGCCACGAGGGAAGCCCTAGCTACTCATTCTTATTCTTTAAAGCTTTTCTCTTAAATTCTTTATTTTGGAAGAATTCTTATTTACAAAAGAATTGTAAAGAAGTATACAGAGTTCCTGTAGACCCTTCAGCCAGCTTCCCCTGATGCTAACCTCTTATGTAACCTTGGCACATTTATCAAAACTAGGAAATCAGCATTGGCACAACACTATTAATTAAACAACAGACTTTATTTGGGTTTCACCAGTTTTTCCATGAATGTCCTTTCTTTCCAAGATCCCATCCACTACCACCTTGCTAAATGCATGTTGTCATGTCCCCTCAGTCTCCTCCAATCTGTCTTTCTGTGTTTCACAGTCTTTCCTTTCCATGGCTTTGACTCTTTGGAAGATCACTGGTCAGGTGTTTTGTAGAATGTCCCTCAATTTGGGTTTGGTTGATATTTTTCATGATTAGGTTGGGATTATGTATTTTGAGGAAGTCTACCACAAAAGTGAAGTACCCTTCCTATGACATCAAATTAGGCATGCATTGTGTCATCATGACTTCATGCTGGTGATGTAGACCTTGATCATTTGGTTGAGGTGGTGTCTGCGATGTTTGTCCACGGCAAAGTTACTATTTTTTTTCCCCCCTTTTCATACCCTCTTGGGTAGAAATGAATCACAAAGTCTAGCTCACACTTAAGGGGAGGAGAATTGAGCTTCACTTTCTGGAGAAAGAACTATTGAGAAATTTTTGGACATACATTAAAACCACCCAGTAATTAAAGAATAAATTGGGGGAGGTAGTTTGAGCTATGTAAATATCCTATTTCTTCTTAATGTTTTGGCGGCTTTTAGCATTCATCCATGGATCTTGCCTAAAGCAAATCTTACTGTGGTGATTTTCTATTTTTCTTATTCTTTCTACATGTATTATTTAGAATTATTCTGTGTGGAAGATTTGTTCCTTCTCCCGTATTTATTTATTTAATCATTTATTTATAACAGTAGAAACTCATGGTTATTTATTTTATTTTTTGTGCTATAATCCAAAACTATTGTTGCTTTGTTGCTCAAAAACCTCTGAACATTGGAAATTTTTCAGGTTGTTTTTATGCCCTTATGACATCCCCCTCCTCTTTTTTTTTAAATTTTCTTTTTAAGCACTTAAATTTTGGTATTCATCTCAACTTTTCTATTCATAAATAAAAGACAATCTGTTAATTTTTTTCCATTTCAATTTGTACCATTGTTTGGAGTGACTTCCATGCCTATGTGAATAACTTACCCAACAGCAGTAGTAACTCAATTCTGTGACCCTGTCAATTTTCATGATCCTTATCTCTACTCAATTTCAGCCACCTACTCCAGTGGCCAAGCCCACTCCAGTGGTTGTCAAGGAGGAGGGGAGCTGGGGGAGGGATGGATTGGGAGTTTGGGATTAGCAGATGCAAACTGTTATATATAGAATGAATAAACAACAAGGTCCTACTGTATAGCACAGGGAGCGATATTTAATATCCTATGATGAACCATAATGAAAAAGAATGTATATATAACTGAATCACTTTGTTGTACAGCAGAAATTAACACAACATTGTAAATCAACTATACTTCAATAAAATAAATTTAAAAAAAGAGTTCTCTTAGTTTTCCTCTGGCATGCTGGAAAGTTTAGGGTAAAGCATCCATTATCTAAAATAGAAAATACAGTGTTAATTTGCCTGTCATTTTTTTCTTTTTTGCTTGAACCAGAAATTTGTTATTTTTTGGTGTTAATGTTAGGATAACATGAAGAAAAAAAAATCAACAGTGAGCTTCCATCCATATCTCTTAAGCTTTACTTACTGAGTAATCACAGGGTGAGTCACTTAATGATTTTACTGCTTTAAATGTCGTTGTCTTTTCCTTGTAAGTTATACCATCTTTTCATAGACACATGGTATTTTTGCCATAATACTGTCATGAGTAGAGGTTGATGACAGACTTTATGGAGGAAGGCTAAAGGGGAACAATAAAGGAAATAACTTTTCTGACCCTGATGTATCTTAAACCAATTAAGAAACCACAACAATAAAGCTTTTATTTTTTTATAATTGATTTGTACAGATTTGTAATCATTCTTAGCTAAACATTAAAAGATTACATTTTGCATTGCTGTCCTTTTTAACCCTAGTTATTAAATAGGTCGTTTATTTCCTATTCAAAATCTAGTTGACATGAAAAATTCAAACTGTTAGATAATTAAAAATAGTTGGACATTGAAAATTATGTTCATTCATTCGTAGGATAATTATTAATCTTCTGGACGCTTAACAGGTTAGACAAGCTTTGAGGGGTTTACAATATACTGGTGGAGTCATACATGAATAAACACATAAATAATTATATAATTTAATATCAGTAGTGATAAGTGCTATTAAGAAAAGAGAAAGATAAAGAGCTATAGAGCAACATGGGGGGCTCTGTAGATATGGTGATGAGGGAAGAACTCTCAGTAAGGGAATATGTTAATAGTGCCTTGAAGGAAGTGAGGAAGTGAGCTGGGCAAATATCTGGGGCTAAGAGTCTTTCAGGCCCAGAGAAGAATGTACAAAGATTATGAGGTAGTCATGTGCATCTTTGAGGAGCAGGAAGGAAGCCAGTGATGCCAACTCCTGTGAGAAAGAGAACAATGGAGAACAAAAAGGTGATGAATGGCCACATTATGAAGAGCCTTAAGGTGAAATCAAGATTTTGGATTTTATTCTAATTTATCATAGGGAGTCGTTGGAAGGTTTTGAACAGGGCGTAGATTTGAATTTAGATGTAGGGTATATGAGAAAGAGGAGAAAATGAACTATTTAATAACTAGGGTTAAAAAAGACAGCAATGCAAAATAATCTTTTAATGTTTAGCTAAGAATGATTACAAATCTGTACAAATCAATTATAAAAAAATAAAAGCTTTATTGTTGTGGTTTCTTAATTGGTTTAAGATACATCAGGGTCAGAAAAGTTATTTCCTTTATTGTTCCCCTTTAGCCTTCCTCCATAAAGTCTGTCATCAACCTCTACTCATGACAGTATTATGGCAAAAATACCATGTGTCTTCTGAAAAGATGGTATAACTTATAAGGAAAAGACAACGACATTTAAAGCAGTAAAATCATTAAGTGACTCACCCTGTGACTACTCAGTAAAGTAAAGCTTGAAACACAGCTGTTCTACCTACTGCTGTGTGACTTTAGACAAGTTCCTTTTAAAC